>NC_064009.1:0-1250000 GCF_932276165.1 Plutella xylostella | reverse complement strand
TTACTCATAATATATATTATATCCCAGCTTAAGCAAGTGCTAAACTCTTTTTCATGGTTTTCAACTGCAATGATGTTACACAAAACTATTGTGTTAATTTTGAAAATACAAGTACCTGGCTAACATACCTAAGAAATGAAAGAAGTAAAGATATTAACATATGCCATCTAAACGTAAGATCATTGAAAAAACATTATAATGAAATATTAACCCAGCTCAGCGACGGATCTAAGTACCTAGATATAATCATTTTCTCTGAAATAAACCTAAAAGATGACTACGTGTCAATGTACCCCATACCCGGATACGAGGCCTATGCAGTGTGTCGGCAAACGAAGAAAGGTGGTGGTCTCCTTGTGTACGTGCGCAAGGAGCACGCCTTCCAGCGCGAGGCGGCGGCGGCGGCGGCGACGTCCTTCGAGTCCCTGGCAGGCAGCATCGAGGTGCGAGGTATGCGGCTATATCTCATAGCTGTGTACCGCCCTCCTACGTCAAAAATAGTGCAATCCAAAGTGCCCGTGTTTTTACGTGAGATCGAAAGTGTAATCAATTCAGTGCCACGTGATCGGGAGTTAATAATTATCGGTGATATAAATATTAATACGTTAAACGGGTTCCGCTCATCTCGCATAATCTTTATTGACCAAAACTCATTTCGCATAACTCGTATGGTCTAAACTTTTTTGGCCGAACCATCACTTTGCCAAGACTTATGTGGCATAAGGCTCGTTTCGTCTAAAACTCTTTAGGCACAATCTTTAAACACCTAAGTTTCGTTTGCTCAAATTTATGTTCGTCTATACCTATGTATAATGTTATCTTAATAAATAATATATTAAGTACGTAGTAAATGTACAAATTGTGGTATTTTTCTCCTACATCCCGAAAATCACGATATTGTATGATAAAAAAATCGAAAGTTAACGACCAATATAATTATTACAAACCCCATGAGATCGAAACCTAAAAATAGGTGCGACGACGAGCAAAGCGAGGAGGAGCGTGTTAGGTGCACATGTTCATCAAAACCAAAGCGGAGCGCAGCGAAGCGGAGCGGAGCGTTTTCCAAACAGCGGAAACAATACAAGGCACCAGTTTGCGCTATGTAGGGAGACGCTCCGTCAAAGTTAAAGCCAAACGAATATTATTACTTTGTATAAACCTAATAAATCTATGCCATAGCATTATTAGGCTATTCAAGATTTGGCCATACCATTATTAGGCTAAACAATGTTATGCGAAATAACTTTTTACTAAACGAGATTTATGCCATACGATTTTCGGCGTAACGAGACTTTGACCAAACGTTACTATGCAATACGAGATTAGGCAAATAAATCTTATGCCAAAAAAGGTAGAACCACGTTAAACAGTTTGCACCCGGATACAATACTATACGAGGACATGTTGTGTGAGTATGGACTGTTAAATATAATATCGGGTATAACCAGAGAGGAAATAAGGGACGGTACATTATTAGTGTCATGTTTAGACCATATTTTACTAAGACTATGTAAAATACATGATTTTGGTTCAAGTATAGTGAGGTGCGGTATTTCCGACCACCATCTAATATGTTTAAACATAAAAATACATGAAAAAAATATAACTCATGAAACTAAGACAAAGCAAGTATTAAATAATCAAGCAATAAAAACTAAACTAAGCAATATAAATTGGTCGGAGGTACTGTACTTGGACTGTCCTCTTCTTATGTACGAAAAGCTATGTAAAACATTTAGTGATATCTATAGAAATAATGTAAAAACAGTTAAATTAAGAAACACTACAGTTGACTCGTGTCCATGGCTTACAAAAGAGATTAAAGATTGTATATTACATAAAGATAGGCTGTATAAAAAGTGGAGAGATAAACCTAGTGATATGGTTAGACGCTTAGAATATACTAAATTCCGTAATAAAACATCTAAATTAATAAACAAGTCCCAAAATAATTATAAAAAGTCTTTGTTATTAAAATATAGGGGTAATAGTAAGAAGATTTGGAAATGTATTAATGAATGGTTGGGCCGTAACAAAAGGTCACTAGATGAGGTCATACTGCAATACATGGGTACACAATATGACTTACCTACTATATGTTCTAACTTCGCTCACACATTTGCTAATGAGGTTTTGGAGTTAAAGTCTAAACATAACTGTAACACTAGTCTACTAAACAGGGAAGATTATACATCTGAGTTAGATAGGTCAATACGTTTTATAAAAATTACATCATTGCAAGTAGAAAAAATTATTGACCAATTGGATAGTCAAATGTCGCCTGGATTTGATAAAATTAGATCTTCAGATTTAAAACATATTAAAAAGGAGATTAGTCCAGTGATTGCTAAGATGATAAATCTTTTTATACAACATTCTAAGTACCCCGATGAACTTAAAATATCAATTATCCGTCCTATTTTTAAAGGTGGTAACCATAAACTACCCACCAACTACCGCCCTATTGCAATTTTATCTTGTATAAATAAAATAGTGGAAAAGGCAATCACAGGTCAAATACTTAACTTCCTTACTAAGCATGACGTCATCACATCCGCCCAGTACGGTTTCCAAACAGGTAAAAGCACCTCGACACTACTGTCTAAATTTTCAAACGATATAAATAACCATTTAAATAATAAAAGACACGTAGGCGTGATCTTCATAGACTTCAGGAAGGCGTTCGATACTCTTAATCATGAGGTCCTCCTGAGGTCTATGGAGTCTTGTGGAATACGCGGGAAACTTAATGACTGGTTCAAACAATATTTAAGTGGTAGAAAATTATCTGTGAAGGTGAGTGATTATACTGGGGGATGTGAGGACGTCAAGTATGGTGTGGCGACCGGGTCAGTGACCGGGCCGGCATGCTATATTATGCATGTGAATAGCATGCCAAATGTAGTAAAATACTGTAATACTTATATGTTTGCCGATGACACTTGTTTGGTCTACGGTCATAAAGACCCCTTGGAAATACAAAAATACCTACAAATTGACTTCGACAACATCACAAGGTGGGCCCATGATAACGGCATTATACTTAACGTAAACAAAACAAGCGTCATCCATATTTGTTCAAACTACCTAAGAAAAAAAAGATCGAGATAAGCAGCTGATTGTGTTGGGTCACTCCTACGACTGTCTACATTGTAATAATAATATAAACTGTACTTGTCAAGCTATACAACAGGTGACTGACTGTAAATATCTCGGTATTATTATTGAGAATAACTTTCATTGGAAAAAACATATTAACTGTTTAATAGATAAGCTTAGAATTCTGTTAGTAAAATTCCACCAGTTAATGTACTCAGTTCCACGTTCTGTCCTTTATTGCCTGTATTTTGCCCTGGTAGAATCTTTAATAACTTATGGAATAACAACGTACGGTAGTTCTTTTAAAACCTATATAAATAAAATTAAAGATATACAACGACGATTTCTAAAGATTCTATTAGGTAACAATAAGGAGGACAAAAACACGTGTTTGTTTAAACAATGTAAAATTCTACCTGTTGATAAAAAATACTCCTTTGAAGTTGCTAAAGCTGAGTATTGGCAGGACACTTTTAAATCTAAACCTAAATCCAAAATTAATACGAGGAAAGTAACAGAGGGACGGTTGTTTGTACCTAAAGTTAATAATGTTTATGGTAATCGAACTAAAGAATATGTTGTGCCTAAAATATTTAATGTGATGTCAACTTTAACAAAAGATGTTATGCCAAATAAAATCAGAGCTAGAAACACTGCGCTAAAAAACCATTTTTTGCAAATTTAGATCTTAATCTTAGTGTTGCTAAGTACTATAAATGTTAACATGATATAAGTACCTACATAAAAATTTTGTGAATGTACATAAGTAAATAAGAAGCGTTAATTTAACCCCGAGAAACAACTGTGTTGTTTGGGGTATCATGTATACTGTGCACTTTTTATGGGATTAATAAAAGATTTATTTATTTATTTATTATTATTTATTTGTCGATAAAAAAATGGACGTAACGTTTTTACTAGGTATACTTAACTGCCTTTTCGTGTACATTATTATTCATAAAATGCCATTTGCCAAATGCCATTTTTCATTCTTGGATTATCACTGGTATTTCAGTCAGTCATTTTTATTAGATTTTTTTGTTAAGGGCCCGTACAGGGTGACGTGCCGCGCCAATTTTGGGTTTTCAATGCTCTTCACACAGCACACGCAGTGACACGCACACATGTAAGTTTGCACAGTGGGTCAATAAACTTTTACTCGCCAACTTTATTGACAATTATGTTCAAGTACATTTTGGGTGATTTTAGGGTAAGTAAGTATAATTCTTACTTACACTGGTAGGCACCAGGAAAGAGTAGAAATTAATAGGGGTGCCACTTTACTCTATACTCGGAACCCGATTAGATTTCTCAAACAAATGTGGTATTTACTTGTAGAAAGGTAACTACAAGTATTAAAGTGTAGATAATAAGTTTCGGGCATCCTCCAGCCAACTGAACCCCGACGACAAAGCAAAGTAAATACATAGTGTCGCAAAAGGGCTATACTAAACCAAAAGGGGATGACTCAAGGGGTCATTCTGAACAACTTTTGTTCTACGAGATTTGCAAATTCGCGAAAAAAAATATTCGTTTTCCATGGTAAAAAGTCACATGTCCAACAAAGTTTCTAGGAAAAAGGTTTTTTTTTGTTAATTTCTAAAACTCGTAGAGCAAAAGTTCAGAATGACCCCCTATCTTACTCCTTTTTACCCGACTGCCGAAGGAGGAGGGTAATGTTTTTTGATTGTATGTATGTATGTTTGTTTGTTCCCTCTTGTAGCCTAAACGGCTTGATAGATTTTGATGTATGAGGTATTGTTAGAAGCGTATTGATGGCGCGATGGTTATAGGCTATGTGACGTTCCATAAAAATGTACATAGCGCCCTCTAGAGGACATAACGTGATGATCGAAAAAATAATAATTCATCTTTGCCGCGTAAGGTATCAAATGAAAGGGCTTGATTTTCACATTACAAAAATATGCATATTGAAGGTATTTAAATAACAACACCAAAATTATTGAAATAAAAAATGATCATGAACTACTGACGTAAAATTTCATAAAATAAAAACAACTAAAAAGTTACAAATAAAAAAATACAATTATAAACAAACGAAAAACCCGACTGTACGCTAAAAACATGAAAACAAGTCCCAATGTTAATGGAAAGTATCGCAGGCGGGGACCAACTTGACCGCCACTCAAGGCCGTTTTCTAAGTAACATTCAGCTAAATGGTGAACCCTCTGCTGGTCCCCGCCTACGATACTTTCCATTAACATTGGGACTTGTTTTCATCTTTTTAGCGTGCAGTCGGGTTTTTTGTTTGTTTATAATTTGTTTAGTACTATATACCGCTTTTTCAATACCTGTAAGTACATTTTTTGGTAGCAGCATAATATTTTTACTTAATTTTAGGGTTTCGAACGTCAAAAGAAAAAAAGCAACCGTTATAGGATCTCTTTGTTGTCCGTCTGTCTGACTGACTGTCTGTCACCGCCCTTTTTCTCAGAAACGGGTAAAGATATCAAGCTGATATTTCGCATAGATGGGGAGTACCCTAAAAAAAATATTATGGTACTCCCTGTCCCACACAAGTAAATTGGGGCTTATATTTTTTCCAGTTATTTGGATGTGTATCCTTTTTTTTCTTTGTTGTTTTGTATAAGTACGTGTTTCTTTTCTTTAAACCTGTATTTTTTTTGTTGTTGCTGTCTATGTGTCGAATAAATGTATCTTTATCTTCAAATCACGCCATCTATCGTTTGTTTTTTTTTGTGGCTACTGTCTATAGAATGCCATGCTAACTTTCTGAACAAGAATGAAATGCTTAAAACCGTTTCGAGGAATATGCTTCCAGTACAATTTCTGGTCATCAGATTTTAAATTAAGTCTCTATTTTTTTAATTATTCAATAAAAACTAATAACCTTCATTTGTCCTTTCTATGACGACGATTAGGATCATAGAGTATAATTACATTTGCCTACAAAACAAAAGTAAACGTCAAACGTCAATAAACGCAAACCTCATGTACTCTGTGAACCTCACAGCCCGTGTCACCCGTGTGCACAGAGTAGGTGCCCGTGTGTTTATTTCTCTTTATTGATTTAATTTATTTATTTTCTACCTTGTTTTGAATCTCTACTACGAATAAATAATAAACCAGTGGATACTACGATGACAACAAGAACAGAGATAGTATTTCTTCAGTGAGTATTATTGCTTCACAGAGTATTATTTGTAGGTTAAGAGTTAGATGACAGATGACAATGACATTCTACCTCACTGACGTTAAGTGACACTTCCTTTTTTTGTGGCGCAGGCAAAGATATTTATTTTAGTATTGGTTCTGTGACGTCATACATCCATTCAGCCGGCCAAATTTTAAAATTATATTAAAAATAGTTGTAATGAATAAAAATAAAAAATAACGAAATTAGTTTCTTAAAATGGTCTATATTTTCAAAATAAATTATAAAAAATACATATCATAAATTGGTAGCATGGCCAATTCCGTCATTGACAATTTTACGTTACGAATTTATTTTTATTTATTTTATTTTAATTTTTACATTTTCGTGGAGAACCAACAGCATTTTGTTAATAAATAATTATTACTTATGAACACATAACAACTTGATGCCATTAACAGAATTAACTTAGTAAACCCAGTAAACCTAACACATCCAGAGGAAAAATAAAATCTCTTTCTCTCTCTCTGAAAAACATACTTAATAGCCTAAACTCGATGCTTTTAGCTATTAACATCTTTGAAATAAAATTGAGCCACCACCGTGTTATGCCCTCATCAGATCCTCACGAGACCATACCTCAACCAGCACCAAGAGACTGTATTTTTGATCCCTAACCTAATGTTCGTGCGTATTGTCATCACTTAGATCCATTCGCTATATTCCTGCTCCTCATCAGACCTTTACGAGACTGTAATGTCACGAGAATATTGCACACTATCTAATTTAATTTAATGTATTGAATATACTGGAAGAATTATGCTTCCTCAATTTCAAATCAAATTATGTTGGTGTCATAAAAGTTGAAAAAGTGCAATGACAACCAATGTGCAGTGATTTTGTATCTGTACACGATAAGATCGCGAGCTGTCAGTGCTGCCTAAACCGACGTGACCCTTCTTTGGAGGCCAGCGGCCAACTGAGTCAAACGTCACTTGTGTTTATGATTTTATAACACAGAAAGCCGCCATAGATATTTGTATGAAGATTTGAGGGAAAAAAATTGCTCAAGTTTGGGATTAATTTACACAAAATAAGTGTGTGTTTATTAAAAAACAAGGTATTTAGCGCCTAGTCCAAGCCTTTAACTTTATAATATGATAAAAATCATATGAAATTTCTTAATAATTACGACACAGTTGTTACAATACGGGAGTGTGATTTTCTGGTTATTCGTCATATTCTGAATTTTATTTACAGTTATCCATAATCATTTACTTGAATTCGAATCATTCAGCACCTAGCTAGACTCTTCGGCTACCTGTGTGATTTTTTTCAAGGTTGTAGAGCATCGTTTACTACATAATTCTATGACAATGCCAACCCTCGATTCCCCCTTGCAGACCCTTAAGGTATCGATTATCGACATTCTGATGTATACCACTCAATTGATTAATCAATGGTTTTAATGAGCTAGTATTTACTAATAAGAGATTATCTTAGGAAAAACATACAATCGATTGATAATAATCAGATAAATAAATTGAATTGTAACCATTCTGAGAATAACTATTCAATCATGATTATGGCAGTATCCTTCCAGTCTTGTAAGGGGCCTATATTCGCAGTAGGTTTCTAAGTGCTATTTGTTTATTTTGGCAGTGTTTGATTCGATTTGATGGAGTTGGTTAATTTTAGTGAGATTTTCTTCGTCTTAAATACATTGTTTATCCGTGGAAACAATGACGAAAGGAGCTTAACTTTCAATAAAAACATCGGTCAGTACAATTTAAATCACAATCCATTTAATAAACTGTAAATACAAAACTTACACCGTATTAGCCACGATCCAGTCAGTAAAAGCAGACACTTTGGCATTAATTGTCGGGTATTCCGCACTAGCACAGCCATAGAACCAAGACACGAGGCCTACAAGTACATTATTGTAATACATTGGGCCACCAGAGTCCTGATCACATGGGCCTTTGCCGCCAGTACCCAGGTATCCGGAACAAATCATGTTTTCCGTGAGCTGTTCGGTGCTGTACCGACGAGCACACTCATCGTAGTTCACAGTGTACATGATCACGTCTTGCAGGATTGGTGATGGATCGCCATCGTCTTCATCCTGTAGATAAGTAAAGAATTGATGAAACAATAACGAATGGTAGATATTGTTGGAAAACATCCCGCCAGAGTCATCGACATCATCCATCGATTTCGCTTTGGCAGTTATGCTTTTGCTATGCATATGCTATATTTAGCATATATGTCGGCCACGCTATGTTGTTGGTATATTCGGTAGTCAATGAGGTCTAGCGTTCTTCGAGCAAATCAAATGACACTTCAGCAAGAGAAAGAAGGTAAATGTTAGACTGATAATGATGGATAAGGTGAAATTCTTACTTCAATGAATCCCCAACCAGCGTGCACCACTGCAGAGTTGTTCGGTACTTCAGTACCCTGAGCGTAGATGGCTGCCTGCTGGATGCCTGGTCCATAGACCAGGGCTTTCTCGAGCTTCAGCAAAGCGATGTCAGCGTCAAGGAAGACGAGTTTGTTATAGTCAGGGTGGACGAGGGAAGATTTGACGTTGATGACAGTTCCTCCGGATTCGCGGTAGGAGGATCCAGCGCGGATACGCATCGGAGATTCGCTAAAGAAAGAAAGAAAGGAAATTAGTCAGTGCACTGCACACAAAATTCATAAAACACTGTAAACAAGCACACAAAAGTAATCTGATATGAAACGCTCATCCTTATTGAATAAATACTTACTCGACGCAGTGAGCGGCTGTCAGAACATAAGTCGGGCTGAGGATGTTTCCGCCGCAAGATTGACTCCAAATAGTGGTCTCGATGTCGAGGTACTCAATCGCCACGATGGCTGGATAAGCCTCGATGCTGGCGTCCGCTCCACCGACGATCCGGTTGGACGCCGCCACTGCTGATGCAGTCACTGTGATAAGAAAGAGCGTTGTTTATTGTAACCTCTACGGCACCAGGTTGTCTGATGATACATGTATTCAGTTTCCTCGTTATTCTGAACGCTGAAAGCGAAGGATTTCGTGTCGGATCCCGAATATACCGAATATGTTAGCAAAACACAGTGAGGCTTCCAAGAAAAGCAAGGACAAGCCGTGATGTTATGACGAAGTAATATGGAAAATCGACAACTAATATATAAAGAAACTGATAAGAAGGGACCATAGGTTCGGACCTTTGACTTACTTTAGTTCTGATTTCGTACCGTTCGATGGTGAGACAATAATAATTATGTAGAGATTGAGAAGAGAGAGAGCAAACACATATTTTTTATTGTAAAATCAAACTTACCAATTAGAAGAAAGAGTGCCCGGGTAGCCATGAAGTTTGTTTAGTTTATCATTAATCATTTCAAGTTTGTAGTTAATTGTTTTATATACTACGTCCACTCAATCCGATTATTTCTTATCTACTGGGCGATTCCCTAATACCTACTTATCTTATTTACAAATTTATCAGCTTCCATAGTAAATTACTCATGCTAGTAGTAGATCCAAAATTGTTTTTAGTTTTAAATGGTCGATACTATCATTAGTATTGTGTCGTTTATTTCTTCTTAACGAAATAATATTATTTAAAAAAAAAGTAACAATAGATACTTACTTCTTCTTGTTTTAGCAGCTAGGGTCGATTCTATCGGTAGTGACGTAGTTTACCGATTCCTGCTCTAAAATAGAGATGTAGTATCGATACTTTGGCAATCGTCGATTAAAAATCTATCGTCCAGACTACTATACTAAACTGCCTTCATGTACATTATTTTATTTTTATAAAAGGCCATAAATTTGCTTTTCATTCTTAGATAATTTCAGTACTCTGTTATTTCAGTGAGTAATTTTTATAAGATGTTTTGGTTTAGGTATCGATTATCGACATTCTGATGTATACCACTCGATTAATCAATGGTTTTAATAAGCCAGTATTTACTAATAAGAGATTATCTTAGGAAAAACATACAATCGATTGATAATAATCAGATAAATAAATTGAATTGTAACCATTCTGAGAATAACTATTCAATTATGATTATGGCAGTATCCTTCCAGTCTTGTAGGGTATGTGTTAATTCTGTTAGTGTTTGATTTGATTACGTTCGTTCGTTCATTTTAGTAACTGAGTTTACTACGAAATCCCGTGAGATTTTCTTCGTCTTCAATACATTGTTTATCCGTGGAAATAACATAAAAACAACAGTAGGTGCAATTTAAAACACAATCCATTTAATAAACCGTAAATAACCAAACTTACACCGCATTGGCCACGATCCACTCTGTAAACGCGGACACCTTGGCACTGACTCCCGGGTATTCAGGTTGCGCACAGCCAATACCCCAAGATATCACTCCCACAAGTATATCTCCGTGGTACAGTGGGCCACCGGAGTCTTGTTGGCACGCGTCTTTACCCCCCACGTCGAGGATCCCAGCACACATCATGTTGTCTGTGACTGTGAGGTATTGGGTGGCTTGTCGTCGCGCGCATTCCTCTTGGTTCACAGTGTAGACGGTCACGTCTTGCAGGATTGGCGATGGGACTCCATTGGACTGTGGATACAAGTGGGGTTTGTTAAAGACATGAGAACATGGGGGATATTATTGAGAAATGTTCTGTCTGATGCTGGACTTGAGTTAAGTACAGGAGGAATGCTCCAAGTCAACCAAACAACAGGACAGAAGATGTAATACAATTGGTACGTTTAGTACAAGATGGAGTCGTGATTAGCATAGCAGCGCTCTGAAACGTTACTACATAAGCTTGGGGCCACAACTAAGAGTTGTGTTCTGGTGCTAGAGCCTCCTTAGAAGAATAAGGCCATTGCCCCCGAGATTGATGATAGACTGATTATGAGTAAGGTTTAAATTCAGTCACAAAACTTACTTGAGTCTGCCCCCAACCAGCATGAACCACTGCAGAGTTATCCGGAACCTCAACACCCTGAGCGTAGATGGCTATCGGCTGGATGCCCGGACCATAGACTAGAGCTTGCTCGAGTCTCAGCAAAGCAACATCAGCATCCAAGAACTCCAGCTTATTGAAGTCGGGGTGCATGATGTAGGATTCGACGTTGATGACGGTGCCGCCGCTCTCACGGTAGGAGGATCCGGCGCGGATACGCATGGGAGGCCCGCTGATGAGGAGAAATAGTTGGATTATAGGGTTGTTTTGGAAAGTGGAAATGAAAATGAATAGTGGCATCTATAGTCCATGTTCTATATGTATCTTCAATAAAGAAGTATTATTGTTTACTATGTATTACTACTATGTTATAGACGATCTGACATGTGACGGCCAAGACACATGCAAGAAAAATGTAAGGGCTATTGGCATAAGGGCATACAAGGTATTAGCAGAATCTAATAGTAAAAGTGCAGGAAACAAATGTAAAGCCACTGCTAACAAAAAAATACTAACTAGATACAGTGAGCAGCGGTCAAGACATTCGTCGGGGTGAGGATGCTGCCGCCACAGCCCTGACTCCAAATGGAGTAGTAGTCAAGGTGTTCCACCTGCACTATGGACGGATAGGTCTCGATGCTTGCGTCCGCTCCACCGACGATCCTGTTGGACGCCACCACTGCTGTAGCAGACGCTGTGGCGAGAAAAAGACAATATTATATTTAGGTACAGGAGAAATATTGTGTCTATGTTTTTTTGTTGTCATGAAAGGATATAGACTTAGAAATCAATTTGAACAATGTATCACGATACAATTTCAAGTAGGTACAAGATTTAAATATAAAGTAATTTTCATTTATGAAAAACTTACCAGTTAAAAGAAGGAGAGCCCAGGTAGCCATTAAGTTTGTTTTATGTATTTGACACTAATAATTTAATGGTAATTGTTTATTTTCTTTTATAACTGTATCTACGTCTACCCTATCTTCATAATTATCTAATTTAGGATTCTTTGCAATTTGATATTTTTATCTGTTAACGGATTAGCTTAAATAATTATAACCATAATATGAATAACCTAATACCTATGTACTAATATATCCAAAACCTAAATGCACATAGGACGTACATTGGCCTAATTATATGTATTAACTTGTAAAAAATATAAATTCTTAACGTTTTAATAAACATTATCAACATGTCCAGAATATCCAAGAAACTATTGGATAATTTAATACCCAGTTGTAGAAGGAACATTCATATAATGTCGGCATTAAATCTATATCTGTCTCTTTCCGTCCGTATTTCAAAGCAAGATAGCAATACATTTGATGTTTAAGGCCGACATTGGTACCGATTCTGAAGGGCGCACTTCCTAATTTTAAAATTAGCTAAAATCTCTAAATTTAACTGACAGCGCTAATTTTTGCTATTCTGAAGGCAACGATTTTAACGGCCAACTAAATTTAGAAGGCTCATTTGACGTCTTTAAAATGAGTGTGGCCATGTACTTAAGGATATTACAATCGAAAATATCGATTAATTTTTTTAACCTTAAAGTACTCCAAATAAATTTAATTATGCTAAATAGTAGTTGAAAATAATTAAAAGAATTAAATACCCTGCATTTATATTGGTTTTCATGATGATTTCAATTATTTATGTAACATATTCATAATTCATTATTTCAACTGGTAACTCTGGCTAGAAAATGCTTCTATGATGTTCTATGGCCATTTCCGAGTGATTTAAAAAAAATATAATAGAGTAGAGATGGGGTAAGTTGATAAAATAGTGAGAATAATCGTATATAATCGATTATTTCACTAGAATATTTTAAACAATAGTTTTTCAGTAAAGTATGTAAGTAGGTACTAAGTTCTACATCTATGTGTTATCCACGATATTTAACGTAAGTACTTACTTACTTTAATGTTTAATAGTTGATGATGATGTTACGTTATATACTAAAGTAGATGACTGTGTAAGGGATGATATTCATATAAGAATATGAAAAGTATCGAATACTTACAAAAGTACAAATACCTTATCAGTAGGTACTTACTTAAGTATTTCCGATGTGTACGTATTTATATTTACCAAAAACGCATATGATTATAAAAATACTTTTATTATAATCATACCCTACCTACCCAGGAATCGATCCAGCATCGATTATTTTTTCATTCAAGCATAGTTCGGAAGCAAGTAACATTGCACTAGGTACATCTCTATGGCGCATGCGCGTTGCCCGCTGGACAGCAAGAGAGGCGCGCCGCCGCGCCGGCGCGGCGCCATCACATCACCGCCATATTGAATTTTCCCCCGAAAAGTTTGCCGCTATTTTTTTAAAGTATTTTTGTTAAGTCTTTACAATACAAAACAAACATCTATTATAAATTATTATGTTTGTGTTTGCAATATGCAATTGTAAAAAAACCGACTTCAAAAAACCACTAAAATGTAAGAAATAATTTAAGGTTTACACAAATTCTACTCGTATGAGATAGTACAAATATACCTAAGCAGGAACTGTTCTTTTTTGATGTTGGTGCGGTGACAAAGTAATCTGAAGAAATATGGCACCAACTTCAAAAAAGAACAGTTCCTGCTTAGGTATATTTGTACTATCTCATACGAGTAGAATTTGTGTAAACCTTAAATTATTTCTTACATTTTAGTGGTTTTTTGAAGTCGGTTTTTTAATTTTTTTAATTATTATTTTATTTAATAGTTTTTAGTTTATTTGTAATAATTTTCAATCAAAAGTAAGGTGCAAATGATACCAAAAAGTCCTACTAATCAATACGAATCATTCAAGCCTAAACACGAAGTAGTTGCTATATACCGTTGAGGAGTGCCCCTGACTGCCTTCCGTTTCCATCATCAGATCAGCTCAAGGTCACCATCATATTTTTTTGTTATAAGAACTATATTTACGTTCTTAATTTCATTAGAATCGGTTAATGTGTGCCCAAAATGGAAATTCATACCCTGTTTTTACCCCTTTACCCACCCTTGGGGGTGAGATAAAATTCTGAAAAAAAAATGGGACCACCTGGGAGCTCAACACAATACAACAAAAAAAGAATTTTCAAAATCGGTTCATAAACGGCGGAGTAATCGGTGAACATACATAAAAAAAAATATAAAAAAAAAAAAAAAAAAAAAAAGATCCCGACGAATTGAGAACCTCCTCCTTTTTTTGAAGTCGGTTAAAAATGGATAAGGTGCTTGTGTGCAAGTTTACGATTTATTTTAGGAAGTTACCTATACGTAAAATCTAAGGAAATATTTTTATCAGTTGGGCATCTGGTTATTAACTATCTGGTTACTTATGTTTGTGTTCTAGCGTTTTCGTTTCTAATATTTAAAGTTTTGTGTAAATAGGTACCTATAAGGATAAGCTTATTCTGTCAACTATCCATACAACTTACCTATATACTTACTTTATTTTTCAACAACAAAGAAAATGAAAAATCAACCACACCCATAAACTAAATGCATGAAACGCTGGATACAAGATATTAATTCCTCTCCGGGACAACAATACTAAAACGACCATCAGACCACCTAGTTACCTACCTACTAACTAGAAGGATAATGGAAATAAGATACAGAAATGAAATCAAGCAATTGTGTATATTGGTGTCAGAAAAATTACTCAACCAGTGTGTGTTGTGTGTGTTATTCACCCAAATAAAGTTTTACGTCCATAAAATGTTTTTCTTCTTTCATAAAAATAATAGTATAGTAGTAACCTATAGTTTCTTAAAGTCAGGCATATTTTTCAGATAAAAGGTAACCTAGGTAGGTTATAGGTATAACTTGTTTTTTCCTGTAACAAAATAGATAGTTAAATATTTGAGCTATGTTTCCACTTTGAGTAAAATATTCTTACAAGATTAAATCGGTAAGTAGAGAGTAAGATAGGTACACAAGTAGTTTAGTTAAGGTTAAGGTGTCCCTCATGTATGTAGAGCCGGTCCGTTTGGAAGAGGAAAGCCGAGGTGTTAGGGCTAGTGTAATCCTGAAGTAGATCGGTAGGTGTGTTGATTAATTTTTAGACCTAGAACTATAACTTACGTGGTTTTAAGCAACCCGGTTCATGCCTACCTTGTCAGTAACACGTTTTTCAGTCATTCAGTCCAAAGATCAGAAATAATAATATGACAAAACAGAGTCACTTTCACATCGTAGTTTCGCAAAAAATAATAAGTTAGCGTCGTTGCAATTAGCTTTACATGCTTAAACAACACATCAGCTCTAATTTAAATCCATATTTATGCACCTACAACAACAATTTCCCATATATTTCACGGTTTTACTTTTAGAAATTTCAGTATAATTTTAACAGGCACCTGTTTAGACCCCTTTTAAATTTAGGAAGAAAGTTGCTAATTTTAAGTTGACAGCGCTAAAAATGGCACCTTCAGAATACCAATTCGACCATCTAACCTAAGTTGAATAGTTTTAACGCTGTCAGATTCAAAATTTAAAGTGACGTCTCTAATTTTGGAGATAAACGGTGCCTTCAGAATGCCAAATAAATTTAGAGAGAATGTAAGCGTTTTTTGACAGCGTTAAAATTAGAATGTGCCCTTCAGAATCGATACCATTATAGTTTTAAGTTTCTTTGTGCAACTCAGTGTAAAATATTCTAAAGTACCTTCTAACATAAAATAAGGTATGTATGGTACTAAACGGGTTTTTATACGTGTTCAATATTACTTTTATATATTGTTATTGTACATTATAACATTTATAAATAACAAATGAGCATGCATTATAGACTCGAAAACTCTTTATGAACAGTGTGATTTAGATGTTTGGTTCAGTTGGTCGTTTTAAGATCGGTGTTTTGGCTATGTTATGGGATATTGGCCTTATGATATTATAAATAATACCCTCCCAATACCTCAATAATCAATAAGTATTTCATATCATAGCCTTACGAGATAATCGAAGGGAAAACCACATGTTCGGCTGATAGTAGGATAATTATAAATACATTTTATTGTTATTATAAGATATAGACAGCATTTTATTTAGACACTACTGAACTATGACAAAACCTTACTTCGACATGTTTTAAGTTCAGCCTTCGGAGTGCGAGTTTTAAGGCCCCCATTCACAGGTACGCCAATCCGCGGATTTGTTGCTGACAAAAAATGAAACGTCACCTCTTTTCCTCTAGATATGTCAATCCGACGGTTGCGTAGTCGACGACCTACTTCTTACACACAACACAACATAATCAACATTTCTTCGGCAAATTCAATACTGTCTAAATAATGACGTATAACAGCTTCTGTGAATTCCGTTTTTGACAATAATATTATATTCTTATTAGGTAAAGTTAACTAAAACTAACGATAGGTACGTTCTTATGGGCTCCAAGCTACAGTGCTGCTTATATTGGCAGACGCTCAGATCAAAGTTAAAATTAAACTTAAATAGGTACCTATGACAGTTAATGCCAAGACCGCTTTATCAAAAAACCTTCTTCTTTACTTTCCAGGCATGCCAATCCGACGGGCGCGTGGTCGACCGCGCCAAGGCCTGGTGTTCCACGGCCGGCATCCCCTACTACCGCTTCTCGCCGCAAATGTCTCGAGACGTGGCGATGGACGAGCGAGGGGACGAGCGGCTGGCGGCCATGCTGTGGGAGGCGCAGAGCTACGCGCACGCGAACCGACAGCGGATGCTGCAAGTTGCACAGTTGGTGGCCGGTTAGTATTAAGGACGGAGACAGGAGACCGCGACATAGGAAATGTGTCAAGCGAGACCGAGACAGGAGACAGCGAGACGGTCGCTGCCTTGGACTAGTAGTGTCGCCGGTAAGACAGCGTCGCTCGTTTGTCAAATCTGACGTAACTTGTATGTCTGACAGATGTTTGACAGAAGAGCAATGCTGAGTAAGGATTATTGATAGCTATGTGCGTTGTGGTTCGGTAGCTGGTGTAAAACTATATTAGCATTTAGATTTGTTGGCTTAGATTAGCAAAGAATGTACCTACGAACAAGATGGTGTGTTAATGTGTCACCTACAAAAACAAGGCAAAAAATAGTCCAAAATGCGGATTTTTACCAATTCTACCAATTAATATCATCGCAAGTGTTCCTAACTAAGTCTCGGTGGTAGAAATGGGGTGTTATCTGTCATGAAACTCCATGTTAGCGATAGATGTCCCGCTTGGTGGCCATGGACTCGGCGGGGCCGAGCGGCTGGCGGCCATGCTGTGGGAGGCGCAGAGTTACGCGCACGCGAACCGACAGCGGATGCTGCAGGTCGCACAGTTGGTGGCCGGTGGGTAGATATTTACATACATACCCTCACGACTGTTATCCTCGAGGGGGTAGTCACAGGTGATGCGAGTCACCCGCATTTCGCTGTACATTTGTACTCACGGGATAGGTCACGAGCCGTGTTGAAGCACAACACTACGTGTGCGCCCCATCACTAGACGAGTGACGGCGCCCCCCCGCGCCCCGCACCCTCGCAGGCGCAGACGCAGACTACGCGCCGCCATTCTGAGACTGCAAGCCATTCGATCAACATAACAAATATTTCTTTGATTTGAAACTCTGATAAAGTCAATATATTTCTTGTAAAACGGATCTCCAACCTAGTTCTCATTGAGTAGATACCTGCGCCACCAAGCCGTATCACCGTTTTGAATGAGTACAATGCATTGAAGTTGTCGGGTAAGTGGGCAACCCGACTGTCCGATGTTTCAAGCTGCCTGAAGGCCTCTGACTAGGTTCAACGACTATTGCCGAAGCAGCAGCCGGGACCCACGGCTTGACGTGCCGTCCGAAGCACGGAAGTGTCCACTTGTGTACTTGAAATCGGTCACCCACCCAATGTCTGACCGTGCCGTAAGAGTAGCAAAACACTGGAGGAAGTTAGCTTAGTGCATTTTACACGATAGAAGAAGAAGTTGTTGCTTAACCTGATCACTGGATCAGGTTAGTTATGATCACTGAAGTCAGCTCGACTACGGACACGTCAGATATTTAAACTATTGAATATTAATAAATGGGAGATTTTATTTTGACGTTTAAAAGTTCCAAAATCGACCAATAGATGGCATCCGGCCTGTCGTTTTTTATGAGCTGCATTCTTCTGAGGGGACGGAAGATGTCATAAATGGTACAAAGCTGTCTTAAACTAGTTAACACTTAATATTATGCATAACAGCTAGTTATTGCATATGGTTGAATTCACATCCATTGGGTTTTTGTATTGGCTGAAAGGACTGGAATCCATGCCGGCTAAAAAAAAATATGCAGTGCTGTTGAGTATGAAGTTTTACTAGCGCCATCTACAATTAGTTCTTGTCTATGGTTGAAAATCTCCCATTACAATGATACGACCGGTCGTAACCATAGAGTTTGACCGTATTAGAGAGCACAATGCAACGTGCCAATAATGCAATGTCTACACTACATACATGACTCGACATACCCAACAGTATTGCTACAGATAAACTATAGTTGAATAAACAGAGAGATGAAACGTCTTTGAGCTGTAGTTTTGTACATCGTTTTATGAGTGATTAAAATGATGGTTACCGGTGAGTAGGATTTGTAGACAGACCTATGGCGACAGGGCGAGATAGTATTAATTTGTACGCCATAATCAAACTGTCTACGCGCATTTTCTTATGGTTGCTGCTTTTCATTCACACCGTGTTTGAGTGGTAACGAACTTGGAAAAATGAAATTCTATTCTATTCTAGTGATGTAATAAGGTTTTCGCCGCTGTATATCCAAAATTATGCGCTCTTTTGCCCTTGCCTCAATCACTCAAAGCACTCAAAGTTCCACCCTGTATAATCGTGTTTTTTATTTCCGCAGACGCATGACAGCCTCATCTACTCGACACTCAAGAAAACGTAGACTAGTACTCCTTTCCTCTCTTCAAAACGTATGTATTACTCTTTTTGTATACTAATGTTACCCCTTTCCCTTCCCTCTACTGAACTTAAAACAATAACTAGGATAAGTCGATTATAATATGTATCATTTGGCACTTTTATGTCGATAATATTTATTGCCTCGATTGTAAGCTTTGAAATCGCCAATTCAATATACGCGTTTTTATAAGAATTGTGTCGTCTGTCGTCTGTCATTTGTTTCGTCTTAGTGACCGCTAGAGGCGCTGCTTTGTATGTAAGAATACGAAAAAGTTTTCATATGCGCAAAACATCAAAACTTACACTCGAGTTACTGGTAGTTGCAAAAGTGATTTTATAAGCCCGTTTTACAAGAGTTTTCATAAGTCGTAGAGTAAAAAATAAACAAGCTGAAGCCCTGTTTTCATACTTAAGGAATGCAGCGCTCTGATTGGCTGAATTAACGTTCAGCAAGATTTATGTTCAGACAGAAATAGTTTGTCAAATGAGAAAATTAATATATCCCTTTTGCATCACCTTATTGTATCAGAACAATTTAAGTACACTACAATTTTAGGTAATGCTATTGCTTGAGATTATTAAGATAGTGAAATGACACAAAATAGTGTACGTTGTCGTAAATATAATGGCGGTTAAATGTGTGTTTAATGAAATTTATGTATAATTGAAGTGTTTTATCAGCTATTTTTTTTCACGAGGAAAGACAGCTGACAGGACCCTTATTACATTCGAATACGGGTAGTTATTGTTTGTATCAGATGTCTTTCCCCGTGAAACAAGGTATAACGAACGTTTTCGTTACGTATTTAAATACCACAAGTAGGTACTTACCTTTACCTTTATCGTGGTTATTTTAATTTATCCGCGGAAACATTTCTCAGTAGGCAATGAATGCATGATTTATTTTATTTACTGTGATATAATTATTTAGAACTCTATACTTACCAGTTTAAAAAGGTAATAATTTCGCCGTTGTTGGTGTTTTTCTAACGACGCGACGTAGAGAGTACCTACTCGTTATTCTATGGTAAAATACATACCTAAGTACCTAGTATATTGTTATTTATTACAATAGTAGTCACTTGTGCACTTAAGTAAGTTAATAATGTTTAAATTATTGTAGTGTTTATGTTACCGTACGAATTTATGTATTTATTATGTTTAGGCGAATTTTTTATTTTGTTGTTATGAAATTTTTATAGTTTATTTGTTTTAATTTTCTTTGTGAATTGCTAAACTTTGGGTAATTTGTTTAGTAAATGTATTTTAAGCTCAGGTTGTTTATATGAATCACCTTTATGATATTAATTTAAGTAGTTAAATATACTTTCGAACATTTCCTTGAAACTAATTATATAGGTATCGTAGAACATTCTGCAATCGGCATACAAATCCGATACGTTACTAAGGGCCTGTTTCACAATGTGTGGACATTATCCATACATTGTGAAACAGATCCTTATCAGTCGGCGGCGAACAGTTTGCCAACTGGGAACGCTGCCTAAGTAATTTTTACTTATTATTAAGTAACTAAGTACAATAATTATTTATGGTGGTACGATACTACGATTCTACGATAGATGTGAACCCGCTAACTACATACTGTATGTCAGTTACTTTTTAAACTATTGTGATATTATGATCATAGATGCCACAAATATGTTTGGATGTTATGATAATAAACGAATACGTATAAACGGGACTCCTGTGTTTGAATTAAAACAAAACTCGGTCATAAAGTGCAATGCATTTTATTTTTTATTAAAATTTAAAAACTAATTAATATCTTATACAAAGATTTAATAATATCACATTTCTGATGTGGATATTATCAATCCACGACTATGGTAACTAAGTACTAATAAATTGTTACTGTCAACTTGGCTTTATTACAAAATAATTAATGTTTATTATTCTCCGGTCTTGATGGATTTCAGATTTACTTATGAATAGATATTATGATAGAAAATGTAGATATAATTTTTAATTATTTTGTAATAAAATCAAAAAGTTTCCTATCTATTGCTAAGTACTATGAAATTAAGTATTAAGGCAAATAACACCTGCATGCCCCACTGCATTCAATTTCAAACTACGTAATTATAAATGTATTGATAATTTTGGATGTCAATTGGCGAGTTACGGATATAATCAGAAAAGTACAGTTCACTACAGATTCACGTCACATATTGATAGATGTTATAATGTATCTGCAGCTGACTTTACTATAAAAATAACTGTTAAAATTAAATGTCAAACAATCAATGTTAAGTAACTGAGATTCTACGTAACAGAAGTCTGAACTGTTAGTTCGCATAATAAATAAATATAATTTAGCACATTTCATAATTACCTACTAGGAACATAATGATTTACTTAAATAAACTTAAACATTTTCACCAAATATCTTACGCACCTTGCAAATGGAATTTGAGGCATCGAAATTAAAATAACAACCATTTGCTCACTGAATATAAAATAGTCTGATATAATATGTTTATATCTACATAGTATCTCTCACTCCCATTATGTTTAAAAATAGTTAACAAGTCTTTTTTTATCGAAACTCCTTCATGCATCATGGAAGAACACATTTTTAAACAGATATGGACAAAATCAAATTTATATGATCTAAATTAAGTAAAAGCATGCACTGGCATGTCAGAAGACTAAAGAAATGTCACATGCTCAAAAACATTCAAACACAAGCTCTACCGTTTGTCCACAACTGTACATTTTGTTTATGATATGAAAAACATGATAAGAACACAAAATACCTACACACGAAAATAATAATAAAAAGTCATTTGAATAAAATAAATCAAAACACATGATTTTATGACAACAGATTACAGCCAATTTAAGTAGTTTAAGCCAACTTCATTGATTTCTTTCATTTGTACAGTATCAAAACATCTAAAGGCTTTGGAAAATATGTTCCCCCTCTATCAAACTTAATGAATGTTTTTACAATATTGCTTCTAAAAAGGCGCTTATAAGGATCAGCTGATTGCTGGAAAGGCAAATGTTCTTCATTCCCCACTGACTCGAACCAAACACAAGCATGTACTTAAATAATGTAAGCTATTGATCGCTACTGCTCCGGCCCTATGACTTATTCATTGTTTTTACAATTCCACCGAAGATTTAAAATTGTTATTAATCACTCCAAGTAATCAATCTCTATTTCTATCAATCGCAAAGGACTTTTGTTAACACTGTTCTATTGAATATATTAAATACGTGATCTAAGTGGTTCTTATCTGTGATCGATTCTAAAACTGAATTATCATTCTTCTAGAGTAACTGATTCTGAACCCCTAAATAAAACAGTGTTGACAAATGCCCATACCCTCTTAAGCCCCTACCCAACACAGCCGAGCGTTGAAATGCTAATAAAATTTAGCCATTGAAACGCATTCCTATATCAAATATCACAATATTCCTTTGGATTTCTGCCAAAAATTATTGTACATTTTATTCCTAAACAGAAGTTTATATTAGAAATCATCCGGTTGTTCCATATTTGCAATAAGGTTCCTCTTTTCTTCCTTACCGGGCTTAGCGTCTAGTAGAGTTGGTCGTATCGTCGACCTTGGCTCGAAACATGGCTGAAAATAAAAAAAATAACATAGTTCAAGCTTAGATTTTTGATGTATATTTTATTTTTCTACCTACAGTACTTGTAAGTACTAAGACGGTCACTTGAAATTGGACCAACCCTATTAGTTACTTATACAATGTAATATCATCCAGATACACAAATTTACTTAACATACAATAACACCTGAGTAAATTACTTTCAGCATGAAATTATGACATCTGTATAAGTCTAAAAGCAACATATCATGCTTAGCCTAAATGTTTGTGCGTTTTGTTATTATACAAATAAGAACATTGTATGATTTCACAGTCACCGATTTGTTAGTAAGCTTATTGCAGATCCATGCTAGCCAACTGTACTGAAATATTTTAAATAGTTAACCTTAGGTGATGCGCTATACTGATTGCATGATGGCCTGCTCAAGTCGGCATTCATCCTGTGTAGATTATGAAGCCCAATATGAACATGACAAATTCTAGGAATACTTTTATGATTTTAGTTGAAACAATAAAAAAATGTGTTATATAAAATAACCCATGAAGTTTCTAGAATTTTGAGTTTCTTTTTATCAGAAGTTTGTTTATTTCAGACATAACATCCAGGATCATGCTTCATTAATATAGGTGTTTGTAAAACTGAAGTCATTTTATAAACTAAACAGCCATTCTAGCCCATTCATAGCTAACGCGTTAAGTAAATTTATTTCTATAACGTATAGTAAATCAATATGTGTAATTATAAGATGACTTCTTTCTTCGGTAACCAATTAGTACTAGTAGTTGTAAGCATAAAATACTACTCACGGTTTCACAAATGTTCATGTTACAGCAATTCTCAATAGTTATCTCACACTGGTCGGGCCGTGCAGTCAATGGTGTTACGTTTTTGTTCACAATGATTCGCTTCTTTATCCTAAAACAAACGAATGAAATGTTAATGTAGCAATCACTGCCTTTTTATAATGGACACTCTCATTTTAATGTGATGATCACTGTATTGCAGACTCATGTTACACAGATCATGATGTAGATTTCTAATACGAGATAGTCTACAAGTGCCACCTTAGATTAACGATGTATAAATAAACGTTCGTTTGTCACATTCCCTGTTCGAATGTGAATATTTGTTAGTGCCTTTATGATTTCGAATGAGTCCCATTATTTCAAGTCTCTCGTCATCAATTTCTTATTCCATTAGTTTTCTTTATCAAGTATCCCATTTTGTATCGTAAAATTTTCAGCCATGAACCTTACCTTGGTCGTTTCTTCAAGTGTAGTATCTTGGTGATGAGAACAGCGCACGCCACGCACAGGGCTCCGCACAGGATGCCCAGGACCATCATGATGGGGTCCCGGACCGGGTCCCAGGCATCACAGGAGTCACCGATGATACCGTCATTCGACTGAGCCTCTGATGATGCAGCTGCCGATGCTTTCGTTCCGTTTGAGTCGTTTGTACAGCTGTAAGGAAATGTATTTAGCATTTTAAATGATTGGTTAATGTATGAGAATAATTTTAATGTGGTTTGTAATGTGTTTTATACTGTTGCTGTAGGTTTGTGGAAATATAGGACCTAAGTGTATAAAGACTACAATGTTTGCACCTCTTAGTAACAAGATTTTTACGACAAGCGCATTTTAAAATGTACACATTAACTTCCTACGGACACTGAATATTTAATAACGCAATAAAAAACTTTAATCTATCCTACATCCTACAAACTTCAAATTAGCATATTTTTATATTAACACAGAAATAAACACAATAGGTACATATCTATGAGCTCCGAATCGTTTTCCGAATTACTCTTCTCCGATAGCACGGTTCGTCGAAATCACTGTTCGTCGACGGTTTGTTCATCGAAAAAATCCTTCTCCGATAGCACGGTTCGTCGAAAGCACTGTTCGACGATGGTTGCTTTGCCGAAGAAATCATTCGCCGATAGAGAGATTCGTCGAAAGCACTGTTCGACGATGGTTGCTTTGACGAATAAATCATTCGCCGATAGAGAGTGTATAGAACAAGAAATAAAAGAATTTGCTTTCTTCAAGTAATCTTGCTGTTTATTTCTATTTAGAATTATTCCAATTGTACAGATTTTCTTGACCCGACAATCGGTTAAGGCGTTTAAAATGTGAGTGAGTGATCTATTGAATGAACTAATTAGTGAATGTAATATGCGAGCGAATGAACTAAAAGCAATGAATGAAATTGGCGTAGACATAAGTCCCGGGCGTTTAAAACTATAAGTTTTCAAGAGTCTGTAGTGTCTTCAGGTGTGGGAAGCAAACATATCTTATTTAATGCTCTGCGCACGATTCCCCTTGAAGTTGCAACATCGGCTACCCGTGGTATGCCGTCTGATCCGGGAAACAGTTTTTCGATTCTCCCAAGTCTCCAAGTATGGTGGTGAGTCATCCTTCAGTAAGACTAAGTCATTCAGTTGCAGATCCTTGCATTTGACACGCCATTTGGTTCTTTGTTGGAGTTCACAGATGTATTCTTTGGTCCATCGCTGCCAGAAATGTTGCTTATATTGTTCGAGCCGCTCGTATCTGTCCAGGCGGTTGGTGTTGTGTTCCAGCAGGCACGGTGCGGGAAGCGACGTGAAGGGCCTGCCGATGAGAAAGTGAGCGGGACTGAGGGGGAATAGTCGTCAGGAGAGGGGCTTAAGGGGCAAAGAGGTCGACTATTTAGAAATATTATGTATGTAGACTGCCTGAAACTATTTTTATTTCAGGAAAAAAGCTTATATTATGATTTCTGCGCCTGTCTGAAACCGGGTGAACATTGTGAGATGTGTTTAGTATTGCATGGTGGAGAGAACACCAACTGTAAGCTACTAATGAGTACCTATCTCAGCAGATCATAATCTGAATCTATAAATTATGCATAGATTTTTAGGCAGTAGGTATTCTAAATGGAAAATTATAAGTGCATTTGTACCTATAACATTATAGCTTGGACATAACTCAATTTGTCATTCCGGACTTACCAAAAAGTTGAGGTAGATAGATACCCTATCTAGGTAGGTATTTATACACATGGATACACACAGTAGTTACCTTTTCGAAAGCAAAACTTATAATGATTATACTTACCTTAAATATTCCAATAAAAATATTAACCCTTTTGGTTCGATTCCTAACGAAAATAGTAAACAATTCTTTGCGGCGGCAATTGATTATTTCGTTAAACGAACCATCCGCATAGGTATTGGGTAAGCGTAAGCAAAAAGAGCAAGATTACTTTATAACTTGGATATTTATTGCAAAACGATAGTCACACATATTATACACCGTGACCGCGCACCGTTAGGCAGGCAAACAGAAAGAGAGAGACGTTAGGTGCATATAGAGCAAGTATAGAAATAGAAATTACTTTTCTTAAATACTACACAATTTTCTTTTCTTTTCAATGTTCTTTTGGCCAACCTTTCTATCGGTGAATGATTTATTCGTCAAAGCAACCATCGTCGAACAGTGCTTTCGACGAATCTCTCTATCGGCGAATGATTTCTTCGGCAAAGCAACCATCTGCGAACAGTGCTTTCGACGAATCTTTCAATCGGCGAACGATTTCTTCGGCAAAGCAACCATCGTCGAACAGTGCTTTCGACGAACCGTGCTATCGGAGAAGGATTTTTTCGATGAACAAACCGTCGACGAACAGTGATTTCGACGAACCGTGCTATCGGAGAAGAGTAATTCGGAAAACGATTCGGAGCTCAATATCTATGGTAAGCTCTTATTTATAGCCGGTCCAGTAAGAAAATATGACAATAATGGGTCATAGGTACATTATATATCCTTTTTTATTATTGCGTTTTATAATTACATATATAATTATAAATGCAAATAGTATCTTCATACAGGTATAGTAAATTAAACTTACTTGCAAGGAACTTCGGGTTTCACAGGCGTCTCAGTGACAGCAATCTTCATCACTTCACACCGGGTGCCCTCGTAGTCTCCCAGACACGAGCATTGTGGTAATTTAGTCTCAGCATTGAGGCGGCAGGTCGCATCATTCAGGCAGTAGTTCTCACACACATTTACTTCACACCGCTCGCCAGAGAAACCGTCTTTACATCTGTAATTTGAAATACAAGCATAAGATCAATCAACAATGCACATTTTTGGGATGATTTATGGGACAAAATATTTACCTGCAAGTTGGCTGCCCATCACTTGTGACGCTACAGTCACCTTGCAAGCAGTAGTTTTGACAGACCGACGACTCACATCGTGGACCGAAGTACCCAACAGTACATTTGCATGCCATCTTCCCATTCAAAACCTCCCCGTGCAAGCAGTAAAGTCCTTCTCTCTTAGGCACTGGTGTAAAAGTGTCATTTATTGCCGTTCGGTTCGCCATCAATTTAGCTAACTTATCGCATTCTGGGACGTCTCTGGTCTGATCTTCAATTTTGTAATTAGCAACGATGCCGAAAGGTGTCTCATCATCGAACATGGCTACTTCCTTTGGTTCCGTTTCCCTGTCTCCATGTTTGGGGAGCTTCCACATGATTTTCGATCCCCAGTCTATCCAGTAGATGGTGTCTTTGGATAGGGCTAAGCTGTTGGGCTGGTGATGTTGTCCGGCTAGTTCTACTTGGACGTCTTTGCCGTCGAGGTCTGAACTCTCTATGGAGAAGTGGATGCCCTCCTTGTCGTCGGCCCAGTACATGCGGCGGGAGTGCTGGTCGATGGCGATGCTCACCGGCATGTAGAGTAGGTTGGTGTTGTTGATCATCACCTTCCTTTCCGAACCGTCGAAGCGCGCACGTTCGATTGTAGGGTTTGTTATGTTGGTGTTGGACCAGTAGATGTATCTGGAAATTATAAAACATTGATTAAATTCAAGAAAACACATAGGTAACTAATAATTCAATCTATTTCCATTTTATATTAGTGCAATAAAAATAAAAATAATACATTCAAAGAGCAATGAATACTCGGTCAATGTACTTCGTTCGCACGAAATTATTCGCTTGAGTATTATTAGGCTCACCTATCATCTGTTAGCGCATGATCTTATTACCACAGTGTTCGCTTTCATACTGTAAACATTATCACTTATTTGTAAACTAACACTACTTATATATCTAAGCAGTTAGTGACTCACCCTCTACAGCTATCAACAGCAATAGCTCTCGGTATTTCATCGTCCATTTTTATCAGTAGGTTGCCGTAAACATCATTCTTGGACCCTGGAGCGAGCGAGATCCAGTAGATGCTTCTATCTCTAGCATCCGTCCAGAACAGTTTGCTCGTCACTGGATCAAACGCTAACCCTTGAATGTTCTCATATAGGTATCTCTTTCTAACTAAAGGCTGATATTTCTTAGTGGCTAGGTGATAGCTAAATATGGAAGCGTTGTCGTTCTGTCTGTCCACGAAGAGAAGCATGTTGTGGACGGCGTCGTAGGCTAAGGCTGTTAGCTCCCCGAACTTGTAGCCCTGAGCTACCTTCGTGCCATTTGTGTAGAATTCTATTTGGTCCTTATTCGTTACGGCTAAATCTGGAAAGAGGAGAAAATAAATGTTAATGCCTGATAAATGAATAAGAATTTGCGGAGACGCCTACGTTTTTAAACTTCTGTTTGCAAAAGTAGGTAGCGGCGTGATAGTGACGTAACTGTTCAAACTACTATCTGCTGTAATCAATCTATTTTGGTATTTTGCAGATATTTTTGGCGTCACCAGCGTAGACAAAAAGTCGGCGCTAATCCCGTGACGATGCTTACGATTGGGCATTACTCAATTGCATATTGACTGACGGCACCACCGGCTAAGGCGGTAGTGAAGCTGCTTCTGAAGCTGAGGGCCGCGGGTTCGAATCCCGCCCAGGGCAAACATTTGTGTGATGAGCATTTGTGTTTGCCTTGTGTCTGGTTGTCGTTCATATATTCAATATGTATCTATCTATGTATTTGTGTAGATATATCAGCTGTCCGACACCCATAACACAGGTTCTACCTAGCTTGGGGTCGGATGGCCGTGTGTGAGATGTCCCCACATATTTATTTATATTTATTTATTTATTATATTAGCAACCGATACCTACACATTCGCTATGACAAGCCACTATCTGAGGATAAGGATTTATAATATCAAGTTGAACCTACCTAGTTTATTTTAGTTATTGTTCAAGTGAATATTGGTTATAACTTCCCGAATTTCCTTTGAAAAAGAAACAAACATTCACGCACAAACTTTCGCCTTTATAATGTTATGTGATATAATAAGTTTGCTAAAAAAACATTTTAAGAATGTAGGTATAGTTATTTTCCATGTATTTTCATGTCTAAATGTCAAGACTGTAAACTAAGCCCGACTAAAAATATAATATTTTTAAACCACGATAAAAAAGTGGGATGTTATAAGTTTAATAAATCTGTGTATCTGTCTGCTCTCTATCGGATAAACCGATTTTCGATTAGTTTTTTTTTGGTTCTTAGGTGATGTTAGTTTAGTTATGTTTAGTGTTCTCAGAATTTTATTATCATAATCGGCTTGGCCGTTAAAATTTATGCGGTTTTAAAGTTGGTTAGGTTATCACAGCTTAGTTATATTTATCAAGTAAATCTGTTGTAGTCTCTCTTGATACATAACAAGGCACTTTGTTATTCTTTTTATCGCACTGTGTGTAGTTTTGTAGGTATAATTTACATTTTCGGTTGAGTGCGTCATTTTGCGCGTCGCAATGTCGACTTATCTACGTTTTATTTTGACTGCCTTATGTAATGTTTGGAATCATTAAGCGTTGTTAAATAAGACGATATTTTTCTGTTATAAGTTATAACTGTGTTGTTAATTTTATTTAGTTGCTATTATCAACCCTCACTCGATTAGATATTTGAACGATTTTTTAGAGAATAGCCTAATATTAAGTAAGTACTTTTAACTCAAATTTATAATTACGATAATTATTACCTATATCACGTAATGAAATTACAATGAAAAATTATGAATAACGCCTGAGTTAATAATAAAATTGATAGGAATGTCCTGAGGTTATTCAATGATGATCAGTAAGTATGTAGGTACGTACAATAGATCATTGATCAATAATGATCACCGGCCCGCCAATGCCAATTGGGAACATATTCAATGATTTATTTATGATGAATCGGTTTTTAGGACTAGGAATTTACAGTTACTAAAGCATAAACATAAATAAATAACTGCAAAAACTATTTGAGGTAGTACGTAGTGTAGTTTAAAAGACTTCCCTATAGTGAGATAAATCTTCTCTCACATTTTTTAAATATTTGCGTATTTTTTGTTTTCCTTCATGCACATTCCAGCTTGCTTTTGTATTGCATTGTGCGCACGCCCCCTGCCGGCCGTCGTCAAACGTAAATGTTTGATTCCGAACTATAAATATTTATCAACACAAGCTAATCGCACGTATTCTCCTTATTACGTAAAATATCTTGGTGCAATTTTAATTACCTACTGACGGCCGAATGGTGTTGTGGTTAGTGACCCTGACTGCTATGCTGATGGTCCCGGGTTCTATTCCCGGCTGGGACAGATATATTAGTCAAATTTACTTTTGTTATTTTTGCATGGAAGTACTCGTAATAAGTACTTTTGAGAGTTGAACCATTTTGAAAACTTGTTTTACTAGTACTTAGTTACTTTATTACAACATTTTCTGGTTGACATAACCAACACTTGTCTTTATTTAGCTGCAAGGAACCGCGTAATAAGAACATCACACCTTTAATACTTATACATAATAATTTAACTTGGACGAATTAATAACTTGTCACTCTTCATTAACAGTGAAAAAAGTGGTGGTAATGTTGAATATTCAAATTACCATAACACTATTTATACATACATTAACGTATCACTAATTTATGTAATTTATATGAGGAAATACATTTTATTAATATTGTTAAACTCCATATGGTTTATCCGGACAGGTTGATCTAACAAAACCAGATTGACGCCATTTGAAAATACCAACCTGCAAACTACAACAGGAATACCAAATGAGATGGGTTTTCAAAACTTACGTATTGTTTACAGAAATTGTAAAAAAAAATATCTACCTACAAATTTGACTGCCTATGCCGCTGATGAGAGATAACAGGAATTCATCATCATCAAGTAGGTAATAAACTTTAGATGGTTGCAAGTTGCAACTCAGGTAGGTACATAATCGGAATAATTTTCGAATATAATACCGGAAAAATTATGCCTTTTCAGATTAACAGTAATCCAGTGGGTACCTACTTACCAATGCACTTTTTGGTTTTATTTGAGTGTAATTAACTTAATTACTTTTAATAACACCTATCGGGTTGAACTTGATAAGTTCATTCAACCTACACAATTAGCTACATAATAATATGCCACATATTAAATTATGTAGTACATATTAGATTTATTAAGTTGGTAGTGGTCGAATAACGCGGATTCGTGTGAAGTGGTATCATCTTCTTGGGCGATCGCAGGTTTTAAAATTATTCACTTTCAATAGAAGAAAAATCTTATATCTCTTTACCTTAATATCCTCAATCCCATCCTCAAATCCTCAGTGCCCATTGGTTGTAAATTTTAGTCATTACTTACCTAATCATAACCAGTTATGTTTATCAGTGATTATTATAATTTATCTTTCCATAAGGATCGGTCCATCGTCAATCAATCGAAATGATTAATCTCGGCGTAATTTTAGTTTGTTTATTATTTACAAATAAGCAGCCATAATTTGATGATGGTCTACGTGACAATCTTCACGCCTTGACGAAAAATAATCTTTCTTTTCACTTCTCGAATATCTTTTGTTTTTTAATCGAGCATTGTTTTGTTTCGTATGTGGCCTGTCATGTGATGCAAGCGCTTAGTGTGTGACCTTTTTTGTTCAACACCTACCTACTTAAGTTTTGGGAAAAAAGTTACTGGCTGGTACCTACTTGAACTTTTGATAAAAACAAGAGAAGTTAAAATTTGAATCTACAGACCACATTACTGATTTCCAAAAGGCAGCAACAGGAATCAACACAGTTTGAGTTGAGTTTCTTAGAATATAAGTACGATTTAAATAAAAAAGCTCACAACATTCTTAACGTTCATTAGCTTAATGTTTTATAAACTTTTGTATATTAGTAGGTATAGGTATAGGTACCTTTGCTTAGAATTTGGGTTGCAGCCTGCAGGAGATGTTTGGACAAAGAATACTGAGGTATGTATCTTATTGTAAAGTTTAGATATTTATTATCTATTATCATATTTATAACCGAGTTATTACCTATACATGTACATGTTTATTTACCTAGGTACTAAGCAAATAAATACTATACTCAAGACTATAGTGGCTATTGAATAGGGACCTACAATATTTATTTTACGATGTTAGTACCTACCTATTACAGTACATACAGCTTTAAACATAATAAATAAAATAACAATAAAAAGGTTTTTAGTTAGGATCTTACGGTACCTGCTGTTATAATTCAATAACAGTTAGAACAATCAAATAGATTTTATTTTGTTATTATCTTAATGGAATATTAAATTAAATTGATTATTTGTTGTTGGATCCTTTTGTCATATGGGAAGTAATTAATTACTTAAACATTTAAAACGATATAGTACATATTTGTGCACTTGAAATAAACAAAACTACCTACGACGTACTATTTGATTAACAGCTAATTTAACAGTAGAAAATATGACGATATCGCTCTTAAAGTCTAAAAGCTATAAACCTAATTATTCCTTATGTCAATGACATACAAAAAATCATGGAGATTGGATAATACTTATTTAGAAGTAACTAGTAAAACGTTTTCTCTTTTTGTATGTGTCGCAGGCATTTTGTAAGATCTCGCCGTTTACATACGGCGTCGTCAGTTTACAAACGCTCGCTGTTTTGTAATATGCCGAAGGCAAAATGTATATTGCCGTGTCATTTTATAGTATGCCACAACATTTCATTGACAATCCATACGCCGTTTACATAATGCCGCGGCAAATTGAAGAATTTAGTTCTTTTTCTTACCACGCGCGGCGCTGTTGATCACAACAACAAAAATGGAGTCAAGTAGTGGTTCTGTGACTCAATAAATACTCAAAACAGTGCAAATATTACGAGTGTAGAAGCATTACACCAAATAATTTTGACTTTAATTCATTTATTATAGTGCAGGAGCAGTAAAAAGGCCGTAGACAAACGACAAAGTTTTTGAGGTTATCCCGCACCTAAAAATACTACGTTATCCATAGATTCCGGTGTACGGAGGACACATGCAGGATATTAATTTAGAGCTTCATAAATTGTTTAGTAAAGGGTTTAGCGTTTTCCTAAGTTTAGAGCATTCGGGCACCAGTGTTTGTTTATATCTGGAAATGCCTAGTTTTATTGTTCTGTATAAATGACTACGTTTTTATTTAAATGTATCTTTTTATTAAATATTCAAACTTATGTAGTACCTACTTTAGAAAACAAAAGTAAAAAGTCTTACTTGAAATCCTGAAATAAAGTCCGATTTTTCCATTTGTTCAAAGTTCAAATTGTGTTTTATCATGGTCACCCTAAAACTGCAATTAACGTCGAAAACAGAACGATTGAACGAGTTATCAATATGCCTTCGGCAAATTACAAAACAGCGAGCGTTTGTAAAATGACGACGCCGTTTGTAAACGGCGAGATCTTACAAATTGCCTGCGACATATGGACGAGCAAGTGCTATACTCTCCTCTAGGCTTAGCATTAAATTTGTATACAGGGTTATTGGTAAGTAGACCAGATCCTTTCAGGAGGTGATAGAGGATGGCATTTCCAGTCGATTGAACCCAATAATGCATTATCCTAAACTTAACCATTTTTGAGATATTTAATATTTAAGGTTTTTTTAATTTTTTGCCAAAATTTTATGCTTAAAACCGAAAATAAAAAAAAATAGCCACATTTCAATAATTTTTTTGGTTGTTTTGCATAGGTAACACCTTAATAAACTAATTAAAATAATCAAATGTGCACTATTCGACTTAAATTAGACATAATACCTCAAAATAGTTAAACATTTTGAAAAAATATTCAAAACGCAAAAACAAATAAATTAAATTAAAAAAGATTTTCATATGACATTTTTTTGTGCACTTCAGCTTAAAAACATGGTCAACTAATAAGCTTTCAAACAAGATAATTCAATACCAAATCGATTAAGGTATCACCAAGATATGGCCAAAACAACCAGCACAGACGGACAAAATTCAACAGGAAAACTAACAAAATTAGCCCAATTTAAAGGTAAAAAGTGTGATTGTTTTCAGTCCTGTTAACTTTAGTATGGAAACCCCTGCTCAGTTTTTTCCGCTTTCTCTGGTTGTTTTGGCCATATCTTGGTGATACCTTAATTGATTTGGTATTGAATCATCTTGTTTGAAAGCTTATTAGTTGACCATGTTTTTAAGTTGAAGTGCACAAAAAAATGACATATGAAAATCTTTTTAAATTTAATTTATTTGTTTTTGCGTTTTGAATATTTTTTCAAAATGTTTAACTATTTTGAGGTATTATGTCTAATTTAAGTCGAATAATGCACATTTGATTATTTTAATTAGTTTATTAAGGTGTTACTTATACAAAACAACCAAAAAAATTATTGAAATGTGGCTAGTTTTTTTTATTTTCGGTTTTAAGCATAAAATTTTGGCAAAAAATTAAAAAAAACCATAAATATTAAATATCTTAGAAATGGTTAAGTTTAGGATAATGCATTATTGGGTTCAATCGACTGGAAATGGCTTCCTCTATCACCTCCTGAAAGGATCCGGTCTACTTACCAATAACCCTGTATGTTTCTGATTGGAGAATTACAGTATATTTTAGTAAAATAATAAGAAACATAAAAAATATGACATAAAGACAATGCGAAGCATCTCAGGGCGATAAGATTTTTATTAAGTATCTAAAGAAATAAGTTAGTTTACCATATATGTATTAATTATATTGTGATTGATTATGCATTTAATGTAGGTATATTTTATGCATTTATGTGTGCCGGTCTGTTATCTCAATAAGTACGTAGATTACATAAAATGCGCTGATGGTCTTCTTCTTATCAAATATGTCTATCTTTAATATAAGTACATAATGTATAGGTACCTAGACCTATAACACATAACGCATACCTCAATGATACCTGGTCTAACTTTCATCTGACTAGGTATGTATAATTAGTATTTACCTACGCATATAGGATGTTGCAAAAATGTTACTTATACTAAGCCAAAAGTTGTTTAGAATGACTACTCTTCTCTACTTATAACAGCATGAATATTTATTTCAATTGATTATCCATACAATTAGTACTTAGGTATAACTATTTAACTTTCTATGAACCGCTAAAAAACTAGTACAAGTACGAGTGTGATCAGAAAAAGATAACAATGCAAAGCCTACAAAACTCAAGACTAATTATAATTACCTATAATTTAACTGACCATGACTTGAAATCCGTTTTAACTCAATGCTATTTTATTAGGGACGTTCTATAGAAACATAAGGCAGTAGTGAGCTCCTAGGAATCGCCTTTTGGTTCAACTTCAACTGAATTGTTTTTTTTTATCCTAAGTAGGTTCTTAAAGACTTCTTAAAGTTTACAATGACCGCAGATATTTTGGCTTGAATTACTACCCTTTTTGGTACATCCGTTATAATAATATTTAAAATAATAGTTTCTAGAATAAATGTAAAGTGTCAATTTCAATTTCAATAACATTTGAATTATTTCATGAATATTTATTAATACGAAGAAGATCAAAAGTGGTACGTTAGTGGTAGTAAGCCGTAAGGGGGTGACTGAAGTTTTCACTCTGATTTCTGAACAACTTTGACTACGACTTTGGGAAGATAAAGATAAAAGATAAAATACTCTTTATTGCACACAAACAGAAACAGAGTTACAAAAAAGAAAAGAAAATAAATAGCACAATCGGCGGCCTTATTACTAAAAGTAATCTCTTCCAGACAACCAAATTGATAGGAAATAGAAAGAAATATGAAGGGAAGGGAAATATGTTCCCCATATAATGTAACTCCCTAGATAAGAGCTTCGCTAAACGTTACACCTACCTGTGTTCTATGTAAAGTGAAGGTAGGTTCCTCTACCTACCTATACTCCAACAATGAATCTTATGTGGAATAAACGATAAATTGATAAAAATTACCTAAAGGTAGAGTATTAGATCGTGTGCTCTGACCCAATAAGGAACAGATCCATTGTTGAATTCTTGAATGATACTGATGTAAATTAATTAAATTTTCATTGGAATTTAATGATTTGTTCACGGAAGAATTTTGTGTAATTAATTAATTATCATGGCGATTGGTTATTATCTGACGAAGCTGATACTTTAACTTCGTACTTATCGCAGAAGTAGGATTTAATGGCCAAGTATGTAATTAAAAATATTTTAATTTTTGTAAACTCAAACTCAATTTTTTTTATTCATCGTAAAAATATAAAATTTTCTGATGAACGACAATTTTTACTAACTACTCTCCGTTCGGATAAAGGGGGCTCTTTCTGTCTAAGGAGAAGAACGGAGGCAAGAAACTCCTGAGCCATCTTTTCAAAAAAAGACTTAAAACTAGTTAGTATACAGTACTTATAAGCTTAATAATTATTATTATAACAATATGAGCAGAGCTAACTACTTATCACAGCCATGCATTAACGTCCTCTAAGTAATCATCAATTTTATAATAAGCTTTTTTACAGAGTTTATCTTTAATGTAACACTTAAACTTATTCTCTGGCATTTGAGTAACTTCTGTTGGAAGCTTATTATAAAATCTAATACAGTACCCTAAAAACGATGTATTAATTTTCGCTAGACGCAAGTGCATACGTGTACGTAAGTGCATATTTATAATTTTTTATTGATATGTAACTATTTATTTACCTTTTTAATTGACAGATAAGATTCTTTAAATTAACTCCAAGTACCTAGAGTACCTACCTAGTAATCGTTAAACAACTTAGTTATTTAAAAAGACACAAACAATAGTTTTTATTTTTATAACTACACTATAGTTTTTCTAATTTTATTTAGTGAGTATATACCTACTTCATAAATTATTATCTGTGTTTAGAATTTGAGATAGTCAAGGGTTGTCGGTCAGCGTTTATTTATTACCTAGGTCATAGAACATACACGTATACATAGCTCTTATGTACAACAAAGTGTTAATATAAATAATAATATTGTTAACTATGCAATTCTGCCAGTTACAAAGGTCGCGACTAGTTTCTGTTTTCACTTGTGTTGTGCTGAATAATTGTTACAAGTGCGTGTAGTATTAGGCCTTCTGATAATAAATAAATGGAATAAATTGAATTTATACGAAGTATAATGTATATGAAGCTTAGTACTGAGAGCAAAATTTGTCGCTCACATACTAAAATAGGGGCACAACTGAAAAAATAACGAAAATACTTACTTATTCTACTTTAACTCATAAATAAGCTGCAAACCTCTAATTATAAGTTGTGTTATCTAATTATTATTACAGGTGATATGTACATTTCCGGAAATGAAAATGATCTTGTACAAATTGTACAGTACAATACTGTTGCAAGTAGGTACTAACCATATATATTTTTTGTAAATAATTTTTAACTAAGTAGGTATATCAGCTATACAATATCTTTAAATTATAATAATTACAAAACCTTTCAATTACAATGTATTCTTACTTGTTTCTTAGGTACACTTTAAATTTAATAAGTAACTAGGACTTGCATATTTTCAAAAAGTATGTAGGGGTCAAGTGGGGAACAATGGCCCCTCATAAACATTTTGGATTAGGTACTCTCAAACATCTAGGATTCGTCTAAATATTGCTAAATTAGAGTTATTGACCTTTAAATACCTACCGCTTCTGATTCAATGCGATGCTTTACCAATACATAGGCCGACCTGAAACACTCAAGTAAATACGCAATTTCCTACTTTCGACCTATAATTTTTGGCTTAGCGTATATCAGTTAGTACTAGTATAGTCTTCACTGTTAAGAAAACGCCGCTTTTCCAGGTTTCAGGAGTGCAATGCGACTAAATGCGATTAGACAGAATGCGCAGGGAAGTATGATGCTACGGTGGTGGCATCTAAACTTGGTCGGATTATCGGAGTGGCCTACGTGACTAGCGGCTCCCGCGGAACGGGAGTCGTGGCGCCAAGCGAAAACCCGCCTTATCGACTATCACTGCTATCATCACTGATTCAACACCACTTATCGTCTAAAATCGCCAATACAGCCCACATTTAATTGACCTTCATTAGTCCCAACCTACTACGAATTTCTACTATTATATAACGTAAAAAAATCGCACGTGCTCCAAAGACAAATCAGCTGAATTCTGCCAAAAATATAAAAAGTACTCACCCCACGATTGAGCTACGTTTATAGTCACAGCGGCGACTGCTAGCAGAAACTGGATTCGGCACATTTTGTTTCATTAATTGTTGTGTGATTAAATGCACATTGGTTCGTGGATTGTTTGCGAGTTCGGTCCAATGTCAGTCGGAGGGCGTGAGACGGTACCGGGCCGGCCGCGGGCGCCACCGAAACTAAACCACGAGCTAACTAGCGCACAGTTTGACACCGCTGTTTTTACTCGCTGACTGTCGTGAAGTTGGCGGCTGACGTTCATTGAGAACTGTGGATTGTTGGCGCATGCGCGGGCCTATCAATGTTATCAGCGCGAAACTGATTCTAAGATAGTGACTATAGATAGGTAGACACATTCTAAATTTGCGAGCGGGTCCATTGCGCCCTTGACTCCTCTTTCGTAGTGGAAATTAATTGTTTAGCGTTTCCTGCGACTGTAGATGGTGCCATATAGCGAAACGTTAAATTAGGATTCAAGATAACGTATGTAATTAATGAAATAAACAATATTACTTACTTAATTTAATTTTCTTGTACTGTTTTTATTTTTAAGTTTTTTTTGTATGTTCTATTTTGGTGCAAATAAAGAGTATTGTATTGTATTGTATTGTATTGTAATTTAATTTTCAAAATAAATATTGAAGAAATTCCTCACAGTACCTAGTAATAGTAGGTAGGTATACGTAAATAGACCTAGGGCGACTTGTTGAAAGTATCACGAATTCAGGATGAGTATAAGTAAAGTCTACGTAAAGTCCCAGACAGATCATAACAAGAGAGTAACTAACATATACTTGATCTATTTTATTTTAAATAAAAGATATACCTACGTAGGCTGCTAGTTAGGAATAGCAATGTTAGGAAAGAATATATTATTATTATATCTACATATATATTATAGCAGTGAAATGGCTTTTTGGGGACTCTGCCATAAAACAGATGACGTTGATAAAAGTACGCATATATCCCTGGTTGACCCTACCTAATTATTATACTTAGCATAAGTGAAAAAAATATTGATTAAGTCCTAATATATTTTTACTTTTTTTTTTACGCATTGACAATATGAGTTTTGTCTTCCGAGTTCCGGCACAATACGATTTTTACTTCCCCATTCCACTTCCCGGAGCGAGAGAACATTTATCTGTCCGGTTTGTGTACGTACGTACTGTGCGGGGTCCCTACCTATGTGACGTCAATTAGTCAATTACTGTATTGAGTGTACCTACATAATACATAATATCGTCGCTATTACTACTGCGAAAAGCAATTAAATCACATTTATTTTACATGTATTTTTTCAGGACTTTCAGATGAGAGAGCGTGGAATGAAAACCTAAGAAGTAAGTATCGTACTTTATCCTCCTGACCCCGAGAGGTATAAATGTATACATTGTTATTAAATTTTTTAAAAATTAAAAAAAAATACTACTGAACTGTTTTGTCACTTTGTCAAAGAACAAATTGTTTAAGGGATAGGTACTTTATAAAACTTTAAAGGAATAACAGGGATACTCCATAAAACTTTTAATATAGGTATTTTTAAACTATATATTATGAAGATGTTTGCATCAGCAGGATCACTCCGTAGATTGCGTAACTTCCTGCCCACGGCCACCAAAATTGAGCTTTCTCAATCTTTACTTCTACCTATATTAGATTATGCCGACTCGTGCTATCTAGATCTAACCGAAGAGCAATTAAATAAGCTTGAGCGTCTCCAAAACTTTTCCATAAGGTTCATATTTGGCTTACGCAAATATGACCATGTTTCCGAATTTCGTGCTAAGCTCAAGTGGCTCCCTATTCGTCTTCGCCGTAATACCCACATTCTTTCTCTTCTATACTCTATTCTCTTTAATCCAACCTACCCCCCATACTTAAAAGAGCGTTTTCAGTTTCGTTGTGAATCTCACAACCTGAAACTACGCTCTTCCCATAACCTCCGCCTCAATATCCCGCCTAATACCTCAAAATTCTACAGTTCTTCTTTCACAGTTCGCTCAGTCACTTTGTGGAATGATCTTCCGGAAACTATCCGGCAAGCACCTACGCTAGCCTCGTTTAAAAGAATGGTAAAGGAACACTACATTAAATCCATAGTCTAAAACTGTAATTGAATCCAATTTAACACTGTGTATGTATTTTTATTATATTTATATATTGTATGTATGTTATATAATATATATGTATTATTATATATGTATTATTATGTAATATAGTATGTACCTACCTCTGTTTAAGTATATTTGTAATATTTTAGTTAGTGTGTAGTATATTAAATAATCTACATTCCTTTTGAACATTTACACTGCACCCAATCTTAATCTCTGTTTCCCTCCATCCAAAGGTTGTCTGGCAGAGATCGCTTTTAGTGATAAGACCGCCTTTTGTACCCTAATTAAGTTACATTTTGTTAATTTTATTATTCTGTTTTGGTGTACAAATAAAGTGTATTCTATCTATCTATCTATCTATTATATTTTTTTTCAATGTCCTACTCATAGCACGCCAGGTGTCAGGAGGTTATAAGTATTGCTTTTCGTGCGTTATATGTATATAACTATGTGGTTGACATATCTCTGATGTACCTACACCTAGGTTCTTTCTCTATACATTACGTCTGGTACAGGTTTGTTAGTTTGTTCCGGAATAGTTTTGTTTGAAAATAACAGTTTACGTTTTCTCGCATATACAAACGCTCCTCTAGCGATTTTTGATTATTTTATCCTATCATGAAACTTTTGACAGATAATACTGTATGCGGATGACGACAAAAACCATTTTCGTTCTATTACATTTTCGTTATATCACTATTTTCGTTTACAAAAATTGCAAAACTGTACTCGTAGAGGCCGATCTACACACTTATACAATTAATTATGATTTAATAGTTTGCGTAATATAGGTGTACTTACCTAAACTTGACAATGACATTGAAACTACCTCGCGTTACGTCTGTCTCGCTGGCTGCACATTGGGTTCAAGAGACTAAACTAGTTTTTGGTTCAATCTATACCGGACCTACGTCACTTTAAGCCAGAGCCTCTAGTAAGGATTATGCAATTTATGAAAACGAAAAAAGTTTATGTTTTCTTCTGTGGTGTTACATTATCTGTCAAAAGTTTCATAATAGTTCCCGCTAGATTCGCCACTTTGTATGAGAATAAATGTAAAGTTTCATAGTTTTCTTCAAACTATCAAACTTATTTAACTATACCTATACTAGATGTATACGGTATAGTATACATCTAGTATAGAAAAGAGGTACCTATACAGTATACCTCATACAGTATACCGCAATTAAAATTTGTCAGATTAACTCTGACAAATTTGAATTGCTCAGTTGATTAACGACAGAGCTAGCGCAAATCTAATGCAAATCACTTGGAACTTGGAATGTTTGCAAAATAACCCGACTACAAGAAAAACTACGACAACTACGGGAAAATGGGGGGCAATTCTTATGTATGTACTTACCTATTTGCCGCTGATTGAAATAGATGGGTGGTGTATTTTTTTGTCATCTAGCTGTGGTCAATGGTCATAGACCTTTATTAGTTGTGAATTCAGTATAGATATTTAACTGTGTATAAACCATTCTCGATTCATTCATAGTTACTTACGTTTTCGTACGGATCTTACACCTGTGTAAAGGAGGAAGTAAGATCATTTTACAATGTTTATATTTTGTCAGCCAAAAAACAGTTGTCAGTAGTTACTTGTAGGATTTTATATAAGTTTTTGTGTCACTATTATTTTTATGAAATACCTACCTACCTAACTACCTAACTGTCAGTTTCATTACTCTATCTATCGATAGCTAACAGTTACTATCATACGATTTTGACACATAAAAAGTAGGATTCTGTCTAATCGTATGAAATGTATGAAAGTAACTGTCAGCCATCGATAGACAGAGTGAGAGTTATTGAAACTGGCAGTAAGTTATACAACAACATTGGCAAAAACTGCCAAACAATCAAATAATATTCGCATATAAGTCGACACATCTTCTGTAGGTATGGCGATTATAAGATTTTCGAACATGTGTCCGTTTACGTTGCGTATCGTCAACTGTCACTGTCAAAGTTAGTTCCAAAAGTGAAAGTTAGTTTCTTTTTCCATATTATGTTTGTGTGGTACTTATAGAAAATATTATCGAATTTCCCGCGTAAGCCCGTGATAGGCCTTCTGTTCCATAGATACTATATCAAAGACAGACAAACACATATTGTATTGCCCACACAACGCACAGTTACACAAGTCAAACTTGAAACAGCCCTCTTTTTCAGTCACTATCAAGAAAAAAGTTAGCTCTACACCGCCATCTACATACTACTGATGTAAACTTTTTGCTACGGTGTATAAACGCGTTTTGTAGCTCAGCCATAATATCACATACTATCATTGTAGGAATGTTGAGTCAGTCGGTCTGAAACTTTGTAGTTCCTCACGAATGCAACAGATGTCACTACGTGTTATATTTTTAATATGAATCCATCATAAGTTCCTAATTTTAAAAATTAATTGTCAAATTAATGGTCACCTTTTTTTAACTTTATGGGGCGAGGCGGAAAAAATTGCTTAGAGCCGGGAGAACTTCCTTCACGGGAAAAAAGCTCGACACCTACTTTCATAATGAGTAATAATAATAAATATCTTTATTATTTATTGTCATCCACCGGCTACTTTTCTAGGAATTTGACTAAGTACTGGAACCGAAGCCAAAGGTAATAAGTAATAAGCGTCCACCTTTCGACATCGTATATACGCAACGGACGCATCGCTATTCTTTATATAGAAATTCACACAAGTGCGTCCACTTCATCGGCATTGCCGATACCATTTCTCCACACATTTATTAAAATCCATTTAGTCCGATACGTACGATGCCGTACGGACGCTTACCTTAAAGCTGCACAGGTACAGGCAGGCAAGAATAGTCCAGATATCCAGATAACCTACTGAACCGAATAATCCAGGGGTTACCAACCAGTGCTAAGCTCATTACCACGTGATGCAGCGGATGTAAACATTTGGCCCGCTCATGGGTCATTCACTGCGGGGATATGGATATGCCTCGGCTATATTTAAACGTAAACGATTTAATCTTCGCGTCTGCGCGCTTTCAGGGCATGAATTATAAAGCGTGTGATTCGGGAAGACTTGGATTTCAGATTTTATCAAAAGATAGCAGAATTTATACAACAGACCATTTCTATTCAGGTGTCGTGTAACAGGCTCTACATCCATATCTAAGGTAAGTACCTAATATATACAGGATGTTGCAAAAAGACTAAAGCAAAAGGCGAAAAAGGGTGACACAGCCTAATCGCGAAAATAAAATTCGTTCTCCATAGTAAAAGGTCACGTCACCAACAAAGTTTCTATTCAACACTGAAAGTCGCATAACTTTTGAACTGCTAATCCGATTTTCATGAAACATTGCTAAGAACACTCGGAGTAGTCGGAGTAGGTACTTAACATAACCTATGACCCAAACAAATCGAGAATCGATTCAGCCGTTTCAGGGCTACGCTTCCACAGACAGATACTCACACACAGGCACTTTGAACTTATAACACCCCTCTTTTTCATCGTGGCATAAAAATAGGTTCCAAATAGATGATAGTGAAACGCACGAACCACTAACGTGATAATAATGCATCCTACATACCTTCCTATCACATACCCACTAGATTCAACATAGCTCCCCGATGTCCAGACAGGTCAGTCGGGCAAATTGGTTATAATGCGGATTAAACTGATACGATTCTATTTTCATCACAACAGATCATCGCTAATTGATGTTGATGATCGGAACCAAATTGTTGAATGGAGAGGTGAATTCGATCTAGATATTAACAACTTTAGATTTGGTGCATGGAACATGATATTCCATTTTTTTACACTTGATTGACGATTGATTTAGAAAAAAATTATACCCACAAGTAGGAGCAATTAAAAAGTTCCACGAACCAAATTTTAAATTTACAAACATTAATTTAAAATTTGAAAAAAGAATGAATTTCGTTTTTAGTTAGTAGAATTCTAATACGTTGTTAAATAAATGTAATATATTTACACAACGGATGATGATGACGTAGTTTTTTAATAGATAGAGAATTGTTCCGTGCGGCGGCCTCCAAGACGGAAATCAGCAGGATGATTGCCAACCTTCGCTACGAGACGGCACCAGAAGAAGAAGAAGGAGGAAGGTGTAAGTAGGTATGCAATTTTTATCCCGGAATTCTAGCCAGAAAAGCTCTTACCTAACATTTTTCACTCATGATTTTCTCTCAGATAATAAAAAGTGGTTGAAATCCCGACTGCGGCGGAAAGTTATAGTTTCCGTTGTTTTTGCCAAATTTCTATTTATAGGTACTGGAGGAAATCTGCTCAGCTACATACCTACCTCACATAGACCACACATTTATTTATTTATTTATACTTTTATTGCACAATATACAGAAGTAAATATGTACAATGAGGTGGACTTAATGCTAGAAGCATTTTCTACCAGTCAACCTGCAGGAGGTACCGGGAGCAAATTGTATGGGAGTGCAAAAAAAAAAAACCTTACACGATTTTAGAGAGAGAAAAAAAAAACAAATAAGTCCAACAAATAAATATAAAATCCTGCAACACATCTCGCCTAGGGGGTCACTCTGGTTTACCAATAACTAAGTTTCGGTGCGCTGCTGAGTTAACTAAAACTCTATCTCGTTGCATTTAACATACCTATTGCATGACAACTCTTCACTTTCGTTTTTTCTCAAGCTTAAGTAACCCCCCAGGTTTATTTTCATCCACTTACTGTATTTGATCGCCATACTGTTAACCAAAAAGTCCCCAAAACAACCATAACCTTTAAAACGATGCTTGCCCCGTATGTCCCGTAGTCAATCTGACCCCATCTTTGTGGATACGACCACGGTCGCCATGGGGTCTAGTTCTCATAGACATACATCACTGTTCACCCCCAAAGGACTAAGGGATTATCCTAGTACTTTATTGTACTAACACTGCACTTGTTATTGCTAGATGGACCGCATAGACTTACGCGAATCAAAGAGAGTATGAAAGCTAGCTTTTCTACTCTCTTATCGTGGGATGATCCTGAACGTATTTTATGTACAAAAGATATAACATGGACATTAATTTGGTATTTTTGTGACGGTGCTCTTCTGTTTCTCATTAAAAACTCTCTTTCACTATATTATAAGGATCTATAAGATCTTATAACCATCTGCAAGCATTCGACCCGACTCAGTGTGTATGCACCCTAAAAGTGAACTCAAATCTTTAGGGATTTTAGAGGGGTCGGGATAAAATAGTGTATTGTTATGTTTGTTATTCATCCATTGTGCTTTTTAATACACTTTTTATGCCAACACACGTGTTCAAATTTTGCCATTTGTGATGCTATTAGTTTCCATTCTATTTGAAATTAATTAACTATGTATTTTCTTCTTTTAAATTTTTTAAAATACCTACTTATTGTTAAACTTAATTAAAAAGACGTCTCTCTCACTAATTATGAATTGATAAATCATTGCGTTATTGATAAATCATAAGGTTATAAACATAAAACTGTAGAGTTTCACTAACAATAAACATATTTAGGTACTTATTATAGAGATACATCGATGCAGTTTGATCGTAACGATTTGTCGTAGCGTCTATCTCCACCGTAACATACCTACTCTATAGTTTTTTTTAAAAACGGAAACGTTTCCTTGGTTCTATTAAGGTCGCTTAAAGCTATCTAAAAGATAGATAAGTAGATAGTAGGTATATTCTTTATTTGTACGCACATAAAATAAACTTACATAACTTAAATACTAACACATATGTACAAAAATGGCGGCCTTATCGCTTAAAGCGATTTTTTTAGATTGGATTTTATCAGTGACCGAGCGGAATGGCGGTCATTGAACCTGAGGTACTGAACAATATCCACTTATACAGCATTGTACAAACAACGTCATCATAATATTGCGGAATAGCGTAGTGTTGCAATATCAAACACAATGCAATGGAATTTCAAACATATACTTTGAATCTTGGCTTCGCATACTATGGGTACCTACTTATATGATATGTACCGAAAATATACTTCTGTACAGTCTTAGTCAAAGATACCTGCCTCCTGTCAGAAGCATTGTCACTCTAAGGAGGGTCAGATTTCTTTGTCTCAGACTGTACAGAAGTAGATTTTCGGTATGGCCAACTTCATTAAGTAGCTTTGTGTACTGTTTAGCACCTTAGTCCTTCTACAGGTACATACCTAAGTGCCTTCTCAAGTCACAATTTCTTGATAGTCCACTCTTAACTGGATCGCATTAAGGTGCACATTTAAAACGCAATGTTGTGTGGCTGCAACAGTACAAATTATTTGGACTTTACTCTTTGGATTTTGACTCGACTGCCCTGAAGTCCTATTTTGATAAATAAACAGTTGAATTATTGATGATGTAGGCTCTTATTGCGCGTTGTCATGTGGGCAAAGGTTTTATAAACATTTCTTTTCCGTAGAATTCAAAGAGATTTTAAATTTTCTATTTTATTGTTTAAATTACAACACCTCTATTTACGTTCAAGTAAAATTCTCTAGAGTACATTACACCTACACCGGTTATTCGCCATTAGGTAAAATTATTCTGAATTTTCAAGAATGTTTCTCTCAAAATTACAGCACTTAGGTAATTTCTGTGTCACGCTTTCGGCATCCACTTTTTCTGGTCGAAAGCATTAGGTGCTGCCCATCAATTACTTAGCTTGGACCATGTGTGTGAATACAGGATGTTTTTACCAAGGTAGATACTTATTATGTATAATTTTCATTCATATAGGTAATCTAGAGTAAAGTAAAAAAAGCCTGGATGATGATAGAAAAGAAAAGCGATACGTATAGAAGGACTTTAAAGTAATATTCGATGTCGGATGGTCGATCTTTTTGATTATATGTTGCTTTTACGGTCATAAACCTAAATATTTAGGTATATAATTATACCTATCTAGATAATCGTTAGTAAAGATGTTCGATATAAATATCTTCGTATTACAGACATAGACACTATAATAACGATTCGTATCGGGATTCGGGCATCGCTAAACTGGACCAGCCTATATCATATTATTATGTTGTAAATGTTTGTTTGTGTGTGTGTGTGTATAATCCCACCTGTGCTTGTGAGTAATAAACTCTGCTTAGCCTGGAGGTATAAAGCGGGGGGATTACACAAGAATGCCATAAACACATCTCTTTTGGTCAGTTTCGAAATTCCTTTACTTTTTGTGAAAAAAAGTGTCATTATTATTTGAAAAATGGCCTATTAAACTACGTAGTCTACGTACCGATGTAACTAAACTTAATACTCCCTAATCTTGTATTAAGTATTGCAGGTATGGTTAGCATGATTGATTTGCCATGTAAATTTTGAGATCGTACCAGTATTTCATTGCATTACAAACACATAACACCGCGTTTTTCGGCAAGGGGTTATTCAAAGAAATACCCGTGTTCTTAATAAAGTATCTTATCAATAGATCTAAATACGATTTCATTCTCCAAAGACAGGTAGCAAATTCCTCTCGATTCATCGCCACCAATCTTACAACTGTCCATCTTACCCTGGTCTCCATCTCCCTTCCCATCTCTGGGTATACGGTACAAATAAAATACATTTGTAAGAATGGAAGGGTCAAGTTAGTATGGTCTGATAGCAGGGTAGGTGTCATAACTAATACGTCGAAGGAATTTAAATGAAGGGTTCAGAAAATGTATTCAATAGAATTTCCTTATGTTTCTTCCCGGAGTTGTTTATCAATAGACGCTACCAGTGGAATAGTGAATAACAGAATATTATTTGATTGGTCCGCGTTTGTAGAATGAAACATATTTGAGCCATTTTAGGGATCCGTTGCCAAAAACCAAATAAAATATCCTTGGTAGGTTCTAAGGCTAACTGAGAAAAATATAAATGGTGTAGATAGATAGATAGAAAATTCTTTATTGCACACAAACACAGAAATTACAATACAATATGCACAACATAGACGGTACAAAAGGCGGCCTTTCTATGAGTCATTTCTTCCAGACTACCTCGGAGTTTAGAAATTATACAAAAGAAAATAGGTGTATATGTATATGTAGGTATATAAATATATATGGCAGGCGAGGACGATCGTTTTTTTTCATGAAAATTCCAATTTAAAATATAACTTATTAAAGTACTAAATGTGCTATCACAAAAAACTTTAAACACTGTTTAACAAGTGTTTAAAACGAAATTTGACAGATTTTGTAGGCGTTTGACAGCGCTAAACATCCGTTAAACACTGTCTAAGTTTTTGTGGTAACACCCTAAGGCCAAGATAAATAGACGAAACTAAGACGGAGTCTTAGCTTAAGCACATGCTAAGAACACGAATTCACTAAAATAGACACTACTTGAGCACAGACTATGCCAGTAAGTTCGCACTCTGACTTAGCCGAGTTCGAGTTCACATTTGTCAAGACTTGGCCCTTGCTTAGCATACCCAAGTTGTCACATCTGCCACACTCTCAGGAAATTATTATTCTATGCTCTCAGGCTATCCACAGACCACATTTATACCAAATTTGCTAAAAAACTACGGAATGAAACTATGACCACAGATAAATAAATATACATTTGACGCAGATTTGACATAACAGGTTCTAAGCCTGTGACTTAGCCGAGCAAACGCTATGTAGTGTCTATTTTAGAGAATCATTGCAACTCGACTTAGTTCAGGTGAAGTCGTACTTGGCTAAGCATTAGTTTGAGCAAGTGCTAAGCAACGACTATTTATCTTGGCCTAAATCTCTAACAGCCAGTTTCAATAACTCTATCAAGCTACCAACCGATGACTGGTGGTGGTGTCTCATACTAGTTTGACATGGGCAATGATGATATTGACACGACCTGTCAAAATCGTATGAAAGTTACTACCAGTCATCTGTAGGTAGAGTTATTGAATCTAGCAGTAAAGCCCGTCACAGACTTAGCTATAATATATATTAATATACCGTATAATTGGTGACTTCACAGAAATATATATTATAGCTGAGTGTGCGCCTGCGAAAATGTATAGAAAATATATAGCAATATGCCTAGCTATAAAAAGATTAAGTAATACTTACTTATATACTATAGCAATGGTCCGAATGCTTTAAATCTGACAGTATTCAAATTCAAATTAATTCGGTGTTTTGAACGTAGGGATTTCAAACGTTTAATATATATATAGAACTTTCAATACTACGATGCGTTTCCCCTCTCACCTATTTCCCCATCATCTCAACACTACATATTCCGAAACTTGCTCCAGAAACGAGTCTCCTTCACCTATTTCTGAAAACACGGTTTGACCGTGAAACTAGTGAAACTGTATTTACATTCTCGACACCAAGATACACAAAACGATCTATTATTGAGCCGGCATTAGCCATCTAATCATTAAATCAATACATCTCGTTTTATCGTGGTTAGTCGCTAGTCGCTATGCATTCCCAATGTTAACTACTAATAAATTATACTAAAAACATACACACACACTCACGCCTTGTACTAAATGTACTCCCTTGCGGGGTAGGCAGAGGTGCATTGCTGCACCCACTTTTCGCTAGAGTGTTATGTTAGTCCCAATGTAATAGGGGGCGGGCCTATTGCCATTTTACGGGCACATCCAAGACCCGAGAACATAAATTATACTAAGACACAAAAAAAATATATAGGACACCACTGAGCAAATAATCACTACTTAGGATCTTAGGACACAGGAAAATTCGGGTTCAGCCGGTAGAGAGCTACCCTACAGACATGTTGAACTTATGACACCCCACTTTTTACGTTGGGTGTTAAAAAGAAGATAAGTATCGAAAATGCTGCAAAAGTGGTATAGTATGCCGAGAGAAGATCTTCCTCAATAACAATTTTTGTACGATTTTGTTCTCTACGACTTCATAAGTCATAGAACAAAAGTTGTTCATATAAAACTATAGGTACGGTCAGCTGCATAAGTAGCTATACATTTTTGTACATTGTCAAACTGACTACATAACCAACCGTCAATGTTTGAATAGGCAGCTTGTGAGTTTGACAAGGTATAAAAGTGTTCAGCCACTTATACAGCTGACCGTACCTATCTACCCTTTTTGCAACACCCTGTATTAGCTGGATATCTTCCGCCGTGGTCTCTCAACGAGATGCAGACAGCTTTTCGTTGAGTTTCGTAACCGCTCTAGGTTTGCCAAATTGTGCAACGAGGGTTATGCGTTTGCCAGCACCTGTGTGTGATGTGTGTCCGGCCCGGTGAATCATGTTATAATTATTATGATCATAATTAAGTAAGCATCTGATGATTTTATGAGGTAAGTATTCGGGTTTGTTATGCCTGGTAAGTATCCGATTAAACGAAGTAACCGAAATCTTAATACCTACAATTGGATTTAAGTCATTATTACACTCTTAGTAAGTAGATTTTACATTACCTATAATAATTAATTAAGTAGAGATATGAATAGATCATTATTGTCGATAGATCTAGCTTAAGACTTTGTCCAAAAAATTGCAGAACTTAACTCAACGATAAATACTTTTAAACATCTCGTCACTTATAAATGTTAAAAAACCGGCCAAGTGCGAGTCGGGCTCGCGCACAAAGGGTTCCGTAGCAGCAAATATAATATTACAGTTAAATCAACCTATCTCAAAAACTATAAGAGATACTTTGATCAAACCAAAAATCGTTGAAAGAGTTAATTAGCATGCATCACCTCTATTTTTTTTAGAATTTTATACCCCGTAGTTATAAAAATAGAGGGGGGGGGGACATACTTTTTACGACTTTGAGAGCTGATATCTCAAAAACCGTTCACTTTAAGAAAAATGTTTTTTAGAAAACTTTATATCATTTTAAAAGACCTTTCCATTGATACCCCACACGGGTATGTACATCGAAAAAAAAATTTCATCCCTCAGTTACATGTATGGGGGGCCCCACCCCCAATTCTTTTTTTTACTATTTAGTGTCATATTTTTGTAGCGGTTCATACAACACATATTCCCATCAAATTTAATCACTGTAGTACTTATAGTTTCCGAGTAAATCGGCTGTGACAGACGGACAGACGGACAGACGGACAGACGGACATGACGAAACTATAAGGGTTCCGTTTTTGCCATTTTGGCTACGGAACCCTAAAAATTATCGTTTGTAGAAGATCGTATAGTTGTATTCGTAGATATATCGTAGTGACAAAGAACGCAGTCCAATTAATTTAAACTATTGAAAGGGTTTCCGATTTCTCGCATTCCCTTTCGATCAGTGAACACGAACAACCGTTCAGAAACCTATTGCCACGATCTCAATGAATTAACCAGATTACCCTTCCGAATTAATTAGACACACGTCCGCATCACAATCGCATTATCCACGCAGGCCATGTCTCGAAATACCCCACCCGACTATTGTTTAGACAGAGTTCCAAACGAATCATAAACTTAACTCAACGTTAGTTTTAATTTGAATCAAAATAACATCGGAGTTAGTTTTAGAATCTTGTCGTAGTGAAAATGCAGGGTGCACTAAAATGCACTTTGAGGTATTTTGGATAGGAGCTGCTACAGTTACGTTTTACTCTTTCTTCTGTACGGCTACGTGATAAGTGTGAGGGAGACAGCGATATCAGGTAGATTGCGGCGTCCGCTCGGATTCTCATTCTCACTTTATTTTAGTGCAGTGTTGTTCCACGAGTGAAGGACGGAGGTCGCGCGCGTGTTTTGTTTTCTGTTTTAATTCTCACGTCTAGAAACGTATTTACAAACTTTGCAGCGACGAGTTTAGTTTTCAAACTGTCATTCTAAATTGAAAAACAGTGTCGAGCATCGTTCGGGAACGAGAATTTTCAGTGCTTTCGTATTGTTTGTTTATTTCTGGACGTATTGTCTTAGTTAGTGTTGTGTGTAACCTTGTGTTTTGTTGATTGACGTGCGTTTTTTCGGTGCGAGTTATTTCCGAGCCTATGATGTAATCTGCCTGGAGGTCCCGGGTTCGACCCCCGACCGGGGATGCTGGGTGCCTCCGAGAGAGCGCTATGCACACTTCAATGATGATGGTGAGACATTACAAACATACCTAGTTGTAGTTGATCTAAGTTATTATGTCTAGAACTAGATTTAAACTTCATAGGTAAGGTGATCTAGATAGGTACCTAAGGTATTTGGACACCTAGATACCTAGGTACTTTCTAGAAATAAACGAGCTCACCGAATGGTCAATTTTGCTATCGATTTCGCTTCTAGTTCTAGCAATAATAATCTACCAAATTATACCATTCCACACCTACCAATTTAGATTAATTGGTTAAATACCTACCATTGACCATGTGGGTGAAGGTTAATGTTAAACTGCCTACATACCTATATGTTTGATAGGCACTAGGCAGGTCATCTATCAAATATTCAAATTTTAATATCTTTCCGCATTTATAAACAGAATTAGGTACCTATTTATTTTTTATTACTTTGTATTGGCTATTACAAAACTCACGATCCCGTTATGTTTACAAAACCCGTAGGAGTGAGCTCGTGCTCTAAAAAAAGGTTCGTCTATGTTTACTGCCGCCTTCTACGCTTTGTAGGTAGATACCTAGGTAGGTGGTAGGTATTCCATGTCAACTATTGACAACGATGTGGTAAATAAGTAGGTATGACACTAGAGTTAGAGGGAAGCTAGGTAGGCAAGGTGCCTTAAGGGTGCCTTGCACCTTGCACCAAACGAAATTAAATATATTGCTGTCCTCCTCAGTCAGTCAGTATTTATTTATTTTCTATGGATAAACAACAGTAATAGACTATAAGTAACTTAAATTTAACATAAAAACTATTTTAAGCCTATCACCTTAAAAGTTTATCAGTAAACATTTATTTGTATTAAAAAGATGTGATACTTAAAGTAAGCATACATATATGTATATGTATGACTGTGAAATCAAGAGAGCAATAGAATTAATTTCGTTTAAATGTCTGGTACAAGTCACCTAAATCTTCAAGTTCTCCCGGGTCTCCTTCCAATGACTTAGGCCTAGTCCACCACGCTGGCCAAGTGCGGGTTGGTGGACCCCAACACAAGCAAGCTTGTGCTGAGAGAGTGGTCGGGTAAGTGGGGTACCATACCAAACTGCCAGATGTTTTCAAGCTGCCCGAAGGCCTCTGACTAGGCTTAACGACTACCTACTGCCGAAGCAGCAACCGGGACCCACGGCTTAACGTGCCGTCCGAGACACGGAAGCGTCCAGAAAAGAACCACTTGAATTCGGTCACCCATCCAATGGCTGACCGTGCCATGTGTTGCTTAACCTCAGTGATCAGTTACAATCACTGAAGCCAGCTCGACTACGGACGCTTCACTTTAGCAAACTGCCCCAGTCCACCTAGGTACTATTCCTATTACCTAACTAAGTCTGAAGTCCGGACCAAAGTGGGTTATCTCAAAGAACGCAATATAGGAATAGCTATGCATGTAATAATAAATTACCTACAAATGCATAGGTAGGTAGGTATAGGTACCTAATAGTACCTATTAACATACAAAACAGCATTATCTCGGTGTAACCCATTTTATTAAATTATTACATTGCATACTGTACTGTAAGTTGTAAGCTAATAGTATGTACGGTAAGGTGCAGATAAACCTGACCCCCCTCAGAAGCATTGTTACTATGAGAGGGGGGGTCAGGTTTCTCTGCACTTGACCGTACCTAAGTGTAAGTTATGCAATACGAATAGGTAGGTTACTATTTACTCTTCTTGTCGTGTCGATGGCAACTGTCACACTTCCGCGGCCCAGTGGACCGCCACGTCGTCGTCGTCGAGTTGGCCTTACTTACTACTATTTATACAATACGTATACATGCATAGAGTATAAAGTACGAAGATACATACTTAAGTATACAGCTACCTATGTAGTCTGAATAAGATAGTACATAGGAAAGGAGTACATAGTGCGTGACTTAGACGTAAAATATGAGCTTGCTATACATTTTTGTATTTTGTATACTAGAAATACACTCGTGAGCAATAAAAAGTTCCAGTGGATTGTTACTGGACGAACGGAAATGACTCTGTCTGCAATATTGGAGTACATTTAATCAGATTATTACCAACTGAAAACGTAAATATTTTTTTATATTTGGAATTTTGTGAGAGGAACTTTTTCAATGCTCAGTCCACGATATTTGCAGACTTACCAGTATTAAGATATAAGTTGGTAAGTATACCAACTTATATCTACATTTCCATACAGAGTTCCGTAATATGTTCTGTGGTTCCGTATATATGTATACATGTCTCTGGAACTTTCCTTACAAACTTACAATACTACAGAGGAAGTAATAATACGCCATAACTTTCGGCCACGTTCTTCTCAAAGTTTACCTTCAGTTTGAGTTAGGACTCAATTTCAATTCACATCCAAGTGAATTTCTTAAATGCGCATTTAAAATATTAAATGAAGCTTAAAATCATATTATGATAGGTTTTTTCTAAGCTTATAAACAGAGCAACAGCACCAATTTTAACCTTAGGTAATTTGGAAAATCGATAAAAAAGTCTAAATAGTTGAAGACTAGTCAAATAAGTCTAGTTAACCATTTATCGTGCTGTTCGCATTAGAGCTCATAAAATTTAATTAACACAGTATTTATTTGAAGGTCGTTCTCATGGGTTCATTCAGGTGAATGAATAGTCTCATTTGCTCGCCTACTTGAGGCGGAAGGCAGGTCTAGAATTAGTATAGTAATTAAGTCTTAAATACAAATACCCAAATTAAATATTTTTAATAAAGTATACAGTCAGTACGTGAGTAAATAATAATGTTTTTTGTAGGATTGGACACAATAATTGTATTGTATATCGGAGCAATAAAACAATAAAATAAAATATGAGAAGGGTCCTATCGTGGGAGTGGTAGATAGGAATCAAACTCAGGGAATACACAAGGTTCACTGTATATTTTAGGTTCTACAGACACGTAAATAGCAGTTGAGGTAGTCTTTTGCGTATAACTAATAATTCGCGAAGGGGATGCAAGCGAGCGTGATCCAGCCGGGAATATGGTTTGGCGCCGACTGCCTGCGCGGGCTCCGCTGGCCGGTGGCGCGAGCGGGTGTGCGCGGGGGTGAAGAGTGAGCGCGCGGGACGCGGTATGCGCAGAGAAGCTGCGCGAGAAACGGTGAGGCGGCTGTGGGACGCTAACATTTTGGCGCGCGATTTGATTTCGCGGTAAAATCTAGATAGTGATGTTACATCCTCCCCCTCTAATCCGAACTAAGCGCCCTCGCGTTCGGAGTAGCACACTGAGTAGTCCTGGTCCTCCCCCTAAACTGATCGTCGCCCTCGACGGTGGTGGGGTGGTCTGCACAGGCGTTCTTGATAAGCCTCCCCCTGAACTAGGACAGGCCTGAGGTCATGGTCGAGCCGAACCCGTGGGTCGTGTTTCCTCACAGGGTTGGTATGTGGCCGGGCGTCGCTGGCGTGGTTCGGTATGACTCGCCTGAACCACGTAGGAGTCTGCCTGTGATGGGTAATACTAGGTGGATGAATACCTACCTTCATGCGCGGACCAATGTTATGGCCGGTATTTGTACGAAGCCGGACCGAAGTCTCGAATTTGTAATTTCGTTCGGGTGCGTCGCCGAAAGTCCAAACCCCATGTACTAAGTTGAGTACAATGCCGGCGGTGATGATGGCGTCCCGCCCCAGCGACGTGCGGGTGTTTGAGTCCGGGAACACGAGGAATGAAACTTCGAAAGATCTGCCTTCTATACTTACCTGTGTTGCACCGACCAACGTTCGTTTCAGCTGTCTCGATCCGTCGGCCAGGTACACGGTGTGGAAAGTGTCTTCAAATTTCACCCCCCTCTTGCACATGATGTCATATAGCATGTTGCTCGCTATGCTATGCGTTGCACCTGTGTCGAGCACGGCTGCACCGAGCGCACCGCCAACTTTGATGTTGACCAGTGGGCGCGGGTCGTACTTACCTTGTATTTCGGCGGTTAAAAACTCGTGCTCGCCTCCACTGTTTACTGCATGACCCCGAGGACTCAAGGGAGGGTTACCGGGGGCCGATTCTACAGATTCGCGCTTCTTTGTTCTACAGTAATCGACATGATGACCAAGTCTCCTACAGTATGCACAACGCGGCCGTACTCTGGTAGCGCCGTTCGGGCCAGAGGAGGAGGAGGGCGTCGGTATATTATGTACTGGTAGGTATGTCGGTCTGTCAGTCAATCTATTGTGGCCTATGGAGGGGTTATTTACATTTATACAAGGCGCCGCACTTGGCGGGTTAAAATAATTATGGGTCGCGGCCGAAGGGTTAACATTATTTTGAGTGATATTCGAGGGGTTAAACTTATTAGTATGCGTCAGCGCACACCGAACTGCAAAATGCTCGCGCATGGTCGAGCAAAATGTAGAACGCATACTCGAACATTTACTAGAAAGCTCGAGCATGGTCGAGCATCAAGTTGGGACTTGTATTCAATTTTGAAATGTATGGAATTATCATAAGATTAATTTTTCAATGATTTCACAATATGCTCTGCTCTGCTCTGCTCTTGGTGTGCGCTGAGCCTATTGCGCACCTCGCGTCTCGCCTCTTCAACCGCCCTACACTTAACAATAAGCTCATCAACGCTTGAAGCACCTTCACGGGGAATGCGTTTTCTTAGGTGGTAACTTAACAGTCCATAAATTATGTCTAGCTTAGTGTCTTCTAATAGCTCGTACGGAAGCTGTGCCAAAAGGGCGCGCACTCGCGATATAAACACATCGGACCGCACTTCATTTTGCTCACTAGAGAATATCGCGCGGAACACTTTGTAGGCCGGGAGTGGAGTGCCGTACATGGCGCGCAGGCGCTGCAGGGCCGCGCCCCAGCCGGCGACGGAGGCGCGCACGCCGCGCCACCACACGGCGGCGTCGCCCTCCAGCAGCATGGGCAGCCCGCGCAGCGCGTGCTCGTCCGACACGTTGGCGCACTCCTTGTACACCTGCACCGCGTCGATGAAGGCGTCCAGCTGGTCCGCGCTGCGGCCGGCTCCGTCGAATCTTGCCGTGCACTTGGCGAACGTCCCCGGCGGTGGCGTCTGGTAGTCAGACGCGGTCGCGCGCGCGGGGGGGCTCGCGGCGCCGGGCCCGCGCCGGGCGGGCGGCGTGCAGGTCCGGGGGTCGCTCGACATCCTCTCCAGGAGGACGCGGTTCTTCTCGGCGGCCTCGGCGATGGTATCCAGCAGCACGGAGAGCTGCGCCGCGGTCACGCAGGCGGGCGCGTCGGGCGTAGCGGCGGCCGCGGCGGGGGTAGCGCGCGCCGCAGGGGGGCCGCACGCCGCGTGCTCGTAGGGCGCGCCGGGCGTGGCGGGAGGGTCGCGCACGGTGGGGGCGCGCGCCTCGGGCGCAGGTGGCGCGCCGGGGCGGGTCATCACCGTGGTCTTACCGGTGCAGCAGCGGTCTTCATCGTCGTCAAGGTTGCAACGGCTCGCTCGTCCTTTCTTCGGTGCCATATTGTTCTTCGCAAAAAGACACTCGCGCACACTTACTATACGTATCTCCACTAGTTGGGCGCCACTATGAGAAGGGTCCTATCGTGGGAGTGGTAGATAGGAATCAAACTCAGGGAATACACAAGGTTCACTGTATATTTTAGGTTCTACAGACACGTAAATAGCAGTTGAGGTAGTCTTTTGCGTATAACTAATAATTCGCGAAGGGGATGCAAGCGAGCGTGATCCAGCCGGGAATATGGTTTGGCGCCTGCCGGGAGCTGTAGCGTGATGCGGACCAGGCGGCGTGGGGCCTGCCGGCTGCTGCGCACGCAGCCATTGCTGAGGATTTCGCAACGAAGGTTTGAGTTGATAAGCCGTGAGTAAAATGCTATTATTTACTGCTTTTAAAAGCTCAGCCACTGGTCATAATGCTCCGGCGCTTGGGGTTTTTATCCCACGCAGTAGGGTCCGATTCAATAGTCGTGGTGATGATTGATCACATATTCCGGTCCTACTAGTGGCGCTTGAGCTAGATACTTACATTAATGACCGCTTTTAGTAAAGCATATGTTAATTTTATACAGGAAAAAATTATAAAAATATATTTTTCTACCCTCAATTTCTAATATTTTTAGAAAACAGTTGATAAAAACTTTGCTATTACAATAATGCACTTGATTATAGCTTATGTAAGGCTTTACAAACAGGAGCTTTCCAGGACCATCATAGGATTTTTTTACAGGAAGCACGTGGCTCCGAGTTTCAGTATGTTGGGACATTGTGGCATGTGCGGCGAGTAATGTGATCCGCCGGTACCTACCCGCTGAGGGTAGGCAGGCCGATTCGGTGAAATTGAAGTTTCGTGTAAACTGCACCCGGCCCTGTGCTCCCGCGCTGGCCGCCGTCTCGTGGCACCTGCATCGCAGCGTACACCCGGCCCTGCGCTCCTGCCCTGGCCACCGGTTCGTGCCACCTGCATCGCAGCATACACCCGGCCCTGTGCTCCTGCGCTGGCCGCCGTCTCGTGCCACCTGCATCGCAGCGTACACCCGGTCCTGGCCCTGGCCACCGGTTTGTGGTACCTGCATCGCTGCATAGACCCAGCCATGCACTCCTGCCCTGGCGGCTGTACACCCGGTCCTGGCACTGGCCACCGTTTTGTGCCACCTGCATCGCAGTGTACACCCGGTCCTGGCCCTGGCCACCGGTTTGTGCGACCTGCATCGCTGCATAGACCCAGCCATGCACTCCTGCCCTGGCGGCTGTGTTGTTCCACCTGCATCGCTGCGCACACCTGGCACTCCTGTTCTGGTTGCCAGATCCAAACGCCCCCTGTCTGGGAAGAGATTTTATGCTCAGCGGAAACGCCTGCACTATTGCTAGCACGGTCATCATCGTCATCAGCCATCATTATGAGTGACTTCTCTAGAAGGTATCGAGTAACGTGCGCTATTCATCAGTGATTTTGGCATATGCAGACGAACGTTTACTGCCAAGGTTGGTCATGTTAGCCATACAAGGGCACACCAACGAAGCCTGAGTAACCACCTGCAGTCGCCGTAGCCACATCGGCATGGAGGACGACAAATCGGGTAACGTGCACCGCTTCTAAAAGTGTTATAGCACTTCAATTTGATGCCTCCGCTGAGGTATCCTGTTAAAGCAGCTCTCTTCTGAACTGCCCAAAGTGACCTGTAGACTGCTCCTGGGGATAGTTGTGCAATCAATTTTTTTTTTTTTTTTTTTTTTTTTTTTTTTATTTATTTAGATGTCTTTTCTGAAGAAACTGTCTAATGCAGCTTTTGTTCTAAACTGCCTAAAGATCATTGGACTGCTCATGGGAATGGTGACGCACGGTAAGTACAGGAGCGTTACTCTATACTGATGAGAAACGAACGAACGAGAGCTGTCGTGCAATCGGCACGTTTAATACATACAAACAGATAGAGCGGCTCGCGCCGCAGTGCACTGAAAGTTCGTTTTTCGTCATATAAAGTGACCCCCCAGACACTATCTTTAAGTGTCATGACACATCGGCAGATTCCAGCTTTGAGTCTTTTCTTTTCTCGGCTGTGAGCAAAGTGAATCCCACCGGCGAGTGTTCAACCTAAAAGCACTGAGCTAATTCCTGATTTCGTGAAAGTCGCTGTTGCTATACCATACCGCTTCTCAAGTTACCGAACTTATTATGATCCTACTGTCGGGTGATCATGATCAGAGTGTCATCGCGGTTTCTGAGTGGCACCACATTAGCTGTCTTCCTTATGTCCCAGTGGATTGTGAGTGTGTATCCGAGCTCTTTGTTGAAAAATGCGTGAACCTCCTACGCAGCAGCTGTCTACTATATAGTTGTGTATCGAATAAATCGAGTAACGGTGCTCTTGCACGAGACGACTACCTTTTGGTAAAATTATAACTTCCACTATTCTGGGAACATGCATATACCTACTGTGTATTGTGTAACACATCACGTGTAGCCGCAGCCTTACTCAAATTACTGGGCTAGATAATAAACAATGGCAGTCGTCATTAAATTTCTATGAATTCATCATTTGGAGCACAATTCAAAGGATGAAAGTACCTATTCATGCCTAAACGGCTTCTCAATGAAAATGTATTTTTAATTCGATTCTGGCGCAAACGTTTCATAACTATTTTTCAACACTGTATCTGCTGAAACTTCTTAGACTGACTGGTGCAGACGTGCCGTTTTCACAATTCCATTTTGAGTAATCCTCAACTTTTTTATGGATCTTTCAGTTAGTTACGTAACTAGTTACCAAGTAAAATGTTTGTACTCGCATCTGATTGGAGCTCTCTGGTATATATATCTACTAAGCTAGTACAGAGTTATAACCGGGCAGTGGTGACGTGGCGTCGTGGTAGCTGCTTGATTTATTAGAGTTTGCTGAAAACTTTCAAAATAAGTAATAATTATTAGTCATAACTCTTCGCAGTTCTTTCAGAATGCAATATCAGGTCGCTGAAGTAGGTAACCTTCCTTAGCTGGGTATCAACAACAAGCCTTTTTGTTTTGAAGAATGTCATAGTTATTCACCGTTCCACTGTCATATCGATGTCCAAGGACTTTTTCTTTGGTATAGCTTACTACCTAAGTTTACCTATAGATAGCCGCAAGCTATCTGCTGTTGGCGAACTGTCAGTTCTGATTGATAAGTCAGGGTCGAGGTGGCTCGTCCAACTGTCCATGTTCCCGCCACCATGATTGTTGCTTCCACAGATTAGAGAGTCTATGTTGGCTGTCGTTGCATCAGGTCTGATCAGGTACAACTAACATCTTTTCGTACCATCTTTATTTAATCGAGCTATTTTATTTTGTGTTGTCTTGGTTGACTTAATGGTTTTAAAATTTAACCTACAACAATGTAAGTAGGTACCTAGTGTACCTACTTACGTACCTTTGAAGTTGCAACAAAGCGAAGCCTAAATTAGGGTTTTGGCCGGGACCTACCCTTAGTGTTGACGAACATACCTAAAGGTGACCTTGTTAATGTTTTTCATATGAAGTACTGAACATTTTACTTATCCTGGTGGCATGACTGATCATTTACTTACCCAGTTAAGACATGTTAGCCGGGTTTCATTTATCAACTATTATAATTGTTATTGTTGTGTTAATCAATCGTTATTAATTGATGTCATCTACCAAGGAATGCTGCCAGAGCTCATAATATTCACACCATGATGATACAGAATGATAGTAGCCACAAAATCGGTGCAAAGGCTTATAAAATAACTTTCCTTCCTAGTAGGACTGCACAGGAACTCGTTAACCGCCGAGTTAGTTAGAATACAAAATTAGACTGTGTGTTACTTGTCAATCTAGAATATGAATATGGTGACCTGCATCGTGTTTTGAAAAACTGAATACTTAGTTATCCGCCAGTGTCACAGCCTTCATCTAATCTTTTCCAGTAGCTGATGAGGCTGTGATATTTAGTAAAATTATCTTCCCTTCAAGCACCACTCCTCGTTCCAAGGACTAGATGCCGCGCCAGGTGTTGCAGGTCGTGTCGTCGTACGGGGCTGACTGAGCAGGTCCACGAGGCTCCAGGGTCGGCTGCTGCATTTCTGAGGTCAGTCCAGAATTACATACCCTAGTCAGCATGTGCTGGCCTGAGCCCCAGCGGGCTGGATCGATATTCTACATTTTACAGCTTTTAAATATTGTTGCAAAGTATTTCACTGGTTCCATCCATTCGGCTAGTGTATGTTAAAAATATTGCCTTGACAATAACAAGATTTTGATTAATAATTACTTATAAGTATTGCTTTCGAAGAGGCACTGTGTGTATCCATATGTATAATACCTACCTATATGAATAGGTACATACCTTCCATAACTTTCTGACAAGTCAGGAATAATAAGGAAGTACTTAAGTCTTATGTATACTTATACCTTTCTTTTTAGTATATCTAACTACTACCTAGAAATCTATGCATTATAAATTTATAGATTCAAATATTTATCTACTGATATACTCATCAGTAGCTTATGGGTCACAGTTGGTTTTCTCTCCACCATGCGATAATAAACACATCTCACAATGTTTAACTAGGTTTCAGATAGGCTCAGACTACATAATAGACGCATTTTTCCTGAAATAAAAATGACATATTATGTATCTAGCCTATCTGAAACCTAGTCATTTCTGCATGGTGATATTACAACTGAGGCGCGCGGGCGACTCACTCTATTTATATAGGCACCCGCACCTTGCAAACTAAAGGTGGAGAGAAAAATGGACTTTATTTAACTGTCACTGTGACCCTTATGATGCCGAACACGGAGAAAGTCGAAACGTCATATCTCACAATGTTTAACTAGGTTTCAGATAGGCTAGATACATAATATGTCATTTTTATTTCAGGAAAAATGCGTCTATTGTTGATACTTATTTCCAATGAACGTGACTGTACGAGTACATAAATTAGGTATTTGTGGTGTTTTAAGAAAGTGGGTTTCCTTGCGTTTATTGAAATGGTATTAAATTGTATGCGGTTGTATACATGCAGTAATTTAGTTTGATAAGCCAGTAAAGATTTTCATTCTGTAATAACTAGGTTTTCTTACAAAGTTTTATATTTCCTGATCAAAGTATTAAGTATATTATTATTAACCGTCTGTGCGCTTTCTTTTTCTTTAATGAAATTGTTTGTAATATATTTATGAAATTAATATTATGTTAACTATTCTATGTATAGAATAGTTCGTCAAATATTTTTTAAGGTCTAGAGAAGAAGAACATTGTGAAACTAGACATATGCCCAGTTTCTCACTGGATTATACTGTAAACTTAACCCCAACCTAATATGAAATGAATCGCTGTGATTGGTGGTTCACGTTCTGGTAGATACTCAAACTGTGAGAAACTAGGCCTTACATTCTTGTTAACCTTTTTTTAGCTATGGACATAATCGGTTTCATTTAATACTTATCTACTTAATAATGTTCAAATTAGACCCGTCGTTGTATAAATTTGCTATCGCCGCATTTCTTTTCATGCTCCAAACGATTACATTTCTCCGCAATGGACAACATTTCAAAAAACTAAAGCTGCTATAAATCGAAAACCATTTCGAGATTTAGCTCTAAAGGCCACAAAAAAATGTTTTTGTATTTTTTGGATGTATCATTTTCGAGAAAATCATAAAATAGTAAAAAAGTGCTGATGACGTCATGCATCAGGTGCGATGCATTTTGATGATCAAAGCCTATAGATTTAAAAACAAAGTAACTGTCACTTTCATTTTTGATTGACGTTGACGTTTTATCGTGACGTTGTTGTTTATTTGGGTCATTTTCATTAATTCTGTTCTGACACTTTCTGACTATTTTTTTTATTTATTATTAAGAGATGACCTCTATATAATATGTCCCAGAGCATGCCACCGCCTACACAGCTGAAAAAATGCTTCTGCTTATTTTTTACATGATAAGTACCTACTTTCCATCATTAGAAATATCAAGGTCATTTGAAAATGACCCATTTGTTGGTTGGCATGTAAACAAAGTTTAAATGTCACTTGTCAGTGTCATTTATGTTTTTTTAGAGACTCAGGCAATAGACAAAAATAAAAATTGAGCCTAATATGTGATGTCACTTCCGGTTTTAAAATAATTAACTTTAAAGTTAAAAATAACATGCAAAATGTATGTATATACAAAATAAAAAAATACGGGTCCACTAATTTTCTACAAACTTTCCGAATAACTAATAAAAATATAGGGTAAAGAAAATGAAATGTTGTCCATTAGCGGTGCGCGGTGTCTGATACACTTTACACACAGTCACACATCATCATTATTATCATCATCATCAGACCGTAATCGTCCATTGCTGGACAAAGGCCTCTCCTAAGGAACAATCTCACTCTCTCAACACACTGTCCTCGACCTTCCTCTATGGTCGACTGCCACTTCAGCATGCAGAGATTTTTAGAGCTATACCAGTTACTGGAGTTCTCTTACGTATTCCCAACGAGACATAGAGATCTGAAGGGACACACAAACTTATAATACCACTAGTGCCGGTGGAGGTTAACTGTATTACCTCCTCTCATTCTCGCCTCCACAGCGGGTAGCGAACAGATTTGCTCCAAAAGCGACAAACTTGAAATGGAGCTGATTATTTTTATTACCTTAGGGGAAAAGAACTGCCCATAATTTCGTACAGTCAGGGCATAACACTTAGCACTTCGTAGCATTCTATTGCTTGCGACTTAAGGTTTAAATTCCAGCTGCAGTTTGGTTTGTCGATGGCTTCCACTGTACATATCAAGACCTTGTTCAATAGCCATCCCAAGTAACATTTCATTCGAGCTTAGGTTGTAAGTAATGCCTTTAGGTTTTATAAGGGTTGTGAAAAGGTTAATGCTTTGCTATCTGGTCATATTGAGTACTTGAGAATGATTACTAAGTCCTAAAACTAATTGTTTATTAATACAACCTTGTAGCTGCTGTTAAGAGTTTATATTAACGTTATTTTAACATGTATTTCAGGAGTATATAGTTCTAGGATCTTATAGTTGTCGTAGACTCCTGATTTACTTCTAGAAAAGCTAGCATTAATGCTAAAGTGAGAGCTTAAGGTTAAATTTTTAACCTTGATACAACCATAAAGTTATGGAATATTTAAATTACTTATAAGTATTTTTTAAAACCTATCTTAAACCTTTAGGTTGATAAGAGTTGTCTAGGCAAACAAATTAGGACTACTTGGTGAAAAACAAAAGCATTAAGCACTGGCTATGAGCTAAAGGCATGATTTTAGTCCTACAAGAATATTTTAAAGCTTTAGAGGCATCCTCAAAATATGTTTAATTCTTTTTAGTAATTTCCTAACGGCCGCCATATTTTTTCACTGAAATAAAAAAAAAAACTTACCAAAAAGCTACATTTTAATTAATAAGGGAAAATTCAGTAGCGTTTCCTATACTATTCCAAATATATGTTTTTTTATATAGACAGTACTTTTATTTCTAATATAAATTTACACCAAACATAAAATTTTATCTATTTTTTTTAATTAAAATATCTTCAAATTTATCATTTACAAAAGGCCCGTCACTTATACAGAACTATTATCCGAAAGTATCACAATAAAGTGCTAGTCGCACAAGGTTTTCATATTTCCTGACTTCAGCCTAACTACTTACTATATTTTGTATTAATACAACACTTACAAGTTAGCCATTTTGAGTCTTGGAAAGTGTCAGGTAATGGCGCCATTTATTATAATTATTATAAAATCTTACACACAAACATTTTAAGACCCGAGAGTCCTGGGAAGGCATTACAAATATCCATCAAATATGTTTCAAGTTATAGAAGAGTTACATCCAGAACTAATTTAGAACTTAAAAGCTGTCTTCCAAGGTTATGTTAACGTTAAATTAAGGTTGTGAAGGTTTTATTTAGGTTCTGTGTAAGTTGTTCAAAAGGTTCTGGGTTTGAGCTATAGGTTTTGCTGTAGCTCTCAGAAAGGTTCTAAAACGTGGGCCCTTTTTGCACTCAGGAGGTTAATATAAGGTTAATATAAGGTTATCGAGCCTTCTAAGTCTCACGAGTTGATTTCCATACAAAGGTTCTAGAACCTTTTCAAAACCTTTTTAAAACCAAAAATGTTACTTGGGATAGCCCGGGGGAGATTTCTTATTATAATATAATGCCGCTGCGACACGCCAAAATCGTACTTATTCATTAGGAATTACGGTCGCACTTGGTGTTGTTTTTTAGACACATTATTATTGAATACCTCAGGGGTTTCTTTATATTCGCAGCTGTTAATTGCATTTATCGTCTTTGTATGAAATAGAATGGAATTGCTATAGCAATAACAACGACTGGCGATTACAATCATTTTTCTTTCTTTCAATTGAATCAATTCGTATGAATTTAGTAAGTACCTATTTAAAAACAGGCGGTAATAACACTAATAATATTCAGATATCTAGACTTAACGATAGCAAGATCTAGCTAGTACCTACAATTGATACGTTGGATATTTTTTATCGGTAGATACTAACCTTCTAAAGAAACATGATTTTAATGACATTGACCATGGTCTTTATCTAAACAAAATAAGTTGATCAAATCAAATTATTGTAGCCTTCGTTGGTACTATAATAATACCATTAATATTTAACATTTACTTATGTATTTAGTATTTATACATGACTTAATAAGACCGATACTTATAAACTGTTTGATTTTTAAAAATAAAAGGTTAAATGCAATTTGTGCTGACGTATAAAATCAAGAGAAGCCGACATAGATAGTCATTCAATAACGTTGTCGTTTAGTCATAATGAAAAAAAACTGTGTGTTTCCTTGTAATACTTAGACTTTCCTCCCCACAACCTTTCATTATCAGGGTGATTCTCAAAAAATGGCTCCAAAAGCATAATTTCGTTGGCGCATGTTTTTTTCATGTTGTTTGAATATTATACCCCACATATTGTAGAGGCTTTAGACCTCTTTAGTTATGTCTTATTGGCCCTGAAATCTATCGAGCCGATTAAAAGTTACAGCGATTTTAAACAATTTTGGGCCAATGAAATTAGATTGGCACCAATGAAATTAGAAAACACACCAAAGAAATTATAAAAGGTCCCAAAGAAGTTAGTTTTAAGAACAAAGAATTTTTTTTATTTTTATTCTTATTTTTTTTTTTTTTTTTAAAGTTGAAAATATTTATTCATAAAAACATATAAGTCACAAACATGCATTATATCCACTAGAAGTTTCGTCAAAAAAAAAATTAATAATAATTATAATATACCTACAAATATACTTACTACTTACTTATTATAACTAACTAATCAAAAATACCCCTCCGAGCCACACCCGACCCAAAGGTACCCATGACACTGGCAGCGTTACCACGCTGCACAGCCAGGGATAGCCTCTGCATCAGGTGTGCCCCGGAAGAAGATCCCAGACCACGACTCCTCAAGCGTCTGGTGATTTCCCTTAAGAAGGCCCTGCCCTCTTCTCCCCACACCCCCATCGTCTCCACAGCCAAGGGCACAAACAGAAATTAGAAATTATTTTAAAGAAATTTGTTTTATACGTAGATTGCAAATAATACACAACAAAAGAAAAAATCACGCATATCTTTATTTGTTTTTAACATAATTACCTGATCACGTAAGGGTGCAAGGGTTCTAAACATCCGAATGAACCAATTGCCAACCTCACCTGCCCGTGGTGCACTCTGCTAAATAACAGACGAGGCTCTGGCGACCGGATGATGGCGGTATAACCATCCAAAAACAGCTACTCTAAATCCCATAGGCCGGCGATGGGCAGCAGCGTCACCGGTATAAAAAAGTGTTAAGAGGACGAGGACACGATGACCCTGGAGTCCGGCCACATGTTCTACCATCAGGAGGGCGACCAACTGTCCCAAGGTGGCGTAGGATTCCTCGTCAACAAGACCCTTGTCAACAACGTAGTGGAGATCAGCAGTGTGTCAAATCGGGTAGCGTACCTAGTACTTAAACTAACCGAGAGGTATTCCTTGAAGGTCGTGCAGTTATATGCACCAACCTCGGCACACTCTGACACAGAAGTCGAAGCAGTATACGAGGATATCTCTAGGGCATCACGTGTACTGCTAGGACCCAATACACCGTTGTGATGGGGGACTTCAACGCCCAAGTGGGAGTACAAGAATGCGACGAATCGAGGGTAGGACATCATGGCTTTGGTAGCAGAAACCAGAGAGGGAAAATGCTTGTAGACTTCCTCGAAAGGGAGGGGCTTTCTTTCTGATGAATTCTTTCTTTGAGAATCGGCCCCAGAGGAAGTGGACATGGGCAAGCCCCGATGGTAGGACGAAAAACGAAAAAGACTTCATTATGACTGACAAGCTGCACATTTTCAGATATGTCCCAGTGATCAATAGGTTTAAAACTGGGAGTGATCACCGACTTCTCCGAGGCACTCTGAATATCAACTTCAAGCTGGAGAGGAGATGTCTGGTGAAGTTGACCCTTCGTCCCACACTGCACCAAATTGGAGCTGTCAACACCAGCTTCTAGAGAGGACTACAGTTCTTCAGAAGGGTGACCAAACCCTTCAGAAGGGTGACCAAACCCTTCTGAAGAACTATAGACCGATCTCGCTTTTAAGCCATGTATACAAGCTGTTTTCAAGGCTTATCACGAATGGTCTTGCCCAAAAGTTAGAAGAGTTTCAGCACCCGGAGCAGGCTGGGTTTCAAAAAGGCTTTAGTACAATAGACCACATCCACACAGTAAGGTAGATTATACAGAAGACCGAAGAGTATAATCAGCCTCTGTATCTAGCCTTTGTGGACTATGAAAAAGCCTTCGACTACATCGAGACCTAAGCAGTTTTGGAATCCTTGCAGAGATGCCAAATCGACTGGCGCTATATCGAGGTGTTGAGGTGTCTTTACAATACCGCTACTATTGACTGTCCAAGTACAGGACCACAAGACAAGACCTATCCAACTGAAACGTGGAGTGAGACAGGGGGATGTGATATCTCCGAAACTGTTCACCAATTCACTGGATGTCTTTAAGACGTTGGACTGGAAAGGACATGGCATATGTATAAATGGCGAGTACATGTCACACCTCCGCTTCGCGGACGACATCGTTATTATGGCAGAATCTGTGCAGGAACTTAGCTGGATGCTAAGTGGCCTAAATGCTGCTTCCCGACGTGTAGGCCTCGGTATGAACTTGGACAAGACGAAAGTCATGTACAATGCTCACATGAAACCGGAGCCGGTCGTCGTTGGTGAGGCAACAATCGAAGTTGTGCATGAATATGTCTACCTCGGGCAGACTATTCGGCTAGGCAGAAGCAACTTGGAAAGGGAGGCTGCAAGGCGCATCCAACTGGGTTGGGCTGCATTCGGGAAACTTCGTCACATATTCTCCTCGTCCATTCCTCAGAGCACGAAGACAAAAGTCTTCAACCAGTGCGTCCTGCTAGTGATGACGTATGGTGCTGAGACGTGGTCACTGACGGTAGGACTGGTCCACCGATTTAAAGTCGCTCAGCGTGCTATGGCTCTCCATAGAAACCCCAAGCATAACTCTCTAGTTATGCTTGGGGTTTCTCTGATGGATCGTATCAGAAATGAGGTTATCCGTCAGAAGACTAAGGTTACCAACATAGCTGTCAAAATATGCAACCAGAAGTGGCAGTGGGCTGGTCATATCTGCGGAAGAACCGATAACCGTTGGGGTAGACGAGTTCTCGAGTGGAGACCACGAACAGGCAACCGCAGCGTGGAACGCCCTCCTGCCCACTGGACTGACGACCTTAGGCGGGTAGCCGGTAGTAGTTGGATGAGGAAGGCCGAGAACCGAGTGTTGTGGCGCTCCTTGGGAGAGGCCTATGTCCAGTGGATGATTATTGGCTGATGATGATGATGAGAGAATTAACCATAATAGACATTGAATGAATAAAGTAGCGTTATTAATGGTGTTTCATACTCAATACTAATTTCTTTGTATCAAAACTAATTTCGTTGGCGCAGAATGCCAAAGAAATCCAAAGAAATTATTGCCAACGAAATTAGAAATCATCACTTAAAAATTATTTTTACAGAAAGCTGATGTACAATTGGAACCTCTTATTGATACGTGCATACTGTTTGTATAGACATACGTGGACAAAAATATGTATGCAACAAAAACAAATAATAACATGAAAGTAACAATCGAAGAAATTAGGCACTTACCTGACCAAAAACCGTTATGGCGCAAAAAAAAAAAAAATTCGTCATACTCCGTAAACTTACGCTCCTCTGCTCCTGGTCGAAGATAGTGGGGGACTGAAGGGTGAGGGACGCATGGTGATTATGTCCGGTGATCGTTTAAACGCAGAGTAGGAAGACGTTAAATTATTTGTATTTGTATTTGTTATCGTTACGCCAAAGAAGTTAGTTTTTTTTCTCGGACAAAATTGAATGCGTTATATTTTTGAAAACTAAACCTAAGAGTGAATAGAAACCTAATTTACAATTACCATAAGTATCTGTTATAATGATAATATATAAATCATAAGCTTATTTTACTTTAAAAAGTGAGTTTTTCTTGACCTAAAAATAAAATCAAGTGAAGGACGCGCCAAAGAACTTATGATATTGAGTTTTAAAAAATCATTGTCGCTTTCTTTATAAATGTATGCATTGCATTACTAATGTATAAAAACGGTCACAAGATACATTATTAAAAAAAAAATACATCCTGGTATAAAACTATCAATTTCATGTATTTTATGGCTTGGACATAGCTAAATCGCGTCATTTGAGAATCACCCATCATCACGATATCTATCAGAAATCATAAATGTATTACGTACTTACTAAACAATAGACATACCCTTACTTTAAATTTAAAAAAACCGAAACAAATTATTTTATCATTAAATTCCCTATCTCCGTATTTCACTGAGCAAATATATTTCCAATTTCATAACAAAACGTCGAGTGGTTGTATCGGATAAAATGTAGATAACTGTTGATGCATCGACCTATAATGATAGGGCGTATCTAATATCCACAACCACATACAATACACATAAAAATATGTATGTATTTTATATAAAATCTGATTGTCTTCAGAGTATAGTACATTTTTAGTAGGTACTGTTTTAGTGTAAGTACTCTGTGTATAAATTTCTTTTGACAAAGATTTTAGGATTCATAATTTGACACGAATAGACTTCGCGATAGGGCCTCTCAAGCCACCAAACCTAAACTCAGAGATGTCGAATTAAAAAATATCCGCACCGCACAGGAAAACGTGACCAATCATAACGTTAATTTTCCACGTTCTCTTTTTAATTTTGACAGCTGTAAATTGAAGAATTGTTAGTTCAGAAATGCCATCAGTCTAATTCTAAATTAGTCTATGGATCATGTCGTTAGTTTGTGTATATTATTAATAACGTCTAGTTACAGAACGGAAACCAGAGTAGCTATTCTTAGACCTGTAGCGCTAACTGAAACAGTGAAGCAAGGCGCTCGAGAATTCTTGAAGCTTTCAGAAGCTACAATTGTTTTAACTGGATTAAATAAACTTAAACCACCTTGTTACAATAAAAAACAATATAACTTTATTGAAAGACACACAACATAAATTAGGTACGATACAAAGAAAGAGTAAGCACAGCAGCCTTATCGCTAAAATCGATTTTTTCCAGGCAAGCTTTGGGTGAATGAAAGACTTGTTATAACGTAGACTTAATTAAGTCCTGGTTTATTATTGGCCTTGTCTACTGATATATTTATGTATGATATCTATTTTCTACATACTTATGGCAGAAAACAACCAAAATCGTGCACAAAAGCTAGTGTTATTTCGTATTACCATTACCAGTTTCCTCTTTACATTTTACCTGGGTTTAAAAAAACTTGGATGAGGTAATCGGGAGCGTCGTGGTCCGATAAGGATTGGAGTAGGTAAATATTTTCTAAGATAGCAACAGTGCAAGGACATTCCTTTGATAAGTATTGCCGCTTCGGTCTCTTGCACAAAATCCTTCTTGAAAAAAACAATTTACTCAATAATAAAACAATTTACCCAATATTTATTTCATGTATTGTTTAAAAACATTTAACTAGTTTAGCCCCCGAATCCACACACACACACACGCCTTGTGTGTGCCTAATGTACTCCCTTGCGGGGTAGGCAGAGGTGCATTGCTGCACCCACTTTTCGCCAGAGTTTTATGTTAGTCCTAATGTCCCCGAATCCATAGAGTTTTTTTGTTACTTTAAAATAGGTTTACAAATTACGTTGTGATGTATTTAAACTGACACAAAAAGTCTAAGCTCCTGTGTTTTTCAGTCATTAATTTGTAAACACAAAATATGGTCTTTGAATTTGGGGGTTATTAAATTACCTTTTTACAGCATTTAAGTATTGATTCAAAATCATCTAAGACTACCTATGTTTTCTCTATACGTACCTACCATTCGATATGCATGACGTATGACGCTAAAACAATAAGACAAACCTACACTACAGTCTGTTTTAGAACAATGGCATTGTATCAATCAGCGCCCAATTATCTAAATAAGGTGAACGGATCATCAAGCGATGATTGGACTATTGTGAACGTGTCATAGAGATCATTATTTGTAACATAATTTTTATTAGTTTTTATTGAATAATTTAAAAAATAGAGACTTAATTTTTATTTAAATACTTATGAAGTAGGTACAGTGATTAACAAGCGTAACGCTTTGTCGTCCATAATTAGAATAGAATACTCTTTATTTTGCACCATTAAAGAAAACATTACAATTTCACAACTTATATATAAAAAAGTACAAAAAAGGCGGTCTCATTGCTTAAGGCAATCTCTACCAGACAACCTTTGGATGGAAGAGACAATTTTAACATAATTAATGGGAGTAGAGGTGCAATAATAATTAACTAAAGTACGTACTCACCTCAGTGATTTCTAAACGATATTGATATCGTTGTGGTACAATAGTGGAGGGATTTCATAAAACTTATGAAAAATATTGATTAAAATCCTTTCTTCTGTTCTTGATAAATTTTCTAAAATCTGTGAGATATCTTATAATAAAAATAATAACATTAGCACAAAGTAAACAAACACAATGTTAACCGAGTAAATAAATAAATAAGCTGAGACGTATGTGCGTGCGGCACAATACATAAAAATGTACTTAGGTTACCTAGTTATCCTAGTGGCAATCTATCACTGTCTTAGTTGTCTTACGCTAGTCCTAGACTACTTAGTCACCCTATAATAGCTAGCTACGAAATACTGAGTGGTTTCCTCTGTAGGTTTTATCCCCTTAGCGAAAAATAAGGGATGTTATGTTTTAATGTGTGTAGAAGCTTATAGAAAGTCCTTGCTGTGACCACTTTATAGGTTAAAAGGCTAATGAATCGATTCATAAGGATAGCAACTCTTCATCAGAAAAGGTACACAGTCGTAAACGTGACCTATTTATTTCATAATTAAACCAACTATTCATTTATTTATTTTATATTTATATACACTTTATTGTACACATACACAAGCAAACATAAAAGAGAACAGTTACAAATCAAAACACAAGACGTATACAAAGGCGGGCTTATTGCCAAAAAGCAATTTCTTCCAGCCAACCTACGACTGGGTGAAAGATAAATGACATTAGATCCTTTAACTAACTTGAGTAGGTACAATTAATAATTATCAAACAGAAATTAGCCTATGGTTTAAATCTAAAATTAAATTAACAGTGCATGATTACAACATAAAATAAACATAATATTATAACATATAACTTATATATAAATATATATATATATATAATTCATGTTATAAATAAACCAAAATAGATTAAAATTATGAAATCTGAGCTTACAGTTTATCAACCAACGCAATCAAAGGCATTATAATTATAAGCCAGCGAGTAAAAGTGACTACTAGAAACTATGTCAGAGCGTAGAAAAACTATGCAATCTTGAGATAATAAGCGGTTACACTATGCATTTATGTATGTAATCATTTTCACTGCACCGATGCGTCATTTCACTCTCATTTAAACTGGTCGGGTTGCACGGAGTTTCAGTGGCAATTAAAATAGCATTAGGAGTAATGGGTTTTCGAATTTGGTCGACTTCGAAAATATGTAATTCTATGTTCTACATAAGTTTATATCTTATCACTCATTCATGTTTCTATTTTTTATTTATTTATACTGAAGAACGGATATTGAAGCGATTACAAAGACATAAGTGCATAATCCTCATATAAGGTTTGAATACCATATCTAATAATCATTTATTTATGTAGCCTGTAGAGTGTTCCACTGGACAAAGGTCTCCCTATGGACTTTCCACCGATCCTGTGCCTCATAAATGCACTACAATTTAGTTATTATTGTTTTAGCACTTGTTTCTGTTGCGAAGTTAGCTTTGTTGGACACTAAGTATGTCAATATTGGGTGTATATTGTGTATAATATGACACCGCTGTACGTTAAAGTACGTTTGCCGAGTACACACTGACATTCTAAGAATTAATGTAGTGTTAATTACAAAGGTGTTTAGCCGATTACGGTAAACTGTAATCGGTTACTGTCGAGGTATGGCGGAATGTGTAATACTGTTGTACATACAAACGAAGAGATACGGAAAGGGCGGTCTTATCACTAAAATATACAGGGTGAGTATATCATAGGTGCAAATCCGGAACTATGTTACAGTGCTCTTCATTCTGAACAACTTTTGTTATAATGACTTCCACCGACCTAATGTGCACCTATGAAAGACTCACCCTGTATTTTTTCAAAACAACGTTTATTGTTTTTTTGTAGTTGCGAAGATTTTAATAATAATGCTGAAGGTCTTTATCTAAAACCGTTAGGGATCAGGGAGATTTTTGTTTATTGTAACATATTATGGTGTCGCCACCTGTCTATTGGCACATAAACTTTTATAAATACCTACTTATTGTAGCAGTCATGAAACATAGCCCTAGACTGTATAATTTATATTATTAATTACTTAGGATAGCTACAAGCCGTAGACTGGCGGGAGTCTGCACTGGACAGTCAGAAGTGGCGATCTCTTGTATCGGAGGCCAAGACTCACTTTGGGTCGCTGAGGCAGCGGAGTAAGTAAGTAAGGATATGGTGTCTAAAATCTAGCCTTCGAAATATCTACGTCACAATTCATAAAAGCTTGCCACCTGAATCTGTCCGACTACTTTTTTTTTGCACATAAACATTATTAGATCATAGTAGACCAGCCAGTACGTTTCCTTTCCATTTAAAACTATTATTAAAAACCGGTCATAGAGTAATTCTAAACTATTCGTTAAGCCCATAATTCATAAGCTCAAAGCGCAGGGTGGTTACTCTACCTTAACAAAGTTTAAGTTTCGGAGCGCTGCAGCGCTAACCACGACTCTATCTCGTTGCAACAAAAGAAAGAAAGAAAGAGAAAGAAATAATCATTTATTTAACACACTGGACAATAAAAACAGGAACAAGAAACAAAAAGAATACTACATTTTTTTTATAAAAAAAAAAACAGAAAATAATACAATACAGACAAACAAGGTTGCTGTCCAGAGCGTCAAAAACGGCACCAGCTCAGCATGTGCTATGGCCAAAGAGGCCAAAGCGCTGGTATTCAGCTGGCTTTCAACGCAAGACAAGTATTATTTTTCTGTAATCTAAAGTGACCCCTTGGTGGACGGGAAGTCTGTCTGTCTGTCCTCAATACAACTGAATAATTCTGCAGAACTCGTTTGAACTTATTATGAGTATGCCTCAGCTATTTGTAATTAGGTTAACTAGGATGGGTAGAATCTTACTACTTACGTAAGATATCACATTTTCGTAATAATATTAAAAGCGCCTGGTAGAGAGAATATTCAGAACTGGCTGTTACCGCGAGCTTCGCTTCGCCTTAAAGTTTTCCCGTGGAAATTCCGGGATAAAAAGTAGCCTATGTTCTTTCTCAGGTTCTAGACTATATGTATACCAAATTTCATTCAAACCCGTTCAGTAGTTTAGGCGTGAAAGAGTAACAGACAGACACAGTTACTTTCGCATTTATAATATTATAAAGTTAGGATAAGAGAAATAGAGGGCGAGCTGAATTCATTAACTCTAGAATTCTCTTTCTTTCTAGGCGTGTGCCAAATGATGATTGCGAAATCATCATTATTAATATTATTGCATTAGTAGTTATTAAAATGTTTGACTTTAAAGGCGTGTTAAGCCTATGTTTTGCGTTTCAAAAACTAATATTAATATTTTACTTTCGTATTTGCGGAAAGAGAAAATCGAACACGCATGTAGAGATAATAAACTATTAACAATACGATAGCGAGCCAGGTCATGAGGTCAGCCAATGGCCAGCCAAAATATTTATGTAAATATGACCATGACCCAGATATTGTAAAATGGTCAACAAAAGTCGTATGTATATATATTAAATTGGTTTTATTCCTTCTGTTTGATGTGAAATTTGCACTATTGGACCTAAGTCACCTAAGTTAAGCTCATATGAACTTGAACAAAATTTATAAGTTTTTATTTTATGTGTCAATTAAAGAAGTACAGATAGAGAATCATACAATAAAAATTACCGAATAAAGTAATTTAATTGTGAATTACCGATATTACTTGTTTATATTTCTTTATAGGTATTTTTTTATTATGAAATGTCCTGATACATATAAGGTTCGGTTAGCCGTGTAAAAGTCACCGGTTTAACAAGCAGGTCACATTGACACGATTTAAACGTCTTTCTTGGAAGTTGTGCTGTGATAAACACATTCAAAACGCACGCTAAAGGTACCAATTGGCGGCCGACGACTTGAGTTCGCAGCAGGCGACGACGACGTGTCGCAACGTCAATGGTTTCTATGTATTTCTATGGATGTATCGTCAAGTCGCTACTCGTTAGTAGTCGCATAATGAATCAAATATAAATTTATACATAGATACACGCGAGCAACGAAAGAACGAACTTTTTCATTGACCGTGAGTGTATAGTAAAAGTAAAACACCTAGGTTGCGGCCAGGATGTCACCTTTACGATGCATGCTTACCCTTTTATGGTAAATAATTTTCTAGAAGCAATTGATATAGCCATAGCCATACGCTTCGATGTTATCGCACGTGTCTAGAATTAGCGCTCCATATTCGGTGTTGATGGTGCTACCGTTTGTAGTACATTATAATGCTTATTTCAAGGAGTATCATGATGATTATATTTATTTACAAGTGAAGTTTAAATTTTTCATAGTTTTTTTTTAATTTAATGTTTTTTTTCAACTTGAAATTTTGCTATTGTTAACCTGTTTAAAATGTATGATACATAATATTTGTGTTAGCCCTAGAAAAACATATGCCTATATCAAAAAACCTGTCTAAAATATCGACGTATACCTATGTATAGTGTCGTGTACATATTTAAATTGAAGTATCCAGCTCATGTAGGTAGTAAAATTTATCAGGAATATTGTCTGCTCCCATTTTTTATATCCACTTATAATTCCATATTCCTTACCTAATAATGTTTCTCGGCACGACACTGCATTAACTATTCATCGGGTCATCCAACTGTATTACAGGATTGACCTCCATCGCTGAAAATTTTATACAAGTCCCTTCAGGTGGCTTTTTTAAAGGATTTCGTTGGATATTTCAGCTTTATTTACTTTACAATATTTAAAAAAAATATCTGCCATCTTTGAACGTTGCAAATCCTAACTAATCCGAACTAATATTATAAATGCGAAAGTAACTCTGTCTGTCTGTCTGTTTGTTACTCTTTCATGCCAAAACTATTGAACGGATTTGAATGAAATTTGGTATACAAATGGTCTAGATCCTGAGAAAGAACACGCTACTTTTTATCCCAGAATTCCCGCGGGAAAACATTTTAAGGCGAAGCGAAGCTCGCGGGAACAGCTAGTAACAAATAATTACTACCAGTACCCGCATACAAAAAAAAACATTCATTTACTAGACTTAATTGAAAAAGCGTGGGAAATCTGCGTTATAAGTACAATACAGATACACAAAGATATCTGTAAATCTATTAACGATAGATGTTCTTTAAATACAGTGTTGGCCAATGGTTTGTTGTTATTTTCCCCTAATAAAACTAATGTGCCTTTATCAGGGTCCAATCGAAGAGGTTACTCGGGACATGGACCTGTTGGTACAATTAATATGACCCTATATGTGTCTAGGTTACTAGATTTATAAGAGAGATATACTAACCCCAATCGGAATTCAAATCAAGAATTTGCAAATTCTTGTTCAAATAAAGTTTTAATTTTCTTGCATACATAGTAGCGCCCCTCGTAGAAAATGTCATGAAACTTTTGATAGAAAATATATCCATATGACAGAGGAACACCTAAACTGTTTTCGTAAATTGCAAAACCCGTACTAGAGGCTCAGACAAAAAGTCGCTTAGAGAAAAGTCCACGAGAGGCATTGTGGCAGGCCGCTTTTGCGGTAGCTGAAACCACGGGAATATTTAAGTTATCTTCGTGAAACTTAAGAAATGTTCAACAATTGGCTAATAATGTATTGTTTTTGTTACAGGTGAGTTACTGAACAATCGTACGCTTAGAATTTGACAGTATCTAATTTATGTAAGTCCCTACCTATTGAGGTAGGTTCTTCTTGAAATACATAAAAAAAAATGTAGGCTGAAATTTTCTGATGCGCAATCAATATATTTAATGGTCCAATCTCACAGTCCAAAACGGAAACGTATAGTCCTCGGTGATGCAATCGCGACGATCAATCACAATTTATAGTAGGCCCTTACCGCACTCGGCTGATTCGCCGCGGCCCGTTTACGCTGACCCCCCATCTGTATTGAATGTTATTGGACCGCGGGGTCACGTTTATTGAACGGTATCAGTTGACAATCAAGGCATCGAGTTGACTCGAGGTGGGTATAGGGTGAGTGGCATTCCTTAGCTGTGTTGTTTTGTTTTTAGCGAAATTCAGTTGTTAGGTCTAGGGAGGTTATTAGGTATTTGCCGAACTGCTACATTAGAATTTAAAAATCCATAAGCCGCGTCGCTCCCTTGTCAAACATCTGTCAGATCCATACAAGTTATGTCAGATTTGACAAGCGAGCGACGCTGCTTCAGGATTGTTAATTGCTAATGTTCGGTGGTGGTAACCCAACTGATGTGTCCATCTGTCCACGGTAGGAGCCACCTCGAGTGACGTTTCACGTGGCGCTCTCAGGTCAGTCAGCGACTGACACAAATCTGACTGGCCAATCCTTTTACCACATACGTATGGCGATAAACTTATATTTATTTTATTTTATCAATCAATTATTTTTAATTAATTTAAGTAAATTCAATTATTTATTGCCAATTAATATTATTTTAATAGTGTTTCAATGCAATTATACTTTTAAATGTAAATTATTAAGGTTCTAATTTATACTTAATTTATATTTAATTTGTACTTCTTATAATTTAAATGTAAATTATTAAGGCTTTAATTTTAACAATCTAATTTAATGATTACTTATAATGCATGCTGTATTCGCCTGTTATTGAAGATGCATTTATCATTTAACTACTGTATTTTTATTAAGCATGAATTTAATGTAATCTTTGTTGGCGAATCTTAAATAAATAAAATAAATAAATAAACACTAGTTTAGTTTACTTTTTCAACATCACCACCGTTAATTGGTAGAGAATGCTACCAGCATTAAGTTCGCCTCTGTACCAATAAATTTTGTGCAATAAAGTATAATTATCATTATAGGTCTAGTATATATATATATAGGCAATAGGCCCGCCCCCTATTACATTGGGACTAACATACACTCTGGCGACAAGTGGGTGCAGCAATGCACCTCTGCCTACCCCGCAAGGGAGTACATTAGTACAAGGCGTGAGTGCGTGTGTGTGTGTGTGTGTGTGTGTCTAGTATTTGTCACCGAAACGCTTAAATTAAGTTCATATGATGTATTCAATCTATACATTCTAGAGAATAAACGAATAAACTCGTGGTATACGCTATACGTACCTATATACGTGCATAAGTAAATAATGAAAACAGCTGAATAAAATAATACTCCACACCCGTGATAGTCGAGGGAGTATTTACAACATGTATACTACCGACAGCAATGCCTGAAGGGATGGTAATGAGATTCCGTAATTCCAAACAAGAAGGGTTAGCATTTCTACAACATAGCACAACAGAAAATGTTTTGAGATTTTAACCCACAAACATTCGTCAAAGGGGTCACTTCAGCTACGAAAAGTTATGTTTCGGAGTGGTATTATGCTAACCACGACTTTATCTCGTTGTGGTAAAGGTTCCGATTGCACAAAAGTTCTAGAACGTTCGTTTTTCCGTCAAACTAGAATAAGGAAAAGCTCCGTTTTTGGAGACGGAAGAATTTTCACGTGTAGCCTTCGTTTTAATTTATTTTGTACATTTTAAGATTACATTAGTTGATTGTTGTTGAATAAGAGATTGAAGTAAGAATGGAAATAACTTTTTTTTATATAAAAATTGGTAAAGTGTCGGTTAAGTATGTATGTTAGAAGAATACAGCATCAATTGCCGAATGTAAACTCACCTGTTATACTGCTATATATTATTCCAATCTATACCTAGTCTTCCTAATTCCCAATATCCACTATTTCCCATAACAATAATCAATATCAGCGCCATCTACTGACAGTTCTATCATAAAGCGAATTTCCCCCGAAAATATGGCAGAGAAGAGAGAAACGAGAAAATGTGACCATAATTTAAGATCAAAACGCAGATTGCTATCAGGATTCGTGTCAGCGGTTCTGAGACAGGGGGGTCAATCTATACAGACAAAAAACAAAATTTCGAAGCGCTGCTGCGCGGGCCACGACTCTATCTAGTTGTAACAAAGGTGCCGATTGCACGACAGCTCTCGTTCGTTCGTTTTTCGTCAGTATAGAGTGACCCCCCAGTCCCGGAGTAAACCTGGCTTTATGGTCGCCCTACAATTTTCCTCGTCGGATCTACTTTACTTATTCATACTCGCTTTGCGAAGCTCCCAGTCTTGAATCGTGGGCCAGGAGTTGGCTGGTCAAAAGGGGATGAATTAAAATACATGTAAATTGTATGTAAATATGAGAAAATATCATATATATAACAGTTATTTGGTAGGCAAACATATACATTCCTCGTGATTATATCCAATTCACATACTATTGACATAAAAAAAATATGCAGACTTGCGGCCATCGGAGAGACACCACTTTTCGTAGTACATTTGAAGTCACGTGATAGCTAGACGAACGGTATCACAATTTCGACATGAGTGTAATGCACTTATTAATAATAAAATGGAATGTTTAACAACGTTTGGAGAGTGTTTAGCAAATGTCTAAGTAATTTTAAACGCCTATCATTCCCAACACCGATCAATGCATTCCAGTCATCCAGCTCCCGTTCCATTATGTAGATTGAAGTAGAACCGGGAGCCTCCAAGTTATCGGCCTTACTAATATATAAATGAGGTGTTCTGTTTGTTTGTTGCTCAATCACACTTCAGGCGGGAATTTTAGATCAGGGTTAGGCGAAGGAAGGGTAGCTTATTATTTAGTTTCTCTATTCTGAAATCTCTTTACCAGAAACCTCGCTTGGGTAATTGTATTAGGCAGGCAATTTTCGCGCGCGGTTCTTGGGTCTTATTTACATGGAGGGTAATCATGAGTGGAGATCAGAAGGGCTAGTACGGGGCGCAAGACGCACACGCCAAGACATGACAAAAGTTTTCCATCACAGTCGTGCTCAAAGCCGCGCTATGTGACTGAGCGCGACGCAAAACTTTTGTCACGTCTTGACGTGGGCGTTTTGCGCCCCGTGCTAGGCTAGCAGGAGAATCAAACGTAATGTGGAACGCCCTACAGCTGGACCGAGAGCAGGTAGCTGGTAGTGGTGAGGCGTGGAAAGCCGAGGAAAGATGCTACTGTGGTGGTCGTAGATAGAGGCCTATGTCCAGCAGTGGATGATAGTGACGCTTAGGAAAAATATCCGAGTAACGCCAGAATGCTTTATAAAACTAATGTCCGGTTTCTCACTTATTCATTTATTTATTTATAAACACTTTATTGTATACTAAAGACCGTTACAAAAATAGGACTTAAAAGTAATGTATGTATACAAAGGCGGGCTTATTGCCAAGAAGCAATTTCTTCCAACCAACCTGTGTTTGGTGGAGAACTGAAGTATTTAAATACGAGAAACTCTTTTAACACAGTTTGTATGATAATGCAGCGCTGATATTTTCTGAACTGTCGCTCAGCTAAACTTAATTTCATGCCTTTATATATCTCATGTATCATGTAAGAAACTGGGCATTACTTGCGTTATTTACTCTCCATATGAATGTAGGGAGTGCCTTTGGGAGTTCAGTGTAGTTGAAAAGACTTTATTTTTAGTTTCCTCATTAAAAAACTAGGTGACGGCAGAAAAACACTTTTAGAAGTGGAAAAACTTGTTTTCAGCTCTTAAAACGTTTTCTTCCTTTCCATGAAGGCTTTCAGAGTGTTTTCGTAATTTTGTTTTTTATATTGCGTAATATTATACTGAGTCAATATTACGAAAGATATATTTTTATTTATGAATTTGAATTTATGTGGAGTGAATGAAGATATGACAGAGGATGGGGTAAAATGGCGTGACATGACGCACAAAGCCGACCCTAAATATGGACAAGGCTAGGAAGAAGAAGAAGAAGTAATACAGCCATCTATTGTTTAAAATGCCCCGTAAATAGGCTGACAAATAACTTATTAATCTCTGATTTTTAATTGGAAAGAATTCTGACATTTTATAAGTGATGCTACTAAAAAAGTTCTTTACCGAAAAAATTAAAAATTGCGATCCATTTCTGGGCAATAATTTTTTCTTAATATTTTTATACAAAAAGATAAATCTAAATATTTACTTGCTCAAGTAAACTAATACAAAAATAACAAATATTTCAATATAATAGCTGTTCCCGCGAGCTTCGCTTCGCCTTAATAAGTTTTCCCGTGGGAATTCCGCGATAAAAAGTAACATATGTGTTAATCCAGGGTGTCAGCTAACTTCATTCCAAATTTCATTAAAATCGGTTCAGCCGTTTTGACGTGAAGAAATAACAAACATACACAGATACATACATACATACATACACATATACACTTACAAACTTTCGCATTTATAATATGAAGTAGGATCACGACTCACGACCCATGTATCGAATTAATTTTAATTGCTTTATTTTATTCTTTAGCATGGCATCACTTCCTACTAAATTCAGGGATAATAAACCTTTTTAATCAATTTCAAAAAAAGATTGTCTATTCGGTAAGTACATATAATATGTTCGGTATGTATGTAAGATTATTGGAACTGCACCATATTGACATATGACAATATACGAGTATTAGGGCTAATAAACAAATATTCAAAATTTTATAAATGTTTATGTACCTATGTACGTTTATATGCTTGTTGGTATGTATGTTTGTCCACGCATATCTCCGAAACGATTGATCCGATTGTCACTATTCTTTTTGAGGGTTCCGTACCTCAAAAGGAAAAAAAGGAACCCCTATAAGATCACATTTTGTTGTCACCACCTTTTTTCTCGGAAACGGGTAAGATATCAAGCTGATATTTCGTATAGATGTACATAATTATGATGAAATTAAAAGGAAAACTACCTCAGGTAATTAAGTATACTTGTACGGAACACTCACTGCGCGAGTCCAACTGGCTCAGTCGGGTAAGCGCCCGCTTCTCAAGCAAGAGATGCGGGTTCGAATCTCGGCGCTGACATGTAGGTAACAATGAGTTCTTTGAATTTAAGTACAATGTATACCATCGCTCTTACGGAGAAGGAAAACATCTGTGATCATATGTGAACCCACCAACACCGCAGTGGACCAGCGTGGTGGGAAATGGTCCAAGCTTAGGAAGGCAGTATGGAGATGCTGGAGGCGGGTTCCGCTCATCTGGCATAATCTTTATTGACCAAAACTCATTTCGCATAACTCGTATGGTCTAAACTTTTTTGGTCGAACCATCACTTTGCCAAGACTTATGTGACATAAGGCTCGTTTCGTCTAAAACTCTTTAGGCACAATCTTTAAACACCTAAGTTTCGTTTGCTCAAATTTATGTTCGTCTATACCTATGTATAATCTTGTTTCTCCTAATGTTATCTTAATAAATAATATATTAAGTATGTAGGTAAATCCCCTTTTAATTTGGAGCGCCGCACTTAATAAAATGGATACAGGGACTAAAAAAAATATATTATAGTCTCAGATGTCCAGACTCGTATTGAAAAAGTGTCCAGCCCAAAAAGGTTTGTGATCTCTGATTTGTCTAAAATTGATAACTGTCAGAATTCCGTAAGATTACTAATAACAGTGTAGCAAGTTGAGTTACTCGGTTGACGCATAAATAAAGAGATAGGCTTATCGGAGTTGAGGCAACTTTGTTCATTTATTTCTTCAGTTACACAGTTGTGGAGTGTCAAATAGACGCGAGACTTCTCGCAAAGTTTAGAACTTAGATAGATACTAAGGTACATTGAAGATATTCGAAAGTATACAGGGTGTTGCAAAAAGGGTATACTAAGCCGAAACCTACATGTGCAGCATGGTATATCTAAGCCTGAAGCTAAAATCAGAATTTGAAAATTCGCGAAAAAAAAAATTATTTTCCATACAAACTTTATTTATTTATTTCAACTGGAACACCAGCAGCTTATACAACTAACATTTTACGACGATTTTTAAGACAGACATTAAAATTATAATTTCGTTGTACAAGCCAATTAAAGGTGTACACAACATTCTTAAATTATCAATGACAACTTAAAATAAAAATGTATATAAAATTAACAATTTTTTAAGTTAAATAAAATATATAGTTAAAAGGTTTTTCTAAGTACTAAGTACAGAGATCACAGTATGAACACAAATATTTTTATACTTTAAATCTAAAACAATTAGGTAGGTAAGTACTAAGAACATTTTTGCATACATTGAATTTTTTTCTTAAAACAATAATAGGAATCGTGAAAAATGTCAAGATTATTATCCAATTTGTTGCTATAAATGTTATGAAGATCACATAGCCTATTTACTGGTGAATGTGAGCCTAAATTTGTACGCGGTTTAGGTCCACACATTAGTTTTTTAATTGGGTACCTCGGATATTTGAAAGGAATTGGGAAGGAAATACTCTCAAGAAGATCAGGACAGTCTATAAGATTATTGATAATTTTATAAAGAAATAAAAGGTCGTGGGTTTCTCGTCTATTGCGTAATGATTTCATGTTAAAAAAAGTTAAGCGGTGATCATACGGAGATTTATGAGACACATTAGAGGAGATAAAGGCAAGATGACGGGTAAAGGCTCTCTGTATAGATTCAATACGATGTGAGTTGGCTGCATAAGAAGGACTCCAGGCAGAGGAAGCAAATTCGAGATGACTACGAACTAGGGAATTGTAAAGGATAATCTTAGTGTCAGCTCTAAAGCCTTTACTTTGACGTTTTATAAATCCTAACATTGTTGGTCACGTGACTTTTTACTATGGAAAATGTTTATTTTTTTTCGCGAATTTCCAAATTCTGATGTCAGTTTCGGGCTTAGATATACCATGCTGCACATGTAGGTTTCGGCTTAGTATACCAATTTTGCTACACCCTGTATAACTGGTACGGTCAACATCATTTGGTGGTAATGCACATTTTATCTTGATTTTATGTATAATATAGTAATTTTTATCCTTCTACAGACTCCGATACATCACCATCATCATCATCTATGATCTATCTATACATATAGCTTTCCGCGAGACTTCAATACATAGTTCCTACAATTCATAAGAATACTAAATAACTCCTGTAACCCTAGAATATATTTCCGTTCTGATGTGTTTGCACAAAATTTCGGCTGCTGCAGTCATCCAACAACTTGGAATCGGGATGCCATATTGGAAAGGTCATATTTTACTGCCATATAAAATCTGTACATCTGTTTCTACTGCTATGAGTCTCCCAGTGTTCGGCTATAACTCTTTTGACTGAAGTTTGCAGATTTTAGGATCTCGTCTTTGTATGATATCAAATTTATTTGTACAATCTGTCTTTTATTAACTTACTTTATTTATTTATGTTTTCAGTAAGTAGGTACACTATAATATGAAGTAGTTAGTTACGAACTCTAAAAACATAAATTCTCCTTAATTATTCTAACAAAAAACGGCGATCATTGAAGAAGCAATTAGCATAATAAATATTAAATCGATTATAGATTCATTGATTCTAGTCATTCCACTTTCTCATCGTAAATCTTGCGTTGCTCCACATCACTGGTCTGCGAACATTAGCAAAGATTTTAATGTGTGTTCTTTGTTAATATATGGAGATCAATGTACAGTCAGCTGCATAAGTAGCTATATACTTTTGTACCTTGTCAATCTGTAAGGCCTGGGTCTCCTATTTACGCCGTGGGTCGCGACCAGCGTCACGCCGTAGGCCGCGTCATGATGCTCACTATAGAAATGTACTGATGCGGTCTCCCTCACACGCCGACGTTGGCGCGTAGACATAATGAGCATTGTGACGCGGCCTACGGCGGTGACACTTGACGAGACCTACGGCGTAAATAGGAGACCCGGGCCTAACCGCCTATCCATTCATTGAAACATTGACGGTTCGTCAGTTTGACAAGGTACAGAAGTGTACTTATGCAGCTGACCTACATAATTTTTTATGTGAAGTTAACTCCTAGGGTATTCTATTCTTCTGTAAAGTTTATTTATTATCGACTCCTACAACACGTAAGGTGAGATAAAAAAAAAAATTTAGTCCATAATATTTTTATTTTAAATAGCGACAATAAGATTTTACAATTTTAAACTTGTTTTCTGTACATTGCACGCATGTTGGTATGGCAGGACATTACATAAATGGTGAGAAATCTACGGATGAGGCCTTCTAACTGGCCGTTTCTTCTTCCGAAATAACTAGATCCCTTTCTTTTTCTACTTCCGTGGATTAGTTGTTACCGGGACATGACTCAACGTGGGAAACACAATTTTTTTAAAATAAATTCCTGTACTTTAATATAATTTTATGTCAATGATCACGGATCACGGGTTTGCCAAAAGTATAGATATAGATAAGTTTGGTAACAATATGTATTGATATCATTATTATATCTGTGTAGATTTATCAGCTGTCTAGGATATCCAGGGTTGGATATCCGGGTTTCAGATGTCCCCACATATTGTTATTATAAACACCACTAGAGAGAACTAGGCACAACTTGGCACATCACCTATCTCTTAGAATGAAGGCGGAGCTTATATTTTATGTTATGTTAAATTTTATCATTATTAGATACATTCCCAACGCATTCTCGGTGTTTTATGGTGTTGAATAATTGATCCCGCAAGCCAGTTCGTCATAATTCTTATGTCCGTAGCAGGGTTCGTCGTTTATGTATGAAATAGCGCCGTTACGGAGCAGCCTGGGCTGTAGCTTCATGTTATTTGTTATCTGCTTGTCTTAAGACATTTCTCGTTTTGAATTATTAATTTGCTACTGGAAATGTTTTGGTGGTTTTACCTTAAAGAGTATAAAATAGCGTTTTGTATCTTTATTATAAAAAGTAGGTAAATATTTTCTTGGATTGTGGGTAACACAGTTCATTTCTGAGTCACCGGGTGTAAAAAAGATGGTCTGTGCAGCGATCACAAGATTCGATACTATTTTCGAATCTACACAAACATATGGAAAAAACAAATGTCACTTTTGGAACTGACAAATTTGACAGTGACAGTTGTCGATACTGTTCCTTTTCCATATGTTTGTGTAGTTTCGAAAATGGAATCGAATCCTGTGATAGCGCCTCTGAGGAATACAGCTACAACACCCAAGTAACCAATTAATTTACTGTTGGAAACGGGTTTCTGTATTTTCTACATTAGATAATATACCTACAAGTATAGAATAGCGGGCGTACCAATAATTGCAATCAATATCTTGTACAATCTTGAACTTTGACACCAACGAGAGCTAGAATTGTGTCGACAATTCCATTAAGTATTATTTGTTGTCTCGTATACAGGCTGTTGCAAAAAGGGTAAGTATACTAAGCCAAAAGCAAAATTTCAAAATACGTGAGAGAAATATAGTTTTCTATAGAAACTTAGTTGGTCACGTGATTTTTTACTATGGAGAATGTTTTTTTTCGCGAAAATCTGATTTCAAATTCGGGCTTAGATATGACATGCTGAATATGCTGGTTTCGGCTTAGTACCTATACCCTTTTTGCAACACCCTGTATATCGTCATAGAAACTATGGAATCGGTGAATCCATATTTATAAGCTTCCTTTATCTTTGAAGCTTATTTATTCTATTCTGTGGCGGAAATTGCTTTCGCCGAAATCCTTGGCGGAATCTGGACTTGCTATCACTAACCGCATTATTTCAACGATGTCTCATCAAATCTTCTACTTCTTAGATTGTCGGTAACAAACGGTTTTTATAGAACAAAATTATTTTTCGCCTTAGTACCTATACCCCTTTTCCAACACTTTAATCATGTTGAGAAATGCTAGCCCTGCTACTGAACCAACATCGCGCATTTATCACCAAGCGCATTATTTTACTGTCAAATCTAACGTAAATTGTATGGATCTGACAGATGTTTGACACTATCCTGCATCATTCCTAAGGATTGTGAACCGTTAATTTCGGTGATGGACTGGTGATCACAGTAGCAATTCTGGTATTTGTCACCACAAGTACTAGAACTTGTCACAAACGCTAAGAAGAAGTGCATCTAATAGCTTGTGTGTGGATGCTCGTGTGTGTCTGCGCCGGCGCAGGAACTAGTGACACAGATTCTAAAAGCGGCTGTTCTGTGAAGGGCCTAAATAGCTTCTTATATGTCACGGCCGATTCTATTGAATGGTGCGGTGACATGTTTCGATGAAGTGTAGGAAGACAACAGCTGTAATTTTTGGTGTAGTAATGTATGTGTGTACTTATGATTATTGTAACGAACCAAACACAGCCACTGCTAGACAAGTAGACAATTAGACATAGACTATTAGGAGAATAAACTTTTTTTTTATGCGACAAAAAAAAAACAAAAAAAACACACACTCACGCCTTGTACTAATGTATTCCCTTACGGGGTAGGCAGAGGTGCATTTCTGCACCCACTTTTCGCCAGAGTGTTATGTTAGTCCCAATGTAATAGGGGGCGGGCCTATTGCCACTTTACGGGCACATCCAAGACCCGAGAACAAATATCTGTGTTTAAACAAAATATCTGCCCCAGCCGGGAATCAAACCCGGGACCTTCGGCTCAGTAGTCAGGGTCACTAACCACTACGCCATTCGACATTCCATTTAATGCGACAAGTAAGTACATAATTGATATACGAGTACTTTTGCCTAAGTTAAGTACATATTTTACAGGAAAAAGCTTTTAAATATAGCGATTTCAAGCACAGTGGACAGATTAAAGTGATTAGTATGTCTTACTAGCACTACAATATTTCTAAACCTAAGCACCGAAGTACCAGGGTGTCGCTCTATATGACGGATAACTAAGTTTCGGAACGCTGCTGCGCGAGACACGACTCTATCTCGTTGTATTAAACGTGCCGATTGCACGACAGCACTTGTTCGTTTTCGTCAGTATAGAGTAACCCCATAGTACCGCGGTAACCCGACTCCGTCGTCTGACCTAAAATACGTGAGTACGAAGGTACAGTGACTTGACTGACTGCCGCACTGGCATCATGTAAGTAGGTAGTGTGCATTATACTTGTACCAACTTACACTTCATTACATAGTACTGCGCGTTTGATCAATAGGTTAAGCTGTTCTTAGTAGGGTCATTCCTTGCATGGGTCGCCGTTCAGTGCTTTAAATTCGTTGCTGGTTCGTTAGGAAGTTATCTAAAGCAGATGACAGAAACTATGTCTACTCAGTCTGTGACGGACAAATTTTTTTTCTTCGTTTATAGTTTTAGATATTAATTAATTCACGTGAACATGATCAATAATTGATGATTGATTTATGTTAATTCGCAATACTCCGATGCCCGAAAGGCGAGTGAAACCTGTTGCAGCTGCAAACAATCTCACTTTCGATGTACTTACCAGTCTCGAGAATACTGTGAGAATGGCATGGAAGCGAGAGTGACATGCCCATGTTTATAGAACCCAAACAGGAATAGTTAACGCCATTGGTATGCTTATGCATAGTTAACGATATTAATGAGTACTTATCGGTATTTTGTTATCGAAGAAGCTTAGAGTTTTAATTCAGTCGAGCGAGATAATGTTAAAAAACTATAAGTACTAAACTCTAAAGTTTGCTACAAAAATACTTACCTATACCCTATACATAATTAATACAAACATATTATCTAAGACTGCCTCTGTGATCTAGTGGTAGAAGCTTCGCTTCATGACCCAGAGGTCCCGGGTTCGATTCCCGGGTGGGACCATCAATTTGTGTTTCTAAATTGTGGTTCTAAGTTTGGTTAGGACATAGAAGGCTGATCACCTGATGTCCGAAACAGTGAAACGATCCATGCTGTCGGATGGGCATGTAAAGCAGTCGGTCCTGCGCCTAGCTCTCTCCAATCGTGTCGGTCAATCCGTCCCATTGGGTTATGAGAGTGATGGAACAGAGAGTGCTCCTGTGTACTGCGCACACACTTGGGCACTATAATCTACTCCTGCGTAGATGGCTGATCTCAATTGAGATTGGCCGCTGTGGTCGAAATTCGGACAGGACATCATTATTATTTCATTTAATTCAGGACATTATTATTATCTAAGAAATAAATATTCATTTACCAAATATTTATTGTTGGTGTATTTATGTGGCAAACGAAGCAGTATCAGTATTGAACCAAACATAAATAATAAATTAATACAAAATCATTTTCCTTGTGCAAAGTCATACACATCTCTCGGTGCCCACTGGACAAGCAGCCTCAGGGCTCCATCAGCTGATGCAACAGCCCCTGCGGCGGTGCAGCCTGCCTTCATCAGGACCGGACCGGACCGGACCGGACCCTGGTTGAGTAGCGCCAGCCCTTCGAGGGTAGACGGTCACTTTCCAGTGACATTACGGGTTTGAGGGTTCCGGTGGACAGTGGGAGAAACCATTTCGAAAAGTTATTTGTCATAGATAGGAGTGTCACAAGAATAGGTTTTAAAAATACGCTATTATCTCTACAGTCTTGGAAAATACTATCGAACATTTTGGACATTATAAAATTTTCCAGGATTTCTTTCTGATCCTTCAGCGTAGCAACTAAACGGCGTAGCCATGTCAAAATGTTATACCTAAACTTGGTCTTGCGATAATTAGTAATTTACATTTTCACTTTCCCCCAACTTACCCACTTAAATGCTGCAGTAAAATACTGGTAGATAATTCTTTTAGCATTGAGTCTACCTTTTGTAAACTTATTAATATTTTTGTGCAATAAAGAGTTTAATCAATAAATAAAATGACCATAGTTATCTCTTCCGAAGAAACCTTTACAATCCGCTGTTGCTTAACTTTTTTCCAACCGCCCTTTATGGTCACAGCTCGCTGTCTCGCCAGCCAGTCGTCGGTCCTCAGAACACGCACTCGCCATGGATCATTGGCTGCGCGTGCGCAATCAACGAGAGAGATACTTGCTTCACTTGTTTTTTCATTCGGTTTCACCTACATTCTTATTACGTGGATTGCGCGATCTCTTCGCATGGGAACCGATACGGTGGGGTTACTCTAGGTTGCGAAAAAATGCGAATGAGAGCTGACCCTCTAGTACGGGTTTTGCTATTTATGAAAACGAAAAAAGTTTACGTTTTCTCCTGTCATGTGTACACATTATCTGTCAAAAGTTTCATTATAGTTTCCATTAGAGGCGCCAATTTAGTATGCGAGAAAACATAAACTTTTATAGTTTTCAACAAACTATCAAACCTGTACTAGACCTGCTGACATCCTGGAATGTCATGTGAGTACGTGTAATACAACGAGATAGAGTCTTGTTTCGCAGCGCAGAAACATAGTTTTTCGTAAGCTAAAGTGACCCACCGGGTTGCTTATTGGTGGGAATCTTGGATTGCTCTAGAATAGAATGTTTAATTGATTCCAAAACAGCACACAAAAGAACCTCAGATGGCATGGCAAAATTTGGCATTGTAATAGAGATGAGCGATTCGTTTGTGGATAGCCTTAAATTGAGATAAATATAAGATGTAGACGAAATCGATTATCTGTTACGTAGAAGAAGTAGTAAAAAAATATATGTATACTTACCTACTTTTTTCCAATTAAATCGCTTAACGATCGTCTAATTTCGTCTAACAGTATTACTAAGCTATCGCTATAGGACTTCACTATCTCTTGTCATAAAGGAAATCGAAATTACACCAACCAATTAAAAGTTTATAATAACTAATTAATTACCTTCTCAAGCCCAGGAAATCGAGTGTCTAAAATTAGTTTTGCTCCATTAGTTACTTGGCAATTAGCGATGGAAAATTATCCATTAATAGCTCTATCTATGATAAGGATCTTGCGAAAGTAGGCAGCTCTAGAAAATTTTGCAAAATTATTTCATTATGTACTTAGGTTTTATTTTTTGGTTAAAAGTTAAAAGGGTCTCACGATTTATGCAAATATGTATCTAGGCTTAAATTTCAATTTTACATTAAAAAAGGCTAATATAAGATGACAAAGTTACTTAATTTAGACTTGCTTTACGACTTTTGCAACCAATGTATCATTGAATTAGTATAATTAATTACAAAATGTTAAATAGCCTTACAGAAACCGATGGCAAGTCAATCGATTCACCGACAAAGTATCTACTTAGTAGTAGTAGGTCTCTAGTCACTGGCACCATGGTGTAGGGTACACGTCCGACAGTCGGACACACCTTTGTCTAGTCGAGTAATTTAATAAAAGGGTTCATTGCTCTATTCTTGTCATACTAGCACTACTTGGTATTGTTGCTACTAGGTACTTACTTGAGTTTTTTTTTCTTGTATGTCCGGTTTAGCGGGGGTACTTATGTATGATTGAAGTGTGTAGGGCTATTTTGTAGGACTGTTTGAGTTTTTATGGCATTAGTTTATGTGTTTATATTGTTGTTGTAGGCTGATATTTGTAAGAGGTGAGTTCAAAGTTCAGGAATTTAATGTTTTTTGCCTATCAGATAAAATGTGTATCGTTTGTAAATGAATACTTACGGAATTCATTGGGTACCAGTGAGGTTGTCACCACCGAACATTAGCAATTAACAATTCTAGCTTCGGCGTCGCGTCGCTCTCTTGTAAAATCTGTCGTGACTTGTAATGGATCTGACAGTTGTTTGACAGGCGAGCGAAGCTGCTTATGGATTTCATGTGGATTGTTAATTGCTAATGTGTCGGTGGTGGCACGGTAGCTGTAGGTACTTTCTCATCTGCCCTCGGGGCATGACCTATCCTAACTAATATTATAAATGCGAAAGTAACTGTGTCTGTCTGTCTGTTACTCTTTCACGCCAAAACTACTGAACGGATTTGAATGAAATTTGGTATACATACGGTCTAGACCCTGGGAAAGAACATAGGCTACTTTTTATCCCGGAATTCCCACGGGAATTTTTTTTAACGTGAAGCGAAGCGCGCGGGGACAGCTAGTAAACTATAAACTCACCTCTTTATACCTACGTATCTTACAACTGAAGGAAGCCACTTAAGTTTGCTATTTCTAAACTGAACTCACTTTGTTCACAGGTAAGCCGTGCAGTCTATAGTATATACAAATACCTACAAGTAAAGTAAGTCTTTGGATCGTAGATGAATAATATACGAACGAGATGATGTGTCATAGTTATAGGCTAACAAAGCAAAAAACCGTCCGCATTTTATTGACTGTCTAACCGTTTTAAGTTCAACCTAATGACAACCATTGTTCCAATAAATAAAGTCATAAATCTTCTAACCGAAATAATCTAATTCGAAATTAGAGCTCAGTGGTACAAATAGGGTGTTATTTTGTCGAGACGTTTCTTTTGCACTGACACTCCATCTTGTTCGTACCTATATTGTTTATCTATGAAGAAGTAAGCCTTTGCATGTTCAAAGTCCAAACATCAGATGATTCTCCTTTCATGTTAACAAGGAAGAGGACTTGTGAAGTTTGAAGCTTCGGATTTTCAGATCAAAGGATTGGCCCAATGTTTACTTTGATCACTGATGTAACATTTTGTGCAGTATAAACGTCTTTGTTTGAATTGTTCTGTTAGGTATAATATATTACATGTAGAAGGTAAGTATATGAACTGAGAATTTGTGCAAGTACGGCGGGCCGCAAAGAACCCTGACCCCAGATCAGTAACAATTTCACTCTTAGATGGATCAGGTTTCTGTGCAGACCACTATACAACTAGACATAACTAAGTTATTAATTTAAGAAAAAAAAAAAAACACGCACTCACGCCTTGTACTAGTGTACTCCCTTGCGGGGTAGGCAGAGGTGCATTGCTGCACCCACTTTTCGCCAGAGTGTTATGTTAGTCCCAATGTAATAGGGGGCGGGCCTATTGCCATTTTACGGGCACATCCAAGACCCGAGAACAAATATCTGTGTTTAAACAAATATCTGCTCCAGCCGGGAATCGAACCCGGGACCATCGGCTCAGTAGTCAGGTCACTAACCACTACGCCATTCGGTCGTATTAATTAAAGTAAATAAGAAACCCGAGTTAGATGTAGCCTCTACGTGTAGGTCATAACAACCCATCACATCCCCACTGCTGGGGCACGAGTCTCCCTTCCAATGTAGGAAGGGTTAAGGGCTAGTCCACCACGCTGGCCTACTGCGGGTTGGTGGACCCCAACTCAAGCATGTTTGTGCTGAGAGAGTTGTCGGGAAAGTCGACCGTCATGTTGATGTTGTCGATCTGCCCGAAGGCCTCTGACTAGGCTTAACGACTGCTGCCGAAACAGTAACCGGGACCCACGGCTGAACGTGCCGTCGGAAGCATAGAAGCGCCCAGAAAACAACCACTTGCCAACAATGAGTCGTGCGTGCCATCTGTTGCTTAACTCCAATGATCAGTTACGATCACTGAAGCTAGCTCGACTACGGCCGCTTCCACATCTATTGTAGTGCTATTCGGATATTTCGGATCGGGCCCCACAAGGAGCTCAGCTGCGCCCGAGTAAGATCCATTATGATTAGCGCATTCGTCACGCGGCTCAGTATCAACTGTGTACGTATTCTGTGTTACTTCTGCGATTGTAAGTTGAGTGAGAGATGAGATAGATAGCCTGGTTACACATAGTTATATGATAAGGATTGCGAGGATTCTTTTTCTTTTTTTATGTCATACATTGGGATGAAAACGTCTATCTTAAGGTAAGCGTCCACCTTTCTGAATCTTACTCAGCGGACGCGTTGTCGGATAGCTGATATATCTACCCAAATACATAGATAGATACATATTAAATAAATAAACGACAACCAGACTCAATGGCAAACACAAATGCTCATCACACAGAATTTTGCCCTGGGCGGGATTCTAACCCGCGGCCCCATGCTTCGGAAGCAGTTTCACTACCGCCTTAGCTACGGTGCCGTGAAGTTCGAATAGGGCAGCTAGATACATAGGTACAGAGACAGAGATATTTGGGCGTGATACCACGGTATAACAATATATGACACGTTGATCCATTACTCACTGAGGTTAGAAGTTATTGGATGTGGCAATAGCCAGAAATAAAAATTAACTATGGAAAAAGTTACGCCTTTGGATATAACAAGTTCGCTTGCTATTTGGAATTTACTAGATTGATGTGCTGATTAGTTGGATCAAGGTATCATACCCTGTATCAAATTAAACAAAACTGAACAAATGGCGGTCTTATCTTCAAGACAACCGTTGTAAAACCAGAGCTAAACACAGGAAAAGGGCATTTAGGTGTATACTTAAGAAAATAAATTGTAATAAAAAATATCTTCTTGCATCTAATTCGATACACACGCACAGTTGTCGAAGCATCGAATCGTGCGCAACACATCAAATCTAAGACCCATTGTTACGCTGCCGTAATGTTATTACTGCCTGTCTGTCTGTATCTATCTAACTATCTAATATGGTACGTGCCGCAGAGATATCTGTTTATACAGGGTGTCTCCAATATTTTCAACTGATATTTTTTATATTTTCCGCTACGGTTTATCATATTGTATTAAATTATTACAAGCATTACAAGGATGCGGCCTGATATACAAGCGTGGAAATAGGATTAAATAATTTAGTCATAAAATTAGCTTAAATAGCATAAAAGGTTTACAAAATGCAAGGATCTGCCTAATCTAAATATATTCATCCTCTAGCTCTTTAGACAGATAGATAGATATAAGAATATTCTATCTATCTATCTATCTATCTATCTAAAGAGCTAGAGGCGCAACTTTGTACGCAAGTAAACGTAAACTTTTCTAGTTTTCAACAATCTATCAAATCCTGTACTAGATGTACTTACAGCAGTGGACAGGTGTGGTGTGGTTGTGATTAATGAAAGAGCAATATTGAGATAGCGTGCGAGTCAATAGCACGCTTTGACTAATTTGCTATATTTGTGCGCAAACACAACTTTTACTGTGCAAACGTTTTTATGATAATCATTTACATGTGCGTACGTACCTAGTATGGTAGACTGTTGCCAACAGTTGGCAATAATCTAGTAATTTATATCAAGTAAGTATGTACCTATCAGCTGAAAAAATCGGAAACTACCGAAAAACTAATTATTTTCATTCTAAAAAAGTTTCATTGCAAACTACCCAGGTAAATTTGTCTACATTTAATAGTTTTCCTCCAATGTTAAAAAATCATGGTAGGTATCCAATGTGGTAGGTAATCATGATAGTCGTATAAGATGGCGAGTTACCATATTAGCTAGCACACCTTTTGTATACCAGAAGTAGATAACTGTCAAAATAATATCCCCACTAACTTCGTCTAAGCCAGAATTAATATTCCTACAGAATCTCTAGAGACGAGGTTGTCTCCAAAACATAATTTTAAAACCAACTACCGTGTCCAAGTCCACTAACACTTAGCAAACAAACATACTTTACGCGCTGGCGAAGAAACAAGATCTTAATTTTCCCGGCGACGTTTCCTTTCCCGCGCAAATGTTTCCAAGATGGCCGCGTTATTCCAATATGGCGGGCGAGCGACACGGCTTGGCTCTCAGCTGGTTGGCTAGAGGGTATTCCTGAAGAATGTAGAAGTTTTCTTGTAGAAAAATTAAAAAGTATTTCATTGACGACCGAATGGCGTAGTGGTTAGTGACCCTGACTACTGAGCCGAAGGTCCCGGGTTCGATTCCCGGCTGGGGCAGATATTTGTTTAAATACAGATATTTGTACTCGGGTCTTGGGTGTTGATATTTATATTTAGTATCTATCTATCTATGTATTTGTGTAGATATATCAGCTGTCCGACACCCATAACACAGGTTCTGCCTAGCTTGGGGTCGGATGGCCGTGTGTGAGATGTCCCCACATATTTATTATTATTATTATTATTATTATTGTCTCATCCTAGAAATAGTTTGGTGTATGTACTCGTATGTATGAAGTATGAACAACTTTTTCTGTCTGTTCAGATTCAGAAACACAAATCCCAAAAATATATTTTTTCATACCTTAATGCACAACTACATGAAACCTTGTTCAATCATGATGTGCTTTATAAAATAAATTTAAAAAAATTAAACTGTAACGTATAAGTACTTACATTACACACCTACTTAAATATGTCTAGGCAATAATGTTTTAGGAACAACCCACTTCCTTTAGTGCACGGGAATGGAGCGGAAAACTGTTGTCGTGCTACAAGTAAAACTATTAGTCGAAGACGGAAATTTGTAGTAACGTTAAAAAACTTGCTTCCGCCAATGTCCAATGTCATGGGACAGTAGACAGTTTTTTTATGTTTTAACCCCCTGTGACTTAAAAAGAGATGTGTTATAAGTTTCACGTATTTGTGTGTCTTTGTATCTGTCTGTGGTAACGTAGTTCCGTAACGGCTAAACCGATTTTTTATTTGTTTTTTAGGGTGATTGGTAATATTACCCGTGTTCTTAGCCATGTTTCATGAAAATAGGGTCAGCCGTTTGAAGATTATCAGCTATTTCCTAGTGGATGAGGGGATATGATAAACTTTCTGATTTCGTTTCCAAACTTCGTACCTACCGTCTTACTTCGGGAACTTATTGCTCAACCTATTTCTACCAGACCAGTAGCTAACAACATAAAAATCGGTTTAGTAAGTTTAAATAAAGGTGAAATATAAAAGCTCACACTCAGTAGACTGAGTAAATTTATCTCGATCACGTATCATAGGCTTTTGTATGAGGAGCGTTCAGTAATACTAATCACATTCCAATATTATACGCATGGGAATGCGTTGAACACGTATTCAATGGACAATTTGATTCAGTAACTTTCTTTGTTATTTTTAAAGTAAGTAGCTAAAGGTATACTATTTACTCATCACGACCCATTACGTCCCCACTGCTGGGGCACGGGTCTCCTTCCAATGAAGGAAGGGTTTAGGCCTAGTCCACCACGCTGGCCAAGTGCGGGTTGGTGGACCCCAACACAAGCAAGCTTGTGCTGAGAGAGTTGTCGGGTAAGTGGGCAACCCGACTGTCAGATGTTTTCAAGCCGCCCGAAGGCCTCTGACTAGGCTTAACGACTGCTGCCGAAGCAGCAACCGGGACCCACGGCTTAACGTACCGTCCGAAGCACGGATGCGTCCAGAAAAGCACCACTTGAAATTGGTCACCCATCCAATGGCTGACCGTGTCAGTTGTTGCTTAACCTCAGCGATCAGTTACGATCACTGAGGCCCGCTCGACTACGGACACTTCTTCTTCACTATTTACTATACTATTTACAGTCACCCGGAAAAGACGAGCCTTAAGGTAAGCGTACACCTATCGGTATCGTACGTATCGGAATCGGACCAAACGGATTTTCATAAATATATGGACTTGTGTGAATTTCTATAAAAAATTATACGTACGATACCGAAAGGCGGAAGCTTTCCTCCCTACTTTTGTGTCGTAGTCAAGTCCCTTATTAATTTACACTCTTTCTTGCCAGGCTGTATGTCTATGTATTGAAGTTTCTCCATTTTAGATCCTTTTTAAAATGTACCGGTCCGGTTCAATGTAAAACAGCTGCACTAGATCCACGTCAAGGTTAAACAAAAGAGCTTCCAAATATCTCGGTCAGCGAGTCAATGAATCGATTCACAATCGAATCACGTCTAGAGCTCGAGTGGGTCTCGATTCCTCCCGATGTGCCGGCAATCACCATTTCACATGTTCCTCGCCTGTCTCATTTGAATTGAGAAGGAAACCGTTACTCATTTGACAATAGAAGGTACTGTAAATAAAAAAAATAGTTAATTTCAAATTGGGTGCTATAGATACTCACTCAGTAGTAAAAGCTCGTTCCCTGGCTGAAAATATTAATTTACTAGCCGTCGTCTGTAAACTATACGTATTACCATGTATACTTGATCGGATTTTATAGACGAGAAATATTATTACCCAATTAAATTAAGTAGGTAGTTAGGGTAGACTACGAGAGGAAGCTAAGCTTACCGAAGCGTTCTTCAAAGCGTACTCTGAAGTAATAGGTATTTTTCTTGTTAGGTCCCCAATATTAATTAAATAGGTAAGGTAGGCTTGCAAGAAAAAAACTTGAAACCTTTGTAAGCCTACGTAAGCTTACCTACCTGAATTTTTACGCTTCACTTTCCCGTTTTCGCCAAACTACCTCCGAGCTTCCAATATAGCCACTTACCGTAAAGATTTCTAACGAAAACCTTACAAAAACTCTAGTAATATTTAGTGAAATATGCCATTCAGCGCTGACTATAACTCGGCCATTTTGGGAAGGGACACGGCGGTAACACCCGCTTAAGCCCATCTGACATTTCAAAATGGCGGCGTAGCATGGACGTGAGAGGACTTCCTTATCTTGTGTGGACTCTATAACATTTTATACGCGGGCCGAATTGCCCTTAATGTATGTAAAACCCCTTACAGGGTCACCTATTCACCAAAATTTTTTACAAAGCCCAAGTATTTTCGGGGTTGCCCGACTAAAAAAAGTTCTAATAAGTGAACTTTGTAATTTCATTTGCATTCTAAAACTCCATCTGCTTTACGTTTTATAGCCGTTTAGATTTAAGAGGGGTTTTAAAAGGTTGCGGTTACCTGAGATTTATAATAAGCAAGCTGTTCCCTTAACATTATGCTTAAAAAAGAGCCTTTATATAAGATTTTGGCTTATTGCTTCGTTATTTATGTATCTGCAAAGAAGTAATCTCAAGGAGAGCCATTACTCTAACCCAAGTATTATTTTTTTAAAAAAATTATTAAAAGTATACTTGCATGCAAGTTTGTTATTTTGTCACTCTTTCACGTAAAAACAGCTGGATCAATCTCGATAAAATATGGTATGAAGCTTAAATCCTGTACTAACATACTGAATCATCCTCAATTTCCACGGCAAATTGCTTACGGGTGAAACGAAATAGGAAAAAAAATTTGGTTCAGCCGTATGCACAAGCTTATAACGCCCCTCTTATTTCGTCGGGTTTTCATAAAATAGGCAAAAAAAATATCATCTGTATGTATATTCTCGCGCTGGCAACACATTTTGTTTATTATTAAGGTGCGGCCACACCTGCGGTAGGGATCGGAATGGCGGAATGTCTTTATTCAATAAACGTATACAACTTTATTATTATTCATAGGACGATCGAATTATATGTGTATTGTTAGTGCTTACAACTATTGTGTACACATTGATATTAACTTTTTGTCGCTTTTGTTTTAGTTGTTTGGGCAGATGGTATAGTAACAACGGCAGATGATCAGTGTATTAGGTATATTTTAGAGTGAGCCGTAGCAGAGATCTCAGACAGTTTACACTTGTTGAAGTTATAACACCATTCTTTTTCAGTCATTAAAATTGTTTTAATGGTTAGGTATGTTATGTATGTATACAGCAGATAACTATGTAGTGACGCAAACAATAGCACAGTTTGTTTTAAGTGAATGTAATGGAGCAACAAGGGCACTCTAGGTGTACCTACTCGTGTATTTCCTTATGTCTGCCGTTAAACAGCTAACAAGACCATTAACAATTTATTCTTCGGAGGATTGGCTTTAAGTGTCGAGACATCTTGTCTTCCCCTTCCACGATTTGCAAGTCACTTTACGTAATGTTAATCACCTGTTTCTTCATTATCATCAGATAGGTGACAATCGCCAAATGCTTGTCTAAAGTACCGTCTACCGTCAGCGTCACACACCATACCACATCATCACTTTCATAAGCCGTGGCTGAGATGTCTATTGACGAATGCCAAGGACAGAGACTTCTCTACTGAAATCTTCTTAACAATCAATGATCACCAGCCCAGTAAACTCTTTACAGAAATACAAGAAAGAACAGTATTTAAGTAAACAAAGAGTATAATGTCCCATTGAACGGCACTTATTCACAAAGTGGTAACAATTTTCCTCATTGTCACGAAAATGTCCGTATTGTGTGACAACCTTGCACCTGACACTGATGTCTGATAGCGTGACCATCGCACCATTTAGAGGTGAGCAAATGGTAACTACGTAACACTTTGTAGAACCTCTGTAAGTGGTACTTTATTGAGGCGCCTCAAAATAAGAGTTATACAGTTATTGCCTTTCTTAACACCTATCAGCAGAAAGATGATTTTGACGACTGTATGGAAGTTTATTATATTATGATATTCCTGTAATATTCTTTAATTGCAAAAAAAATAGATTAACGTTTTTTACCTCGTTTTTTACGTCGTGTAAAGCTAAAAATTACCTATATAGATGAAAAAAAAAGTTTCTCAGATATTTATATGTATGTACAGTCCAACTATAAAGTCGTGAATACGGAAGTGGATCCTAACTAATTGTTTAAGATCGTATTTAATCGATCTGTTATATTTATTAAAAGATAAATCCGTTAAAAAACCATAGTCAATCGGTATTTTTTATAATATATGTAAAAGTAAGTAGGTAAATAACTGATGATCATAAAAAGTCTAAGCAAAATCGCACTCTTCAGGACTTTATAGTTTGACTGTAAACATATTTTTTATTCCCACGTTAGTACTTATCAAATTAACATGTTTGATAAATTTTGTATTTTATTTAATAAATGATTCATATGACACAATAAACAATACTTATGTAAGATTTCTTAAGTAAACCCACGGAATGTTCACATGTTAGTTATAGCTTATTTTACGTTTTATTTAAAAAGGTTTTTAATGGAATTACATTAATTTATCGAATTAATCTAATAACTTATTATCCTAATAATAAAGAAAACACATAGTAAGGGGCCGTCCATTAATCACGTGAGGCTCAAAGGGGGGGGGGGAGGGGGTACTGAAAACCTCACGAAACATCACGAGGAGGGAGGGGGGGTTCTAGTTAGACATCACGTGTATTAATTTTTTGTCAAAAATTAGGTATTTCTGAACCGATATTTTGGACGGCGCAAAAATTTTAACGATTTGTAGTATGACCTATATTTTTTCTAGTAAAAAATTGCCTTTTCATAGACTTCCAAAAAAATACACGTGATCCAGGGGGGGGAGGGGGGGGGGTTGGTCCCAAACCTCACCAAATATCACCAGGGGGGAGGGGGGGGTCAAAAAATGAGAAAAACGACCTCACGTGATTAATGGACGGCCCCTAATACTTATTTACAAACTAAAAAAGTCTCAAATTAATTATATTAAAAACAGTAAGTAAATAGTTGTACTATTGGTCATCGGTATCGTCCAAGACTGTGTTATTGCCATAACTATTATAAAAATGTGTTTTAATCGATGGATGCAACAAATGAAATCTTAATGGATGTCAATCTCAATAGTTCCATTAGGTTTAGTGGGTCACCTAGATGCAACAAGCTTTGACTATATTTATCAAGTAGATATTTATCTAACTGAGGTTAACATGCGGTCAACTGGTCAGTAATCACAGACTATTGTTTATTACCTAAGTTTACTCCTACTGTGACTAGTAATAGAATGATTTAATGCACAGATTAAATAACACTTCATTTAGAGCCATTGACCTAGCACAAGTACCTAAACATGCTTAGTAGTGATAGTAACTGGTCATTGAAGTTAAGAATGGCATGGAGATGTATTGGATAGGTGACAGATATTAAGGGCGGATTCGACCAACGTCGAGTAACTTTTTACTCGAGAGTAAACTACCAGTTACTCGCGAGTAAGCAGATTTTGCATTCTACCAAACCTGAAACCAAGATAAGTAGCTTATCCCAAGAATAAAATGTTATACCGCCAAAATTCACCGTGTAACGAGCTTATCCGAGAGTAATTTTGTAGTGGCGGCAGCACATCAGCTGATTAGAAAACCCTCATAATGACATAAACACATCTGTCAAATCATAAACAAAAGTACGTTAAAAGGCAAATTCTCAGAATAACAACAGCGAATAAAATATTAAAACATAAACAATTTCCTACTATTATAACCCATTCAAACTAAGTTGGCATGTCATTTCTATTGCATGCTTTGAAAACGCAGCTATTTTTATTTTAGTTGCAGTATAGTTTCGTTCCTCGTTCATTCAATTAATCATGGTATAACTTGGTAGAATGCAAATGTACTTATCCCAGATATTTACTCGCGTATAAATTTTATTCCGGTATAGTTATTCTCGTGTAACGAGATGTTTGGACGAATCCACCCTAAGTGGTTGTTTTCTGGGTGTTACCATGCTACGGATGGCACGTTAAGTCGTGGGTCCCGGGCGGCAGCAGTCGTTAAGCCTAGTCAGAGGCCTTCGGGCAGCTTGAAAACATCTGACAGTCGGGCTGCCCACTACCGAAAGCTCTCCCAGCACAAACGTACAGCGAAACCGGGATAAGTACGACCTACAAATTAGTCCAGTCGCAGGTACTCCACTTACTCAGTATCTCAGGATGTCCAGGTATTCTTACCTCATGTTATGATTTTTTATGAAATCACGAGATGATTGATAATTTGCTCCAGAAACTTGATTATCTTATGTCATAAAATCATCATGTTTCGTGATCAGATTAATATTCAGATAATTATTCAAATGCACATCAAGTTACCAAAAGAGTCTTATGAAAACGATACCAACAGCCTCTATACATATACCTTAAATGTACCTATACCGAGCATGTATAACAAAGGTATCATGCGTGATGCGTGGTATGTTATTGAACGTGTACGAGATCGTGTTACAGACAGTTTTGTATCAACGTACTTGTGCTCTGGGAATTCGCGAACGTTACAAGTTTAGAGTTACATGTTACAGTTACGAACTTATGGATTCGTTTTATTCCCTTACAAAAAATATCCTTCTATTTTTAAAGGGTTATAGACGTACCATGACTTTGTATGTAAAATACTATTATACGCTAGATACGAGTAGGTACCTGATGGTATGGTATGAAGATAAAAATAACATATCATTTTTGGATATATAGAGTGTTTTTTTTTTCAGGCAATCCGATATCAAAAGCCTATATTTTGTTTCCAAATACCAATTTATTATTCCTGAGTACCTCTAACTTAAACACCTAAAGCCCGGGACTAAAGAAATGATTTATTTAGGTCTTATTTCGTGCCATTGACCCACATTTTCCGGACCAGAAGGCAATATTAAGAGCACCCTTTATTTATTACATTTTCTTTTAAAACAATATCTCGTAAACCACGGGACGTGCTGTCCACGCTATATTACTAGGGGTTCAGGGCGGGGACACACATTTACGTTTAAATTGCTGTTAGCTGAAAGCGTAATACTCGTATCTTATAAATATACCTTTGATGTTATTTTAAACTAGCTGTTCCCCTGAGCTTCGCTTCGCCTTAAAAAGTTTTCCCGTGAGAATTCCGGGATAAAAAGTATCCTATGTTCTTTCTCAGGGTCTAGACCATATGTATACCAAATTTCATTCAAATCCGTTCAGTAGTTTTGGCGTGAAAGAGTAACAGACAGACAGACACAGTTACTTTCGCATTTATAATATTAGTTAGGATTAGGATAGTTAGGATAACTTCCTTTAGTAAAATACAAACGGTTTAAGTACTTATGTTTTACTTGATTCATCTTAAATCTGATATCTGGTATCACTTAAGTTCTGCTCAATGACAATTCAACCAATCACAGCATTTATATGCGGTACATTACCATTACCAGCTAGCGTACAACTTATGGATTGTTAATTGCTAATGCTAATGTGTCGGCGGTGGTAACCCCATGTAATTCCTAGTCCACTTTATTTAAAGTTAATGCACTTTTATTGCACCGTTTTCTGTTAATTTTCATGACTAGCGTTTCTACCGCCACCGCCAGGTTCCATTACGTTGCTAACATTAAACTACATCTTGATTGCCCGAGTATAGTGTAAATGTACCTTTACACCTAATGAAACAGGAAAAAATCCTATTATTTCGGACATAAAGGCCGTTATTACACTATGGCATAAGCCTCGGTAAGAAATAGCAGTGTTGCCAACATTACACAACACACATTGTGTGATTGTGTGGCAGACAATGCTGGATGTACTCTGTGAATTTTACCACCACAAACTGAGTGACAAAAGTTTTAGAATTAAAAATATTGAAGTATTATTGTATGATGGGTTAGTTATAATGACCCTACACATGGGTAAGTACCAGATTATTAATTGGCAAGTAATAATAATACAAAAAATAATGGCAGAGACCTATACCCACTACAGACTTGAAGTAGGCTGAAGAATGAAGATGTTGATGAAATAATAATAAAGTTCTTTTAGAAATGCAATTTTGACGTCAGGTTCAGGGGACAGATATGAACAAAGGTTCCATTCGAGTATGGAAAAGAATACGTTAGGCGTCATCTGTTGTTATTAACTTCGATGTAATATAATAGTTATTCTTAAGCATAATAATATTATTATAGAGAAACGGATTATTCATCTCTTGACAACACTCTGTCACACACAGTCTCACATTTGTTCTAGATTCTGAGTCGACCCTGAGTCACATCCTAATAAGATACGTGTGGGCACCCTGGTCCCTACAGTGCCAATTATTGTATTGTATTGTATGCTAATACACTTACAATTGTTACTGCTGTAACTATAGTTAGCTTTAGTAGGTCGGTATGTCAATTGTTATTAATAATTTAAATCGTAATTTAAGATTCGGTCGCATATGAGTTTATAAGCAGGTCTGTAATTTTATTTCGGTTTCGTAACTGAAACCTTCAGCGTTCTTACAGATTATTGGTGAGACGAGAAACCCATAAACACATCTCTTCCAAAGATTTATAACCACCTTAATAAAACCTGAAAAAATACTAGTACAATAAAAAAAAAACATTAAGTGGCTATACTCCTTACGCTGCAATGTTTTTAAATCGTACAAATTATTATGTCCTTTTTGGTGCTTCAGTAAGATTTCCCCAACTATCTTTTTTACTTCAATATAGTCGCTATTATCTTTTCCTTACGGTTCACACTCTCTTCAAACAAACCAATAAGGGAGGGACAACTGATACTGAATCGAGTGCAGTAGGGCTTCTAAGATATAGGTTAACTCGGGGTGAAATGGAGTAGCGGAGACATACGGCGCCACGTGTGTCTTTGTCTCAGCCTTAGATTAACAATACACGAACTAGATGGAGTGTCGTCTATGTGAAGCGTCCGAGGTCGTGCGGGCTTCAGTGATCATAACTGATCACTGAGGTTAAGCAACAACTGGCACGGTCAGCCATTGGATGGGTGACCGATTTCAAGTGGTTCTTTTCTGGACGCTTCCGTGCTTCGGACGGCACGTTAAGGCATGGGTCCCGGTTGCTGCTTCGGCAGCAGTCGTTAAGACTAGTCAGAGGCATTCGGGTGGCTTGAAAATATCTTGGTTGAAAACACCCGCATTTGGCCAGCGTGGTGGACTAGGCCTAGTCCTTCATTGGAAGGAGACCCGTGCCCCAGCAGTGGGGACGTGATGGGTCGTGATGAATGTTGAAGTGTCAGTGCAAAGAAATGTCTGGGCTAATAACAACCCACTTCTACCACTGATCTCTTATTTTGAATTAGTTCGGTTAGAAGATTTGTGACTTTTTCATTTGGTTTTCATTAGGTTGAACTTGAAACGGCTCGACACTAAACCAAATACGAAAAGTTTTATGCTTTGTTTTTCCATGTAACTCGCCATCTTAATCGTATATTGTTAGTCTAAATGGTCTCAGCATATAAACTAGTGAGATAGCCGGCTTCGTCTTTTATTATTCACAGTTTCAAAATGGCATCCCGTAAAACCTTCCTGTCTTCTCAGAGACTGAAGGAATTGTTTTAAAATAGTGATGGTAACTTTGCTGACTGCAGCTTTGACTATTTTTTTTACCAATGGGACTTTTTTTGACTATTCTACGCGCATTGGGCAGTGGGCACTGTACTCAGTTCATAATTTACACATACTATTATTAGTACCTAGGTACATTATGAGTATAAAGATAATTGTGTTATAGGAAGACCTGACGAAGTTACCCAAAAGCCGCCCAAGCGAAGTTGGTTAATCTCAGTATAGTTATTTTGGAATAAATGTACGTACTTTAAAGGATCTTACAATAATAATTAATTACCCATGCTCTCAACGGCGAACGGCAGAAAAGCACGTTTAATGGCTAGCCCTAAATTAAACTCAAACAAACGTACCTAATAAAAACAAACTGTTTCCATACTCCCGCGACAGAATAAGCGTCTATTTGTAACCTTGTTGCTCTGTGGGAACGAAACTTCCTGTGACGTCACTAGTCACTATATTAGACACATTCATACATCCCACACTGACTGTGAGTGACATTAAGGAGACGCCATTGACAATGCATGTCATTGAGTAGACTTATCATGCGTCATGCGTGCGAGACGTGAATTGGTCGACTGAAACTTTTTGAACTGTATAAAATAGTAATTTGTTTTTGGTTTTATCAATGAAGTAAATATCTATATCTACTCTAAATTTAGGTATGAATTTACCATAGCTAAAAAAATCTTAATTTATCATTCAGTCAATCAGAGACCACGTCATCGAAAAAGTACTTATTTCCTTGTTTCTTTTTCTACTCAGTAGAGTTTTAGCTAATTAAACTGTATCTGTATTTACATTAACAATTTTTTTAAACATTTAAAAAGTGATTAAAATAAAATATGTCATTTCTTAGGTGTTTGACGGCGCCAAACATCTGTCAAATACTGTGTAAGTTTATGTAGTATAACCCAATAAATTTCGCTTGCAGCTTAGTAATTATGTTAATTTGCTCAATCCCTAAATTATCTAGGTAATATTTCCTAGTACTACCATCACGCGTCAGACCTCAAATATTTCAGTGCCTTTATAACTTCCCCTTAAGAAATGCAAATGTGAATAATGCAGCGTACTAATGAGGAATAGATGGTTTCCTGCCATGAGTAGTCATGACGTAGGCTGAGCTTTTTGTCGCGTCTGACCGGATTACGCTAGGGACGATGTGGCGGTGAGAAAGTTAATTTCTTCCTGTTTTGAAAATTTACTCGTACCTAGGTGGATACTGCATTCCACAAAATATGTTCTTGCTAGACATGGATATTTAAAAAACATTTTTTTAAGGAGGTCCATGTTTATGCCTTTAGATACTTACTACAATACGAGTAGGGCATGGCTATTTAAAATTTTCAACGGTTTTAGCCCTGAATCATAATAATTATAATGAATGGGTTAATATTCCAAATTGTTAGATCCACATACCCATAGCCTTGTTAAGGGTTAACTTATGAGACGTCAACTACTTAGTTCTCCACTTGACATCCTCGGTTATCTGGAGGGTTACTCTATACTGACGAAAAACAAACGAACGAGAGCGTGCAATCGGCACGTTTAACACAACGAGATTGAGTCGTGGCTCGCGCAGTAGCGCTCGAAAAGTTCGTTTTTCGTCATATGAAAGAAAGAAAATATATTTATTTCACACACACACACAGAAACAATACAAAAATAAAATAAAACAAATAATAAAAATCTCAAAGTTAAGAGAAAAATGAGCAAGGATGTTGCTTCCCGGTGCTGAAACGGGTTCTAGCTCAGCTCGGCGCTATGGTAAGACATAGCGCTGGTTTTCATATAGAGTGACCCCAGATCCTTGGGGACCTTGACACGTGTCATCTTGGCATTGGCTGGTTCTTGTCACATCGCGGGGACTCCCCGGAGAAATAAGACATTCCATACGAGTCCAATCTATTAACCCTCTTTACCTGTCTGTGGATCAGATGTGGAGTTCTGTATGTACGAAGAAGACGAGGTGAAATGACCTGTCACATTTATGACGCTATTTAAAAAAAACAGATAACTACATACCTAAAGAAAATAAGAACATGCCTTAATTTATTGTTACGGGTACGTAGTACGTTTATATACTTATATAAGTTTTTTGTATTCTCATGTGGCTCAAGCTGTGTGTTACGAATATTAAATAATACAATACAATACAATACAATACAATACTCTTTATTTGCACCAAAATAGAACATACAAAAAAAAAAAACTTAAAAATAAAAACAGTACAAAAAGGCGGCCTTATTGCTTATAGCAATCTCTACCAGACAACCTTTGGATGGAAGAGAGTTATAAAAGAAAATAGAAATAGAATTAGAGGTAACTGAGGTGCAAGTGTATAATACACTACTTAAACACTACATACACTAAATAAATAAATACAGCAAGAAAATAAATAAATAAATACATAATATATATTATTATACCTATACTTACATACAATAATACATAATGATATACAGCAATAATATATTCAACTAAGGCAGTGAATATAGGTAGTGCCTCTTAACCCTTTCTTTGAAGGAAGCTGCAGAAGGTGCACGTCTTATGTCCTCAGGAAGAGCATTCCAGAGCAGTACAGCTGTCACTGTGAAGGAATCGCCGTAAAAATCGGTTTTGTGCGGTGGAACTTCCAGTCGCAAGTTCTGTGCAGACCGAAGTGTGCGAATAATATCGTTAGCAACTCTACATCGCTGGTACAACGCTGATATTCATGTGGAATTATCAAGTGACGCACCCACGCACGTATTTATAAGAACTTGAATACAAAACCACGATGCAAATGTCACCGATTTGGTAAAAACCCTCGTCATTCCCATTTATTTTATCATTCGCCTATTAAGGCCAGACATTGTGAAACAGGCTCTTAATATCTCCCACGAAGAGCAAGTTAATAAGGAATAGGGCTGTTCAAAATCCACATGTGGAGTGTCAATCAGCTGCCACTCGCCCTGTCCTTCCAATCCACCACTAAACAAATCTCACAAGACGTCTCCGGGACAAATTGGATCGTTCAAAATCGGAAACGGTTGGCATAAGAATACGTCTTCAAATTGAAGGGACTTACTAAATCGCTAAATCAGTGGGCACAAGGTGGGTATGTAAACAAATCATAATGTAAGTGGGGTTATTCAGATTTGCAGTTACCTACAATGATTTTTACGATTATAGGTACGTTAGTTAGGGTGGGACATCCTCCAGGCCACTGAATCAAAGGCGTCCTAAGACTTCTAAGACGTTCATCAGTTGGAATTTACACCCAAGACACATTTAGAAAAGCTATTAAGCAAGTAAATAGGAGAAAAAAACTATGATATTATAAATAGTAAACTATTTTGTGGACTCGCGCTATGGGTGTGTTTATGTTCTTCGTGAAATATAGGAGCAGCGTGTTTAGCCAAGAAGGGTGCTCCCACACTCGATCGAACATAAATCTTACAAATTCATTTACCAACTGTATTTGTATGAAATATGAAACGAAAGGTATAGGTGTAAAATGTCAGTAATAATAATAATACTAGTTCTACTATTTTATCTATCTAGTTTGTTTCACAAGGATCACTTTCTGAAATTATTTTTCAGATTAGGCAGTGACAAATTTATTATTTTTAACACATAACTTTTATCCAGTACGGTGAAATAAGGACTACTATCTGCTAATAAAAGTACCTATCAATAATCATCAGAAAGTTAACCATTCATAAACTTTAACATATGCTACCAAAACCAGACGTTACCAAAGTCTGAGTGCCTGCTCAAACGTCCCCTCATCCACCACATGTGGTATGCGGCACTCGCTCCAGTCTGTGCCGACCCTAACGAGGCCAAAATAATAAACGCGTTAGTCAGTTAGTCTGCGAAAACTCCAGCTATGGAGAGCGCGCATTTTGTGTGCGAGAGAAAATATAGCGATCCAACTAGCACGATATAGCGTGCCACTCGCCGCTCTGAAGTGTCATTAAAATAATAACACACGGCTGCGATGCGGTTTTTACAAGTGCAAAAATTACTCAGTGGTTTTTGAACCCGTGGCGGGAAAGAAAATTAGGAGTGAAAATATCGCCGTACCGTTTTTCCTTGGAAAAGTAGAATTAGAAGATATTTTGGATCGGTAATGGTTTTTGAAAAGTGTAGAGCGTAATTTCAGTGTCTAAATTAAGTGACGAACAGAAATAACAGCGGTATTCAGTGCCAATAGCAAACGAGTGGGTGTCCAGAATGTGAATAAAAACACTAAAGTTTTTGTTGTGTTTAAAAAAAACATGGTCGCAGTCGTCGAACCTTCGAAGAGAATAGATAATAGCTTTTTTAGATCGTTTTTGCCCGTAAGTTTTATTTCTTATAGTACCTTTATACCTCCACGTACGTATTACTCTTGCATATGAGTCGAGCTAAGCATCTATTAAAAATAATTCATGAACTGTATTTTTTGCGTTCCACGTAATTATTATACTGTAGGTACAGCAGTCAGTTTCCGAATGGCCATACAAAGATCTAAACGTTCAATTAAATCCCAGAACTGAGAGATGTTTATTAAGGAGCCAATGGTTATCATTGAATTACCTTTCAGAAACCGACCTTAAATACGTAGGTAACGTACGTAGAGTAATTAAATAAGTTATTTGCATCAACCAAGTAAGTAGATATCTACTTACAAATAGTTAAAAAAAAACTATACACCTGGGCTTGGTAGCTCGATCAGCTTGTGCTAGATACCAACAACAGTAATTTATTTATAAGTAGGTACATACATGATAAAAACAAGTCATCTCATTTAATTATTCGGTGGGTTATCTGAGCGCCTCAATCATCTACACGGTCTACGTTCTAAACTACTACTGTACGTCTAGATGTTGTAGATGTAGATTTTTTGCTTGAAGTATTCAAACTGGGCAGTTAACACCAAACATCGATTAACGTCTCGACACTCGAGTATAATCACCTAGTTTTAAGCCTCGTTTAGAACCAAGCTTTGGATTACTTATCTAAAGATAACGATCTATCCTTACTATTATTTAGGCTGAGATTGAAATAATAACGACACTAAACTCACATCTATTATCTACCTGTAATAACCACCTTTCACAAATTTAAACAAAGAGATCAGAAACAGAAATATGATTCACATTTTGATAATTTGCCAAGCGAGCGTCCTTGCGGCATTCGTCTTACGAAACTGTTTAGAACTCATGAAAATATCAACAATTTAAGAGAAATACACCTATCGTTATTATGATCAAGCTATTAAACTAATTTATGTATAAGTTTATATTTTTTGTATTCACTGTGATACTTTTATTTAATCAGTTTTGTACTATATACAGCCCTAAATTTGATGATTGGCCGCATGTCAACCCTTACTTCTTGGATAAAACAACTCTGGCACAAAGTTAACATAAGCTTTCTGTAAATTCCAGGCCGTGAACTCTCCGCCGGTGTCCCACCGCGACCACTCTGCCCCGAGCTACCGCCGCAACGATGACTACGCCGTCATCCACCGAGCCGACCGGCCTCCAGACGAAGAACGGAAGAAAGACAAGAAGTGGTCCTTCGGAAAACTCTTCAGGCGAAAGAAGAAAGACGACGAAAGCCAAACGTCGTCAGAAAGCGACGAGGGCATCAGCAGCAGGTCCAGAAAACCCAAAAAGAAGAAACGCGTTCCGCCAGTTAACAACTTTGATCACATAGTGATTAGGGACACCAGAAGAGCACAGAGTGTGGTCAAAGTGAACCATCGGGACTACAACGATGATGGCGTGCTGTCGGACCCCTCTGCCGGCTTTGTCAACTATCGAACCAGGCTGCCTCAACACGTGTATGCTGATTCCAAAGAGTCCCTATCAAATAAAGATGACATGTCTGGAAGATCGGCTAAGACAACTTTGGAAACCCCTGCGAGAAAAACTAGGAAGGGAAGACTAAAAGCTCGAGTTGAGGCATTGAGGAACAGCATGAGAGGGGACTCGAGCAGTGATGAGGAATCGCTGAAGTCCTCCAATTCATCGTCAATGGTCAGGTTTCGGAGCGACGATTCGTTAATGAGATCTAGGGATAGTTCTTTGAACAAACGATCTAGGAGTGCCAGGAATGAAAGATACGTGAAAAGACTGTCCCGTGATGAAGAGAATCAGCTGAACAAAGAAGCCGAGTTACTGCAGCAAGGGTATACGAAAGCTGAAGTAGAAATGTTGACGCGAACACCCACGAGTCAAAGCAGCGGTTACGGAACATGCAAAAAAGAACAGTCGAACAAAGTTAAACAAGACAACCTATATGCCAATGATATTACTCGACGCCCAATGAAATCGGAATCAATTTCTTCATTCCCATCGACTCAAAGTTACCCTTCATCCATCAACTTTAACGCTATTGTTAACAAAGAACATATTAACTATTCCATTCAGTATCCAAATAATAATTTAAACAGAGAACCTGTTTACGCTAACAATAACAGACAAAGAAGTGTAACCGACCAAAGTGATAAAGACGTGATGTGTGTGAAGTTTCCATTAGGGAATGTTACTAATATTAAAAGGGAAGAGAAAGTGCCCCCTGTGCCACCCCCTCGAGACATGCAAAGGAAAGTCACCACGCCATTGTCCATGTACTATGAGAATAATGCCCCAGCTGCCGACAGAGTCGATGGTAGCACTAAACCGGTTTATGGGGTTCCAAATAATGACTTTGAAAGAGTGATGAGGCGAAGCCAAGACAGAACTATAGGCCACGGACAAAATGGTCTTCGACGACCGATATCAAATTCAGAGGACCATATTGCAATGATGAACAATGAATATTTACAAACCCAATATACAAAAGAACAACCTCGAAGACCTGCCTCTGTCTCCGCTGAACCAAATCACTATGTGCTATACTCAAATACGCCTCCTTGGAGAAAAAATACCGAGAAACCAGAAATAGTTAAACCTCAACCAGTGCAACCTCGATGGGACTACCTGTACTACGCTGACCAAAGCCCGAGGTCCCGCCGACCAATCAGTGTTAAGCCTAGTCAAAATGGTCATGAGAATCAATATCTCAGTGATTCACAAACCTCATTAAACTTACGGCAGAATGTTTATAAAAGACCCCAAAACGCATCTGACTTCTGGAAGAAGTTAGACGATGCCGAAAGGCAGAAAAAGCAACAAAACATGTTTGCCCATTCTAGAAGTAACAGTGATTATACCAGTAATTCCCAGTTCAATAGAAATGTAAATGTGACAAGAAGTTTTGATAAGCCAAGTCAATCGGATTTGCAGAACAGAAACATGGTGAAATCGCGAGATGTAACAGATGGTGCCAATATGTGGAAAGCCACAACCGAGTATAAACGATCAATAACAGTTGAACCCCCGAAAGTAACATCACCGTCTTCAAAAACTCATGTTCGTCATAAATCTGATACATTCTTACCTAATTCATACCAAATACCATCTGATGATGAGAAACATAATACCGAAAGACGAAAATCCACTAACCTTGACGATGCTCTCAATGAACTTGAAGCTATTTACAACAGTTTAGGACTCGGTGATGAAGATTTGTTGGATAGAGCAGAGCGCCGAGAACTAATGAACTCAACACATAATGAACATTACAATGACTGGAACGGTAACGACGATGAAGTACAACTGCGAGGTCAACCCACGACTCCTTTAAGACTAATGGGGAGACGGTCAACGCTACCTGATAAGCTTCAAGACGATATGGCATTCAGAAAGATGAACGGTAAAGACAAATCCATGCAAGCGGGTAAAGATACCCAGTCACAGATAAGCTACATGCTTGCCTCCCCAGTTTATGTGCCATATGCGTCGGATGATGATAAACATTCGGAACGGAATGAGCCCGATGTAGTCTATGACGATGTGGTATACAGAAACATCAAGCAAATGAACAATCGTCTAAAGACTATTGAGCCTCAACCGCCGTTTGGTATACCCGTGGGTCCCGTGTCTCCCGCCCCTCAAAGTGACTATTTACACGCCACTCCTGATAACAAAGGACGATCTAGGTTTATACCGAGAAGATCGCCTGATCTAGTATCCGATGATTTAGCGTACAGAAGTCTTAGAAAAGATAGCAGGCATTTCAATTCCTTTAATGGAGACGAATATATTGGTCCAGTTAATAATAATCATAGTTACAGTGAATATCCTCTTGCCAAAGATCCTACAACGAATCTTAAGAAGAAAAGAGCTGTGAGATCCCTGTCAGCTAACATTTTCACAATGATTCAAAAAGAGATAGATGAAGCCCTTACAAAATCTAAACCACCTTCTTTACAAAAAACGCACAGTAACAGTGACGTCACAAGACGGCTGCGTGAAGTCTTCGAAAACAATGACAACGAACAAGAGCACTATCCTCGCAACAAGGTAAAACAACGACATCATACTGTCAACCTCTTTGTCAATAACATCAACGCACCACCCAGTCATCATTTCGCAAAAGACGATTCATATATTCACAACAACGACAAATACATCGCTAAACCTTCATGTTGTGACAAGTCCAAAAGTTCATCTCCATCAAATCGATCACCTCAAACATCTAAACGGTCTTCAAAGGACGAATTTCAGCAAGTTCTTACAATGCTTGCTCAAGAAGCTATGGACACCAGTAATAAGTTAGGCGTAGCCTTAGCTGAATTAGATAAAAATAGAAACAATAATGAACGGAAATCAGATTTGCAAAGTAAAATATCTGACAGCAGATTGAATTTCCTGAATGTTCTCAAGTCAGGAAACGACATCAACGAACAAATTAAATATGTGAATGTCCATTCTGAAGTTATAAGCGAACCAACGATAGACAAGACTCACACTAAGCACAAACTGGACTGTACAGACAGTAAATCAAAAGCTGAAAAGACAGAAGACAGTCTTATGGTAATATCAGATCAACTACACAAAGTAGAAGATCAATTAAAGCACAGCTTTGAAAAAGAAATAAATTTTGACGATGAAAGCTTAAAACTATCAAACTACATAGCTAAAACTCAAGAACAGTTAAAAGCTCAAGAAACTACAGTAGTGGTACCTGATAGCAAACTAGTTCCTGCGGTGATACCACTGCCTGTGCAAAATGACGCTATTAAGATTGAAAGCATTGACAAAATAATTGAAAGCAATCCTTTCACTAACAAAGTTAATCTTCAAAACACAGCACAAAAATCTGACGAGAAACTTAAAGAGTTAAACGAAATTAATGCATTTAAAGAGCTCAAAGATGGCATATCGGATCTGATAGCTGGTATATCACAAGTGAACGAGAAACTGTTCCTTCCAAAGTCATCTAAACCTGAAACTGAAAGCCAGAACATTAGTAACACTGAAACCCAGAACATTGGTAAGATTGCCACCATTTCCGAAGTTAGCGCTAAACTTAGCGAAGTGACTCAGGAACGTCCTAAAATAGATGATGCACCGCGAGCGTCGGTCAATCTCTCCATTTACGAGGACGATTTAGAAGTTAAGAAAGACAACGCCGACTCGACCGAATACAATTCCTCTGAGGAGCTAGCGACGATATTTAAAATAGAAAACAAAGCTAGAGCCACAGCGAAGGAAACTAACCCAGTAGAAAGTAGTATCAGAACAGAGCTGAGCTCTCCAAAGCTCGTCCAATCGATGAGTCAACAACTGAGAAGGTTCTCAGTAGACCACACCGAGGACAGCCCTAGTCAAAGCAACCAGTTGCCAACTAACATAGTGCCATGGAGGACGAAACGGCACAACTCCCAAAACGAAAACCAAGGTATGTGGCCCATCCTACTGCATGGTGTTCGGATTTCATTCTAACCATTGCATTCCGCTTGTTTCATTTCACTGTTGTTTTGTTTTTATGTTGAGCGGTTTCAGATCGCATCGGTTTGCTCTTCAGCAATTTTACAAATACAAACCATCTTATCAGGACTCCCGCTCGTACTGATTTCTGCGTTCCGATATGCATATTCAAAAGCTAGCGAGAGCTCTGATAAGATGGTTCAAGTAGCCGAGAAGCGTTCTGAAACGAAGTTTTTTTACTAACTTTTGTTTGTATTTATAGTTGGCCTTGTTTCGCTTTGTTTGACAGACACGCAGCGTAAGCGCGAATGGCACGATCGTCCAAGCACGGTGATGCTCGCTTGTTCCTACACCCTGATGGTGACCCAGCACCTGGCTGAACTCGACTGGCTGACTCTGCTCGGGCTAATGCTAGCCATTGTCACTATTATTGCTATGATGTTGATTTGAGATGTAGACGTCGGCGTTCTTTGATCAATACGGTTTCTGCAACTTTTTGATTTTGCCGTATTTTTAAAGGATAGGGGACGATGTTTTTCCTTTAAAGGTTTATGTATATCTTATATGTATAAAACCACGGAAGCATCCGACTAATTAGTGAATATTGATATTATTCTAAAGTCAAAAGTTTTTACTTTACAGTATCTGTAGACTGTATGTAGTATGTATTGATCAAAGGACGACGACTAGTGTTTTGGATGGACACCTCTTATGCTTATAGTTTACACTAGAGTGAATTAACTTTATTTTAGTTTTTATTAATTTTGTAAGCGCTTATTGTTCTTAGATTCAGTTTATTAACTAGTAGGTACCTTATTATCAGAAAACTATTGTTATTCGTAGATTATTTTAAATAAATATTACATTCCATAAGACAAAATATAAGTCTTAATTATTACAAAATTACGGTAATTATTAATTGATTTATTGCAACAATGTATATTATTTTATTTGTAGTAACATTATCTTTTGGTTTTATATTTTTCAAACTTTTTATTTGTATGTGTAATCCTTGTGTAATCAAATCAAGTACTTAATCATTAAAAACTTATTATTATAATGGTTGTCACAAAATCTGGGTATTATCGTCTAAACTTTCCTACATAGGTACGTGATAGGTTAGTTAGTACGTATTATGTACTACAATAAAAAATCCAATTTGCATTGAACACTAATTCGGATAGGACAAAGGTACCTCTACATATTTTACTCTTAGCTTTGTACGTTGTATTATATTATCAATGTTTATACTCACATAATTCAAATTAAAATTGCATGTTTATATTGTTTATGCCTACTGTTGGTAGCTAATGAATAAATAGGTAGCATTATCTAGCTTATACATTTTCCTTATTTTACACTTTATTAGATAGTAGTTACCTGGCAAAAGTTTCATGATAGTTTCCGCTAGAGGCGCCACTTTATATGCAAAAAAATAAATAGTTACTGCAAATTGTTAGAACCCATTGGTCTAAGCACAACCAACTATATGGCGTCCCACGCTACGTTTGCCACAGGAGCGGCTCACACGAGCAATCTACTACTCACCCCGAAGGATAATGGTTCATTTGCAGATAGCATATAAGAATATTTACATACTTACGAGTAGGTACTTTTAGCTACTTTTCTAGAACATTCCTAATAATTGTTTATTCTCTTCTAGGTGTAAACTGAATGCCGTAAATTCTCCTCCGGTCCACTGTGATGTCTTGTTTACCACTTTATTAATTAAATATATTAATTATACTTAATTAAGTTGCTACTCTATGGTGTATTTTTGTAACTGATATTTTCGAATTAACTATTGCAATAAGTGATCAACTGATCATGATCAATCATTATTTTAAATGAACAAATGGTTAATTGTACCTAATCAAATCATGTTTGGAGTTCTTAGTACCTACCTAACTAGGTGCTTTTACATAGTAAATAATATACATTTACTTTTGCAACTTGGTTATTAGGTAGGTACTTCGGTAAGTACTCTATCGCAATTTTTATTAAGTCTTTGATAGTACCAAACTGAACTACATTTTTTTAAATAAATGATGTGGTAATTAATTTATAATAATATGTGTAATTGGCTGTTACTGCACTTACTTTTGCTTACTAGGCTGAAATTCCTAAATAGATTCTATTAGGTACTACCTCCAGAAACATCGAAACTGTCGTAAATGTGAAAAATATGTTAAGTAATATTATCCAATAGTTGTGTTTATTGTATAGAGGCTTCCACTTATTTTAAAAAGAGCGTTATTTATACTTATTTCTAAGTAAAACAAAGTTATAATTTCAAATAAAATGTTTCAGTTTTATGTTGTTTTTTCTTTAGTACCTTATCTGCCTATCACCTTATTTTATTTTATCATCATGACGTGTGATCCTTGCTGGTTTATGGAGCACTAAATATGATCACAACAATCTCATCATCATCATCGGCTCTCCCCATAATCCTTATCCAAATACTTCTTAGTGTGTCTATGATAAATAGTTTAAATACTTACCAGTCTTGACGGCCTAGTGCCCAGGGTAGTTCCGCCAGATGGAAGGTACAGGTTGATATGATACGTCACTTGGGGATGCTCCTTTGCATCCCACTTCGCAGAGTCTAGCTAGATAGGCCTACCTAAGTACTTAGGAAATGATCGGAAATTCTATTTACTTACCTCATTGCTGTCTCCTCATCCTGTCAAGCCAAAACTTGCCATGGGATGGCTCTGATATGATACGATTTGCAGTGCATATCACCCACCTAGTTATCTACTAATAAATAAATAAAATGTAGTACCTAAACAGCCTTTGAACTTTTTTAGTATTTCACACTCTAACGCCATCTAGATTTTTATTAACGAACTTTTAAAATTTAGACTAGAGAATATAAGGATGGGACGAAACACTTGAGAAAACTTTAAGTTAGTTACCATGTCAAACACTAGATGGCATTAAATATTAATTTATGAGCAATGATGTATTTACGGAATATAAGAGAAGATAAAATTATTAAGTTCAGCCCTTTTTATTTTACATACCTTTGTATTTGTTTTACTTCACACAAAAAAATCTAAATTGGATAAATTAATATTATAAAAAATAATGTTTTATGTTGGCTGCATAGCGGCATTTCCTTAGCCTTTACTATTACTCCGAGAATTAAAAACAAAACGTAACTGTCAAATTCCCGTATGATATTCGAGAAAAGTTGATTTTATTTGCAAACGTGTTTTTATTTCGTGTAATTAGATATTTCATTGTAGAATTGCTAGATTTTGAATATTGTGTAATATAAATAGTGTTCTTTAAATCATATTGTTAAAAATAGCGTTTATCTGTGTATTCACGTGCAATTTTGGCGTCAACTTACTTCGTTCCTGTTTACTCGCTGCAACTGTGATTTTCAAAAAGGTAACGGCTTATTTCTACATGATTCATTTTACTAAATGCATGTAACTACTGACTATTATTTTGTTGCTAAACCATTGTGCTATTTCATAGGGGTTGGCCATGCCGTACATTTATTTACGGTCACTCTCAAACTAACTTCTCTAAATCGTCTGAGTCAAACGAATGTTTGTGAATTATTGCAAAAACATGAAATAAATAGTTGCCTTAAAGTTAATCAGAGCATGGCTCATGCCTATTCTGATCTAAATATGTTATTATTGTACAATATCTCCATGTGTCATACATAAGAAGTATGTTTAATCATAATATTTATTATAAACTATTTATAATGTAAATGATACTCTTATGACTACAAGGATGATTGATTTGAGTCATTGTTAATAAACTTTATACTCCTCACACTGTTTTCTGTAGTTATATTCTAATAAAGTAGGGTAGAACAGGTAGATTGAAAAACTTGTGGTCACATAATAATAACCTACCTCTTCTTAAAATTTACACATTACACATTACATTTAATCAATCTACTGAACTTTTATACTTATATGAATATTCTACAATATTGTAATATTCTACTTCAATATCACCAGCCCATAATAAATATTAACTGGTAGAGAATGCTACTGGCTCTAAATTTGCCTTTGTACCAATTTACTTAGTGCAATAAATAAATTAAATATTAACAATCATCCATAGCTACTTCCCAAGGTACACACCTCAGTCCTTTGTCTTCTGTATACATACAAATAATTGTTGGTCCAGAGGACTGGAATAGTGGATGTGTCCCACATAAAGTTATACTGTTTGTGTCCTCTCCTTAAAAACGTTTGCACCCTTATGGTGATCAGTTATTTGGTGGATATGGCCAGCAGTAAGTGACTGATAGAGTTGAACCTTTTCAGAACTGAAATAAAAAAAAATAATGCAACAAATACATACTTACATCAGCATCTCTAACCATGAGCTTGCTTGTGTTGGGGTCCACCAACCTGCACTAGGCCAGCCTGTTGAACTAGGCCTAATACCCTTCCTTTATTGAAAGGAGACCTGTGCCCCAGCACATCATCATGGACATGATGGTTTGTGATAAAATACATACTTACATACCCAAAAAGTTTATTAAGGATTGAGCAGAAAAAACTACTTATTTATTATGCCTTAACCAGTTACATATTATAATGTTCTTTTTAGCATGTGGGTGACAAATGCTAGATCTTGACGCGTGTTACCTTGGTTGATGATTAAACGGTTCAGTCAGATTTTTCAGTTGCCAACTGCCTTAACCAAGTCGAATAAACTCCATCCAATGACCATTCTATAAATACAAGGAATGGGGTCCAGTTATCTATTTTTAGAAGTAGCAGGATACAATGTGACCTCCAATCTCTGTTCTTATTCTGAGCATACATATGAAGATCCATTGGCAAATAAGGAAGTGATACATTTAGAGCAGTTTAGTGTGTGACCTCTGTGCTAGACTATTTTTATCCTTTTTATTATTATGTCTTCAAAATATTCCACTGTTGTTTAGCAATTTGAAAGCCAGGAGCCATGCCAAATTAAAGGTTTCTTCTTACAAACCTACCACAGTTACACTAACATATGCCTGAGAAGCTTGCATAACCCTGAGTATAGATTTCTCAGTGAATGAGTTAAAAGAAACCGTAATGCCTGAATTTTTTGGCAAAATCTGCAAGCTTGTCTGTATGTTATAATTTATTTGTGAAATAGTTCAAGCCAGCTTTCTGACAAAAACAAACTTTATTATACAGGTTGACTGATCAGATTGGGTGCTCCGTGCTACGATGCCACAAGACAGATAGACATGCAGTTCAAACTATAGCTTCCTTTTTTTTGGTAACAAAACTTTTTCTTGCGACTGGTCTAAGTACCTACTTATTGTGGGTGTGGACATTCAGCCTTATCTCTATAGCAGTAGTGACTCGGAGCAATGTTTATAAACGCTATTCTGCGTTATCACTATTATTGTATTTGCCAATGGAAAACCACCAAACATAAAGAGGTATCTAGTCTTTTTTATCATCTAAGCGTTATTCACCAGACGATGTAAAATTACCCTTGAAAGTAATGCAAGTTGTTTATCTTATCTTTAATTTTAGTGCACCAAAGCTTGTTTATGGTACTTAATTATTAATTATGTATGCGATACATAATATTATGATTACTGATTAAATAAGTCTACGGTTATTACCGCATCATGATAAAGCTTTTATATAGCTCTTTCGTTCGATTGCACGATTATATACTCGTTGGCAGATTTTTCTATGATCACTCTCATTATAAGGTGTCATTAATTATCCACGAGTATTATAAACGGCAATTTTAACACGATAGGTAGTACACCAAAAGTACTTAATACATCTTTGTAAAATAAAGCATGATTCCCATAATATTTGATGGATAGATCCTTTTGCCTGGCAAATACAGTTGGTTTTCTCATAAAAACTAAAAAAATACAAATAAAATGTATGAAATTTTGACAGATGTCTTAGGGCTCATGCTATATTTAACAAAGTACCTACGCGCCGAGGCTACACAACACAACGCAGATCTGAAGACCTAGCACGGGGCGCCAGACGCGCGCGTCAAGACGTGACAATAGTTTTCTGTCGCAATCGCTCTCGAAGCCACGCGATGTGAGTGACAAAACTTTTGTCACGTCTTGGCGTGCGCGTCTTTCACCCCATGCTAAAGTCTCCTTTTAATCTCACATACTAAATTGACAGATTCTATACGGTTCATCAACAGTCGATTGTCCCGCCAATAGCACGATCCGACACTTAATCGCGGGACAATCGACCTTTGATGAACAGTTCACAACCTGTCAATTTAGTATATGAGCTTAAAAAACAGACTTTAGGACTTCTGATTCAGGGAAAATACATATGTTTACTCAGCTTATTACCTCGGTACGTGTAAAACATGAAAGTCTGCTGCTACCGTTAATGCTGATATGCTCACTTGGTCATAATCACCGTTGTTGGCTAGCTAATCATTGTTTCTTACGCCATAATACGTTACACTTTATAAATGCATTTTAATGGGACTACATGGTGAGGTGTATGTAGCACTGCGTAGGTACATGTTGTGTATGGCTAATGGCTGGAGAATAACGGTACTGAAGTTAAAAACCCCCAATTATTCTAAACCTCAATAAAATTTTCTAAATTAATTGCTTTACCCCCTTATTACCTTACGCACAAAGCCGACCCTAAATAAGGAAAAGGCTAGGAAAGTAGGAATATACATGAGGAAGGAGTCCACCACCAACACAATTCGATACAGTTTGACTATGTTCAACAATCCTACAGGATCGCTTATCTGTCAAAAATCAGTCAGATCCATACAAATTAATTAGGTATGCCACCCTAGTCGGCGTTGTTTGCTAGAATCTATACTTAAACATACATTTCAGAAGTATATGGGCAACAGACAGACCAACTTATTACACCTCGTATTTCGGTCACGGTGAAGAAAATAGTGAATGATTGCCCCAGTTACTGAAACAGTGTGCAGTGCAATGCTCGATATGATCGTCAAACCGTGACCACCTTACTGATTGATTTTTTCAGTGTATTGTTGTATGCTGCTCGAGCAAACGTGTTTTTGCTGGTAAATTTGATTAGCTTTTATTTTCTGTACTGTTGTGGTAGCATGAGTAATTTAGTAATTTGAATTCGATTCGATAGTATGAAAAAACGTCTTGCCTTCCCCTAGAGACGGAGGATGGTTGCGTGGGGTCTAAATAACTCATTACTTGTGCCGAATAGAATCGAATTATGTACTCAATTTATGTATAAGAATTTTACTACAAGAATTTTATTCATTCAATTTTGAAATCGGTACATCGCCACCACAGGTCCTAGCTTTCATTTCTGTAATACTCAACGACCATAGCTACCGTACCACCACGGACAAAATAGCAATTAACAATCCATAAGCACTCACTGGCCTGTTAAACATCTGTCAGATCCATACAAGTTACGACAGATTTGACATGCGAGCGACGCTTATTATGCGTTGTTAATTGATAATGTTCGGTGGTGGTAACCCCACAGGTCCTAGCTTTCATTTGTGCAATACTCAACGACCACAGGTCCTTACGGATCCTCATTACGATGTCAATGACAACACTGGGGGGTCACTGCAGTTTTGTTTTCCCTTAGATTCAGAGCGCTGCACTAACCACGACTATATCTCTTTGTATTAACTTGCCGATTGCGTGACAATTCTCGGTCGTTTGTTCGTCGATTTAGAGTGACCCCCGGTTGGTCCCGTGGGTAATCAAATGAGTAATGATTGTTGCTTTCACAGCAGCAGCCATGACGGGCCTACGAGCGAGGTGGAAATGAGAGAAATTGTTGTAGCACTCTCTGGGGGATTCAGTGATTGCTGTCACGAAATTGTGGATAGGATTCGTGTATGTGTCCTGTTTCACCCACGGGCAATGAAAAGTTCCACTTACATGCCGTCACCAAATAGCCCCATTTTTAAAAAACATTCCATTGAATTTTTTTACAAAATATTTAGGATCTATTCTATTCAGAGAGGGGGCGAAGTTCCTGTACGTGGCTCTCTCGAGTGGAACGTTTATACATATCCCCTTAAATTCAGCTCAGCCAGCCTAGCTCCCGAGTAAACTGGAGCAGTAAGCCTGGGTGTTGCAATAGCAATATTTAGGATCATTTTTAGTTGGTAATATTCTGATGCGCTGTTTTTAAATGTACATGCTCCTATATTGCAGACGACGCGACGACGCTAACTTTTTACGTCCAGGAGTTGGTGTTATGTCTCAGGAACTTTTTCATAACTCGCGTGTGTATCTTTGTATTTATTGTTATTTGATAGACACTGGTCTTTGGATCTCTCATTTTCAGTTCAATTGGTCGTCAGCAGAATGTTACATTAAATACATATTATTTACATGGGTAGTTATTCCCACATGGTCATTATCGCCAGTGTGGTAAAGTAGGTTAGAGAAAGTTCGCAATAACTCGTGTTGTATCAGTATTTGTGATAACATATCGCACCTACATGTAGAATTTTCTTCACATTTGTTCACAGTTTTTGTGAAGAGATATTTTCGACGGGGGGGCTTTATTTTGCGTCAGATAGTAGGAGACATCTACACACAGTACACAGTGTCATCATAATAATATGAACATTCGTGGAAACTGACGTAATTTGTATGGATCTGACTGATTATTGACAGATAAGTGATGCTGCGTGAAGATAGTTGATTGCTAATGTGTCGGAGGCGGTAAATACCCCGAGCACTAGTTCCGTTCATTAGCCGAGGATACTGTCTCTCCACTCTACTCGGTATAACCCGCGCGAGCTAACTTGGCACCTGACAAGAACCAGAGGTCATGTCAGGTACCCCCGAGCTAGTGAACATGACACCTGGATCTTGTCAGTCAGGTTCCAAGTTAACTATAGGTGTAATCAGGCTATATGACAGCAAATCGTCCGATGTGACATTTCGCATGCAATAGGACCATGATTGTCATTCTGTTCATAATCGTTGGATAAATACAAATGTTATGAGCTCAATTTGCCGATAAAACCAGTCGAGACTCAATACTTAAATACTTTCCACCCATTTGACACCAACTGAGGTTGTTAACCTATTATGATTATCGATGCCAAATGAGTCGAGTACAAATTTATTATTATATCTGTCTATACAATACTAAACATGTATTTGTTGGGTGGTATTGTCAGTGATTCATCTCTTATGCCCACACCGTGTCGGAAACTAGTATTTTATGATAATTAATAGCTGCAAGATCATTTTTAATGCGAACTTAGCTGTATAAGTGGGCGGCACACTTTCTCTATATACGGACATTTCGTCTGCACAATACGGTTTCGGTGGAATCAGGTTTGTGTCAGATATTCGTGAAAAATAAGACCTACCTGATACAAAAGTCGAAAATGGTCTGAAGGAGTTGTCCATCGTTATATTATATTCGCTAATTTCAGAGTAAAAGTAAATGAGACAATACCGTCTGTACCTCCCTACCTCCTAGGTATCGAGTATCGTCTAGCCCAAGATTAGAGTAAGATAGGTACCTTGATTTCATGATGATGACATTCTTTCGCAATTTTCATATTATTTCATGATCTGCGAGAGTTGTAGCAATTATATCTTTTGTTGCGCTTTATTTTCTACTAGCTGTCCCCGCGCGCTTCGCTTCGCCTTAAAAAGTTTTCCCGTGGGAATTCCGGGATAAAAAGTAGCCTATGTTCTTTCCCAGGGTCTAGACCGTATGTATACCAAATTTCATTCAAATCCGTTCAGTAGTTTTGGCGTGAAAGAGTAACAGACAGACAGACAGACAGACAGACAGACAGACAGACACAGTTACTTTCGCATTTATAATATTAGTAAGGATTTAGTTCAATATTACGACCGAATGGCGTAGTGGTTAGTGACCCTGACTACTGAGCCGATGGTCCCGGGTTCGATTCCCGGCTGGGGCAGATATTTGTTTAAACACAGATATTTGTTCTCGGGTCTTGGATGTGCCCGAAAAATGGCAATAGGCCCGCCCCCTATTACATTGGGACTAACATAACACTCTGGCGAAAAGTGGGTGCAGCAATGCACCTCTGCCTACCCCGCAAGGGAGTACATTAGTACAAGGCGTGAGTGCGTGCGTGTGTGTGTGTGTTCAATATTATGATTTTTTTGCGCAAATTCACTGTAGTGTAGGTGTGTGTCCCGTTATCAGCCGCTATCGGCCATCGTGTGTCAACTTATTGTGATTGTGTGTATAAATAGAGTATTTCTTGATTGACAAGTGAACCAGAATGTTATCGCTTATCTAACATAGCCTGGTTTTTCAGATACCCGAGCATTTATCAATATGTAGGTTGCTAAACTGGATTACATATCTCGATCACTCTTTTTCTTGGTCACGTTTACTTATCACGATGATGTGAACATGTTAGTAAACTGAATACTATTCTTTATAAGGAGATGTGTTGATATGATGTTTGTTGTTTTTACTCTCCTCCTTTGTTTTACCATAAATATAAGCTGTTTTTATATCCATAGTTACAATACAATGCAAGATTGAGTCAATCAATGCACAATGTATGTATTCCAGTCACGATAGCCACAATCTCAGAAGTCTTCCATCCCCGTCTCTTCAAATCCCATCTATGCCTCGACAAACTAATCTAAAGCACACTCCTCACATTATACCTACCTAGTAATGGCAGCAATAAAGTCATCGATACCCCTCACAATAAGCGGTGAAGACCTCGCATGGAACCGGCTTCGCTGTCGATGACGTGCGCGGCCGCTGCCCGGCGCTCCGCCTCCAGTCGCCGTCGCGCCGCCACAACAGGTGCTTGCGAGATACTCCTCGCGTTTCTACCACCCTGGTACCGCCGCGCGTACGCGTTTCGATTTCAGTGCGTTTTTTTTGTGGTTAAAGGTTGGTGTTTTATTGTTGTATTTAATTGTTTTAGATGAGCGAAGTGATTTTGGTTTTATTATGTTCTTATTTGTGATGGTGAGAATATGATGTGGAATCATGTAATAATTTAGATATATGACTTACTGTATAACCAAGTCACTATCGCTAAGTATCCTGTATTGAAACGTAGTGAAAAGCGTGTGTCTCTGATCTGATATTCCACTCGGGATTATGGTCAAATTATGACATTCCTAGGTTATATTCGTACTTTACTTCATGCTCTGAGTTAAATAATAATATCTTAACTATAACTAATGTTTTGTAAGTTACCCGCATTTGGCTTTTATCTACATAGTTCCATATCTATTTGGTCTTTCATGAATAACCTATCGAAATAGCCTATCGTGATGATCTGATGACATTCTGAGTTTGGCACAACACCGTTGTTCAAAACGGTGGTTTTCGTTTACGGATAATGGATTTAGATAATTTAATCTTATTCGCCCACAGTGGCAAAACTTTGAAATGTTAGCAAATTTATATAATAATCGTTTTGAATCTTTCAATGTCTACTTAATCTAAATCAGTCCGTTAGCCTTTTTAGAAATGAAGATAGTTTTATCTACAGAAAAGTAATTGCTGTCTTACTAGACACTAGCTAGCTATCCTAGCCTGCAAAAACTAGCCTCGTATATCTTGGAAATAACTTATTTATCTTATTTTATTTACGGTGATGATGTACTTGTGTTTGTTCAGTAATTTATTCGTGGAGACAACGACCAGACAACTCTTTGATAACGTGATTAATATGAAGAATGGCAATGAATGTCGTACGAATAACATAACCGTGGTCAAAAACAATAAGAACTCACCTAAACAACCGTTTAATACATAATATATCATCAACCCATGTAATTTTGTATTTCTGACACGTTCGTTGTTCAGACGTTCCACTTTGGTCCATTTTATTAACCCTCGACGGAGAAAGAAGGGTTGTATAAGTTTAACGTGTTTGAGTATCTGTGTGCATGCATCTGTCTGTGGTAGCTTAGCTACAAAACGGTGGAACTGATTTTCGTTTTATTTTTTAGGGTGATAGGTAATGTTACCCCGAGTGTTCTTAGCCATATTTTATCAAAATCCGCTTTGCTGCTTCAAGAGTTATGCGACTTTAGTGTATAATACTGATTTGGTTAAGCTTGTTTTAGAGCAGTTTTATCAGGGACTAGAATCTGTGACCTACCTTAGACTGACTTACCTAGACTAGGTTCTACCTTCGTCAGGTGTGTCCGAAATGTTCAAATCAGTGCATTCGTTTTGTATCTATAGTTGCCACATAGGGACGTATATGCCCCCATCGGGATTAGTGTTTTTATAAGTTTACCGTAACTGAAAATTAGATAATCTAGCTCCTGAACATGTGCAAAGACGCTTGTATAACTTGATTTTAGGTTTACGTAAAAATACTTCACAACTTTCACTAGAATTTGATGTTTTCAAATAACTGCTTCCTGAAATATAGGTGTAAGTATTAGGTAAATGCACTTTAGAATCATATTTATGTAACGTGTCAGTCGTACAAACTGTACAAAGGTTAATAGTCTGTCTCTAAAATATGTACATAATATTATGTATATTTAAGTTGGTCTCGTATTTATTTTATTGCGAATCTCGTGGATATCTCACAAAAGTTTGTAAATGGCTCCACTCCACAGCTTATTATGCATAATATTGTCTTGATGGTTCAGAGTTGTGTAGGAAATACCAATAACGGTGTGATGATCTAATAAACACTTCAACTTATTCAAAACAAGCAATAACCATCTTTTAAAAAACAAGTGATCTTAGATTATATCTTTAAAAATAACATCTATCATTAGATTTTTTTATTTATAAAATTACGTAACCGAATACTCTCATCTAGTCTCATCACTCAATACGCTCATTAGGCGTGTATTAAAGTAATTATCTTAAAATAACATTCACATTCACACATTTCAATAACTATACAGGGTGTTGCAAAAAGGGCATACTAAGCCGAAATCTACATGTGCAGCATGGAAGAAAAAAGGGAGGGGTTAGTCCAAGAAAACTAGATCTAAACCCTGGATCAAGGAACATAAGTAGAAGAGCAGCCCTGGATTCATAGACACGAATTTCTAGAATGCGGATAAGGCATCCGCATACTGTGCATATTTTCTCAAAATACCTTTTACCTAATTGCCCGAAGTTCCGATGCCAAATAAAGAATAGTGGCTCAATGTCCCGAGCCAAAAAAGCACATCCGAGCGAGCTAGCAATAATTTCTCGAATAATTCAAGCAGGATTCTTCAAGGCAAGTCCACGTAAGCCAGTCTGGGTGCTTTTATTTCTTAAGGCTTAAGGTGAAGCCATGATGGATACGCTATACTCGTCTCATAAATTACGGATAAACAAAATAATTTTGTTTATATTGAGGAAGAATCTTATTGCGGCGATAGATATACGATACAATACAATAGTCTTTATTTGCACCAAAATAGAACAACATACAAAAAAAAACTTAAAAATAAAAACAGTACAAAAAGGCGGCCTTATTGCTTATAGCAATCTCTACCAGACAACCCTTGGATGGAAGAGAGTTATAAAAAAAATAGAAATAGAATTAGAGGTAGCTGAGGTGCAAGTGTATAATACACTACTTAAACACTACATACACAAAATAAATAAATATAGCAAGAATAGATATATATAATATATATCTATTATATATATAGATATATTATAGAGGCGATTGTGGTTAGATGATGATTGTTTTAAAAAAAATTGACGCCTTATGGAGAAATGATTGCGATTGTTTGAATACAATATTATCGAATCGTAAATTCATATGATTTTTCAATTTTGCAGTTAAAAGTAGATTACTATGAAATTAAGTGACGAACAGAACATATACAAAAATCTATAACAGCCCCTTTTCCCTTAGGATTAAAAAACTCAAGTCGCAATGGCATTGTAATCTACTTGACGCATCACCCTTTAAGCAGAATCCACTTTTTTCCTTCCAAAGTGTTGCCAGTGCTGCAAAAAATACAAATAAAAGAAGGTGTCTCCTTAAGGTGCAAATTGGTAGGCGACGACATGAGATTGCAGTAGTCGTGTCGTAGAGTCTTTGTTTCCCATGGGATTAATTCACGGCCGAGTAGTTAGTGACCCTAACTCTCATGCCGAAGGTCCTGGGTTCGATCCCCGGCTGGGGCAGATATTTGTTTAAATGCAGATATTTGTACTTGGTGTTAAACTTAATATTTTTATCTATGTAGACATTATCAGCTGTCCGATACCTATATTACAGGCAGCGCCTAGCTTGGGGTCGGATGGCGGTGAGTGCGATATATCCGCCCATAATATTATTATTTAATTTTAACTAAGCAGCTAGCGACAATTTGTCCTGCAAGCATAATATATAAGACAGTAGTGTCGTTGCGACACGTCCGATGCCGTAGCCTCGTGTCGCTCGCTGCCAATTTGCACCTTAATTTCATACAATACGCGCGGGGTCAATGCGCTCGTTAAAAATCAGGAAAGAAAAATGCGAATTTATCTCGAAGGCTCCGTTTTATTTGCTTTTGACTGTTTTTTGAGGCTGGGTGATGCATGCGACTGTTTTACCCTGTACGGACAGACAATGAAGGTGTTATGAGCATTTAGTATTTGTCTGTCTACGGGCTGGTTCTAAATAGGTCATAATTACCTAAAGTATGGCACACTCTCACAAGTTTGTAATAAAAAAGTTCCTCTTTAACAAAAAAAATACAAAATACCAATTGACACCAATGTGAACACAATATTTATGTTTTTAGTTGGCTATATTCTGATGCGCTGTAAAATGTACTTCAATATTACAGACGGCGTCATTAAGCTAGTCTTTTCCGTTTAGGAGTAGGTGTTTTTGCTATTGTCGCTGGAACTTTTTCATTGCTCGTAAGTGTTTTTATTTTTAATACTAAACTATAAGATGTGTTTGGTCCAGTAACCAGTAACCGTATTGGAGAAATTAACTTGCTGTGGAAAGGTCAAACGGATAACCTTAGAAATCTATAAGTGCCATTGGACGTGTGATAACTTGTCATGCAAATTAGCACCGTTATAGCGATGGCCATTGAGTCCATTCTTGTTCCAACGGTAACGTGATATTCTGTAAGAACTATTAGTCACCGGTACATGTTATTTAGGTAATCGGTGAGTAACCCCGATGGAAAAATTGGGGTGCTTTAAGCTATAAACCTATGCACGTGTGAGCTAAATGGCTACTTTGGCTACCTTATCCAATAGCTATTTTCGCTGGGTTACTATTTCGTAATCTGACCTTACCCTTCGTGTAAAATGTTTAATTTTCTTTCTGTTTGTATTTGGTGTGTGTTTGCAGTGCACTGAATAAACGTTTTCTTTCTTTCTTCTTTATTTCTTTTTAAAGATAAGCGTGCACCTATCGCGGTATCGTACGTATTAAACCAAACTGATTTTCTTATATGTATGAAGAAAAGGCGTCGGCAATGCCGATGAAGTGGACGCACTTGTGCGAATTTCTGTACAAAGAATACTAAATGCGATGCCGAAATGTGGACGCTTACCTTAAATTATTATTATTATTAAATTCTTTATTGCACAAAGTAAATTGGTACAAAGGCGAACTTAATGCTAGCAGCATTTTCTACCAGTTAACCTTTCTTAAGTCGGTGCAGCCTTTCAAAACATACGCGTCCGTTGATTATCGGATTCACCGTCAGGATTCTTTGAATTCTTACAGGCTATTTTTAAAAGGTTATCAATGTAAAGCCCGCATTGGTATCTCAAATTGAAAATCAATTTAATGCATTGAAATGGCCAATAAATATAAAAAAATACAAGGAAAGTCCACAGTCCTGAGACATCGACACTGTGCATATTTGACTGGCGAGCCAATATTTACAATGTAAATTATACCTTAAACTTCGTCGGCTACTCTCGTATACGCCCTTTCTCGCATTCGACAAAATGGTATCGTTCTCAGCATCCTGATTCTATTCAATCTTGTCTTTGAGAATCAAGTTCAATAATTTTATTATACTAATTTGGCTTATGAAATAATCGCAAACAAATTATAGTATAGATAGGACGTATACAATACTATACTGATCAAACTGGTTGGAAATCGTAATTTTCGATGGAAAATAGGAAGTGTTTAGTAGCAGCACGCTCTATAAATGGTTGTTTTCCCCAATTGGACAACTTCGTCTCGAAGTCTCTTCCCGCACTCACAATGTAAATCTGCAGTAAACTCATAATACTTATGGGTTCAGAAAAGCTGATAAAAGTTGGTGTTTTCTTTCCGTTTCGATGACATCATTTGCTTCGGTCTCAGTCGTTACATTAGCATAATGTTTATTTGTTTCGTGTTTCACTGGCGATTCTATCAATATTTATATTATTTATTGATGCATCGTGTTTCGATTGTTTGCCGATAACCTCATTACGGAATTATGTAGGTACTGGTTACGAGTAATCTCTGTTAACAAAACAACATTATTAATTTACTTTCTGTAAGCAAGTTCTTCCAGCGAAAACCACAGTTTTTTACTGGGCCGCAATCATCCTTATCCTTACTAATATTATAAATGCGAAAGTAACTGTGTCTGTCTGTCTGTTACTCTTTCACGCCAAACCTACTGAACAGATTTGAATGAAATTTGGTTTACATATATACGGTCTAGGCTACTTTTTATCCCGGAATTCCCACGGGAAAACTTTTTAACGCGGGAACAGCTAGATTGTTTTATATTTTCACTCATCTTCTTTGCATATCTCTTCCTTCATTAGTTTCACCAGCAGTGGCCAATAGCTAATGGTTTGTATGTAGTAAAGTAAAATTCATTCCCACTAGCCTGAAATCAAAGTAGGTAAATGCATGCTTACAGCCTGTGCAAATAGGAGTTTTCTAAAACACAACAATATAACGACCATATGCGATTCTGTGCGACCAACTAAGGTTAACTACTTCATGACTTCCTAACTATAACCACCCTTAAAGACTAAAGGCGATACGGAACTACTAAACTTTATGGCTAAACAACGGAACAAAGCTATTTAATCTAGTTACAATGTGTTATAGTGCCATAAAGTGTAACCTGCTGTAAAAGCTTTAAAAGCCATTTTTGCATGGTCGAATGTAGATTGAGTTGCAATGGTGCGTTGCCTTTTAAGGCATGCTTACATTGAACAATCAGTTAGCTGGATATTATTATGTTATTATATCGTCAAATAAAACAACAGAAATCCAGTACATATGACTAACGCTGACCATTATCCTCACTAATACTATAAATCCTAACTAATATTATAAATGCGAAAGTAATGTGAAAGGAATGTGTCTGTCTGTCTGTTACTCTTTCACGCCAAAACTACTGAACGGATTTTAATGAAATTTGGTATACATTATGTTCTAGACCCCGAGAAAGAACATAGACTACTTTTTATCCCAGAATTCCCATCACGGGAAAACTTTTTAAGGCGAAGTGAAGCTCGCGGGAACAACTATCCTAATCCTAACTAATATTATAAATGTGAAAGTAACTGTGTCTGTCTGTCTGTCTGTTACTCTTTCACGCCAAAACTACCGAACGGATTAGAATGAAATTTGGTATACATACGGTCTAGACCCTGGGAAAGAACATAGGCTACTTTTTATCCCGGAATTCCCACGGGAAAACTTTTTAAGCCGAAGCGAAGCGCGCGGGAACAGCTAGTATCGAATAAAACCAAAATCACATTAAGTGGCTATGGATTTTGCACACTGTTACTGTTACGCACGTAACGGGCAAAACACATACCTAAAAACATGTTAATAAATAATTGCATGCAATATTTTGACGACTACTGCAACACCCAGGCTTGCTGCTCCAGTTTAATCGGGAGCTAGGCCGGCTGAGCTGAATTTAAGGGGATATGTACAAAGGTTCCTCTCGAGAGAGCCACGTACAGGTGCTTCGCCCCCCTCTGAATAGAATAGGATAGGATGTCTGTGGGATGTCTTGACGACAACTAAGTATCGTTGTAGAATAGGGAAAATAGTTTTCATTCACCACGTTTGATTAGATTATTCTTGCACTGACAAAGTTCTACCTTGGTACCTCTGCATTACTATATCGATGATTTAACAGCCTACTGGGCTAGAAAGATGTACAGGGCCACAAACTTATCTGTTCCGGTGAGAGCTCACGTAAATGTCTAATATTTCTTCATTCTATAAGATTTTATGTTTGCCAGTTGTGGTAATTCGCTCTTGTGGTTTTAATAAACCCATCTAATCTATATCACTATAAAGTTAATTAGTAAGTAATGAGATATGGATCAATTTAGTTCGCTCTCACCGGAACAGATAAGTTTGTCGCACTGTAGGTACCTATTTATAAGCAGTGCGTCACTGACACATGAGCTCAGATATCCGATTGCCACTATTTTTATTTCCCCGCGACCGGTATGGTATGTAACCAGTATTCTATTACTGCACGCGTTTTCATTTTTTATTGTGTCTCTGGCCTGCACTAGTCCGAACCGCTTTTTTAGCATCTGTTTATGGAAAATCTAGTTTGCAGAAAAAGCTAAAAGTGTAATATGCATTGGTAAATCTATTTCGTGCCACGAATGCTATAAAACTATAAAGTCTGTAATAATTAATGTGAAATCCTATAAGAATATTGCTTGCGAGATAGTATGGGAGGTTATTAAGTGCAGGATATTACTTATTATTATTTAAACAAATAGAAAAAATGGCAGTAACTGTAACCTTCAGCGCAAACAAATTATTTCCAATATTATAACGAGCTCACTTTTATTTTCTGCACTAATTGCATCGTCCGATTCGTCCGATTGGCTAAGATTTTTTCCGCTGCAATGTAATGCGGATCTGCGGTTGAGTCGATCGAACGTCGATCGTGAGTGATCAACACCGATTCGTGTGAACTGGAGTGTGAGAGAGAAGCCGACATGTTTTGTCGCTCAACAATGTATTATTGTAGTTTTTCACGGAAGCCAGTAGAAGTACGAATATTCGTAGATACGAACGAAATGGGCGAACTGTCCTCGGTTTTCCGGTAACTCTTAATAGGGCATGGCTTGGCTACTTCAAATTGTTCAATGGCCGCCCATAACTCAATGGGTTTAAATTTCAAAACGATGTGGGATCCAGGTGGTTAAACCAGCGTATGCTCGTTGTCTACCCAAAACAGTCATCCGTTCTTCATCAACAATCATCTGTTATGATTACTACCGACCCATAGCCACTTAAGCTTCTTTAACTACTACATAACTAGGACCACATACCTATAAAGGCAATATAATTGAGCTAGTTCCCTACATTCGTGGGGGTAGTTCCAACTGCATGGTGGTATGTGTGTACTGCGGTATTTCTGCCAAGTTTTTGCCATTAACGGCTCTTTGTGGATTCTTATCGGTGCTCGGGATTTTTGGCTTGCTAGCAGGTTTTGTTCTTTATTATGCGGTGTATTTTTTGTATAGAAACACGGATGTATATGGACGTGATATAGATTTGATGTGTATGTCTGCCATCGTTACTTCAGAATAAATGTTACAAATCCCATGTATGTTTTATAAAAAAACATTTCAGCAGTTCAAAAATAATATGCACAATTCGAAATTTTTACAAAATTGTCGTTGATTGTTAATATTCGTTTCAGTTTAAGAAAATTCTCGCCTAATCTATTGTGCCAACAGGGAGAAGAGATTTAGGCCACAAGTGCTTAAAACTTCGTCAGTAACTTTCCTAGCTCTAACACTGAAGTCTATTCCCCGAGTAAAGCCTTCTACAGGTGCTGCTCGCCTGTTACCTGTTTCTACTCAAGTTAAGATCCCCCAGACACAAGTTGCAAAGCTGTCTAGAATCTAGGATTAGTTATTCAAGGCAGCTGTCCTTACTTACCTTCCCAGCGTAAACATTATTCTCATTTCCTTATTAGAATGCAGGTTTAAAATAGAATTAATTAAAAACGTCTTGGTTCTAGTCTGAAATAAATGACTATTTATTTTATTTTATTTTATTATAGTCTACTTTTGCGTGTAGTTGCATTTTCTAAGCTCGAAGCTCTAGGGTCCATATTTCCTTAAACGATATAAATAATTGCAGGCAACATTTTATTCATAGTACGCTTATCGCATTATGTTTTTACAGATGACACAAAACTCAAACAATGCCTCAAAGTACACTTGTGAGGAAGAGTTTTAAATTAGATTAGGGGCAGCGTCAATGTCAGTTACTATATATATGTACAATGTACATAATATATGTACATAATATGTAGTACAAATAATCCCTTCCTAAGACTTGGCAAGGTCGTTGCCAATGTGCTTCGCTCAGGTGAACTGTAAAATGCAAAAGGCAGTGGTTCTATAGTGTCTAGAGTCTAGACTGCCAGTCTACGGATTGTGCTAGACAGCAGACGATCGTATCGCCACATTGAAAGTCATCTATAGGTGTGAATAAATTACTGCTTTAGAGCTGTCACTTCGAATAGGTCAAGAATGGAAATGGAACTTATTGAAACAAATTAGAAACCGTATAGAGCGGTTACAAACAAAAATAGTATCGTAATGGAGCAATTAACTACCATTACAAGTTCTTAAAACCCGCAAAGTTTTCGTCTGACTCAGCCCCAAGAATATCTATGGAGCCTTGAGAGAATGGCCGTCCAATTATGTTATTAGTCCGAGGTAACGGACCCGATTCGGTAGGCGATGGAACGGTAAACCAACCGGATCGGAACCGATCATCGGAACACGCCTCCGCCGCACGACAATCGCAGGCGCGGATTCGCATCTGGGTTGTATAATTGGCGTGCACGGGCTGATGATTAGCACTCGGATATGTTTATGATTGTGACTCAGAGGGTTCTAAATCTGAGCTGTCTAAATTCTTATAAGTTCTGTCACTTAGCCCCTGTTCCACAATGTCTGGTTAGTGGCTACCTGTGAGATAAAATACATGCTGTCACTTTCTGTTATTATTTTTTTGACAGTGACAGCATGTATTTTATCTCACAGGTAGCCACTAACCAGACATTGTGGAACAAGGCCTTAGGGTAGCAGTGGAATACAAACTGCATTGCTGGTAAATGGTTGAAGGAAGCAATGTCCAGATACCGTTCTGCCATATAACATAAGCGAGACAAGCCCTAAGCAGCGCCGCAATCTGACATTACATTTATAGATCTTGCAGTTGTTTGACAGATTGGTAGCAGTAAATACTGCTGTAGCACTCCCTGAACTTTTATAGTTTTTGCAATCGTTGGACAGATTGGTAGCAGTAAATACTGCTGTGGCACTGGCAAGACCTGCCAGCAGAGTTTATAATGTAGGCTGATAAAGATTGCATAACGAACGCATTGCAGTCATATTCTCACGTCATGTTCTTAGGAGTGTGCCATCAACAATAGAACAAAGGCCCGTCAGCGTTGTCACTCGCCACATCCAAACAATCATTGTTTCCACTCCGCTGCTGTCATCACGAAAACAATTGACGACGAAACGCTTCCGACTTTCACGCGTCTCTCTCCTCTGTTCCAGGTAGTTTAGTGCTGGTCACTGCCAAGTGGATAACCCAGGGATGCTGGGGCAGGTGTTGTTAAGCCTGTGCGTGTCGGGGGGGTGCTGGTGCTCGTGACGTCACGGCATGGACTCCCCAGAGGCCCGCGCGGCCCGGATCGCCAAGTATAAGGAGGAGAGGAGGAAACAGCTGACGGCGCGAACTGCCACGCTCTTCTCGGCCAATGTCACGGAGAGGTTGGTTTTGTTGTGTTGTGTTTTGTTTTACGTGTGGGGTGTAAGGTGCGGGAGCTAAGACACTGGGAATGGAACAGTTGTTGGGAATATGCTCACTAAAAGTTTAAACTGCACTAAAACTTCAAACCTTCCTTTTAACCCCGATGAGATAATAATACGTATAACTATTGTAATTTTGATGATATACGAGTATTTCATTGTTTGCATTTTTCTGGAAGTTATCTTTTCACTTTATTGTGCTCATGTTTTGCTATGCAATAAGTTTCATTGTTATTGATTTCAATCACATACTTTTTAAGACAACATCAATTCATTCATTCCTTTTTCAAATTCCAGACGACCAAGAAAAGCGGGCGACCGCACTCTCTCAGAGGACAACGCTGGCCACATCAAGTCGTCTTCGGAGCTCAACCTCAACATCGGCTCCTCGGCAGTGCCCATCAGAACCACCCGAACCTCGCGCCTGCGAGCCGCCGCCTCCGTACAAGAATCCACCCTCTCGCCCAAGAAAAACAATCGAAGCTCCTCTGTCACCTCACTCATAGATGACCCCAAAAACAAAACACTCCGAACATCCCGAATCATAGACAGAGACAAAAGATCGGGCCGCAGGCAAAGCAGGGAAGAGAAGGAGAACCTAAAGAGCGCATCCACCACGTGCGTTGTTCAAAAAGACATTGGTGCTATTAAAACGAAAACTAAACATTCCATTAATAAGAGTAATTTAGAAAAAGACAAAAGTAAGAATGTAGTCATTAGTCCTAGAGCGAAAGCTGCGTCTCCCGACGATAAAACGAAGGCAGTGAAGAAAGGAATTGTTAGCGATGATAAGAAACCCAAACCTAGACACCCTGTAAGAGTCAACAGCGAGGAATTGTTCAACGATTTGATTTCCGACAAACCATCTACCTCCGAGAACAATGAGATCGAGGATATATTCAACGATTTAGTTAAAGAACAAACCATTAACCCAGTAGAAGATGTAACTGTTGATTTAGTGAACGGTAGTGTGAATGCCGGGCTCAAAAGTGAAGTTCCTAAGATAGAAGAGTTTAAAGTGGAAGTGGCAGCTAGTGGTGAAGTGCCAGTGCAAGAAGGCGGTCTGTTAGGCGTGGTGTGTGTCCGTAAAGTGGAGCGATTCAGTGAGTTGCTCAGTAACCTGTGCTCCCCGTGTGAAGCGGAGTTGCTGTTTGAGGATATTCTGGCAGAGAATGGGCTGAACGGACACGGAGATGGGGTAAGGCATTGAATCATTGTTCTGATACTCTGCTTGAATTTCAGGCCTGTTAGCAAAGTCTGAGTAAGTCAGGTAAGACTACCTGTAAACCTGTGAGAAGAGTTATGAATAAATGATTGAGAGTTGACAAAATTTAAAAAAGTGTTAGGTATCTTGACGATACTTTGTCTGATGTATAAGCTACCTGAATTTAGTCAGATATTGTGAAACAGGCACAAACACATATTACTTGTAGATTTACTGTAACTTTTAATAGTATTACTGTAATTTTAATTAAAAAAATATATTATTATAAACAAACAAAAAACCCGACTGCACGCTAAAAATATGAAAACAAGTCCCAATGTTAATGGAAAGTATCGTAGGCGGGGACCAGCAGAGGGTTCACCATTTATTTAGCTGAATGTTACTTAGAAAACGGCCTTGTGTGGCGGTCAAGTTGGTCCCCATATTTTTGTAATGTGCAAATCAAGCCTACCTTGATATCCCACACGGCATGGTTGGAAAAATATTATTTTTCCGATCATCACGTTATGTCCTCTAGAGGGCGCTATATACATTTTAATGTAACGTCACATAGCCTATAACCATCGCGCTATCAATACGCTTTTAACGATACCTCATACATCAAAATCTACCAAGCCTTTTGCTACTTGATATTGATCTTATCCAGGATTAGTTCTAGCAACAGCCAGCTTGTCATTGTTTACAAAATTGGTCATTAGTTTGTCTTTAATTTTGGTATTTCTAACTTGGACTAGGTAAAGAAACGTATGAACTTATAATAAAATAGTCTATGTTCGTATTATCCACAAACAAATAATGTATCATTAGTACTAGATTGGTCCGTTAGTACATTACAACAACATAGTATATATGTACAATTGTACATCAATAAACATACGTCTCGAGGCTCAACTAACTGTGTTAGCATAGAAACCATACAGAGGCAATTGCATTATGACATTATGACAGATCCATTTGTAGCATTCACATGTTTTTGTGCTAGAGTTAGCATTATGCATATTATAGGAGTTACATTAACGAATTATGTTTTAAAGAGCATCATTAAATAGATATTTAAATGATGATGATGCTATTACAATATTGATGGTAATAAAGGTAATATAAAACTGTATTATGATCTGATTTCTGACCAACTATTTTCGTATTACCTACAATATTTTTGTTTGGCTTTTTCGTGTAGCTAAAACTATCCATTAAAAACATTATGTATATGCCTAATATTACCTACTAACGAGACTAGGCAGATTTGGAAGTAAGCTATTATTTTACTTCGTTTGGTCAAAAAAAATACTTATAATGTCATGTCATGGCCGTGATCGGGCAGAGTCTTATTATAAAAGAAAAAAAAGATTTAATTTTATTATTTGACCATTTTACATAGTGTTGCCCAAATTCAGTCTTGGTCTTGCAGTCTTGGTCTTGTTCTTGCGTTTTTGCAAGACCAAGACCAAGAACAAGACCGCGTATTTTTAGCAAGACCAAGACCAAGACTGACCGTGCAAGACTTGAGCAAGAACAAGACATAGCCTGCAAGACTCTTGCGTCTTGCAGAGCGCTATTTCACTGAGTAGTTAGGTGTAACAGTTCGGTGTATAGGTAAGTACGCTTAGGAATTCTATGAGATGCAAAAAACTGTATCAAAGAAAATGAAAAACTGGACCTATGCGCATTACGACTAATACCATAAACATAGCGAATAAAAAAATATCTATTAAAATCAAAAAGTAAACTTTAATAAATAGTAATAGACTAATAGGTAATTGCAAGACTTGCAAGACTCTTGCTGCAAGACCAAGACCAAGACCAAGACTGGGAGCGCAAGACCAAGACCAAGACCAAGACCAGGTGTATTGGCGCAAGACCAAGACCAAGACCAAGACCAGGTGTATTGGCGCAAGACCAAGACCAAGACTGGCTAAGTCTCGTCTTGTTCTTGCATTTGGGCAACACTAATTTTACATGAAATTTTCTCATTTTCCTCGCAGCATGAATAAATTGGTATCAATTACTTGATAATTGCCCCAGCGGGCCGATAACTGGCCTTAATGAAAACTATTAAACGCTTTTCCGTTAACGGGGAAACGAATGTTAATTGACACCAACGCTTATTGTCTTTCAAGCTTCTGTAAAAAAATGATTCAACGGTATTGTCTGATATTGTTTTTCATTAGGTCTTAAATTTCTAAACATAATTTGGCATGGAAATATGGATCCCACATAGATCGAGATAGTTCTAATCGATTGATCTAAGGATTTGTAGAAATATTGAATACTAGCTGTTCCGGCGAGCTTCGCCTTAAAAAGTTTTCCCGTGGGAATTCTGGGATATAAAGTAGCTTATGTTCTTTCTCTGGGTCTAGAACATATGTATACCAAATTTCATTTAAATCCGTTCAGTAGTATTGGCGGGTGATTCTCAAATGACGCGATTTAGGTATGTCCAAGCCATAAAATACATGAAATTGATAGTTTTATACCAGGATGTATTTTTTTTTTAATAATGTATCTTGTGACCGTTTTTATACATTAGTAATGTAATGCATAAATTTATAAAGAAAGCGACAATGATTTTTTAAAACTCAATATCATAAGTTCTTTGGCGCGTCCTTCACTTGATTTTATTTTTAGGTCAAGAAAAAATCACTTTTTAAAGTAAAATAAGCTTATGATTTATATGTTATCATTATAACAGATACTTATGGTAACTGTAAATTAGGTTTCTATTCACTCTTAGGTTTAGTTTTCAAAAATATAAGGCATTCAATTTTGTCCGAGAAAAAAAACTAACTTCTTTGGTGTAACGATACCGTCTTCCTACTCTGCGTTTAAACGATCACCGGACATAATCACCATGCGTCCCTCACCCTTCAGTCCCCCACTATCTTCGACCAGGAGTAGAGGAGCGTAAGTTTACGGAGTATGACGAAAATTTTTTTTTTTTGCGCCATGACGGGTTTTGGTCAGGTAAGTGCCTAATTTCTTCGATTGTTACTTTCATGCTATTATTTGTTTTTGTTGCATACATATTTTTGTCCACGTATGTCTATTCAAACAGTATGCACGTGTCACTAAGAGGTTCCAATTGTACATCAGCTTTCTGTAAAAATAATTTTTAAGTGATGATTTCTAATTTCGTTGGCAATAATTTCTTTGGATTTCTTTGGCATTCTGCGCCAACGAAATTAGTTTTGATACAAAGAAATTAGTATTGAGTATGAAACACCATTAATAACGCTAACTTTATGCATTCAATGTCTATTATGGTTAATTCTCTCATCATCATCATCAGCCAATAATCATCCAATGGACATAGGCCTCTCCCAAGGAGCGCCACAACACTCGGTTCTCGGCCTTCCTCATCCAACTACTACCGGCTACCCGCCTAAGGTCGTCAGTCCAGCGGGCAGGAGGGCGTCCTACGCTGCGGTTTCATATTTTGACAGCTATGTTGGTAACCTTAGTCCTCTGACGGATAACCTAATTTCTGATACGAACCATCAGGTTTCTATGGAGAGCCATAGCACGCTGAGCGACTTTAAATCGGTGGACCAGTCCTACCGTCAGTTTCCACGTCTCAGCACCATACGTCATCACTAGCTTCTAGCTAGCTAGTCTTCAGGCTCTGAGGAATGGACGAGGAGAATATGTGACGAAGTTTCCCGAATGCAGCCCAACCCAGTTGGATGCGCCTTGCAGCCTCCTTGTCCAAGTTGCTTCTGCCTAGCCGAATAGTCTGCCCAAGGTAGACATATTCATGCACAACTTCGATTGTTGCCTCACCAACGACGACCGGCTCCGGTTTCATGTGAGCATTGTACATGACTTTCGTCTTGTCCAAGTTCATACCGAGGCCTACACGTCGGGAAGCAGCATTTAGGCCACTTAGCATCCAGCTAAGTTCCTGCAGAGATTCTGCCATAATAACGATATCGTCCGCGAAGCGGAGGTGTGACATGTACTCGCCATTTATACATATGCCATGTCATCTCCAGTCCAACGTCTTAAAGACATCCAGTGAATTGGTGAACAGTTTCGGAGATATCACATCCCCCTGTCTCACTCCATGTTTCAGTTGGATAGGTCTTGTCTTGTAGTCCTGTACTTGGACAGTCATAGTAGCGGCATTGTACAGACACCTCAACACCTCGATATAGCGCCAGTCAATTTGGCATCTCTGCAAGGATTCCAAAACTGCTTAGGTCTCGATGTAGTCGAAGGCTTTTTCATAGTCCACAAAGGCTAGATACAGAGGCTGATTATACTCTTCGGTCTTCTGTATAATCTACCTTACTGTGTGGATGTGGTCTATTGTACTAAATCCTTTTTGAAACCCAGCCTGCTCCGGGTGCTGAAACTCGTCTAACTTTTGGGCAAGACCATTCGTGATAACCCTTGAGAACAGCTTGTATACATGGCTTAAAAGCGAGATCGGTCTATAGTTCTTCAGAAGGGTTTGGTCACCCTTCTGAAGAACTGTAGTTCTCTCTAGAAGCTGGTGTTGACAGCTCCAATTTGGTGCAGTGTAGGACGTAGGGTCGACTTCACCAGACATCTCCTCTCCAGCTTTAGTTGATATTCAAAGTGCCTCGGAGAAGTCGGTGATCACTCCCAGTTTTAAACCTATTGATCACTGGGACATCCGCATATGTGCCGCTTGTCAGTCATAATGAAGTCTTTTTCGTTTTTCGTCCTACCATCGGGTCTTGCCCATGTCCACTTCCTCTGAGGCCGATTCTCAAAGAAAGAATTAATCAGAAAGAAAGCCCCTCCCTTTCCACGAAGTCTACAAGCATTTGCCCTCTCTGGTTTCTGATACCAAAGCCATGATGTCCTACCCTCGATTCGTCGCATTCTTGTACTCCCACTTTGGCGTTGAAGTCCCCCATCACAACGGTGTATTGGGTCCTAGCAGTACACGTGATGCCCTAGAGATATACTCGTATATTACTTCGACTTCTGTGTCAGAGTGTCCCGAGGTTGGTGCATATACCTGTACGACCTTCAAGGAATATATACTTCTCGGTTAGTTTAAGTACTAGGTATGCTACCCGACAAGGGTCTTGACGAGGAATCCTACGCCACCTTGGGACAGTTGGTCGCCCTCCTGATGGTAGAACATGTGGCCGGACTCCAGGGTTATCGTGTCCTCGTCCTCTTTACACTTTTTCATACCGGTGACGCTGCTGCCCATCGCCGGCCTATGGGATTTGGTGTAGCTGTTTTTGGATGGTTATACCACCATCATCCGGTCGCCAGAGCCTCATCTGTTATTTAGCAGAGTGCACCACGGGCAGGTGAGGTTGGCAATTGGTTCATTCGGATGTTGATAACCCCTGCACCCTTACGTGATCAGGTAATTATGTTAAAAACAAATAAAGATATGCGTGATTTTTAGTTTTGTTGTGTATTATTTGCAATCTACGTATAAAACTAATTTCTTTAAAGTAATTTCTAATTTCTTTGTTCTTAAAACTAACTTCTTTGGGACCTTTTATAATTTCTTTGGTGTGTTTTCTAATTTCATTGGTGCCAATCTAATTTCATTGGCCCAAAATTGTTTAAAATCGCTGTAACTTTGAATCGGCTCGATAGATTTCAGGGCCAATAAGAGATAACTAAAGAGGTCTAAAGCCTCTTCAATATGTGGGGTATAATATTCAAACAACATGAAAAAAAAAATGCGCCAAAGAAATTATGCTTTTGGAGCCGCTTTTGGAGAATCACCCTGGCGTGAAAGAGTAACAGAGGGTCACGGTTACTTTCGCATTTATAATATTTGTTAGGATTTTTCACTTACTTTTATTTAAGTAATATTATGTGACCCTAATCGCCTGACCCAATTTAAGCTAATGCACTTCTTAAAAGCCATTTTCCAGCTCAGTGTTAAGCGCTCCTCCAAAAGTAGTACTTAAGAGGCAAGGAATTAAGTTCCTTTTATAATGAAAGCCAGAAGTGGGACAAGGATGTTGGTATGAAGTTAAAAGTTAGTTCTGTTTTCCTACTGTGCAGAAAGCTGGAGTTATTAACTTTGTAACTAACGACATCTGTTTTCATTGTTAGGAACTAGTTCTAACCATTTCACTTGTACCTAAGTTTTTATATAAAACAGTGTATTTTTTTGAAATGAAGTGATCTCGTTATTTATCTTCTATCTTTGTAGTGTAACTTTTTTAAAATGATGTATGTAAATAATGAGGTAGCTGTTCTCGAGAGCTTCGCTTCGCCTTAAAAAGTTTTCCCGTGGGAATTCCGGAATAAAAAGTAGGCTATGTTCTTTGTCAGGGTCTAAACCATATACATATTACCAAATTTCATTTAAATCCGTCCAGTAGTTTTGGCGTGAAAGAGTAAGAGACAGACACAGTTACTTTCGCATTTATAAAATTAGTTAGGATTTACTTCTTTGTCGTGTTGATGCAACTTGATGTCTCCCGACCCTTGTTTTTTTCCCAGCCAGAAGTTTGTAACCCTTTTATATCCTGACCATTTTATTTGCTGCCATTACTAACAGTTACGAGTGTCGACTGTCGACTAAATATGGAGTTTGAATACGTATTAATTATCTGCCTACCCCGCAAAGACGTACATTAGTACAAGGTGTGAGTGTTTGTTGTTTGTTGTTATCTGTAGTTTCCAATTTGTCAAAACAACAAAAGCGGAAGTAGCAAACGAAAAAACAACCATTAAAATTAACTCTCTTAAGTCAATGTCAACCGATGACTAACTTTACACATAACAAGTGCTTGTGTCTTACGGCACTTACGATAATAACTCAATTTGCATAACAAGCTCTTGCAATGAGCTTCCCAAATGAGCCTTGCTGCTCTTGACTTAATGCCGTCTGGCGATCGCGGATTCACCTTAACCTTCACCTTTAAGTACGCTTTGTGAAATATATTATAAGCTTCCAGACTTCCGACCGTGGTAGAAATGAAATATGGTAGGAAAGTTTGTATATGCACTCACGACTGTAATCCCGGAAGGGGTAGTCAGAGGTGGCTCACAAGCGAGCCACCCACTTTTCGCAGCACATTTGTACTCACGTGAATCACGTGATACGTTGCGAACCATATCGCCGTTTTGGAATAAGTACAATGCACTTAGGATACACATCTAGAATCTAGATGTGCAGGTTTCCTCACGATGTTTTCCATCACCGTAAGAGCACGTGGTATTATTCTATTGAAAACACAATTGAAAGAATTCATTGGTACAGGCCAGGATTTGAACCCACGGCCTCTCGATTGAGAGGACGAGGCCTTATCCACGCCACCACCGCTCAATTGCGATTGTGATGATGCTGTGATTTGTGCTAAATCTTCGATAGTGTGATTCATTGATTATTAAGAAACTAAGACCCTGTTTCACAATGTCTGGTTAGTGGCTACCTGTGAGATAAAATACATGCTGTCACTCTCTGTTATTATTTTTTTGACAGTGACAGCATGTGTTTTATCTTACAGGTAGCCACTAACCAGACATTGTGAAACAGGCCCTAAATATATTAATTAAATCAGGGCTAAAAATACAGGACGTGAAAAAATTATTATCATATTTTGAAATTGCAGTTTTCTTTTTTTTATAGCCATATTACTGGAACTGGATTTAGAAGGAGATAAATTGAACTCTGCATTTAATCTCATTTATCCATGATTTTGCCTCTTCGAAATGATGTTAGAAGGTAAAAAGTATTGCTTACCAAAAGATTTTTTTTTTATGTGCGTTTTAAAATAAAATTCAATTTACATTTAATTACCAAATTATTTGTATTGACATTTAATTCAATAATTATATGTATTGTGATTTTAATTTCTCGAATAACTTGAATCTCTTGAATTCCCTTTCGGGCCACTAGCCACCCACGTACTGACTGGTGATTCAAAAGTTAATAAAATTTCCTCATTTTCCTTATTCGTAGCTTTCTGAACTGAGAGTGACCTTCGTTGTGTTTTACTTTCATTATTTATACGAATTATTGTATATTTATTTCTCTTCTGATGCGATACCACACACGATTGTAATTAAATCGGTATTTTATTTCGTTTATTGGTCGTTGATAATTTTAATTTAATTAAGTGTATGCGGGTCAAGGGAAAAAGGTCAGTTATACTTTTACTGACAATTTAAATAATCTACGTGTACCGAAGAATGGTAGTTAATTTCATTCAATTTTGATACATAAAAAGTTTCAATCATTTTATATTGAGAGAACAAATCACGAGTAGAATAATAGGGGGCGGGCCTATTGCCATTTTACGGGCACATCCAAGACCCGAGAACAAATATATGTGTTTAAACAAATATCTGCCCCAGCCGGGAATCGAACCCGGGACCTTCGGCTCAGTAGTCAGGGTCACTAACCACTACGCCATTCGGTCGTCAGCTTTCAGAGTTAGTAGAAATAAAATGAAATACACTTATTCAAACGTCGTTTATTTTAACGATAGTCTGAATTATAAGTTATTCCAATAAGGAAAGGCCGCTTGTAGTCTAGCTACCATACTAAAGCATATCTTCATGAAAGAGGAAAACGGGAAACTAAGACTCTGCATAAAAGTATTATAAAATCCAAGGAAACACGAAGTCTCAAGTCACAACATTGTTCACTAGTGCTGTAATTCCCTGAGGTAGGTACAGTAAGGGGCAGATAAACCTGACCCCCCTCAGAAGCATTGTTAGTATGAGAGGGGGTCAGGTTTCTTTGCACCTGACCGTACTATAGGTAGGTCTTCATCCATGCAGCTCCGATATAATGCAACTGGGTCAAGCGCAGCGGTCGGATAAGGCGATGTCGCCAAATTACATGTAAATTATTGGAGAACACTTTTGTCCCACTTCTGATGAAGGTTGTTGTTATCTGTTGGTAGGCTGGTAGTAGGTACATTTACCTACCACCATTTTCCGAGCGGCGCGGCGGAACGAAGCTATGTTTAAAAGCTTCTTTGTTTGAGTATAGTGAGTATTGGTATTTTTTTTAAATAAGTTAAGTTTTTAAATGTTTTTATGACTTTTTATGACAAAACTTTTTTTTAAGTTGTTTCTTTAACTTTATTTGTCCTTAGGGTCTAATTCTTATGTTTCTTTGGTGTATTTAATAAATGAATACGACTGTAAATTAAAAACTCCTTTAATTTCCTCGAGTTTTTCACTATCAGCTACTGCTGAAATTATATCTTGTAATTTTCAGACACTAACTAAATTGTCTTGTCTAGACTATCAGCATCTCTGTTTCGGACAGGCCTTTGTTACTACATGACAGACTCAGTTAAAAAAACTGCTTATTCGTATTCTACCTATATTTATACCTTGTTTCACCAGAAAGACATCTGATACAAATAAAACTACCCTTATTCGATTTTAATAAGGGTCCTGTCAGATATCTTTCCCCGTGAAACAAGGTATAATTTCAAGTAAGATGACAAGACTTATGCCGAGTTGCAGAAATGAACATTAAGCTAATGTCGGCCTTAAATATATGTCTGAATCTTTCTGTCCGTATACTGTCAAAGCAAAGCATCAATACGTTTAATGCCGACACTGACTTAAACTTCCTCTGTGCAAAACTGACAGTGTACTTTGGTTATCTTAAAGCTAAATAATAATCCTTACTAATATTATAAATGCGAAAGTAACTGTGTCTGTCTTTCTGTTACTCTTTCACGCCAAAACTACTGAACGGATTTGAATGCAATTTGGTATACATACGGTCTAGACCCTGGGAAAGAACATAGGCTACTTTTTATCCCGGAATTCCCACGGGAAAACTTTTTAAGGCGAAGCGAAGCGCGCGGGAACAGCTAGTATTAAATAAAAACTAAACATAAATTTGTACCAGAAGTCACCTGGCAAGTTAAACTAATCTAAAGTCACCTAATACCGAACCTAAGTAAGTTGTAAACTAGTCTCAAGTTATAATACACAGGTCACGTTCCACCCCCAATAGGGGGTAGTGTGGGGGTAGTTTACGATCGGGTGAACTGCCGGCAGCACGAGACCGGGGTCTGTTGGGGACTCCTTGGAGGATACAGGAATTGTTGCAGAATTATATGGCATATGATTACGATTATGACTAATAATCCCCTAATTGGTGGTCAGAGGTGAATTACGAGTAATACATCCACTTTTCGTAGTACATTTGTATTCACGTGATAGGTCGCGAGCCGTATCGCCGTTTAGTCCTACGTATAATAAGATAATTGTATCTTAAATAATCGTTTGAATATTACTGTCTTATAGGTAAAAGGCCACACAGACACATAGATCGCCTGCACTCCTCCGATTTTAACACCTTTTTTTAAAGGGCAGTAAAAGAGGAACTACTTTACCTAATGATAAAGTTTATCGTTATCCGTAGCCCGTTATCCTTCCCGCGGTGGAAAATAATATTTCAAAGAATTTCCCCTCGTAATAAAAGCGGTAGGTACCTACTCAATTGCACCACCTTGAGCGTCACAAAACGCAGTGTAACCTCCTTCCTATTTTTACCGCTCCGGCAACCTTCGCCAGACCATCGCCAATTTTGGTAGCGTTCGGTTGCAGCCTCCTTGCATCGGTATTAATCGATTGTTGTTATTCTGAGTATTCTGACATGCGGCCGGCCTCGGCCAGCCGAGCTGTATTTGGTTATGGACCCCTGGTAGCCGCGATGGCATTGCACGACCGATTTAATGATGATGCAGTCACCGGGTCACCACCCTAGTTGAATATTCGACCTTCCGCAGCAATTTGTAATTTGTCTGGTAAAGCGGAACCTCGTTAATTGTTTTGGATGATTAATAATATTTTTTATTGTTGACAGACAGAGTTGGACCAGGGTTTGTCACCCACCCTGGTGGCAGGATCAACCAATCAGTTTTTTTACTCACCTTTTACAATGAAGGTATTTCCAAAAACGCCTAAAAATCATGCATGAAGATCGTCTCCACAGTTTGGAAGAACTGACTCGATAAAACACTATTTTCGTAACGGAATCTAACTAAAGATCTATTCTAATTCGAAGAATTCGGAGTATTAGGACTGGCAGCTGGACCAATAAAGTGCTGTCCAAAATTTCTTCCAAACAATTTGTCTTCCTAAAGTTGATGCTTATTATTCCTCCCGCTAATAAAGTACTAGGGCAAGATAAACGATCAGAACTAAACGTTTCAAATAAATTTAACGTTTCATTTGATTCCGTTATTCCCGTGACCTTTGAAGTTGAAATTCTGAAGCAATTTGTTAGAGTGGAGTCTATTTCTATTCAAAATCAATAGTTTAGTAGAATAGTTAATTCTTCAAATCCAGACATACAAACCAATAATTTTATATACGTCAATTTCCGCATAACACAGTTATCTTCAATGCTGCAGGGCTTGTTAGTATTTTGCACATTTTTTATTGATGAATCTGGTATAGTATTAATTCACACAGCATACTGATTAAGTCAATCAAAGTCTTCAATCTTTGCTTCATCAAGGCATGCAACTATCTCGGCAAACATTTTGTCCAATCTATCAATCGGCTTCTTGATTCACATGTTTGTAGTTGGTTTAACACCAATGTCTACTATGTTTTAACATAGTACTCAAACATTTCCAACTATGTCAAACCATCACAAGCTTTTGGGCATAGTGATCTATGACCACGACTGACCTATAAATATCATCAATTATAAGTAAGAGTTTTACTTATCTGGTTTTTCAGTACAATTTCAAGATTGTATTATATAAATATCATCAATTATAAGTAAGAGTTTTACTTATCTGGTTTTTCAGTACAATTTCAAGATTCTTCTATAGTTCGTCTCTATTACGTTTACCTTGCTGCTTTCATAATGAGGTTCTACAAGTCAAGACGATTTATATAAAAAAGCCGAAAACTCATTTTTCAGAGTCGATGTTGACAGATCGCTCCGTCGCAGAATCCGTGTCTGTTTGGTCGCGTGTGTCAGCATCAAGTTAGCCGCATGGCTGATTAAATACGCGGTTATTAGACGATAAATTCTCAACTGCTTGTTCGCTCATATCTCTGCTTCAACGCTGATTGATCTGTTTGTTTTAACTATCATAGCCGTTTCGGTTTCGTTTAATGTGTTGCAATTATGTTTTTTGAAGGTGTTTTTATTGTAACATCAAAAACAGTGATGATTATGCCCGTGATTTATGTACGGTAATTATGTTATCCCTAGAGTTTATGGAAAGATCAGATGCTTCGAATAATTTATTTATAGATGATATCCTGTGCTTTTTAAGTTCCTCCATTCGCATCAAAGTCTTCTTCAGGTTACGCTATTAATCCAGTCTGAAGTCCTCCATTATGTAAAGCAAGTAATTATGACCCTATTTCTATCAATAACTTTATTGATAACAGATTATCCACCCACAAGCGATCATTGCCAAATAAGTACACACTCTCGCGCCACTCGACCGAGTGAAAGATGGTCATGGCAGTGCCGGCGCGACAGTTGTGTGGTGGTAGCGCGACCGCGAACGCGCCTCGAAAGCGGCCAGTGTTCTCTACTCTATGTTGTTTATGGTTCGGATGTGTTCTCTTTTTGAATTTCAGTTTTGTCGCTTGTTTGGTGCGCTTTTGTTTTTTTTGTGAAGTGATGCAATAATTAATTTGCGGGGTTATTTTCTTTGGTTCTGCTTTGGTTTTAGTGTTTTGGAAAGTGCTCAAGATAGATTCGTCATGGTTATGATGACAGATTGGTGTTATCGAAAATGATTTATTGTTATTAGAAATAACGATTGTATTGTTCTGTCATGTTTGTATAGTTGTTTGTCGCTGATGATTGATTATATTATTTGTTTTTACTCTACTACCTACTCTATTATTTTGTTTTTAAACTGGTAACAGATTTTAGTTACCTTGCTTGCCTTGTAAAAAAACTATTTTTTTCATCGTGACTTCGATCCATAGAAACATTTATTTGCAATTTGCATTCACATAACAAGTGGTTCGTTTTGTCTATCTCTAACCAAGTTACGGTTCGTACATCCCAATTTCTCTTTAATTGTACTCTCTTAGGTTTCCAACGTATATGGAGTTACATTGTATGATGGTCTGCTAGCACTCGGTTCTTTAGTATAGGTAGGTAGCTATTCTTCTTAGAGTGTCTGTGATAAACATGGATCCCTTACCTATTAAACATAGGTACACTCACAAGCAATGAAAAGGTTCCAGTGACAATAGCACCAAATTAATCCTAAACGGAAAAGGCTTGCTAATGTCGCCGCGCCAACCATTACCAACTAAAAAAGTAAAAATACACTCGCGGGCAATAAAAAGGTTCCACTAACAAAATCACCAAATTACTCCTAAACGGAAAAGGCTTAATGGCAGCATAGAAGTACATTTCATTGAGCATCAGGATATTACCAACTTGAAAAATAAGATTTTGTGAATTTTTTTTTACGTTTGTAAAAATTGCCGTCGTTTAGTGTCGGCGTTTTGTGAGTGGAACCTTTTCATTGCCCGTGAGTGTACTTTATTAATTTTTTTATGTTGTCGCGCTGTCGACATTTTGTTAATGGAACGTTTTCATTGCTCGCTAGTATAGTTTTACAGTGATAACGGCTGACTGATTTACCACACTCGACCCATATTTTATTCATTTTCCGATTCAACACCATTGTTATTAAAAGTATGTAAACAAGTATTATTTCTGTCTACAGTTTTCTTATCATAATGAGATACCGTGTGAATCAGGTTAGTGTTATGTTTGTGAAAGGTTACTTTTGTTATTGTTTGTTATGTTAATTCCTGGTAACACTTGTTCATTGTTTCTTTTCTTCTGTAACATTTAAGTTATGTGGGTCTAATTATAGTGTCACAGTTCTAGTAGGGTCACACTGTCTGGTGAAATATTTAGCCGTTCTGTCTAAGAAAAGTTTGGAATTATTTATCTATAGATTCACTTAATTATAATTATCTCTTGCTCTATTCTTAGTTATTACCTACTGGTCTTTGTACTGTGCAGTGGTAACGATAATATCTCGAATCTCGGCTTTGTTGTTAAAGATTTGTTTTATCATTTTATGCAATCATCTACATACATCTACCTTACCTACATTATGTATTATGAAAGGTTTTGATATTTTCCTTCTGTTAAGTTCCTTTCTTAATCCAATGCCTATCTACTGTCTACATACACTACATACATATATCATTATGTTCAATATCGACATTATGTTGATGTTCGCCTATTATTATTTATGAGAGATACATAATAAATCGGTGGTTCTTCTGTAAATGAGACGTGTATTGCGTATCGATTGACAGCGGGTCGCGCGAGTCAGTGACACGGGTCGCGACTCACTGATTCAGAATGATTCGATTGATTGAGTGACTTGCTCGCGGTGTGTTATCAGTTTTGCGGCTAGCTATACGTATTTGTTATATGTTTGGTTATTGTATTTATTTTCTTATGCTATATTAGTTTTTTCGACCAATGGCGTAGTGGTTAGTGATCCTGACTGCCGAAGGTCCCGGGTTCGATTCCCGGCTGGGGCAAATATTTGTTTAAACACAGATATTTGTTCTCGGGTCTTGGATGTGACCGTAAAATGGCAATAGGCCCGCCCTCTATTACATTGGGACTAACATAACACTGGCGAAAAGTGGGTGCAGCAATGCACCTCTGCCTACCCCTCAAGGGAGTACATTAGGGGCCGTCCATTAATCACGTGAGGTCGTTTTTCTCATTTTTTGACCCCCCCCTCCCCCTTGGTGATATTTGGTGAGGTTTGGGACCAACCCCCCCTCCCCCCCCCCCTGGATCACGTGTATTTTTTTGGAAGTCTATGTAAAGGCAATTTTTGACTAGAAAAAATATAGGTCATAACTCATACTACAAATCGTTAAAATTTTTGCGCCGTCCAAAATATCGGTTCAGAAATACCTAATTTTTTACAAAAAATTAATACACGTGATGTCTAACGAGAACCCCCCCTCCCCCTCGTGATGTTTCGTGAGGTTTTCAGTACCCCCTCCCCCCCCCCTTTGAGCCTCACGTGATTAATGGACGGCCCCTTAGTACAAGGCGTGAGTGTGTGTGTTTTTTTTTTTTTAGTTTTTTCTTACTGGCGAACTAGGGCGAACTTTAACCGTTTTGCTAGCAGTGATCTTCATCAGCCAATAGTTCAGTGTCGCACAAAGCCATTTTAACTTCATTATATAATTATTGTAATTTACCTATAGCACTCATAATATTTATTACATGGGTGTATGTAAACTATTCTTGGCTGATTAGAATACCACAAACCTTGGATGTGGGAACTAGAACAACAAACTGACGAGGCCTTCAATATAGATAGTAGATCTGGTCTAGGCTACCTGAAGTACCTGAGACATCCTACGCTGGAAGATATGCTAATGACAACATCACTAATGCCGAGTTGCAGAAAGGATCTTTAGCTCCAATTTCGCAATAGTGAGTTAGAACATAACCAGGGATTATTGCTTGACTTTTGACACATCTGTCAAGAATTTAATATGGAGATGACGTATAATTGATCAACCTTTCCCTGGTTACGATCTAACCGACTATGGAGAAATTGGAGCTTAAGCTATTGTCCATGTCGGCATTAAATCTATGTGTGTCTCTTCTGTCCGTATAGTGTCAAAGCAAGGCAGCAATCATCAAGTACCCTGTTTATTACTGTTGTATCTATGCTATTCTATTCTCTGTGAGGGTGTAAGTACCTGCACCTGGCTCTCTCGAATGAAACCTGCATAACCCCAAGGTCTAAACTGGCTTCCTAAGCTTGGACCATTTCCCACCACGCTGGTCCACTGCGGGTTGGTTGTATCTATTTATCACGTTAGTAGTAGTTTTGGTTCTAGAATCGATCTCGTTTGTAGGTATTTATTTTTGTTATAATTTTAGATTTTCAAGTGTATTGCATCCCAATAAACAATATACTTATTTAAAAAGTTCAAAGTGTAACTCAGTATCTTATGCGCGATCATAAATTACTTGAGTTAACCGTGCGACGGCGGTGGACAAAATGCGGATTTATTTCAAGGATTATAAAATTAAAGTGGTGAGTGAGTTAGTAAAGTTGCATATAGCTTCTTTACATACCTATTATTATGATATAGGTACTTATTTTTATAATAAAGACTGTAATAAACCAAAAATATATCACTTTCCTTAACGGCTTATGGGAGCGTATTTGATGGTTTGAGAGAAAATTACCGGAAGTTACCCCATCAACTTATCGTTGATATCGGATAAATACTATCGTCCAGTCCTCAACAAAACTATACTCAATTAATATTGATATCGCATGTTTCGAACACTTCACATACTTTAAGAATGTCCATTTAACATTGTCGTACCCTAATTAGTGAATTAATGAGCCGTTGATACTAACGCAAAAATTGATTGTAATAGCTTCTATTAGTTTCGGAACAAATCAAACACACACACGCCTAGGCGAGTGCAGCGCATGAGGTAGATACGTACTTTAGATAGGTAGTTATATAAAATCTTAATTAAGAACGAAAATAGCAAAAGTGTAAGTTTACATGCAAACATAATAATCGGCTATAGCGAACACCGCACTACGATACTTATCGGTGTATAATATTCGCGTGCTTAATATTTTTTGTTGACATTCCTATGACTTTCCAATTTGTACGCGATATCGTTACAATTAATTGTGTATTATCAGAAGTTACATTGGGCTCGGCAATTGCAATAAATACACACGTGTATTTATAATTGTAGTTTTTGAAAGGCATATTGTATTTTAGTCAGGTATCAGAAAATTTCATTATATTAAGATAAAGATAAAATACTCTGTATTGCATACAAACAGAAACAGTTTCACAAACAAAGAAAAGAAAATAAATAGTGCAATCGGCGGCCTTATTACTAAAAGTACCTAATCTCTTCCAGACAACCACATTTAATTTCATTACTGTGAAAAAAAATACACAAAATATAATTTCCCATCTGTGTCCCCGTGACCTGACCGTAACCCTTTATAAATAAAGCACGTGGCTCCACCCACCTCAGCTTTCATCCCTCACCTTCAAAGAAGGGTTATTTGGGATCATCTAATGATGTGGTCCTTTATACCCTTGGGCCGGTTCAGGGTTATACGAAGATGGACACTGCCTTTTGGCGAATGACTTACCTGAATGTATATTCAATCTGTTCATTATAATTTAATATCCATGACTTATTCAGAACATGTATTATGTACTTCGTACTTCGGTAGCAAAGAGATATCAAATAATAATGCCTCCAAGACAATTTCCTAGAAAATAAAATAAAGTAGTAAAGGAGCTACGGTTTCCTTTTGATTTCTCTAGTTCGAAGTACATGAAGGTATTGTTTTGTTTTATTGCACGTCATAACGCTTTGAAGACGTGTTGTAAAAGGCTATAAGGGACCGCTAGTGATCGTAAACGGCTGGATTTACTATCAAAAATAGATATGGGTAACCTAAGTAGTATTCAAAGACTGTTTTTTCTGCGACGGCTTTCTTCCTCAAATAAATAGCTAGTGCTGATTTTAACAGCTAATAAACTCACATAAACTTTATTTTCAGGCAGTTTTACTAAAGCAACATAGCGAAAAGTAGTTAGGTGACTTTAATAAATGTTAGTTTATGCCATCTAGATTCAAAGAAATCCGACCCTGAGCATACTCTGAGAAGTGCGAGGTTTCATTTTCCCAGACTGTACCATCTTCCTATTCGTCCGAAAGTCCATCAAAGCGCTAACTGACCAATACCGTTTCTACTTTCCAGCAGTTGAACCAATCAGCGTGCGAGGAGCCGTGCCGCCGTGCGCAACCCTCGCGCGGCACCAGCACTCCGAAGCGAGCCCACACCTGCGCCAGCGATGAAGGTAAGACCTTTTGTGTTTATGCGAGCCTGGTACTTTTTGCAAACGTGTCTCTGTCAGGGCTCAAGGGAGAGATAAAGTGAAATTTGAATTTGCTCCTGTTGGTTTTAACCTACTTAAAAGGAGCAGGTTCTTAATCCATATTATATTTTTAAATTTTATGTAGATAGGTTTTTTGATTGATGTTGATATTTAAAAAAAAAACGAATTTTTAGAATCGCATTTTTTTTAAGTTACTAGGTAGTAAAATATAAAAGGAAACATTAGAAACTAAATGAATACAGCGCGACCCAGTTCCAGGCGATGAATCTGTAAAATATGCAGAACAACGCTAGTAACGCTGGCTTCCTAGTTTATGAAACCTCCAAGGAATTTATAAACTCCTAGTACAGCTACTTTCATATACCAGGCAAGGCAACACAAAAACAATTTTATCACATATTTCATGATCCATAAAGGTTTAAATTGAAAAACAGCTCTGTAGATCTATGTAAGTCCTAGTAGGTGAGAAACAGGTCATTTGCATGAGAAGGAAAATAAGAAGAAACGCACAGAATGGTTGTTTATAATGCTGGCAGCTATATCTACATGTTTATACATACCTTTACTTATTGACTGACCTATTTCAGTTCAATAGAAAAATATTGTGAATTCATTTAAATTGTCATTTAAAGCTATACATAATAATATATTTCTTCATTGCTCCATACTCAGCAATAAGGAAATCGAGCTTACTAGATGTTATGTTAAACTGCTAGAGACATATTTCAGGCCGCTATGTAGCTCATAACTTAAAAACCGGTTTAACATTGAAAGTTTCATGCGGCTGATATTTGAAATATGTATGCTTCCCTGCTTTCAAACAATAAAATGTTACGTGATATGTAGGTATCTTTTAAATAGAAAATTTTTGGTTGAGTCCTTATTAAAATATCAGATATTACTCGGTCTTTTATCATTGTCATTGCTTTCTAATGATTACGGATGGCATTGGCAATGTATTTTCGCCTCCATCCCAATACAACCGGCACAGCCATGCGTTCCTAGTGATTGCTAAACCACACACAAACACCTGGCCCACTACACTCTTATTGGCAATAGATTGGATGCCTTCGATTGAGACGTATGGCTGCCAGCAAACAGCTCCTATGGACATATTGGGTTTTGCTCGTTTGAGCGAAAGCTATTGTGATCCTTTTATTAAATTATACCAACAAAGTGGATATGGATTTGCTAGGAACAAATATATATTAGATTCGTTCGGTGCTGTATTGTTCGCCTGGTAGGTATACCGAAGTTATTCCGGTGTGATGTTCCGACTCTCATAAATATTGCATGCAAATTCAACCATCCAGGGTACTTGAATAAACTTCGAGTTACCTTGCCATTTCGAAATTGCATTTAAATACCTAGTTCAGGAAAACGTGACTCAGTATAATCATGTCATCAATTTTGTCGATTATAGTACAAACCGGTGTACTATTTTTCATTTTGTAGTTTTTTTTACGGGCTGTAAATTACCAACCGTAAGTACGGAAATTTCGTTAGTGATTAATCTAACATAGTACCAACTTAATTACACAGCGATTTCCCAGTTAATTGACACTAAAATTTGCGGAAAGTAATACTTTGAGCTCATAAATTTTCTACCAGGAGATCCGACACACTTAGGAGGTGGTAATAAAACTAGAACAGCGCTGTCCCACATACGGGGCCCGTATCCGTTGACAATATTTTAGCACTAATACAGTACAGCACCTAAATATTTAAGGCGTCTCGAGTCGGCTCTAAAATGCCGAGCTCTCACATATTGCTTCTCTCCTAGTACCTCGTATCGTATGCGCTTAGGTATTATCATGGATGCCTGGTAGAAATCAACGACAATTTTAATTATCTATGTCTCTTGTTTTCTTCATGCCTGGTGGTAATTGAAGTATGTACAAAGGTTTGGTAGAAGAAAGCTACAACGTGACACATTGAATGAAAGAAAACATGGTTAAATAGGCTTCCTCACGCCCTTGCAAATGCAATTTTCCGTAATAGGACTTCCCGCTCGGCAAATTGTTATTTAGTCTGTGTTCATATTATAATTATTATTATGCTTCCCTGGAGGAGCGGGAATATAGCGTGCCCGGGGCAAGGTCCTGACCTTAACCCTGCTTTGCCAAGTGTGTATCATATTATAGCGGGTTGTATAGTAAAAATGAATAAAGCGATATGTCCTTAGAAAACGACCATATAATACGCGCAAAACCACTAAAAAAAGGTTACTTTTTTCTCATTAAAATTATGAAAAGGTATGTCTTACAGATATGTAACTACTTACTACAAAATTAAAAGCCTTCAGATTTTTATTGCACGCTACAACTTTGGAACGTAAACAGTTCGCCATATCTTCTTCTCTCTATATTAGAATAGCATTGGGTATATAATCAAAGGGTATATCAAAGTTTCCTTTGATCTGACTTTTAAGGGCCCGTACAGGGTGACGTGCCGCGCCAATTTTGGGTTTTCAATGCTCTTCACACAGCACACGCAGTGACACGCACACATGTAAGTTTGCACAGTGGGTCGATAAACTTTTACTCGCCAACTTTATTGACAATTATGTTCAAGTACATTTTGGGTGATTTTAGGGTAAGTAAGTATAATTCTTACTTACACTGGTAGGCACCAGGAAAGAGTAGAAATTAATAGGGGTGCCACTTTACTCTATACTCGGAACCCGATTAGCTTTCTTAAACAAATGTGGTATTTACTTGTAGAAAGGTAACTACAAGTATTAAAGTGTAGATAATAAGTTTCGGGCATCCTCCAGCCAACTGAACCCCGACGACAAAGCAAAGTAAATACATAGTGTCGCAAAAGGGCTATACTAAGCCAAAAGGGGATGACTCAAGGGGTCATTCTGAACAACTTTTGTTCTACGCGATTTGCAAATTCGCGAAAAAAAAAAATCGTTTTCCATGGCAAAAAGTCCCATGTCCAACAAAGTTTCTATGAAAAAGGTTTTTTTTTGTTAATTTCCAAAACTCGTAGCGCAAAACTTCAGAATGACCCCCTGTCTTACTCCTTTTTACCCGACTGCCGAAGGAGGAGGGTAATGTTTTTTTATTGTATGTATGTATGTTTGTCTGTTTCTTTGTTCCCTCCTGTAGCCTAAACGGCTTGATAGATTTTGATGTATGAGGTATTGTTAGAAGCGTATTGATGGCGCGATGGTTATAGGCTATGTGACGTTCCATTAAAATGTACATAGCGCCCTCTAGAGGACATAACGTGATGATCGAAAAAATAATAATTCAACTTTGCCGTGTAAGGTATCAAATGAAAGGGCTTGATTTTCACATTACAAAAATATGCATATTGAAGGTATTTAAATAACAACACCAAAATTATTGAAATAAAAAATGATCATGAACTACTGACGTAAAATTTCATAAAATAAAAACAACTAAAAAGTTACAAATAAAAAAATACAATTATAAACAAACGAAAAACCCGACTGTACGCTAAAAACATGAAAACAAGTCCCAATGTTAATGGAAAGTATCGCAGGCGGGGACCAACTTGACCGCCACTCAAGGCCGTTTTCTAAGTAACATTCAGCTAAATGGTGAACCCTCTGCTGGTCCCCGCCTACGATACTTTCCATTAACATTGGGACTTGTTTTCATCTTTTTAGCGTGCAGTCGGGTTTTTTGTTTGTTTATAATTTGTTTAGTACTATATGTATACAGCTTTTTCAATACCTGTAAGTACATTTTTTGGTAGCAGCATAATATTTTTACTTAATTTTAGGGTTTCGAACTTCAAAAGAAAAAAAGCAACCGTTATAGGATCTCTTTGTTGTCCGTCTGTCTGACTGACTGTCTGTCACCGCCCTTTTTCTCAGAAACGGGTAAAGATATCAAGCTGATATTTCGCATAGATGGGGAGTACCCCAAAAAAAATATTATGGTACTCCCTGTCCCACACAAGTAAATTGGGGCTTATATTTTTTCCAGTTATTTTGATGTGTATCCTTTTTTTTCTTTGTTGTTTTGTATGTGTTTCTTTTCTTTAAATCTGTATTTTTTTGTTGTTGTTGCTGTCTATGTGTTGAATAAATGTATCTTTATCTTCAAATCACGCCATCTATCGTTTGTTTTTTTTGTGACATTGACAATTCATTTCATTGACAATTTTACGTTACGAATTTATTTTTATTTTTACATTTTCGTGGAGAACCAACAGCATTTTGTTAATAAATAATAATTACTTATGAACACATAACAACTTGATGCCATTAACAGAATGAACTTAGTAAACCCAGTAAACCTAACACATCCAGAGGAAAAATAAAATCTCTTTCTCTCTCTCTGAAAAACATACTTAATAGCCTAAACTCGATGCTTTTAGCTATTAACATCTTTGAAATAAAATTGAGCCACCACCGTGTTACTGCCCTCATCAGATCCTCACGAGACCATACCTCAACCAGCACCAAGAGACTGTATTTTTGATCCCTAACCTAATGTTCGTGCGTATTGTCATCACTTAGATCCATTCGCTATATTCCTGCTCCTTATCAGACCTTTACGAGACTGTAATGTCACGAGAATATTGCACACTATCTAATTTAATTTAATGTATTGAATATACTGGAAGAATAATGCTTCCTCAATTTCAAATCAAATTATGTTGGTGTCATAAAAGTTGAAAAAGTGCAATGACAACCAATGTGCAGTGATTTTGTATCTGTACACGATAAGATCGCGAGCTGTCAGTGCTGCCTAAACCGACGTGACCCTTCTTTGGAGGCCAGCGGCCAACTGAGTCAAACGTCACTTGTGTTTATGATTTTATAACACAGAAAGCCGCCATAGATATTTGTATGAAGATTTGAGGGAAAAAAATTGCTCAAGTTTGGGATTAATTTACACAAAATAGGTGTGTGTTTATTAAAAAACAAGGTATTTAGCGCCTAGTCCAAGCCTTTGACTTTATAATATGATAAAAATCATATGAAAATACTTAATAATTACGACACAGTTGTTACAATACGGGAGTGTGATTTTCTGGTTTTTCGTCATATTCTGAATTTTATTTACAGTTATCCATAATCATTTACTTGAATTCGAATCATTCAGCACCTAGCTAGACTCTTCGGCTACCTGTGTGATTTTTTTCAAGGCTGTAAAGCATCATTTACTACATAATTCTATGACAATGCCAACCCTCGATTCCCTATTGCTGACCCTTAATTGACCCATAGGATAATCGAATGTGAACGCTACAAGCCGTATATTTTCCAATTAGGGAAAATTCATTATAGTTCTAGATAATTTTCCAATATTCCCAATTTGTGTGGTGCCATTATTACATTTTGTGGTTTTGGTTTAATAATGATTAGATCCTAGGTTTTACAGTGGGCAATTTTGATTGAGGTGAGGCCCTTGAACTTTGACCGAATAAAAATCTGTATTCCGTGTTACATTTTTAATTTACTTAAATGTTTCATTGCTTAGTTCGTGTTTGCAGTTCACCCTTTTTATTAGAAGTTTACCGTTTTACCTATTCATGTTATTCAGTTCAATCTTTTTTGAAAATGTAAATTATTTATATAAATGTTTTAAAACATTCGGCCTGCTAGTGAAGTGAAAAGATAAACTGCAAAGTTCTAACTAGAATTATTATTCTTGATAACTTTATTGTTCACACAGAAAAATACTAAACTGAAGTTGTCTACTACATAATCTTTCACAGGAAAAATATCGTCTAGCTTATAAATATCTGTTTGAACTAGTTTTGATATTTCCCCTTCACTCCCCCTATTCCACTGTTGCGTTGTAGGTACCAGGGCTACATACGATCTAGGAGCCAGTCGGAGCTCTTTGACTGTTCACTTCAAAGCATTGCTTTGCCTTTTCGTGTCCTTTGTAGTGTGAAAATTTAATTGTACAGAGATGAGTAGTGTTTTCTGTTGTCCCGGTTGCTTTTCAATTGTTAACCTCTCTATTGAAAAATTGTCGTATTTAAATCTTTGTTTCTTGTAAATGTAGCCATTTAGTTCCGAAGAGGATGCGAAGATACTTAATTTTGCGTTTGTTATGTTTGTTTTTTTTTTCATTTTCAAAAATGTTCTCAATTTCATTATAGTTTTTGAATTGACTGATCTGATGAATCATGATAATAGGTGAATAATAAGGCTCTCTTCTTTAAGCTTCAGCAATCAAGGCCAATCGAGTAGTCGTGCCCTTTTCTGTATATTGAGATATAACATTTCATTAGGTACTGTGTGACTAATTGTATCTGTATATTTTTTATTTATACGTATTTGCGAGCATTCACATTGCCTCAGTGTTGTTTTAATCCCAATGTACCGACAGCAAATTTAATGCTTGTGTTAGGTTAGGTTAGGTTTGACTGCCATGTCAGGGACAGATCTTTCACCACGATGACCAACGCTAGTCCAGAAGACAAAGCACGGGGCGCTGGTCGCTCATGTCAAGACGTGACAAGAGCACTCGCTCGCTAAGATAAAAAAACATACTTAAATATTAAAGCGTGCTTCATAGTTTTTATTTCAACGAGCTAAGCTACTCGGGGCAATTTTTCCTCTTACCCCGACCGCCGACCATCATTCCCGCCGGCTGACTCACCGCGCCGTTAGCCGGAGTAATGGTGCATAGTAAACACGCCACTTTTACTCAACGACCATTCTTTATAAACGTTCCCTTATACAGGTTTTATAGTCTGAAAAAAAGAAAAAAAGATTAGTTTAGCTTTTTGCGATCTGTCAAAAGTTTCGTGTTAGTTTCCGCTAGAGGCGACACTTTGTATGCCGGAACGAAAGCTTTCATAGTTTTTATGCAAACTGTGTATTCACAAGCACAACCCATACTAGGCCTGCTGGTTATAAGGAGTTTCCTAAATATTACTCACATTTCAATGAATATCTTGCTAGATATAGAAGGCGGTAAACAAATATTCGAAGCACCTCATATAAAAAATACATTATGCCTCGATAGTTTATTTATTTATTCCGGCCAAATGTTTTCGCTCTCGCAATATTTTATGTATTCGTGCGTTGCCCCTATAAGCAATGAATTCACCGCTATTATGTATAAGTAAATATAATCTTTTGTATGGTTTTGGTATATATGTATACCTACAATAAAGCTAATATTAAGTTTCATAGTATAAGAAACCATGTAAAGCCTTCTAACGGTATCCATAGCTAGAAAATAATTTAGAATGTTAATCTTTACCTATTTGATCAAAACAAAATGATACCACTATTATATTCAACAGCAGAACATTTAACAAAAGATAACAGAGAATATTTTTATTTAAAACAAAGAGTTTTCGAAATTGCACAGTATTTTTTCCAATAAACATTTTGCATTCTTAGTTTGCTTTTGTAATAAATGAGATCCTCTTTTCTTCTCTTTATCTCTACCTTTTCCAACATTTTCTCAATGATTCTTAACAAATATAAAAAAAATATTATAAAGCACATCAAAAATATTCTGCTCCGAAATACTCGATTCTCGTAAAGATATTGTAACAATACCGAAATCATTATTATTTTATGTTTATTTATACATTCCCACGTGTTTAATTTTTAGATAGGCATTACTTATTGCGTAGTAAGGTAGGGGTAGTAAAAGTTAAATTTTCAAAGCTCTGAAGAATATAAAAACTAGACTTAGGTCGTAAAATGTTAGTGCTCTAGACACTCTAGGTAATGTGGCGATTTGTAGCATATTGACTACACCTGTAAGTTCAAAAGCACAGTATTATGTCGTGTAGTAAAGACAAAATAAAATATAAGTCTAACTTTAGATGCAGTTTTGATGAATTTAAAATTGAACTTTCAACGAAATATCGAAGTGAACTATCAAGTAGGTATGTACAGTCAGCTAGCTGCTTTAGTAGCTATACACTTTTGAACCTTGTCAAACTCACTAACTGTCTATTCATTCATTCAAACATTGACGTTTTGTTTAGTAGGTATTTTGACAAGGTACAAAAGTGTATAGCTACTAAAGCAGCTGACTGTACCTACTCCACTTGAGTTTTATAAGACAAAAAATGCAATGTCCTACTCTGACTGCCTGATAAAATATAGATCTCAGGGTAAAAAAGCAAAAATATAATAACCGTCACTATAAGGGTGGGTTGCATCAACATCCCGGTTATCGTAATAGTTAAGGTTAAACTTAGCAATGACAGAGTCGTTACAGTTAACATTTTACTGCAACGCGTTGCACCATCAAATCGTCGGTCATTGTTAATGTTATTAGGGTTGCTAATCGTTTGAGACATAATTATCCCCAAAGTTATTGTGGGAAACGTTTTTATGTAGGGCAATACCAAATCTAGCTGTCGGACTGAAGCCGTCACAGAGTACATTGTAGCCGTCATTCTCTGTCAAAGCACTCAAACTCAACATGTCATAGGATCTAAGTCTGTTATTCCTCCAAATATTGACCAAAAGATTATCATCAATAAAACCCGCGACAAAGTAGACTCAGGTTTATTATTAATTAATTCTTAACAAGTTGAAACGAGCAGGTAAACGCAGCGTGGGACGCCCTCCTGCCCGCTGGACTGATGACCTTAGGCGGGTGGCGGGTAGTGGTTGGATGAAGAATAAGGCCGAGGACCGAGTGTTGTGGCGCTCCTTGGGAGAGGCCTATGTCCAGCAGTGGATGATTATTGGCTGATGATGATGATGAAGTTGAAATTAAACAAATTAAAACTAACGATGTAATCTATTGAAATATTTTATTTTTATTAACATTCCTGTTAACTGCATAGACAGGTTCCTCTTCATCAGATGATGAATCATCATTAAAAAAACCTAGCTGGTGGTACAGGGTCTCTCATTTTGTTACATAATATATGTATTATGCAGCTATGGCGTAGCCACTATAATGGGCTGCACTCTTCTTAGTTCTGTCCTTATTTTCATTGATAAATTGCTGTATTTGAGTGATTGCAAAATTTCTGAAAACAAGGTTATTCAATTAAAGAGTTACGTAGGTTACTTTGATATTAGATTGCTGCGCTGGACCGGCAGCCGGCCGGTAGCTGGTAGTGGCTGGATAAGGAAGGCCGAGGGCACAGTGTTGTTTCGCTCCTTGGGAGAGCCCATGGCTAGAAGTGGACACTTATTTGGTGGTGAAGATTATCATTACACCTACAACATAATAATAGGTGCATTGGTACTTACTTCGTCGTTGGAGGCAGTAAGAAAGGTTCTAGTTTTAAAGCCAACACACGAGCCACATTTTTGAGACCTGGAACCTATCCAAGAACGAGTTCTCATCCCAAGTTGCGAATCTATCAGTTCTCTGAAAGTACACCTTTCTGTTAATATTTCGTAAGTTCCGTACTTACTCCACCTCAATCTCAATTTCTGAGGAACTTGTTTCAAGCTCTATTTCACGTTGAAGCGACATGATAAGAATTATTTAATATAAATATTTGTACGTAATACTTTTACTTTGAGGTTATACAATGCGTTTGACAGCTACCTGACTTTAACAAAAGCAGTAACCGGCCAACATTGGGTGGTTATGGTTATCGTTAAAGTTATGACGTCATTTTAACCATAGTTGAATGGTGCAACCAATTTTTCGCTACCGATGCTTTGACAGACGATGTGACGTTTGTAATAGTTAAAGTTAAATGGTGCAACGCACCCTAAGTGACGGTTAAACCCCCATTTTTATCCGACGTTGTCCTCACTGTACAGTTCATGAACTGTAGGTACAGTTCAGCGTGGTTTTACGTTCGAACCACGTGTGCAACTTGCAAACAAACATCGCCTGAGGAATAGCGATCACGGTGAATTTTCTAACAGATTCCAGCGTCTGGCTACTTGCTAAGCAGCCAGGTACACGACGGAATGACATGTAGTTTTTAGAATGTTTTTGTGCAACGGTTGTACGGATCACTGAAATTCAACCGTTGTTATTTGAAAGTGGCAAGCATAACTTCTTTGTATGAATATTGAAAATAATAAAATAAGTACTTACTTTATTATACCATGTATTTTTTGTGACCTTAGCCTAAAAAACTTTCAACCCAGCGGGGGTCTAACCACATTCCATGCTCAAATCCAACTATAATTAGTTAATTACCAACAAAACAAACTCCTATGAACACCAACCTCCTTGGGAGGCGCGTTTTATTTTCGTTATCATTTTACGGGTGTGTTGTACCGACGCGTGCCGGCCAGTCGCGTCGCAGGGGTCGGCGCGCGCGCTTTTTATTCACGCCTCGGAATAATAACTCTCGGCTAAATACGCGGGAACGACCATAGAGGTCGCGGGAGAAAAAAGTTTGACTAGTGTCATAGTGCCGGGAGTATAGAATAGTGCTGGCTGGAAAGAGTTTAGAAGAGAAAAAAAGGATTTGTTGATGAAGCTGCAGAGAAGATTGGGAGACAAAATTTTATGTTCCATTTTTAATAAAGCTAGACTGAACGGATCGTTGAACCAAGACTTCATGGTACTGGCTGCCAAGTCTACGCTGTCTTGACAGAATTTCTAGATATTTCCAAACAAGATTGTGAAATTTCTTTTCCCTCCATTATTCGAATTTCCAATCGAAATTTAAGAAACAACAATGACATTTCTTTTGTTTTTAATCAACGCCGGGTATTTGGATTAAGATTCCCGCGCTTGTGCCAAGTGGATGTGTCAGGTGAATAAGTGCGGATAAAAGTGGACTCTACTGCATCGCATTAAGGGTCAATTGTGCGTGAAACAAGTGGCTTCACTGGTCTTTTCTTTCAAGTCAGTTAATGACCTGTATTCTATACTAGTAATAGAATATCTGTGATTATCATTGATCAGTGACATTAATGACCCCTCGAAGCGTCCGTAGTCGAGCGGGCCTCAGTGATTGTAACTGATCGCTGAGGTTAAGCAACAACTGACACGGTCAGCCATTGGATGGGTGACCAATTTCAAGTGGTGCTTTTCTGGACGCTTCCGTGCTTCGGACGGCACGTTAAGCCGTGGGTCCCGGTTGCTGCTTCGGTAGCAGTCGTTAAGCCTAGTCAGAGGCCTTCGGGCGGCTTGAAAACATCTGACAGTCGGGTTGCCCACTTACCCGACAACTCTCTCAGCACAAGCTTGCTTGTGTTGGGGTCCACCAACCCGCACTTGGCCAGCGTGGTGGACTAGGCCTAAACCCTTCCTTCATTGGAAGGAGACCCGTGCCCCAGCAGTGGGGACGTAATGGGTCGTGATGATTAATGACCCCAGAGACCTTATGTTATAGTGATTATAGTGCTATTATAACCGTAACTGTAGCAATTATACTATGGAAGTGCCATTTGTAGAGGACGGTCCTGTGTTTATTTCGTGGTTGGTATTTCTGCTGCTGATCTGTCGGTGCTACTACCAGATTGGTTCCGTCAGTATAGGTGAGAACCTCCAATATTTAATTGCATCCACGTAAAAAATAACTTCAATGTAATAAAACACATAAGAACAATCTATGTAACGAATAATTTCAGCGGCCGTGAATCGACACAATGACAACTTTAAAGCTGAGCGTCCACTGCCGGCTAAAGTAAGTTAGTTAGCATAGGTGAGACAGTTTTTCATACATATTGTAATGTTTGCCATTGGATCCTGTGCCACAAACTATGGTGCACCTTAAATCATGCCCCGCGTGCCCTTACACCTGAACGCGGGAAGAGCTCGTGACCGCTACCAGCGGTGCAGTATCAGTGGCCCAGTTCTGGGCATGTATTATTTAGCGACTTTGTTGGTTTGTCGTCGACACGATAAGAAGAAGATTGGATCCTGTCGCGTCGATCGAATTGTATTGAATATGTTTGATACAATTCTATTAAATTGTACCTACTAATTACGTACTTTTAAATAATTACAATATTATAACAATTATTCATAACTTTCAAAATCATAAAGAAAGTCATGTTCCGCGGCGAACATCTATAAATAATAGTAATATCCAATAGTTATGTTAGTTCAGACGCCATCTGCTGACATAAATTTATAATGCTTACAATGAGGTCAGCACTGTAATTTGTGTAACTAGTTTATATGTCAGATTTTACTATGCAACAGTAGGAAAATCCAGTGATGAAATTGAGGGTACTATTTGTCTCAAAGGGCTAACCCGCTAAAATGTTTTTTTTAAATTAAAAACTAGCTGTTTTTGTCCGTGTGTTTTGCTCCGGCCTAAAAGGAGAAATCGTTTACCGTAGGAAATCCAGGACAAAATGTAGCCTTTGTTAATCCTGCTTGTCTGCTTCCTGCATACCAATTTATAGAAAGAAAGAAATAGTATATTTGCCTTCAGAATACCTAAAACACATAGAAAAATACATAGCAAACTATACAAATTGGACACACAGCTTTTATATGAAAACTAATAAAATAATAATATTCTATGGTTGTCAATCTGCATGACGTGCACAGTGATAGCGAAATGGTTCATGGTGCTACAACTAGAACAAATTGCCGTCAATAAGAACGCTGACTGTCAAAATATTGACACCTGTTTTATCCCACTCGCACTCGTGCTAATGCCATGCAACTGTCTCATCTCGGCACCAGGGTAACAGCGCCACCATCCAATGACAGGTGGTTCATATAATACGCCCGACGCCTGGAAGTTTAGTTTTAAAACTTGATACGTGGTATACTTACTAAATAATTGAACGCGTTTCATTATCAACGGGGCAATGCTTGTTTTGCGAAGTCATGATTATAAAAATTACGAGTAGGTATTTTCCCGAACACTACCGGTCATAGGCCCTGGTGGAGGGTTATTCTATACTGACGAAAAACGAACGAACGAGTGGCGACGTGCAATGGGCTCGGTTAATACAACGAGATTTATGTAGGGTCGCGGGAAAGCCACTACACTTTTTCCTCAGCTTTCTTCATCCAGTGATTTTCGGCTATACCTATGTCTGAGGTCGTCGATCTAGCGGAGCAGAGGGCGTCCCACGCCACGTATTGCTAAGCAAACCAGTATAAACTAAATATAGACATCGACGTGACCTGCCGCAATTGAACCAGTGGGCCGGATGGGTTATGGCAGTTAACAATTTATTAACGTATTTTCGTTTGACCTGCTCCCGAAAATCGATATCAAATACATACAACATACATAAACATCACGCGGTTTCCTATGTAGTATGTATGTACATAGTCTCTCTCTCTCTCTCAGCCTTCCGTAGTCCACTGTTGGACATAGGCCTCTCCTAACGATCGCCACCCCAAACGGTCACCCGCCATCTGCATCCAGCGGCTTCCCGCTACCTTCCGCAGATCATCAGACCAACGGGTTGGGGGGCGACCGACACGCCGTTTGCCGACACGGGGTCTCCACTCCAGAACCTTTCTACTCCAGCGGTCGTCGGCTCTGCGGGCTACGTGGCCAGCCCATTGCCATTTCAGCGTGCTAATCCTTTTGGCTATGTCGGTAACTTTAGTTCTCCTGCGGATTTCTTCATTACGAATCCTATCTCGCAGGGACACGCCTAACATAGCCCTTTCCATAGCACGCTGAGCAACTCTGAGCTTGTGGATAAGCCCTTTGGTGAAGCACCACGTCTCGGCTCCGTAAGTCATCACTGGCAACACGCACTGATTGAAAACTTTTGTTTTCAGACACTGAGGTATGTTTTCAGTGAAGATGTGTCGTAATTTCCCGAACGCTGCCCATCCGAGTTGGATTCTACGAGCTACCTCTTTATCGAAGTTGGATTTACCTAATCGGATCACTTGTCCTAGGTAGGGATACTGATCAACAACTTCGATGGTGACACCTCCTACAGTTACGGGCGATGATGAAACATGTTCGTTCGACATGACCTTTGTCTTGTCCATGTTCATTTTCAGCCCAACTTGTTTAGAGGCATCATTGAGGTCTGTGAGCATTTCGCCCAACTCCTCCAGCGTTTCCGCCATAATAACTATGTCATCAGCAAATCGTAGATGAGAGATATATTCGCCATTGACGTTAATGCCCAGTCTTTTCCACTCTACAAGCTTAAAAACATCTTCCAGTGCACAGGTGAACAGTTTCGGAGAAATAACATCTCCCTGTCTCACGCCCCTTTGCAACTGGATCGGTTTTGTGCTATGTTCGTGTAATCGAACTGACATTGTGGCAGCATTGTACATACATCTCAACACCTCGATATAGCGATAGTCTATATGGCACCGCTGAAGGGATTGAAGCATCGCCCAGAGCTCAATAGAATCAAAGGCTTTCTCATAGTCCACAAACGCTAGACATAAAGGTAGATTATACTCCTCGGTCTTCTGTATAACCTGCCGAAGCGTGTGTATGTGATCTATGGTACTATAGCCTTTTCGGAACCCGGCTTGTTCGGGTGGCTGGAAGTCGTCGAGTCTTTGCTCGAGACGATTCGTAATAACTCTCGAAAACAGCTTGTACACATGGCTCAGAAGTGCAATGGGTCTATAATTCTTCAATAGGGCTTTGTTGCCTTTCTTGAAGAACAAAGTCACTACACTTCTGCTCCATGCCTCCGGGCTTGTGCCTTCGAGTATGACGGAATTAAACAGCCTCCGAAGTGCTATTAAAATCGGTCTACCGCCGGCTTTCAGAAGTTCTGTCGTTATTCCATCATCTCCCGGAGCTTTGTTGTTTAATTAATCTCGTCTAGACTGACGTCCGGAATATCTTCGGTATAGTGTCGGGTGAGTGGCGCTCGGCTGTCGTGAGCACCGCTGGTAATAGGGTTTTGTGTTGTGGTGTATAACTGTCCGTAGAATCTCTCAATTTCTCCCAGAATTTCGGGCACTGATGAAACGGTGTTGCCAGTGTCGGTCTTCAGTTGGGTCAACAGAGTCTGCCGAACAGATCGATCTCTAGCAAAGACTTTGGAGCCCTTGTTTTGCTCTATTGCGTCTTGAATGCGCTTGCAATTGTAGCGTCTCATATCGCAACGTCTTGCTTTGGCGATCTGTCTGTTTAGACGTCTGTATTCGACCATATCAACTGAAGACTGCAACCTCATTTCTCTCCGTTCTCTTATGAGACTCAGAGTCCCATCTGAGAGTTTTTGAGGTCCTCGGTTGGTTCGGGACGAAAAATATTTCGATCCTACCTCTCGGACAGTTTCCACAAACCTATTGTTTAAATCGTCAACTGTAACGCAATTCTCTAAACATATCAGGCGGTCGCAAAGCTCAGACTGAAAGCTTTCGGGATCCTGGATTTGAGCAGGAGTAGGACGGAGCGTGGACTTCATTAGACGGGAGCGTTCTATTTTGCAGTTTATATTCAAAGTGCCTCTTACGAGTCGGTGATCGCTGCCGGTCTTAACCCTACTGATCACTGAGACATCATTGAATATGTGCTTCTTATCCGTCAATATGAAGTCGATCTCGTTTTTAGTCTTCCCATCGGGGCTAATCCACGTCCACTTCCTTTGTGGCTTCTTCTTGTAGAAGGAGTTCATCATATAGAGGCCCTCCTTCTCCAAGAAGTCAGCCAGCATTTGCCCACGATGGTTCCTGACTCCAAATCCATGTGACCCCACTTTCGTCTCGCCGCCTTCTTGTTTTCCGAGTTTCGCGTTAAAGTCTCCCATCACCACCGTGAAATGAGTAGTGAACATACGCAGGGCAGACGATACGTCTTCATACGCAAGTTCGACCTCATCATCGGTGTGCTTAGATGTGGGTGCGTAAACCTGTATGACCTTCATTGAGTATCGTTTAGATATTCTCAGGATGAGGTACGCAACCCGTGTCGACACACTTCCGATTTCAACGATGTTGTTGACGAGGGACATAGTAACTACAGTATAATTATAGTTATAACCTATTACACGAAACGTTATAATACCTACTAATAATTCAGTTTCTATGTACTTATGTTGTACTTTTTGGATTTATATGAAAACCGACACATTGACGATCGTATGGTGCAGTGTTCACAGTTTGTTTAGTAGGTTTGCAGTTTTTTTTACATTAGCTCTAACCTAAATCTAAACACACACAACACTGGTTGGTACAGCGATGGTCACTTTAGTACACTTGCGAGCAATGAAAAAGTTCCAGTAGTTCCTCGCACAAAATTGCGACATCAAATTACCCCAATTTATAAACACAGTAGTAAATTACATCAATTTTTCAACAAAAAAAAAATTAGTATCCTCTCAAAAGTACTAGGAGTCCATAGCAACCGCACAGCTATGGCAGACAGCTGTGGCATTCATTATACAGTACAATCACAAGTGTACGTTATAATTGGTACATTGTTCCGAGCGAACATGCATCACTACCGGGATAGCGTCGCCAAATGGGTCTTGTGTAAAAATAGCAGGATTACATACATGTTGAGGAGATGTGAAATTTACATTCTTGATTCGATGTTTTTGTTTCAAAGGCTTAGGTGAAGGCGAAGAAAGGACTTCTTGAGAAGTTGTCGTTCCTATGTGGTCGTTATCCCGTGAACTAGTAACAAAAAGCCATCCATCTATACTTACTTTATTTATAATATTAGTAGGATAATGAATGTAAAAAGATGGGTAACGAAGACTTGGTTTTATTTACTTACTAGCTGTTCCCGCGAGCTTCGCTTCGCCTTAAAAAGTTTTCCCGTGGGAACTCCTTAAAAGTTGCCTATGTTCTTTCTCAGGGTCAAGACCATATGTATACCAAATTTCATTCAAATCCGTTCAGTAGTTTTGGCGTGAAAGAGTAACAGACAGACAGACACAGTTACTTTCGCATTTATAATAATAGTAAGGATTACACGTTAGGGTCGGTAGGTTTCCTTATATGGGTGCAGAATCCGTTAAACAATTACGTAGTCTCAGTCATTACTGACACTACCCACTTTTTCCCCATTATCGAGTCTTAACAAAAATTATAAGTTTACATTCATCAATCATTAATAAGCTATTCGTATGTGGCCTCTTTAGAAAATAACTTCCCGTTAAATGGAAAACTCTTTTAGCCGTAAGTGCACTAAATATTGAATGCACTCAGCCAAAAGTGGAATTCCATTTTGATCCTCCTCCGAAATAGGAGCATATTTTAAACTTTAATCAAAAAATTTTGGGAAAAGTTTCCAATTTACTAAGCATCTGCTAGTATTTGACATAGCGTATGCACGCGAGTTGCGCTTCGCCTAAAAAGGTTTTCCAGTGGATATTACTTACCGATTTTTTTCATATCCTGTCACCGTGTTGAAATCCTAATCCTAATATTATAAAATGCGAAAGTAACTGTGTCTGTCGGTTACTCTTTCACGCCAAAACGGATGAACGGATTTGAATGAAATTTGGTATACATATATGGTCTAGTATAGGCTACTTGTTATCCCGGAATTCCCATGGGTAAACTTTTTAGGGTCAAGCAAAGCTCGCGGGAACAGCTAGTATTTTAATACAAAGTATCCTATCTATGTTACACGTTTAATGTATTTTGTACCTGAGCTTACCTAAATATGACTTATATTTCCTAAAAATTTCCACGCAAAAGTTACCCTAAGTAAAAGGACAGACAAACAGATTTTGGCATATAATTTATACATTAGTATGAATTTTCTTAAGAGGAATTCCTGTCCGATCGTCTGTTAAATGACTACGTAATCGACTTAATTAATTCTATGGCGAACAATTTACAAAGTGACTCAATTTAATTACATTTAGCAAATTGTCCATATATTTTTTCTAAAAGCAGTCGATGACCCCAGATCACCTGCACGTAATTGCAGTTCAATGTGTCATTGGAAAAGCTACTTAGTAACCATAGCAATAGGATGTTTATTTAGTTGGTTAGTGTGTTAAACTATAGCCAGCACGCAGTATGACGTCACTGCTTCGATTGATGACCTTCACGGTCGGTCGTTGACCCCTCGGCCACATTGTACGTAGTACAAGAATGGATTTTCGTTCAATACAATTATTAAGTAAGTAGCTACATATGTATTAAGTAACTAAGGTGAAGTATTTTCAGTCATCAACACTATAGTGAATCCTACATTTATTTATGACAATTCTGCATTTTAGATCTATTGTGAAAAGGCACGTTACCAAGTGACAAAGTTAATATTAAGGAGAAGCAACATTTTTTACCACGAATTTCGAAAAGTCGTGGAATAAAAGTTGTTCATAATAACCCCCTGCATCACCCCTTAGTAATCTTAGTATACCGCTTTTCCAACACCCTGTATATTCACGTGATAAAGTGCTATCATTTCTCATTACAGCCATTGTTGTTTTACTGGCAAATATATATTTTTCGGTTGCACTTGTTCATGTTAAATGACTATGATATTGTATTCCCAAATGAAAAAAATCCACTGAAATGGCTATAATTGATAGTTCTTTTCATCCTCGGGTCGTTGACCCGTCTGGCTAATGCATTGTGGCTGAAAATCACTGAAATTCACGCTTTTGCCCGAAAATTTCAATTGAAAAAGAGAAATGAGCCTTTTGTTGGATAAATTAATGTTTTTACAGCTTTCGTTTCGTCAACTCTCATTACTGTTAATACAAGTTCTTAGTGACTTTTTAATTAAATTGGACGTTTAAACTGAACTTGTCTGTCTGTCTGTGTCTGTCGTAGTATAGCTCACAAACGGCTAAACCAATTTTCGATTTGTTTTTTCTTGGTCATAGGTAAGGTGGTCGGGTGTTCTTAGTTATATCAAAGTCGGCTTAGCCGTTCAAAAGTAATGCGACTTTTTTAATTTCGAGGGTTTTTAACGTAGTTTAGGTTAGATATTATTATTTTAACCCCTACTGTTCGTTAATGTGTGGGTGACATTAAAAAGGACTATGGTTTGTCACATTTTAACATAGCGGATCCCCAACATATAATTATTCGCTAAGTGTCTAAGGGCCTGTTTCACAATGTCTGGATAGTGGCTACCTGTGGGATAAAATACATGCTCTCACTGTCTGTAATTATGTTTTAGAGAGTGACTGCATGTATTTTATCCCTATTGTATTTTATATTTTGAAACAGGCCCTAAGTTAAATCGGTATTTTCATTATAATATTTGTTTATCCTCAAATATTCGACCTGATAACATTTACAACCATTCATTCCATGATATAATTTTGAAGACTACGAATAACTTAGTTCAACTCCATACTAATTTATTTTATTGCCCATTATGTAAGCTTTTCATCCCAATTTTTCTGGATTCACGTAATTTATTCGAAATACTTTTTATTAAATTTTAGTATTCAGCCGTTGCGTGCGAAATTGAATCTTATTAGGCTTCTAATACGATAAAATATTCTACTATGAAATTTCGAGAGTTTATTTTATTAATTTGGTTTTTCAGGTACATAAAAAAATACTAATTAAGACCTTAAACGTGCCAAAGCGATAATATAATTTCTTAGGGTTCCCAGGAGATAATCTTTCTTTAAACAGGGTGTTGCAAAAAGGGTGTACTTAGCCGAAAGCTACATGTGCAGCATAGTATATCTAAGCCCGAAACCGAAATCAGAATTTCAAAATTCGCGAATAAATAACATCATTTTCCATAGAAACTATGTTGGTTACATGACTTTTTACTATGGAGAATGACTTTTTTTTTTCGCGACTTCTGATTTCAGATTCGGGCTTAGATTTACCATGCTGCACATGTAGGTTTCGGCTTAGTATACCATTTTTGCAACACCCTGCATACAGGGTGGGATTTTATCAGTGAATGCCCTTTGGCAAGTGAATTTTCCCGTCATAAGGTTGCTCAAATCTCTCCTATGGGACCACAGTACTTAATATACCTTTAACAAGTTCGTTGACTTCTCTCTAACATCCCTTCTCAACTTGTCAAGTGTAAAGCCACCTTTGCTAATTAAAAATTCACGCTTTACAGCATTTTCTACAGTCCTTACCCTTCACGGAAGTCTGTCGCGTAGTACTTAACTTTAAACGGTGCTATTTTACGTCATTCATTAGGGTTTATCAGAGATTTAAAGTAAGTATCTAATTAGCAGTTAAGATTCTCTAAAGTTACCATAATAATAAGGCATTTCCCTTACCTTTCACTCATGAACAAATTAATGGATGCATAGGCTGCATAGCACATCTCTAGAGAAAAACCCTTGCAATCAAACCTCGTTTAAAATTCACATACCGTAAACCACAATTAGCATAGTCTTATCATTTGAGAGTCCACTATCTGTCTGATCCAGCCTCAGACATAGATATCGATCTATTTATACAAGCCAATGGTGACGCCCACTTGTGGTACTCTAAGTGAATGCCTAGGTAGTCTAGGTACGAAGGAAATTTATCAGTGCACGAGCTGATTGATAGAACTGTAAGGATAAAAGATGGAGCTCTAACTTTTCATTCATTCTCTCTATGTAAGGATATGCTAGTAATAAATACAACTTAAGAATTTACATATAATGAAAATATATTTTGAAACGAGAAGAAACAAAAATGATGAGTGATAGTGTGTTTTCTTAAATCAAAATCTATCAGCTGTTTCGTAATTAAGGGTAGGTCTCAGTGTAGCTAGTTCCCTGGGGAAATCTCTTTTATATTGAAGCCGGGCTCGTTTACAGAAGCCTCCAATCACTACTTAGGAACGGGGAAAAATAAAATAATTTCTTTTATTTTTTTACTATTTATGTCGTCACAACTCCAGCTTTTACCGAGTGTTAGTTTTCGTGGTACATACATATATTTATGTATTTATTTAATTCTTTGTTGCACAAATATAAAAAATAAATGTACAAAGGAGGGCTTAATGCTAAGAGCATTTTCTACCAGCCAACCTATCTGAGGTACAGGTAAACTAGTAAAAAGGTGTGCAAAAAGAAAAAAAAAGTATGATGGAGAAAAGAATTAAAAATAAATCAGTCATTGAATAATTAACTAAATATATAATAAAATACATAATCATATAGGTATACATATATAAAAAATATATAATAATATAATATATTAATACATAAAACATATAGATAGGCATATAATACCGCGTACCTAAGTATTGAAGTTTGGAAATGAACCGTGCGTTAGATAACTTTTTAAGTTAAATAGGTAATAATTATCCTCTTATTTCCTTTAGTGGTCGGCCTATTAGAGGTCCATTTTTGTGAAGTGGGTTAATAAAGGCCTCAATATTCACAGTGTTTTGTTTGCTTTGTTTGCCATCCACGTTTTCCTGTTGGGAAAACAGAATCTGTCATTCGTCCCCAAATAAATTATGTATGTGTACGCACAAAGGAATGACACAAAGACACTGTCGTTTCGGTAATGATGTATTTTTTCCCAACTTTCAAGTTGGTACTCCCTGTTCAGTGGAAAAACATGATTTAATTTTGTAAGATACGGTTGCAGCCTGAAATAAATATTAAAATAATTCCGTGTAATCGAAATGTCTGTGTCAAATGGCCCTGTCAATTTCACTTGTCGGATACGCCGCAACGAGTGACGTTATCCTTACGAGTTATCTCCGCACGCAAAACAAATGACTGCACTCAGGTGACATGCCAACTTTTAGCGCGGCGCAAACATTTTGAAACTTGAACATCTTTTTCCTCGATTTTCTTTTTCAGTGCAACAAAACGGCCAGACCAGTCTGCCAGGCGATGCTCTTTTCCCTCACCTGCTTTTGAATTCTGCAGTCAACCCGGCGGCTGTCAGTCGAACCCTAACCGCCGGGCAAAGCGCACGTCTGCTTTCGAATTCATGCGGCTCGTACCCTATAAACTCTCGAAAAGGATTCGTATTTTTAGTCGGACGGAAGTCGCGTGTATTTTTTGAATTAAGAACCGATGTGTGTGTGTGTGTTTCTGTAACGGTTTATTCGGATGTGTTTATCGGAGTTTGGGTATGTCAGTTTGTTTGTTTGTAGTCGCTAATAGGGCACTTGTGGCATATCTTGGCACGGACCGGACGCATTGTTTATAAGGCTGATACTGTGTTTTATCAATATTGACCGCCTTGGTTTACGAAGTTACTGTCTGTTTTGTAATTTTCCTTTACGTTTGTTTTTTCTGCGTTGTTATGACTTATGATGACAATTTGGTGAAATTTTACATTGACTTGCCTCAAGTTGATGGTGAAATAACATGATTTTTCTTTAAAATTATTTTAAATACGACCATTATAAGTTATTGTTTGTCTATCTTAGTTTTGTGTAAATTTTACTTTCACAGTACAGGTTGAAAAGGATTTCATCGGAACGTTTACAGATGATAATTTTCATCATGATAATTTTATCTATCTTGTCGTTATCACAAGTTTTTCGAATTTGAAATCTATATTTATAAAAGCGAAAGGTCACGTATACACTGACGCATCACGAAATCTCAGAAACTACAAGTGCTAGGAGTCTGAAATTTTGTATGGGGGTTCCTTTTAGGACTTCAACACCTAAGAGGGTAAAAAAGGGTGTCAAAGTTTGTATGACACTTCTATAGTTTTTATAGTAGGGTATAGAAATTTTGAAGCTTAGGTACCGTAGAGGTGTAGTCAAAAAAGTTATACTGAAATTCCCACGGGAACGGGAATTAGTAAGAAAATCCTTTTTTATGAAAAGTCTAAACCGATTATGTTAGCCGCTTGAAATTTGGCATGCAAGTACCTTAGTTAACTTATAGCTTACTTACAACAGGATATTGAAAAAATCCCAGGGGAACGGGAGATAGCGGGAAAAACATTTGTGTGAAATAACGATAAATATTCCGTGAAAGTTTGTATGTAGGTTTGTTATACCACCTTAAGCCAAAACTAAAAGGGTAATTGATAAAACTTAAAGCTTATTTTTTTCGCAGAATTCCCACGGGAAAATCTTTTAAGACGAAGCGAAGCTCGCGGGTAATGCCATCTTTTCATATAACAATATAATGCTATTTCTTATATACTCGTAGTGCATTGAGATATTGGAGATCCACACACCAATATAGTACTTATATCAATTTATTTAAAATACTTACTTACCCTAATTTGACGACTTTATCACTAAAAGGGTTTCAGACAACCTGTTTCACTTGGTGAAAAACAAATTATACTTTTATTACGTTCTAACATATTCAATGCACTGTACTGTAATGAATCAATATAAATGTTTTCTTTCTAGATTGTATAGCAATAGTAACTGTGTAATTATTGTGCAAATGTTCACCTGTTTTAATATTTACGATCACAACACAGTTTAGTCAATGACGGTTTAACGAGCATGCACAGTACAATCTTCATATAAGAGTGTTTTTATTTTATTTTATTGGTGCTCAGGTGTAACTCTGTGACTATGTAAAATTAAACATATAAAAATATATTGCTACTAATGAAAAAAAAACTTATTTCTTAGTTATAAATACTAATAATAACTTCGATAATGTTCGGTGGTCCTCTATAAGCGTTTTTGTGTATGAGAATCAACCTTGTGCAATTATAAAACCGAGTAAGTATTTAACTTTAGTTTCAATCGGCACACGGTGTTACGTAGGTGGGATTCTAACTAGAGATTATAGTTGCACAATGTAATCAAGTTACGATCTGAACATGAAGCTTCGTACTCGTGAGCCGGCGCGAAAACAACTTGTGTTAATCAATTGTTTGGAAGAAGATCTGTTATACGTATGTTTGTGTGTATAATTTTACGCAGTGTAATCGCTATTGAATATCTATTTACCTATAAATTAATAAGCTGTAGAAAACCAAATACAAAACTTACTTCGGTTAGTGGTTAAAAGCGTTAAAACGCGGTGAAATAACCAAATTACTAATATATCGAATGGCGTAGTGGTTAGTGGCCCTGACTGCTATTGCGAAGGTCCCGGGTTCGATTCCCTGCTGGGGCAGATATTTGTTTAAAGACAGATATTTGTACTCGGGTCTTGGGTGTTGATATTTATATTTAGTATCTATCTATCTATCTATGTATTTGTGTAGATATATCAGCTGTCCGACACCCATAACACAGGTTCTGCCTAGCTTGGGGTCGGATGTCCGATGTCCCCACATATTTTATTTATATTTATTTATTTATATAATATGTATGTTTTGAAGCTTAAAAGTATTTGAAAAAGTGATCAATCTGTAGCTCTCGCTAAAATAGACAATTGTCAAATATAACCATTTCAAATTATAACCGCCGGTTAAGAAAAAACTACTGCGGTATACCGCCGAAAAGAAACGGTAAGAAAGTCGAGCCTTACCTTAAATTCGTCATCTGTAACAAAATCGTTGCCAAATGTTCGGGTAGACTTTCATAAAAAATATATTTTGTACCTACCCATGCACGCAATTACCCACTGCAGGACATACCTAGGACATAAGCCTCGGCCATCATCATCCACACAATAATTTGGTTACAAGTACCTATAACCTATTGACTATTATGTTAATGAATGAAATAAATTAAAGATGCTTTATGGTTTCCACGAGCAGCGAAATGTGAAAGATTAAGGTGGGTCTACGCTAGACGAACCGAGCACGAGCGGAGCCATTCAGGTTTCGTCGTTCACGGTGTCAAGTGTGGACGTACAACGAACCTACAACGATCACTGTCCTCGAACGCGAAGCAAAACCCTTTGTGTTCGTCAAAAAACCGACAACAGGCGGAACGCAGCCGAGCACGAACGAAATGTTCGCAGCGCGCTCGTTTGAGGCTTGTAGGTCGGTCCACACTATACGAATTGTGTTCGGCTCGTGCTCCGCTCGTGCTCAGTTCGACTAGCGTAGACCCACCTTAAGATTCTATTTTTGAATTTGAATAAATTCCGAACTAGCTGGCTGTTTACAAGAAAAAGCTTTGAGATGCATCCCGGTTGTAAAAAGTTTTCTTTGATTGTAAAATAGCATCCAACATTAAAACTGTCCTTTTCACAGTCATATTTTAATTCCTGTTTTTATTACTATTTTTTTAAACTTGTAATTGGATTTATGCTGTTTATGTTCTTGTCAAAACAAGAAAACAAACAAGGGGTATGCTGAAAACAACAACACAAACAACACACGCACTCACACCTTTACTAATGTACTCCCTTGCGGGGTAGGCAGAGGTGCATTGCTGCACCCACTTTTCGCCAGAGTGTTATGTTAGTCCCAATGTAATAGGGGGCGGGCCTATTGCCATTTTACGGGCACATCCAAGACCCGAGAACAAATATCTGTGTTTAAACAAATATCTGCCCCAGCCGGGAATCGAACCCGGGACCATCGGCTCAGTAGTCAGGTCACTAACCACTGCGCCATTCGGTCGTCGGTCGGGTATGCTGAAAATACCTAAAATATCAACCTTCTATGGGAAACGAACTACACAATATATAATTCCTAAACTTATAAATAACATACCATTGGATCTAAAAAAACAAATCACCATTAAAAACTTAAAAACTAAATTAAAACAAATTATTTCACAAAATAAAAATCTATGGGAAAGTCTTCATTAAAATAAAATTCACTCTGTATAACGCACCTATCTCACTAGCATCAAAGAACTATCTTGCCTTGCAAATTTCACTCGTAATGAGTGGTAATTACAGTCCATAAGGACTATTATTGCCACTCGTAAAACATAACTTGTATCATATTTTTTGTTCTCATTATTTACAACTACCTCACAAAATCAATTATTTATATTTACACCTTTGCACATAATAATTGCTAGTATGGCCGTTGTAAAATAAATATTACCTAAGATTTATAAATCTGTTCCTAGGTTCTATCTTACTTATGCAATAAAATTAGTAATCAGCTACTGACGTACAGTCGGCTGCTTTAGTAGCTGTGCATTTTTGAACCTTGTCAAACTCACTAACTGCCTATTCATTCATTCAAACATTGACCTTTTGTTTAGTAGGTGTTTTTACAGGGTGCGGAAGTGTATGGCTGCAGAATCAGCTGACTGTACCTTATGTCGTTATGAATTGATTTGTATACCTACCTAATAATAAGTTCATTTTTCTATTAATTGTAATCTAGAGGAATGACTAGTGGTCGTACAAACTGTAACAAGTTTCAGTATCACTAGGTTAAGCGATAAATATATTGTAAACTTTTGTAATTAAATAAATAATAATAAAAATGTGTTTGTTGTAAGTTAGCTGTAAGTTTTCCATTAAAATAATAATAATAACAGTATGGAGATAGTCTGAAAAAAAATTGCTACTAAATTCTTAGTGTGTCGGTTACAAACACTACAGTTGTGCTAGGACTTGTCACTGTGGTGTAATTTTTTTCAGTCGGACAGAATAATCAAAGTAAAAATTACCTTATTTGAAGCTACCGCAGGCAAATATATAGGGTAATGCGTTTGCACATTAGGGATGTGTCTGATGGATGTGTGTGATCTTCTTCACCCACACAAAAGATGTTGCGAACAATTTGATAAACGACACGGTATTACAGTTATTTTCAGGATTTCATGATACGCGTTTGGTATCTAAATTACAATAAAAAGAAGTATGAAACAATTAAGTTCTCCTACAATTATTTACATGTGTATTTAATTAATTAGGTATCTTATCGGGACATCGGCTACACCAAATATGCAATAATATGTTTTTTTATTATTTTATTTTACATGTAAGGATTACATTAAGTTAGTTGCTTACGTTATGATTATTTTGACTTTCTCAAGTGACAAACTGTCAAAAACACTTTAGTAGAACATTAGAAATCATTAGCCCGTGTTCTTATTAAAAAACTAATTTTCGTATCAGATTGCTAACTAGGTTGTTATTAGTAGGCAAAGCTTTGCTTGTAAAGGTGATCGCTCTGGGCATTGAACCAATAACCCTGTGTCATTGGACCTATTGCTTTAACCACTGAACTCAGAGGGCTGTAAGAAGATTTCATTTAATTTACTTCGAGTGTTGAAGACTTTAGTCATCACGTCTAGACTGAAGATTAGATAATCTTTAGCTTCTTATTATTTATTTCATAGATGTAGGTATTATGTTTGACTGGCATGTGTGATTAATATTACATATTTTGGATAAGGGAAAACCATGGTTTTACTTACTTCACAAAATGATATGTTTAGGAGCCGAGCTTCAAAAATTTAAAGCGTAGAACCTACACAGAATGATAAAACAGAGTATATAGAAGTGGTACCTACAAATCAGCGTCAAGTTCGAACCCGCATCTCTGGCGTGAGAAGCGGGCGCTTACCCGACTGACGCTGAGTTGCAGAAAGGCACTTTAAGCTAATGTCGCCATTAAATCTATGTATGTCTCTTTCTGTCCGTATACTGTCAAAGCAAGGCAGGTATACATTTAAGGTCATCATTAGCTTAAAGTTCCTGTCTGCAACTCAGCGTGAGCCACCACCGCCGTTTCGCCGTATTTCGTTGTTACAGTGTGTTAAGTTAATGTTCTCTAATTCACGTTTCAAATGGATCACAAAGCGAAACAATCGCTATCAATTGTGCGCCATGTAAACACCAGATGCGGCGGGGTGTAGCCATTTTGTGTTTACTATTGCCCGTTTTACTGTTTTCTTTATGATCGACGTCTGTATTCTGGCAGTCCTCACGATCGTAGCGCGATAGCTAATGGGAAGAAAAAACTTTGGTTGACAAAGACAGCATTATTTATACATTAATAAAGACTAACCAACGTAATCGTAATCTCATAAAAATTTGCTGTCGTCGTCAAAAAAGGTTGACATCATGGTCATAGAAAGTTCTCGATACCACCTCTGCGCTGAAGATTATAATTAACCGCTACTTACTAATATTATAAACTGAAAAGTTTGTGATTATGGACGGATATTTGTATATCTTTCACTGGAAAGTGAAAAACAGTTTGGTCCCGGAATGCTTACGGTTTTTTTTAAAGCGAAGCTAATCTCAGCGGTAATAGCTATAGTAGAGCATAATTTATTTAAAAGACTCACTGAACTTTGTGCAATTCACGATGGTTTTAAAGACCAGAATATGCACATTCATGTTGTTTTCAAAGGCATATTCGGTATAGTAGAGCTTATGTAGCGACTTCGATGTGGATAAAATGTATTTAGTAACCGGATGGTTACTTTATACTGACTAAAAACGACGTTGACGTTGACGTTGTGTTATTGTTTTATATTTTGCCTGTTTTTTTTTGTTTTTTTGCCTCATGTTAAATTTTTATTATTATTTTTTTGGCCTTGTTATCTTGTATATGTATTTCTTTTCTTTAAGTCTGTATTTTTCTTTTTGTTGTTGTTGCTGTCTATGTGTCGAATAAATGTTTCTTTATCTTTATCTTTATCTAAAAACGAACGAACGAGTGCAGTCGTGCAATCGGCACGTTAAATGCACGAGATAGAGTCGTGGCTCGCGCAGCAGCGCTCTAAAACTTAGTTTTTCGTCAATTAGAGTGACCCCAGTGAATTTATGTCCTTCGTTGCATCGTTTATTGTAGGCTGAATATATTTAATGCACGAGGAAATTTCTTCTTAATCGTTAAGATTTATATTGTCATCCTTAGTAATATTATAAATGCGAAAGTAACTGTGTCTGTCTGTTAGGCAGCGTTCCCACTACGCCGGACCGGCAGATCTGCCGAAAACCGGACACCGGACAGAGTGTTCACATTACATCGGATCCCGGAAGAAATTCAGACAGTCCTCAGTTGAATTTGGACCTGCGCGCACAATGGACGACGAAATTGTTGTGTTGTGGTGGTATCTTAATAGAAGGCAAAATAAAAGAAAACATTGGGTACACCCTATTTTTTACGGGAAAGATTTTCCATTCTTTTCATTTTACATCCAGGGGCGAGGGGAGCACGAGCGGGGCGAGCGGGGGCCAGAAACCGGCACAAACTCGTTCACATTACTCCGGGCCCGGTCGTTCTACCGGCAATTCGTAGTGACAAAACGTTCGGTAGAAATGCCGGGCTCGGCAAAAATGCCGGACCCGGGATAATGTGAATAGCTTCATATAAATTGCACAGCCACTAGCTCTTCCGGCAGATTTACCGGCGCGGCAGATCTGCCGGTCCGGCGTAGTGGGAACGCTGCCATTCTCTTTCACGCCAAAACTACTGAACGGATTTGAATGAAATTTGGTAAAAAGTAGCCTATGTTCTTTCTCAAGGTCTTTATCCCGGAATTCCCACCTAGTAATATATATTTTCGGTAAAAAATAGTTTTTTTTAAAGTTTTTGTAAAATTTGTAGGTATAGCGATGCAAATTTTTTGTCGTTAAGTTTTTTAGTTTTCTCTTGTTTTTTTTTTAAATAATTTACAATAAAAAAGACACTAGTCAAACTCGAAATAAAAGTTGAACGTTACAGAGATTATTTGTGAAAATACTGAATATAGCAAATTGAATGATTGTTATAAGTTTTTGTTGGAGTTGCGTATTTCGTTCAGCATAATGATGTCGAAATACGACAGGAAAGTTTTTTATTGTTCTTACGTTCATAGCAATTTTTATTTAATTTCATATAATTTTTTATAAGCTTAGAGAAAACATTTTGTTTCTTCATAATAAGTTGCAATACGGGACCGTATGTTGATCTGGCAGATTGCCTTCAATCTATCCCTCTTAGGGCTGATTTTTCAATGTTCAGATAAGGGTTATCTGTGGAATAATTATGATGCTGTCGCGTCTGAATGTTTGTATTAGATAGTAACAACAACAATTTTATGCGTCAGATAGCGTTTATCTGACCATTGAAAAATCAGCCTTTATTCATAAAAAAGTTACTGGACGCTTTAGCTATTGAACTGTTTTGTCACTCTCTGTCAAAGAACAAATTGTTCGCTGTCTTAGACTATACAGTCTACCTTGATACACTGTTGTAAATGCCTTCTGAAAGTTGAGTTGTAATGTTCAAAGGGCAGATGATATTAATTCGAACATCCAATACCCGAGAGAACATATCGGTATATGTACGTAGGACGATCCTTAAGTTCGTGGTATGGTAAAAACAAATACAGGGTGTTGCAAAAAGGGTATACTAAGCCGAAACCTACATGTGTAGCATGGTATATGGTATATCTAAGCCCGAAACTGAAATCAGAATTTCAAAATTTGCGAAAAAAATAAATTCTCCATAATAAAAAGTCACGTGACCAACAAAGTGTTAGGTATTTACATTTTGTTACAAATATAAACGCAGCTTGTGAGAGGACAACCATTTATTGACAACCGTTGCCATGCCAACCCAAGGCAACCATAAATATATAACATTCCTCCCCACCTAAATAACAAGTATAAAAAAAACAATAACATTATCCCATACTTAACATAAAACTTATAAAAAACTTAACAATTCATCACCCTATTCTTTAACTGAAAACTCATAACGTTATAAATGAAATAATATGACACCCTACCCAGACAAATATTTAAGTAAACAACAAAATTTCAACTAACCAACACTTCTTAATATCTATATACTTATACACATTCCTCCCCTCTTCACAAAAACCTAAAACAAAATAAAACTACTTATCAAAAAATTGTTAAATATGTAGAAGGTTAAACAATAAGATCATAGCCAAAAGTAAACTAAAGTAATAAAAATAAACAAAAATGGTTAACAAAAGTTTGCGCTGAATAGCGCTGCGCACTATATTTTGGCCCGGGCACGCCAACAGCAGGCGCCTCTGTCGCGTCCTTATGTTAGCGCTGTTAGCATGGCCAGGGTGTATACGCGCCGCGCCAGCACAGCCACTTCGCTCTCCTTCTGACACGCCGCGCGCAGTCATCCCTAGCGTGCGTCTCCTACTGCACCTCTGCTGAAGCCGACCCGTACCGGCGCCCGCAGCAGCCGGAGTCCGCCCCGTTGGCCCGGGCACACCTGCCAGGTGTCCCTGCCATATCGCCACGCCACCCACGACGTACACCTCCCAGCGTCTTGCCGCGCCGCCCGCAGCGAGCACGCAGCACCTCCACCGCGCACCTTAGTGACGTTCCTTCCGCGCACCCCAGCCGGGGCTTCCCGCGCGTCTCCTCTCCGCGCACCCCAGCCGGGGCTTCCCGCGCGTCTCCTCTCCGCGCACCCCAGCCGGGGCTTCCCGCGCGTCTCCTCTCCGCGCACCCCAGCCGGGGCTTCCCGCGCGTCTCCTCTCCGCGCACCCCGGCCGGGGCTTCCCGCGCGTCTCCTCTCCGCGCACCCCAGCCGGGGCTTCCCGCGCGTCTCCTCTCCGCGCACCCCAGCCGGGGCTTCCCGCGCGTCTCCTCTCCGCGCACCCCGGCCGGGGCTTCCCGCGCGTCTCCTCTCCGCGCACCCCAGCCGGGGCTTCCCGCGCGTCTCCTCTCCGCGCACCCCAGCGGGGGCTTCCCGCGCGTCTCCTCTCCGCGCACCCCCTTCAAGGGCTTCCCGCGCGTCCTCGTCCTCGTGACCTCCGCGCACCCAGTGCGCGTCTTCGCGCCCCACGCCCGCGAGCCGCGCCGGCCCCTCCCGCTGCGCCGCCCGCCGCGTGTCCCGTGCGCTCCACCCGCACTCCTCGCAGGTCTTGCTCTCCACCTCTCCATCACACCCTCACATAAGCACGCCAACAGCAGGCGCCTCTGTCGCGTCCTTATGTTAGCGCTGTTAGCATGGCCAGGGTGTATACGCGCCGCGCCAGCACAGCCACTTCGCTCTCCTTCTGACACGCCGCGCGCAGTCATCCCTAGCGTGCGTCTCCTACTGCACCTCTGCTGAGGCTGATCCGTGCCGGCGCCCGCAGCAGCCGGAGTCCGCCCCGTTGGCCCGGGCACACCTGCCAGGAATGTTATATATTTATGGTTGCCTTGGGTTGGCATGGCAACGGTTGTCAATAAATGGTTGTCCTCTCACAAGCTGCGTTTATATTTGTAACAAAATGTAAATACCTAACACAAAGTTTATATGGAAAATGATTTATTTTTTTCACGAATTTTGAAATTCTGATTTTAGTTTCGGGCTTAGATATACCATGCTGCACATGTAGGTTTCGGCTTAGTATACCCTTTTTGCAACACCCTGTATAGCACATGTTTGCATCAGTCAGAAATCGAATCCGGGACTTGGGTGGATCGGTCGGCTTACTAACCGCTGTTTCGTTTAACCGCAGTTAATAGTGTCTTGAAATTTTCCAAAATGCCGGCTCTAATTAAAGAGCAAACTGGGTTCTGTGTAAATTCTACAAAATTGGTCTTGTCATTATGTATTTTAAATTCTATTTTCGTCTCTTGGTTTTGTTTGATATTAAGATGGATTCAATCGGGTTGGTGGGTTATGTAATTATGTTCCACTTTGTAGACTCCCGTTTAATATGAAAGTTAAAGGGTTTTCTTGTCTCTCTGTCTTTAAATGAATATGGAGAAAAGGTATTTGCTAAATGTACCATCGCTCTTACGGTGACAGAAAATATCATAAAAAAACGTGCATGAACCTACCAACCCGCAGTGCATAAGCGTACAACCCTGGATTAACATACAGGCTTTTTATCCCGGAATTCCCACGAACTAAATGAATAAATTTAAACCTTATTATACATTGTCATAGTAGCAAATTGTTGTTGTCGAATGAAATTTTTTATTAGATTTTCTGTAGTATCTTCAAGGTGTCCTTCTTGACTTCATGTCCCAACACGTGTCACTCCGCCGCCGATAGAATTGAAACTGCGTAATTTTATTACGACTACCCCCCGCTCGTAAACTCGCATCGGAGGACGCTCATGTATAATAAAATGGATTTTATTACAACCCCTTATGGGGAAGAAATGAGGAAATTGCTATTTTACGGCACGCCGCTTCTTTTTCTCTCTTATCTGCTGACCGAAAACGGAGGATTGTTAGACTAGAGACTAGACCGGCTCTAGTGTTTGTGACTGACACGCTAAGAAGAAGAATACTGACATTATAGCAAAAGAAGTTATAAAGCCCCATCCATACGCTTGCTGTTTGTCACAAACACGGCAAACAGCAAACAAAGTCCCAAACACCAACCACAATCACCGAACACAAACAGCCATCCACATGCTCGGCGAACGCTCATAACATTCCGAACCGGCAAACACGGCGGACGACGAGCTATTACTTTCGGGTTGACATATTTTTATTATATAAATTAAAGCAAGAGAAAGAAAAAAGGAAAATAAGAAGAAAGCAAAGACGATGGTGGGATAATAATAATAATAATAAAAATAATAATAATTTAAAAAAATTAAAAAATGACTTCTTTTTTATTATTATTTTATAGTTTTTAGTTTATTTGCAATAATTTTTAATCAAAAGTAAGATGCAAATGATACCAAAAAGTCCTACTAATCAATACGTATCATTCAAGCCTAAACACGAGGTAGTTGCTATATACCGTTGAGGAGTTCCCTTGACTGCCTTCCGTTTCCATCATCAGATCAGCTCAAGGTCACCATCATATTTTTTTGTTACAAGAACTATATTTATGTTTTTAATTTCATTAGAATCGGTTAATATGTGTCCAAAATGGAAATTCATACCCTGTTTTTACCCCTTTACCCACCCTTAGGGGTGAGATAAAATTCTGAAAAAAAAATGGGACCACCTGGGAGCTCAACCCAATACAAAAAAAAAAGAATTTTCAAAATCGGTTCATAAACGGCGGAGTAATCGGTGAACATACATTAAAAAAAATGCGCGCCAACGAAAAAGTGTAGCAAGTTGATACGTCCGCCTCCCGCAATGCTAGCGCGCATACTGATCGCTGCCAGACGTGTGGATACGTAGCGAACTGTTTGCCGAACATCCTTTGATCTGGCAAGAAAAACCGACACCGATGCCGAACACTGGCGAACACAAACACAAACAGGCAAACAACGACAAACACCCATCCACACGTCAGTGTTTGCTGTTTGCTGTTTGCTGTTTGCCATTGTTCGCCGAGCGTGTGGATGGGGTATAAGACCTTCATAGTTAAATCTTCTTTTCTCGCACATCAAAAATCCACGATCTGCGGCGTATGGCTGTACACGAGTAGCTACCGCATTCATCATGCCACAGTTACTGGCAGTGCGCGCTCCCTTTAAAGCTAAAAGCTTTCATATTTATATTTACAAAGACTACTGAGAACAAAATGCAAAAATATTTTCATTGTTCAAAAGCTAAGGAATACAATTTTCCTCGGAAAGCAATTAGTTACACAACAAGGTGCGGCGATTCGCCTGCAAATTGCAAATGACCGGAGCGACTGACTCATTGCAGTCGCCTTGACCCCCTGTCCTTAGAACTAACGAAATTCCACCACTAGAGACCACACACATCACACAATGAACCTTATAGCCGTAGGTGAAAAGAGTTCGAATAGCAAAGGTTGAAAACCTCCTTGAGTAATGCACCACTGGCAACTGGCCAGTTAAAATACTTTATGAAGACAAACTTATTGAGCTGTCATAGACAGGGAAAAGTTGTAGAATGTCAGAATAATGACTCAATTCTTCACGCACAGACCGCTTTTATAGCATAATCTGTTTCAATTTAAAATAAAACCATTGTTTGAACAAAGATACGTGGCACTTGAAAAGAAGTTCAGTTGTTGAGAAAAATAAAAAGTTCTTGAAACGCAGCACTTAACCTAAAAACCTGACACGAAAGAAAAAGGTGGATGGATACTCCTTAGTGGCTAATTGGCTATACTTTATACTCTTTGGTTACTTGGCAAGGGTGGACCATCGACAGGCCGGAAGTCATCCGTCATTATATATCTCGATACTTTAATATCCGGTAAAATTGCGCCGATGCTAAGATGGATTTCCTTACCACGGCCATCAGCTTTGAACGTTTTTAAATAACATCACTTACAAGTAAATGTAGCATGGGTAGCCTTTCTGCCCACTGGACCAATGCCCTTAGATTGCTGTAGCTTTTTTGTGCGGTTCCTTTCATTATAGAAGAGACCTATGTCCAGTGGAAGGGTGTTGGCTGATACGTTTTATGTATCAGCCATTAAAGATACAATTAAAAAAAGTGAAGTTCTATTTGATAATACTATATTTTTTTCATTCATTCTATAATAATAAGTAGTAATTGTATTCAAAACTATTGCGTAATTATTGTAGTTTTAGCAAAGCAATTAGCCAGGCTACACCTATTGTGATTATAATGATTACTCATCATAAAAAAAAAAAAACATTGCGTGCAGTAAATAACGGTAGCTTTCAGCAAATACAACTTAATTTACTGGTCCGCCATGTATTCTGTCACTCTGTAAATTAAGTGAATCTGCTCTTTTTATTTATTTTCAGCTTTATACTTAGTTTTCAGCTTTTTATATCCTACGCACTTTACCTAATACTAATCGATGGGAACCTTCAATCAATCATTGAAAAAGTTACACCACCAAAATGACAATTATAAAAAATTAGCTGTTCCCACGAGCTTCGCTCCGCCTTTAAAAGTTTTCCCGTGGAAATTCCGGGATAAAAAGTAGCTTATGTTCTTTCTCAGGGTCTAGGACATATGTATACCAAATTTCATTCAAATCCGTTCAGTAGTTTTGGCGTGAAAGATACTCTGACAGACAGACAGACACAGTTACTTTCGTATTTATAATATTAGTAAGGATTGCTCCGGTTTAAGTGTCCCACTGGACATCCAGGAAATGTTAATACAAATAAATATACCCATATTTTTTTTATCCAAATGCAGTTTAGTACAATGTATGTACATTGTACATGTAATGACGTCACTAGAGTGGTTAGTTCACAACTAGGCCGCTGGGTGTCGCCCTACAAACTGTTATGCATTTAACAAGTTAGCTTTTATATCGTGTTTTATTGCATGAGTGTTTTTAAATGAATTATATTATGTGCTGTGGCCCGAGGTAGGCTTTTATATCATATAGCTGTTCCCGCGAGATTCGCTTCGCCTTAATAAGTTTTCCCGTAGGAATTCCGGGATAAAAAGTAGCCTATGTTCTTTCTCAGGGTCTAGTCTAGACCATCTGTATACCAAATTTCATTGAAATCCGTTCAGTAGTTTAGGCGCGAAAGAGCAACAGACAGACAGACACAGTTACTTTCGCATTTCTAATATTAGTTAGGATCATACACAGCCATAATTATCCTGCAAGACTGGACGATTTTTCCTCCACGCCTGGCAGGCGGTTTGGTCATATCATACATCACAAACGATTGAGGAGCATCAAACCAAAAGGCGATTTGTCCAGTGGCAACGCCTCCAAATTATGTGTTAATACCTACACATTGCAATAGAGTTCCAAATGTTGGGAATCGGAAAAAAAGTCTGTACCATAAAATGTCGTATTTATTGGTTACAAAACACGCTTACTCGAAAATATGAAACTACGCAGTTTTCCCTATCAATCACCCGGCTGAGTGATCAATACGTGAGGTAAATAATACGTTATCTATCATGCAAAGTAGAATTCCATTTGCCCATTTAATGGAGAGTTTCACGAAAAGCTTTCATGAAAAAGGCTCAGGTGCTCAACCGAATGGAAGTCATGTTGTAAAGATAAGCCGCTCGTTACACGGGGATTACGACGAGGCTGAATTAATTCGGAATTAACTTTTATTTCACCTGTATAATTGCGAAATGGTATAAGGTCACATTATTGTAGCGTACTTGAAACAGGCTTTGGCCCGCAATAGTACATTGTTACCCTAGGGGTGAAAGCCGCTTGTTTAGTACGCGAAGCGGGGTTTGGCACCTGAGCGTAGCGAGGGCGTTAATAGCTTGTGACGCTAAAAACAAGTTACTGTGCATCATGACTGTAATTTTGGAGATCATAGTCATAGTGAGACTTCGACGAGATTAGGTCTTTTCAAGGACACGTAGAGGTCACGAATATAGTTTTCAAAGCTCCGACAGATACCGTGAAGGTATGCTTGACATGTCAAATTTGTTTGTTTAATACTTTCTCTCAAATTCACAGACCGTATCGTAAATTTACAACAAGGTTAAAATTGTCTTCGAAACACATGAGTTTGACTCCTTACGTCACTCTAAAAGTTGAAATTTGTATATCACAACGCCATCTTTAAACCTATTTTAAAGTGTCAAAATGCTCTATGAATTTAGGGGTTTGTTTGGGTTTGTTTATAAACTTCTTTTTTTCTTACCGAATGTCATCCTGAAAAGACCTCATTGTATCAATTTTGTACATAATTATAAGAACAAAATTCAGCAACTGATATAGGCAATCCTTTTTACACTGCGAAGAAACCTAGAAGAAGCTCAAACATTCGCATGTGTTTGTATTATACTTTCGTTGCTGAAGTTTTAATAAACTTGGGCAAACAGATTATGTTATACAACCTTGTAGTCTATGAATAACTTGCGGGAGTCTGCGAATATAATGTTAAAGATATCAAATCTCGTATTGTGTCTAACTTATTAGCCCGAGGCTTATACAAGTAATAGCAAATAATAATATCATGTTTCTTTTTGTTGTACAAAGACGTAGGATGAGTATCGTTTTGCTTTTGTTTAACTGGGTCAAGGGACTTGAGAAAATATAAGAGCTAGGACTAGGATGGGTGATACTGATACATCGAAAGATAATAGCTCCTATACAGTACGGGGCAAAGAAACCTAACCTCTCATTTGTATTGTAATTTTAATAATCTAGACAAATTATTTGAACACATATTCCAACACGTATAGATATAAAAGGCGGTGTTTCTGTACTTTTACAATGCAATCGACATTCAGAATAATGAGTAATAGTTAGCTTCAGTTAATAATAAAAAAAACTTCATTTCACGTGAACTTTACCTTTTTCACATGACATTAGGAATGTACCTACATGGTACCTAGTACGAGGGCGATACCGAAATGATCGGGAATAGAAAGAAGTACAAAGATATCATAATATTATTTACTTTTATTGTTTTTCAAAGTAGTCTCCGTGACATTCAATGCACTTTTTCATTCGATTAAACCAATCATTGAAACAGTAATTCCAGTCTGAAGTGGATACTGTCAAAACAGCTGATTTGTAAGCTTCGACCGCCTCTTCTGGGCCGCTAAACCGTTGACCACGTAGCATATCTTTAATTCTTGGGAATGTAAAATAATCATTGGGGCTCAGATCAGGGCTATACGGAGGATGGTCGATCAACTCCACGTTTTCCATATTTAAAAACGTTCTTGTTTTGCGAGCGGTATGAGAGCTTGCATTATCGTGGTGAAGGATTATACGACGATTCGGGTTAGTTTTACGAAGTACTCTTACGACTTCCGGTAAACAAACTGTTGTGTACCAATCAGCAGTAACCGTCCTTTGTTCTTGTAATGGAATCGTAGCCACATGGCCAGTTTTCGATACAAACGAAGCGACCATTTTTTTCGACACGCTGCGTGAGCGAATAACTTTTGTTGGCTTGACCTCACCTTCGAAGACCCAAACTGCCGATTGATGTTTTCTTTCGGGCTCATATGAATAAATCCACGATTCATCACCAGAGACGATATTGTAGACAGCATTTGAACTGCCTCCATTGAACCGTTGCAGAGCAGATCGACACCAATTAACACGAGCCGACTTTTGTTCCTCGGTCAAACGGTGGGGCACCCAGCGCGAAACTAACTTCTTGACACCCAGTTCTTCATGTAAAATGGTTTGAATGGCTGTCATACCAATGCTGAGAGAAGCCCGAATCTGCTCGTATGTCACATGTCTATCTTCTTTTATTAACTGGCGTACAGCATCGATGTTATCTTGTGTTACCGCTGTTTTTGGCCGACCAGTAGAAGGGACTGTGGTAAGAGAGGAACGTCCACGGCGAAACTCAGAATACCAACGATATATAGTCGTTTTACTTGGTGCTTCAAGTTTATAAATAGAAACAAGCTCGGCGAGACATTGTTCTTGAGATAAACCTCGACGAAAGTTGTGAAAAATTATTGCACGGAAATGTTCCCGCGTAAGCTCCATTTTTTACACCGACTTGTCAAATTCAAATGGTCAATACTCTTTTATTTTTTACTTTTTTTTCAATTCGAAAATGGAATTATGTTTGAAAAAACACTACATTTGATACACCAAAAAGGTTTCACTCTAATTTATTCCTAAGTATTCTATTCGCGATCTTTTCGGTGTAGCCCTCGTACCTACATGTTTTCTCGAGAGGTCAAAGGAATAAGAAAAGTCACGATAAAATATTGCCATCACTCGGTGTCCAGCTAGGAAAATTGTTTCTCTTGGAAGTCGTAAGGCGAATACCTTATTTTTATGTAATGGTCCTAAACATATAGAAAATATCTCAGTATTGTGCTGAATCAAATAAAGTCATTACAGAAATAAAACTTATCATACCTTCGTTTTTCTCTGTGAACAAACTACGTGATCTTTACTTGATGGGGTATGTACTAGGTACATAGTTTGATCCACATTATGTTATTTATTTTCTATTCAATTTGATTCAACCTCCAATATAAAGTTTCACCCGCCAAGGTGAAGGGGTATAAGCAATGTCGAGCTTCAATCACACCACGTGACAACCCCCGCTGTGGTTACTGGTTAGCCACAACCTTCGACGCACGTGATTGGTCACGCGGCCTGACGTCACGCCCGCTGATTGGTCCAAATAATCGCTCGTTACTAAAAGGCTATGTACGAAAATTGAGCTGACCTTCCGATTTCCCCGGAGTTAATGAAAGGGTTGATTACTGGAATCTGTGTTTTTGTGTACATAACTGAGTACTAGGGCTTTTCCTCCGTTCTTAATTATATTATGTAAAATGAGCAATTTTAATATCTGAGATGGTATTATACGCATTTCCGAGTGATGTTGAAGTAGGTATATGTAAATAATAGGCACTAGACCGATTCACATAAAACCAGCGAGCACATGTCTCCTTATGTAACGTGATTAATGTCAGTGCCTCCCAACAATGGTCCGGCGCGGGCCGTCACACCTCTGCGTGCGAAGTCAGCGACCCGCGCGCACAATGTGCTCACTTCCGCTTCCGGCCCGCGGCGGCCATGATGAGATCAAGTGACGTCATCTGATTGAGGGATAAGAGGTTCGCCAGATTGGAGCGAAATGGGAAAGGTGGATTTGTTTTACGAATAGAGATGATCCGTTTATGAGTCGATATGTGTGTTGGGAGCTGGATAGGGGAGGGATTTATGCAGAGATTGCGAAAATAATGTATTAATTAAATGTCTGTGGTATTTACGTTATTTTTCTATTGTTCCAGGAACTGCCAAATCGAAAACCCGAAGTCCCCCAGACGCAGCTCGCCCCAAGACTGAGACCCCGCAGTCGTCTTCCAGAGTATCTCCTAGATCTACGTTCAATCTGTCACTCGGTATCAAATCCTCACTCATTCCAACCAAAACCCCAGAGCGGCGGAGGAGCAGCGAGTCTGCGAAGCCGAGCGGTATACCGCTGTCCAGGAAGTCGGCAGAAAAGCTTAGACATTCTACATCCCCTGTTAAGCGGGACTTAACCAAGGATGCTACAAAGTCTACAGCCAAACCTAAGGCCGATGTAAACAGAAGTATACAGAAAACTCCAGAAAAAGTCCGAAGTGATCCAGAAACCCGAACCGATAGAGGACGTCGAGCTCAAAAAGATAGTGAAATTGTTAGCGAAAGATATCATAATTCAAAGAAAAGACTGACTAGTTTAGAGAGTAATTCCACGAACGCTAACAATGCTAGAAGAAATTCACCCAAAAAGTCATTGAAAGATAATGAGCCTAGGAAAGAAAGTGATATTGTAGCTGAAAGTAATAGTAGCGAGAAAATGTCAACGCTTCATGAGACTGTTAGACCTCACCCGAGTCGCCTGTCTCAGGACCTGGACAGTCTGGCAGCGCTCACCAAGCAGACACTAGATAGAGTTAACAAATTGTCGAGTAACTTAGCTAGTAATAAGTTAAATCTAGACACATCCGAACCACAGTTTGACGCCCTGTTCGGAAGCACCTCAGAGCAGAACAATGGCAACAGTAACACTGTCAGTAACTGCGGCCTCGGCGAGGAGAAGGCTTTCCAGAGCAGAGGTGTCGATGAACGACTGAAAGACATAGACACGGCGGCTCAGCGGCTCATCGACTTCGAGAAACAAAGTGCAATGTTCTCTGATCTCAGTAACGATACGTCTAGTCAAAATCGTCGTCTTGATACTTCATCGGCGTCCTGTAGTCACACGCCAGTGTCTATCTTGAAACGAAAGTCTATTCATGAAGATGTATCCATTTCTAATCCTATAAATCACGCTATCGCTTCACCCCCAGTCACATTTTCACCCAATGTCATAGAACGTAACTCACGGTCAGACAGTAGACAGCGGCAAGGTATACTTAAAAAACGGAGGAGCCTAGACGAGTCACAGGTTGCACGGAGAAGGTCATGCAGCCCTGAAGTATCGTTTGCTGAAGACGGGTCACCAGACACCAGCAAACCTACGATACTGAAGAACAGAAGGTCATCCCTAGAAGATATCATCAGGAATCATTCCCCAGACAGTCAAATTCAGGGTATCCTCAAGAGGAAAATGAGTCGCGAGGAAGAGCATCCCAACGATGACGTGTCGCAGGGTTCCCCGGAGCCTCACGGGATTCTGAAGCGGAAGTCGAACTCGAGCTCGAGCAGCAGCACGGCGTCGTCGCACGTGTCCATCGCGCAGGCCGTGCTGCTGGCAGCCGCGGGCGGCGCCGAGATCATCGACGACGACAACGCCGTCAGACCCATCCTCAAGAAGAAGAGCTTCTCCGAGGAACGGCCCTGCATGGACCTCAACACGTCAGACACCCCGAGGCCGATACTCAAAAAGAAATCTCTAGAACACGAAGACCACGAATTCGAACTACCCAAGCGACCGATCTTGAAGTTATCAAAGAAGATTGGAGACGACGGTCACTCCTCCAGCTTTGATATGAGCGAAGACGACCGAAGCTCTCGTCGTCCTTCGCTTTTGCGTTCGAGGGCGTCTGACCAGTCTGGTTCAGAGTGCGAGGCGACCGTGCGGCCCATACTGAAGCAGCGCGGCTCCAGCCTCACCAGGGAACGGAGCCAATCGCCGCGCCCACGGCTGTCGTTCTGTGCGGACGACACCGTCGCAGTCGCGGGGTTCAGTAGCGACGCGAGCGACCCGCCGGCCGCCGGCCCGAGCCGCCGAGACGACGCTCCCCACGCGTATCCCAGCGCAGTGCTTCGCCGCAGAAACCAACGGCCAAAAGACAGTGCGCGATCCAAATCCCTAGCTTGCGACGTGAACAACGAGCTACTCTCTATCCTCAACAACCGCAGACTCAAAGTCGAAGAGAGTGTGAACGAGAACCGGGAGGACATAGACCCTGACGGACCGCCTAAAGCGTTCCCTTCCATAGCTTCCAGGATACAGAGCATGGAGAAAGCGTTGACGAAGGACGCGCTGGCACCGAGGGACTCCAAGTTCCGGCAGCGCGGGGAGCGGTACAAGACGCAGCCAATCACAGTCGAGGAGATGCGCTCCATTACGTCAAGGTCAGTACTCACTGTCTCTATTCATAAACAATGCTTTGCAAAAGTCGGAATGTAAAGCTGCGTGCTTATTTAAAGGGCATTTTAATAACAATTTCTAAAGCAGAAACGCTTTTGTTCCTTCTACTTCGTCCCGACATTAACAAGAAGCCTCGGCTACTTGTGTTAATAGCCTCCCGTAGTGCTTCGATCCTCTCTATTACTTTACTTCGTGAAGTTTTCCGACTTGTTTATTGTGAGCGATTTTTCTCTCGTCCGGGTTCCTTAATTTATCGCTTTTCTGGCGGAAAGGTGAGTGAGCTCTGGAGGGTTACTTATAATGATGAAAAACGAACGAACGAGAGCTGTCGTGCAATCGGCACGTTTAATGCAAAGAGATAAAGTCGTGGCTCGCGCAACAGTGCTCCGAAATTTAGTTTTTCGCCAAATAGAGTGACCCCCCGGTATTGAGTTTGGGCGAACATTTGGCGTTCTGCCACTGTTTTGATGACCGAGCCGCGTGGACCGGTCTCAAGCCAAATGTTTTGTGTGAATACAAGTATTCCTTTGCCATTGTTTGAATATGATTGCGCTAATTTCCATTTGAAATTCACGTGGTTTTAGTAGTGGTTTTGTCAATGTTAGATTTCAATGACAGAGTTGCCGATCTGTCTAACTTTGAATAATTTAGTTGGCTTTTCGATCTCAATTATCAATAGCTAAATGTTTTCATTGATATAAGATTCAGTATCCCGATGGTTTATGCTGCATTCAGCTAAAAGCTTTTAAATTGTATAACAGGCAAAATACCTTCGGTGATGTTTTTAATCAATGAAGCATAATGTCATTAATTGAATTTTGCCAATTGCAACACCTGAGATAAAAGACTCTGATCTCTAATTGGCTCGCCAAGTAGATATTGCCAATAAGTATTATTGTAATCAAGTTTGCTTCCGGTTTTATTAGTTAGGTCATTGAGATGAGACCTTTAATAGTTTTGTGGCACACTTCCAAATATACTGTTTCTGTATCACTCAATGAGTAGAAGAGCGATGTAATTTTTCGTAAATTTTATTTAAAAGCTTACTTATGTTGCCATCACGATTATTCATAAAATAAACTTTTAATTTTAAAGCTAACCAACGCAACGTAGCTCGTAAGTAGATATCTAATTATTATAAAAACCTATTTAATCTCTAATGATACATATTTTTTTATAAACTACCTAATCCTGTGTTTGTTTTGTATCACACGATGATCTGACATCATCGTTGCTGGTACAGTTTGATTCATCTTTTTGCCAGACACACTGTAGGTAATGTTTATTTTTGTGTTCGCTTTTCATTAAACTATGAGGGTTTTCTTGTTTGAACTGAACAGTTCATATACTTAGGTACTTACCATAATAGATTGGTCTGTAATCGTTTGGACTTTTTTCGGGAAATCCAACACTATAAATTTAATGAAACATAAAGCAAAATTTTCTCCAATTCGTAGTTTTCAATAGTTCGTGAAAGGCTAAGCCGATATTTACAGCCTCGTTCGAATTGCATTCAGAGAATAACAAACTGTAATTCCGTTAGCTTTCCAAACAAATATGATTCAGGCCTGAATCAGGTCAACGCGGCACAATTATGCCATGTTGTTATTTCGAATCGAAAGTCTAGCTTTTGCTTCGGCAGCTGTTGACAATTTTTCAGTGCTCCGCGCCCCTTGCGGAAATTGAATTTATTAACTTTTTTACACTTTCCGTCTCCAAGTTAGTTTCGCCTTAAAATATCCCGTGGGAATTCTGCCTGATAAACTGTGGTTTCGTATAACTGACCTAATGTATTGTAGTTATAGGTTCCCTAGTAACCCACAGATCCGTATATCGTATAGATTTTATTTGTGTAATAGTGGGAGTTCAATTTTGGTATATATTTCGCCTACTTCCTGCCAGCTGGCAGTCTACTGTTTATTTTATTCATTTGGCCTCCTAAGTAACACAGCAGTATTATTGTTGCCAAATATATTAGATAGATATTCCCTCCATCACAAGTACTGAGCATTCGGGTGATGTTCCATACATTCGTTCTCGTCTCGTCATGGACTTGGTTGATTGCAATAAATTTCCCTGTCCTATTTCCGCCTGCGCCCGCAGCATTAGTCTTGCTAGCGATTAAGATCATTTGCTCGTTGGAGCAGTGTTCTCATGACGGAAATAAGCTCCAGTTAGTGGGTCAACTATTTCGGGCCCGAATCGCTCAGAGATGCAACTGAAGTTTAAGATCCCGATGCTACTACAGCGCTTTGAGGTTAATGGAAATCCCAATGCCCTTCCAGCAAGCTTGAAAGGTCTATTTCTGAGTACTCTACTAGTAATATATTTTAGGAATGGATACAAACACTGATATGGGATAAAACGGCAGATAATTCACACTAAAATACATAGAATTTCGCATCGCTATTAACATTAATTAGCCCTATTCGTGTGATAATTACCGCTAGCCTGGATTTATTACCGCCAATTATGGCCATCGTAATAAACTGGGCGCTGACTCACACCGCGATCGCCGCTAGATCGATCGCGTCGATACTGCGCGCAGACGTCTATATTTACCCGATATTGCCCATGGTGTCAAACTGCCCTAAACCGATAGATCCGCGACGCCAATCCAGATCGCCCATGCAATAACTCATCTGATTCCTCGAAGGCGGCCGGCGAATTCGTTCGTCTCTTTCATATGTACGACCGTGTCTAACGTTAGTGTAATATTTTCTCTTTCAGCTCATTGGATGCGGGCCAAGCGAGTTTCCAAGTGTTCGGCCCCATCGGCAGTAGTTTTCCGAGCCGTCTCGCCGCTGGTTCCTCTGCTCAGAGCGACGCGCAGACCTTGGACTCGCCCCCCTTCGGTGCCAGCTCGTTCGGTGCCAGGCGGTCGCCGGTCAACGGCTTGACCAAGGAGGATAGCTTCGGAGAGGCCACGTTCTTGGACTTTGAGAACGGGGGTGCAATCCTCGAGCGAAGACAGTCCACGCTAGATGAGATAGAGAAGGAAGTGGACCAAGTCTGTGAGGCTCTGGACGAACACAGCCGGGCGTTGGAGGAAGACGAGAGACACCTGGCTGAGGCTGACAACTGGAGTCTCAACGTGTCGTGCGACAGCGGTGTCTACAATCGAGCGTCCTCGCGGGACTCTGGGCCACATTCAGGTCAGTGATCAACCTCCTTGTCGGGTTTCCCGGCTCCAGTACAGTTATAAACTTATTTTTATCCCCGCGCAATGGAACTTCAGTTACGGCCTTTCGACATATTTAGGCAGGCATCGCTGCCAGTGGTAGTGTGTAGCGGCGCGAACAACTTTGTGTTCAAGTTACAGTTTGTTTATGTTGGTGTTTGGTAAATATAGCGCGGGAATGCGCCGCTTTTCATATTGGGACGGGTTTTCTAAATAAACATGGTGTAACCTTGCAGTGGTTCTCGTGATATTTGGGTCAATGTAATGCACGCTTCTTGTCAACGCCACCGCAATTAAGTTTCATACGATGCCGCTTCTATATTTTCCCGTCCTAATTAGGTTTCGTTGTTTTGCTACCTTGTCACGCCATTTAAGTTTTTCGTTATTTGTAACAACAGTAGCATTAAAGTCGCAATAGCCGTAAATACAGCTTTGCAAATCACTTATATTATAGTTACGTACAGCTTTCAGTTTTAATTGCATCTGTTTTCCATCAATCTATTCCCGACCGCCGGATCGTCAATTATGAATACTTTATTACATCATCCGTCATCTGTGTTTCTTTCTGTGTGCGATTCTCTCTCGGTATGGCCTTGTGGCACAGGGGTATAATCGTGACAGTTCTGACATTGCGAAAAAGAGACGCTTAGCTACATTAAGCGTAAGAAAGAAACGTTAAGCTGTAAATGTTTTTTGTCCTTTTTGCTGTGGCGCCTGTTTACGTCAGTTCTCTGTGCCAAACAATGAAACAAATGAAAAATCTGTGCCAAACAAAGGCTGACAGTTACAACAAAATTTTCTAAATGCTATTTATTTTTGATTTGCTAGTGATTTGTGGGTGTTTATTAAGTTTATTAGACTATTATCATCACTTAACGAGTGTGTGACATGGGTGGGTGGATTTTGTTCGGTTGTATAGAGCATATTGAACGAAAACACGATGGAATGATGGATGAGATATATTTTCACATGTAAGTAGATACTATCAAGTTTAACAAGCTTACATTCATCATAGTACTATCTATTGGCTCGATTTTAATATAAAACGATACTAATTTTAATACTGTAAGGTCTTTTAGTATCAGTTTTAAGTAAAAATTACGAGGTACCATATCATAACAAATCACATGGTGTTGCAAGTTATTGAAAATTTATTTTACCCACAAATATTATAGTATGCAAAGAAAATACTAGAAATTGTAACGGACTCGGGTTGGGTTTACAAATGGGGCGCACGAATTCGGTTTTTGTGAAGATTGTATTTTGTAGAAGTCATTCTCCTCTTTCAAATGAGGTGCCTCTCATTGTGAGGAAACGTTCGTTTCTTTTTTTTTCTTCCATGTGTGATTTCTTCTGTATAATATAAAGTTTATTGTATTGATACGAAATACGTGTTTCCTTTAAAAAAAACCCCATCACATATTTGGCCCACGATTATAATGCTCATGCTCATCCATTTATCTCTTTCATAGGTTTCCGACAGAAAAAAAAATATCAAGAAAATGGATAGACATTACCGGTCGCACAAATTGGGAACCAAGGAAACGTACAAAAATTGTGTTCGGCACATTTTGAAGAGGATTGTTTCGATTGGACGAAGACAATGAATTATACAATCCACTCAGTTTGTGTATATTAAATAATTATATTGAAATCAAATAAGTATGAGTAAAGTTTTTTTTCTTATATCGTCGGTTTACAGGAAAAACTCACTAAGGCTGATTTTTCAATATTCAGATAAATGTTATCTGGGTAATACAAACATTGAGAAACATTGAGACGCAACAGCATCAAAATTATTTCCCAGCAAAACTTTTGTCTGGCTATTGAAAAATTAGCCTTTAGTGTCTTTTTCCTATCAACCGACGATATACTCAAGTTTTGTTTTTGTTATTATGATAAGTTAAATTTCCCCATATTTAGGTTTTATTTTTTTGTCGGCAACATCTATGGTTTGAGTGAGAAAGAGAATAGTGCACACGGCGATTGCGAATCTATTTGTAGTTGATCTGAGCCTTGTGGCGACTTCTGCCTCTGTTTTCCTCTAATATGACAGGTGATGGACAGATCCTCGGTGGTATTTTTGTTCTGTCCGAGTGTTATCGATCGGAGAATGGTCTGGCGCTTACATTGTTGTTTTTGTATCGAGATACTGTTTGTATTGGGTAAATAAGTCTGCATGATATTAAAATGAAATTGAATTAAGCGCTATGATATTCTAACTAACATAAACAATTTCGCTGATTAAGTTTGTTATATGTTGGTTTAGACGGCCGAATGGCGTAGTGGTTAGTGACCTGACTACTGAGCCGATGGTCCCGGGTTCGATTCCCGGCTGGGGCAAATATTTGTTTAAACACAGATATTTGTTCTCGGGTCTTGGATGTGCCCGTAAAATGGCAATAGGCCCGCCCCCTATTACATTGGGACTAGCATAACACTCTGGCGAAAAGTGGGTGCAGTAATGCACCTCTGCCTACCCCGCAAGGGAGTACATTAGTACAAGGCGTGAGTGCATGTGTTGTTATGTGTGGTTTAATTCCGGCATCGTATTAAAATGGTGTATCTGTGTTATTAAGGGAACGATTCCTAGTTTATTATTCTTATAATGTATACCTTTAAATATCTTTGTTTAGTTCATTACATAGGTAGAATGTGATTATTCTTTCTATAACTTTTTGTTGTTGTCTACTGCCTTTCTGACGCGAGCTTGGGTGGCTTAAAAGCTAGTAACCCCATAGGAATTTCACATATAGACCCACGCCCACCTTAGAGGCTAAATACGAAAAATTCTACTCGTTACGATAGACGGATAGAACTCTACCTTTACAATACCATTTCACCCACCCCTATCCCAACTTCATAAGTAAAAAAAAAACAATTTTTCATTTTGTTGAATGCCAGTCATTACAACTCCCCTCTTCTCCGCTCCACAGGCGAAGAGCTCGGCCTAATCGAAAGCCTCGACATCAAGGACAACCTCGCCACCAACTGGTCATCCATGGAGCAGCACGCCGGCAACTCCTGGCCATCCACGGAGCAGGGGGCTGAGGGGGTGGGTGATGAGGCGGAGGGGACGGGGGGGTTGGCTCGGAGTGCCAGCGTGGTCGCGCGAGCTAACATGTGGCAGCACCTGCAGCATCAGGCTAAAGGTAAATACCAGGGCTTAAGATTGGGTTACCCTTGACGATAAGCGTGAGGCGTAGTCCTAATAGAAGGTCCTAGAGATGCATTGATCCCTTCTTTGTAGCTTACAGCCTTTAGGTGCCTGTGATTGGCCACTGCAGAACTTCAAGCAGTTCTCTTCTTCTTTACTCACCTGGCGCCTTGTACACAGAGTGTTAGAAATATAATAATATAGTAGCCGAGAGCGGCATGGGGAGAGAGAATAAGGCTCATATAGTGCATTCATGAATGTTTTTTCGTATTCAGTATAGTTCAATATGAGTCATCGCTCGTGACAGAGCGAAACACTGAAAACTATCAATTCTAGGAAATTAACTCCCGTATGAAAATTCTAGCATGAATCACTATATGGTTTCGACCGCAAAACTGAAACACGAAAGGTCGAGGGTCAAATGACGACACAAAATGCTAATGATTCCCAGAACTTTAATGCCACAGTGGCTTACTGCTAAATGTTACGGTGTTGTGGATCAAAAGATAACTGCATTAATTAAGCTATTGATCCATTAGGTATAATTATAACATCGGATAGTAGCCTGTTGTGACTGGATGAATAATGCTAAGCAGTGACAGGTCTGTGGACTGATGATGGATATAATATATTTCAATCTTGTCAATTAGTACCTAATCAGTCTACATTTTCACCATAAGCTAGTTTTACAAAATCTTGAACTAAAATTCATCTTTTTCCTCTAATTTCAGGGACCCCAAAGCCGTTGATTCGCCACAACCGGTCCAAAACGAACACCTCCATAGCCGATCGCTTCAAGACGCAACAGACAGATACGAGTCCAGAACAATCATTCTCTCTCGCTCAGAGCAAGAGCACGGCCAATGTGCTGGACAGGGATGAAGATGGTATGTGTTGTTGCGACTGTTTTGAGTGTGGGGGGTTTGGAGAAATGCTCTTTATGGGTTTTAGAATCATGGGGTGGTTTTAGTTGTCTTATGGGAGAAAATTGTTATAGTAAGAGCTGTCAAAAGGCTTGTAAACTAAATGTATTGGTAAACTATACATAATATAAGCGAGATACCGTTTTTATATAGATGTAGCCTATTACTTTTCACACTGCTGAACAAAGGCAACTACATTGCCTTATATTATTTAGTAGGTACAAATTTAATATAAACCCGCCAATACTGGTGAAAAATAATATTCACAGTTTTAATTATTTATTTCTACATAGATGTTGTACCAGCTTGTTTCTATTATCATTATTTATTATATAAAAGTTAAAAATCTACTTCAATATGTGTAAAAGTTCACAGTTTTGTGTGCGATGATAAAGAGCATTTCTCCAAACTGAATATATAATTTGCATAACGAATTTATGGATTTCGCGTAATTGTTAATGGTAGCAGGAATTGTATTTGTCTTGCAACGTTTTGTATTATCATTTTGAATGTTGAATGGCTGAATGGAGCTTCAATATATTTATACCAGGAAATAATTAAAATGAGAGGATAACCTACAAGAGTGCAATTTTATCAGTTAACCTTCCCGTTGGTAGATGAATGTATGCCGATTTCAAAGTTGGTTGGTCTCATACTGAAAATTGCGTAGTATGATGGGTAAATGCATCCGCTATCGGAAAAGTAATTGATAATATTTCACCCCGTATACATTGTGCTCCATTCAGCTACCGTAACGTTTCAAAGCTTATTTTCTGTGAATATCAAATTATTTGTTGCAATAGAACTTTCAATACCTATTTCGAATGACGATGCTGATGATGATGAAATTCAAATAGTTATACTATACATAAATCTTTCAAGCCTTTAAAAGTATACGTCCGCTTCTTTTGCATGTTCTCTTCACCACACACTGCACTCCACATTGTACATAAATATCGCACAACCCACCAGCCAAACTAGACGAGGATGACCCAGCGAAGCTATCCATCATGGACAAAATGAAGATGTTCAACACGAAACTAACCCACAAGCCGCCGGTAGCTGGCCTGAAGCCGAGAGAAGAAAGGCAAGTTAGAGCGAACAGGCTTAGAACTATGCCGGTCTTAGCCAGCCAAGTCCAACAAGCCATGGAGAACAACGAGAGGTTAACGAAGAGTTTTACACAAGAAGAGGTGCCAAGAAGTTCCGCTTTTCAACTGAAGATGGAGCTGTTTCGGTCTGCGAGTGCCCGGAATACTTCGTTAGAGTATTTGATGAAGCAGAATGCCAAGTATAGGAGTTTAGGTCTGTTTGTTTTGTGTTTGGGCTGCGCTTGAGTTTTTTTTTGTTGGGTGGTTGTTGTAACGGGTACTAATAGGTTTGATTGGAGTTTTGCGTTGTTTTTGGTATGTTGCTGGTAGAGTTTTGGTGAACTTTTTATTGAAATTGATTAAGTACTACCTAAGTATATTACTTGTGAGATTTTTCAATTACTTTTGTGGGTACTAAGTCAAAATTTCGTCCAAACTCTACCAGTAATATAATAACAGGTAAGTTGAAAAGCTGAGTTGTTTTGCATGCACTTTTTATTGGTATTGCAATTGCATGGACCCTTGCATGGTAGAATGCTATTCGTTGTTACAGGAAACCTAATAATAAATTATTACGCTAATAATTATTATGCTATAGTTACTCCTATATTGGTGTTACAGCTAAGTTTTAACTTGGTTGCAATTTTAGGTGTTTTTAAATAACTATGAATTTTATACTAATTTTAAATTACCTACTGTATAAAGAGAGTACATATAACCTTGGGTGGCATGATAAAGGTTTTTCAATATCTATTTTGGGAGAAAACTAACATAAATGCACTATTCCTGCACACTTTCTGTTGTATAAAGTCATGGCAAAATATTGAATATTTTTGATAGTCGCCACACGATTTTATTGTTGTGTTACACTTTAAATAACAAAAACCCCAAACTACTCGCTTCTAAACACCTACCGATTAAGCGTACTGAAAAAACAATTTTCCTTTCAAATTACGTTAGCAGTTTCACGCAATTTTACCCCCAATCACCAGCATACCTCCGAACCAAAAACCCAACCTAACCCCTCCACTTCAAGGTCTAAATCCTCTTATGGTTTACAGACATGGATGACGAGGATACCCCGCCTGAGCGAGCTGAGCGCATGATCACGCCCGAAGTCAGAGGTATACTGAAAGCGGGCGCCACGGCCGTGCCCAAACCCAAGACGCTGGCTAAGGGGGAGAGCTCTGAGGTTTGTGCTATGTTTATGTAGAATATTTAAGTAGATCTACCAAGCGGCATAGCATACATACAGCAACATAGGTATAAGGGCTTGTACACAAAACCGCGTTGCGACGTCACATCGCAAAAACGTGCGACAGTAATCAAGCATTTGCCCTGAAAAACTGTCAAAACAATCGCAGATTTATGTACAAGCCCTAACCCGTATAACAATCTATGACGTCGTTCGGTCTTCACGGATTCCACCAGCACCTTTTTCTGTTCATCCAACGGGAAAGGAACACTTGGTAATAAAACAGTCTACTGTTTGGCTAAATAATCATATCCTTATCATGCTGTTAATAATGTAAGTATTTGTTGCAATTCAAATAGCCAGTATTGCCCCTGTCTATCTGTATCACTTTTTATGTAAGTACCCAATAGTTGTCCTTGTCCAGCTAGTCACGCTAACATCCCCTTCATTTCCAGGGTCTCAAAGACGAAGGCATAGACAGTTCATCGGACGACGAGTCAGCGTCCGCTAGCAGCGTGTCTTCATCAGAGAAAAGTTGTTCATCAACAGAAAGCTCAGATGAAATCCCAGAACAGAAACCCAAGAGATTCGCTCTAGAGACCCCAGAACAAAAACCCCGAAGATTCGCGGCCAGAAAGAGCAATAAACTCAAAAACTCCAGGACCGATTCGGACTTGGCCAAAATGCTGACGCCTAAACCCGAAAACGTGTACCCAAGAAAGGTCCAAGCTATACAGCTACCAGGAGCCAATGAGTTGAAGGAGCGTTTGAGTCAAGCCAAAAACACAGATGTCAAACTGCCGTTTCTGGCTAAACTAGCGAAGAAATCACCAGAGATTCAGAAAGAGAAAGATGACCCGAACAATCCAAGATACAGAAGGTTTATCAAAAAGTTGGATGAGCCAATTCAACTGGGAAAGCTGAGGAGGCCCCCAGAAAAGCTGAATCAGTCCTTTGATAGGATAGAGGATAAGCCACCGACTGTGTTGAAGATTTCTGCGTTGAATCAAGAGGCTAAGAATAAGTTCTTCGGTCTGGAACCTAAGAAGGAGAAGAGTATTGATGAATTGGCAGCTGCTGTCAGAAGGTTTATTCCACCGGTAAGTACATCTGCTGTAGTATCGTAGACCTTTGATTGTTTAGAAGCCATTTTGATTTCCTTTTGTTGTGTTGCCTAGCTAAATTTCACATCTATGGAATGTGTACTATGTCACTGATCATATAACCTAGACTACCCATAAGAGCTATCTACATGAAACGGTAAGGTGTGGGTGAGAGTAGACCGTCTGGTTCTCATTGCCTCATTCAAAGCCTCCTTATAATTTTCAATGTCATGTAACCACCGAATCTATCAATGACAGTGAGGGGGTCGATGCGTATAATATATCTGCCATACTGATACCAATGTCTAGTTTGTATGTCCAGTGACTGTCGAACATCGAAATATGCTTTGCATGGTCCTCCGTTGGACTCCGTACCGAGTAATACAATACAGTCCACGGACCGAAAACAAATGCCTTGTTAGTCTTTACAAAGTAGCGTCATCTTGTGTTCTCCTAACGCACTATTTCCTCCGCCAGGTGAAAGTAACGCCATCTAGTGTTCTTCTAACCCACTACTTCCTCCGCCAGGTGGCCAAGTCGCAGTCGACGGCGGTGTTCGAGGCGGGCTCCGGCAGCGACGGCGAGAGCAGCGGCGGCCGCGAGGTGCGCCAGATCACCACCAGAGTGCGACACAGGTTGGTCAACTAATTTTCATAGAAATTACTACTGATTGATGTTAATAATTCCCGCAAGCTCCGCGTCTACCTTAAAAGTTTTACTCGGGAAATCTAAAAAAAATACCCTTTTAATAATCCAGGGTGGAAGCTTTCTCACATTTTCCCGTGAAAGAGTAACAAACATCCGATTGCGAGTCACCTATAATTTCGCATTTGGTGATGATAGTAGTGAGCATCTCTGTGTAAAACCTATAAATCACGTGATATAATTTGTGTTAGAAAATATTAAGTTCTTACACCCACAGGTATACTAGGTTAGGTAAGTACCTACGTCCAAGAGCTTAAAATTTAAACGTACAGTCATAAAACCTCTATTTGAGCTCGGTACATTATATTTTGTTAGTCAAAAATTAATTGCATAGTCAAAAATCGATAAACTGACAACTTTAATTTCGAATCATCGATCAATTTAAAAAGAAAGCAGGCAAAAAGTTATTGGCTATTAATGGGTACTTCTAGTGATGTTTGTAAAACACTCAGCAGATTGATTGGATAATTGGCTAGCAAATCACTTTGGAAACCAATTTATTTTTAAAATAGATAGATAGACTATCTTATAGTTTATTCTTAGCTGACGTTATACTAATACATCATTATAGTTATTTATAAATTCTTCAATCCGAAGATCGTATGTGTATATTTATTATGTGTTAGTTAGTCGACAAACTAACTAAAGATCGACCGACTCATACAAAATTATACAGAATTAACCGTTAACTCACTAACAAGTTCAGTAAGAAATTGCTAAGTTTATATGCAAACTATATTATTATCACTTAACCATAATCAGTGTCAATTAGAGTTATTCTGCATATATTAACAACATACTTGCTATTTCATAGAAGTCACCGGTTAAGTGAGCATTTATGGGGACAGCTATCCGTTTTCTAACTACCTAGTAATCGCTGGAACGAAAGAAAGTATCAATTATACGATAAAAAGTTAACTTCTGTAAGACTGGTATATTGAGTCCGAAAGTGGAATTACATGGGCAAAGCGAAATTAACGATGATGTTTTCAATTAATGATAGATACTTATATTTAAAAAAAAAAGTTAAATAAATAAAAAATAAAACATAAGATAACTGCTTGATTATAGTATGGTAATGGTTATTATATTGACTTGCCATTTTGAAGCATAGAAATATTTACCGATAGCAAAAGCAACATTTCTTAATATTTACTTGTCAATTTGGTATCCGTGTATTTCTTTCATTATCATCTATCATGATCTATCGATTTCTATATAAAAGTAAAGTAGCACTATCCTGCATACTTAATTAAAACTAACCAAGTCATATAAATTTCCTAATAAAATAATAATTGACTTATCGCGTGCCAAATACAACGTTAGGCAAGTCCCTCAGAATCACTTCCTCATATCCCAAATGCCACAGTTAGCCACGATAAAAGGGTTCCATATACTTCTATCTAGCTTACACAACTCTTAAAGACATCAAACACCCATTAGCAAGCATGCTAAAACCGCGTTATACATTAAAACACATAATAAAAACTACTCCAGTTCAGACCACATGGCCATTTAGTCGATTCACTGACCCAGTGGGCCATAACCATTATGAATTCAACACTTTTAAATATTACTTAATATCACATCACTTAAAAGTGACGTAATACCGTTAACAACCGTGACCACAAAAAAGTTTTGACCAAAAATGGCAATATTCGTTGCGCGGCTCGCCATTTTTAAAAGTAAATGCAAAACAACCTTACCTCTTTGGTATGAAATGTCTTAGTTAGATTATCAATGTAATACCGCCTGTATTGCTTTGTGATAGGAACTACGTTAATAATGTGTTTAAAAATAGAAGTAATGTTTGTATAATTGTCGTTAAAATATAAATGGAAGTGGTAAAGAAACATGAGTGCCGATGATGAGAGCAAATAAGTTATTCAAAAAATCTGTGATAGGTATGGATAGCAATATAAAAAAATGCAGGTGGTATAGTATAAATAAATGAGCGTATGTAATGTAGTTTAATTTCAAAATCAATCTTCGTCAAGGTTCAAACGGTACTTGAAGCTTTATTCCAATCTTTATAGATATTAGTTTCGCTTGACACACATGATGGATGGAAGAGTTTGCCCCATTACCTCTGGACGCCATATTTGAGGCCGGCCATTTTATTTTGATTTACAACATCATAATAACCAGATTATTTGGTGTTCTGATGAGCTACTTTATGCTCTTTTTTAAACCGGTACAAAACACATCGTCATCTAACCAAATTAATGACTTTACTCATCATTCATATCATTTTAAAAACCCACCATACTACACTACTATTTTATCATGTTACATACATGTTATACATAATATAAAGCATCCAAATCAAAACAACTGCAATTTCAGTCAGATAACTTACAGTCAGTCAGCCTTTCTCATCCAGCCAATACTGTGTTTATTCCTATTCTGTATCATAACTTCATAACATTTATTAATTTATTACTTGTCATTGTAGCACTAGGCCAGCGTGGTGGACTAGGCCTAAACCCTTCCTTCATTGGAAGGAGACCCGTGCCCCAGCAGTGATGGGTCGTGATGATGATGATTCATTGTAGATCAAAATTTGTGTAGGTATACTTCTGACTCCCCAATATGTTTATTGTAATACATCGTCATCTCAGTATTTCCCCAACATCTCACAAGTACCGCCTCGTCTCGGCCGGGCGTCGAACCAGTTGTGTCTCTGTGAGAGCTTTCACTGACGTCACTCGGAGGCCTCGATTCTTAATGACTGGCTCGTGTGAGTCATGCTTTATAGTATCGTAGGTACCTATGAAACTGGTGTTCATGCGTTGCTTCGACGGCAAGGTAATTTGTTTTGGTGTTTTGTAAGCTACGACTCAAAAGAGGGGTGTTATATGTTTGACGTATCTGTCTTTAGTAGCGTAGCTCCCAAAGGGCTGAACAGATTTCCGATTTGTTTTTTACGATGATAGCTAATGTTACCCCGAGTGTTCTTAGCCATATTTTATGAAAAATGAAAATCGACTTTGCTTTATTCAAAAAGTTGAATGTCGACGGTTTTTTTTTAACGGTGGTAGGAACTGTGATATATTATGGTTACTATGATTCTGAGCTGAAATAGGTTGTTGTGTTATTGTTGTTATTTATTTATTTTATTATTCTAGAATAGCCATGTATGGATGTGAAATTCTGTGTTAAGATTATTATTTTTATGTATGTTATAAAAAATCTACATGGAATATAGATTGATAAGAACAACCTGTAATCAACAATAGATTTTCTTGAAATGCTTCATGAATTAACGTAAATTTTATAGCGGCAGCGGCGTCTACACTTCACAACATCGTGTTACTAAATTGAGCCATTGAGTAATTACTCAGTTGAAATTCCATAAAACGCAAGAACAATCACGATCACAGAACACTCTACAATCTGTTCTGTGTAACACACAATTGCAGGAAATCGAAAACTATTTCTATTGCCCTGTTATTCTTACATCGGTATTTAATCATTTTTCGGTCAGTGGTTTTGTAAAATGCACTGTATTTTGTAACCTAAATTGGGCACTTTTTTGGTCTATATATTGCCCGTTGTAACAACTACTAGTGGATGCGTCTATTCATCGCGATCTATGATTTTAGATGTAACACAATCTAATTTGGTAAATAGGAATAAAGATTTACCTCACATTTTTACATTATTTACCACGCACCGTACTAAGCCGAAAAAACATTCTTAAAACAATTTGTTATAATTTTTAAACTAAGGTAGTGCTATATTGAATATTATGAAATTAAAAATCCAAATTCAAAACATAATGTTACTAGAGCAAATACGGATTTCTAACAAATGCGACCTTTGTGCACAAAGGTCTCTCCCTCAGCCTTCTCATCCAGCCACTACCGGCTACCTGTCAAGGCCACATATTAGTGAAAAGAAACAATCAAATACCTAATTTAACAATTGTATATTATCCTCGATTAAGATCTCGTCATGCTTTATGAAAATATAGGTTTGTAGGTCTCTCTAATGATAGTAAACCATAGTATTACATGGGTTTCTAATTATATTGACTCTTATTGTTCTAAGAATAAAGTATGTGGGTAGGTGGAAAGGTTTTCATAGTTTGTATAGTGGGTGTCAGTTATGCAATATGGTAATCACTTACATTGCATGTTTTGTATTACAAAGGTTTGATGTAATATTTAAATTGGGAGGCTTTATAGAAATTACCATATCCTTTATGATTGCTTTAACAGAATCATACAGTATACAGTGCGACAAACTTATCTGTTCCGGTGAGAGCGAACTAAATTGATCCATATCTCATTACTTACTAATGAATTGTATATTGTAAAAGATTAGATGGATTTATTAACACCGCAAGAGCGAATTAACAATACGAGCAAACTCAAAATCTTATAGAATTAAGAAATATTAGCCATTTATGTGAGCTGTCACCGGAACAGATACGTTTGTGGCACTGTAGCTTATTATAATATTGTTTTAAAATCTGCTAGCTAAAGTGACAGTGCTTCCGTCATATCTGCCGATGAACCGTTGACCGTTGTGGCAAACATAGCGTTGGACACCCTAATGAGGATCTGGTTTCACCAAAAAGTATGAACATCAAATCATGAACTCCGCTCATGTCTGGTCAATCTGGTAATTGCTCAAAGAGTACAGTTAACACTAACTGCTTACAACAAGATAAGTGCTACATAATCGGACCCCCACTTTCTTGCGCTGACTGTCAATTTGACAGTTTAATCAAGGGGGGCGATTCTCGAATCATCATTTCTTAATCGTATGTTGCATAAGATTTGTTGACTTATGCCGGAAATTAATATGCTATTTCAATACGTTTCACAGCTGTTTAGGTTTGATTTATGTAGGAGTTCCTAGCGTTGAAAGCCTATAAATTTGCAAGGCATGTTGTGGATTACTTTGCTTATATTTCACAATATGTAATGTAGACCTCAGTACAAATTTACAGCGAAAAGTTAGAGATAGAAAAAATGAGAAAATGTTTATATTAAAATCGTGGTGAGAATAGGTCGCCTGTAGGGTCAGTGTCACTTCTGCAGTCGCCAAGGTCCGTAGTGTGATTGAGAATAATGCGATCAAAGAATAGCGCATGTATCATAATCCTGCATATTAATAATGATTTCTTAGCTTTTCATTGTAATTACACTCCGAGGAATTTTAATAAATAAAATTATAAGTGTAGGTAAATTATTTTAATTCTATTACACACAAAACTACCTATTTAGGTAATAATTTTAATATCACAAAGAGGAATATTTGTAAGTACGTTTCTAACGAAAATTTCTATCATTATTATTAATTTTCACTATCCCTGATCAATGTAGGCTACCTTTTATCCCGGAAACCCCATGGGAAACCTTTAAAATGTGGTGTGAAGTAACTGAGTAGAAGCTAGTGATAAATAATCCAGTTAGAAATTAGGTTTGCCTGGCGTAACGGTATCATTTGTAGTATGGCATATTGAGACCTGTGAGTCATTGGTTGATATTATATTATCGATAACATAAATGTAGACTTAGTTCTGCCTCGTTAGTTTGTTTGTAAACACAAAACTGCGTTGTAGCCTTTGATCTTTGAAACTGCGTTGTTTTTAACTGAAGTTTTACTCCTTTTTCAACAATTTCAGGCAATAAATAGTAGATAAAATCGTGCACTGGGGTTACCGTTGTCACGTACGGTTTGCTGTTCGTAGACTTAATTCATGAAAAAATATATTATAATAAGCTTTATAGTCGAGCGGTGGTAGCTCAGTCGGGTAAGCCCGCTTCTCACGCCAGAGATGCGGGTTCGAATCCCGGCGCTGACATGTACCAATGAGTTCTTTTAACTTAAGCACAATGTATACCATCGCTCTTACGGTGAAGGAAAACATCGTGAGGAAACCTGCATATCTAGATCTAGCAAATCTAGATATGTGAACCCACCAACCCGCAGTGGACCAGCGTGGTGGGAAAATGGTCCAAGCTTAGGAAGGCACAACGGTTCCATCCGAGAGAGTCAGGTGCAGGTACTTACACCCCCACAGAGAATAGAATAAAAGCTTTATAGTCTGTCCTTTCCATTAATACAACTAATGCCGCCTCCACACTTCGTATCAATCGCACTGAACTTGATAAGCCACATAAACCGTGAATAGTAGACTACATGGTGCGTTGGGACTTATTCTCTTCCTACAACGCCATATGCAGAAGTAGGAAGCCCGCAGCTTATGACCTAGACTTGTAACTTTACGCCTAAGCCTGTTATGGTTTATGAGACAATGGTGTTGTTTGGATTTGGTTTAGATACTACCTGAAATGGAAAGCGCTAGCCGTAAATCTCTTAAATCGTGAAATATTTAAAAAAACTAGTGTATTTATGTACTTAGAGAGGATAATAATGGCTAACATTTAGTAGATACGGCTAGTATAGACTTCTCTCAATATTAAACAAACATATTGGCTCCAATGCAACTTCGAGACGAGGCCTTAGCCAGACTAATAAAAACTGCGTTCAACTGTGAAGTGTTTTACTTTTACGTGAAATAGCTAAGCGAAAGTTACGGGTCTAGACTCACCCTCTGTCTTATTTACCTGTGTGTCTGGGCATGAAATGAAGCGGGGAAGTATATTACCCCCTTCAAGGGATCAAGGGTCATAAGCATGAGTTTTACGGTTTTTAAGGGTTCGAAATGAGGCTTCTTTTGTTTATTATACCGATGTTTTTATCCTGGGTGATGAGAATGTAAAACTGAAGGTCTTGCGACGAAACACTCTCTCTTCGATTTACGTTATTTCAGTACTTTAATCACTATACCCGACGACAGTTTTTTGTTGTTGTACCTAAATATCAGCAAATTATAGTAGGTATAGCAAACACTATTATGAAATAATATCATACAGTTTATGGATAAACCAATCGAAACTTAACAGACTCTCGTGAGAATAAATAGTTCTGTACTGATTTCCTCTGAGGCTCATATTGATCTAGAACTAAAACTATAGTCCTATACATAGGACGCAGGACACGTCTGCTGCAAGTCTAGACCGAATGCATTTATTTAGACGATTTTTAGCTTTTACCGCTTCGATAAAATGTTGTAGCGAGACGCGACTCGGCACGTATGAGTTGATGTGATGTCGCATACGAAATATGTTTGAATTTTATACCGTTGATATTTTCTTTGGACTTTATGATATCTGAATATTAGATTGGCTATTCCATGGTTTATTTTAGTAAAAACCTCAAAATTGCACCAATACTTTTTGGTAATTTACTTAAGTATTAAAATCAGATCTTTCCTGAGCGATTTTCATAAGAGGACCTTATAAGTTGTAAAGCTAACGAACCCTACAAATGCAATTAAAAGTTTTAACTGTCTAGACGGTGGATATTAAGGAAATCTTATTGTTTATTCCCCGAAGCTACAGTAGGTATGAACCCTCCACCTTATCTCCACTTCCAAATTATAGATCTCTTAGAAGAATTTTACATTGTACACAAGAAACTATCTCAAAATTGCTCTAGCCTAGACGCTGAGATTTACATAAGGAATATAACATGTAGGTACTTACTTATGCTTCAGTTTTTAAGGAAGAATTGACAAGTTGAATAAGTAAAATGTATTTTCCCAACTTTTACTTTTTACTCGGGTTTGGCAATATTATAATTTTCACTGTTTAGAAAGTGGCAATTTCGCGCACCATTGCACTTAAAATTTATAGCAACCTCAACATTTTTCGTATTAGATTATCGCGCCATTGTTACTGCGTATCGAATCAGTACATCCAAAAAGCAGCGCCACAAAATCATCAAACCATAAAGTTTATAAAATCCGAATTTATTACACAATACATGGCGTATCAAATTAGACTTTACGATGTAGATCATAAGAGCGGAAAACACTCTCGATTTCAACAGTGCTGTTAGTTGGTTGCTGTGATCTAGTTCCGATAGTATGAGTTTTACGATACTATTTTATACTTCTCTGTCACGGACCACGGAAAATGTATAGACAGCGCAATAATAATAATAATAACATTTATTTTCAGATAACAAGGTCCATAGTACATGCAATATGTGACTACTCAATTTTACTACTTCAAATTACACCCATAATTATGTTATTAGGTACATACAATACAATCACGCAAAATTATTTAACAAAATTTAACATAAACTGTTCCGGCTGGTAATCCGAAATATAACCATCTTGTATTACAAATTATTTGCTGGCCTTTTGTATTGGAATAGGAGTAATGATAGGTTTATAAATAAATAAGTCTCTCATTGTGTTTTTTCTTAGCGTGTCGGTAAATATTTATACCAGAGCTAGCGTTCGTCACTGAAGTAAAGTTGAGGCGTACAAAACGCATATATGTTCAAACTAGCTGTTCCAGCGCGCTTCGCTTCGCCTTAAAAAGTTTTCCCGTGGGAATTCCGGGATAAAAAGTAGCCTATGTTCTTTCCCAGGGTCTAGACCGTATGTATACCAAATTTCATTCAAATCCGTTCAGTAGTTTTGGCGTGAAAGAGTAACAGACAGACAGACAGACAGACACAGTTACTTTCGCATTTATAATATTAGTTAGGATTCTTTCACCAAAAGGTACTGTCTATACATTTTTCAGAACTACGTACTAAGCTTTCAGTGCTACTGTTTCTAGGTTAAACGTTTTGTGATAACGTTAGAGTTGGCCAATGGACCGCATACATTTCATGCTGATGTCGGTTTTATTTACATTTGATGCGGGTCTGGTACGTTTCGATGCGCCATGTGGTATGATTTGCTGTGTGCACTCATAAAGCATTTACACATGATTGAGCTTCCAAAGTATATTAGCACCATCTCTGTTATATATATATAACACTATGTATGTAATATCTACAAAACAATTCAATGTACCACACAGCAGATAGGTAATCATCACATTCATTTATAAACTCATTCTCTTCCATCCAAAGGTTGTCTGGTAGAGATTGCTATAAAAACAATTAAGCCGCCTCTCTGTACTGTTTATTTAAAATTTGCAGATTCAAAACAAGTTTTTAGAGAATACTGTTGGATTTTTGATATATAGTGCAAAGTTTAAAGCCAATAGTAACATTCAGGTAAATAGTACCGAAGTGCCGCAAGCGATGCCGTACTGTCGATCAGGCGAGTCGATTGTGAGTCGCGGTTCCCACGCCGTCGTGACCTTTCAGAAATACGTCGCCTCACCCCCTCTTCACCGGAGCTTAGATTGACGATATACGGACAAGATGATGTGTCTCATAGAAAAACATTGCAAAAAAATTACCACATTTGTACCAATAATGGTACCATACAATGAGAAGACACGACTGTAACCATGCTCAAGTTGCTTTCGAGTGGCAGCCTGGTGGAAGAAGGAGACCAGGTAGACCCGTGCAGAGCTAGAGAAGGTCCGTGGAGGCGGAAATGAAGAGGGCAGGTCTATCGTGGGCCCAAGTGAAGGAGGCGGCTCAAGATAGGGAAGCGTGGCAAAGAATGTCTGTAGCCCTAAGCTCCACAGGCGAGTAACAGGACTATAAGTAAGTAAGTAAGTACCAATAATAATGAAAACCATTGTACCAATGAATAAAGTCACAATTAATATTCTAACCGAATTCAAAATAAGAGCTCAGTGGTGGAAGTGGGGTGTTATTTGTCGAGACGTTTCTTTAACACCGACACTCTATCTAGTCCGTATTAAAATATCGTTGCACTCTTCACCAGAATGTCGGTAAAAACTCGATCACGACACGACTGTGTCCCGTAGAGCGATGCGTTTCCTATTTTTTTCTTTATTTTTTTCCCACAACCCGCCCTTAATATACTAGTTTGACGGCATTACTAGTTACCCGAAGTTATCTTGGGATTCTTGTGTTTCTTACGTTAATAACGTTCTCAAGTATCGTCTTCGTATGAAAGGATTATATTATAATATTTCTGAGGTACACTGCAACTTTACGAGAGCCAATATATAAACGGTGTGATGAAAATGAAAATGAAAAATGAAAAATATCTTTATTGTAAGAAAGTAGGTACACATTGTGTCCTGGCTCCCAAACTAGGTGATGATTCAGAATGAAATTGAAACCCTACACAGAATAGAAAAGAATATTTTATTTAACCTTAAATTTTACGTTTATTTTTTGAATGTAAATAGTCTACCACTATTTCACAAAGGCACAGTCACTGAAGAAATCGAAGATTAAATGTCAGTTCAAAATGCATGTCTTCCTAGAATTTAGCAACGGCCACGTGTTGCAGACTGTACAAAGGTCATTTGTTGAGCGGTTCTATGGAGGCAGATGGCGGGCTGATGCAATGAGCCTGTTCCAACCGTATAATAATAACATTTAACGCTTCTTGATGTTCTAAATCTAATGTATCAACAACATTCACGTTTTCCTAAGCATCGTCGTTTACCTTTAGTTTAACGTTTAACTTTATCTCATCTCAACCATTCTTATTCTTAGCTTTGGAGCAAGGCATCTTCATTCTCTAGTAGATTATTAATGTAAATACTAAAACCATAATGCACAAGCACAGCGTGTCCATTGTTCCCAGCTAAGTCTTCGATAGCCTTTGTGTACAGACCTTCATTGTTTATTCAATGTGCTCTTGTTATACTTGTAATAGATAGCGGACCTACTTAATCTACAATAGTTGGCTAAACTAATGTTTCATGTTGTCTGCGTTCAACACAGCTTGCATTGTCGTGTCTAGAGCGGTCTTATGCAAGCTATCCGTCAGTATCGCATGCGTTATTTTTTGTAATCGCTACTTTTGTATTGCTAAAGCTATTTAGGTCTAGATGCATAAAAAGTGTCGCAAGTGTGCAAAGGGCCGGTGTGTCAAGATTGCGTCGGTCACGGAAGAGTCTGAGAGCTATTGTTGTCATTGTTCCCCAAACCGACCGCTCCGCTGCCATTCTTGCCGCGGTCGTTACGTCGAACGCTACTTTATTGCCAAATCCGGTTGGGTCACATTAATTCCTGCCGAGCTTTTCAGGTCATACTGTCATTACATTCGGCTATGGCTCAATGTCTATCTGTGACATAATAACAACTGATCGCACGTATCGTTCTACCTGAGCCAGCGACACGCCCAATTTTGTAGCACGCGTGTGGACGCATACGGTGGGCAGCTTTTGTTTTGTTTACGTATCGCACCGTAGTACCCCCGTGTGTAGCTAAGAGCCGTTACAAAGCCTCCGACCCGTTTGAGTAATCGATGTCGATGGTATCGCCGTCTCGGTCGAACCGGTTGAGAACGACAGGGACGGAGTGGCTGCAAGCGACAGAGACGCGAGTGTCGAGGGTTTAGCGGCGGCCGGCGGCGCTCAGCTGTGGTCTCGGCTCAGTCGCGCGCGAACCGTCCGGCGCTTGCCCCGTGTCGACGCGGCCCGCACAACAGCTGATCGCGATCTTAACAACACACATAAACAAATACACAAAGCAAGCTGTTATCATAAAAATGTTGACAGAAGACCGGTAGACCCGCAGGCGGCGTCGGAAGCCACGCGAGCGTACGCGAGAGTTCCGCTGAGGATACAGATCGATATTCCGAATTTGGTCCTGCGACCTCCGCCTCTAAAGGCTGTATTTTGGTGCAATATGTTAAATGGGTGCAATAATGAGTAAATTGTAAGACTGATTTTTAACCGTGTGACTGTTTTATATAATAACAAGTGAGCAACCGCAAGAGTTCGTCTTTCAAGTGCAGTGAACGTGAGAATGGATTTCCGTAATTGATTCCTTGGTCAGGTGCTACGTCTTCGTTGTATTAACCTGTGAGTACCCGCCAGCTACTCTGCATGTGTAATGTTTACACGGGCTTGTTTGCCGTGCTCGGCACACAGTAATGATCTAAGCGTTTAAGCGTCGCGTTACCAAAACATGCAAACGTTTTTTACTCTTATCAACTTCTCGGAAGACTTTGCTATAAAATTCTCGTTTGCAGCGTGTACTCTCTGAGATTTTGGAGCCGATATTGTGTAGTTAGTTATGTTTGTTGTCTCCCCTTGTCCCGTCTGCCTGTCTGCCCCCTCCCCGGAGGGTTGACTGTGAACTTGTGGGGTGCGTTACCCTCTGCAGTGAATGGAGACGCGGCGGCGGTCGACAAACCCTGCCTTTGCGAATCCCTAATTGAATCCTTTGTCGAACGGGATACGTTTTCTTCTAATTCGTGTTATTGATTGAGGGATTATAAGTTAAAATCTGGCCGTAGAAGTACTTAATTGAAATCGACGGCTTTGTCTGCAAAATATGGTATCATAGCTAGTGGAATGCTATTAATTGACCGCAGTAATAATAGTTTAGTTGTCTCGATCTCGATAGAAACGTTGCAATGTTGATAATTATCTCGGCTTGTTATGATACGCGATCGTCATCGTTCCAGTAATTTGTAATTATTCTCGTTAACTGTGATATATTGAGTTGGCAAATTGTATGCAATTTTGTTTCAGCACAACACAGATCAGATCATCTAGCTATCAATCAAATTTTGATGTAAATTGAGTTTCATTCATGTGAGTATTCACTTTCGAGCTCGACTATTTGATTTGGCAAGCCGTTCTCAGCATGTGCTGAATGTCAATTTGCCTCCATTGAGCTGCAGTCAGCACGTGTCGTCACTTTCATCTTATATTCTACGAGGACTTATCCGTTTTCTCGCATTTATATCCACATTTGTTGAGTTTCTCCTTTCGTATGCCAGGAAATGTTGCTTTAGGAAGTGCGTTCGAAAGTGCATTTTCCTTGTAAAGATAACATTTGCATTATTATCTCACTTAGCGTTTCTGGTTAAAATGTTTTCTTAATCGTTTTCGTTGCTTGTATTTTCTTTAACATTTCTTTCAGGTCTATGTTTTACAATATCTTTATTGAAATCGTCGGCGTTTCGTTCACGATTGTTACTATCTGATGGCGTTGCCTTCGTCATGCTCTGCCGGTTGTGCTTATTTTCTTTTTTTTTCTATTAAGTACAATACCATCAACTATCGGTCGATATGAGGTATTATAAAACATACAGATGAAATAAATGTTAATGCCTTCGATGTTTATGTTGCGTATGTAAATTCATGTCGTAATGTGAGTTTATTGATTATGAAATTGATGCTATCCCGGTTCTTATTTTCGGTATTTTCAACATATTTTTGAATAGTATTTGAATAATTTGTTAACCAGTTTGGTTGTATGTCACGTCTAGAATGACCTGCCGTGAACTTGAATGCTTTTTTTGTTAGTTTTCGGGTCGCGCACGTGTTTTGGTGCTATGATAATTTGTTTTCTTCTGTGCTTCTATAGAAGTAGTTAGATTAAAACTTTTTGTACTTAAATTTATATGAAATAGCCTTCAGTTTAGCTACTGTGGTTTAGTAATTTCGTTTGAACTAGCCTGTATCAAGGTCGCATAGATAGTCACGTCTTGACCAAGCCTATAATCTCTTAGTGATTGCCGTTTTTTATAGTCTTGCGTGTTTATTCTTTTTTCAATCACACCCAGTTAGTAGATCACCAAGTATGTTTCTAATTGTAAGTACAGTAAAATAGTTATTTGCTTGAATGATTTTAAATTGTTTACCTTGAATTAGTTTTAATGTAACAATAGTATTTTAAGATCAACGATCATACGCGTGATTTATGATTTATACACCAGCGTCTCGCTTGCCTATCCTTGACAATTCAATTAAAAGGTTACTAACTCTTAAACTAAAGGTTATACTCTCTAAATGTTAACTAAACTACGTTGGTACCTACTTAATATATGGATTGTATGTATAGTTCTTGAAAGAAAAAATCTCAAGTGGCAAAGATGCGTTCCAAAATAAATATTTTTAAAGCTCGTTCGTAGTTGAGTTAATTAGTTGGTGGTGGCTTCCTGTGTTAAAACTAAACATATTTTTAGATTTATTGATTGACGCCGGTGTTGTAGGTTCCTTTGTTAAAGAAATACCTACTTTACTTGGTTGGAAACAAAACGTCCAGGATTGGACTGAAATACTTTTAGGAAAAAAAAAAACGTTTTCCTATTTACTCGTTCATCTAATGTCTAAAAAAAGTCTCCTTCACTATACTTACTTTGTCCTTCAAAAATCAAAATTGCAATATAGATTTCCTTAACAATTTATTTATTAGCAACGGGTAATTAAATAAATTAACATTAACATTGGGACATGTATAATTTCGTTTCGTTAACAAAGTCTTGCACTGTATTTCCATTCGAATACGTCAAACGTATGTTTCTTAATTTTAACACAAGGTTTATTTAAACAGCTGTTATGAAAACTTTTGCTGCGGTCAAAACATTATTTTATGTTGTTAACTCAACAGTGACCCAATAATTTACAGATTAATGATAAGAATATGAGTATTTTTTATTTCTAAACAGCACTTATAATTTGTAATAAAGATTATCAAGGTTATTTGTAATCGTATTTGCTATCGGTTACATAGATACACATAATATCTAGTGTAACATTAAATCGTGAATTTTGTACTTATCCTCATTAGAACCAGAAACCTCTACAGCATCATATTTTTTTATTAAATTCTTTAAATTTTGTAGGTTTTATTTATAAATTTTATTCTTAAATCACAAAACATAAAATTTTACAAGAATTGCTAATTAAATCTTACTTCGGAATATCACAAAGTCGGAGTATCACCTACATTTGTATTTCTTGTTTGTACTAAATGCTGAGTTAAGAATAACATTAACACGCCATTTGTCTCTTATCAGTTTAACCTATTTACAAGTGACTTCGTAATTACAGTCAATCTAACGGCTTATCTAATTCTGACCTAAAAATTACCTTTAACACATACGAATATTGTGACTAGGTTTTGTCACTATGGTGAGAAGATTAGCCAGTCAGATCATCCTACAAGGGATCGATCGTAGTCTGTTCTGACACTTATGCATAATACATGTTACTGCAATGTCTGTACTCTGTACCTTTCAAGTGTTCAAATTAAACCGGAGATCTCTAAAACACGAAGCAGTTAACTACCATGTAAATGTTCATAGCTATGAGACATTACCTTCCAGTGTCTCTCGATAGAAATCTCACATCGCCGCGTAAGGCAAGCGACGTATAAAAGTTCGCCATTATAAACATAACCTCAAAATGGGACCCTTAACATCTATCCGCCTTTATGAAATGAGAGAAAGTGGCTTTCTACGGAGTGACAAAGACAACCAATTGTACTATAGAATTGACCTTAGCCAGTTCACACCAACCAAAATAATAACAGAGAATGTTGTAAAAATAAATTTATATGTGATACGATCCCACCAACAGATAAACATACAGATATACAGACGGTCAGTTTCAACGCAGGACACACCTGTTTTAGAACAGATTAGATTATTTTTTATGTTAATTTCGTCTACTTCTATCTCATGATCAGGAAATGTTTTGTTATTGTGTTTACTAAAAGAAGTCGATTCTATGTCCGAAATTCCCTACTGGTTACACATTCAATTCCTATGTGCTAATGACAATGGCTTTATATTCAAATCTCTAGCTAGGGCGTGACACAATACAGTTATGACATCCGCCTACACTGATTAGAATTATAATTTCTATTGTTTATGTTTATCGGGATTTTTATGATATCTTAAACGGAACTTTCGTCGCCCAATCCTTAACACAACGTTATAAGGTTGTAAGGTATTAATAAAACAATACCTCGTCATTTATTTTCTTCAAATTTCAGAAAGTAAAATTTACTGTTTCTTTTAGAATTTGACAAAGTTTCTTATTTTACTTGGAGAACACCATCATTTGCTCATTTGGTTCAAAAACATTTTGTCCAATCACCATAGAATGGCGTACCTACAATTTTTGTAAGTATGGGTATTATGGTAGCTCAGACCTAGTTCACACGATAGTGCTACATTATGTTAAACAGTTACGTTTTCGCTGCTCTGGTCTACATTTCTTGCGATTTTTAGAATATGGATCCTTTTGTTACTCATTAAGGTTCTAATCGATATCATACGAGTAGTAGCTACTGATGTTCGCCCTAGCATTTATTTATTTACTTTTTCTGATATTACCTTATTTGTTTTATTTTATAGTTTTTTCAGGTGATGTTTTGTTATAGGTATCATTTGTATACCCTGTTCGCGGTGGTAGCTCAGTCGGGTGAGCGCCCGCTTCTCAATCAAAGAGATGCGGGTTCGAATCCCGGCGCTGACATGTACCAATGAGTTCTTTTAACTTAAGTACAATGTATACCATCGCTCTTACGGTGAAGGAAAACATCGTGAGGAAACCTGCATATCTAGATCTAGCACATCTAGATATGTGAACCCACCAACCCGCAGTGGACCAGCGTGGTGGGAAATGGTCCAAGCTTAGGAAGGCAGTTTAGACCTTGGGGATATGCACAAAGGTTCCACTCGAGAGAGCCAGGTGCAGGTACTTACACCCCCACAGAGAAAAGAATAGAATAGAATACCCTGTTCATGAACATGTTGTTATGACTATACTTACTTCAACTATTAGGAGGCTAATCAGAATCTTGAGTTGTGTGCTCGGTAAATATTTTATATTATAATAAGTAAGTACCTACTTATACTTAATTCATAAATATTCAATTGAGTACATTATAATTTAGAACCTTGTACAATCAATCTGAAACCTCATAAATAAAGTAAAAGTACGCTTTGTGACACTGTAGGAGGCAGCTGCCCTTAACATCCTACAACCTGTTTCTAACAAAGCTCGTGAGTCTTATGCCTTTGTAATAGAGCATGGAGTTGAGTTATTTTCGTTGGTAGGTAGTTACTTAGCAAATAACGGTAGTATAGAATAGTTGTCTTGACACAGAGTCACTCCTACACTTGCATAATATTATAAATGTTTTGGATCAAAGAGCATTCCAATTTGTTCGTGTGGTAATAAAAAAAGATTTTTTTTATATATCTTCGTATATCTGATGTGTGAATTTATGTTTCTAGTCACCAAATATACTGAAAATATTAACAAGTTCCAGACGAAATCAATGATTGAGAAAAGTATATAGACGATCAACCAAGCTTTTTGTATATAAACCGGAGTTTAACATAAAAAGACAAGTTGTTATGTAACTCGTATCCCATCTAAGATGCATAACTAATACCTACAAGCGAATCGGTGAGCAGAGATAAATATAATGTTTGCATACATAAATAGGCATAGTAACATGTCGTATTGTTTGTTGCTATGTTATTACATATTCGAATTGCAACTCGCTTTGTTTTATTTTTATTTTGTTCGTTTGTCCCTGTCGTTTTAATTCTCTGTTTGGTCGAAAGTTTTGTTAATCTCTTTTCCCAGTAATTATAATTTATTATTCACCTTAAGTACTGCATGACCTATTTTGCAAATGATTTAACCTGGCTTAGACAAGTTGCATAGATTCGATCACTCCTGTATGTACGTAGGTGTACTAAAAATAATTGCTAATAGTTAAAAGCTGCAACCATCGCACCTGTCTTCACTACCTTATTGCAAAACTGTCGTGTGGGAGCCTCTTACTATTCTGCTATTTCATTAAATTCTATTTCACTGGCTAAAATAACATTTATACCTTTACGATAAAGGTCTTCGCCAGTGCAGAAACCAACTGGTTTTCTTTAAAAGAGGTTAACGGATGTTATGCAATTCTCAAGCCCTTTTTGGTTACTTGTGAAGTGTACAGATTGGTATCAATTTCCCGTGTTACTTTTCCCATGCATGTTGTGTGTGTAAGGCAATTCAGGAAGTATTGCGAATATTGCGTTCGTTCGTTAAGTTCGTTTGACCGATTTAACTGTCTGTGCCGTCTTCCTTATTAGCTTGAGTGCAAGCTTGTTATAGATTATGTGTTTATATTTTCTAGCTTACGTTTGCTATTCGTTTATCTTTAGTATTGTTACGTTTTATCACTACCTTACCTTGTTTCATATCATTATCTACTTTGTTTTACATGTTGCATCATATGTAAATCGTAGTCATAATTTATGTTACGAACCCAATGCATTACAGCCTAAACTGAGATGATTCATAATTTCTTGTACTCAACTCATATATCTAGAATCGCTTATCTGAATAACAGGTTGTTTCTTTTTTCATATTAGCTCGTTAGATTTTATCGTGGTGTTTGCACCAAGCCGTGTAGAGTCGTACTCAGTAAACGATTGCGCAAAGTTTCTAACAGGTTTGTGCGTTGTTGTCATATCTGTTGCATTAATTATAATCTATGATAGGGCGTCTGGCATCGACGCCTCGGGGTGTAATATTAAATGATGAACGCTCATTGGTCAATTTGCTGGTATACATCGACGAAATGAAAATGGGTTTTAAAATGAAAATATTGTCTACTTACTCTTTATTAGACGAAGAAAGTTGGTGAAATCTAGTATAAGAGCGGTAATTTTGCTTTTGTGGTTTTGAAAACTTCATCGTTACGAGATATTTGTAGAATAATCGTTTTATTTAATGGTCATATTAGAGATAGGTTCCTACTTACTTTTTATTTTTCTTTACTTACAAATTGTTTTGTAAACACGATATTTTTTGTTAGAAATAGTCAATATCGGCATGATCTAAACATTAATTTGTTTTCTTCCATCCAAGGCAGTATAGTTATTGCGGCACATGCACTTTGCTATTGCACATTTTAACGAGCCGGCTGCTGATTATATTTCCTACGGCCACTAGTAATATTGCGTCAAGGTTAATGTTGCTAACTAATTTATTGTTTGTTAGCTTCTTGTGTATCTAAATCACACTTGTTACAGGAAAATAAAAAATCAAATAACTGCCAATGAAATATGTGTAGTTGTATACGTTTTATATAGATTTATCTTTGATATTATTTTCTTTAATAGCTTACCCGTTTTGGAATTATTCAGGAATATACCTACTCATCAGAGAAAACACGGGTATTCAATCATACCTTACACAGTTCAAATTTTGATTGGGCTTAAAATTATACGAATGCCTCATCGTTTTGAACTTTGACCTGTTGAGTAAAGGGCGAAAAAAAAGATGTATTATGGGTTAACTAGGTATATAAAATGTACTCTACCTCTACAGAAAAAGACCCCCTCTTTTAAAACCGCTGATGGTGACAACCGTATAGACCCAGATAATGAATACTCATCTGTGGCCACCGAGGTGCTCATCACAGATTATACATGTAGCGTTGCGAGCCAGTGTTCACAGATGTTAATGGGTTCTGTCGAGGAAGATTTATCGCCCTGGTTGATAGGCGATGCGCCAGTATTAGTAGTTGCCGGTAATGGGCTTAGGTTTGCTGTCGTTTTGGTGCTCATTGTAGGCGATTTCAACTTAAATAGCTACTCTTATAATATATGAATTACAAAAATAGCACTGTAAGTTTTTAAGACACCATCAGCCATTATCAGTATTTTAGTGCGTCATTTGTAGATTTGTTACTATTGCACAAATTTTAGCCGCAAAATAGTAGTTTTGAATTTCGAACAGGCAAATTCGAAGTTTGAAATCGACAATCGAACCGCAGCTAATCGGCGTTGCGGGCGATAACGGAAAATGGCCGGGAAATGTCCTGATTGGCCGCCCCACTGCACTATCGGCGTTTGGGTGACGTAGTGTGCCAATTGGTTTTTGAATTTGGAGTTTAGATTTGCAAATGGATTTTAAAACAATAAGGCTGCGTTTACAGTAGGCAACTGTTCGTTTTTTTCACTCCAGTGGGTATTTGGCTTAATTTCTTAGCAGAGAGGCAAACTCTGTGCAGTATTCCAACGATGACATACAGAAGCTTGACCAAGACCTATACAATTAGCCGGTGCAATTAACTGCCTAGTAGGGTAGGCAGGTTGTACGCATTCGGTGCATAACGTCACCTCGTTGCCTACCTCCGCGGGTGGGTGCGCTCGAGAATCGTATAGTTCCCGCTCGGGTGCCTCCGATAACCGCCTGGCGGTTTGGTGACATGCATCGACAGGTTAGAAAGTTTGTCTTTCGCCACGATTGGTGGTAGGTAAATTTTCGCTTTGAATTTTCACATTTTCGTGATTTTTGGGTTCGTCTTCGTAGATTGGTATTTAATTGTATTCAGTGCCAAAGTTTACTGTTTCGATTGCATCTTGGTCTATCTTAATTCTTTGGCATGTTAGCTAGGTAGGTACTCGATATCAAAGACAAACATAAGATAAATAAAGACACATAAGTAAAACAACACCTCGGTTTCTCGGTACGCGGTAAAACTAAGCTTACCATTTTTAAAAGAGGCAGTCTAAAATATAGGTAGAATTAATTCGTTCTAGAGGTAGTGCACAAAGCAACAAAGGTTATGCGACTTGCAATATTAGAAAGCGGTCGACCTACACCGTTCGGTCATAGAGCGGTACGTGAGTTATCGTGCGCGACGCAACGGGCTGCGGTCAGAAGGTGTATCTGAGATTATAGACGCTTCCTATCTGATCCGCAAAGGTCAAAGGATTGAGGTCTTTTAGCGGTTTTACAAGGCTTTAAGTTAAGGCAATGGTTTATGCCCGATGTTATCATTAGTAAGTGGTACTGTCTGACTAGATTGGTATGTAAAAAATCGACTCCTATATAATACAGGGTATCCCGGTTTTAAGTGCACAGAAGAGAGTCACACAACTCATTATTCTTCACGACCTTCACCAGGGACACTCTGTATAACCTGTAACATCCTTAAACAATCCTATAAATAACCTTTCAAGCCACAACACACCCCAAATGTCTTCCCCAAAACAACAGAAAGCATTTAAAAACAAAGTTCCCACCACACGAGGGGCTAAACTTAGCACTTCCCTAATCTTGCCCGAGGCGATACTGAATTAGCTTAACTTGTAAAGTATTTATACACAACCATGAATAGGGGATGCCGTGGCACCCTTCTTAAACTTGCCGTATAGTTATGTAGACCGCTAGTAGGTACCTATAGGTATTTATGCCCCAAGGCATAGCATTAATAGACAATTTATTTGGGACGCACTTATGCACAAAGGAGTACCCGAAAAAATCGTTAACATCATAAAGGAGGCTTATGACGGGTTCAATTGCAGAGTCGTTCATAATGGCAAGCTCACAGAGCCATTCAATGTGACAACCGGAGTCAGACAGGGATGCTTGCTGTCCCCGCTTATCTTTATAGTGGTCATGGATGCAATCATGCTGAAAATCACCCACGAGAAAAATAGAGGGATACCATGGACAGCGTCATCATCACTGGAAGACCTAGACTTCGCGGACGACATCTGCCTACTGAGTAACACCCATGATGATATGCAGCGCAAAATTACAGCCTTGGATAAAACCGCAAACATGGCTGGCCTCAAGATCAGTAGAAAAAAGACAGAAGAAATGCGCGTGTGCAGCGATAAAAACCCACCGCTCCTATTGGAAAACCACCGCATCACCCAGGCTACCGATTTCTGCTATCTTGGAAGCATCATCACCCCTCAGGGAGGAACAGAACGGGATGTCGAAAGTCGCATCAACAAAGCAAGAGGAGCCTTCTCGCAGCTAAAAAGCCTATGGAGGTCGTCCAACATATCTCGTACCACGAAAATCCGCATCTTCAACACAAATGTGAAGACTGTGCTCCTATACGGATGCGAGACGTGGAAGGTCACTAAGGGCATATCACACAAACTCCAGGTCTTCGTCAACAACTGTCTACGAACCATCATACGTAGACACTGGCCGAACACCATCACCAATGTCGAGCTATGGAAGGTTACAAACCAAAAGCCTATAGAGACTATAGACATAGACATCCAAGAGCGGAAATGGCGATGGCTGGGCCACACACTGCGAAGACCTGATGACCATATCCCGAAAGTGGCCCTACAATGGAAACCCCAGGGGGGTTCAAGGCGACCCGGTCGACCAGCTCATACCTGGAAGCGGTCCATATACAGCGAGGCCCAAGAGAAAGGGAAGTCGTGGCCAGAGCTCAACTTGCTGGCCCACGACAGAGAAGCATGGAAGCGCCTGGTGTCAGCCCCAGACTCCTCGGAGGAGTAACGGGATTAAAGAAGAAGAAGGCATATAAATATCAAGGGGAGATAAGATGATCATTAAGAAATTATTCTACGTAGGTACTACTCTTATGACGCAGAAATTGGGAGCGTAAAATCCATAGTACTACAGCAATGCAATGCAAATGTATTGTAAACAGGATGAATTAAAGACATCCCCTTCTAATGAAAAGTTGTTTAATCAGAATCAGTCATAAGGTTTCAGTTGTCCGGAAGACATCTTATTAAACAGACAACCTTTTAATCGAGCGATAACCCCTCTTTATTCCATCGGTAATCGTCCACCTGTACATATTACACTGTAGTCATTGCACTTCATAATCCCCGGTGTCGTTTACAAACATTGACCATGCAAACTGGCTTCTCTCGTTATACCGAGGGAGGCGGTGCATTCCTGTAAAATCTCCTTTTTTGGGGTAGCGTCCTGAATAAATGTTGTTTCTGAAATACGTCCATAACTCATTTATAAACAATATAATGATAAAACAACTCGGCAAATTTCACCATTAAAATAGTTCGGTATTGTAAAAAAATTATTCTCACATCTGTCACTATAAAGAAGAGCAAAATTAGTGCAACCAAATAATATAACTTACACTATGTGCTTGTTATTTTACTTTATGTGGTTTAACTGATCGCGTTATCTATTAAATCAATACTGTAATAATAATCTTCTTCTTCTTTCTCCTGCCCTCTTTCCAGTTCAGCTGGGGTCGGGCCTCCTCGTACTTCGGCGCCAGGATAGTCTATCCCGGGTTGTCGATGTGGTCAGGTTTTGGGCTTTCATCTCCTTTTCGATATTGGACCACCATGTTGCTGGTGGTCGTCCTCTTCCTCTCGATTGACTTGGGATGTGCATGGCTTTCTTTACCGCGTAGTCATCTTCTCGCCTCATAACATACTGTAATAATAATATATCACTGTAATTAATCACAATAACTTGTTGGGAAGTGCCCTGATGTGGCCGTACAAGTGCGAATTAGTTGCACCGCCGATTGCACCTGTGGCTCGGAGCTTCGGCACTGTCATTACTGTACTGTACTTACTTATTATTCAATATCCATTGGGACTACTATGTATATGGAGACGTTAACTTCCAGCGGACAGACGTGTTTTAAGTCACTAAACTCAAAGTTTTAAATTATTTATTTTTAAATCAATCTACTAAATTCAGTGATCACAGAAATATCGGTGGCTCTCTTACTATCTTGAGGAGATTCCCATTTGAGGACGGCGCCATATTGGTTTCTGTATTGCTTCGTCTCTCTCCTTGCTGTGAGTACCTACTTCGTTACTCTATGAAGAAAGCGAAAAATTAAAAACAGTTGGCTGATGTGGATTTGAGCTCGGGTCTCCTGATTGAGGTGCGGGCGTCTTAGCCGTTGAGCCATTTCGACAAGTGAGCGCCGTGGCGAAATAAGCCTACTTAACCTAATAAGGACACTACACGTATAACACGTAGTGAGTCACTGAACCATTAACGAACGACTCGACGTTCAACAACTCGTCAAATACTTAATTATGTTCACCTGTGCTCGCTGCAATAATAGCTGCAATGATGGGGCTAGATGCAGTAACTGTAAGCAATTTCTGGATTTTCCTTGCTCTGGAGTTACAGAGGTCGGATATAGGAAACTAGGTGATAGACAGAAGTCTTGGCGCTGTACTGCCTGCAAAACGTCTGGGAATTCACCGGATATTCCTTCTCCGAAACCTAAGTCAACCGTTACAAATGAATCACTTATGGAAGAGATTAAAAAAATATCCGCAATGGTTGCACCGATACCGCAGTTGGTTCTAGATATGAAGCAAGTAAAGGTGGACATAGCTGAATTGAAAACTTCCGTCGACTTTGCCCACGATTCAGTAAAAAATCTTGAATTAAAATCCAACGCAATTGATCGCCGTGTATCTGAGACGGAGAAAGCGGTAGAGCTGATAACATCTCTACAAACGAAAGTATCAAAACTTCAAAGAGAGATTGATGAGAAGGAGCAATGGTCTCGCTCAAATAATATCGAGTTAAAAGGCATCCCCTACACCAAAACGGAAAACCTGTTCGAGCTTCTTCTAAAACTAGCCAATATATGCGATTTCCAATTAAAGAAGGAGGACATAAACTTTGTTACCCGTATTCGCTCTCGCAGCAGCAACACCGGCCCGAAGTCCATAGTGGCTTGCCTCACGAACCGGTACTTGAAGGAAAACTTCGTCGCGGCCGCGAGAAGTCACCGTGGAATCTCTGCCTCGGACTTGGGATTCGCCAATTGCGCCGATAAGGTGTTTGTTAACGACCATCTCACGGAGAATAACAAATTACTCCTGAACAAGACAAAACTGCTAGCTAGGGAGAAAAATTTTCAATTCGTTTGGGTAAAAAACTGCGCCATCCATGTTCGAAAAAATCCTACATCTCCTATCTTGTTCATCAAAACCGAGACAGATTTAGCCAAAATTTTGTAATTGTATCATTTTTAGGTATATTGTATTTTTTGTACCGTATTTTAATTGTGAGAAACTTTGTACTAATCATAACCAGCTTTTATTGGCTTCATGTTGCTGTGGTGTGCGCCAGTCCTAGAGTTTTCAATTTTTATCCCACAATTATACAGCCGCTTTTCTACTAGCCCTGCCTGTTGCTTGCATATTTTACATATTTTACCCATTAACTTAATCTTACCTTCTCAACTTTAATGCTCTCTAACTCACTAAACTTGTACTTTCAAAACGTAAGGGGTCTTAGGACAAAGACGGATGCATTCTATAGAAATGTACTTATGCACTCCTATGATGTTATTGCAATCTGTGAGAGTTGGCTACCAGAAAATATTCCAGATAGTGAACTGTTTGATGAACGTTATCTTGTCTTTCGACGTGATAGAGATTATGCAAAAACCGGTCAAACATTGGGCGGAGGAGTGATGATGGCGGTTCGTCGTGAGCTTGCTGTTGCACCTAGACCAGAGTGGCATACCTCTGCCGAGGACATCTGGTTGACGATCTCATTCCGGTCAAAACACTCTGAGGTAACTAAAATTAATATATGCACAGTTTATATAATTGATGACACCATGGGAGCAACAGCAAGTGCTCAGCTAACGACTTTCACCAATAACCTTTATGACATTACTACTCAGAACTCGGATGACAATTTTATAATATTGGGTGACTTCAATCAAAGCAATATCGGTTGGTCTATAAATCATGAGTGTCTTGATCTGCAGCCGTCTAACCTATGTGGTGACAGTCAACGTAATTTTGTGGACACACTAAATGCTTGCCTTTTATCACAATATAACCACGTTCCGAATACCAACAACCGAATACTAGATTTAATTATTTCTGACCTACCATTGGATATTTCACATTGCGATGACCCATTGACTAAAGAAGATTCACACCACCCCTCACTAATAATTTCTGCGCCCTACTCTCTACCCAAGATGGCCGAGGTTAAACCTAGACTTAAGTTCTTTTATAATAGTGCTGACTGGGACTCTATAAATTTTGAATTAAATGAAATCGATTGGAATACTGAGATTGTTTCTAGATCCCTAGAAGATGCAGTAAACTTTTTCTATCAGTCAATTTACAATATACGCCTCAAATTTGTACCCTCCAAGGCAATCTCCCCATCAAAATTTCCTCCCTGGTATAGTAAGCCTCTTATTAAAATTTTAAAAGAAAAGTCTAAGTTTTTTAGAAAATATCGTGTTTATGGTAACTTGAGTGACTTACTCACATATACGCTGTTAAAGGAACGTGCAACGAAGTTGGAAACTGAGTGCTATACAGCTTATGTAGCGCGAGCAGAAGAGGCTATATCAATTAACCCTAAGGCCTTCTGGACTTATGTTAAGTCCAAGAATAAGGGGTCATCTTTACCTTCAGCTATGTCTTACAATGGGATAACTGTAGAGTCCACAGATAAAATATGTAGTCTCTTTTCCGACTACTTTAATTCCACTTTTCTCCCTCCAACTAATGCTATTTTTAATAACCACGGCTGTGACTTTTCCTCAGTAAACTCAAGAGATACCCTAAGCTCCATCGAGGTCTCTGAATTGAAACTTCTCAAGCTATTAAAGACTCTCGATATATCAGTCTCGGCTGGACCTGACGATATTCCTCCTTCTTTCGTTTCCAACTGTGCATCAAGCTTAGTTTTACCATTAACTTTACTCTTTAGACGGTCTCTGAGTGAAGGAACAGTTCCTAGTCTATGGAAAATGGCTTTTATTACACCGATTCATAAGAAAGGAAGCAAGTCCAATGTTGAAAATTATAGGCCCATTTCCAAATTATGCGTTATTGCAAAGGTCTTCGAGAAACTAGTGTATGACCAGGTTTACTCCTCTCTAAAATCCTCTTTTTCCACTCATCAGCACGGTTTTCTGCGTGGTAGATCCACAGTATCAAATTTACTGTTATTTAACGAGTTTTTGACGAGGAATATGGATGGAGGTGGTCAAGTGGATTGTATTTATACTGACTACAGTAAGGCTTTCGATAGAATAGACCACTCTTTACTTTTGTGCAAGTTACATAGGTTGGGAATTCATGGCGACCTTTTTCGTTGGTTTTCATCTTACGTTACCCGACGTTCTCAGGCTGTTGCTGTAAACGGATTTTTATCTCCGTTTACTGAAATATCCTCAGGAGTTCCCCAGGGGTCCCTTCTCGGGCCTCTCCTCTTTGTAATCTTCATTAATGACATAACATCTTGCTTTCAGCACTCTCAGCTTTTCCTTTTTGCTGATGATATGAAGATTGCAAAGAGGATCTGTAGCGCAGACGACCAAACTGACTTGCAGTCTGATCTATGTAGATTAGATAGTTATTGCTTGGCCAACAAATTGGATCTTAATGTTTCCAAGTGCTATCTGATCACATTTACTCGCAAAATCCACCCTCTTCAGTTTGGTTACTCGCTGAAAAACACCGATTTAATAAGGGTCAATCAGGTCAGAGATCTGGGAGTTGTTCATGATGAAAAACTCTTATTTGATCATCACATTGATCAACTTATATCGAAGGCTAATAAATCGATGGGGTTCCTAATTAGAATATCTAGGAATTTCACTAAAATCAAAACCATAAAAATAATTTACTGTGCATACGTTCGGAGCATACTCGAGTATGCCTCACAAGTGTGGAATCCTAGGTATCATGAATACATTGACAGGGTCGAAAAAATACAAAAAAGATTTTTACGATACTTGTCCTACAGGACCGGTATAGCTGATCCCAGCTATGATGATCGCTGCAAGCGTCATCACCTACTTCCATTATCCAACCGCCGTCAAATAGCTGATATCATATTCTTTTTAAAAATTATTCACGGCTTAGTAGACAGCCCTGAGTTGCTTTCCTTAATTAAATTTTTCACTCCATCCAAGCAAATTCGTCAGCCGTCTTTGTTCTATGTCCCCCTTGTATCAAGTAACTACAGGCAGAACTCTTTCTTCTGGCGTGTACCTAATCTTTTAAATAATATATTGCGTGACCACAGTGACTTAGACATTTTTATCAATAGCATAGCATCTATTTCCAATGAGCTGGTTTCTGACTACTTTGGTTCTCATAAACCTAGTTAGTTTAATTTAGTTTGATTTCTTTGTAAGTCTTTGTTTTTTGTTTTATAATTTAACTCCCTCTATTTGTTATAAAGTTATGTGTATTTTTTAGATTAAGTCTAATTATAGCTTTAGTTAACTCTCTCTATACTACCTAACTAATCTACCTAGAGGTGGAAACTTGTGAAACATAAGCTACCCTGACATTGTTATCTACAAAATAAATTAGTTAAGTTTTCCTAATATAGTAAAATAAAAATAAATAAAATAAAATAAAATAGGTTCTTATAAAGTTACGTAATTCGGTCGCGGAGCGCTTTGTTAAATTTCATGAAAAATAAACATTGTAAACGTAATTTTCATTTCGATAAAAGTTTATACTTTCATTAAAATATAAAAGTACTCTGTCTTGTTGGAAAAAGCCTCGTTATAGACACGAAAGAACGATGCATCTATTACCTATATCATTATCGGCCACCTACCAAAACCTCTGTTCAGTCCACTGCTGGCGGTAGGTTTAGGCCTATCACAAAGAGCACCACCATATCAAATAGTCCTCGACCTTCATCTTTCAGCCACTGCAGGCTACCTGTAGACATAAGATCTTCGGTTCAGCAGGAGGGCTTCCCACGCCACATTTTATTTTCCCTCAACAGATACAACTAGCCCACTGCTTCTTTAGCTTACAATTTAATTATATATATTGTTGAATGTATTCGATGTAGATAGTTTAGTTTAATGTGCTATTAGAACTAAGAAGTGATAGTGTGTGACTATACAGAAGCGACTGTATGTTTAATTAATGCGAGCACATTTAGTATTAACTCGTTTCCTTATTAGCGTATGCGAGCGAGATAATTATTCACGCTTGTAAAATTTTATTCAGCTACAGTTATAAGTGATGGTTATTTTTAGTACTAATTGCTTGGTTTGTAAACCTTATCAAAATCTTTGAAGAAATTGTGTTATTTTATTAATAAAATTATTGTTTTGTTCCAGGTACGTAACATAAATGTTAGAAGAATTTACGGAAAATGATGTCTATAGCTGCAAGTAATTTGTAAGTAATATCAGAATTTACCACAGTTACTAACAAAAACAAAACTACTAACATTAGTAAGTACTTACGTGTACGCCGTGCGTACCTACGAACTAATCTAACAAATTGCGTCATTTCATACCACTATAGGTTTACAATAGTTTACATCGTATCGATATGTAATACAGTGTAATAAAGCCCATGTAATCGAACAAAAAAAATGCGTCACGAATACTTACATTATCTGTGGTAATGGGTATTCCTATTATGGTTTGTACAAAAAGCTACGGCTCAGCACATGTCACATACCAGCACTGATACTGAGGCAGACGTTGACTCCCGTGAGCTAGGCAAGTGTGTGTTGAGGATAGAGGTGTGGTTCTGTTAGTGAATGTAGGTCTAAGAAAGAGAGATAAGACTGTATGTCCTAAATTCGAAAACCAATACATTATGTAGATTATTAAAATTCTGGTACTTATTTGGTTTCCGAAGTGTAATAGTAATAATGTAGACCATGATGTAGGCAAGCGTGAAAAATCTGAAAAGTATTAGTTTAAAATAATAAAACTATCATTGCAAAACAACCACTTTACATTGCACTCATACCTATTAAACACATATCCACAAGCTATTCCTATCAGTACTTATGACTTTAAGCCAAGGCATAACGCTCATACACTCTGGACCAAATCCAAAAAACAAAGGTTCCAACCTCCTCACCTCCGATCTCTAAAAACCCATTGCACCAGTGAGTACGACACAACACACTCGTAAGTGAGTTATGCGTGAGTAGGCAGCGCGGTCGCGGGGTGCGATTCACATCCACCGTCGACCCGCAGACAAAAACTCGATCGTTTGTCGCACGCACGCAATTTGTCGTGCACGACATGTTTTGTTACGTGTCTACGTAATGTGTCGGTATGTGTGTAATGTTGATGGTTGTGGAATCAATCGTTTTGTGATTAGGTTTGTCGTGTTGGTGATGATGTGTATGAAATTGGGTTGGATGGTGTTGTGTAAATGTTGTTCAGTGTGATTGTTTTTATTAGTTAGGAGGTGTAAGAGCCTATGGTATGTTTAGGTATTTTGGGGCACTGTACTCACTAGTCTGTTTTGTAGTAAATTATCAAAATAATATTTATTTCATGTTTACTATTATTTTGGTTATTAAACACCAAGAAAAAATATTTTTTTTTTGGAAAGCATATATATCAAATATGAGTGACCATATACGAAAATCCCAAAATTTCAAACCTTGAATCAGGTAGTTTTGTCGCTACGCTAGCAGTATAGGAGTGCATTTACACATATTTACATATGCATGTTAATGCACAATTCGTGATGTCCCGTGTTTTGTTATGGGCTTAGTACTTGTAAAGGTAAACGCTGTTAGATAGGTTGGTATGTTGAAAACTGAAGTACCATGGTGCCAGTAATATAAAGGGTGAAATTTTATCTGTTGACTTCCCATTGACAATTAAATATAATTATATACCTGAAATGATCACCGATTTTCTAAAATCATGAAAGAGTGAGAAAAGTGTGTAACGTAAAGTATTATTCCATAGTAAAGATAAATACACCTGGATATTACACACAGAGACAAAACACGGTGAACAAAGCCTCGCCACTACAGCCTCCTGTGGGAGTACCTGTCACCACCACTCACCTGTCGGACGCCCTCCGCCGGCTTCCGACGTGGGACTTCCCCGGTGTGGGGCTTACCCGACTGTATTGATTATGTCAATACTATTGTAGTGGTATCGCTGAATGAATGAATGTCTTTTTATATTGCATTGGTGTCTTCAATATGAGTTGGATAGCATTTGAAGAGGGTCAAATTAGCACCCTTTATGGAAGCTTGGCTGGGAAAGAGGACTGTTATATATGTGTATATATGTATCCTTCAGCGGAGTTCTTTGTTATTTTGACTTAGAAAGTGACTGGACAGAGTTTTCATATAATTTTTGTACCAAAATGTTTAACTATTCCGTTCTAACGTTATTTATAGCTTGATTTTGAACATCCGTCGCGCGTTTTTAACCCCGGCTCCGGTTAGATTACGAACATTACTCGTCATTACAGTTGAATATTAGTTATTAGTTATAAGTTATTACATGTAGAATCGAGATACACCGGAGCGCCAATTTAATGCGTCGCGGTAATCGAAATGTAATCGATCCCATTACGAGAGTTAATACTTGCTGAGATGCGTAATGACTTAATGAACGATGGTTAATGGTTATATAGACCATGTTTAAAATTAGTGTTATAAGTTACTAGAGGTACTCTGTGTGTGGTCGATTCAAAAATACGATTTGTTTGTGTCTTTGAGAGAGTGTTTTTGATATATTTCCTCCTCTGTTAGTGCTACAGAAAAACAACATCCATTCCATCTACTGGCTGCTAGGGTGTATTTTTTTCAGTGACGCTCCCGTTGCTAGATTAATTATGTACCCGAAATTCCGAGCAACTTTCATTGTTAGTTCAGTATGTCGCATACATTGATCTAGCAACGGGGCCGTCACTGATAAACTTCCACCCTACAGTAGATGGTATCTAGGTGCGTGCGAGTGCCTGCACTATAATGGGTTGCGGGTTCGCGTCCGGTCGGCGCATGCGGTGCCGGACTCAGAGATCATGCTGATACTGATGATGATCATTGTTGACTGTTCATTCAATGGGGAATGGCGGATACCGCGTAGTTTTGTGTGTACCTATAGATAGGTAGGTAAATTGAGTAGTAATTGCGGTAATATTAAATTTCGTAATTTTTGTTTAGGTAGACGGATTTTGTGTTGTATGTGAGGTAGGAACCTAAATCAGAGTTAACAGTTGACAATCACAACTTTATTACATGTAAGTATTATAATTTTTGCACATATCTGTTTATTTAAATTAAAGTATCCAGAAATATAAGACATGAAACAACAAAAAACCTTGTTACATTGTAATATACTATCCCTACCGTCATTTTCTGCCTGAAAATACGATACAGTATTTATTTATAGTATAATCCTATCAACAGGAAGTCAAAAATAAACAACGGAAAATGCACACGCAGAGTTATTATCTCGCAAAGCGCAGCCTCCACCGCTGGGGTTTTAATAACCACCCTGTGTACAAAATACAGTATACAGGGTTCATTGTGTGTGGAATTATGTGCCCACTTTGGTTGTATAAAGTTCTGTGGATTTAGTTACTCTACAGGCTGATGAGAAAATGTAGAAGCCTAACTGATGTAAAAATACTTTTAAAGAAGTAATAATGTATTTAATTCCATCCATACAGTGCATTGATAGGATTTGAACAGACATACAAACTTTTATACTTTGGTTTTCATACTTACAAAATACCTCCCTACCTACATGATGTATTTAGATCCTATGTCATTCGATAGTACAGTCCTGCAGTCCGCTTCTTAAGTAGTTATAGCAACGTGTATACACTTTTGTAGCTTGTCATACTAACAAACCGAAAAAGTTTGACTGTATGAATAAGCGAATTGCGCGTTTGACATGGCACAAAAGTGTATACAGCTAGCTGCTTACAAAGCTGATTGTACTTCAGTTTCACTACAGCCTGTATGTAATAAATATATATATGTCGCAGCCGGATCGTATAATCCGCCGTATTACATTACGGCTGGCCGCATTACAACACAGGGCCGCTTTGTAATGCGGCGTATCAACGTTTAGCCGCATTGTCATTTCCATACGTTCTTCAATACGGCGGCCCACGTTTAGCCGCATCGTACTACTACTGAATTGTAGGGTAACCATGTCCATACTAAGCATGACATTACAGGTGAAGGATTTTTGTAATCATAATAGAGTAAATCTATCATATGGACTACCATTAAAGTATCAAAATACTGTTCATGGGCACTACTCGGATTGTAGTATCTTCGGAATTATTATTCTTCATCATCAACATCACTTCTGGACGTAGGCCTCTCCCAAAGCACGCCACTGGATGCGATCTACAGCTTTCCACATCCAATAATAACCAGCCATCTTTCGCAAGTCGTCACCCCATCTAGCCTGAGGGCGTCCCACACTACGTTTGCCTCATTTATATTTTTTGACCCAGTAGTATTATCTGGAAATCCGCCGACCAGCAGAATCCATGGTCACTTTAGCTGATTGATGTGCGTTATAACTTTTGTACGTTTTTCACTGTACCGCATTGATCGGAATAGAAATAATTTAATTTCACGTGGAAATTGATCTTGAAGTACTGTTTACTAGCATATTTAACACGATTTCTTCGTTTTAATCATCATCAAATATCTGTATCCAACACCATTATTGTTGTTATGTCAAGCAGCGCCACGAGTGTTAAAAATCAAAACTAAAATCTTTCAAAGCGGCGGCTAATCTCTCGTCCTATTACATAACGGCCAGCCGTATTGAATGACGTATGATGTCGAATACAATCCGGCGCATTTTCATTCAGCCGTATTCAATACGGCTAAACGTTGATCCGCCGCATTACAAAGCGGCCCTGTCTTGTAATGCGGCTAGCCGTCATGTAATACGGCGGGTTATACGATCCGGCTGCGACATATACATATAGGTGCATATTACAATGCCCATGTATGTAACCCATAGCCCGTGGCACATCATCGTAATGCACAGCGTCTGGCGTAGTGCATCTTCCGGGCCAGTGGGCTGCGCCATCCGCACAATCAAATTATGTCTGGTCTGCACTACACTGACGAGCTATGAAATAGTTCCACCCACTAGCTAAGTTGCTATGTCATTGATAGTAGTGACATGCCTTTTTTAACCGTAGAGCGAATCTACACAAAGCGTTTTAGAATTAGGTACCTAAATTAGTTCTCAAAAGGAGGCCTATCCTATACCGATCCGTGGGCTATACCTAAAGGTCTGATGTGACGCGCTTTGACTTGTAGCTAGCAGTGTAGCTGGTAGTGGCAGAATGAGGAAGATCAAGGACAGGTGTTGTGGGGCTCATTGGGAGAGGTCTATGACTTACTGTGGACAATTACAAGCTGATCATAATTGTGATGAATCTGTCCTTCCGAAGAGGTAGCAGACAGATACACAGCTATAAATTACAAGGGTTCATAACATCAATATGACAATATTCAAGTCCGGCCATAGATCACGGGCGATATCCACGCACTGTTTCAATATCCAACGTTGCGTAAATTGAAACGCTTTCCGATGACAGACGGATGTCCGCCATTTTCAATTTGATGGGTTTTGCGAGCGCTGTCTATGGTCAATGGATTTAATGGTTCATTTCGGTTGGGATTGTTGTTGATTGTAAATTCAACCGATAAAACGGGAGTAGTTATTTCTAACTACAATTTCGCAACAACCACACCTGTCCACGTTCAATTATAAATTTATGACTATAACCTAATTTACCTTGTCTATAATCAAACAATTAAACAGACAGCCTGTATATGTTTAAATTTACATCGAATCACGTTTGTATTTGAATATGGAAGTACGAAAAAAGTTGTAAAAATGGCGGCTACAGGATTCCTCGTGTGCATCCACCGTGCTATATGGAGCGACCTCGTTTTGTCAATCATGTAATAAATCTATCTGGCCACTAATAAAATGTGCGTACTGGCTGGTTGCAATATAAATAGAATTAATTAAAGAAAAATAGGGTAATGAACCTCATTGCAGTAAACTGATAGACCGTTTACAAAGTACGGATTTAAAATAATAGGTTTTTTTGCTATATTTTAAGATATTACTATACCTTTCATTTAAGCACCTATGTAAGTCAGTACATGCATGTAATTATTGGCAGGTAGGTAACTAGGTACATTACATTATATTTTTACGAATTCATTTCCAATCATTTCGAATCGTTTGAATGTCGAATAAAATGCGCAACCGAGCAAACATCGTTCGTCTTTTGAATAGTAACTGACGTTTGAGGAAGACGTTCTTTCTTCACAACCTCCTTTCAGCCGCAACTGCGCCTCCGTGGAGCCTCTAGACTAGACTCTAGACGCTTTTAATCTTTGCATTTCCCACATTTTCAAGATGGCGGCGGTTTTAATCAACGGTTTTTGAAGCTAAGTCACGGCGCTTCCCTACTGAATGAAGTGCTTTTGATATGCTGTTAGTCCTTACGTGCGGAAAAAATCTAAAGATGCTAAATTTTCACAGAAGAAGAAAACATCTTTAAACTCATAGAAGTGCCTGTAAATTTTGGAATAGCAACAAGCCACGCGGCGGCCCAATTTGAAGTTGAAAGGCGTTTCGTATCGCACCCTAATTTTGAATGCAAATACGTCACGTTTTCGGATCTGTAACTCATTTTGGCTCGTAATAACCCCAAGACTGTAATTTTAATTTTATTTGTTTTGATGAAATTACTGTAGGTACTTATATATTTTCCCACATTCTTAGTACACTTTTAATTCAAATAGATAGATGGATAGAATATTATTTATTTGTACACACACAGGAACAGAAATACTACAAATGTAAGTCGGATCAGGTAAAATTTAAAAACGGTTCCTGTCAGTGTTACTATTGTCGTGACTCCAGTAGCATAATCAGCATTTTTCGCGCACTAAGCATTATGCATTTGTGGACTTTCCATTTTGCTCTATGCTTTACAAAAGTCTAAAGTCTAGACTAAAGGGGGGTGTACAAAATGCCGACTCATTGTGTTCAGAGCCACCCATAGCTGGAGCCTCCCCCCCTCTTTATTATTATCGTAAGATTTCGTTTCTCGTATTTGCACAATGTTGCCACAAAAGATTTTTCCCTTCGTCGACATTTTTTTTCGGCCATTCTCCCGTCCTACTGTTTTCCCTGTTAGTTTTATGTTATTTCACGTAATATTTCCCCCTTTTTGCTTTATTTGCATGTTATTACATAGTTTCAGCGGGTTTTCTTTGCGGAAAATAAGATGCGCGTTTAATTTTGTTTTTTTCTTTGTGACTCCGTATAAGGTTGGGCTGTTAATTATAAAAATATTTGCTTTAATAACTTTATGCTAATCGTACCCAGTTACCCCCGTTTACCATCTATCCAGTCATCACCAAATCAACCGTTTCACACACAAAATGGTTTTAATTAAAAGTTAACCCTCTACAGCGGCGGTCGTATTTCCGCCGCCGGCAGACTAGGACACCAACTCAAACTTCCTGCCGCTAGAAACTCTATTTCCGCGTGTCCTGAAAGTTTCAGCGGCCTACTTTACGGTTAACGTACTGTACTGTACTGCACCGCGCGACAACTTATGTTGCACGGGCTAGAGTGTCATAAACTCACAGTTAACTTTGCAATACAAACATTATTGCTAACAACAGCAACAAAAGTTTGTTTAGGCAAGAGTAAGTCTTTGAAATTAAAGAAAAACTTTTACTCTTCTCATTTCATTTAGGGCTATCATTTAAAGAAAAAATATTCCATCTTGTTGTAAAGTTATCGTTGCCAGACTCTACATTTGTGTATAGCCGTGGGCAACTGTATATGAACCGCAAGTTTATTTTAGTAAATGCTAGAATAGCTTTTTTCGTGTTGTGAGGAAAATGCAGGTGTAAATTACGAGTGTGGGAACTTGTTTGGGGTAAACATAAATAGATTTTCACCGCAGCGCGCTACCGCTTAGTTTTTAGCCAAAATTGAAATGAGTTTTTGTTGGTTCTATATTTTGTGTCGAAATAACTCGGCCATGTTGCACATGAGATTACCAGCAGGTTAGGCAGCTTAAAGGGTTTTTAACTGAATGTTTTAGGAGTATATTTTAAAGCTTTCAGAGTTTTAAAATCGGCTTGTGAAATGACTCGATCCTGCCAGCGGAAGATATATAAATATTCTCTCTTAACGATCATGCATTTCTTATCAACTTGACCCGTAACTTCGATGTCCTTATCGACTTTGAAACATCATACCCTCGTCACTTTTTCACCTTTCACTTCCTAAACGGCGTTCTCATTAACAAAACACAATCCTCGATCAATGTCCTTTCAACTAAATCATTACACTGCCATCATTACCACTCCACTGTGTCCTACTACTCTAAACATAAGCGTCATTTTCCACTATGAAAGCTTCAGGACTAACTTGTTATCAGTAACTTATGTCGCGTAGATAATAGAGACGGTATTTCAAAGGCAGTGTTGGCAAGATAAGTTTGTTCAGGCGTCGCTTTTCATCAGCATTGGAGCTTACGATACGTCATCGTGGAGGCTTTAAGGCGACGTCTCGAGCTGTACTGTCGCACGAATGTGAACATTTACATGGAAATGAAGGTTTTTGTTTTAGCGCTGAGTGAATGTAGGTATCGTGGGGAGTTTGAAAAACCGGCCAAGTGCGAGTCGGGCTCGCGCACAAAGGGTTCCGTAGCAGCAAAATTACAGTTAAATCAACCTATCTCAAAAACTATAAGAGATACTTTGATCAAACCAAAAATCGTTGAAAGAGTTAATTAGCATGCATCACCTCTATTTTTTTTAGAATTTTATACCCCGTAGTTATAAAAATAGAGGGGGGGGGACATACTTTTTACGACTTTGAGAGCTGATATCTCAAAAACCGTTCACTTTAAGAAAAATGTTTTTTAGAAAACTTTATATCATTTTAAAAGACCTTTCCATTGATACCCCACACGGGTATGTACATCGAAAAAAAAAATTTCATCCCTCAGTTACATGTATGGGGGGCCCCACCCCCAATTCTTTTTTTTACTATTTAGTGTCATATTTTTGTAGCGGTTCATACAACACATATTCCCATCAAATTTCATCACTGTAGTACTTATAGTTTCCGAGTAAATCGGCTGTGACAGACGGACAGACGGACAGACGGACATGACGAAACTATAAGGGTTCCGTTTTTGCCATTTTGGCTACGGAACCCTAAAAACGTGTTTAATTTGTCTGTCACAGGAGCTGTTTTTGGATGAAATGTTAATATTTTTGTGTTTTCAGTAAGGTAATGTAATTAATTTGAATGCTGTTAGGATTCTTTTTGTTCACTTCCAGTAGGTTCAATGTAAATCTATCGCAATGTATGTGACTCTTGGTTTTTATATCCAGATTTATTTAGTTTGTTCAAGTTTTCCCAGCCATTAGAAGAAGTCTGCATTGATTTTGTATATTTATAGCTGTGTTCACAATTAAGTACTTTTACTATTTATTTGTTTCAAATAGTAACTTCTATTCAATATCCTCTCGTACCTAAATTACTCAAATATAATTATTTTGTCTTAGAATATACCTATAGGTTATACTTAAGTGACAATATCATAACATCACCTTAACTCGCAAGTGTTGCAGAGTAGCATTGTCGCTCCATGCTGCCTCCGCGCGCCGGCAACTTGACGTGCAAGCCTTTTGTGAATATTGCCTGTGCATTACACACTCATACTTACATACAATATACGTAGAAACTTATAAGTACAATACATATTATAACGAAAGTATAGTCCTGGTCCTGGAAGAATGAAAATTCCCGTGTGATAAATAAACAACGTTTAACGGGTGTTTAAAACGGAATGTCGCCTTCTTATTAGGCGTTTGGCAGCATATTAACAGAGTTTAGCATGTGTCTTAAGTTTTGTATGATAAGGAGCCCCCTCTCTTTTATGTTTTTAAACTTAAATGGAGAAATGAGGATTTTTAATTTTTACGAGTTTGCGTTTTGTGATAATATGACTTGATTGGTAAATCTGTGTTTCATTAAAATCTGAAAAGCGCTGTGATATAACATTTAATACTACATGTTTGTATACGTATTCAAAGATTGGCTATTAATAAATACAGCCATTCGTTATTTACCCGTATAATAACGATATCAATGGCTCTCCGCTGCACCGTGCATTATTTTAACTGCGGCACTTATTCTTTCGCCTACAATATCCTGTCATACACATGCCTATTCATAAATACAATCCAAAACCACTCTTATTTCTACAGCGATAAAATACCAAGGGATGAAAGGGCTATTCGCCGACCGGTAGGCCATTTATAATTTCTAACGTCCACAGACGTCTATTATTTGTGCTAACGTCTAATGACGGTAGGGTAACAACGCGACGGGGAAAATCGCGAACTTTCCTGACGATAAACTATACCTCGATTGCCCGGGGGGAGCTAATCGCCGCCGTACACTATCGTAGACTATAGATTATTCTGCTGGATAAATAATAGCTTAGGTTATTATTTATGTGCTGATATGTTATGTATTTCGGAATGTTTCTGGTTTAGTGTGAAAATCGGCTAAATTTTGTTTGAAATCAAAAGAGTTTCATATTTGTTAATTAGATGTGATACGGTATTACGGTATGTCATCAGCTGTTTATAGAAAATGTTATTTATGTTTCCGCGTGGTAAATAATGATAACGCAACTCTTGACTCGAATGAAAGTAAAATTACAATCTATCAGAATTAGTCATCTAGATAAAGAGATAATTAATTGAATTATCAATGAGTTTATCATTGAAACCTTGCTGCTTATCTTTTTTGTACTTATTTTTATAATTAATGCAGTTTGTGTGTTTATTTCGCAGTGTTTACATCTGTAAAAAAATTTAAGTGAATTTATAGTTTCTATTTAGTGTACCTTACAACTATCCACGTTCTTATATTTAATTCTAATATTGCATTTTAAGTAATTTTATTGTTTTCTTTATAACCTACATAATGAGCGGTAGTAAGTAGAAAAGAATATACGCAGTACACGAAAATGCAGCAGAATAAAATAAACCGGAAATATTAGGGTTTCATACATCATACAATATAAACTTATTCTGAATCAGGACATTCTAATTTCTATACATAAGAGTGACCTTTTTTAAATGGGAAACGTACCTAACCACCTAACCAGGTATATCACAAAATCTTCAGTTTATTATCCAAAGTCAACTAAAGTATGTATGTATGGTATTTCCACGATCGTATCACGCTTAATATACATTTGATAAAGACTGTGGTGTGATGTTCATATCATGGTTCATGAAATCATCATCACAGCCCACATTCAGTTTATCCAATAACGCTCCATTTCACTAGATTCAATACGCTTATTGACACAATTGTTATTAATGACACATTTCACATGTGTTGTAATAGTCAGTGGTCCGCGCATAATGTCTCTATTTAACCAATAAATCATGGTTATCTCAGTGAACACATGAGCCAATAAGAGTATCGTGTTTTTCGCTTATTTATTATGAGTATACACTGATAAGGATAAATATTTAATTAGTATTTTGTAGTATAAGTATGATCCAGTTTCTTATCAGAGTTAACTATTCTAAGCATAAACTTAGGTCCTGCTTAGTAACAATTAGCCAATCAGAGCGCTGCATGTTGTATTTAAGTTCTGCTTATGACTTAATAGGTTATGTACCTATAAAGTTGCACTGAGTTTCCAATTTGAAAAAAACTATAAAATTGACCAATGAAAAAGGTCGTATAATAATAATTCTGCCCAATAAAAACTGCCGTAAAATCATAGTGAAATATTTGCGTTGCGGTAAGTGAATGATCGCTGGGCGGCCCGCCCGGCTGGTTTTACTATCGCATTTTCCGCCCAACCGAAAAGCCACGGGCATTTCAGTACCATCAAACTTATACCAGCCTGTAACCCCACACTGTATAAAGTCTATAATCGATTGGCCGCACTGTGCATTTAGTAGATGCGAGTGATATAGATGTATGTATTGGTAAATGTCTGAGTGTACTGCGCGAATCGACTGAATCAGTGCAACAAATGACGATCGAAATATCTTTCGTCTCTATTGGTGTTATAATGTTGGAACGGCATGGTAAATCGAGGTTGATATTTAATTGTAAAAATAGTAGATATTTTGTGCGGTAGGTAGTTTACGAATGGGTATAAATCAAAATATTTTTAGGTACTCAATCAGCATTGTTTATTCAAAGCGTTGAAAAAAATATACCTATTGAGTTGTTTTAGTTCGTTTTTTATTGTTAGCCTTACGATCGTTAGTCCTTTGTTCTATTTGAAGCTTTGAATGGATTCCCATGAAATTAATATCATTAAAAACTAGCTTATTTTAAGACCGAACTTTAATCACAGGTATGAATTAGGTAAGGATTCAGAATATTGCCTTATTTCAAAACCATGCGTTACTTTAAAAAATAGTAATACTTAATTACAAGTCTCTGTAATTCTGTTAAACTTATGAGCTTTTAAAAAAAAATTGCCCTTGTGTGATCCCTTGAATCAAACTCTTATAAAAAGTAACATAACACTAAAAAGGTCCGTGTCAATTAAGCTCTTAATCACATAAATGTAAGCGAGACCGGTGCAGCCTGCGACGGCTTCGTTCAACAAGCTTTCGAAAGCTCCAAACACCTGGGCTTAAAGTTGCATGGCGGCTATGGTTCATTTACTCGATACAAACTCGATGAGAAATAAAATAAAATGAAAAAAATGCTGTGGTTGATTATTATGAATATGAAAAGAAATGAACAGCTAACTTTATTTTATGGGTTTATCTAAAAATCCAAACATTCTATTAACTTAGTAGTTCGCTTTAGTCTTCACATCAGACACTAAACAAATTATCCCATTTCACCCCCCAAAAAATACCCGACTGAAACTCAAACAAAAGCCTGAAAGTCGACAAACCCTAGAGCCGCGGGTACGTTTACCCCGGCCGCCCAGCCGCCCGCCTCAGTCGCTCCTCAGCGCCCCTGACGGTTGGGCGCGGAACTGATAGCGAGACGTAGGCTCTGTGAGAATACCTCGTTTTTGTGTTGTGTTTGCCGGGTGGTTCGATACGGTGCGTATTTTTTGAAGTTTTTTTTGGATTTTTGTGGTTTAGGTACGGTAGTAAAAATAAGAGGTACGTTTAAAAAAAAACAGTCATCCGATTATACTTATATTTATTTATTTAATACTTAATTGCACAAATATATGATCAATTCATTATATATTCAGGAGATTTGATAATAATAATATGCAAAAAATAAAGCTAATTTGAAGGTATATCTTTAAAAGACTGGTATTTACTCGGGTACTGCATCTTTTGTCACAACAAAATTACACAAAAGCTCAATGTCAATAACAAAAGCTCTGTTATCTGTTAACTTAACGTGTTATCGGGAGCTGTTGTTGCCACTTATGAACTTTAATTACTTTGGTCATTAGCGATGCCATGTGTTGTCTTTTGTTAAAAGGATAACCATATTTAGCTGAAAATAGAATTTAACTGTGTATAATTTTTTAACACCGTCTGAGATTAATTGCTTTTTCATTTAAAAGCTTTCATGGTTTTTAAAGTAAAAAATTGTAGTTCCTAATCTGGTACACGAGGACTGGTGCAATATGCTTTTAGCATTATGTCCATCTTTTGTACAATTAGTTATAATTTGGAAATAAAAAAAATATGTTTCAGTAGTCATATCCAAGAATTAACTTTAGACTTATGAAGACGGATTAATAGATCCAAATGTCCCGAATATATGAGTATGATTGTCACCCTTCACAACCCAAATAGGATAAGTTATGTCCCTTTCAATGTCAATAACTCTTTGGACAGTAATATGGTAGTCTATGATGTGATATGGAATCGAATGCTGCCACAGAGTTTTGTCTCCAGTTTATAGAGATGGTAAAAACTGTATACTTTGTCGATAATAATTTGTATTTTTCTTTTGAACTGTGAAATTTGTAAATTATGCATCCGCTGTAGTGTTAAAGGTTTGCAAGACTCGTAATAAAATTATAAATAAAAATAGTAGGGACTGGTCTTTAAAAGGGAGAAATAATATTTATCATTCAGTACCTATTGAGGGTTTATTAAATATACATGTTGATAATTTTATTATCTTTAATACAAATAGGTTTTCCACGTGAGCTTCGCATGGCATTTAAAAGTAACCCGTGGGAATGTCGTGATAAAAAGTAATTTTTCAGGGATAATGTTTTATAATAGTTAAATCATTTTTGAAATGGGCTCAGCGGTTTTGGAGCCATTCTAATCAATACTAACAAAACAAAAAATATATGCTTACTGGTTTCAGAACAATAGCGTTGTTTCACATGATAGCTAATGATTGTATGACTCAGTCACCCGAACGTTTATCGATGCCCGTTTTGTACAACACTAGTGCTACTACAAAGCTTTTGATAATGTAATGATGTACTGTCACTGCCGACACATCTCTCGCTGTCGACAGACGTGACAGTTAATATTAACCTTTTCTATTATATTTATTTATCATTAATTCATGATTTTACAGTGAAAGTGTTTTAGCTCAATGTTGCGTTAAAGAGAATTTTGATAAATCAGTGTTTACCTATGTTTGAGATTAGTTTTTATCTTTGTGGTATTTTGGCGAGTGTTTGTTTATAAAAATGTTATCAATGCAGCCAGTGAACCAGCGGTTGTTCAGTTTTAAGACGTTGAAAGAGAAATTCGAACATGCAAGGTAATTGAAAAATCAGGAATAGAGTACTTACACTACTTACCCTCGTAAGCTAGCCCTCTCTTGTTATGTGTTAGTCTTACACTTTATTGCTGGATAATAGATTAAATTCATTTGAAATCCAAAATACCTTAAGGTTTTCCAGATCACCCATTGTAGGTACAAATTTTCTAACGAAGTGCATTGCTGCTCTCCATTTTAGTACCATTATATTTCGGACACGTCCAAAAACCGAGAACTCTTTGAGCTTTTTGAGATAAATATCTTCCCTGAAATGTAGAATACTTTAGTATTTATCTTCTTAGGATATCTAGCACAAACCCTACTCTACCGTTTTTCACCATGTTGATAGAATTTCCCATTCAGTAGTATCTAAAGTACAGTTTATACGCTTCTTTTGAACATCACTGTCCTCTATTTGAATATTATCCTCCAGTTAATTTATATGTCTGTTTCGTCAATCAACCCGCACTAGGCGCGCGTGGTTGACTAGGCCTAAAACCCTTCCTTCATTGGAGGGAGACCCTAGCCCCAACAGTGGGGACGCGATGGCTTGTTACGATGATTAGTTATTTTCTATGTCTGTTTACATTGAACTTATGTCTCCTTGTTGCAGGCCGGCGGGCGGAGTGCAGCGGAGCGCCACCAATGCAGACATGCCCAACCGCGGCGGCACCATCGCTGAGAGGTAAGCACGTAACCTAGTTTATAATAAAAACACCCTGTGAAGTAGCGTATGTTAAAGATGTTCGTGTATGTCACTGTTCTTACACTATGAAATACCTTGTAGTTGTATGGTGTCATCTGTGATAAATTGTGTCTTCTCTGTAATTTCTGGCAAATTTCTCTCAAAAGTTTGATATTTTAGTAAAACGATCTGAAAAACTGGCATTTCAATCAGTCTATCCGTGTAGGTACCTATAAAAAATACTGCAGTACATATTAATTTAATTATACCTAAATACATTTAGAACACCACAAAATATTTACATGAAAATCTATCATTCGTGAATTTCGAAAGGTTTTTGCCGATGGGATTATGAATATATTTCAATATATCAGTACAACTATGCTTTGTTTACATAGCTAGGTAGATACAGCGGCTATTTCCGCAGCAAATGAACATTTTCCCCGTGATATAACGTTTAATTATTGCATTGACATAATTCAGTAAGCCCGCGCTTCCTGTTAGCACAATGTTGATCCACTGTTGTGCTCTGATAACAAATGTACTTATGTTTGTTTCATTAAAAAATCCTACCATTAGTTACTAACTTGCCTCTCGTTCATTTATTTATCTATTGGATAATTTGATAAATTGAATCATTAGCCGGTTGAATCTTCGTTATTTATAAGTATAGATTATAAAAGGCAAACTAAATTTATCTAAGTACGATTTTAATGTTTTGTTTATTTACTATCAAATTGTTTATTTATCCATTATGTCATACATTTATCTTATTTGTAGTTATTTGCGATATTGTCTAGACATAAAACTTACCCTGTAAGAGTTTACAGTGCGCCACAAAATTATCATAACATTTACAAGTTTTGTAATTCAATAAATAACTTCAGTTCCTGTTCCCAAAACGGTTTCTTTCAATAAAAATTTCTTAAACTGTTATTATTTCGCCTAACACCCAAACTAACCATAGACAATCTGCTCATGTTTTTTCTTCATTATTTCCAGGTTGGCGGCCCTGCAGGCGGCGGGGGCCAACGACTGGCGCGCGCGTGTCTGTCGACTCAGTCCTGAAAAGGAAGACACAAAGGCCATAGAACGAGCTAAGAATCGGATCAATGTAAGTACCTACTTAAATTGTTTTTTATTTCATAAATTGCGTTTTCTTTCTTGATGAAAGAGGTAGGATTCCGGCATTTGGGTCCCGAAATTATTATTGAGTTTACAGCGCCATCTAGTTTTAGAAGCTGGAACTACGTGCTAATAGATGCGCTCCCGAAAAATTTAGACTTTGATGATTGATTTTTACTTATCGTTTTACAGTTTTGATTATCTAACTAAATTCACCCGATCGAAGCATATTATAAGGAGACACATAATATATTTGAATCAGAATAAAAATGTTAGGCAACTAGATACATTATTAGCAGAAAATATGTAGTAGATAGTTAGCTAAACGATAAGTATCGTAAGTTGCCGCCTTGTCAGCGAATCGATAGTAACAGTCCTGCGTTATCAAGGTGAAATGGCAATGTACCGACCCGCGATATCTCTGCCTTGCTTGTAGTCGCATCCATCAATACTTGTCTAGCAGTTTAGCCCTGAAAGTTGGCGATTTATGGCTGTGGGCCCGGCACTCATTAAATTTTACCAATTGGATATTCTTAATAAAAATCCTGAAAGTGATTATCAACCGAGAACTTCAACAATAAGTGAAAGATAACTATTTACGTTCTCGGTATATTTACACCTCAAATAAAAACCGCCATTTATATCGATATCGCCCCATCCATGGTAGGGTGACCTATCCTCACGACACACGCATACATAAACGTACAATACCTCATTTTTTCGAACGGCAGTACCTTTCTAAACTACAGTCACCCTCTATCGCAAATTCTGAAGTGGAGGCACGTGTCAAAGGCTGTACTTTGTTCAGGCGATTGTGGATTTTAAATGCATTACAGTAAGGGTCATGTCAAGAGACTTTTTATGTAAAACTAGGTACAGTGTGGAGTGGAAGCTAACATATGAGGAGGTACTTTTTGTGAAGTGCGCTTGAATATCTGCTTATAATAGTTCTTGTAAATGCACCCTCTTGCACCGCGAGCTTTCGTCTGAGGGTCAAGCCCGAATATACGACACTTAATCTAATCGTGTCGATGAACAGAAGACTAGGGTTTGTCAGTTACCACCGTGGTGAAAGAATTGGCCAGTTAGATTAGCGTCAGTCGCTGACTATCTAGGGTGCTTCAGACGTTTTATTAATAAGGATAAAAATGGCTACTCGAGTGATGTATTCCCTATACGTCACTCGAAGAGGCTTTTAGGACGTCTTATAAACGATATTATAAAAATATAAGTAATTACTTATACCTTTCGTTAACACACTCAACTTCTATTAAATTTATTTATTTCATTAGTCATGCTCTGAAATATGTACCTAATAATTATTAAATAACGTAACAATGCTTTAGGTTGATACTAGGCAGGATGGATATTGAGGTTTAATTAAAACAGATACTTGGAAATAATTGCCACCACTCCTAGGTGATATTTATAAAATATTTAGTTGAATGTGTAGGCCGGGTAAATAAGGAAATTGCGTGACGGTTGTGATATTTCAGCGACCTTGACAAAATGTTGCACGCTACCTGAAAACCAAATAAAAGTATTAATATTGGCTAAATATTTTCAGGCTTTCTTGCAATTTTATTGTATGTACTTACAATTAAATTGAAAATAATATGGAAGTACGTCTACAGCGCAGTTAGAATATTAATTTCATCATAGGATTTTAAGGCTGTTACTAGGGCATATTCCGTAAATTTTTCATCCAACCCTGTTAAGTTACGTGGTACTGGTAAGATATTGCATAAATAAAAAAATAACCGCTCTAAATTATAGCATCTATGCTTTAATTATTATCGCTTAGACTGCTTTTAAATTCGACTATTTAGAAAATACTCCATTTGTATAAAAATATAAGGGTAACTTTTCCCCTTTCAGTGTTAAGGGTAGGACAAGGTTCAGTCTATTTCCATCCCTAATGACCCGGTTATATTTAGACTAAATGCCATCTCATGACCTTTACGCTTTTGTTTTAAGTCTGGAGTGTGTAAGTATCTAGCTATTAGAGCATATTAGAAACCAGCAAAGCTTTTCAACGAAATATATTTTTTTTTACATTGCTGGAAAGAGACTGTACCTTGAGATACTTAATAGAATTAAATGAGAAGTGCTCATGGCTTACGAATTAAATCATTAAATCAAATTAAATCATAGGATAGGATAATGTTTAAGTATAGCTATAGAGCTATACTTAAACATTATATTTCAGTAGGCCATGCATTTCTGACCTACTTATATCATTCTGAGAGGGTACCATCCCAATCAATCTTCCCTTCTGAATTATTTACTAAAAGCAGCCACGAGTCGACGTTATTCGATTCCCAAATCCATTTCCTTATTTCTGGATTGGAGGGGAAAATCAGCTGTTTATTCCATTTTGTTCCCCTCACACACATCATTTACTAGGATGTTGTGTCAACGCCATCTGTGTTTGATCATGGGAATTAAATTACGCGATGGTGGCGCCCGCCTGCCGCTGGCGGATAAATTATGTAACGTGAATTAGTTTATTATTTGTTGTATGAACAACTATAATTTCCACTATGATAATGATCTGAAGATATGAGAATCTCTTGGAGTGAGCTCCTACGTATGATTTTGGTAAGCATACTTATTCTATTTTGGCTTTGTTTAAACGAAAAGGAAATATATTTTCAGGACTAAACATTTTGTCTCTGGAAATTCCACGGGAAACCTCGGAGCTAGTCATTGAGTATGAATGGTCTGGAGACGAAATAGGCAGACGTTCCCCTCTGGCGGGGTGGTAGGCCAAAAAGGCCCACCGATTTATAAAAACTAGTTGCAATCTCAATTTTCACTAAACTCAATCTAGTTGGCAAAGCGTTCGTTTCATAGAAAATGATTTGTTTACATACTAAAATGACTGCTTCAATTCATAGAATATCCGGATTCCGGATTTGATCACAGATTTGGTCATGGTTTATTGTTATTAGCTGTTTCCTAGCAACCAAATAATATCAAAAAAAGGCAATAGTGATGTACCAGTTTGTAGATATGTATTAATCGACAAAAAAGGTCATAGTTGGGAAGCGTCCGTAGTGGAATTGGCTTCAGTAATCGTAACTGATCACTGAGGTTAAGCAACAACTGACACGGTCAGCCATTGGTAGGTACAGCATGAGTTACCGATTTCAAATGGTTTTTTTCTGGATGCTTCCGTGCTTCGGACGGGACGTTAAGCCGTGGGTCCCGGTTGCTGCCTCGGCAGCAGTCGTTAAGCCTAGTCAGAGGCCGCCCGATCTCATTCAAAAACGGCGATACGGCTCGCGACCTATCACGTGAGTATAAATGTACAGCGAAAAGCGGGTGACTTCGTTTATTAATCATTCCTAATTAAATTTAACTATACCTAGTCAATTTGAAATTAGTATTTCTAACCCATGTTCTCGAATTCATCGATAACACTTATCGATAATTGTTACATCCATTGGCAAGAAAAGTGAAGACACTGTGTTCATTATTAAATGTCACTTCACGTAACCCTTATTGCTGGGAATTAAAACTCATAATGATATGTCCCATGAGACATAATCATGGTAAACGGTAAAATTTCCCCCCGCAAAAAATGCCAGACTTTTTTGTATCAAGAAAGATCGCTATGGCGCTTCCCGAGGGTACACCCGAGTCCGCGTTGTTCTATGGAGCTAGTTGGGACTTTGGGACATATGGGGGTCACTCTAAGTAACGAAAAACTTAGTTTCGGAGCGCCGCTGCGCGAGCCCCGACTCTATCTGATTGTAAACGTGCCGATTGCACGACAGCTCATTTTTATTAGTTTTCTGTCAGTATAGAGTAACCCTCCTGAAACCAAACGGCCGTGATTCTGCAGTGCACCAGTGCATGGTAAACTGGTTCCGACGGTTTACACAAGTCTTGGTCAACGTCTAGGCAATAGTACGCACTGCGGAAACACTAGATCCGCTGTTATGCCTGGGTGACACGAGACCTAGGTTTAAAACATAAAAATCTACTTCATTTCTTTTATTGCACAGTATACAAAAGTAATCATGTACAATCAGGTGGACTTAATGCTATAAGCATGTTCTACCAGTCAACCTGGAAGAGGTACAGAGCAAGAGTAGTGAGAAAAATATTAAATTTTAACCACACACTGTCATTACCTACGAAGTTTGTAAATTATTAACGTTTGAAAAAATACTTTGGCCTATGAAAAACACTAAATGGCTTGTTTTTCACCGATTCCAAACTTATAACAACCTTCTTTTCTATTTAAGCCTTTTTGAGCGTATTTGTTCGCCTGACCGGACGGCCTACGGACGAGCATCTAGGCCGCATTTGCCTCGCATTATTTAAAATAGTACCGGCGATGTACACCTTGGCTCCTTTAAAGGCTCTTCGCATAACCCTGACCATACCGGGAGACCGCGGCCGAAGGTCGAAGCCTTACCGGTGACTGACATTTTATATAGTCGGGTTATGTTGTGCAATGTGCATGGTGACAAAATTGTTTGGCTTTGTTGGTAAGGTGTTCTTACGTGGTGGATTTGGCTGATGCTGTATATTATTTTAAATATGTTGCGTAAATCATCCTTCATCCTTCGGAACTATACCTACTAGAAGAGAAGAAGGCACTGGAATGGTGTGATCCAAATGAATTTAAATTATGGGTTATCAATGTAATTATCCTCTGCCAACAAAAGGACTAATAGTTAACCTGATAGTGGACTAGACATAGGTCCTGCTAAAAAGCACCTCAACACTCCGTCCTCAGTATTCCTCATGCAACCAACCCTCGGAAAGCTATAGATCGCATTCAGTGGCGTGCTTTGGGAGAGGCCTTCGTCCAGCAGTGGACTGCTATAGGCTGATAATGATGAACAAACTCTCCATGTTAGTCTTCAAAATATTTCAATAAACAAACCAAAACATTTAACTCCACATGCAACGTGTAACCAGACTCTCGCTAAACCTGTTCCGGTCGTGACTTGTGACGTCACGAAGGCTGCACTTTATCTGCGCGTGAGTCTCTCGCGAGTGCATGTTCTGAGATTTATGGAGTACTTACTACGGAGGCGAGAATGTAAGGCTGCAACGATAGGAGGTCTAAAGGTGTGGAGTATTAGTAATGCAAACAAGTAGAATGGTTGAAGTCACGACTGTTATGTATGAGGTATTTGAAGGAGGCTGATGGCTAGATGTTTGTGGAAATGAAATTAAAATAAAAGATGAAGAAGAAATAAGGTGTTGTGTAAATAGTCAAAATTCTGAAATAATAACAAATTCAAGAAATGATGAAATACAGGATCTTTACCTACCCCAACAAACTTTCAAAGAATACTACACATCATACTAAAGAAACGAAAATAAACAGAAATGACAATTCATTAACCTTAGGCAGATATGCCTTAGAAGCTAATGCCAAAACCCAATTATCTGCCGAGTGCCGACCTAAACCCAAAAACTAACAATAAACGTCCAATGTTAAATATTGTCACCATCAGTCAAACCGTGCCAAAATCATACGCATAATAGTGTATGAAAGTGAGCTAGATAATCATCTAATTATAGCTTTTGGCCCCTGTAGCGATGACTGATGTGTCCATGACAGAAATTCACCTGGAGATTCAGAGAGATGAGATAATATTATGCGTTCGATTATATTAATCTGGAAGTCAAATGTTTAAAGTAGAAAAGACCATTCAATCAATGTTTCTTAATATTTTATTTATTCACATGATCAGAAGAAATTAATTATCAATTAATTTAACATAGCAATTCATTACAGTATATTCTGTAGTATGATAGATATGAAAAGGAAACCAACATTAAACAATTCTTGTGAAATTTACAGAGTGTTTGGTTTCTGTTTCGCATTGTTTAAAAATAATCTGGTATCATTTATTTAATGCATTGCAAATACACGATGTTTTAACATCAATTTAAATTAAACACGAGAGTTTTAATAATAAAAATCCACGTGACGTCAGCCAATTAAAAATATTAACATCTCGCTACAGATTTTAAGTGAAATCTTCAGAATTCACGCTAAGTGCGCCCGATTTGATTGTAATCTATCACATTATTATAAGATTGCTATCCGTTATTATATTTTAAAAAAAGTATTTTCAAGTTATCATCACAACCCACATTACAATTAAAAATAGTGTTGTAGATCTCTATTAAGTATATAAAAAATTACAAAGTTATGTTTATGTTCAACGCAGCATAAAACTATTCAGATCATAACCTTTGTCTTTTCCCTCGCAAGGTCCTCCGTTTCCTGTAATTTAATATTTTTGCAATAAAGAATTAAATAAAGTCATATCTATAAAGCAAAGTCATTTTACCAAGGAATGCTTGCCTTGGCGCGTAAATGTTTCTTTTTGAACTGCGAACAGCCAGGCCGCGGCCAGACGCGCCGGCATCGTCAGTTGTTTTGACGCGCTCTTATCGACCGAGCGCCCGCGCTGCCCACTCGCGAAATTGAAATTCGAACTTAAACATCGAACACGAAACTTTTTCTTTCTTTTATTCTAAACTGCCAGTGTCACGGTATTACTTTTATTCCGCCTTATATGACTTAATTATTTGCAAGTGTGAATATATTCTGGCGCTTCTGAAAAGATTGTCGTCAATCGATTTTGTTTTGTCTAAAAACTGATTCATTGCTCTTTGATTTGCACAAGTGTTTAGTTTGCGCCAATATTTATAATTGGGATCGATGAATTGAGGTTAAATGCTTCTATTATTATTTTCAGTCCCATATTGTTGTATAATCAACAATTTTCAGATGTTCGCTCTTCTTTTATCACTTTATCTTTTTATCTTACAAGGTCAACTTGTTGAAGTTAATATATTTGCGTTATGATAACTTTCTTTTTCTTTGTATGGAACATCGTTATTTTATGTCCTTATAAATAAGGGTCAATAATTTCTAATGTCATCCATTTGTATGCAAGCAGTAGTATCAATCATTAACGTGACTTGTTTCATTATGTCAAGTAAACAGATACTTGTAACTGCTGGGTCGTTTAAATGGTCTTTATCAATTCTGATTTATATGTTAGCCACCTACATTCCTTTCGACGTCGCTTGATTGTCGTATTTATTGAAAATATTTATATACCGGTGTCGTTATTTGTATCAGCAGTTTCCTTTATAGATAGTGCTAAAGGGATACATTAATGATTTATAGTTTGTATTTGACATAGCCATTGTTGTTAAGGAAATTGTTTTGGGACCATAGTTTCAATATTATGCGCATGTGTTCAACCCACACATAACATTGTTATTATGGAATGACTAAGCCCAGTATCTAATGATTTTAAAATATTTATGATTAGCCTGTATGTGGTCAATGGTCATTCATCCCAGGTTTTTGTTATTGTAATAAAAAACCTGTCCTATTTTTTTCCGAAAACCAAAAACCAAATCTAGCGTCACCTCCGAAGATCCTCATTTAAATAATGTCAATTAGTGTTGTTATTTTTTGCCACATTCCTTGTGGGGCTAGAGCAAGTTGTCATATATGGTGGTGGTCGGTACGTGATTGAGGCAGACGGTACGTCGGAACGGCCACTCGGGGAAACCTTTGACTTAATCATCGTTTTGTACGTGTCTGTGATTTTCCCTTTATATGTTCGTTATTATGTTGCAAGTTATTTTGGTAGGGATTATAGCTTTTGGCACGGCTCCTAATGAATTAATTTAGGTTCGGTAAAAGTTTAAGGCTATTTGTGTAAGCAAAATGCCAATAACAGAACGTTTTAAAATGGTTCAGATTCCAATGTTGTTTGTTCGTATATAGGTATATTATCTGTTTTGTTTTTCTTCTGTAGTTGCAATTAGGTTATTAGTATGTTGTTGAAACACTTCGTTATCAGTTGATTGATCGTTTAGTTCCTACACTCATTTGCACATGTAAATTGCTTGAATCATTACACGCACGATCGGCGCCGCCATCCCGCCGCTAATCTAACTCACCGATATACATATTTATTGTTTATTAATCCTTTGTTTTGTTTTGCCATCAAATCTCCATATAATATTATCTCCAATCGAAGGTCGAATTCTTTAAGGTGCGGTCCTACACTGTCAAGGTTGTCGTGTCGGTCGCATATATCGACGATCTTCTCGTAGATAGATGCGTCATTTATTTCTCAACTACAGCTTGCTACTCGAGGAAGCAGTGAGTCACAGTGTGGTCAGATGATAGGCGGTGATTTTGCGTGATTGTGGCAGTACGGTCGAGTACGTCGCCTCTACTACGTCTCCATCAAGTTGTTTGGCGCCAATTACTCTATTTACGAATGTTTTATTCATAGGCATTGCGCAGAGTGCTGTTGGTGTCATATCACAAACCAAGTGTGAATTGTATTGCTAGTAAAAAAGACATTGCAGTACCCGCGACTCCTGGCAAATGGAGCGCGAGATAGGCGCGTAGAGTTACCGAAATCTAGTCAGTGATTGTGATCGGGGCAAAATGCTGCTCGAAGTGGTTATTGGACTCGGTGTGTTCCTGTTTGTGTTTTGGAAATATTTGCGACCCTCAAAACAGGGTAAATTTGCCCAAGAATGCCAACCAGTCGAACAAAAGCCACACAATGTAGAACCAGTCGTGATTCGCGATGTTGCGGAAAATAAAACCATAACACCCGACCCTCCGATTCGGATGGTTGAGTTGGAAAATACTTTGAAAACTTTAGAAGATGAAAGCACGGAAGCTGTTAATTGTTTCGCAACTCCGAAAATTTATGAGAAATATGATTACCAAACTCCACAACGGGATAACAAGCAATTTGAAGAAATAATTTCCCCGAGCGTGCTTTTGGAGAAGCAAGAAAAGTTGTTAAACGAAAAGAATGTTTCAAAAAGGGAGAGTCCACCAAAAGAAAGACTGTCAGCATATTTAGAAAAAACTGTTCTTTGCGACGATAAAATCAATTCAATTATTAATAATTTGTCACTAGGGAAACTTCCCACGAAGTTACCTCTAAAAGAGTCACCGTTTTTGAACGACTTGACAATAACACCGATTGTCCAGGCACAATCAAATAAATTAGAAAATGGAATTCACGAAAATCTAAACAGAATATTCGCACCAAAAGAAAATGGAATAAATAACAGAGATTACAACGACAATCACGTAGACAAGGAAAATAAAGTCAACATTATCCCTAAAGAAGAACAGAAAGATGAACCAGATTGTAAACCTGTAGAACCTGAAAAACCAATACTGAAACATTTTCAGCCAAACCCAGGCTTTCCCGGTGGTCTTAACTTTGGATCTGTCATAGGAGAACTGAAGAACAAGACCAAAAATGGCGGGCTGAAACCAGTGTTCAGGAAGTTCGATATCGATGCTTCGGAAAACATTACTCAGGCATGTTATGTTTGTTTATTTCTATTATATCCGATGTGTGGTCGAATTCTAAACATATACTTTTTGATAATTCAAATTGAAAAAGTCTAAGTACACAAATTCATGTTTATCTTTATATTCTTCAAAGCATATCACCTTATCTTTTATACCAACCATAATAATTAGTAGAGTCTGTTCCAAATTTATTATCTTACTCTTATTCTTACCTAATACATGCACATTATACACCAGTATACTAACAGTGGATCTCAAACTTGGATCTATGATCCGTTTTATTTTCTTACTTGGAAAATTACTTTTTCCAAGAACCTCAAGGTGAAGACACCAGAAAATAAAATAAATATAAAATTGTAATAACAGTACCTAACTATAAAACTACTCGCGTATTTTATGTTGCAATCAAGAAATGTACTAGATTAACTTGCTTACAGCCTTGTAATTGTTTAATGTAAAATTGAGAACTATAGTTTCGAATCAAAACACGTGACGTTACCAGAACTCTGTCGGTCGGAAGTATTGCACATAAAAAAGCGCAGTTATTTCAAGTTTTTTTTCTGTCATTTAATCGTTGACATATATCTGGGGCAGTGCGTTTGATGATATCGGGTTTACGTAATGTTACACCACGAGTGTTGTGATGCATTAGAGCATTGCTACGGGGCTGAGATTCACTTCCTTCCTGGTTTATAGAATAGATCGCTGGTTTTAGTTTCAGTTTTATGTGTTAGCTGTTGTCAAATTAGAAATAATGATTGGCATCATAGACATAAGGCTTCATACCTAGTTAATATCCTTTCCTACATATATAGGGAGACCCGTGCCCCAGCAGTGGGGACGTGATTGTTTTAAATGACGATGATCATCATAGCGTTAAAAAGTGAAACTGTAATTGCCACTGATGACCCAGAAGATTGAGATTCAAAAATATTTTTTTTTCTTTGTCTTAATTCTGTAAAAGCCCAAACTACTACCATACTAAATAATAAGCACTATCCTCTTGTTACAGGAGAACCTCAACTCTGTAGATGAGAAGAAGAAAGATAAAGCCATCATCGAGGACAATGAAGTCAGCGCCAACATCCTCGCCGATCGGCGGACCAAGCTGGAGACCGCTGCGCAGGTTAGTTGTGTTATTCTTCTGAGGAATCGTCTTTGGAAGCGAGGGAACTGTGGCGAGAAAAATCAAAATTTGTTCGTTCCTCGCTTGCAAAGCATGCTTAACAACGTAGTACTGAAACATCTATGTGAAGCTGTAAACCATGCTACATAGCATCTCTGATTGTTATCTCTACCTTTATTTAGCACTTTAAAAAAAAAAACTGTTCAAGTTTTCATCACATGCTTCAAGCTTTCACATGACTTCATGAGGAGTCTAACTTGATAATGTTTGTAATATAATTACCCTTCTTGGTTGCATTTTCACATTCTTGTTGACTGCGCTTGATACAAGCTCATTAAAATCAAATTCAAGGGCTCTATGGTCATTACCCTTTATGTTTGTTTAGTAACTGGCAAATTAAATTATTCGTGACCACTTCCCGCGCCTTGGCCGTGATACATTTTATAAGAAATTTGAATTAAAATGCAATATAAAAACAAATACAGTTAAAGAAAATTTGCTTAACAGCTACTTAGGGTGTTGAGTTGAGTCGTTTGAACCGATGTTCGGAAATTTATTAGTATTTTTTACAATAAAGTTATAGGTAATTCATTGCTACACTTATTCTGACTGCAGTATGTATCTTCATACAAATATTTTCATAGGAAATCCTATAAAAAGCTTCATAGTCAGTTATAAGTTTTATAGCTTAAAAACCTATAAACATAAATGTTAAACGGTGTTTAAGATTTAAATCCTGTAATTGTTTTGACATTTAATTTAATTTCATCGTCAGAACCAATTTATAAATTCTGTAATAAGGACGTTTTCGTCACTTTAATTGTATTGTGAACAGGTCGTAAATTGATTTTCAATAAGCTTTTAAATTATGTGGCCTTACCGTTCACGTTTCAGCCACTTAAATAAGAGTAAGTACGTTATTATAATAATATGTCAGAGGGCAATTAATTCAAAGTATACTTCATTTTAAAGTATCATATCATTATACTGTCATAGTGCTAAGATTTCAACAAAAACATGTATGAAACAATACGAACGAAGGAATACATTGTAAACAACCTAATTACAGTAATTACACATAAAACTAGAAAAAAGTAAGGGTGATTTCCCAATGAACACTATTAAACATACCGACATAAGTATGTACCAATGAGTTCTTGAGAATTTATGCCGTTACGGTGGTGTACTATGTACCTAGTGGGTACAACATTGTGAGGAAATAGGCACACTGCATGTTGTGAAATCTTTCTGCAAAGTCCATTTTGGTCTGTGATCTCTAAAAGCCGTTTTAAATAAATATCAACTAGGTATTGAGTGACCTATTCCCTCCTGTCTCTTTTCAATGAGTAGCATTTTACGAGTATCACTTTAGCAAGTGACAGTGTAATAAAGTTTACAGAGTTTTATTACATTATTATTCAGTTAAACTGTTATATGGATTAAGCTTTAAATTTACATGTTTTTCTCTAAAGTTCATGGTTGCAATGTTCTGGTTAAAATTTACGGAAATAATGACTTCCTGTACAGTTTTAGGTAAACTTATATTTTATTGTTGGTTTTAAATATTTTCTCAGGAAATTTGGTGCGCAAATTAAGTTCCACTTCCGGTTTTTAAAATGCAACGTAGTTTTGATTTTCTTCTTCGAAGTTACGTGACCTTCCAACTTTCTTCATACATCGTCATGACTTGTGTGACTAAGTGACTAAGTGTAAAATGTAAACTATGACCACAGAATGAATCACTAAAGGGAATGCTTCCATAATCAATACATTATGCAGTATACTGTTAGCTTTTGTTCTCGAGTTTAACTTCACTTCAAAGGTTTTCTAGGTAGTACGTACCTCTATAATCAACTCCTGCCCTAAACACATTGACTGCCGTGGATGAAATTTGATTAGGAGATCATCATCAATATCTTCTTCTTAGTGTGTCATACGACAACACTAGAGCTGCTGCGGTCTATGGTTTGTCTGTATGGTGAAAAAATAAGCCAGTCAGAATAGCTTCAGTCGCTGACTGTCCAAGTATAGTTCATACGTCACTCGAGAGAGTGACGTATGAACTATACTCCCTTTCGTGCACCTTATTAACCCGAAAAGGCTCCTTTCATGCAGCCCATTATAATATGATAAATGTAGATTGTACTTTACTGTTAAACTTAAGGGTGAACTTGATCTGAGCGTTTGCCCACGTAAGCTACATTGTAGCTTGGGGCCAATGAGCATGTACCATAAGAATAAAAGATTCTTGAACTGAATTTAAATTATTTTCTCCAGGGTTGGCGCAAGCGAGTGCCTCAGAGCGATGCGTCTCTCTTCACGGTTGCCGGTCGACTGGAGCGCGACAAGGCGTCGTCGCCCGCGCCGCTGACCCCTCCCGCGGCCCCCGCCGCCCCCGCGGTCCCTGCGCTGCCTACACCTAATAAGTTCCGGTGAGTTTGGATGTCATGGGCAGAGAGGATATTGTGAATAGCAGCACAATGTTGGGTCTACAGCAGACTTTCCTGTTTCTTTCTTTCGAGTATAAAAGGGTGTGCAAAACACTCCTTACGTTTCACGATTCTAATAGTCAATCTTTAAGTTTTAAATAAGTATAGACTGGCTTAGCATCATTACCTAGTACCTAATCGACCACTGCTGCACATAAGTCTAAGCACTAATTCTGTGAGATGAGTGAGTTAGCTGCTTGCATTAGTATGTACTTTATTCATGTCGATAAGAGAATTTTCGCTGACCAATTCCCAATTGCCCATGGATTATCTATGTTATGTTACAGAGCACATAATGTGTTCCAATTCATATAGGTACCTAACTTTTCAACTAAAATCCTCAGGTCCCGAAAAGCGCCCGCATCCCCCACAAACGGCCTGGCCCCCAGCCCTCTCCGCTCCGCTCCGCTCGGCTCCGGTCCGCTCCGCTCGGCCTCGTGTGCCGTCGTCAACGCTGCGCTGGTGGAACAGAAGCCTGATGTCATACCGGCCAGGGATGCGTTCAAACGCAGCCAGTCGGTGAACGAGGGATTTAACCGGATCGAAGGATGTGAGTATGGGAAGGATTTCCTAAGGGTCTCTTGTAATGATGCCGTCATATAGCGGACGTATACCCATTTACCTATGTAGGAAACTCCACCATTCTGGTTAGGATAATACACTCACGGGCAATGAAAATGTTCCACTGAGAAAAGCACCAAATTACTCCTAAGCGGAAAAGGCTAGCTTAATAACGCCTTCTGCAACGATAATATATTATTAACATTTAAATTAAATCTTTGAAAAAATTTGGGTCGTTTGGTGTTGGAATGTTTTGAGTGGAACCTTTTCATTGCCCGTGAGTGTATTACGTTACGTATGAGTGATTTATTTGTCAGATGGACGCAATAGCACGAGCTACATTAAGCTAATAATAAAACTATATATTAAAATCGGTCAAACGTGTCATATTAAACTGACTCCGCAATAGATTTAATGAATAGTTTCTAACATTCTAGACAATAGTCCTTTCTGTGCACTGATCATTTCATTTGAACCCCGCACAATGACTGAGCTTTTAATTAAAAATGCCTCAATGCAAATACTTTCCGAAAGGATTCCTCTTCCTAAAGAACGTTAATATATTCCCATTACTAAGACAGCCTTTATGTCCGTACGCCATTATTGTGGTATTTACTGAAAGGCCAAGATGAATATCTTACGAATGAATTGGCACATACATGTAAGTCACCCTTTTTATTGCTACAATGATGAGACTCGTAAATGTTACATGCGAATTATTCGTAGTAAATTTTTCTTTGTTTGTTCTTGGCATTTTTCCAAATGTAGTACACGCATTTGGGTCTTATTTTGGCAATGTATTGTTAGTATTGGTTCTGTTTGATGATTAATATGTTGTTGTATTTTTGGTCGAAAGTGAAATGATTGAGATCAAGGGAGTTTGGGAATAGATTTCCATGTTTTATTTATTAGGCCTTCAGTCACAATATTACAAATATTTATTAATGATACTCATATCAGGAACATGTATGTGTATTATTCCAAACAACTCACATACAATCTACTTTTACACAAACTTGACACATTCATCTCTTTCAATCCATTCATTTAGGTAAAGGATAGTGGTACACACTGCTACATGTATTTAGTTAAAATTATGTTTCCTCCACCGTTTAAAGCTTGCCTTTCATTTATATCTAGACCTGGAGTTTCCGCGAGCTTCGCTTCGCTTCGCCTTAAAAAGTTTTCCTGTTTGAATTCTGCGATAAAAAGCCTTAGCCTATGTGTTAATCCAGGGTGTCAGCGAACTCCATGCCAAATTTAATTAAAATCGGTTCAACCATTTTTACTTGAAGAAGTAACAAACATACACCCACACACTTTTGCCTTTATAGAATTAGTAGGTTATTTTTTTGTGGATGTTTAAATACTAACTTAACCCCCCCTTCCCCCCCACAGCGGACTCCACCCCCGAGCGAGCCGGTGCCGCTGTGCGCGTGCCCCGAGCGGACGACGAGACGTTCCTAGCGTTCTACACGCCCGTTCTGGAACGCGTGACCGTGGATGAAGCGGACGTGGATGTGGATTTGGATGCTATTGACAGTGCCAGTCGACAGCTGTAAGTTTCTCTTTAACCTTCTTTTAATGAGGGTTCTGTACCTCAAAAGGTAAAAATGGAACCCGTATAAGGTCTTTTCGGTGTCTTATGATCCACTTGTCTGTCACGAAGAGACATTCCTAGCGTTCTACACGCCAGTGCTGGAGAGGGTTACCGTGGATGAAGCGGATGTGGATGTGGATCTGGACGCTATTGATAGTAGCAGTCGACAGCTGTAAGTATTCTTAAGCCTGGTTTCTTATCCAAAGACCGAAACGGGACTCTTTTAGGATGAATGTGTTATCCGTGTGTCTGTCAAGGAGTCGTCATCAGTGTTAGAGAGGGCTACTGTGGATGAAGCGGATGTGGATGTGGATTTGGATGCTATTGATAGTGCCAGTCGACAGCTGTAAGTGTGACTCAGTGAATTCTTTTAATTACACCATCTAATGTGGCAGTTGATCGGACGCGATAGACATTGCAGTCGACAGCTGTGAGTGTTGCGCCTGTTTTTGAGGTTACTAACCTAAAAAAGCAAAAATGGATCCCTTACAGGATCACTTTGTTATCCGATTGTCGGTCAAGAGACCTTCCTTTCGAGAAGTGTCAAAATTAACGGCCTGTGGTCTAACCCAGGCCCAGAATAGATGTCACCCCCGAGACGCTTGCTGTGCAGTTGTTATTCTGACTGGCTTTAGGACCTCTAGTGTTTATGACTGACACGGTCAAAAGACGAGATACATCCTCACATGTCCCAACAAATTTATAACTTTTACCTTTCTTATTTCCAGGCTAGCCAACGACTACGCAAAACGCGCCAAACGCTCCCGAAAGCAGGCCGGCTCGCGCAACCCGCTGCGGGCGCTGGCTGCACGCACCGATTTGCGCCACGAGTACCAGCACTCTGTGTGCACTATACAGGGCCAGGACAACAAGGAGAAAGGTGAGGAATTTAGACCGTAGGTGATGCTCTTTAGGTGTACCGAAAACGGAAGGAAAAGGAAGCAAAATGCGAAAGGAAACTGTCATTTTTGATAAAAACTAAAATGGCGGCTCATGTCAATTGAGACAGCTATAACTTCATTAAAATGGCGTCCAGCCCTATCCTTAATCCCTAATGACAGTTAAAGCGTTGGAAAGCCAGCGTTTCTATGGTCACGTATGTAGCAGTAGTAGTTTAACTACATGTAGTGTGACCTACAACACGCGATAGTCCCTACAAGCAGGCGGGCTCGCGCTGTTGAGTGCTGCTTGCTTTTAGGAGACATCTAAAATGTCGTCTGATATCAATTAAGACAGCTGTCATTATTTAAATCTTCATGGTAACAATGTAACTAATATGGCGTCCAGCGCTATCTAAAGACGGTTAATATCGTTTCCGTTTATAGTTCATACCCGTTCACCTTGTGTGACCTACATCATTCGACAGTCCCTGCGAGAGAAAGCTGAGACTGACATTATTAACAAACATATTATGGAGATGCCAACTCGTTGGCTTATGGCTCATATCATAACAATAAAAGCCATCCATACAAAAAACAATGGCAAGTCTACGAACAAAAGTTCATCATATTGTCATTTTAATAATTCTAACAATTTGCCCACAGCCACAACAACACCGAACCACGGCTTGGCAGCGGAAGCCCTAGCGGCTCTGGCCACTAAGGAAGACTTCTCCGCCGTGTCGCTCCGTAGCGCCGCCGCCGCGCCGCTCGCCGCGCCCGCGCCGCTGATGCTGCTGCATGTGAAGGGACGGAGGCGGGTGCAGGTAAAATAGTATACTTACCCCATTCCACGGGGAAAGATATCTGACAGAACCCTTATTACATTCGAATATGGGTAGTTTTTGTTTGTATCAGATTACTTTCCCCATGGAATGGGCCATAGAAAACAAGTACAGGTATCTTGAACAATCCACAAAATAAACTATTTAGGTTGCTTACCTCTTGCGTTGTGTGCGTCAAATCTACTTGTGCACTAGAAATAATGTGTGGAAGACAATTTAGATCCTTTGGACGAGCGGCTGGAATGCGTGAAAACTGAGCGACTCAATTGGTGCGCGCTATATACCACTCGTCAGTTTAAGTGCGATATATATGTTGTTACAAATTTACTCGCTGCTGCTGCATCGGCCTTAATACAAAACTGCAGCTGGGACTCACGTTGTATTCTACAAGGCGTAAACTTACAACCCTATGTGTGAACTTGTATATTGTGTTATAGCTGTAAGTTCTCCAAATGTTACAAAATAAAATAAAAACAATGTTTTTTCCTTTATTTCCACAGACTCGCCTAGTGCAGCCGGTATTCAGCAGCGTGAACCGCGGCGACTGCTTCGTGCTGCTCTCGCCCGAGCAGCTCATGCTGTACGTCGGGCAGTACGCCAACGTCATTGAGAAGTGAGTCACCCGCGAGTCACTTATATGTTAAACAATACGCCAATGTCATTGAGAAGTGAGCCACTGCAGAATACCTAGTGCAGTTTGTGTAGCAGCGTGAACCAGACGAGACAAAGACCTTGCGTCGCGCTCGCTCTGGAAGCCGTGTGATGTGAGACTGTCATTGAGAAATGAGTCACTTGCGTGTCACTGCAGACTCGCCTAGTGCAGTTGGGGGTGTGAGTCACTTGTACCTGCTGTACTGCAGACTGATAGGTCTGTCATCTGTATCCAAGGTCCAATATGACTCAGTCTACACAGGGCTTGAAGTTACCATCATCATGAGCTAATAAGTTCCACAAAACTCTGATTTGGACCTTCCTCATCCAACTACGGGCTACAAAGATCGTCAATCCAGTTAGTAAGACAAGACGTTTTATACCAGTCTTCCTCCAATCGATAAATAGCTGAGGGGTTACCTCTACCGAACATTAGCCATTAACAATCTCGCATGTCCAATCTTAAGTAACTTGTATGGATCTGACAGGCTTTTGACAGGCGAGCGACGCTGCTTATGGATTGTTGATTGCTAATGTGTCGGTGGTGATACGATAGCTGGTCTACCACTCTCTGTCAGATTACAGAATATTATAAACCATCCACTAACAGAAACCTTTTCTGTCCACAGGAACCGAAGCACGGACATCCTAACACACATCCAGAGCACTAAGGACCTCGGATGTAAATGCACATCCGCCGTCATCATCGACGAACAAACCAAAAACTACACCAGCAAACAGTGGAACCAGTTCTGGACGGCCCTAGGCGTCAAGGAAAACGTAGAGAACTACAGACCAGCCGACACTGGCCATCCGGACGAAGATGAGATCTATGAGAACTGTATTATACAGACTAATATGTGCTACGAGGTTATAGATGATGAGTTGGTCCCGATTAAGGAGTATTGGGGACAGGCGCCGAAAATTGCGATGCTTAATCAGTCGAAGGTGATTGTCTTCGATTTTGGGTCGGAAATGTATATTTGGTATGGAAAGAATGTCCCGCTAGAGACTAGGAGGCGAGCGGCGCAGTTGGCACAGGAATTGTTTGATGAAGGATACAATTATGAGGATTGCCACATAAATCCGGTCAACGCAGCCGTATTCCAAGGCGCTAGAGATGAGAATGCAACGACGCCGGTTAAAACATCGAAGACGCGACCAGAATGGGCTATTCTATCCAAAATTTCGCAACACATGGAAACAATATTGTTTAAGGAGAAATTCGTGGATTGGCCCGACTACTCCAGGGTAATCAAAGTGAAACCGCAAGAGAACAAGACTAACAGCCTAGAAATAACCCCGTGTGATGCAGAAGAGATGTGGGCGAATGAATACATAGACCCAGATCTAATTCTAGAGGGCTCGCACGTCGGTCGAGGCACCCACTACTATGACAAAGAGAACATGAGACATTACGACATCAAAACTCGGTCCGTTTGCAAGTGGGTCATACAGGAATTCGACTTCCAAAAGGTGGAAAACGAGGCCGATATACCTGACTTCTACTCCGCAGATAGCTACATCATCCGATGGGAATACATTATTACCGCTACAGGAAGAGAGTTGAATGGAAAGCCGTCTAAACACAACATCACAGGCAGGGATAGATGCGCCTACTTCTGTTGGCAAGGCAGGGATGCGTCGTCCAACGATAAAGGTGCAGCCGCATTGCTAACCGTCGAACTAGACAAAGAAAAGGGCCCTCAAATCCGAGTAGCCCAAGGCAACGAACCACCAGCATTCCTCAACCTCTTCCAAGGGAACTTAACCATCCATCAAGGGAAGAAAAACGCAGACAAAAGCCGATACAAACTCTTCGTGACGAGAGGAAACGTGTCCAACGAAGCTTACCTTCTGCAGGTCCCTTGCTCAGTCCGACAGCTTCGCAGCCGCGGCTCTTTACTACTGGTCGATACTGAAAAAGGCTGCCTCTACATCTGGCACGGCGCCCGAAGCCTCAAACACACTAAGAACATAGCCATTGAACTCGCAAACAAATTGATAGCCCGCGAATCGACCTACCTATTCGGCGCCAAAAAGTCTAACCTCAAAATCACGGAGGTGAAAGAAGGTGATGAGCCGAAAGAGGTTTTGGAGGCTCTAGGCTGTGCCAACAAGCAGTATTACAACTCAGTGTTGAACGGTAAAGACGCGAGTGTGGACGTGACGGCGAGACTGTTCCACTTCACGGATCTGGGCGGGCAGTTCGAAGCGCAAGAGGTGTTGTCCCCTCTGAGGCACGACGGCTTGGTGACACCCTTCCCTTTTGAACAAAAGGAGCTGTACTCCGCTTCGCAACCTGGTGAGTTTATTCATTTTGGGCATATTTTTCTTGGGTTATTCTTTTGTTAGCACTATTTACACTTGTCCAAAATTTATAATGCACATGCAGATCTTCACACCCGAATCATTAAATCGTAAGAGCCTTAAAAAAACACTTGCATTTTGCACCTTGTTAGAAAGAAATAGGAGTCAATATCATCAGTCAATATCACGAAAACAACCAATCTGTCAAAGATTTCTATGCGCATTATCAATTTTGGAGCACTGTATGTGCGTGTGACAGAGACAACTACGTAAAGGGCAATTACCGTTTTTCCTTGTGCTTAGCGATCGTGCTTTAAATTTGTAATTTTTACTTTTCCAGCGGCCGCCAAACGGGTTCGTTATCGACGTCGATAAACTCGTTTAATGAGTTTTCAACCAATCACAGCGCCGTATTTGTGGCCTGTCGAGTATATTGACGTTTATCTTCGTCGATAACGAACCTGTGTAGCAGCCGCAGGGTCGATATATGTACGTACAAGCTGTTCCCGCGAGCTTATACGATTATATGATACGAGCCTATAGTACGATTTACTTCAAATAAATAATGTATTGTTTGTCCCTCAGCCCTATTCCTACTCGACGCGGGCGGCTCGCTGTGGCTGTGGCAGGGCTGGTGGCCGCGCGCCGCCGACGGGGAGCTCGAGTCCAAGGAGATCAACATCGGTACGTTCTTAACTTCATCATCAGCTTAACTTCATCATGTTCTTAACTTAATTAAGCCGAACGTCTACTGCCGGCTAAACTTAGTTAGTTAGTATAGTGGAGCCAGTTTTTCATACATAGTCCATAGTTTGCGGTGGACGCATATATAATATGGAAAACTGACTCAACTATGCGAACTAACTTAGTTTAGCCGGCAGTAGATGTTCGCCTTTATACTTCGAATATAACTCTAGTGACCAGCCATGTAGCTTGTTAAACAGGCTTCTAAAAGCTGAAGTGGCAGTAGGCTGGCTGTATATGCCGAGAACGTATGAGTTCTCTGTTAGACACTACAAACTTTTATGTCTGTTGTGTTAACTACTGGTGTTCCTTATTTAAATAAATAAACAGGCAGTGTAGCCGGTATTTGATGGACGAGGAACTCCCAATACAAGTGATATGGAGCTCCTTGCGAGAGACTTATGTCCAGCAGAGGACAATTGCTGGCCGATGAAGATAATGCTATAAACTTATACACTGCTAAAACGCCACACAAATGGTTACCTATAGTTTTCAATCCATCAATCTAAAAAAGTTAATAATTTAAACTCACTTCCTATAAACACTCCTTGGCACGTGGTCCATAAAACCATAACTAAGAGTAAGTTAGTGTTCCAGCAAAAAATTCTAACCAAACCCCTCATTCAACACAGGAGTGGGAGCATTCGCGGCGCGCTGGCAAGCGATGCGAGCGGCCGCGCTCCGCACCGCCGAAGCATACTACCACGTCTCACGTACACGGTCCACCCTCACCCCAGGGTCCACTGACACCCTGGGGGCAGACGCACCCAGGGTGAATGGAACCCAGGGTACTGCGCAAGTGAAGGTGGTGGCGGCAGGATTGGAGCCGAAAGCGTTCACTGACCTGTTTGATTGTTGGACGGAACATGATGAGGCGGCTGAGGCGAATATTGAGGTTGGTTTTTGTGTTTTTTATGGGTGGTTTGTTAAGTTTGTTTATAGAGATTCTTATGTCCGTTTTCACCCAGAAATGTGTATATGAAGAAACAAAATGAAAATGGCAGCAATACTCGTTCTATAATCACCCTATTCTTACGTCTTACGTCCACGCTGCTTTCTATTCACACTTGTAACATGCGCCATTTTCATATTGTTTCTTTATCCACATCCGTTATAATTATGAATTTTACCACTTATTCTGTAGCTTGATTCCAAGTCACGGAGATAAAAATGCAATTATATAGTTATCAATTCGTATCCTGCAATAAGTAATATGAGTGGGTGGTGTCAAATTATAAATACTTGTATAAAAACTTGGTGGTTGTAGGGTGGGCGGGGTTCCAATATACTTTTTGTACAAAATACCTTCCCTACCTTTACAGATACAAACATCTAGGTACATAAAAAAATATACAGACATAAAACTTGAAAAGGTGTGTCCATATATTAAGCGGCAGCAAACCCGGGCATTTCCACGGTCTTCACCATCTAGTGTGCAATTTCCGACATATCTGGATGCACCTTAATAACACTCTTACCACTGTTTAACTATACCTTCTCTGAATATATGGGGGGTCTCTAGCTTAAAAAAAAACGAAGATTCCAGTTTGGACCTCGTCAAAATCCTGTTGTATAAAACATACCAATCGCATGACAGCTCCTTCTATACCACCACCGATACATTAGTAATCCACAACCCTTAACTGTCCAACATCTGTCAGATCTATGACACAAAAATTATGTCACTCTCAACAGATAAGCAATGGTGCTTAACGATTGTTGATTGCTAATGTGCGGTGGTGATACGATTGCTGTTCGTTTTTTGTAAAGCTAGAGTAAGGCTGTTTACAGAAAGAAAGCTGGAAACTTAGAGGAGCGCTTACTTTTTAATACTTTTCCGAACCAGTTCTGATAAGAGCGAGGAAAAATAAAAAGTAATCCATAGTAAAGTAAGCGCTTTTAAGTATGCAACACAGTGATCACAGGATTCGATACTATTTTCGAATCTACACAAACATATGTGTGTCTGTGATCGCTGCACAGCTTTCTTTATGTACACGGCCCAACTCTCCCCCCCTTCCCTTCCCACCACCCGGTAACGGCCACGCACTGTACAAACACAAACGCACTCCCACAGCACGGGTACAAGTGCGGCGACATCCTCTCCGGCGCGTGCGAGCTGTCGCGCCTGTCGTCTACCTCCGCGCTGGTACCGCTCGCGGCGCTGCAGAGGCGGCCGCTGCCCGACCACGTGGACCCGATGAGGTTGGAGAGGCATCTGGATGAGCACGACTTTCAGGTAGGAGGTTTAGATAAAGCAGCTAAGAAGTGAGGTTTGTGACCGTCTAATTGTCTATAGATAGAAGCGGCGGTGGGTGGTGATTCGGTACGTATATAGCATAAGTAGCTAAGAAGTGAGGTTTGTGACTGTCTATAGATATAAGAGGCGGTGGGTGGTGATTCGGTGCGTATATAACTGTCTTCTAGCTACCTTGACACTATTACTGCTATTACATAGCCGGCGGGACGTGAGCTAGCCGTTAATATTAATACATACATGCAGAATACATGGGTTCAATTTATATGAATTCAATGTTTTAAATTATTCCAATCTACGACAATTCGAATTGATGGAAAGAGACTTGAAACATAATATATTTTGCGAAATGATGCTTCTGTGAAACGGATAGCCCGTTCCGAAAATGTAATGTGTTTTTTTAAATGAACTTTAAAGATATACAAAGTTACTTAATAATGATTCATACACGGTAGACGTGGTATACAGCTATCTCCTACTGATATTCTGTAAATTTCACTGGTGATTGACACAATCTTGTATATCTGTAGATTCTGTAGCACTGACTGAGATAAAATGTATCTACCAAGGACACAGCACTTGAAATATGGTGTGATGATACATTTTGATGTATTTTAATTCTAAGTAATATCGCATACACGAATTTCTTTCGTGGTTACAATATGTACCTATTTGTAAATAGTTAGAAAGGAACGCAAATATAAATAAAGGACCTAGGCCAATAAACGTTATATTCGTTATAAACGTATTTTCTCTAATCACTTAATGCAGGTACCTTAATGGTCTAACCTTCCTCTATTCGATGAAAATAAGTGAGTTACTAAATGATTAATGTGCTTTAACTATAACATGTTTTATTTATTCTCAGGAGGCATTCGGCATGACCAAAGAAGAGTTCGCCGCGCTGCCGCCGTGGAAACAAACTAACATGAAGAAAGAAGTGGGCCTCTTTTGACACTTTTGCCTTACAAGTAACGATATATCTCTATCCCTGTCCCGCCCGCCGCTGTCTCATAAGGGCGGGTGCGACGGCAGTAAGCTGCCCGTATTTTACTACTAAACGTTTTTGTACACTCAACAATATTTCGTACTTTTTTACCGACGACGTTTAAGGATTTGATACCATAGTGTTAAAGCACGCTTTAAATTCATTAGTGATTATTGTAATAGTCTTTTTGTACTAACGGATCATAAACTATGTATTCATAATCGTGATATTTACATTGTAACTTTCAGCGTAGAGCGAGCTAAGTGAAGGGTTTTCGAATGGACTATAATTATGTATTGAGGATTTGTTCAGCGGAATTGCTAGGTGTCCGCCATTTTTCTCATCCACGGCTCTCAAATGTTTGTATATAGTTGTTTTGTTTTTAATTTATTGTTTATTTCTTTCTCTCTATTACGGAATTCGAGTCTGAGCCCAGTTTTAGAATTTAGGACTTCAGTTTGAGTTTAAGAAGAGTCAATGAAAACGTTGGTCCAATTGCTCTATTTGAGCTCTAAAGAAATCTTAATTTTGAAATTGGGTATAAATTTCCGGTAAGCTCATGGGAGCTGTTGAAGAATAAACTAGTTTTTAGACATTTAAGTTTTGTTTTAATCTTGCAAATATTTATTTCGGGCATGTGGATGCGAAAAAACATAAGAGTATAGGTAAAAGTACTTTTTCTAGTGTCATTTTTAGAGAAATTGCCAACATCGTGGTTTTATATTATTCAAGACAAGATATCCAATCAGTGAAAATGTGTACACGGGCAACCTTTGTTGAGCAACTACTTACAACAAATTAGTGGCATTACCCATTCAATTCTCTATACCGACCACTTGATATCAAATAAAAGTTTGACTTACAAATAAATACGACATGTTTAATATGACCCACAGTGTGTTAGTTTAAACAAAGTCTACCATAGTTGCCAGTGTACTGAGAGGTTATTCACGACGGCAAATTGTATTGATCAAGGTTGACTAATGGTTAAAGTTGCTAGTGTTACAATTATACACGTATTTACGCTTTAGGGTAGTTTTATACAGTTCCGATATCAGCTGAGAGCCAAACAGGATATTACTTTGTGATATCGGCAAATCTTCCCGCCGTTGTTATACTTCCAAATGTTGGTCCAACTGTTGGCTCTCAGCTGGAATCCGAACACCAATATCTGAGAAAAATAACACATCACATATCTAATCTACTCATTAGCCATTTTATACTACGCATTACTGTATTTTTATATTGTTTATGTGGTAAAGTTGACCGTCGCGCCATATCGACCTGACATCACTGAGACTGAAGTCCGTTTATTATGGTTTCGTTTGGTTAAATTTAAAAGATTGCGTTTAAGATTACGCCGGCGCTCTTCGCCACAAAGTCTTTGTTTAAAGAGCACTTGAAACCAATTTATATGGCTTCCGTTACGTATAAATTAAAACAATAATTACGCTCTCAAAATGGCGGTAGGTACTTGCGTGACGATCAACAGTGCCACGTTATCGCGATCACCTTAGCTTGGTAGTGAAAATACATTTTTATTGGACTTACTTATGTGACTTAACCTGACACTCCGATGGACTTTTTGTTGCCAAACTTGACTCAATGCGACTCTCAATAAAATGTGGTTTGTACGTTTTATATCCCGACCTTTCTATGTTGTCTACAATTTTAGATGTTTATTTTTTATAATCCTTATTTTAATGTCATTTAGGCTCATTAAATTGTAATGTTAGTATGAATTTTTGAATTGCCAGTATTGAAATGTGGGGTGAACTGCCAATGAGTAGAAAAGTACTTTTTGTTAATGAAAAGTCATTTAGTTATTTCTGAATATTAATCACACGCCATTAACTGTGTAACTTCCACTTCTATATGTCCCGAGCTGCATTTAGGGGCGTCCCGCGCCCTTGGACATAAATTATCTCGAATCCATTGTTTAATGTTTGCTTTGGTTGTGTTACTTATAACTATAATTGAGATTTAATTTTGTATAATAATGGTGTAATAAATTGCTAAAATTTTATTTACAGTGGTCTCATTTCTATCAATTTACCTTTCCCCAACGTTACCGTACGCAAGTCTATGCCACCATAGTAAAGAAACAAATCCAAAATGGCGGCACCCTGCCTAACTTATCGCTCTAAGATGCTTGCCCTACCTGTCATGTCATATAGTGAACCACAGGCGGCCATTTTGGATACCTTTCTAGGGGCGGCCTAAATAAAACAACTGCTCTACCAAATTCATGTTACTTAACATTCTCCTTGAAAGTAGTAGGTAGATATAAAGTAGGATTTAGATTGGAGAACTACCACAAGTAAATAGGTAGGAAAGTACGCATGCATCTAAACCTTACACAAGCCGACTTCTGCAGTTTTCATTGCTTGTGGTTATGAATTGTATAGTAAAAATCATCCTCTTACTAACTTAATTTATTTCCTATCTATATTTACAAAATTGCACGAGAAGATGTTTCAATAAATTAACTTAAAATTACTAGAATTACCACTCAATCAGCGCATTTTCAAATTGGCATTTTTGTTAGAAAATGCATTTGAACCGCTGTCGCTCAAGCGTTGATTCTGAAAAGCTTTTTGAACAGTTTCTTAATCCTGGCTGCGACGTCTTCGTTAATTACCTCTGGGATTTTTTCTTCACTTTCTGGTTCTTCAGTGACTTCCTCTTGGCGTAAAACCTCTTCCGGATCCTCAGTAACTCCATCTTCATCATTCTGTCGCTCTAATTCCTCGATAGCTTCAGTAACGCCTTCGTCTTCTTGCCTCAGAACACTTTCTGGTTCATCTGTCACTCCTTCATTTTCATCTTGTCTTAAAATGTCTTCTGGTGATTCGGTGACACCGTCTGACTCTTCGTCTTGCCTTTCCAGATTTTCTGGTTCTTCTGTCACAGAATCTTCGTTCTCTTCTTGACTTTTGACTTCGTGTGAGTGGTCGTGTTCGTGGCTGTGGTCGTGGTCATGATGCTCATGGTTATCATGATCGTGGTGATGATCATCATGACTATGGTCATGATCGTGATCATGGGTATGTTCATGCTCATCTTCCTCATCATCATGAGCCATGCGCAACAGCCTCTTGAATCTCTCAGGAATTTCAGTTACATCATCTTCTTCTTCTCCCTCATCCTGACGCTCGATTCCTTCGATCGCTTCAGTAGTTCCATCTGCTTCTTCATCTTCTTGACGCTGAAGCTCTGGATCTTCTGTTACGCTGTCTTCATTTTCTTCTTGGCTTTTTTCTTCGTGTGTGTGATCATGGTCGTGGCTGTGGTCGTGGTCGTGATGGTCGTGGTCGTGGTCGTGATGATCGTGATCGTGATGGTCGTGGTCATGATGGTCGTGGTCATGGTCATGATGGTCGTGATCATGATGGTCGTGATCGTGGCTGTGTTCGTGATCATGGTCATCATGGCTATGGTCATGATCATGCTCATGAGTATGCTCATGTTTGCTTTCCTCATCGTCATGTGCCATTCGCCTCATAAACCTCTCAGGAATTTCAGTAACGTTGTCTTCCTCAGTGGCTTCAGTAACACCATCTGCCTCGTCTTGTCTTTCAAGAGTTTCTGATTCCTCAGTCACACCTTCCTCGTCTTGTCTTTCAAGTGGTTCTACTTCTTCTGTCACACTTTCCTCATTTTCTTCTTGTCTTTCATGTTCGTGTGAGTGATCATGATCATGACTGTGCTCATGATCGTGGCCATCTCCATGGTCATGGCTGTGTTCATGGTCATGATCATGACTATGCTCATGATCGTGAGGTTCCTCATCTTCGTCCTCGTCATCATGTGCCATACGCAAAAGCCGCTTGAATCTCGCTGGAATTGCAATTTCAGGCTCTTCAGTTTCACTCTCCGCTTCGACTTCCTGCTCTTGACGAATGTTGAATTTCACGATCAGTTCCTTGTCTTCCCAATCACCTGACCCTTCTTCGTCTGCTGCTACTGTTTCTTGAACTGGCTCTAGCTCAGGTTGCGGTTCTTGTTCTGCTTCTGGCTCAGTTTCTCCCTCAGGCTCAGGGTCAGTTTCCGTTTCTGGCTCAGGCTCTTGCTCAGGTTCTGGCTCAGGCTCAGGTTCTGGCTCAGGCTCAGGTTCTGGTTCCGGTTCTGGTTCTGGCTCCGGTTCTGGCTGGACACATCTCGCCGGGGCTTCAGACCAGTCGCAGATCTGGAAAAGAAATAACAATTGAATCAAAGTACTTGTTTACCTATATTATTCAGGTGTGTCAGCGAAGTGTGAAAATAACAACACAAAGTGGAATTTATTCAGAACACCTCCTATAAAATCTTCTGTGGACTACCACCGAATATTACACTAGCAATTTACAAAATGTACAAAATTTCTTCCAAATTAAAAAAAAAAACTATTTAAATCTGGTTTGCTCCACCAAAGTTTCATTCTACACCCCTTAAAACCTTTGTGGGGTTTTAAGTCACAAAATCACAAACCTGTTCATCCTCATTAAACCAGGTCCCCTCAGGACACTGCATCAAGTAAGCTCGTCCCGTGTAGCACTGATAGTAGTCAGTGCAGGAATCGTCCCGCGCGATGCGAAGGAAGTTCTCCTGGTTGAGGCATAGCGTCTCCGGGTCCTGACGGCTAACGGAGTAGGCGTAGGTGCTGGTCGCGGCCAGCAGACAGAGGAGTGCCGCTGTGGAGATGGGATAAGGATGAAGTTAACTAGTTAGAAGAAGCAACGTGAGTTTAAACGGTGTAAACCTAATAGGGTTAAGATATGAAACCATCCCTTCATTGGAAGGAGACCTGAGGCACGAGCAGTGGGGACGTGATGGGTCGTGATGGATGATGGGGTTTTTTGGTTAAAAAAATCGATGCCTCATACTAAAACATCCAGTGAACGACCAAGAAAATTTACCTTATAGGGAACATAACTTTTTCGCTATTCAGAATTATGCAAGTTTTAAAGTTGCTAAGGATGATCTCCAGCTTTACCCAAAAAAGGTTTACAGGGTCCGAAAAACTACACATTGATATGAAGATGGTTGGGGATTGATTTACGGCTGAGTGTGAAATTTACTAGGGTCAAGTACATGGTTACTTAACACTTGGGAGGAGGGCGAAGAAGATAGGCAAATCATCTACTTACCTTTCATGATGAGTGCAGTCCACTTGACTCGCCCGTGAGTCGGCACAGGAGTGACCTCTTGTCGGACCAAACACACGTTTTATCGACAAGAGGAAAATGTCACACAAATGTCTGATAACGTCAGAAGATAACCGCGAATCAGGCGCAAGATAGTTGGAGATATTGGCTGTCATTTCGTGAAATGTGTCGGTTAAGACGGGGTTTCAGGGTGCGACTAGAAAATAAAATTGACTGGCATATTGGATATAAGAACCTCCATGGGGACATTATAAAAGAGCTGCGCTACTACACAGACTTCTTATCGACGTCGATAAACTCGTAAAATACGACTTAAATACTTCTTTTATCGACGATATAACGAACCTGAGTAGCGGTAGCTAGACCGAAAAAGTTTACGTATAGACATCCTTGTCTAAGGAGGCCTAAAGGTCATAGCTCATTAGAGCCACCCAACTCCAACTCCGCACCCAACAGTGGGCGATAGATGTCTGATGTCATCATCACATATGAATATTGGTTAAAGCGAATAGGTACAGTTGTTATTTTAGTCCTTTATCTAGGTGAGACAATATTCACCACAAAATTAAAAATAATTATAATGTACTTAAGTATAGGTTGAAGTGACTTCAGGGTCTTTAGGTAAGTATACCCAACTCTAGATATCGTCTAATGTTGGGCTAAGCTTATGAATAGATTTGCAAAAAGAAATGAGGTACTTTTGATTGAAAACTTTGATCGAGATTACTCACCTTCTTATATTTGTACCTAGTGGCGAGAAACTTAATACTTGTCAAAGTTTCCGCCTTTTTGGTAGTGCTAGAAGCAAAGTTGCGAACAATACAGTGGTTTTCCTTAGCGACACCATTAAATATTGAAGGTAAGGCAAAAGTTTGTAGGTGTTTCTAAGTACTAAAACAAACATTGTTCTCAAATACAATGGTGTTTCTTCATAGACATTTTTATTTCTAAGAAGTGTCAAAACAGCTAGTATAAAGGTAACTCGAAATAAAGTCTCCGAACGGAGTCCGCGTTTTTCTATGGTCTCCAACTTCAATTTCCAGTAAAATGCCGGCGTCAACACGTCGTACTTTTAGGTCATTTAAGTATAGTTACAAATTCATCAGTGTCAATTCTCGAAAACTCCCATTTGAAAACATTTACTTGCGAACATCAACAATGTACTTAATTTAACGACATTAATAGTAAAAAAATTGTAACCAACAAACTATGAAAAATCTCTCGACAGAATAAGATAACTCTAGAAAGGGCTAGGTTATTTATAGTTGTTTTAATAAGGACTAGAACTACTCTGCTTACTAAAATCTTTGGTTTATGTTGATCAAACAACTGAAAAAGAAACATCCTACCACACTTTACCCTGTAACAAAGGTTAGTTGGTACAAAAGTAGAAAAAGAGCAAGTAAAATGTAACTTATTTTTATTATTAGTTACATTTGTTAATAAGTTATTTTGTATGCTAAAAGACGTCATCCATCCAGACTAAAGAAGCCTTATCAAGGTTATACCTCTTAAATTTTGTAAGTATCTTATTTATTTATAATTCTTTATTGCACAAATATTATAAATTAATATGGGTACCAAGGGTGGACTTAATGCTCAAAGATTTTCTGCCAATCAACCCACAGGTGTCTCAGAAAAATTACAATAACTCATTTAATAGTAGGTACTTATTATTATATACCTATTAAAAAGTATATTTTTGTCGCATTCTTACAAACTAACTCACTGTTTATTTTTTCGTATACTCACTTTAGTCGCGTTTACGAAACTCCCGTTTATCGACAAATTGACGGCAAAACGATCGCAGATCATGTCAGCGAAGACGCAAGAGGGTGACCTTGTATCCGTGAGCGTGAGTGAACCACGCACGCTTCTACTACCGAGGCAACCAAATTACTGACGTGCATTTTAACTGCCTCTATTCCATGATGTAGAAACGTTGCTTCAACATCAGTGCAGCGAGCACAGGATTTGATACTATTTTCGAATCTACACGAAGGGTCACTTTTACCAAACGCTAAACGTATTTAAATCAAATTTTAATGTCACATTTGGAACTAACTTTGCCTTACATTTTGACAGTGACAGTTGACGATACGCAACGTTAACGGAGGATCGAAAATTGTGCTCGCGACTCTGATCTATGGTTTGACGCTCGGGTAGGAAACGGAATTCATCCAAGAGGACATCTGAGGGCAATTCTCTACCACCTGGCACTGAAAGGATTTAAAGGCGGTAGATAATTAATTATTTATTTTAAAATAATAAGTAAACCAACAATTAAATACAACAATTTATAATAATACAATTACCTATTTCAGTCTTGTAAGATTGCTAGTGACTGGAGCTTGAAGTGGCTCAATATTTCGCTATAAGTATAGGTATTTTTGAACTGCTGTACGATTAAGCATAGTTTTTTTTAATAAGTATTATTTTCTTTTAGTGCGAATATAGAGTATTTGTATTGTAATTAGCGCCCCATACGCATATTTAAGCCGGCTTGGTACTAGAGCATTATAGATTATGAATATAATGTCTTTCTTTGCTTTTTTTTTAACCGCTGATCTTAAATATGTAATTTTGAATAATAATAATACCCACCTTATCAAAACGTATCTTTACGTGCTAAGATAAAATATTGTGAAGCCAATAAATCGATAATTCATAGAGTTGTCAATTTGTAGCAGCCTGCGTGATAGATATGATTCGTTTAGTGTTCGCCGTTACAACTCTCTAACGGCGGATAACGACGGCGGAAACTAACGAATTCCGACCGTGGGAGATACTACAAGATAACATGTATCGGTAAGAGAGGTTTTTTCTTCTAGTGCCGTTATTCTGATGATTTCCATCTTGGCAACGGATTATCACAGAGCTGAAACTGTTGAGGTTTTATTAGAATAAAACTCTTCAATTAATTTGAGACTTCTGATAATTACAAATAATAATATTGTATTTAGGTATTTATTTGCTTTTCCCTCAAGTTTTGCTTCGCCATAGATGGTTTGCCCGTGGAGATTTAGCTATCAGATGAGATGAGCAAGGTCTATGCACAGTACATAGAGTGGCACAACTTTTTCAAAGGCATTATTTAGTTATGCGATTCAAATGCTATTGGGATAACTTTTGGAACTGAGTAGCCTTCCAATGGAACACAAATAGCGTTATCATATTGTCCAACCTGTGTCCCCAATAAGAAAGAATAGAATAGAATAGAATAGAATAGAAATCATTTATTTGACACACAGCAAAAAAAAGAAACAAAAATACAGTTACTAAGAACGCATAATGACTTCACTATCTTATAGTAAACCGTCTATATAGGTAAGTGGAACGTTCCATTGTAAAATGTCCTGTAATGTATTATCCTAATACCATATGAATCAGATACTTACTTAATAATAGTGGCCAGCAGTAGCTACATAAATATTTCCTGATAATAACCTACAAATTAAGGCCAGTAATTTTATTTAAATTACCAATTTATTCAGACTGCTAACTTGCTAAATGTCCATTTGGAGACGACTTTAATTACATTTTAATCGGAAAAGCGGATCAGAAAATTACAATTTTATTTCAGTGATGAAAGAATAGTGACGTTAGCCTTTCAGCAGAGGCCATTTTGGGACTTCTGAGAATTGTCGCAGAATCGAAATTATCTTTTTTCTTTAACCTACTGTTAGCATCTGCTCGTATATTGGCGAAAGCATTTAGCTGTAAGTAGGTAGGTTAGTAAGTTAATTTTGTATATGCAGTTTAAAATTTAATCTAAGGCTGTACAAGTCCAAAACACAGCATTTGGCATAATATTTGCGGGAATTTTAGTATCATATTGTGATTTCGTATAGATGCGGAACTAGATGAAATTTGTATACTTAACTAGTAGAGAAAAAGACTACACTAGAAAAAGAAAAGTTAATTAGTAGCAGAACACTCGCAGCGCCACTAAACCTGTAGAAAGCGGAGTTTTTCTACACCGTTACCTTTTAATTTGAGCTTAAATGGAATTAGTTTTAAGTTTAAAAAGTTAGCTAGTTTAGGTACATTGAATACATTTTAGTTTAAAGCTTGAATATCAAGCATATTAAGTAAAAAAGCATGACTATGAATTTACCCACACGTCTCTCCGAATAGCAATCCTCGTTTCGGAGATGAGATTAATTTTGCTCTAGTGATACCGATATGCTTATGGCTCGTCACGACACGACACGTAAGTGTGTTTCCGTCTTAAACATTGCAACGCATGTCGTTTATAATTTCCTTTACCTAGGTATGCTGTATTTTTAACGCCTAGTGACTGGGGTGAACGACTTTACCACGAAGTCCTTGTCTAAAGAAGCCTTTAAAGTCATTGGCGCAATTTTTTTATTGAAAATATTAAAATTTACAAGGTTGTAAAATAAAGAGTTGTTTATGTTGTAAACCAAACTATAGCAAAACTACGCACGTCTCATTGACCTACTTTAGCTGCTAGGCGAAAGTCTGTAACTAGGCAAGTTTTTTTCCAGTTTCTATAATGTGAGTTCCATTTCTAAGAAACCTAGTCGGCTACACAATGGTATGGCGACACTTTTTAATTTTCAGTTTGCAAAGGTGTTCACTGTTTGGTCCTATTTTAACAACCCGTCTTTTCAGGTCAGCTTCAGGGAAGTCACTCTAGAGTTCTGGAGCGCCGTTGCGTTAACCACGAGTCTACCTCGTTGCGTTAAGCTGCGTACACACCGGGCCAACGAACGCCCAACGAACGCCAACGGTTATCCCAACGATGGATATTTATCATACATAATACAGGGCAGATTGCAGAAACGAATGTTGGGCGGGTGTGTACGTAGCTTTAAACGTACCGACGGCGAAACGGCCCTCGTTCGTTCCTTTTTTGTCAAGCTAGAGTAGGTATACCCTGCAGTATCGGAATCTTTCATTTATAAGCTACCATCATACAAAATACAAAAACGTTTATTCATTTGCCAAAAAGTTTATCAGTATACTAAGCTTGACCCCTTCTTTTAAGTACATAAGCACCTGTGCTAGAAGAGGTCACTCTTTCTTAACAAAGTAAACCTTGTTGAATTTTATAAGTAACGATCTAGTTGGTACATCTATGTAAGTAATCGACACCCTGAATATTTTTCACTATGAGGCGCAACTCTGAAATATTGAAAAATATCAACTGCTCAATACAATTTGGGTATTTTAGCACCTATAGTGTTTTTGTTTGTATTTCAGGGTACTTAAGTCTTTTAATGAAGTTGCTTAGGGTAGACTGACCAAATTTTGGGAAGTAGGTACTTAAGTATACCAATTACCAATATAACTAACTCAACGCATGAAGAAAATTTCTAAAGTGGAAACGGCATAAAATCCCCAGAGTTTTTCTACTCTTTCCTCATTACTTCATTAGGATCGTTTAAAAACCGTTTCCATTTGCAATTCAATTAGTATTCCCAACACTATTGGAATATCAAGTATAAATGCGACTGCCTCTAACTAGTGATGTATTTTAGGTAAACTCATATTTAAACTAAACATAAAAATGAAAAAAATTATTATAATTTAAAATACAACATAAAAAAAAGTAAGTACCTAATTTAATATTATAAAAGTGAAAGTTTGTATGGATGGATAGTTGTTTGTTATAACTTAATAATTCGCATAATTTTTATATTGCATATAATATATCCGTTATTCGTATTTCCGTTTCCTGTCTTTGGTAGCGGATAGTAAAGGGAAACGATGCCAACCGGAAGAAAAATTCTGGCTTTACAATCTGAACATCCCTAGTTTCGACATTAGTGGTCGACAATATGGCGCCACTCGACTAGTTATCTAAGATATTACCTCTTCTCTTCTTTATGAGGCAAATATGACATGTTCAATCACTTAGACCTAACTAGTACGGTGCATGCTGAATAATTAGCAACAATAACCGGTAGGAAATGCTTTTAGCATCTGTTTGTTATTGTTTTTTTTATACTGTGCTATAAAATCCTAACTAATATTATAAATGCGAAAGTGTCTGTCTGTATGTCTGTTACTCTTTCACGCCACAACTACTGGACGGATTTGAATGAAATTTGGTATACATATGGATGAGACCCTGAGAAAGAACATAGGCTACTTTTTATCCCGGAATTCCCACGGGAAAACTTTTTAAGGCGAAGCGAAGCTCGCGGGAACAGCTAGTATTAAATAAACAAATGCTTGGACCTCCCGAGTGGCGAATCGTACCTTATATTGATTGATTTTATCCTACAAAAACTACCCTGTGGAATGAGTGGTGTCTGTAATTATAAAAAAGTGAAAAATAAAAATAAAAATTACCAAGTTTAACCCTTTAATCAGTAGGTAGTGGTCGATATATATATATGGCCACCATATGCTTATATTTATGCTTCATTTAAAAAAACTAACGGTACCAAACCAAACATTTTAACTTTTCTACCAATTAAAGGGTAAAATAGTCATTCATTATTCACCTCTTCAAAAATATTATAAAGAATTAAAAAATATTATAAACATTTAAGCTGAAATTTGAAAAGATATTCGAGGAGTTTCTTTCGCCATTAGTTCTCCTTGATGACAGTACCTTAGTGAAATGGCGGAATAATATTATGAATATCGAAAAATTACTGTAAAATTTTACCTCGAATATACAACATTTCATTTGATTCCTCATCACTAGCTTGATGACCACAATATTTCCCAGTGACTCACTGATGACCTCTTATCACTATGGAAATGTACAGCTTTTCTTTTCTTACAATTTTGTGTTAGGTTTTTCCTGTGAAGATATTATTACTGGGTGATAAGAAAGTGCAGATTGAAATACCTAGTTATAGAGTAAGTAGGTAATGTAGGTAATCACGGAAGACTACTGATACAAAACAGATAAAAATCAATCAGATAACAGTACAAAACTTAAAGGAAATCTGAATGAATCTGTTCAATCTATCAATTACCTAGAAATTTGAAACGAAAAACTCTGTTTTAAACAGAAATTAGTCATATCTACGGGTCCATATCTAAAATTCTACTCTGCATACCTACTGCTGACCACAAAAACTTAGACAGTATTTAATAGATGTTTAGCACCTTCAAACACATACAAAATCTGAAAAGTTAAAACAATGCTTAAAGTTTTTGTGATACCTAATACAGAATATATCACGTCAGCCTTCAGCTTTTCACTTCACATTTCACAATCATAACAACAACACCCTTAACAGGTCGTTTTATTTATAGTTTATCCAATAATTGCAGTGGCACTACAATTTTATCACCTCGCTATTGGTACTACGTGGGGGATGCTGTCCTGTTGTCTCCGGGAATTCCATATAGCACCATGCCGTGTGAAGGCGATACACTTGCCCGTAAAATGAAATAGACAGGTCCCTCTCTAAGTCAGCCATTGGATGGGTGACCGATTTAAAGTGGTTCTTTTCTGGACGCTTCCGTGCTTCGGACGGCACGTTAAGCCATGGGTCCCGGTTGCTGCTTCGGCAGCAGTCGTCAAGCCTAGTCAGAGGCCTTCGGGCAGCTTGAAAACATCTGACAGTCGGGTTGCCCACTTACCCGACAACTCTCTCTGGGGTCTCTCTGGGGTCCACCGACCCGCACTAGGCCAGCGTGGTGGACTAGGCCTAAAGCGAACGAACGAGAATCGTCACGTAATCGGCACGCTTAATTCAAAGAGATTGAGCCGTGGTTCGCACTGGAACATTGCCATCGCTCATGAGTGTATTTAAAATACCATATTCATTTTTCTAACCACCTTTGCTGAGCTGGACAAATCTGTCTTGCAGGTCTTGCCAGTTAGCGTGAACACAATGATAGTTAAAATGCCTACGTGCATTGTGAAAGAAGCTGGTATGAAAGTGACAGGTGTATCGCCGCCTTAATGGTTCAACAGGTGGCAAACTGTAGCGAGTAGGACTTCTTAGAGCAGAGGGTAGGCAGACAAATGTATTTCATATAGGTAGCTGAATGGTGACTCTCGCGGCGACGTATCAAAAAACGAGGCTACAATGCCTCAGTGTGCGGTCGCCGCTTTCGACTCAGCACCAGGTAAAAACATTTCAGGAGTAGAACGTCTGCTAAGAATGAAAATATTACAATATCCATATACTTACTTATTTGTTGGTGATGTCGAGAAATAAATAAAAAATCCATGGATTTCTTTCCCCTTGTTGAAAGTTGCCACTCTACAAGTGAAAAAATAAGTTTGGAAAGCTTTATGTTTTCGCTTTAATTAATTACATACATTGTATTATAAAATTTGATATAAGTATGTATCAAAGTATAATATAATTCACCACCATAATACCTTAAAACAATCATAATACCTGTGAATTATGAAATAATATACTTTATTATAATTTAGCTTGAGTAATCCGTATATCCCGTTTTAATTACACAGGGATTAAACTCGTATCCGTGTCTACATCCAACAGAAATGATACCTTTGTATTTACCCCGGTAATGGCCGAATGAGAAAAATTAATATTCAAAAATAAAATTATGTTCCTGATTTATAATTTTATTATACAGTGTAAGGGACATCCTGCTTCTGTCCTCGTTGCGCGGGTACGTTATGGACCTAGACGAACGTGACTTTATCGCGATTGGAGATAAAATATGTATAAAATATGTGTACGGCGCTGTGATTCACTGTGATACGCTGCGGGGCCAGGCTACCTTAAAAGTAATCTTTGTGTATCACTTTCTAAAAACAAACAAACAGCTAGTGAACAGTCAAAAACATTGCAGGACCATCAGAACATGAGCCTACTCCCGACTACGGTTTTACTATGAACGCGATAATTACTAGAATATCATGAAAGTTGAAACATATTATGGAGGAAAGTATTTTGTGTACTTATTGCAAAATCATGGTCTAAGGAAATGTTTCCATCCAACCCGATTTAGGTAGGTATATAAGAAACAAAGAAAAAATATCACTATCACTCGTACTACGCTGTACAAAATTAAAAACAATACTGACAACATTCCCGCGCGTTCCAAAACTTTTCCGCGGGAAACCAGAGACAAGAGTTTTCTTTTTTTTAAACTCTGACTCTCTGACTGCATGATGATATTGCGCAAAGTTTGCCAACCTCTTTGACAGGGGATCTCCTTTGAGAGGGCCGGATCTTGTTCTCAAGGGAGCTCCCACGAAGATATGATCTTTTGAGCCGAGTGACGTCACGACTTTACACCTCTGGTGCTGCTTAGTATTTTTCGAAGCGTGAAATCGAGTGGCTTTTCGTCTTTTTACACTTGTATGTGGGTACTCGAGTTGCAAGTGTTGCAGTTGGAGAAATAAACATTTCACACTGAAAGATGTACGGTGGCCTGCGCCTAAAAGTATACAGGCGGAGTTTTTAAAATAAATCCCTGATGATGAAGGGACCAGCTACATCTGTTATAAATCCGGGGACGTATTGTGTGTGATGTGTATAGCAGTGGTGTTTATGTGGATGTGCTTGAGCAGCATGTGAGCTTGAGATCGCTATTTTAAAAACTCCGCCTGTATACTTTTAGGCGCAGGCCACCGTACCTAGGTATTTTGTTAGAGCTGTGATGGTGTGACGGATTAGATTTCCACTTTCATTCGTGACACCGTGGGTTCGAATCCAGCCATGTATCTACCAATGAATTCTTTAGAAAAAAGGATTGTACATCTAGCTGATGTGTTTTTGAACCCTAAGTGCATTGTACTTATTCCAAAACGGCGATACGTCTCACGGCATACCTATCGCATGAGTGCAAATTTTAATCTTAATGTACACAGCGAAATGCCGGTAACGCTTGCAAGTCACCTTTGACTAGTTACCACTTTGGTGATTACAGTCGTGAGCATGTATGTTTTGCCGTTGAAATAAACTAAACTTTGTGTAAAACATTTAATCATTCAGTGCACAAGTCAACATCGGTCCTACCTGTCTACATTTCCAAGCGTATAGTCTAGAATCTAGAATGTCTAGTTTCTGAAACGAATGTTTATTTTATAAATTTTGGGACCGCATCGGAACAGGTCGTTCAGGTCAGCGACTGATTCTAGACGACGAAGATAACTGCTAAACTAAATAGCTGCTGTTCTATTCTCCTCCATAAAAGAAAATAGCTAACTGTAATTTTCCATTTAGACCTCAACCTAGACATACGTGAGCTTTTCCAATGTCCGTTAACAAAAGTGTAAGTATAATATGATTAATGCATTCAGTAGTCGATGTTCGGAAGTCAACGCTTAATTTTAATACGATACGCCTTTTATGAATATTTTTGAAATTTCGATATTGAGCACAACAAAATGAATATCTTAGTTATAAAATATTATGAGCGTCGTGTTTTAAAATAATAAATGTGTGAGACCTTTGTGGGAATGAATCTAGTTTTACGGTTGCATAATGGTCGCACAACTGTGTTTGTGACATGAGAATCTAAGCTCTTGAGTTGCATCTAATCTGCTGTTCAAATACTGAGACCCGGTGTGAAACTATGCTATGAAACGTGCCAGCAAGATGGTAAACTGGATGTTTTTAGGGTTCCGTAGCCAAAATGGCAAAAACGGAACCCTTATAGTTTCGTCATGTCCGTCTGTCCGTCTGTCCGTCTGTCACAGCCGATTTACTCGGAAACTATAAGTACTACAGTGATGAAATTTGATGGGAATATGTGTTGTATGAACCGCTACAAAAATATGACACTAAATAGTAAAAAAAAAAAATTGGGAGTGGGGCCCCCCATACATGTAACTGAGGGATGAAATTTTTTTTTTCGATGTACATACCCGTGTGGGGTATCAATGGAAAGGTCTTTTAAAATGATATAAAGTTTTCTAAAAAACATTTTTCTTAAAGTGAACGGTTTTTGAGATATCAGCTCTCAAAGTCGTAAAAAGTATGTCCCCCCCCCTCTATTTTTATAACTACGGGGTATAAAATTCTAAAAAAAATTGAGGTGATGCATGCTAATTAACTCTTTCAACGATTTTTGGTTTGATCAAAGTATCTCTTATAGTTTTTGAGATAGGTTGATTTAATTGCTGCTACGGAACCCTTTGTGCGCGAGCCCGACTCGCACTTGGCCGGTTTTTTTATACTTATACTTCGTGTTGTCGGTACGTAGCATAAAGTAAATCAATTAATTGCTGGAAATTGATATCTTATGTCGTTTGATCTATACTTTCAAGGGGCACCCTTATATTATCACGATATAATGTCATTACAGGAAGGTCAACTAATGTAGGATCATCTTAATATAACCGGTCCCTAGCTTACATCCACCCACGGTTACCTTTTAATAACCAGCAAACTTCAAAGTTTGAAGAGAAAGGTCTGGAACCAGGATATCCTGACCCTGCCGGTGGTGACGTAGGGTTCAGAAACGTGGACAGTGACGATTGGACTGCTCCACCGATTTAACGTCGTCCCGTGGCCTGTAGGAAGATATTTGCTCGGAGTTATCTGAATGATCGCATTAGAAATAAGGTAATTTAAGTATGCAAGCTACATAGCTCTTAAAATGTGCAAGCTGAGACAGTGATTCCGAAGAACCGATGACAGATGCGGTGGACGAGGTCTCTAGATGACGAACAGTCTCATTGTAGGTCTCTGAGAGGCCTCCAGACCATGCTGTATACAAGGTGTTGCAAAACGGGTACCTATACGCGGGTATTTCGCGAATTGCCTGTATTTAGCCACGTTGGTAAGGTTATTTCCTGTTTAAAACCACCACACGAGAACGCAAACAGCTACGCATTCTCCGCTCGCTATTGAAACTAAGCAACGAAGCCAAACAAACGTACGGCACAAACTTTTTCAACCTTCATAAAGGTAAAACAAGAAAGGCTATACTTTTTCAATGACGTCCCGTCTGCCCACAGCCTTCGGTTGTGTCCCCATTGTGAGCCGTGATGGAGCGAAAGCCTTACTCTATACCGACAAAAAACTGACCAACGAGAGCTGTCGTGCAATCGGCACGTGTAATACAACTAGATAGAGTCGTGGCTCGAGCAGCAGCGCTCTGAAACTTAGTTTTTCGTCTTATAGAGTGACCCCTCAGTGACAGCGCGTCACAATGAGACCACGGCATTGTGTGAGAACAATCACTTCTTCTGTTACCTACTTACTATCTTGTGTTGCGTACATAGATTAACAATATACCAAAAAGATGTGACTGACCACATTTTGTTACTGTCAAACCGTTTACCGAGAGCCCCCCTTATCCGAACGGAGAGTAGTTTGTAAAAATTGACGTTCATCAGAAAATTTTATATTTTTTGCGATGAATAAAAAATTTTGACTTTTGACTTTGTAGTTCAACCTAATGACAACCATTATACTCGTACCAATAAATAAAGTCATAAATCTTAATTTTCATACTTTCAATTTCCTTCTATGTGGTTGTCTGGAAGAGATTACTTTTAGTAATAAGGCCGCCGATGGTACTATTTTTTTTATTTCTATGTTTGTGAAACTGTTTCTGTTTATCTTATCTTCTAACCAATCTTATTCAAAATAAGAGCTCAGTGGCGGAAGTGGGGTGTTATTTTCTTATGCACTGACACTCCATCTATAGTCCGTATTAAAACATCGTTGGTTGAGTACGTTTATCGAGACACATAGTCTTTTATATGCAACTGGATAAGTAGGGATTGTTTGTTTGTTTTCAGTGCCGCCATGCTCTTTTTATGTTTACGGTTGTTAATGTTGAATGGCAAGCGTGCTTGCTTGTCTATAGTGATTCGCGAGGTTTGGCTAATATTGCAACAAGATATGGCAATTCAATCATGTTTTTTTTGTTGGCTGAAATAAACAAGGCCGAATTATAACACCCCTTTGAAGTGGAGGACAAAATGCATCCATCACAAGCCATGACAGTCACTCTAGTTACGTTATAAGTTACATACATACATATGCTCACGACTGCAACCCCCGAAGGGGTAGTCAGAGGTGACTCGCAAGCGACGTTATAAGTTATAATACCAGTCTAATTAAGTAAATCGACCTAAGCCCTACCCAACAAAAAATCTGCCAATAAGAATGCAGCATTACATAGTCAAGTTCTAATTAACTTGTCTTTAGCATGTGTGAAATGGACAGAAAAAATACTAATATCGGTAAGCAGAACCAGAGGAGAAGCAAAGTGTACGTGTATTTATAAACAAGAAGGTAGATTTTCCTTATTCCAACCCTCGACCTTAACATAGTTAGTCCTAGGACAACAAGACATGTTGGAACCTATCTTCTTATAGTTGATAAACTATGTTTCTACTGGGTGCCGGGTCAACTTTGTATAATACAGGATAGAATAGCAAAATAAGATATTATTAATTAGTTACTAACAACTTATAATATAGAGGTATATCAGTTTAAATCTAAATGGTATTTTTTTATTACTCAACTGATACCTACTCCTTCTTACTTCTATCTCTGAACATTATGAAATCAAACTGAAATAATGAAGTGTTTTATTTTGTCGTTTCACAGTTAAGTTGCCTCTTGCAAGTTCTATAAGTTCTCTGTGGGTGTGCAACAGGCTACACAACTTTAGCTCTATGAAACTGTAAAAGTTTTTCAGACTTCACTCGGATTTCTAGTTTACCTAAGTTCTAGCTGAAACACTACCTAGAATGCCATGCTCTACCTCGTGCACGCGAACGACAGTTTAAGGCCCTGTTTCACAATGTCTGGTTAGTGGCTATCTGTGAGATAAAATACATGCTGTCAGTCTCTGTTATTATTTTTTGACAGTGACAGCATATATTTTACCTCACAGGTAGCCACTAACCAGACATTGTGAAACAAAGCCTAAATCTTTTGTTTTTTTAATAATTTTAATTGAAAACCGTTAAGTAGGTAAGTAATAAAAAGTTTTTATAATACGCTTTTGAAATTACATCTCAGTGTAGGCGTGTCTGGGGTATTATACTGAGTAAGCCGTAAAGGGTGAATCAGTACGGAATTCTGAACAAGTTTGCCTAGAAACAGCCTTTTAAAACATGAAGAAAAAAACATTTCCATACAAAAAATATATATACAGGTGAGTATTTCATAGGTGCACATCTGGAAGTATATTACAGAGCTCTTCATTCTGAACAACTTTTGTTATGATGACCTAGGGATATTCCCGATAAGAAATATCCTCCCCATACCATACACAGTGTCACGTCAACAACCAATTTTTTTATGGGGAAGCATCTTTTTTTTCAAGCTCATTTTAACAAAAGTTGTTCAGAATGAAGAGCTCTGTAACATACTTCCGGATATGCACCTATGAAAGACTCACCCTGTATGTATATTTAAACACGAAGATCATTTATAGTAGGGGTGTTAGGGAGCTCCGTAACCGTAACCTAAACTATCGGATATCCGATATAAAAAATCATCCGTAACCGTAACCGAATCCGAAATGAAAGTTTCGGATAGTATCGGATAGGGGCGGAGCCTAATTGAGACACGTTATGACAAGTTGTTTTGATCGGCCGGCCGCTGCCAGTGCCGACACTGCCGACACACAAGCTGCGCGCATTGTTTGTTTTTTTTCTTCTTTGACAAAGTGTTGGTTGTGTTACGCAATCGATTGAATTTGTATAAAATGCGTCCTAAGTCGAGTGCAGTTTGGTCGTTTTTAATATCCGTAACCGAAACTAACGGATAATCCGAAATAATTTATTATCCGTATCCGTAACCGTATCCGGTATAATAATCATTCCTATATCCGTATCCAATCCGTAACCGAAATTTCATATCTATAACATCCCTAATTTATAGTATAATGGGGATCGAAGTTTTTTCCCGGATTTCCAAGTTTTACAGAATGATGAGTGGATGCCCCCCAGTTTAAGAAGAAAAAGAAGATTTAAAAGTGTAGTTACTTAGTAATATTTTTTAATGTGGCCTTGGTATTTGGGTTAGACCATGGGACCTCATCATATTAAAATAAGAATAAATAAATAATTTCATATTGAAGAAAATACTTTTTTTATAAAGGAATGAGATCACGGTAGGTAAAGGAAATAACTAAAATGAATATTTAAAATTCCATAAGTTTTATTCATAAATATTCCCACGTGAAGAGAAAATACTTCTGAAACTATTCGCACCTGGCCTCTGACTTTAATCTTGTTTTATAACTACTGCCAACCCACTAACCGTCGATAATAACTGCTAGAGGCTTAGCATGGAGCGCACGACAAGGGGTGACAAGATTTTTGCATGCTAAGGGTGCCTTTTTGTCAATTGATATCTTCTGGTATTAGAAATCTCCATTCGCATCTAGACCTAGAAACAAATAAATGACATTTGCGAGCAATGAAAACAATTTGTGAGTGTACATTGATACAAACTTAAGTATTTGATATTGGATTTTGAGATTAGATAAATAGAGTACCTACGCAAGTATCTTAAATACCTAAAGAATTGCATAAAATAGCTTCCGTATTATAGTAGTAATACTCCGTTTATTTCCTGGTTTTCTTCCAATAAATCGCTTCCGTGGCTCCCCATCCGGGATTACATCAAATTAACTTTGAGGCTCACCAAAAGTTCAGGCACTTCCCTTACGGTCTTACAAACTCGCTTTACGTTATGAGCAGTCGTTAAAAGGAATAAATTACCCTGTGAAAATGGATGTGGAAAAAATATTCATCATAGTTTTAAGAACTTTTTTTGACAAACGTTTGGTAATTTCGGTTTGGTTCAATGGACAACATTTCATTTTCTTTACCCTATATTTTTATTAGTTATTCGAAAAGTTTATAGAAAATTAGTGGACCCGTATTTTTTTATTTTGTATATACATAAATTTTTGCATGTTATTTTTAACTTTAAAGTTAATTATTTTAAAACCAGAAGTGAAGTCACATATTAGGCTCAGTTTTTATTTTTGTCTATTGCCTGAGTCTCGAAAAAAAACATAAATGACACCGACAAGTGACATTTAAACTTTGTTTACATGCCAACCAACAAATGGGTCATTTTCAAATGACCTTGATATTTCTGATGATGGAAAGTAGGTACTTATCATGTAAAAAAATAAGCAGAAGCATTTTTTCAGCTGTGTAGGCGGTGGCATGCTCTGGGACATATTATATAGAGGTCATCTCTTAATAATAAATAAAAAAAATAGTCAGAAAGTGTCAGAACAGAATTAATGAAAATGACCCAAATAAACAACAACGTCACGATAAAACGTCAACGTCAATCAAAGATGAAAGTGACAGTTACTTTGTTTTTAAATCTATAGGCTTTGATCATCAAAATGCATCGAACCTGATGCATGACGTCATCAGCACTTTTTTACTATTTTATGATTTTCTCGAAAATGATACATCCAAAAAATACAAAAACATTTTTTTTGTGGTCTTTAAAGCTAAATCTCGAAATGGTTTTCGATTTGTAGCAGCTTTAGTTTTTTGAAATGTTGTCCATTACTGGGTCCTATCACTTGCAAAGTGAACATACAGTAGCGAAATTCCGACACTGGATAAGTAATATTGTTATTACCAGCGCTGTGATAAGTTAATAATAATCATATCATTATGCTGAGTCTGAACCCATTTGCTTACATGATAATTACTTATGTTGCTTATCTATATCTTAACGTCTTTCTGGCTATCTGCTAAATTATACACATAATGTTGTGTGTTTTATTTATCATTACCTAAGTAGGTACCTCATCTTTCCTTGTAACCTATGAATGTAGTGTTCAGTAATAAACTATTTATCTATCTATCTATATTTTATTTATATGTACTGGCTTAGCTGGAGATGAATGTTTTGCTGTGAAGCGGCTGAGATGTAACACCAAAAAAAATACACCGATAAATATCAGGCCTTAAAAAATATTTGCCCGCCCCGGGTTCCTATCCCAATTCCTCGGCACTAAGTAAATATAAGGTAGTTTTTTTATTTAAATTTAGCAACATATTAACAAACATCATTTGGGAAGAGCCCACATTGCTATCTCACTGTCGGTAACAAGAAGAATTTCTTTGAATCTGCGAACCGAGTTCTTTAATTATTTAATCCCTTTGTATCAGATTGTTATGCCTTTGGAAATTTGCGTTTTCCTTTACATTCTACAGATTTTTTTATTCTAAGTACTGATCTTGGTACCTGTGTCGGTTTTTTGCATTACTGATAAAGTTATTTTATTACAAATAACATACATAATAATTATTGTACTTGTAGTCACTGCTTGTGTAGACAAGAATTACAAGTACCTACGTGATAACATGTTCGGTCAGAATCGATCCCAGGACCTATGACATATTATCATCATCATCAGCAGCATCTATAGCAGTCCACTGCTGGACGTAGGCCTCTCGCAAAGCACGCCACTGGATGCGATCTTTATCTTTCCGCATCGTAACCAGCCACCTTTCGCAAGTCGTCACCCCATCTAGCCGGAGGGCGTCCCACACTACGTTTGCCTACGTTTGTATGGCATATCGTAGCCGTATTTATAACATAATTTCCACCACATATCCTTAGCTAAAAAGCGTTAGTAGGCACTCTGCGGGATAGATCAATATTGAACAGAATGTGCGGAGATATTAATTTATTAGATTTATGAGTTTAATTTCATTTCATGGAACATAGATCACAGTGTTTTGTTTTGCTTCGGTTGGTTGGTACAGTACAAATTGTCCTGCGCATGAGTAAACGTATATAGGTAGCCATATTGTGTATGTGACGACTGAATGGCGTAGTGGTTAGTGACCCTGACTACTGAGCCGATGGTCCCGGGTTCGATTCCCGGCTGGGGCAGATATTTGTTTAAACACAGATATTTGTTCTCAGGTCTTGGATGTGCCCGTAAAATGGCAATAGGCCCGCCCCCTATTACATTGGGACTAACATAACACTCTGGCGAAAAGTGGGTGCAGCAATGCACCTCTGCCTACCCCGCAAGGGAGTACATTAGTACAAGGCGTGAGTGCGTGTTTTTTTTTTTTTTTTTTATTGTGTATGTGGGTAACAAAACATATCACTGTTAGGAAACAAATTGGTTAAGTACTTACTTGAACTATTGTCTCTTAACTGAAAATATAATAAACAATACGATTTCTTAACTCTTGGCCCCAAACATGAACTAATAAAAAGCCATGTAATTCAAAATTTATCTTTCATTGTGGGACCTAAACACGAAATCGTGAATCCGTTGCTTATACAGGGTGTTGCAAAAAGGGTATACTAAGCCGAAACCTACATGTGCAGCATGGTATATCTAAGCCCGAAACTGAAATCAGAATTTCAAAATTCGCTATAGTAGGTTTCGGCTTAGTATACCCTTTTTGCAACACCCTGTATACCATCCATAGAAGTCAAAGTCAAAGTCAAGTCAAAGTCAAAATTTTTTATTCATCGTACAAATATAAAATTTTCTGATGAAATAAAATTTTCTGATGAAGTGTAGGTAAGGTATAAACTTACCCTTTATTTTTTGCAAATACAGAGGTTAAACAGATGATTATTTAAAACGATGCCGACATAAGAAAGCGATGAGAAGGCAAATTGCGAATGTAATGAATTTTGTTGTTCTTTTTAAATTTTAAGTCTAATTGGAGTTTCCTCTTTCTTTTGATGAGGGAATGGAGTGAGTACAAGTTTATGAGAATTATAATTTATTCTTACATCCCGGATCTACATAATGGAAAAGGAAAATATAACGTTTTCAGAAATAAAAGTATTTTTTGTATGATATTATACTTAGAGTTGGCTATTGCGGTCTACATTTGGTGTTGATATTCAATTGTAAGGACGCGCGCAATCAAAGCCAAGTATGATGTTAGAATGACGTTTATTGGTAGGGGGAAGTGTTGCCACACTACACCTTCCCCCTTTTCGAAAAAAAAAATGGCATAATACATTTTTTTTAATTAGTTTGTAAACAAATACCTTGGCCATTATTAATTTTGAAAAAATCCAGATTTAATTATAATATTGACAAATTCGGAACACCAAACAATTTTACATCATTTGAACCTATTGAAAAAAAAAATGTATTGAACACGAAACCATTTTTAAATAATATCATTGACATCAGTTTTTTTTTTATATACAGGTAGATATAATGATTTATATACTTAAACTCTAAAAATTACTTTAAGTGTGTACTTTCATGGTAAACAAAATATAATGCCAATAAAACTATGAACAATATTATTATTATTTTTACACTGTTAGTTTTTGTTATGCTTATATTCTATGTTCAAATATCAATATAAAGGTATATAACTTTTCAAATTTTAATATTAGTTTAATAACCTGAACACAATTTCACAAGTAAGTTATATTTGTAGTACACACTTTAGTACAATATTCATATTTAAAAAATAAGTGCAATTCCATTTTGATACATAGCAATAACTATCTATAGCCAAAATTATTATACAGTAAATTATACTTTTGCTTAAAACTAAACATATTATCTTAACATAAAGTAATGTTAAATGAAAAACCAATAAATGAAGAATATTTAACATTATGTATGTTATTACTGTTATTATTATTTGATATCCATCATGTTGAATGAAGGGAGTAATAATCAGAAGCAAGCACAGGTTGAAATATCATATTCTTAAAAATATACGAATGATTATACTTTTGTTTAACTTAAAACTACTTATAACGTACTGTTGACGCATTGTTGACGACTATAAAGACTCGCTTGTTCATAATTTTACTACCCAAAATTAAATGAAGGTATATAGGTATTATTTAAAATCTTTTATTTTTATTACACCTGTATAGCTGTATAGGTAGTAGGTACCCTTAAAATGTATACTCCAAACATATTTTTAGATTTAATATTAAAATTTCAATAAGTATTTATATTAATTATTTCAAGTTATTTAGTTTCAATATTATTAAAACTCTGTATATACTTGTTCTACAAGAAACTCATTTAATGATTATAGAAGGATTTGTCCTTGACTGTACTTGTAAATATATTTAAATGTAAATTATTAGTTTATATGATTTATTTACTACATTATGATTAAAACTTTATCTTATCTTCTTTTTTATATATTAAACTGACGTATGTTATTAATTCAAATCATTATAATGTTTCTTCCTATACATATTTCCTTTTTTAAATACTTCTTTTGACATTTACTATATTTTATTTATTTTGCGTATATTTATCATCATTCATATTCGTTTATTTTCAAAATTACCTTTAATCATTTATTTATACTTTATTTCATTTATTTTGCGTATATATTTCATCATTCATATTCTTTTATTTTCAAAGTCATCTTTTTATTATTTATTTATACTTTTATTTCATTTCACACACATACATTTACGAAAGGTACATATAATTATTTCCACTCTTTGGTGGGCCAGCGCTGGTCTTCATTATTTATTTATATATTTATCTGTAGAGTACGCAAAACAACGAGAGTCGACTCTATAATAATTATAATATAAAAAACACATGTTCCATAAATATTACAAGGGCACATTTAAACTAGCTCTACTCTTAGGCAATTCCAAAATTCTTCACGGAGGGTTCTCGACCGCACTATGATCAGAAATAAGGACGTGACACCTTGTTGTACCCTACCATATGTACCTTCGATGACTTTGCTATTTACTTTTTTATTTATATAAGTCCTCTGACCATACGTAATCGCTAATTATCTAAGTAATTGCGCTCTGTATGTCCCTTACTCGTATTACCTTCTTTATATTACTCATATCCTTTAGAATCCTTCGGCCAATAAAATATTGTTAACGCTTGGGTGATCAGTCCAATTGTTTATCAACGTCTTAGAGACCAACGTATCCTCAACCATACATTTCTCACGTGCACATGAGCTACTGAACCTTCATACATTACCATATATTCTTCATCATTGCTTACTCATAGTCATTTTCACTATAATACATGCATCTTCATTCAATTAACAAAACTAATCAATCCCTAGTCTCAAACGAGTACTAACCAAGCTTTATACATAAACATCGATACCTATACCCTTCGCTTATCTACATACGACGACGACAAGACGATTCGTACCTAATCATCATTTCTTGGAACGAAAAAAAGATCTTTAATACTACATCCAGCCGTGTCTTTGCTCGCAAAATAAACTTTATATTTTACTTATCTTTCTTCTATTACGATTTTGTTTTCTTTTTAAACCATTATGTTTACGTAACAATATCTAATATTATTAATATATTTTTATTCTTTACATTCCAAACTTTATAATTTTTATTTATGGGTAGGTACCTATACTATACCAGTTATATATTTTTCGAAAGTAGTTATAATGTTTTTATTAGTTTACTCAATTTATTTATTATTTATTTATCTATATTCTGTAGTGACGTACGTGTCTTTCCGAGATACTGTACATTTTAATAATACGTATTGAATATTATGTTGATACTGGAACTTCATTATACTATCGGGATATTTAATAGAAAAAATACCAATGCCAAATTCTTAAGTTATTTTAATATGGTGAAATTTGTACTGGTGGTCAGGTTTCTCTGAATCTAACTGTACGTAAGTATTTATTTTTATCATCAGTTTTTATTTTTATAATGTATTTAATTATCTAACGCGTTGAATTTTTGACTACTGCATATTTCGTGATTCTGTTTTAATACTTCCAATGAATGATATCCTAAACGTAGTTACATCCAAAAATTATAACTTTATTTTAGACCTGTTATAACTTTAGCTTAAATGTTGCATCGAGACATGACTTGGTTTCCCAATATGCATGATCATCAGATTCCTCACTGCATGCGCGGCGGATCGAAATACGATATCTGTCGAGCGTGTGACCATTTTTGTGAGAAGTATGTTTTTGTTATATGGATTCGAAGAATAAACTAAGCATCGCTCCAAATCTGTAATTGAACTTTGATACGTGTTTATAAGAATAGGTATAATAGACTTATTGCTATGTTTTCTATGGGATTTTAGTATAAGATAATGGGATAAATGGGAAAAATATTATCGGTTTTAGCGTTACAAAACTATGACACATTACAAGAAAAATACCATATTACGGTTTTTTTTTTTCTCTAATTACCTACTGATAAAATACTGCAGTTTTTTAGTATGGTTAACATACTCGAAGGTACGAAATATTTACGCGGTATTAACTGTATTACTAGAATTAAAATTTGTATTTATTGAATTGCTTATTTACGTACTATTAATTTCATTTGACCAATATCTGGCTCATAGTGGATTATTGAAATAATTGATTTTAATTTTTCTATTTTACTTTTTATTTGATTAAGTATTTATAATTGTAAATTAAGTGCAATAAAATATTTTATTTATTATTTCTTATCTTCGTATCTATAATATTATGTGATTTAATAAATGAATAGCGGTTTAATTTTTAAATGCAAATAATCAATTTAAGTATAGGTAAAAAAAAATGGCTAGTCAAGGAATGTTTTTATAGTATCAAAGTTTTATTTTGAATTTAAGTGATTAAGTAAGTAAATAGGAAATTGTGCAATGCATTGAATTTGTAATTTGGATTATTTTATATTTTAAACAAAAATGTATCTATTTAGGTATATAATTTAATTCATTGTAATTTGATTAGGTTAGCAGTTTGATTTTGAAATTTGAATAGTACTTTGGCGGAATTTAGACATTTTAAATTAAAAAATATTTTCGAACAAATTATAAAAAATAAGGTAAGATTTTCTATTATTATATATTTTATTATTTGGTAATTTTATGAGTTCCATTATTTATCGGTATGAAATCAAAATATTTTTTTTTTTTTGAGATTCAACCCAAAGTCCTTTTTTTTTCGAAGAAATGCAATTTTGCAAGTAGGTACTCTAAACCTGTAAAATAAAATATCCTGAAATGAAATATAATATTATGTAATATAACAATTGACAACATTTCAAATAAAATGCTCACCGATTTTATTTTATTTTCGACGAGATATCACAAATTTAGATGACCCGTATTTTTTTATTTCTTAATATTTCTATGTTTTAATATATTTTTTTGATTTCAAAGTTCAAAATATTTTTAGTATGAGTGACGTCACGTCGAGGCTTGGGATAAAAATATTTTCGTTGCCTGCCTAACCTAAAAAAAAAAAGTTGGATGACATTAACTTGACATGAACAAGGACCAATCAGCTTCAACTTCAACTTTATTTTGTGGCAAGGACCAATCACGTACTTCCGTCATTGACAAGGACACATAAAAGTGACAGACATTTGAGTGATGTTTGTCATTGTCATTGTCAAAGTGACATAACATGTTTTTTTGTTGTTTATGTTTTAGAAGTAAAAGCCCGTTTAATTATTATGCCACATCGTGGTGTCACGAATGATAATTTAGATTTTTATGTTTTTCTCTGAAATAAATCAAAAGAAAAATCGGAAACATTTTTTTTTGTGAATATTAGAGCCATATCTCTAAATGGTTTTCGAATTTCAACTGTATAAAATTTTGAAATGTTGTCAATTGAAAATAAGTATCGACACGTACGATATATGTATGATTTCTAATAAATTTACTACATTCAACTGATGAAATACCTAGTCGTCAACAAGCGTCATTAAACTTCCCAAAGAAAATAAACATGCAACAATTTATAAGTGAATTACTAATATTAATACTTTAGAACTGAATTACTATTTAAGCATTCGAATACTATTTATTCTTACTGAAATATTTATGTATTCATCTTCTACATAAAATTACAAAAATACTTTACTTATATTTTGACAACAATAACTTTACGAATTTAACGAATTTAACTGAAAAAATGTAAATCAACTAAAAAAAAAGAATTTAAATAATTTGCAAACCTGAATTTCTAAGTAATGTCCCGATTTCTCATCTGGGTGGCGCGGCGGTAGAACATGCGGGGGTCCAACTGTGGGCGCGTCCAGCTCCTCGCGTCCCTCTGGGCAGCATCAGGCAGCAGCATCCTCCAGCCTCGCAGCTGTAGCTCGGAGGACATCCTCTGCTACCCGACTCGCACACTCCCAGCGCCTTCTCCTCAGCAGCCAATTTTTCTCCCGGCGCCATCCATGTTTATTTACTTTTGTAGATCAATTTTGGTTTTTAAATTTATTGTTATAAAATTGTGTATGTTTATTTTCTTCTGTATTTTTACTTATGTATTTATTATTATATATTTTTGATTATCCATATTTATCGATTAAACAATTTTATATCTAATTAGTCCATTTTTCACCACTTTCACATTTTAGAGTTTATTATTCATTTTAAATTATATTACGGTAAACGGTCCGCCGGCACTGCCACGGAGGCAGGCCGGCTGGCAAGGTCGCCATGTAAGGACGCGCGCAATCAAAGCCAAGTATGATGTTAGAATGACGTTTATTGGTAGGGGGAAGTGTTGCCACACTACACAATATTTATATAATATCTATGTATTTGTGTAGATATATCAGCTTCCCGATACCCATAACACAGTCTCTGCCTAGCTTGAAGACGGATGTCGGATGGCCGTGTGTGAGATGTCCCCACATATTTATTTATTATATTTTGTAGATATATTTATGTAAAAGAGGGATATTCCATATCTGGCCAGAAAAGTTATCTTAGATTTTATATACATACCCATGTTTCTGATTAAGTAGTATACATTATTTGTGCTATGTATAGGTAACATGTATAACATGGTAATGTGTATTACATTAACAATGTATCGTGGGACGCCCTTGTTCTGGTTTCTCACAGCAGGCAGTAGTGGCTGTGTGAGGTAAGACCGCCATACTGATCATATGTTATAGGGTTGACTGGAAGAGATCGTGTTGAGGCGATAAGTCCGCCCTTTTATACTAGTCTAGTTTGATTACCGCCATCTTTTATTGTAATACGTATTTTGTATACAATAAAGTGTTAAAAAAAACTGTGGTTAGTACTTAGTACATTAAATAAGTACCTATATGTATAAGATCCCTTTCTTACGACGAAAGATGAAGGCGGTAAAATACCTACTTGAAAGAACTTTAATTTATATAGACTTACACAATACCTAATTGCCAACTTAAAAACTTAACAAAGTACTACCAACCCAATAAATTTTTCATTATAAATTACTCAGAAAAAAATATGGTTTAACTGAAACTCGAGCCTAATTTTCAAAGAAACAATGATGGATTCACTCACAAAGAAAATTGCTTAGGATCTTATGGAGCATCAAAAGGACAACAATAAAAAACTTAACATTATTTGAAACCAGAGAGTTTTGAAATTAACTTCTTTAAACTTTTACGAGACGCTTTTCAGATTTAAGACACATTGGTAAGGGTGGGTTGCACCATTTAACTTTAACTATTACAAACGTCAAATCTCTTGGCGAGACAGATCAATCTTCAAGAGATTTGACGACTGTAATAGTTAAAGTTAAATGGTGCAACCCACCCTAAGTACATTAGGTACGCAACTAATATTTTAAAAATCTGTATTGTTTTTATCATCATCATCGCGAGAGTTTCGCGAATTTGGAAATTCTGATTTCAGTTTCGGGCTTAGATATACCATGCTGCACATATAGGTCTCGGCTTAGTATACCCTTTTTGCAACACCCTGTACAATTTGGCGGGGTTTTTCCAACTTGTGTTTCAGGTTATTTTTATTTCGTACTCTCGCCGAACACTATTTAACAAGAAATAATGTTGTGGCGGGTCACTGGATTTATTACCGAAGTGGGGTTCCTTGTCCACAAATGACTGTACTAAGTTACTGCTCTCATTCGTAGCAATATGTTGGTAGCCTTTTGTATTTTTAGACTATGATGGTGCAATTAGCAGGCATTTTACCTAACGGTTACTGTGCTTTGAATGTAGTATAAAAAATATATCAAAAAAGGTAGCTCTCAAAGGTAGGTACTCATTTATAATACTCAAAAAAATATGTATAAATAATAGAAGATTTTAGTACTTACGAGATTCGCTTTGTCTTAAAGGTTTTCCCGTGGGAACTCAGGGATAAAAAGTAGCCTACGTGTAAATTCAGGATGTCAGCTTACTACGAGCCCAATTTCATAAAAATCCAATCCTGCGGTTTTTTCTTTTTTTTCAATCATTATTTAGCCATCGAGTCGTTGTTTTATGTATCTTATACACTAGACTTGCCCACTGCCAGGTATGGATATGGCATTTACGTCATCAACATCATATAAAGTTAATCGCATTAATCTACCATGTAAAAGTTGGGAAGTTATCAGAACTTGGATGTAACAAGTATTGGAATCAATCACTAAGGAACTAACATAGAAGTTGTCGACATCGTGTGGGTAATATGCCGTGAAGGGGTAAAAGTGAACCAAACAAATAGTTGTTTATAAACCTTCACCGAAAAAGGGGAGTTATACGTTTGGTTGCTTAAAACTAAACAGCGTATTGCACTCACGGGCAATGAAAAAGTTCCATTGAGAAAATCTAAATTACTCCATAACTGAAAAAACTAACTAAATTACGCCTTCTGCAATATTTAAGTACATTTAACGGTGCATCAGAATATTAGCAACTAAAAAACGAAAATAATTTGTTCAAATTTCCGATTAAATGTTAATAAAAATTGGGTCATTTGATGTCTGCATTTTGTAAGTGGTACTGTTTCTTTGCCCGTCAGTGTGAATGGTAGTAGAAATCTTTTGGTTTTTTTGAGTTGAATACAACTAGAAGAGTAGAAAGAGATATCAATCTATTGTGATCAGATTATTTATACGCATTGATGAAGACTACTTTTACTATACAAGAAGCTTTGCAAAGGAGTCTGCTTTCTATCCCCATCAACAGATTTGCGCTGCAGGACGATTCTACTAATTACATTATTTCTGTGGCAGGAAGCCAAAATACTGAATTTAAAATCAGTGATATAAGCAAGGAGATAATAAAAATGCTTCATGCACCTTCATAATATTTTGACTGTGAAAAAATTATCGTTAACTCATCGTCTCAAGACCGAGGTGCCACAGTCAGACATAGCAATCATAAGAATTCTTATTTCTTTCCTATACTATGATGGGTAAAAAAGAAAAAAACACATTTAGTACAGCACAAATACACCACATAGGTATACATAAATATATCAAAAGTTGTTTGGAATAACGAGTTGTGTTGTCACTATCTTTCGGATGTGTAGGTATACGTGGGACACCCTGGATCACTTTATTTGTTTATTTATATACACTTTATTGCACAGAAAAAACAAATTTTACACGGAAGCATTTTAAAAACATAGCTAATAGTTTGCGCTCAGAGGCGGACTCATTGTTAAAATGCAATGTATACCAGCCAACCTTTGATTGCTGGTTATCGGTTGTATATGATGTAAGCTCTTAAAATAATAATAAATTTAGGTATGTACTTAAACAATCACAAAAATATTTAAAACTAGCTGTTCCCGCGCGCTTCGCTTCGCCTTAAAAAGTTTTCCCATGGGATTTCCGGGATAAAAATTAGCCTATGTTTTTTCCCAGGGTCTAGACCGTATGTATACCAAATTTCATTCAAATCCGTTCAGTAGTTTTGGCGTGAAAGAGTAACAGACAGACAGACAGACAGACAGACACAGTTACTTTCGCATTTATAATATTATATATTATATATATAGTTAGGATTTACTAGAATGGGCCGTGGAATGTAGAGCGAACAAGCGGTGTACTAATGGCACGCTTGAGAGATGAAATCACAGTTTCGGGCGTTTGGTTATGTTCAGTTGCTGTTCACTTTTGGGACACACATTTTCGACCTGCGTGAAGTTAGCAGCCTAAAGTTAGCAGCCTATGAATATGCGACCAAATTAAGATGGTCACTTCACTCATCCTGTTCTTATTCAATTAAAACGTATGCAAAGGCTTACGTTGTGTATAGTAGTAGTACTATATGCTAATAAAAATTTAATACAAACCAATATTGTCAAAATTAACATAATTCTAACTTATTTAAATTAAAGTCAGCAGCCTAAATGGTCCATTTGTATGGAAACACCTGGAAGTTGTCCAGATGCCAGCATCTCACCTAGTTTATTTTGTGTGTTGTTTCATAAGAAAAGGCTGACAGAAGTTTCATTAACATTGAAAGAGGATAGCAGGGGTAGCCGGGCCACTTTATAACTGATTTTGGTGAAAAATCGTCATTTTGTATGGAGACACCTGGAAGTTGTCCAGATGCCAGCATCTCACCTAGTTTATTTTGTGTGTTGTTTCATAAGAAAAGGCTGACAGAAGTTTCATCAACATTGAAAGAGGATAACAGGGGTAACAGGACGAAAGAATGAAATAAAAAGTTAGCAGCCTAAATGGTGAATTTGTATGGGGGCACCTGGAAGTCGTCCAGATGCCAGCATCTCACCTAGTTTATTTTGTGTATATTCCCATAAACAAAGGCTGATAGAAGTTTCATCAACATTGAAAGAGGATAGCAGGGGTAGCCGGGCCACTTTATAACTGATTTTGGTGGAAAAACGACATTTTGTATGGAGACACCTGGAAGTTGTCCAGATGCCAGCATCTCACCTAGTTTTTTTTGTGTGTTGTTACATAAGAAAAAGCTGACAGAAGTTTCAACAACATTGAAAGAGGATAACTGGGGCAACGGGAAGACAGAATGAAATATAAAGTTAGCAGCCTAAATGGTGACTTTGTATGGGGGCACCTGGAAGTCGTCCAGATGCCAGCATCTCACGAAGTTTATTTTGTGTATATTCCCATAAACAAAGGCTGACAGAAGTTTCATCAACATTGAAAGAGGATAGCAGGGGTAGCCGGGCCACTTTATAACTGATTTTGGTGGAAAAAAGACATTTTGTATGGAGACACCTGGAAGTTGTCCAGATGCCAGCATCTCACCTTGTTTATTTTGTGTGTTGTTGCATAAAAAAAGGCTGACAGAAGTTTCAACAACATTGAAAGAGGATAACAGGGGCAACGGGAAGAAAGAATGAAATATAAAGTTAGCAGCCTAAATGGTGACTTTGTATGGGGGCACCTGGAAGTCGTCCAGATGCCAGCATCTCACCTAGTTTATTTTGTGTATATTCCCATAAACAAAGGCTGACAGAAGTTTCATCAACATTGAAAGAGGATAGCAGGGGTAGCCGGGCCATTTTATAAGTGATTTTGGTGGAAAATCGTCATTTTGTATGGAGACACCTGGAAGTTGTCCAGATGCCAGCATCTCACCTAGTTTATTTTGTGTGTTGTTGCATAAAAAAAGGTTGACAGAAGTTTCAACAACATTGAAAGAGGATAACAGGGGCAACGGGAAGAAAGAATGAAATATAAAGTTAGCAGCCTAAATGGTGACTTTGTATGGGGGCACCTGGAAGTCGTCCAGATGCCAGCATCTCACCTAGTTTATTTTGTGTATATTCCCATAAACAAAGGCTGACAGAAGTTTCATCAACATTGAAAGAGGATAACAGGGGCAACGGGACGAAAGAATGAAATAAAAAGTTAGCAGCCTAAATGGTGAAATTGTATGGGGGCACCTGGAAGTCGTCCAGATGCCAGCATCTCACCTAGTTTATTTTGTGTATATTCCCATAAACAAAGGCTGACAGAAGTTTCATCAACATTGAAAGAGGATAACAGGGGCAACGGGACGAAAGAATGAAATAAAAAGTAAGCAGCCTAAATGGTGAATTTGTATGGGGGCACCTGGAAGTCGTCCAGATGCCAGCATCTCACCTAGTTTATTTTGTGTATATTCTCATAAACAAAGGCTGACAGAAGTTTCATCAACATTGAAAGAGGATAGCAGGGGTAGCCGGGCCATTTTATAACTGATTTTGGTGGAAAATCGTCATTTTGTATGGAGACACCTGGAAGTTGTCCAGATGCCAGCATCTCACCTGGTTTATTTTGTGTGTTGTTTCATAAGAAAAGGCTGACAGAAGTTTCATCAACATTGAAAGAGGACAACAGGGGTAACGGGACGAAAGAATGAAATAAAAAGTTAGCAGCCTAAATGGTGAATTTGTATGGGGGCACCTGGAAGTCGTCCAGATGCCAGCATCTCACCTAGTTTATTTTGTGTATATTCCCATAAGCAAAGGCTGACAGAAGTTTCATCAACATTGAAAGAGGATAGCAGGGGTAGCCGGACCATTTTATAACTGATTTTGGTGGAAAAACGACATTTTGTATGGAGACACCTGGAAGTTGTCCAGATGCCAGCATCTCAACTAGTTTATTTTGTGTGTTGTTGCATAAGTAAAGGTTGAAAGAAGTTTCAACAACATTGAAAGAGGATAACAGGGGCAACGGGAAGAAAGAATGAAATATAAAGTTAGCAGCCTAAATGGTGACTTTGTATGGGGGCACCTGGAAGTCGTCCAGATGCCAGCATCTCACCTAGTTTATTTTGTGTATATTCCCATAAACAAAGGCTGACAGAAGTTTCATCAACATTGAAAGAGGATAGCAGGGGTAGCCGGACCATTTTATAACTGATTTTGGTGGAAAAACGACATTTTGTATGGAGACACCTGGAAGTTGACCAGATGCCAGCATCTCAACTAGTTTATTTTGTGTGTTGTTGCATAAGTAAAGGTTGAAAGAAGTTTCAACAACATTGAAAGAGGATAACAGGGGCAACGGGAAGAAAGAATGAAATATAAAGTTAGCAGCCTAAATGGTGACTTTGTATGGGGGCACCTGGAAGTCGTCCAGGTGCCAGCATCTCACCTAGTTTATTTTGTGTATATTTCCATAAACAAAGGCTGACAGAAGTTTCATCAACATTGAAAGAGGATAACAGGGGCAACGGGACGAAAGAATGAAATAAAAAGTAAGCAGCCTAAATGGTGAATTTGTATGGGGGCACCTGGAAGTCGTCCAGATGCCAGCATCTCACCTAGTTTATTTTGTGTATATTCTCATAAACAAAGGCTGACAGAAGTTTTATCAACATTGAAAGAGGATAGCAGGGGTAGCCGGGCCATTTTATAACTGATTTTGGTGGAAAATCGTCATTTTGTATGGAGACACCTGGAAGTTGTCCAGATGCCAGCATCTCACCTGGTTTATTTTGTGTGTTGTTTCATAAGAAAAGGCTGACAGAAGTTTCATCAACATTGAAAGAGGACAACAGGGGTAACGGGACGAAAGAATGAAATAAAAAGTTAGCAGCCTAAATGGTGAATTTGTATGGGGGCACCTAGAAGTCGTCCAGATGCCAGCATCTCACCTAGTTTATTTTGTGTATATTCCCATAAACAAAGGCTGACAGAAGTTTCATCAACATTGAAAGAGGATAGCAGGGGTAGCCGGACCATTTTATAACTGATTTTGGTGGAAAAACGACATTTTGTATGGAGACACCTGGAAGTTGTCCAGATGCCAGCATCTCAACTAGTTTATTTTGTGTGTTGTTGCATAAGTAAAGGTTGAAAGAAGTTTCAACAACATTGAAAGAGGATAACAGGGGCAACGGGAAGAAAGAATGAAATATAAAGTTAGCAGCCTAAATGGTGACTTTGTATGGGGGCACCTGGAAGTCGTCCAGATGCCAGCATCTCACCTAGTTTATTTTGTGTATATTTCCATAAACAAAGGCTGACAGAAGTTTCATCAACATTGAAAGAGGATAACAGGGGCAACGGGACGAAAGAATGAAATAAAAAGTAAGCAGCCTAAATGGTGAATTTGTATGGGGGCACCTGGAAGTCGTCCAGATGCCAGCATCTCACCTAGTTTATTTTGTGTATATTCTCATAAACAAAGGCTGACAGAAGTTTCATCAACATTGAAAGAGGATAGCAGGGGTAGCCGGGCCATTTTATAACTGATTTTGGTGGAAAATCGTCATTTTGTATGGAGACACCTGGAACTTGTCCAGATGCCAGCATTTCACCTTGTTTATTTTGTGTGTTGTTGCATAAAAAAAGGCTGACAGAAGTTTCATCAACATTGAAAGAGGACAACAGGGGTAACGGGACGAAAGAATGAAATAATTGGAATACTAAAAACATGCTAAAACCAACTTTTAAGTATATCTGGATTCAAAACTCGAATATCTTAGTCAAAAAGAGTGAAAGCGAGAAAAAAATATACAATATTCGCTCAGAAAATGACCTAAAAAAGCTTAATGAGGGCAATAAATAATAAATACCTGTGTGTTCACACTACATGATTATTAATAACATCCACATTCAACGATATAAGTCACATAAACACCGATATATTGTATAATAAATACAACAATACGTTACACTGGAGTAAATATATACAAGAAAATGATAAAATGATAAATATTGTACACTTAAATATTCGATCGCTAAGAAAAAACTTCAATGAATTGTTAGTACTATTACAGCAGTGTCAATACAATGTTGATATAATAATACTTTCGGAAATTAATATAAAATCAGAAGAATTACCTTTATACAGTATAAAAGGATATCATTTACATGCTACTACGAGAAAAAACAAAAAAGGTGGAGGTATAGCTATATATACAAAGGAAAAAATTAACTTCTCAGCAGAGCCTATTGAAAACACTGCCTCGGAACTTATGTATGGAAAACTTAAAACTGGAAAAGAATTGGTGCATATTTTTGCAATTTATAGACCACCTAAAACAAATAGGATACGGTTTCTTAAGGAGCTAAACATAATCTTAAAGCGCATTCCTCCGTCGGAAGATATCTTAATAATTGGGGACACCAATCTGAACATGCTGGGAGACAATCACAATTCAACTATCACAAAGTACAAAAACATGATGTGTGAACGCGGCCTGCAGTGCGGAATTCCAACAACAGAGATAACGCGCGAAGCTGTGGTCGACGGCCGGCTGGAGACTTCGTGCATCGACCATGTGTGGGTGCGCGCGCGTCACGCGCAGCGCATCGACACACACATGCTCACGTGCAAAATGTCCGACCACCATATGATCGGAACTAGTTTCACAGAAGTGCCAAGTGAATATAGCTCATGCTATGGTGTAAATAAAGTGAAAAGTGTCCTAAATAATCAATTAGTGAAAGATAAGTTAGATGAAGTGAATTGGTCAGAATTATTGTCGATTAAGTGCCCGTTAGTGCTGTATGAAAAATTGTCAGGGATTTTTGGAAATATTTATGAGGAATGCAAACAGGACATAACTGTAAGTAGTAAAAGATTATCTCAGCCATGGGTTAGTAAGGAGTTAGGCATTATGTTAGAAAGAAGGGATGAATTATTTAGGATATGGAAATCGACGCCGACAAATATGAATAAGAGATTAGTATATACCTACAAGATATAGAAATAAGGTAAATAAATGTATTGATAAGGAAAAGAATAAGTACAGACAGGGTGAAATTATTAAATGTAATGGGGACTTTAGAAAAATCTGGGCTAATATTAATTTATGGTTAGGAAGAACAAAAGGAAATATAGATAATGTTATATTGAAATATTTGGGGAAAACTGATAGTACTTATAATATTTGTAGTAAGTTTTCTAATGTTTTTACAGAAGAAATAAGCAAAATTAAACACAAGTGTAATAGTAAATTTTTGAATCGTGACTCATACACCAGTCAGAGTAATGTATCTTTTAGGTTTAGAAAGGTTAGTTCATGTAAGGTAGAAAAACTAATCGATGATTTACAATGTAACAAAGCTCCGGGCATCGACCAAATTAGGGTGCAGGATATAAAATATGTAAAATGTCAAATCAGCCAGATATTAGCTAACTTCATAAATATGTGTGCCGTAAAAGGTGTTTACCCTGATACACTCAAAAAGTCACTTATTAGACCTATTTATAAACAGGGTAGCCATCTCGATTACTCGAATTACAGACCGATCGCTATACTGTCCGTAGTAAACAAAATTATGGAGAAAGTGATGATGCAGCAAATAAGTGAATTTCTAGAGCATAATAAAATAATATCTGATACGCAACATGGCTTTAGGAAGGGTCGAAGCACATCCACAGCGCTGGCACAGTTTGCGGATGATGTGAATGAAAGCCTTAACAGTGGTATGCAGGTCATAGCCTTATTTATTGACTTCAAAAAGGCATTCGATTCCCTTGACCATGACCTGCTGCTACGTGCGATGGATGAGTGTGGAATTAGAGGGCCAGTTAACCAGTGGTTTCGAAGTTACCTGTCAAACAGAACTATTTCCACAGTCATCGATGGTACTAGGGGTTCGGAGGCTGAGGTCGAGCTAGGTGTACCAACTGGTTCCGTATACGGCCCAGTTGGATACATCATGCACGTCAACAGTGTCAGCAATGTTGTAGAAAACTGCAAAACATATATGTACGCGGATGATACTTGCTTACTATATTCTTCAAAAAATTTGCAAACTGTCATAGACAAGATACAATCAGACTTTGAAAACATTACTAAATGGGCCCATGACAATGGCATAATAATAAACCTGAGCAAGACCAAATGTGTGCATATATATTCGCCATATAACAAAATAGCCAGAAATATTGATAAATCGGATATAAACATTCTAGGTCATACTTATGAATGCTTGCATAACGGTAAACTCACCTGTAAATGCAATAAAATTGATTTTGTAGACAAGTATAAGTACCTAGGTGTATATATCGATAGCCACATGAGCTGGAAATCACATGTTAACGATGTTTGTAACAAGCTCCGAACAATATTGGGTAAATTTTATCACTTAAGTAAAATATTAAATAGAAGCACCTTATATAGTGTTTATTACGCTCTTGCTGACTCATTGCTGAACTATGGCCTAAGTACATACGGCCGAACATTTAAAACCTATCTCGATCAAATTAAAGAACTACAAATTAGACTGTTAAAATACTTAGTAGACAAAAGAACTAAAAATAATTGTAATAATGAATATGAAAAACTCTTTCTTCTTTGTAAAATATTACCAGTACATAGCAAAGTAAATTACTGTATAGCTATTGAACAATATTATTGTAATGATTATAAAACACTTGTTGTACAAAATTATTTTTCCCGACAAAAAGGTAAACTTTATCAACCAAAACATAAGAACTACTATGGTCAAAGAATTCGAAAATACTTAGTGCCTAAAATATTTAACAGTATACCATTGTTAAAAGAAACCAAAAAGTTAAGTAAATTTGTCATAAAGCAAAAATTAAAAACTATTATGTTGGATTTGTTTAAGAAAGAACTGAATGATGTAGGTATATTATGAATTCGAACTGTTTAGATATAATGTAGTCATTAATATGTTGCATAGCTTAACTAAATTAAAGTAACTATATATTATATGTAGTGTCGCGAATTTATCACCATAAAGTCGAGTCACTAACATGGGTAGATATAGCAGGTAATGTAGATATTTAATGTTTATGTTTAAGAGAGCTCTCTCCGCCAACAAACTATGTGTCTATAGTTTGGCGGATTTATATTGTGTAATTTATGTATGTCATCACGACCCATTACGTCCCCACTGCTGGGGCACGGGTCTCCTTCCAATGAAGGAAGGGTTTAGGCCTAGTCCACCACGCTGGCCAAGTGCGGGTTGGTGGACCCCAACACAAGCAAGCTTGTGCTGAGAGAGTTGTCGGGTAAGTGGGCAACCCGACTGTCAGATGTTTTCAAGCCGCCCGAAGGCCTCTGACTAGGCTTAACGACTGCTACCGAAGCAGCAACCGGGACCCACGGCTTAACGTGCCGTCCGAAGCACGGAAGCGTCCAGAAAAGCACCACTTGAAATTGGTCACCCATCCAATGGCTGACCGTGTCAGTTGTTGCTTAACCACAGCGATCAGTTACGATCACTGAGGCCCGCTCGACTACGGACGGACGCAGGATAGCAGTTATAAAGTGGCCCGGCTACCCCTGCTAACCTCTTTCAATGTTGATAAAACTTCTGTCAGCCTTTGTTTATGGGAATATACACAAAATAAACTAGGTGAGATGCTGGCATCTGGACGACTTCCAGGTGCCCCCATACAAATTCACCATTTAGGCTGCTAACTTTTTATTTCATTCTTTCGTCCCGTTACCCCTGTTATCCTCTTTCAATGTTGATGAAACTTCTGTCAGCTTTTTCTTATGAAACAACACACAAAATAAACTAAGTGAGATGCTGGCATCTGGACAACTTCCAGGTGTCTCCATACAAAATGACGATTTTCCACCAAAATCAGTTATAAAATGGCCCGGCTACCCCTGCTATCCTCTTTCAATGTTGATGAAACTTCTGTCAGCCTTTGTTTATGGGAATATACACAAAATAAACTAGGTGAGATGCTGGCATCTGGACGACTTCCAGGTGCCCCCATACAAATTCACCATTTAGGCTGCTAACTTTTTATTTCATTCTTTCGTCCCGTTACCCTTGTTATCCTCTTTCAATGTTGATGAAACTTCTGTCAGCCTTTTCTTATGAAACAACACACAAAATAAACTAGGTGAGATGCTGGCATCTGGACAACTTCCAGGTGTCTCCATACAAATGGACCATTTAGGCTGCTGACTTTAATTTAAATAAGTTAGAATTATGGTAATTTTGACAATATTGGTTTGTATTAAATTTTTATTAGCATATAGTACTACTACTATACACAACGTAGCCTTTGCATACGTTTTAATTGAATAAGAACAGGATGAGTGAAGTGACCATCTTAATTTGGTCGCATATTCATAGGCTGCTAACTTTAGGCTGCTAACTTCACGCAGGTACATTTTCGTGTGTTTTTGGTGAATGTCGTCAATATGAACGACGTAACTAATGCACTTTAATTATATGTATTTGTAAACCATTATATTGATTATTTTCCATACAGAGAACTAAGTAAATAACGTTTATTAGATTAATTTTGGAAAAAGTGCTACTGTAGTCGGTTCTTCAGAAAAAATGAGAGATTTTATAAGATTCAAAGTAACTATATTATAAAGTCTCTCCTTTTATACTTATAAATAAGTAGGTAGTTTACGAGGAAAGAATCAATGTTCATAAGGTGCCTCCTAAATGCGTCTCCTCTTGATAATAATTAAGAAAATCGTATATCTTTTGTCACATAAAAATAATAATTTACTTCGCAATCATGCGAGTTATGATGATTCTTATAGCTTCTCTTAATGGAGCAGTAACCAGTTATATTAGGTACTACATAATATACCTATACTATATACTGTACAAGTATTTCCATGTTCTTATGTAGGTATGTATAGTTTCACAAAAATATGTGCATGTACTTATTTGCGAATGCTACCGTACTAAATAGTAAATATGTATATTTTGAAATGTAGCAACGAAGGTACACCCGAGTCCGCGTTGTTCTATGCTAACCAATAAAATGGTGACAAAGGTCAAGGTCAACATGCTCACATGGTATGGAGAATATCATTACAACACTTGCCTACCATGATTTGCTGAAGTATCCTTTGGGCGTGACTTATGGGTAGGTTACTTTTTATCCCGGATTTCCCACAGAAACACTTTTTAACTCAAAGCTGGTACTTAACTGTAGAAAAATTAATCAAATTAAACACTGTAACTGAAAAAAATGATAACTGAAAAGATATCGTAAGTCCTAGTTATTTAAGTAGGCATTACCGCAAGCCTTTTTGTCATCATCTATTTGTTACAACCAGAGTGCGTTAATCTCGCGGAGAGGCGGGACCAGGTGGCTGATTCTATGAAACATCCTGTAAAAGAGGACACTACCTTCGGAATGGCTGATATATTTACAAGAAGACACCCTTTTAGCTTCCTCGCAGCGTTCATGGGTAACAAATAGCCTACTTTATGAAAATGTTATCGGTTCCAACCTACCGAATGCGTTGTAAAAACATTCCAAGGTCTAAAGGCTATTTCTGTTTCATAATCAACAGAAAGTATACCCTAATAAGATTATAGTAGGGAACAGCGAAAACTGGTGACGCAAATGACAAATGATAACTACCCTCCATTGTTTTTATTTTAAAGTTGTTTGTCTTTTTACGGAAAAGACTAAGGGCAATATCCCATACTGCCCGGTCTTATTAAATGTCCAGTCTTCTATGATCGATTCTTTTATTTTCAGATAAGGAATGTTGCAATATGGCGCAAGATTAGTGAAGTCCTTGGACTTATACTTTTATTTCCTATACTATTATAAATAAATAATAAGTACTTAGTTAATTATTTATAAGTAGAAAGGTATTTTTATAATAAATATTTTAAATAATACCAAACAATAAATGTACAAAAAAATAGAATGTGACAAAACAAGGGACGACGTATTCCATCCAAAAAAGTTCAAAATTAGAACGAACGGAAAGGGGTAAAAATGCTTTTGTAACAACAACAATGATTTTTTTCTACGTTTTTTGTTGTTGTAAGAATCTAGTTAATTTCCTGTCTTCATTGGAGCGCTGATGATACACAAGTATAGGCAAATTGGGTACTTCCGGTGGCTCTATTCACGACCCGCTTTCGTCCCGCGTTGTGTTCGTATTGATCGATAAAGAATTGACTGAATAATTGGATCACCCATGAATCTTCTGCATGTCATTTACACCATGTAAAAGTGTTTAGGATGAACATTACTATGATCCGAAAAACATTTTGTTTTATGAGCAGCCGTATGCGAAAAACGTGGCACATTCAAAATACTCGATTCGCTACGAAATATATGTACCTACTAAAGACAGTTGCCTCGATTTTCGAAAAGGCAATGGCCCGCTTTGCGTTTATTATAGGCCACTAACTAAACCTTCGTATGATAATAATAAATAAATAAAATAATTTTATTTCAGACTTATTAAATTAATTACAATCAATAGTCCATATGGTGGTTAGTAAACATGATATTATAATGAAATGGTTAATAAATACACAAACACAATAAAACGCACAAAATAACAAAAATATAAAAAGGGGTACACGGCCCGTTTGGACTCTCAGATACCTACACCTGCTAGAAGGCTGTCAACTTGACTGCATGTAGCCTTATCCAGCGCGCCAGCATCGGAGAGTCCCACCGGTCCGCCAACGCATTCAGGATGCCATTGGAGCCGCAGCGCATGCGGCGCCACATGGAGAGGCACCGCGAGCGCATGATCGCCTGGAAGCTGTCCACACGCGCCTCGGCCAGCATGCCGGACGCGCTGCAGAAACGCCGCAGCCCCATCAGAGCCCTGAATGCGTTGTTGTACTGGACACGCAGGTCGCTGTATGCCCGCTTCGTATAGTTCACCCACAGGCTGCAAGTGTAGAAGGACTGGCAGTACGCCTTGAAAAATGTCACCTTCACTTCTTTGGTACACCCTGCAAACCTGCGGGCCAACATATTACATCGGACAGCCAACGACCTGCGCTCCCGTTCTATGTCTAAATTGTCACTTAGGTCTGGAGTGACCCAGTGGCCCAAATATTTGAATTTGTTCACTCTTTGCAGAGGAGCGCCGTTCAACTCGATCTCCTGTTCGAACGGGTATGTCTTATTACCCGCTCTGAATAACATTAGTTCGCTTTTTTTTTCATTATATTTGAGCTCATGAGTCACTGCATATCGTTCACACATACCTACCAATTTCTTCAGTGCACTGACCGAGGGGCTCAGCAGGGCCATGTCATCGGCGTAACTAATGTTATTTACACACACCCCGTCTATGTGACAACCTATTTTGCTGCTGCTGAGCTCCTCGATCAGGTCATTGATGTACAGATTGAAGAGACGGGGAGAGGTCAACCCCCCCTGCCTCACCCCGCACTCCAACCTATACTCATCGGATAATGCATCCGCCCATCGCACATAATTTGTCTGATTATTATACCAAAACATAAGCATACATATTATTTCATTAGGTAAACTGGTTCCTTTCAACTTTTCCCAAAGCTTATTATAGCTAACAAGGTCAAAAGCCTTAGAAAGATCTAGGAAGCAGGAAAAAATAGGTGTTTTCCTAGATGTGTAGTATTGGACAGTTTGTTTGAGAGCCAGGATAGCACTTTCCGTTGAGAGACCCCGCCGAAAACCAAATTGCGCGTCATTCAAATTTATGTGCTTCTCCAGGTGCCGATCAATCAAACTGTCCAACACTTTTGCAATGATAGTCGCTAATGAGATAGGTCTATAGTTAAGCAGATCAGATGAGTCACCTGTTTTGTTTTTAACAATAGGAACGACAGTTGTACGCATTAACTTCTCGGGTACATAAGAATGATTCATACATAGATTAAACAGTAACGCCAGTAGTCTGGGCAGGTGAACCCCCGCATGCCGCAGGTGCTCGATACTGAGGCTGTCATGGCCCGGAGACTTTCCTCTAACCATTTTCGCGATTACAGAAGCTACGTCTTTGGAGGAGAATTTGACGGATACACCTGCGGGCTGTATCTGTTCCTCAGTATCAAGCACCGGCGGCGGCGGTGGCGGCGAGCCGAGCGGTGACGGCACTGTAAAATGGCGCTGAAATACATTAGCGATGTCGCGGGGCTCGTGCACACCCGCCACGCTCACAGGAAGGGACACTCGATTATTTAATTTGTTTGTAGATTTCCAAAATTGACTAAAATTCTTTTTTGAATGGTGTTGCGCAATTATGTCCAGCTTTATTTGTTGCTCATTTTTTTGACACCATTTTAATTTTGATTTGAAAAATTTCCGCGAACTATTCATATTATCATACAAGCATCCACCTGGTGGTTTACCATGTAATAGCCATTCTTGATAACAAAGCCTAGCCTTACTATGAGCGTCGCGTACGTGCTTATTCCAACCAGTTACATAGGTACACTTGCGTTTAATTTTTACATTATAACTGCATTCAGCTGCCTCAGTGAGAATGACTACGATATTATCGTACAATTTATCTATAATAGTTTGATGACCTGTATCATAGCACATTTTATTACAACAATTAGCAATCTCAATGGGAAAATCTATTTCGCGTAGCTTAGAATGACATACATCATGATATTTATCAATTTGCAATAAATCACGTTCACCCCATACTATTTTATTTAATCTGATAATTGGTACAGTAATTTTAGGTTTCAAAAGATTAATATTACAAGTTATCATTAAAGGAAAGTGATCGGACCAGTAATTGTCATATAGAACCGAACAGCTGATTACAGTTAGTTTAGCGGCGTCCGTCACAACACAGTGGTCTAGCCAGCGGTGGGAGCCGTTCAGTTCACTCACGTACGTGTAGGTATCTACCGGGAGCAGTTCAGTGTCGATGCACGACCACGATTGCTCTAAGCAAAAGTCAGTTAACTCTGTAGCAAATAACTCACCGGGATGTGCGTTGTAATCGCCTATCATGAACACAGAATCGATGTTATGACTTTCTATAATAGCATTCATTTCACTTAGGCATTCCGTGAATTCAATTAAATTATCATTTATGTTTGTATGGAAATTCACGCTAACAGTGGAACCTGTTCTTGTGTTATTATACGGCATATACACTGAGAATAATAGCATTTCACGATCACAAAGATTTATTTTAATTGCTATCAAACGTGCACTGTTACACTTCACAACGGTCACGTTGGGGAACTTAGCCTTTCTCCAGAGCAAGGCCACGCCCCCATAGGGCCTGCCTCGAAGTACTCCTGCAGATGTGTCGACCGCCGAGGTGCCGGTGAAAGCAAACGAGTCCTCTAGACTTCCCAGGTAAGCTAGATCATGTGGAAGAAGCCATGTCTCTTGGAGCGCAACTAAATCGGCATTTTGACATAGCCTCTTTATACAGCCAGATGATCTCACGACGTTTTTACAGTTAAAACTTACAATGTTAACCTTGTCCATTATCATTCAGATTTATGGTACCCACAGCATTCTGTTTCCTGTGACTAAACTTGATGAACCGGCGGAAGGCTATTCCCTCAGGCCAAAAATCATCTTGCATGAATATATCAATTTTAGTCTCTGGTACAAATACTTTATATGATTCATAATCTTTCATTAGTTTCATATCCATCCTTTTCACGGTCACATCCAAGTGTGTTTTATTTTGTATGTAGCTGCATATGTCAGCCTCTGACACTCCCTTCGCCACATTGTAAATATACAGCGGACATTTTACTTCAGCTGCTTTAAACTTAGAACTAGCGTCTGAGATTGCAGTCCCTCTGTTTCCCGCAAACCGGTTTTTTAGTTTCTTTTTTTGAACTAAAATCCAATCCTCACTTGGTTGCTCAGATTTCCAATTCCCACCACGTACTATATCAGCGAGAGTTTTATTTGAGTTGATAGCTAGAGTCGAGTTGGGGTTGGTAGCAGTGAGGGGTGGTACTAAGGTGGTAGTCGTTGTAGGCATACTCACTGGCGGCGCATTCGTTGTAGTGATCAGCTGATCCGTCGTATTGGTCGCCTCCACCGCCGCCGCCGCCGCCGGGCGAATCTGTGCTCGGGCGCGGTGCGATGACTCACACGGCCGCACAGCGGTAACGGTCTCGTCACTGCGCGCTGGCGGTGATTCCAATCTACCCTCCTCCACTCCCAAACAAAAGGGCAGATTTTCCGGTGATGAGATAGGGCTATTTTTGGTCTGACTTTCATCTACTACCGGTGAGAGTCCGATAGGTCCACTTGCCTCCATGCTATTCATAAAGTAAGCTCCCCGACGGGTGTTAACATTACTGTAGCTGTAGTTATTTACCGTGGATGATCTTTTTAACGATTCTATATCACTTTTTAACATATCCACCTGTTCAGTCGTAGCGTACTGCTCCTTAATGTTACATATATCCCGCTGCAACATAACCAAATCCTTCAAAATCTTCGTTACGTCGACATGATCGAATGAAATTGGTGGTAGCTTTTGTAATTGAAGTGCCACAAAAGTAGGTATCTCCTCAGGACGTGATGACTTGAGCAGACATATAATATCATCAATGTCTCGCAGCGTTTTACCGTCTCTCTTCCTCGTAATTTTCCGTTTTGCTGAAGGCACAGAGTCAAATAACAGCTTTTTTGCGTCGACAATATCCTTAGCGGAAAATGCACTGATACAAATACGACTGAGGCTCTCCTCATCCATAACATCAAGTTTGTTATTTACAAACGCGAGCACCTCGTTTATCACAATATTGCAATTTGAACATTTTAACAGTTCGGAGGACATTGCCATTATCACTTATCACTTAGCACAGCAATAACCGCTGCGCGCAAAAAAGCGCGGCCGACCGTGGCGAGTGCGCGCGAAGAATGATGTTGTGTGCTGGGAATTGGAATGCTGAGCACAGTCACGCGTGGCATTTCATTACATCGGACGGCCATATTGTCACCGCTTCACCGGTGACTGTCAATGATCAAAGCAAGTTTTAAAACCGCCCGGAAGTATCTGTTCAGAAACTTTGTTAATCGCGCGTGTTGTGGCCGTTGTGACTGTCGCGGGCCCTCGGTATGTCTTATTGAGTGGCGTGTTCAACAATGGACACAAGTATTTGATATTACATTAGTTTAATTTATTGTCACATACATAGCTATTTCCGCAAGCTTCACGTTGCCAAGGTTTTGCCGTGGGAATTTATAGGCTTAAACTCTACTAAGCACATGCCAAAAAATCGTCCAGCTGTTTTCCCGTGAAGCGTCCGTAGTCGAGCTAGCTTCAGTGATCGTAACTGATCCATGAGATTAAGCAACAGATGGCACGGTCATTGGATGGGTGACCGATTTCAAGTGGTTTTTCTTTGGACGCTTCCGTGCTTCGGACGGCACGTTAAGCCGTGGATCCCGGTTACTGTTTCAGCAGCAGTCGTTAAGCCTAGTCAGAGGCTTTCGGGCAGCTTGAAAACTCCGACAGTCGGGTTGCCCACTTATCCGCCAGCGTGGCGAACTAGGCCTGAAATCCTTCCTACATTGGAAGGAGACCCGTGCCCCAACAGTGGGGACTTGATGGGTCGTGAATAGTCGTGATGATGATGACACATTTTTGCTTTTTCAGTGATGATATACAAATTATTCTCTCATAAAAGTATGTACTAATAAGAAGCAAGAATACAAAGCTAATAAGAAGACATTGGTTGTGAGTTGTGAGTAAAAATGAGACACATTCAAAGTATAACTTCACCGCGTGCTGCCGCGGGCGAGGCAACTTGGACGACTGTTCAAAATGCAAATGACGCCACAATTTATGTTTCAGCTTTCATCACAGCCATAAAATACCACAGTGTAAGACCATAGACTTAGTATATACTAAGTCTATGTGTAAGACTGAGGCCCGATTTCACATTTAGAATAATAAGTTGACGTACAAATCTATAAAGTAATGAAAATAAAGAATGCGATTTTGCAAAGTATTTTTATCATTTTCAGTTATAGAGTTACTTACAGTAAGTATATTAAATATCGATTGATAACAGTTTTGTGCTTAAATAAAGGTCTCATTCATCATCATCATCTCAGACATCGATTAAATACCAACTTAAACAATTAGTAGGAATGTATGACGTTGCTTTCTCGTGAGTAAATTAATATACGAGTTATTTTCAGATAAGCCTTATTCTTCCATGGCGAAATATGTTCCTAATTTAGAAAAAATCTGTAGAAGACTATCTCTTACCTGTAGTTGATAATAATATGGCATCGACAGGTAGGCCGGTTATGACTGGAAAATAAAGAGGGCCGTATTTGGTATTAGACAGACACTAGCCTATGTATGTCAAATGTCAATTAATTAGTCTATAACCTATAAACGAGAAATTCAAAAGATACTTACCCTTGTCAGTTTACTATATATGTTGCAAGCATCTGGTTTAATCTCATTTTTGATTGAACCACTAGCCCGTTCATAGGATGGCGCTACTCAATTGTATGACTAGGCCGAACGTTGATTGTAGAAGTTAGCTGGCTTAAAATCAGTCAGGTGGTGAATAAAACAAATATGGCGTCTAACAGCTAATAGCTGACACAAAAAGCACCTATATAGTTAGTTTTTTGGAAATAAATTAGCTTTAAAGTGCGTTATTTGTGTTCAAATAGTGTGACAACATGGATTTACCTATAATTACGCCGCGGGCGGATAGTTTCAAAGAAAAAATTGTTGCGAAACTGGATAATTATGAACAACAATATGAAGGTACGTTTATTGTTAGGTTGTTAGGTACGTAATGTGCCAATAGCTGATTTTCAGCAGGGACCCTTTATGTGACTCACGCATAAAGGGTTCCTGCTGAAAATCAGCGCTGCAGGTACAAGTTGTACTCGTTGTACTTGCAGCAATTGCTGAGCTCGAGGCCTTTTTGGCGCTGCGCTGATGCGCCATCTACACAGGCTGGCCAATATTTAAGTTATTTTTATTTTTTAGGAATTTAGTTTAGTTTTTATTTTTATGTCATTTTTTGTTTTATTAATTTTATAAATAAATAAATAAATATGTGGGGACATCTCACACACGGCCATCCGACCCCAAGCTAGGCAGAACCTGTGTTATGGGTGTCGGACAGCTGATATATCTACACAAATACATAGATAGATAGATACTAAATATAATTATCAACACCCAAGACCCGAGTACAAATATCTGTCTTTAAACAAATATCTGCCCCAGCCGGGAATCGAACCCGGGACCATCGGCTCAGTAGTCAGGTCACTAACCACTACGCCATTCGGTCGTCTGTTTTATATTCAAATTGTATTGTTTTGTTGTATTTTTCGGTGTATTTGTGCAGCACTAAATAAAATCTTTTTCTTTCTTTCTGTTATTGTTTAGTTAATTTGTAGATAAGAGCTTTGTAACATAGTATTTTTGTTGACTCTTGTCTGGTCATGTTCATCCTAACCAGACATTACAAAGTTGCTATACTATATCCCATTCAACGACTCCGCTGAATGACGTTCAGTCAAGACGTCGAACGTTACAATCAACGACTTGACGAGTTGTCCTTTAGTCATACAACTGAATAGCGCCATCCAATGAACGGGTTAGTGGTTCAATCAAAAATAAGATTAAACCAGATGCCTGCGACATATATATCACCTTCTCTGTCTGTCCCTGAGTCAGCCCTTGATTTGTTTCTTCTAATATTCCTATTTTTTTGCTTCAACAACGTTTTAACTTATTTATACTTTTTCGGACTCCATTTTATAAAATGACCGAAACTTACACAAATAATAACTCTATCTATGCCTATTAAAATGGAGGTAATATCACAATTCATATTAATTAACCATTAACCTAATAGAAACCATGAAACATTTCCTGTAGATTAATATTAACTACTAATTGCTATAAACAGAACCACTTCAAATTAAACTAAGTACAATAGAGAACACGAAATGAAATAGTTTAATGTCAATATTAAACTTCTAATTTCAGCAGTTGTATATAATTTCTTGTCATCTTTCAGCCGAAATTAATTTACAAGCAGTAGGTAGAGTTTGAGAGTCTATTCTCCTCCTTAAAATCTGTCGCAAACAAATCACAAACTGTAATTTTCCATGTGGACCTCAAACATACGCGACGTTTTCGAAGGTCCGTCAAAAAAACTTTTATGAAGAACTAGCTGTTCCCGCGAGCTTCGCTTCGCCTTAAAAGAGTTTTCCCGTGAGAATTCCGGGATAAAAAGTAGCCTACTCGTATGTTCTTTCTCAGAATCTAAACCATATGTATACCAAATTTCATTCAAATCTGTTCAGTAGTTTTGACGTGAAAGAGTAACAGACAGACAGACACAGCTACTTTCGTATTTATAATATTAGTTAGGATTTATATGCATTCAGTATGGTGTTCGGGAGTCAACGCTTTTGTTAAATTTTCGATGTTAAAACTGGATGAAGTATGAATTTATTTGCTATATGATGGCGTGAGCGATTTAATAAACGTTTCTAAGACCTTCGTGGGAATGAATCCAGCTTTACGGTTGCATATTGGGCTTACATCCGTGTCTGTGCCATGAGAATCAAAGCTCAGCGTGTGTAGGACGTATAAGGTACAGTGTTGATGTTACTTGGTGTGGCTCTATTCTATATATTCTATTCTCTGTGGGGACTAAGTCACTGCACTCTCAAATAGAACCTTTGTTCATAGGCTTAACCCAATGCCTAAACTCCCTTTCTAAGCTTGGACCATTCTCCACTATGCTAGTCTACTGTGGGTTTATGAGTTCACACATCTAGATATTTTAAATCAACATAGGTACTGACTTATGTATTTAGGTTTCCTTACGATGTTCAGTTATTAAATTCCAAATAAGTCATTGGTGCATGTCAGGAGGGGGGTTGGAAACCGCATCTCTGGCGTGAGAAGCGCGCGCTTACCCGACTGAGCTTAGGCTCTTTTCTTATATGCATAATTAATTAGGGTTTTAACAATAATAAGAAAGTCACATTGTGATACCCGATAGACTTTATTTCAATTGTAACAGTAATCTATTTTCATTATTGGGTATCCAAAACGCTTACATTCATATAGAGTAACTATCTGCAACAAATATCCTATGTATTACATAATATGCTGATACATAGAGCACGTATGTATGTAGAGAAAGTCAATATAAATAGCTGATCTAAATAGTTATTTAAAAATTGACATTTTAATAAAAATACACTTTAATTTTGAATGACCCAGCCTCTTAACTTTTTCTTGGTAAATTATTACTTTTTTTATAATAACAACATAATTAGTAAAAATTAAAAATATATTTACTTAACTTCAAAGACAATTGAATTTTTGACAAAACTTACATTGAAACAATATTATTAAATGTATATAAATAACACTAGTCTTGAATCTCTTAGAATAATACATAATATTAAATATTCTCAATATAATCCAACGGAAAACATAATATTTCTTAAATTTTTTATGTTTGAAATTTAATAGAATTATGATTATAAAGGGTACAGGCAAATTTAATTTTAACCTACACTTTACTTTATAAATATGTCTATGGACAAACGCACAAACGCCTTTGACAGGTAAATATTTACATCCATTTATAACAATTATTTTAAAGACATCTTCATTTTGTTAGAAAGAATCATAATTAGTTGCCCTTGATGCTTAAATTTATACTTTCTTTCCTGATACTGTGTTTTTTAGAACTGCTTTAAATTGGCAGTTAGGAATTTTCAATATAAGTATTTTAATCAAAAATTATTATTTTGTTTTGTAACAGTTTTAATTCTTATAATTTAAAAACAAATACAAAAAACTTAATCGACATGAATATTTTCTTGAATTTATGAGATCAATTTTATATCATATCACAGCATCGTAACAACATTAATAATGAAGTATAATGAAAAGAGATCCGAGTTATTGCATTGAACTCTGACTAACTCATATTGTAGTAACTTAAATCTTAGACGTTCCTTAGTAATTCTTCTGAAGATAGCATCCCGTCCTGTAATAAATAAAATATATTAAAAGAGATATTTTATTTTATTTATTTATTTAAGATTACATTAAATACATTTAGGTTACAAATGAATAGTGCGTCAGAAACCTGTTAGGGTTTATATGCGCACTATGGTTCCTCGACTGAAATATATACATAAATATAGTGCTACAATCAATAGGTAGGTACAATTAATTTCAATTTTATCTTGCGAACAAAACTAGACATAAAAAGCTTATTACTATTACGTGGGTACATGCAAAATCTTTATTTCTCTGGTCATTGCGAGGTGAGCAAAGCATTGGTATGCGTACAGTTGCTATCTATCTTTTATTATACAATAAAGGCTCACAAAGAGATATGATAAAAGTAACTCAACAAGTTAACCAAGATACAGGATGATACATTTTTAGCATGTAAAACAATGTTTAATCTTGTATGATATGTATGTTTAATGTTTTATTGATGAGAAAAAAGTTTTTTTTAAAGTTTCTTTTAAGTTCATGTTGTTAATGCCATTTCTTATATCAGTTGGAATTTGATTAATTAATTTTGGTATTAAGTATTTTGTTGTGCGTTTCCCGTAGAAGTTCGTAATTGGTGGTAATATAAGTTTTTTATTTGTTATTTTTCTAGTTGAGATGGGATGGGACACTGTTTGTTGGAGATCCAAGTTGAAGAAGTTCTCTTTAAGCAGGGCATAGTGTACATTACTATGAACTGGTAAAACTTTACAATGTTGAAATAAACCTTCAGTATCATCTTTGAATTGTTCTTTTATTTTTGGGGGTACCAGCATTTTAAGTATGCGTAGTTGTAATGCGTAAATTCTGTCAAGATAAGTATTAAAGGTTCTTCCGTAGCTAGTTAAGCCATAGAAGATTAGTGATTCTGCGAGCGATTTATAAATATTTAATCTAATTGTGTACGGTATCTTGCTCTTAATTACACCTAGTCTTCCCATGATGCATCGGAGTTTTTCGCAGACGTGATCAATGTGAGCACTCCAGTTTAACCTCTCATCAATAACCAAGCCCAGGTAAGTCTGTTTCTTTTCTTGCTTGATGAATGGGCAGTTGCAGCCGTTTAGATTTTGATGTAAGCAGTTGTGGTTATGGGCTATTAGTTTAATACCTGTTCCAGAACCCTGTACTACGTTATGGCTCGAGTGAATGTGTAGCAGTACTGTTTTATCGGCATTTAATACTAAACCTGCATCATGGGACCACTTACAAATGTTATATGTTATATAATATGGCAGAGCATAACTAAGAAACAATTAAATTATATTGAGAACTATAATATTGCATCAGAAATAAATGGAACTCAAGACACCGACAAAATAGGTACCGACATAGCTCTTAAATTCTATTTATGTTGCGTGGGACGCCCTCCAAACCGCTCTAAGGACTATGTTACATGTAGGTAGATGCCAGTGATTGGACGAAGAAGAATGAATTAATTTAGGCTATTCCTAGTATTGACATGTGGAATCACTAATCAAACAGGGCTTGAGTCCTGATTCCTAAGAAAATCTAATTTGGCCAGCTCTCTCACAGTAAATAAGCTGTAACATGTCTAATACCTAGTCGATAAATTTCCACATTATGCTGATTTAAGTACTACCACAATTTTTTTTTCTTTTTCCATTAATAGCCAATTTCTCCATGGTCGGTTATCTAACAGACATGGATTTATTTATAAATTAAATGTCATCTCCATATAAAATACATGACAGATGTGTCAAAAGTTGACCACTACTCCCTGGTTATGCTCTAACCGAGAATGGAGAAATTGGCACTAAAGCTGTAATTTTTGATAATATAAGCATTGTATTCGATAAAAATAATACTTAAAGTGTTGATATAGCTAAATTAGCTGATATAGATAAAAAAATTTAAAATTTGTGCCATCACAATAGCTTTAAAAAAATATTATAATATTAGCATTTATGCCTACGGCTGAGCCGTAGCAGTTACGCCGTAGCGGCTACGCCGTAGTAGCTACACCGTAGGCCACTAACGAATATAAAGCTCTCTAAAGCTGCGTACAGACCGGCCCAACGACCGCCCAACGAACGCCCAACGATGGATATTTATCACACATAATACAGGGCAGAAAGCAGCAACGAAGGTCAACGAAACCCGTTCGTTAGCGTTCGTTTGGCCGGTCTGTACGCAGCTTAACGAGTATACAGCCACTGGTGATACAGTACCTGGTTGAGGTCAATGAACTTGCGCACCACGGACCGCGCGAAGTCGGGGTTGCTCAGCACCTCGTGCACGAACCACTCCAGGGGAATGCTGAGGAAGTTAATGGTAATGTGAGGACCGTTGCGTTACAAGAGCAGAGAGTTTTACTATAGTCTAGATAAGGCTAGTCAATTAGTACTTTTGTAAATGACATGCTCCCGAAACTGTATGGAAAATATCTGAATTGTATAGGAAATCGAAAAAGTTTATTTCCCAAGGTATGTTTCTTGGGGAAAGTGGTTCAGTTTGACCAGTAGATCGCGTGGTTTCAGTTTGTGGGAGCATGTCATTTACACCCTGTATAGTCTAGGGCTACACGGAAATTTTTAGAGTGAGGTATCACGGGTCTGGTACGGTCAGGTGCAATGAAACCTGACCCCCCTCTCATACTAACAATGCTTCTGAGGGGGGTCAGGTTTATCTGCCCCTAACTGTATACATACATCCGGTTCACGGTGGGCACTAATAGGGCCTCACCCTAATATAAACGCCAAAGATGAAAGATTACTGTAAGTGCTTAAGTTTATTCACGTAACATTTGCAACCCACAAATAAAATTTATAATTTCTAATCTGGATACATAATCTAGACCAAGTTTTAGATAGTTTCCAAGTTATTTCCGAATGTCCTAATATAAATTCTGTTCTAAATTCAGTCTTGGTTAATTTCATAACCACTAATAACATTTTCAGTATCGGCTTGTTTGACATTTTATCCGATATTGTATGTCGCTGTAACAAGGCTGATTATAGCAAAATTTTATTCAATTTCACCCGTGTAGAGACAAATGTATTTCACATATTGTGATGTTTCGGTTGGACCGGGTAACGCAATTAAGCCGGTACCGTCAGCAACGAACAATACACACTGTCATTGTATTCATAGAATTTACAAAGGGTTTAGTAACTGAATTAAGAGCTTCGTAAATCTGTGAGAAACACACGAGTTTAGACTCTTGGTGGAAGTCAAAATGTCAAAATTCGTGTGTCACGTTCTATATTTACCAATATTAAACTACTTAGGTGGAATCTATATATGCCTCCTCGTACATATTATATGTATACTCAGTATTATGTAGGTACTGATAAAATTTCTGATAATATTCATATCTAGTTTAGATATTAATATTATGAGGATTTTTAACAGTCCTTTCTTCAGAGTTTTCTCAAACCCAAGAAGCTACTGTTTCAATATCTACATTTACTACTATTATGTATACCGATGATTAGTAAATAGTTACGTTTCTACGATTTGCTACGAGAGGCGAATTACACTTCTAGATAAAGCTTCACAGATAAAGCTGAAATAAAAGTATTATATCCACTCTTTTTTTCACGGACACTTTCTTGCCTAACAATAATTTCACGTATCGTATAACTTCTGCTATCGGTACCAATAGTCAATTATTAGTTATTAGTGTCCGATGAGGGCACGCTCCGTCGCTTCACTGTCAGTGACAATACCGGCTAATGTGCATAATATTAATTTTGCTGACCATATAGAGGCGTGAAGCCGTTTCCGATATTATTGGGTTGGCTACTCTAGGCCTAATCGCTTTCAAATGGTGTCCGTTTGAATGATGTATTTGGAAATAAGTTATTTTTTATTTCAATTATTATTTTTATATTATTTATAAGCAGCCATGTTATCAAAATCACTTGTTTTTGTAGACATACTTTTTTGATTTCATTTGCTTATATGTTGCCATACAAAATAGGGCAGGTATAAAAATTAAATGCATGCGAATTGAAAACTGCCTCTGTAAAAACAAAGAATAACTTATAATCTGAAAGGAGGTACTTTCATCAATTCTTCCGCTACCATAGACCGAAACACAAACTCATGTTAAAGTTTTAACACCCCTTGACACTCCCAGTTAATTGATAACACAAGTGGGCCCATTCCAATGGGAGTGCCAGGACTAACACGTCGTGAGGCAATTTAAATTCAAGTTCTATGTCTTTGGCGAAGTTCCGGACCATGGCAAATTAAACGATAGCCTTCTGGGATGTGTCGTTACACAGACAACTAGGCACTAGGATAGCTAAGGTATGCATGTTGAGGTAAGACACTAGAATAATATAATATGTTATCTCTGATAGAAACGATTCATGTTGCATTGCTGTAAATCAAAGTACCTAAATATTGGATGGTAAGACATGACATGACCATCAATAGTCAACATTGATCTACTGCTAAAGTTTGGACTAAGGAGCGCCATAATACAATTAAAGAAAAAATATTTATATCAGGCAGTAATCTATAGATGTCTTCCATGTTAGCAAAGTTCCTTTAATAGTCCCAACTGTATTTACATAATAAGGCCACCGATTTAATATATTATCAAAAATATAAAGCACTGTAAGCTACGCGGCACAAATATCAATACAAGCAGTTAATTCAGTTAATGAAACCATGCGTATGTATTTCTTATTCCAAACTTGTACCCTGTATTTTGTATACCCATTAGTATTGGATGAGATATTAATATCAATTTGGTATTTCTGTCACGAATCGTGGGGACGCGAAAAGTCGCTAGCGTGTGATTTTGATACAAGGAAACCGCATTACAATGACAATATTAAAACTTGTGGAAATACGGACAGCCATACACAATGCCAGTATTTTAAAAGTTATAAACGAAAGATAGGTATACATAATAACCTTATTGAAGCCGGATATTTATGAGAAAAAAAACAGAACAGAACAGTTGGATTGCAGACAGGACCCCTGATCTTCCTAACCATTCCAAATCGTAAAGAACTGTTGTTTGCTGTACATTTGTAAGTTTCTATATATTTTCTATATACCTACTCTAATAGAAGGTGTTTCCACACGGAGATATTGTCACAGAAACGTCATCTCGTCGCGATTCTCTCCCTGTGGAGACGCCTTAAGTCATTATTTTCCTTCCAAATAAAATGATCCCTTCGCTGCACATATGGCACTGATATGATGAGGACAGCAATCCGTTGTTTTATTGTTTTGTATTTTGTCTGTATTTTTGTTTTTGTCTCATGTTCTTTTTTTTGTACTTGTTGTTTTTTTATATGTACCTAATTCTTTAAATCTGTATTTTTCTTTTTGTTGTTGTTGCTGTCAGTGTGTCGAATAAATGTATCTTTATCTTTATGATAGAATGGAGTGTACGTTACCTCTCCACGGTCTTGTCATCAGCGTCCACCACTTCGCGCTCCGGGCTCGTCTCCAGGGACTCCCAGAAGTTGTCCAGCCCGTACACTGCCGGAAACAAACACATCATTACTAAGGTTGTCTGGAAGAGATCGCTGTAAGCGATAAGACCGCCTTTTGTAGTCTAATTAAGTTGTCATGTCAAATTGGTAATTATTTCTTGGTGTATACATATTGTACAAATAAAGAGTACTCTATCTATCTTTCATAAGTAATTTTAAAACACTAGAAAGGCGTTAAAGCTTAGGCCCATACTTCACCGAACGGAATTCTCAGCATCGGTGGAGTGTGAGCCTTATCCTTCCGTCGGCCAGTTCTTCCGGTCTGTTTTTTACTTAGTATAGGGTAAATTCTCGGATATACGTTTTCCAGAATCTTCTAGTATACTTATGTGAAAATATTATCGTAACAACCGGATATCACTATCACAAGCGATTCCGACGGCGTACTCGGTATGTTATACCGACTGTCATATTCATATTGTGAGTGTCATTTGAGGTGTCACACACAATGAACTACAAGCAACAACTCATAGCTCTTTATGATAGTATTTTTTAGTACCACAGGTAATAAACTCTGAAAGCAAGTCTTTGAAAGGCACTAATAGCTTTTGCTTTGATGGTATTACATAAATTTCGCAAATGGTTATAGTGCACGTATTATTGCTTAAGTATATGCATTATTGCGTTATCTGAAATTGTTAAGTTACTGAAATTAAAAAATCGATGAATTGGATCCTTAAAAATGACAAAAAATTCTTACAGTATTTACTTAATATTACTTAATTAATCTTATGATTACATATGTAAAACAGTTTGTTATGAATTACTTACGTAAATTAACTACTAATTATACTATTAGTAACTGTTAGTCAATTTCCAAACACAATACATTTAGTAATAAGCTTCCACATAAACCTACTAAGCCTGCAGTACACAAAACCTTCACTAATACTCACAACAAAAGCAGAATTGTTGTGTTGCTATTTCATTTACAACGAACAACTGTTGAGCATAGATAAGCGACACCTATTAACTTGGACATAGCGGTTATAATAGCAGTATCATTAGGTGAGGTGAGTAGTAAAGGCAAGGCGGACAAAGTCATATAAATGTCCCCATTTACAAGAGCGGGACAGACGACGGTGCAAATCATGCTGTCACTGTCTCACACATAATATCAGAGAGTTTCAGCATGATTTTAAAGTCCAACAGGTAACCTGAAATTGTGAAACCTGGAACTTGGTGAAAGTGTATCGCGAACTCTATTTGAAGAACGAGCGAAGCAGTTTTTTAGTTTATAACCATGAAATGTTGATTCAATACCAGTCACCTCGTTCATTTATTATTCAAAATGAATTTGCATTACACCTGCTGAGGTTTATCAATCTGTGTATACCAATAACATATTTTCATAATGATATACATTATGAAAATAAAGTCATTTGTCTAACGGACACTTTAAATCAGCTTAGCAGTAAAATATATCTTTCTGTACGTTATTATTTTCCCGCCATAAAGTCGAGTTATGGCGGAGTTTGTTAAATAAAATACAAGCATTAGCGATAGCCCGCTCTTTAAGATTTCATTCAGTATCTCAGAACAAGCGAGAACTGTTGGCAACTTTGCTAGCTTCCTTTATAATGCAGAGTTTAGAAATAGTTGTGTGTGTACCTACAGGATATTGCAAAATACTATTTTCGTCTAAAAGAGAGCCACATACTTTGTTCGTTTTATAAATACTTTTAAACCTCTTATTGAATATTCAAGCAAACATATTAAATATTCTTCGTGTCATTTTGCATTAAAACAAATAGGTATTTTCCAGTTTATCAGGACTTTTGCACAAAAGCGTTTCAGTATGTAATTTCCCGGTAAAGCTAAGCCCTTTGATTAAACATTGTTGCACATGATCGCATAATATAGCATTCTCTTCCACATTGCTTGTGGTTTTGTGGAGATACTTTTTGCTTAAGTCAATAAGCTTTTGGTCATTCCATTGGTTAATCCATTCCATGATCACAAACCTTCGTCGGTTTGCTCAGTATCGTCTCTTTTGCCAAATCCTCTGGCTATAAGCACTCTTGCTCCCGGGTTGAACGTCTGCCTTTTTCCTTTTAACTCTACGTAGTCTGCCACAAACATAATTTGATTTTAGAACAATTTTAATATCTCAAACCTCTATGGTGCTATTACATTAAAAAGTAGTCTGTGTAACGTAATAATAATGAGTGTTCTCGGGAGCTGATGTACTTGGAGAGAAATATCGGGATGAAATTTCAAATTTCCTGAGTAAGTAAGTGAGGTGAGGATGTTTAATACGCTGTGGGTGGATATTGCATGCCTTTGCTGGGAGTACGGAAGTTATAAATTTTAGTTAATTGAAGATGGTTTGAAGCCGAAAATAATTAGAGTGATATGACCTAACTATACTTGTAATTGTGGGTGTTTTCTTGACGCTTTTGTTATATTAAGTTCATTTCTAGAATCCAAAAGGAAGCACAGACATAATTTTACATCTAGTAGATAAATTCGACTTATTTTTTTTCAGGTTTTGAGTACCGAGATTTCTGCACGATGTTAATTGCATGTCTTGCAACACTGCATTTAATTAAAACCGTAGTTTATGCTCTTCCCTTTGAGAGCTCATAAAAGTTTCGTTCTTCCTTGTTGAAAATTTATCCGTCTAACCCAGGGTGCACTAAATAGCACCTACTTACTAACCGACTTATGTTGTTAGTAGCTGAAAAGGTGTTTTCACAAAGAGAATGCACAAATTCTGCCCACGGAGTTTACAAAAGACCATGTTAATGTTATTTCTGGAAAGTCTAAAAATACGACTAAGAACGGTGACAACTGTAATAAACAATCCTAACTAATATTATAAATGCGAAAGTAACTGTGTCTGTCTGTCTGTCTGTTACTCTTTCACGTAAAAAACTACTGAAGGGATTTGAATGAAATTTGGTATACATAGACCCTGGGAAAGAACATAGGCTACTTTTTATCCCGGAATTCCCACGGGAAAACTTTTTAAGGCGAAGCGAAGCGCGCGGGAACAGCTAGTATGTTATAAAAGGTGTGCTAAATGGGTCACCCCCTTTCAGCTCAGGAGATCATTCTGAAGAACTTTTAGCCTACCATTTTCGAAAAGTTCGGCTAACTATACCGCTTTTGCAACATACTGTGTAAAAAGCAACTATTTATTTATCGATCAAACTATTCTCGTATATTACACATGGCACAACAATATTTTATATTGAAGTATACCAGTGTAACTGAGGGTCACAAAATTGTCCACTTTCAATCATTGAATCTCATTAAAAATACAGCTGAAGGTAAGCATTAAAAAGCACATACATAATTAATGTATTGTAATAATGTTAATATTAGTCTTGTAACTAAATCTACATAGAAGCTGAATATAATGTAAGTATTGTAATAATGTTAATATCAGTCAGGAAACTAAATCTACAAAGAAGCTGAAGCCCACCCTGAATGCTCCTTAACCTCAAAGCTGTTACCTTCATCATCATCATCATCGTCAGCGGGACTTCTCTTGCCAAAGTCGAGGCCCACCATGAGCGAGGTCTTGGGTTTGAATTCCCGACGGGGCACGCGACCGTGCTCTGTGTCATGTAAATGGGTGGATTTCAACAAGTCCCAAAAAATCTTCATTTCCGTGGACTTTTTTATCTTAAGGTTTTTTATATTAGAAAAACGCTTTTATTAAAGTTTTTGTTAATGTTAGTGTTCTTACTAAATGGGTAGCAGATAAGTTAAAAACTGAATGAGATACAGATGGTTAAAAATTTCGTGCCACGGCGATGAAACATGCGTTCACGGCAATGAAACAAGCGTCCACGGCAATGAAACAAAGGCCCACGGCAATGAAACAAACTTCCACGGCAATGAAAGAACTGTATACAATGCAAATGAAAGAATCAATCCACTGCAATTTTTTAAAAAGACTGTGTTGGAAACGCAAACTTAGACAGGTATGTATGGCAGAAATATTTGGATAGATATTGGAACGAAAGAAAGAACGACAGTATGTATAAAAAAATAAGAATATAGTATGGAATTCTCTAAGTAGCATTGTGGGGTCCGTATTGCGACGTATAAAACAAAATGTTTCATTTCACACTTATAACGTTCACAACATATGATAAACTTTACCTATAACATCTATATTTTCATAAGGTATAATATCCAATTAGTAAAATTCTTAAAATATACTATAATATGACATAATCTGTGCTGAATTACACAACACCGGCAAAACACCTAGCCCCAAAATATAAAGATAGCACCTATCTTTATATTTTTCTGACCAACATGTGCACCAAACCGCACCGGTTTGGTGCACATGTTGGTCAGCTAAGCGTCTCCCTACATAGCGCCAATAATAATAACGCAGTCAAAACTCCTTGCACCAAAACCTAAACATAGAGCGTCTCCCCATGTAGCCCCGCTTCGCTTTTGATGAACATGTGCACTTAACCGCTCCTCCTCGCTTTTCTCGTCATCGCACCTATCTTTAGGTTGTGGTGCTAGAGGTTTTGATGATGTTGTGTAATTTAACAGATTATGTGATATGATAGAATATTTTATGAACTTTATGCTAAATCATAGTATATTTTAATTGGTATAATAATATGAAATGTACATGTTATCATCATCAGCCTATAATCATCCAATGCTGGACATAGGCCTCTCCCAAGGAGCGCCACAACACTCGGTCCTCGGTCTTCCGAATCCAGCCACTACCGGCTACCTGCCTAAGCTTGCATATTTTGACAGCTATGATGGTAACCTTAGTCCTCTGACGTATAACCTCTTTTCTGATACCATCCATTAGAGAAACCCCAAGCATAGCTCTCTCCATAGCACGCTGAGTGACTTTAAATCGGTGGACCATTCCCACCATCAGTGTCCACGTATATGCACCATATGTCATAACTGGCAGGGCGCAATGGTTGAAGACTGTTGGATGCGCCTTTCAGCCTTCTTGTCGAAGTTGCTTCTGCCTAGCCGAATAGTCTGCCTCAGGTAGTCATATTATTGCACAACTTTGATAGTTGTTTCACGAACGATCACCGGCTCCGGTTTTATGTGAACATTCTACATGATTTTTGTCTTGCCCAAGTTCATACGGAGGCCTACACGGTGCAAACAGCATTAAGGCCACTTAGCATCCAGCTGAGTTCCTGCAGAGATGTTTGTTCTATTATATTCTATTCTACTATCTGTGGGAGGTGTAAGTACCTGCACCTGGCTCTCTCGAATGGGACCTTTGTGCAATGTGCATATCCCCAAGGTCTAAGCTGCCTTTCTAAGCTTGGACTATTTCCCACCACGCTAGTCCACAGCGGGTTGGTGGGTTCACATATTATCTAGATGTGCTAAATCTATAGGTAGATATGCAGGATTCTTCACGATGTTTTCCTTCACCGTAAGAGTGATGGTATACATTGTATTTAAATTCAAAGGAACACATTGGTACATGTCAGTGCCGGAATTCGCACCCGCATCATTGGCGTGGAAAGCGGGCTCTTACCCGACTGAGCTACCACCGATCTTATTTATACATAACGTTCATTATAATTATGTTGTGATTGTTATTATTAATATAAAATTATATATTTCGTTTTTATACATCGCGATACGCACCCGTTTTAACGCACTGCAAAAAGAGGTAATTTGACTAGTCCTATAGGTAATATCAGTGATCGGTATTACCTGTATTACAGGTAAAAGATTGTAAAGATATGTTACTTTGCCTAATCATACATACCACGGCGATGAAAACATAAGTCACGGAAATGAATAACCTGGCCACGGAAATGAATAACCTAACCACGGCAATGAATACAAATTATTTAACAAGATATGGCAATGAAATTTTTTTCATTGCCGTGGTTTTTTTTTCATTGCCATAGCAAATATTGGCTACGGAAGCCACGGAAATGAAAGCATGGCGATGAAAACCAAGGCATTAAATATAAATAACTAAAAAAGTATTAACTATTCGAAGAAATAAACACTTTATAAGGTAAATATTTTCAAAAAGCTTTCTTTTGAATGCTTATTCTAGAAGACAAACTTAATTTTATAGAAGTTATATCTATCCACGGCAATGAAAGAAAAATTGTCCAGTCCCCAAAAATTTTACTGATTTTCACTATTGCGCAAAAACGCGGGCACCGATGAACCTCCTGCCACGTCGAGCAGTTAGGCGACACTTGTAAGAAACTATTACCGCACTCAGAGGGGCACCCAAGTTCATAGGTAAAACAATATCCTTGATCATGTTTAGGACACGGCGATGAACAGAAGTTCTGGGACACATTAATTTTCACTTACCGTTCGTTATATTCTTTATATATTTCAATAAATGTATTCCGTGACAATACTTTAACTATTAATGTATCAAATGAAACTAAGTTTAACTATCAATACTCAATATTTTTTCATCAATGAAGAATAATACAAAACGTGGTTACGTGGGGACAGACACGGCAATGAAAGATTAGGAGGTTTAATATTTTATTTAAAAATATCCATTAATCCTATTAATACAATATTTAGTGCTACACATAGATAACTATTTCACTTAACTGGAAAAAAATATTAGAAAATTATAACTTGGTTTTTTAGTACCGATTTCATTGATGCCACGCAATTTTTGGCCGCGGGAAATTCACCCAAATGATTGTCATGTAATTACTATAAACTTCTGTCATGTAAATTACTGTAAACTTTTGTCATGGCTAATGTAGGAATAGTTTTTTAAAGTTATTATATTCATAGTTACTAAAATTACAATAATTAAAGAATAATAAGTCAGGAATATGACAAAGTTTACGTAAATTAAGTCACCCCCAACAGATTCATTAGCTAATAACCTCTGTTAACATAACATTGTGACTCTGCAAAAATGATTCCTGAATCTTACAACGACGTTACACGGACACATTGTAACGTGGAGGCTTTGTTCCGTCGCCCTAACAACCTGTCACGGGCATCACTATAGTTGGGCTGTTAACGAGCCTAGCTACAGTATCTAAGAGAGCCTACTTACATACAGTAAATCTTCATATGAGAGTAATGACAGTGAAAAGTGGAATTCTAATATGTATTGTACAATATATGTTTGTACCTAATGTCTTTCGTTTAAGCAGTTTACGTTTGGTATGAATTATGAATAATGCTACATTCTTACTACCTATTTAAAAGAAACTATCTTATAACTTTGGGTAGGTAACCATACTCACTAAGGGCCACTTGCACAAACATATCAAATCTAGATGTGCATGTCGCCCTCAGATCCTAATTTTAATTGTAAATCCCGATTATTTTTTGTTTATACATGCCTGCATAGGTTTTAAAACCGTGTCAAACAATGCTACGTGGAATTCTTATTTTTTAATTAATTGAGCAATATATTATTTATTTAAAACACTAGAATAATGAATATTTTCCTGGCCAGCCAGCCACTTGGCTTGAGTGTCGCCAACACCTTTCAAACCTGTTTAAAAAGGCCCTCCTCCGTGTTCTATTAGTTTCGTCCACTTGTCGTTTTCTTTGAGGTTTTGGAAAGCTATTTCGAACGTTCACAAGTACTCTTGCTTTATTAGGTTACCTCTCTCTTCGCTTAGCTTTCGTTATTGATGACGTAATCAAATTAAGTCGGAGAAAAGAAAAACAATTGATTTTCCATTCATTTGTTTCTTGTCATGATTTTCAAAGTCTTGATAGCCATTTCGCCGTTAAAATTGCGTCTGATATTGAATAATGAATCTGAAATTTCTTCCCAATATTAGCCACTCATACCATAGTATCCCGTTGCGACCCTATCGTGTATGCAATTTAAACTATATCGTAGGTATGAGTAATATAAATTATCAAACACAGAAAAAAATTATATTGTTATAGTACTTATATTAGTCTCTCAAATAAGTATACGGGTCTTATAAACTAAAACACTCATACATATATCTTCGGCCCATACTGATTCGTTCAGCGGTCCTACCACATCTTAGTCTTAGCGTACTTTGTTCCTCTTCCCAAAACACAGAAAAACACATTAGCTTAGGTCTTTTACCCTTTCTGATCCAACCAGAGGGTCAACAACCACAATTTAAACCCAGTATTCCTTCACGAAGAACCATTTCCACTCACAACAAAAGCTTCACAACTTCACAACCCATTTCTGATCCAGTCAGAGGGTTCCAGCAGTCTCGCTGTATACCTAATCTTCACAACCCATTTCTGATTCAGTCAGGGGGCTTCGGCAGTCTTTCTGTATACCTTCGTCTTCTGAGTCTCGTTTCCCGAAGTCCCTGGCGACCCCAACTGAGGGGCTTTTGAAGCGCGGGGTGGCGCGGCCAGACCGCGGTTTCTCTTCGCTGGTGTATTCTACGTCGCCTTTGACCAAGAGTTTTGAATTAAAGGAAAGAGTCTACCTATTGGTATCGTACGTATTGGAGCAAACGGATTGTGTTGATGATGTGGACGCGCTATACCTATTGTCTGATGTTTAAACAAGTATCAAGTTAAATTTATTGTTAAGCACTAACTTTCTTAAAATAGAATATTAATTCGTTTATCAAGAGTGAAGTCTGAATCCACAGACAAACCAGTAAATTGGTTTTGTGGGTCATTAATAATTGTACTGTGTTTTTTATGTTTAATAAATACATTAAAACTGAACTGAGTGGGAATTTCTATACCTACAAAGAATACCGAATGCGATGCGTCCGTTGCGTGCGCTGGCGAAAGGTGGATTAGACTCGAGAGTAAATTATTTATTCTTACAGTATTCTGTACAAGGAATACACCAATATGTATTTAGTTTATGCTATCCCGGAATAAAATGGCTTCCCGGCCAAATACCTATGGCTTCTCGGGCTACAGTGCTCCACGTATCACCCACGGGTTATAATATAAGATATAATAAGGTATACAACATGCCATATTTATTTACCCATGGATTGTTATTGTTTTCATTTCTTGTCTATTTATTGAAATTCTAGTAGTTCTATCGGAGTCTACACTTTGATCCTAAAATTCACAGATATACAAGTTGAAGAATATTTAATCAATGCATACCGACACAAAATATTAAAATATTTACGCTGCCCTCAGCGTATACTTAGCTCTTTTGCTGACTGTACTACGTACCATGATGTTTGGAAACTACGAAATAGAGTAGGTGATGCGAGTGTGTCAGAGGTGTCACAAATTAGACTGGTATATTCTCCCGGGAGATGCAGACCGGGGCATAATTTGAATGCATCTCACTCAGCTTAAACTAATAGGTGAGATGTAATAACACGCTCTTTGTGTAAATAAACATTTGGGTAGAATAATAAAATAACATTGCATGTTATTGTTGTCAGCTCACAGTTTTAATGTATGTAGTTTTTTTTCCTCAGTGGTTTTATTATCCACTGCTGTTCATGGGTTTTGACAAGGTTTTATCTTCAGCATTCTGATCCTGCTTCATTATTATTATCTATGCTGTATAAGAAAGATGATATAAGATTTAAAAAAAAAACCGTACACAGATTGATCCTGACAGTCATACGAGTACCTAAAGCCGCGTACACACCGGGCCAACGAACGCCAACGAACGTTTTTCGTTGGCCTTCGTTTCTGCAATCTGCCCTGTATTATGTATGTTAATATCCATCGTTGGGATAACCGTTGGCGTTCGTTGGGCGTTCGTTGGCCCGGTGTGTACGCGGCTTAAGATAAACTATGTATAGTGCGACAAACTTATCTGTTCCGGTGACAGTTAACTAAATTGGTCCATATCTCATTATTTACTAATAAATTATATATTGATATAGATTAGATGGGTTTATTAAAACTGCAAGAGTAAATTACCATTACGGGAACACTTAACATCTTAAAGAATGAAGAAATATTAGACATTTACGTGAGCTCTCACCGGAACAGATAAGTTTGTGGCACTGTATGTAGATGAAAGAATTTTATACAAACAATAAAAACAATAAGCTTCATATTTTTTTTAAATACAAATATTTTGCTCGTACACAATACATGTATTTCATATCTCTTTTTCTGACCGTACTCGTAAAAAAAATAGGTACAGTAATAAAATTTACGCTCCATCCAACTTTCCGATGATGATGTCAAAATGAGGTGCGGCGACCTTCGTTCTTGAAGAATGTCAAGTTTGATAAGGGATCCTGAAAGAAGGCTTAGCATATTTTCCCCGTAAACCTCTCGCCTCACTAAAGCTGTAGAATGACCTATTGAAATAAATTGTCCCACCCTTTGAAGAAATAAAATGGCCGCGCCAAAATATAGTTTTTGGCAGTCGTATAACTTTACTACCGATGTACCGATGGTCTGAAAGAGCTCGTTATTGAGATAGAATTATTTATTATACTTGCTAAGAGAAATTGTTCACAGACTTCTAGCTTTTTGGCAACCCTAACTTTGGATATCAAATGAAAACGAAGTCTAACAAATTAAGTAGTTTTGTTGTTCGTCCTAGCGTGTCCTATGTTTTACATTTCAATATTAATTTGTACGAGTAGACATTAATTCTATATATTATTATACTTTTCCTCCAGTTACGTTTGTGAATATCTGCAAGTCATCAAGGAAATGTATTATTTTTACGAAAAGACCCAGGAGAGGAAAGAAGTCTTAATAAAGTTGATGAAAATTACAAGGAAAATATGATAATTATTATTATATTAACTGGACATAATTATACCGAACGATTGAAGATACTACAGATGTGTAAGGGACGCCTCTAGCAAACGAAATAAACTTATGTAACTTTTGACAGAAGAACCTCTGATCCTAAACTATTTTCATTTATTTAGCATATCAATAAAAATAAAACTATTTTAATGTGTAGTATTTTTACATCCATATTAACTTAAACAAATTTAGGTATATTTTCATCTAAGGTGCACCGCGTACATAATATTATTATGATGTTTAATTTACGTCAGCATAATAATAACTACTTCACTTCATGAATGATGCACTAAAACTAAAATTTCCTATTTTTTCTAAATAAAGCTACAAACTCACGCTCAGGCCGCGCGGCGGGGCGGTCGCGCTTGCCAAAACCGCGCGCGGTCATCATCTCGACGTTTTTAAACCCGCGCGTGGGACGCTGCTGCTTGGTCCGGGGCAGACGGCCGTCTGGGGCTCCTTCAACGGCCACCAGGCATGCCGCCAGAGCCACCAGGGTCAGTTGCAGGGTTAGATTCATGGCTGGGGAAGAAAGGGGGTGGTTAGATTTTGGATTTAGTAAATGGTACAAGATTTTTTTGGTCAAAAGGGGACAAAGGAATCATCGTGATGGAGAAAATGTGTATAGAAGTTTCTAGACTTAGCTGAAAGGCCAGTAAGACACTCTAGTGAAACAAAGTTTCGAAGTGATAATGACCATGGGTGGCTGTATTTCGGTATCCAACGAACCAATAGATCTGCAATCGGGTGAAATTAATGCCAAATGCATTTTTACCAGTATGTACCCAACACAAAATAATTAAGTGATTAGGTAGGTATGTCACTTTATGAATAGTTTCAGTCAAATAATTAATAAAAACTTATTTTATAAAACAAAAACACGAACCACCGTAATGAAGACACCACCAAAAAAGAGCAACAAACCATAAACAATTTCCTTAGGGACGTGCCAAAATAAAGCGCATGTGTTTTCCCTCAGTGTAAAGTGGCCTGAAACTACTTTCCCGTTATTACAGCTTGTAACTTGCTAACACCCTGTCGTTGCTCATTTTGCTGGTAAATTCAATAAGGACTCACAAAATTGGTGGACAAAAAGGACAAAGTGCGGTGACCGAGTACAGCTATGTGGACTGGGACTAGCGAAATGGCACTTTGGAAACTATTTTCTAAAATAAACCTCTTCTACTTATGTTTATTAGCTAAAGCTATAATTCAGATTGAAGTGCCCTCTCTGAAGTATTATTATACGGGGATAAACTATTATTTAATGCCGTATACAAAAAGATAGCTGATAATTTTCCCAAGCTTATCAGCGCTGGTTCGCCAAAGTATGGAAAAGTAAGCGCTAATAAGTTTCCAGCTTTCTTACGAAAAACGAAGGGGTATCTTTATGTGTATGGCCTACGGCGATTATAATTCTTTTTAATAATAAAAGAACAGGACTTATATGGGATTTTTGTCATGGTGGTGCATAGATTGTTCATTCAGAAGGCGTTAGATGCTGACTGCCTAGCCCTGCCCGTGCCCACTCGAGGCTTTAAAGTTTAAATAGTCTTTAAATGGACTAATCCTCATTTTGGGTGAAATTTTGCCTCTTAGAGTCGTTTAGCTTTTATCTCAATGTTAATTTTGAAAAAATGGATATTTAAATGTCACTTGTAATCATTACAAAATGTTTAAAGGTGATGATTAAAGGTAGGTAGGTATTTAATCAGTAATCAGCTTGTCTAATATATGTTCGCATATTAACTCATTAGACCCTGCTTAATCGACTGATGACCTGAATCGACTTAGGGCCAGTTTTTTGATCCCTAGTTAACTCAACTATTGGTCAAAAATGTCTACCATTAGTTAAAAACCAACAAAAATCGTATGCAGCTGTCATGTTTGACAAGTGACTTGACTAATGGTTAAAGTTGACCACGGATCAAAAAACTCGGCCTTAGTCCTTACTTAGTAAAAGTAACCAAAAAATCATAAAAAAGAAAACCTTTACCTTTTAGTGAAAAAAAAAGTAGTTTTTTTATTGTGACCGATTTCCGGGTTGTGACAGGTTAATGGCTTTCGTTTGCCATTTTGTACTTTTTGAAATACACGTGAAAAAACTTAAAATGCTATACAGGGTGTTAAAAAGGCAATAGTAAAGGCAAAAGAGGAGAATCAGGGAATAATTCAGAACAACTTAAGTTGTTCTACAAGTTTTGATAAATGCTTCTTCAAATATACAAACTTTGTTTCTTACATGACTTTTTACTGGAAGCAGTTTTTATCACGAATAGGTCGGTATCCAAAGTCTGTCTGTATAGTTTAAGGCCGTAATGAGATTCCTCATCAAAGACGTTGATCGTCTGCGATGGTATTACAAACATACGGCTTCATTCGTAAGCCAAAGATAGATCATCCATAGATAGAAGCATTCTATTAATAAATGCAATGTCACACAGCTCCTTGAATAAATTATCGGTCATCTACGAATCTTGTGTCGCTATAAACTCAAATAACTAAAAGTTTCTTAGAATAGAATAGAATATTGCTTTATTTAACACCACATAAATCAGACATACAAAAAAACATACTTATAGACTGAACTAATGTACAATAGGCGGCCTTATCGCTGAGAGCGATCTCTTACAGGCAACCTTATATATTGCGGAAACAAAGTGACAAATTATCACAAATTATCGGGAGCATCACTTTTACCCCTGTATCTGTATAGGCTTATAATGTACCGAACCGTACTCTCCATTATCTACCTATATATCCACTATATCTATAGGCGTGTAATCTACCGTGGCATACATTTCACTGTCTGTACCTCCTGCGAATTGACTGACAGAAAATGTATTTTTTACTTCAATCCTAATCCTAACTAATATTATAAATGCGGAAGTAACTGTGTCTGTCTGTCACTCTTTCACGCCAAAACTACTGAACGGATTTGAATAAAATTTAGTATACATACGGTCTAGACCCTGGGAAAGAACATAGGCTACTTTTTATCCCGGAATTCGCGGGAAAACTTTTTAAGGCGAAGCGAAGCGCGCGGGAACAGCTAGTATTAAATAAATAATCGAATTATATCGTCTCCAAATCTGACTACACCCACTACATTCTACAAGTGAATGATCCAATCAGTACAATATTTGCGAACTCAGAGCCTCTCCATTACCTGAGGAACGTTGGTAATTGTATCAAGCATGGGTTCTTCATCTATTGTTCATTAATAAGATGCCAGTCATTAATAGGTACAGTCAGCGAAAGAGATAATGTGTACTCCCTGCGGAATCATTCTAATGGTTTTTCTACAACCAGTATGTAGATGAAAGAAATCTGTTCATGTTGATTTTAGACGTATGTCCCAAGTGCATTGAAATCATACCTAAATCGTCGATCGTCTATCAATTATCATGTGAGTATAAATTTGAATATAAGTAGGTAATACCTTTTGCGAAAATTGTCCCGCTTGTGAGTCATCTCTGACTAGCTCTTCAGGGATTACAGTCTGAGCATTATATGCATGTACTTAACTATGTTTTCAAACAGTTGAATAATATTGATTGTATTCGGTAACTTTAACCTCACTGGTCGAATATTATGGTTAAATCGTGTCACACTTTCCCTATCTAACCTGACCTGCAGTATTGAACAGCCTGTACCCTATAAATTCAGCATCCAACTCTCTACAAGTCATAATAGTCTTTGTGAAACATTAGTAAGTTACCTAAAACTTGCAGCTGTTTGCTCTTAGCATTCTAGAAGGCTTTCAGGCGCAGAATCGCAACTTCGTCTCGTCTGATATTTCAGACTAATTGCTGAGAGAACGGCCGGAGGGGGGGCTCAAGAATGTATACGATTGCTGGCGGAGTATCTGTAAGTACTGCGATAGACCGTGATCGCTATAAGTGGCACATTTGATTAGATACTAAGGCCCAGTTTCACAATGTCTGGTTAGTGGCTACCTGCCAGATAAAAGACATGCTGTCACTCTCTGTTATTATTTTTTTGACCCACCTCTGTTATTACAATTTTGTCCCACAGGTAACCACTTACCAGACTTTGTGAAACAGGCCCTAAGTATTCGAAATTTGAGTTTTTTACTGTTATCAATTAGTAAGGTGATGACGGCAAGTTCTATAAAGCACTATAGTACTCAATAAAGCAGCTTTTTTCATACACTGATTTGTGAAAGTGGGCATATTCATGTATACCTCTATAACCGACAGTGCAAAGGCCAAAAACACCTTTTTTCCCGGTTCTCCTCTAATACCGGCCTACATTCTGAATTAGACAATCAAATAATTTGACACATCTGACAATGTGTGCTAGTGAGTGGTCACGCTCGCCCCTGACCTACTCTAATGTACCTACAATACAGGGTGTCCCGGCTTAAACTGCACATTAGATAGTAACACACCTAGTCATTCGCCGTCGTCTTCGAATAAAAGTTGTTTAGAATGCCTAGGATACCCTGTATAAGTGCAATTTTGTGGATAAGTGACGAAAGGCTCAGGCTGATTGGACAAATCTTGTTGGGCGGTAAATTGGATGACTTCTGATTGCCATGGCTTGCTAATACCGTGCAACTAAAAGGAGAGACTCACGTAAAACAGAATGTTTAGAGCTTTAGCTTTCGTTTAAAATGTTCCAGTGACCAATAGCATCAAATTACTCCTTTCTAAACGTTAGACTATTTTAATGACGTCTGCAATATTGTAGTTCATTTAACAGTGCATCAAAATGTTACCGACTAAAACGTAATTGTAATTATTGTTTTAATGATTTATTTTTCCTTTTGGAGGAGCTTTTATTGTTTGCGATTGAACCATTTAAAACGGTCAAATACCGCATTAAACTGCTCATTTTAAACCTCTTACTGATTACTGATACCTTGAACAAATATAATTAATACCTACATATACCTACTTAAACTTTGTATTCCCCTACGTGTCTCTGAAAACCAAAATACAGAAAAAAAATACGAGAACAAAAAAATATAAATATTTGCGCTGTGTATTTTTGAAGGCAATCAGAGTTATATCAACTGTAAAGGCGAACTTTTAATTGATATGCCAATGAAGTCTCTTCTGTAACAAGCGTCTGTGCATTTTCGTGATGCCCCGTTTGATCTCAACGTTCAAACTGTAATTTCAACTCAAACTTTTCCTGAATGAAAGCTTTAACCGAAACAAAAAAGCTTCTTACACAGGAGCTTGCACAAGAAAAAGAAATAAATTGACGGTAAAAGGTATTATTATTAGAATAAAAAACATATTACCTTCTGAAATATTTCTGGTGAATGTTCTCTTGTATATTTCTACATTCTGTTGTTTGAATAAATGTTTTTCTTTCTATCTTTCGGTATGGTATAAACGAGAAGTTATATACTGTTTACTAAAGCCTTGTATGGACCGATGTATTTACGTGAATTTGTACGACTCTTCTAAAACCGAGGAATTTCACTACTAATTAGAAAATGTTCATTTATATTAATTTATATTTATATACATTTTCATTCAATTAACAGTAAGTACTTAGTACTTAATTATGAACTTTTAAGAAACTCTTCTTTGGTTTTTTAATTTATAATAGTTAGTAAAATCATGAGCCCCTTTTTTTGCTTTTTGAATATATCAAAATCAAATGATAAGCATATGGTAAGTATCTGTAAGTATATCAGTAGGTAATATTTCAGGTCGAAACTAGAAAAATCACTTTTATAACCGATCCTACGCAAGGATCAATTTACGCGAAATTTTATATCAAGAAAATATATGAGCCTGGAATACTAAACGCGTAAGGGTCAATCTTATTGTAATAAATAGGGTGAGGTGGGATTATTGTCACTACGGACAATGCTTAAAGGAGATGTGTGTGTATATATTTGTTAAACTAAAGAGGATGAAAAAACTTTTGGCGTTTGCCCAGCTGTGGAAAAACAAATAAGAAAAAAGGGGGTTACTTTTCATAGAGTATAATGGCACGTACTGGACTTATAGCGCAGGGCATGATCATCAAATCAATCAGTTAGAATATTAGACGGTACCGTCGCTCAAACGTTGTCTTGATCGTCGTGGGGACCGATCTAACTGACCGGCTAGGAAAAGAGAGAAGATTTTTATCACGTTGGAAATATAAGCTTAATGCAATGTGAAGGTTTAATTTTTCATGTACTAAGTAATTTTGTTTTAAATATGAAATTGCCTGGAACTTTAGGTCTGTAGGAAACTTTTAATACCTGGGCCTTTGCTGTTGTCATTCCATAGACTATGGTATGCCGCTAGCTTTATACCACGATAGGTACTATACTACTGCATTACTGTTATGTCTAGGTACCTATCATGGATATAAGGAGATAAATGACAAATGGTTCTCGTTTTAAAGATCAGCCAATGTGCCTAGCAACACCGTTACAGACTGTATTAAATTAACTAAGACTATCGCAGTGTGTCGATTTTTTCACTTCTCGTTTATTCCACTGTCCACTGTGCCCGTCATCAAATCTCGTCAGGTCTATCAATTTGGTCGCTCGGGTATTATATATTATATGCGATACTATTCAGTAATCGTGCCGATGTGTTTTATTATCAGCCTGTAGTTTTCCGATTCGGCTTTCTTTCTTTCCGCCTTGTTTTTATTTTGATCACATTGTGTAGTATATTCTATTCTATTTTTGTTACTGAACGTCACTGAAAAAGATCATATTGCGACATTATTTTCATGAAAGCAGCCGCCTGAGTGACGTATCGATCGCTGTATTTTATACAATTAAGTACAGTGCTCCAAAATTGATAATGCGCATAGAAATCTTTGACAGATCGGTTGTTTTCGATTATGTGACACATGATATTGACTCCTATTTCTTTCGAACAAGGTGGAAAATGCAAGTATTTTTGTTACGGCTCTTACGATTTAATGATTCGGGTGTGAAGATCTGCAAGTGTACCTATGTCGTTATTCTGACGAGTGCCTTGTGTCTAATACTCAAAGTGAATTTTAACCTTTTTGTAAATTAACAATACCTACGTTCTCTGAATTTGAGGGTAAGAAGATAACATTTTCAAGTTTGTATTTTAATTGAAATGTGATACGATAATTAGTACAAGTCAGAGCGATAAGCCGGAAGTATACATTGTATTGTATTTATACAGCATCGAACAAAGCGTATTAATTATATTATTAACAAAGTCTGTATTGAATTTCAAAAACTTAAATAGAAACAAAGATGAAGATGTAAACAACACTTCAATAAAATCTGAATTTGTTTGAAAAAAATGACCAGCACTTTGATACTACTCGTGTTCTAAGGTACACTTGTCCAAAATTAATAATGCACATGCAGATCTTCACACCCGAATCATTAAATCGTAAAAGCCTTAAAAAACACTTGCATTTTGCACCTTGTTCGAATGAAATAGGAGTCATTATCATGTGTCACATAATCGAAAACAACCGATCTGTCAAAGATTTTTATGCGCATTATCAATTTTGGAGCACTGTACCTACTTCACTTTCACTTTATGGCATGAATGTAATGAAATTTAAGGCCGTTGTTATGTATTCATCACCGTTTATATTTATTTAAAGTATGACTTGAATTTTATTGAAGTTGTGACATGCGTAAATTCGTAATTAATTGAGTCTCCCCAAGTCACGCATTAACTGTATATAACCTACTAGCTGTTCCCGCGAGCTTCGCTTCGCCTTAAAAAGTTTTCCCGTGGGAAATCCAGGATAAAAAGTAGCCTATGTTCTTTCTCAGGGTCTAGACCTTATGTATACCAAATGTTATTCAAATCCGTTCAGTAGTTTTGGCGTGAAAGAGTAACAGACAGACAGACATACACAGTTACTTTCGCATTTTATAATATTAGTTAGGATAGGATATACAGGTTGTTTTAAAAATGGTATGAGTGGTAAGCTGAAAATGGGTGACCAGTTCCTCTTTACCTCTACACTGAGTATAAAGGTATTATGTTGGCACTTTAGCAAATTAAAACGACAATACAAGGTAACCACTAACCCATAGATAAGCCCTCTCTTTCTAATAAATAATTACAATTATAATTTCAAACGACAGGTAGGTACTCGCATTAATTTTAATTACAAATTCCGAAAGTGAACGAACAGTAATTGTCATTATTTGTAATTATTTTTGACACGACACGACGGAGCTTTGCGTGATAGTAAACCCCATGGGGTTTTAAGTCAGTACTGAATTACCTACTCGATAGTAATTAGTAATTACTTACAGAGGGCCTGTTGTGGTATCTGACTCAGGTGAAAAGCATTTAAATTCCCAGAATTCTGATTGGTGGAAATCGTAAGTGTGACATACCTCACCATTTGATTAAATACCTACACTTACAAGCAATCAAAATTCCCATTCACAAAATGGCGACACCAAATTGCATGAATTTTATCAAACATTTATTAATTTGAATTTGAAAATATAGATTTTTTTCCGGAGCAATTTGGTGCTATGTCACTGGAACGTTTTCATTGCTCGTGAGTGTATACTATTAGGGAATGAGGCAGTCAGATAAGACTATACTATAATAGATCATAGTTAAGACTACAAGCATTGATATTTAATAGGTTAATTTCACAAAGTGACAAACTCACCTAAATATCAATGAAACGCAATGGTATATTGCAATTTTCTATGTATAAAAAATGTAATACGGATGTAAATTCTAATGCATAACTAAACTTTATGTAACCGTATCAAAGTACCGCCAGCAGCGCCGCTTAGAGTTTTAATGTAATGTGTATGACAGCCAAGTCAACGTATGCTTTCATAAATTTTATATGAGTACGTAAAGCGAAGGCAAAATTGTGCAACTTTTAATAGGATGAGCAAAATTGCAAAGTTTTAAATTGCAGATGTATAGTAAAAGTGGCCCGTCGGATTTTCGTCTCAACTGTAATTTGGCAAAGTGGTAATTTAACACCCTGTATGTAAAGTTTGGCGTGTTTAGTTTGGTCGGACGATAATTTCCTACTACTCTTCGGATAAACCGAAGTCTATTATAGTTCTATTGATACCCAAGGTACTCTATATCCTACCAAACAAACACGCTGTGAAAAGTTTTTCGTCTTCTATGCATAATTATGTTTTATTTATATATTTTTTGTTTATATAGATTCCCAACCAAAGATTAAAAAAGATAAAAGTCTAGACTAAATATATATGTCAACCTTGTATTTGAACACAATCCCTAACTAAAATTTACAAGCAAGTTAACACGTAAAGCCAAAATAATTCCAGGATTTGGTAATACATTACCTACCGGTAAGCATTAAATCACAGAAAATCCTGGTGAATGGTGTTAAGGTAAATACTATTATATATTACTTACGTATAATTTATATACCTATATAGGTATTTGATGCTAGTTTGATTATACAGGTTTGGCAAAAGTTTTATATTATTATAAAAAGTTGTATAAAATTACCATAGAAAAATAAGCTTTGCTGGTCGCGTGATAGGTACATTTTTTAACGAATTGCCAAAAGTCGTAGAACAAAGGTTGTTCCTCCCCAGAGTCACCCCTTTTCGAGTTAGTAGTTTAGTGCTTAGCTTCTTTCAGTTTTGCATAATAAAACAATCACCAGTATAACACTAGTATCATACAGAATTAGAATGACGGAATACCACTCTTGGGAGTCTGGTCTAGGGACAAGGGTAATAGGGACAAAGCTTTGATAAGCAAGGTAACTGTGGAAAAGACGGACATATTTAAAAAAAAAGAGTTTTAATGAACTATTTGAATCGAGATATGCATTCAAGAACGTTGTACTTACAAAAAGGCTTTCAGTTTTAAGGATATTTTTAAAACGACTACGAATTTTGAATCTTAGAAGGCTTATGAGATTATTTCAGATTATATTAGCAGGTAAGTATAAAAAATATAGAATTCAGAAAAATAATTTTACTGTTACTTAAAAAAAACAGTTTCCGTTTTTTCCGGTGGAGATTATAAAAGATTATGAGGACATTTTGACAAATCTCCTGCTTTTCAAGTTTTTAAAGAGAAATACATAAAATCCTAAATTATAATTGGAATCCTTGGCTTTTAAATCAGTTAAATGTTATAATAATTATAATACATTACAGGTATACAGTATTTCATTGTAGCCATCACTAAAAGACACTTGCTTATATGCAATAAGTACCTATTTCCTGCCATTAAAATAATGTATCATATCGTAGTATTTCTATAGATAGATATATTAATATCTAAATATATATAATAGGGCCGTAGGCTAATTCTAAATTTACCTGAAACTACACATAATGCCTATCTATCGTAGAGAATGCTACTAGCATTAAGTTCGCCTTTGTACAGTATTTTTTATGTGCAATAAAGAATTTATAATAATAATAAAATATTTATTATTTTTAAGATAGGCAGTTTTATAATAGTATTATATTTATATGTTTAATTAGTTTTAGGGTTTAGTATTTTAATTTATTGTTTGTTTAAATAAAAAACCCCTGAAGTGCTAATAAATCTAATATAATAATAATATCGGGTTGATGTAGAAAATTTTACTAATTAACCTGAAATATTATGAAGACAATAAATTATGCCTAATCCACAGTTTTCCGCTTCAATGACGCCTCCAATGAACAAACCAACACCAATTTACTCCAAAAACCGGGGCTTCTCAATCACCGGCTTTACATTTAAATAACCTCGATACAATACACACCTGTTGAGTGGTTCCTTCCATCATTAATAACCTAAACACAAGAAATGCGTAGTCACAGCCTTTTTAGAGCAAAATACCTTTAGTAACTCATTCAGTCTGGATAGCTGGATAGATGCTTACCTTCTAAAGGTAAGCTTCTACTTATCGGTATCGTACGTATCGCACCAAACGGATTGTCATAAATGGATGGAGAAACAGCGTCGGTAATGCAGATGAAGAAGACGCACTTGTGTGAATTTCTATACAAAGAATAGTTATGGTGGAGTGTTATATCCTAAATGTGAAACATACTATTTTGCGAAAATTCCAAATTTGAATAGTGTAATCTTCCTCCGCCACAATATTATTTTGTGTAAGGGTCACTTTTACCAAACGCTAAACGTATTTAAAATTGTATTTAAATCAAATATTAAATACATTTTGTACTAACTGACAGACGTTTGACAGGCTACTAAATACGTTTAGCGTTTGGTGAAATTCCACCAAATAAAGAAGTAGGTAATTCGTCCAGATTTGTTTTGTTTTTAATTATTTAAGGGTGGTGAGGAGTTAACATTTATAAATTATATATACAGGGAAATAAGAATACTATAAAGGGAGGCCTAAACCCTTCCTTCATTGGGAGACCCGTGCCCCAGCAGTGGGGACGTAATGGGTCGTGATGATGATGATGATGATGATGATGATACAGGGAAAAGTGGGTGGCTCCCTGACGAGCTAGGTACCTCTCACACTGCACCTTCGGGTAATAGTTATGTGTAGAAATTATTCATAATTTGGTCTTCTTACAATTTAGTAAGGACTAAACACAATCGATAATCTTTAATTTGTATTTTATAATAGCTTCGGTTATTCGGGTCGGTAGGTATACTGGGCTAATGTTATTAAAGTGATCAATGTTAATCTATCAATGTCATCGTTATTTTGTTTTGTTAAAATAAGTTTATTACTTAACTTAAATTCCAAAAAGTTGTGATAAGCGTTAATAATATAATTGGATTGTTTAAAATGCCAACAGGACAGTTCTGTTTATCCCTCCAATAAAATAAGGATACAAAGCTGAAAAGTACTTCACTTCTTTGATTTATTACATTATTATTTCTCCAACTATTTGTTGCACAAATATTAAATAAGATATCAATGTGCTAAGGGAGTGCTTAATGCTAATAGCATTTTCTACCAGAAATCCTACAGGAGGTACAGAAAAGCCAGTTAAAATATGTGCAAAATAAAAACGTTTTGTTAGGTACCCATAATAGTTTACCAAGTACCAATTGGTGATTTGATTATAATGTATACTTAAATCTAAAATACGTTTTCTTAAAAATACATCGGGTTTACCTAATACTTAGGTAATAGTTAAGTACAATATCCAGAGCAAAATTAACTTGGAAATTTGAACGTTCTAAAACCGTTTAAAGTTACTTTTTTATTTTTGTAACTCGCATAGTTTATTTATAGTTTTGTCACGTATGATGTCGCTACTCGCTAGCATTATATTATTATTGTAGTAGGTACCTACTCTTTCTAAAAAAAAAATCGGTGACGTAGCGTATTCTAATGGCATAGAAGGAATAGAATCCAACAACGAACTTAACTACAGAAACAAGTGCCAACACGGAAAAAGTTTATATACAATTTAAAAGTTAGGTTAGGGCAACAATTATTCCTTGTAATTTCTGTTACTGACGTGGTACGTTTTACTATACAGTGTGATGCAAAAAGGGTATACTAAGCCGAAACCTCCGTGTGCCGCATGTTATATCTAAGCCCAAAAGTCAGAATGTCAAAATAAATGCGAATATTTACATTCTGATTTCATTTTGCACCCTGTATATCGTACATTCATCTGTGTATCGTATGTTCATTCGTTTAGGGAAAAAACATGGGAGATTTTCACCGTTTGCAAAGTTAGCGTTGCCGGAGCCCACGGAAAGTGACGTATTCAATCACTCTGAGTGGGAATAAAACAACACAACTCAATGTGACAAGATTTCAAACACCCCCGCAACACTCTCCAGCATCTTATACAGGGTGTAGGTACACTGTACTACGTATGTAGAGAGACCCGAATCCCTGAGTTGTATACCTACGCGTATTCCCAAAAGTCGTAGAACAAAAGTTGTTCAGATTGACCCTCTGAGTCACCTCATTTCGGCTTGTTACCACTTGATTGTTGGTAGATTAACCACACATTGTGTCACATTGTCGCTAATTTCATTTTAAAACCTAATATAGATAATCAAAATTTGACTCTTTTTGTTTGAGAAAGAAATTCAAAAATTTAGTACTTACCTAAGATAGAGTCAATAAATATACCTACGCACAGGTACAAAATAATGAAGCAATAGAAACCTATTCTGCGGTAGGTAATGAAGCGAAGTTCAGTTAATGTAGTTAATGTGAGTCGGCATTCGCAACGATCTTCAAAGGAGGCGGGAAATAGCATTAGGAACCTCAAATTAACGATACGCCACCACTTTTCGTTTAACTTCCGAGGGCTTATTCTTGCCCTTAACACTACCGACAAACGGTGACCGACTTTATGTAAGAAGAAAATATAGCGTCCTGTGTACGTCCTACAAAAGGCGGCAGGCTTACCAACAAACTAAGTATTTTTTAAAATAGTATGTAAAACAGAAGAAAGGAAAATCGGCTCTATTATCTGTAAGTACTCTTTAATGTTGGTCGTGTAAAAGACCTTGAAATCAGAGTTGCCAAACTGACATTTTCCGTGAAAAGCTTCAACTTTCGGCATCGTACGCAACGGACGCATCGCATTCAGTATTACTTGTATAGACATTCACACAAGTGCGTCCACTTCATCGGCATTGCCGACGCCGTTTCTCCATCTTCTACATTTATGAAAAACCGAAAGGTGAACGCTTACCTTTAGACATACGAGAGGTTTTTGAGGATCTAGTAACAAAACCGTTCAAATAGAGTTCTAGTGCGTTCACTATTCGATCGCATTCTTTCTTCTTATTTTTAAAGTTACGGTGACAAACACGAGGTCGCGTACTACGGTACCTATTAGCTTCAGACCTAGGTATAGGCATGTTAGAGCCCGTACAATAGCACTATTCTTTTGAGACGTGTCGAAGCAATATCTCCATCTCACAATAGGCTGCTCTGGGGCCGACACAACGGGACAAAATAGTACAAAATAGGTACAGATAGCAATAGACATATGTATACTGCGCTGGGGTGGCATACATATCTCTTTCACTGACTGTACCTATAGATAATAATAATAAATAAATAAAACGTTTATTTATGAAAAGTTACAATTGGCCTTATAATATTACATTGTAAAATATTTTATTTGAAATAGGTTTAGTGAGGAAGGACATCGTTATCCAAACTAGGGTAACCTGTATTTTGGGCACAAAGATACAGATACAGAAGCCTACTACACTGTTATTAGTAATCTTACGGAATTCTGACAGTTATCAATTTTAGACAAATCAGAGATCACAAACCTTTTTGGGCTGGGCACTTTTTCAATACGAGTCTGGACATCTGAGACTATAATATATATTTTTTAGTCCCTGTATCCATTTTATTAAGTGCGGCGCTCCAAATTAAAAGGGGATTTACCTACATACTTAATATATTATTTATTAAGATAACATTAGGAGAAACAAGATTATACATAGGTATAGACGAACATAAATTTGAGCAAACGAAACTTAGGTGTTTAAAGATTGTGCCTAAAGAGTTTTAGACGAAACGAGCCTTATGTCACATAAGTCTTGGCAAAGTGATGGTTCGACCAAAAAAGTTTAGACCATACGAGTTATGCGAAATGAGTTTTGGTCAATAAAGATTATGCCAGATGAGCGGAACCCGCCTCCAGCATCTCCATACTGCCTTCCTAAGCTTGGACCATTTCCCACCACGCTGGTCCACTGCGGTGTTGGTGGGTTCACATATGATCACAGATGTTTTCCTTCTCCGTAAGAGCGATGGTATACATTGTACTTAAATTCAAAGAACTCATTGTTACCTACATGTCAGCGCCGAGATTCGAACCCGCATCTCTTGCTTGAGAAGCGGGCGCTTACCCGACTGAGCCAGTTGGACTCGCGCAGTGAGTGTTCCGTACAAGTATACTTAATTACATGAGGTAGTTTTCCTTTTAATTTCATCATAATTATGTACATCTATACGAAATATCAGCTTGATATCTTTACCCGTTTCCGAGAAAAAAGGTGGTGACAACAAAGTGTGATCTTATAAGGGTTCCTTTTTTTCCTTTTGAGGTACGGAACCCTCAAAAAGAATAGTGACAATCGGATCAATCGTTTCTGAGATATGCGTGGACAAACATACATACCAACAAGCATATAAACGTACATAGGTACATAAACATTTATAAAATTTTGAATATTTGTTTATTAACCCTAATACTCGTATATTGTCATATGTCAATATGGTGCAGTTCCAATAATCTTACATACATACCGAACATATATGTACTTACCGAAGAGACAATCTTTTTTTGAAATTGATTAAAAAGGTTTATTATCCCTGAATTTAGTAGGAAGTGATGCCATGCTAAAGAATAAAATAAAGCAATTAAAATTAATTCGATACATGGGTCGTGAGTCGTGATCCTACTTCATATTATAAATGCGAAAGTTTGTAAGTGTATATGTGTATGTATGTATGTATGTATGTGTGTATGTTTGTTATTTCTTCACGTCAAAACGGCTGAACCGATTTTAATGAAATTTGGAATGAAGTTAGCTGACACCCTGGATTAACACATATGTTACTTTTTATCGCGGAATTCCCACGGGAAAACTTATTAAGGCGAAGCGAAGCTCGCGGGAACAGCTATTATATTGAAATATTTGTTATTTTTGTATTAGTTTACTTGAGCAAGTAAATATTTAGATTTATCTTTTTGTATAAAAATATTAAGAAAAAATTATTGCCCAGAAATGGATCGCAATTTTTCATTTTTTCGGTAAAGAACTTTTTTAGTAGCATCACTTATAAAATGTCAGAATTCTTTCCAATTAAAAATCTGAGATTAGTTATTTTGCAATAGGAAGGTTTATTGGAGTATTTGAGCCATCCATTGGAAGCGCTTAAAGACGCAAGTTGTAGTCCCAGCCATTGCAGTTTTTTTTTCGTGTCATTTTTTTTCAGTGTCAGTGACAATCACTAGAGCAGATGGATTTAGGTTTGGTAAAGAGATTAGCCAGTGAGATATACAGGGTGTTGCAAAAAGGGTAGGTATACAAAGCCGAAAGGGAGTGACTCAAAAGGTTTTTTTTCGTGAATTTCCAAAACTCGTAGAAAAAAAAATTGTTTAGAATAATCCCTGAGTTACCCCCTTTCGGACTAGTATACTTTTTGCAACACCCTGTATAAGTCGCCAGTTGCTGGCCGCTCAGGCAGCGCCGGACGTATTTAAGTTTAAGCCTAGTCACAACACTATCAAAGCGTCTATCTAGAAACTATCTTTTTAATAAAAATATTTTTTTAACAACACTCACACTTTGTACTAATGTACTCCCTTGCGGAGTAGGCAAAGGTGCATTGCTGCACCCATTTTTCGCCAGTGTTTATGTTAGTCCCAATGTAATAGGGGGCGGGCCTATTGCCATTTTACGGGCACATCCAAGACCCGAGAACAAATATCTGTGTTTAAACAAATATCTGCCCCAGACGGGAATCGAACCCGGGACCTTCGGCTCAGTAGTCAGGGTCACTAACCACTACGCCATTTGGTCGTCTTTTTAATATTGTTGCAGTCCTATGGCACCCCAGAGGTGCAGAGGGTCTCCACTAACTTTTTAATATAATTCATATAAAAATGTGAAATATAGTAACAAAGGGTGTTTTGTTTCATTGCAACAGTATGTCAAAACGTGGTTCCAAAGCCGACATTACACTGTTATTAGCAAAACTGTCGCACAAAAGAGTGGGCTTTCAGCACAGATTTGTCACACAAAATATAGCGTACGTGATGGCAACGGCGCGGAATATAAAACAAAACTATTTTAACACAAAATAAACCTACATTACGCAAAATTAGAACTACTCGCAAAATGTACAGACTACTACAGACAGGTAAAATGAGAAGTACGCTAAGAGAGCCCGAAGACTGCAGACTTTTAGTCGGCCGATAGTTTGATCGGGATCTTAATCAGTATGGAGATGTATGGTAGAGCGCACATAGGTACAATGATTATGTATCGGCCGATAAAATGTTTGATGGGATTCACGATTACCTTCACTTCAAACTAAAATATCGGCATACTATCGGCCGATGGCTAGATCAGTATGGCGCTCGTCCGCGCGCACGAGAAGATAATATAAATTTTAATAAGCATTTCCTGTCTATTATTTCAGATAAGCCCTTGCATGCGGAGGATACGCGGATTTACAAGTAATTTAAAAATAATCGCATGTGCCATAACCCGTGGTTAACGGCCTTTCCACTATAACTATCTTTGCACAAGTTATTTGAGGGAGTACAGGCATAATTACACTCACGTGCAAAGAAACAGTCCCACTTACAAATGGCCCCAATTTTTTTAATCATTAAATAGGATTTTTTTTCAAAATATTTTCTTTTTTATTTTGTAATGTTCTGATGCGCCGTAAAATGGACTTTAACATTGCAGAAGGCGTCATTAAGTTAGCTTTTTCCGTTTAGGAGTAATTTGGTGATTTTCTCAATGGAACTTTTTCATTGCCCGTGAGTGTACGTTTGAAGAAGACCGAAGAACCCATGATCAATTCCGGATCAGGGTGGTCACTCTAAATGACGCAAATCTAAGTTTCAGAGCGCTCCTAAGCGAGCCAACGACTCTCCCAATTACATTGGGCCTAATGCTAACACTGGCGAAAAGTGCGTGCAGCAATGTACCCCTGCCTACCTCGCTACAGAAAATAGTACCTATAAAGGCGTGACGTGTTTGGTTCAGTCGTGTGTAGGCGCATCCTCATTCCAACTAGATGTAAGCGATTCATTGTGGGTGTGAACAATACGTAAACAAAGTTAGAATGCTAAGACAAAGGCTGTTCTATGAAACTTTCAGGACTCAATGACTACACAAGTGATGTGAACAGAACTTTCCTGCTTTTTAATTCATTCATTTATTGTTGAAGAGTTGTGGGATTCAATACACATCACATGTTCTAAATCTAAGGCTTGGAGCAAACGAACAACCGGCCACAGCAATGTGACGGCCGACTGGTGTAGTGGTTAGTGACCTTAGTGTCCCGGGTTCGATTCCCGGCTGGGGCAGATATTTGTTTAAAGACAGATTTTGTACTCGGGTTTTGGGTGTTGATATTTATATTTAATATGTAGCTACGTGTATCTATGTATTTGTGTAGATATATCAGCTGTCCGATACCCATAACACAGGCTCTGCCTAGCTTGGGGTCGGATGGCCGTGTGTTAGATGTCCCAAATATTTATTTTATTAAATGGTAGCCAGTGACCATGACTTGACACACTTCTTTTTCATACATTTTGTACACATGTTGGCCACACGCTACAGCATGAAAATGAATGAGAAGTCAGGGTCCCTGGCCATCAGTGTCTGTTGTGTTGTAGTCGGTGGTTTCTGAGCTATGCACACGGTAGGTCTGTATGGTAACCCTGGATAGTTTTCTGCATTACTGCATTTACAAAAGCGTTTTACCATAGAATAACAAGTACAGTAGTAATAGTACTAGTACTCGTTATTCTATGGTTTTACGTTTGATTTTAATTTTTTATTGCAGGTAGGTATATTTTAAGTCAAATTGGTACTATTTTAAAAGCTTTTGACCGAGTATTTTCAGACCCAAAATAAACTTTTAAATGCAAACAAAATTAGTTCAGCTTACAAGTGTTTTATGGAATTATTACTCGAGTAAAAGGTTTCTAATTGTAGCTCCGTCGCGGCGGTTAAGTAACCATCTCGAGAACAGTATAATCTAATTACTATGAGGACTCACAAACAACTCTTCGAATATTGAGAAGACTTTTCGGGAAACCAGTAAGGTCAGAGAGTTGACGATCAATTATATAGCGCAATATTGAAAATTGTGCAATATAATTAATCGTCTAGGGTTAAAATTGAAGATTGAGCAAACGTCATTTGGATTCAAAATGCAATTCAATCTTATTGCACAATCAATATATCGCAGAATATTATTATAGGTTTTGAATTTTTGATGTTTATTTATTTGTACAAAACCCTACTTATAACTACAGTCGTTTGCAATAGAAACCAACAATCATGTAAACAAATATGGCGGACTGACATTGACACCGTATTGTTTATGCCCATAGTGATGTCATAGTGTTCTAATTAGATTAAATATATAAGCCATAGACTATAAAATAAAACTGATTATATATAAAAAAAAGTGTTTATTAAAACAAATTAAAATCTTCGTCTTCGTCATCATCACTATCAGAAGTGTCGCCGGTGACCGTAATTATAAATGGAACCACTATGTCATCGCTTGCCATGTCTAAAATGCCGTCGAGCTTTTTCATTTCTTCCTCTTCCTTTTTTCGTTTTGGTTAATTATATTAAGCTCTTGAATTTTTTTTAAATTGTATTCAAATAATATTAAATTAAAATAATTTATTAAATTAAAAATAAAAGATAACTTCAGATTACGAACAACACTAACTTTTCAATGACTTATAGAGTTCGATGAGTAAAAAACTAAGATGACAGCTTGTCAAATACTTCGAAATTTTTACGTTGCAAATGTTTTAACAAATTTAACTTATAAATACAAGTTAAATCGTGTTGAAGATAATGTGAAAACAATGGTGTGTTCGTTGAAATCAGACTATGTTCATAAATTGATCGAAAATGTATGTGATTACGGAGTAATCGTGACAATTTGGTTTGTTTACATGATTGCTGGTTTCCATTGCAAACCACTATAGGTGCTCGCATCCCTCGTCCGACTATGTAAGTAATACTTGAGAATAGTTGAGAATAACAATAATTAAAAAAAATATAATAATTATTCTAGACACGAATCGCATCATTTTAGCTTATATTCTCTTTATTTAATTATTGAGAATATTGACCCACAGTCAGTCTTTATTATATAACTTTTAGTTATTTATACCTGAGGCTATAAAAAAAACAAAATATTTTATTCCTATAAAACTATATCATGTAAGTAGGTACTTAATAATGGTTTAAAAATAACTGTTCTTACGTTATGGTGGAACTAATATTTATTGTAATGGATATTTTTGGAATCCGTTATAAGTACTACGAGCATGCCCAATCTCACATCAGCAGGATTTGTAGTTCCTAAGATATCATGACTCAATGATTTTGTAACTATTTGAGTTACGAAAAATATATAAGTATATTTAAGATAAACAGAATATATTTAATCTTAAATTGAGCCTCTTCTTAGAAGAGATCTACAAAGAAAGAATAAAATAACGTTCTTGTAAAATTGTATTAGGTCGAGGTGTTTACACAGCTATCCTCTGAACTTATCATTATTACGATAAAACTGTGAAAACTTGTTAGACGTAATTTATTTTTAGTTTAAATTAATGTAAGTATTTTTGTCATTCAAGTAAGTAGTTATGTTTTTTTTTAATAAAAAAATATATTTTCTTCTTTGTTTATTGTAATGCGTGAATTTGTTGTAGGTAGGATTAAAATTGTATTGTTTAACCATAAAGTTATTGGAGATATTATAAATTTCGCTCATACCGACTTGAAAATACTTATTTTCTCTTAATTCTGAAATCTGGATATACCAAGTACCTAGTGTTAAAAAACGATAATTTAGTTTAGTCTTATATATTTCATGTTTCGATAAATAATAATAGTTAAACGCCGATCATATTTAAATCTTAATTAAATAGCCATTGAGTGGGTGCCCAACTGCCAGCGATGGACGTCGGTGTTGCGGAAGACCTCATAGAATAGCATTTATTCAAAGTCATTGACTTATATGTATATTACTAGGCCCAACTGTTCTAGAAAATGGCACCCTCACGTTGGCCCTAAAACCTCATAAATCTGTCATAATTTGTAGGAATTCTGGCCAGCGCGCAGGTGTCTTTTCTTTTGACAAAACGTTCTGAAGGGCGTATCCTTCCTTCCTTTCGAAAAAGTAAAGTTTTACAGTTATCTGTTGATTGTCAAGAAGATTATCAGTCTACCACCATTTCACAAAGGCTCAGTCATTGAGAAGAAATATACTTCGATATGCTTGTGCCTAAATGGAAACAAGAGGGACAGGATGGCAAACCGCGGCGGGTGGCACATAAGCTTACGGGTATATATATGCCTTTGCCCAGCAGTAGGACACACCACATGCTACTTAAAAAAACATACCTTAAATTGAAATTGAAATATTGAAATTGAAATAGAACTGAAATAAATCATTTTACCGAATTACTTATCAAATTTCAAGTGCAGAAAAGCAAAATATTGTGGTGTGCATTGCTCTATATGAAACGGGTCACCACCCACCCCTTGTGCTAGCGATGATGGAAATAGATGCATTAGGTGTATACGAGGTATATTCCTACACTTACGTAAGTACGTACATAATATTAGTTATGAAGTTATACATTTTAATTAGTTTAACACATACGTAAATTTACATAATTAGTCCTACTTTCATTTTATGGAAGATCTCCTTTTGATGAAATAAAATTATCGGATTAGTATCGATAGCTAGCACAGAGCTTTAGAATAAAATTGGGACTTCGTATTTTTTTCTTTTAAGGTTGTGTTGTTGTGTGTTTTATCTACTTTGAAGTTTCTCGTAGTTTTGGAACTATAACTACACGTGAAAGTTATCAAAAGAAAACTTTTTCACGATGCCTTTTTCCCGCCAGCCGATCTCACGTGACCACGAATTTCACGGGAAAACTAAAACTGTGAACTTTCATTCTATAATAATATTGTGGAAAATCCACGACCAATATACAGTGCAACTCCTAACAATAAAGAATGCTATTTTGCAAAACTTTTTATCATTATTAAGTATTTAAAAATAAAATACCGCTTAATAATGATTTTTAAAAAAGATTAGTGCTCAAATAAATATGAATGGATCGATTAAATACGGGTTTTAATAATTAGTTAGGATCCAATTCCGTTTTCAGGACTTTCTGTACTTAATTATTGAGGAGAACTGAAGATCGCGGGGAACAGAACTATTTTATTTTTGCAAACAAATTGCAATTTTATTCCTATGTACTTACACTTTTTTATTATTAACCGGTGTTATAAAACCTAATCACACCCATATAGACCCGTATTTAAAAAGTGTCAGCTAAACGCGTACCTAGTTATGAACTTATTCCAAAGTTTCAAACTTTGAATCACCACGACTGTAACCGATATCCTTTTAAAACAAACTAAAAACTTCTTGCAAAGTTGCAACCCTATCCTCCTTGCTAACCGCAACTAGAAAATAATTAAAAAACAAACTCACCTGATTCGAAATTTGAATTCACGAGTAACTTTGCACAATCGCACTGACGCGGTCACAGCGGTGGGAGATGGGACTCGAGTGAGTTCCTGTGGCGGTGCTGCAAGCCTTTATAGGTTCATTGCGAGGGTTGCCGGCCAGTGGTTGGCTGCGAGCCGTGACGCCGCGCCCTATGGCGTAGGCGGGTGGCGGAAGCGTAGGCCGTACGGTGTATGGCCGGTTCTAATGTGTTCCTTTTTTGAATTTGAAATTGTTCGCATTTCGAATCAAGTTCTTTTGGTTTTTTCAAGTTGGCACTTTTAGTTTTAGTTTGCTTGTGTGGGTGATTGTGTGCTGATTTACTGTAGGAGGTTTTGTCTATGACGTAGGTCCAACGTGAGTCCTAAGTACTCCAAAGGCCAAAGGGCTGGAGAGGGCGCTGCCGCTGCCGCCGCCGCCCTAGCTTGTTCGACGTAACTTCTATGTATTAGAGCTAAAAACGACTTGATTTTTTCAGCCTAAGGCAGATGCATGAGTGGTTAGTGACCGATTGGTAGGTATAATAAGACGAAAGAGTGGCTGGAGTTAGAATAGTAAAACCAAAACGGGGGAGTCAGGAGGTCAGTTCGTGGAAAAAAACATGCGTTTTCATGGACACTTTGTTTCTCACGTTATTTTTTATTTATTTATTATTTTTTATCGTATTATATATTATATCGTATATTTTTTTTCACTACAAACTGAATTTATTAAATAAAATTATTTCGGCTATAAGGTCAACCGGGGCCAAGTCGCCTACGGGGCTAATGCCTCGAATCCATTTATCTTCCGAACCACATACTTTAGAACTACTGGAGTCATCTGCTATCTATCTTTGGAACTCAAACTTTTACCACTGACCAATAGATGTCGTATCCGGGGCAATTTTCTTAAATAATCTGCCATTTGAATTTTTTCGCCTCTTTTGGCTTCCTCCGGTTTCCCGACACGTTTTTTTTAATCGTTCCAAATGTGCGTTTCTTTAAAAGAATCTATGTTTCCTAACTGTAAACACTATTATTGTTTAATTGCTTTACATATTGTTTTGATTATTTTATTGAAATAACGTAAGATTCAGACACAATATGCAATAAAAAAATTGTTGGTTTAGTTTTTTTTGGGGTAAATGCCTCTGGGCTGATGGGGTTATTGCCTCTATTGCGGTGCAATAGCCCCATTTCCAGAGGTTCTAAACATTTTGTGTTATAATAAAAGTAGTTTATACACTCACGAGCAATGAAAAACTTCCAGTGACATTAGCACCAAATTACTCCTAAACGAAAAATACTAGTTTAATGACGCCTTCTGCAATATTGAAGAACATTTAACAGCGTATCAGAATTAACATTCTTAGATTGGTAATCCAACTAAAACGTAAATAATTTGAATATATATTAAACTAAATGTTTTAAAAAATTGGCGTCATTTGGTGTCGACATTATGATTTTGTTAACACGGTATATAGAAAATATCATATAATAAATAATAAATAAAAACAAATAGTCATATTAACAGAATGATCCCACTTGTTTTTAAAGCTCTGAATAGTTTTGTAATGATTATCCTTGTAAGAGCAAAATTTCGTCAGACTCTAAAAATGGTATACTTACTGTTCACGACGAAAACCTAGCATAAGATTAGATTAACATGTATAAGTAATAGTTTCGTATAGCATAGTTTATAAGTTGTTATACTTTGATATCATTGGTTGTAAATATTAGAGTTAGGTATCTCACCTTATCAACTATCGGTTGCGTGACCAATTCTGAGTACTTAAGTAGGGTCATTTTGGTACGCAAATTGTCATTCAGGAAACAGAAGCCGAACAATAAAGAACACTGGAAAACCTGAAGGAGACTTTCAAAATACAGTCCACCCCTAACATTGGTCCTACGAGACGGATCAGAAGACATCGAACCTTCGAGAAGCCGGATAAGAAGAAAGAAATTGGCAGACCTACTGAACATTGGTCTATCGAAGAGTCGAAAACGGGAATAAAGAACGAACATGCCGGTTACTAGAAGCCACAGTAGCCGGAAGGAAGAGTCCAGTACCGCCGAATCAAGCACGGTCTGCACGAGCAACACCGCGACGACTATGGGAAGCGGTGCGACTGAGACATACGCCACGACCACGTCGGCGGCGAACGCAAGCGCTACCGGATCAAAGCGCCCTGCGACGCCGCCACCTCGAGACACGAGCGTGGTCACTGTGGTGCGTCAAGTCACATCGCAGCCAGCTACCTTACGGCCCCGGTCACATCACTCCAAAGCCTCCCGCAAGAGATTTCTCGCGGAATTGGAGGCTAGGGAGCTGTTGGCCGAGGCGCAAAAGAAGGAAGCACAAGCCGCCGCCGAACTAGCCAAGGTGAGGCTCATGCGGATACAAGCGGAGGACTCGTCCGACGAGGAAGATGAAGACATCATCGACAAGAGCGAGCGCATCGAGCAGTGGGTGCAGGAGCAATCCTCTACGCCCCCGCCCCCTGCTCTCACTCGCACAGCGGGCCAGGCAAGAGGCTCGTCCCCCGTGAGGGGCCAGACACAGGCCCCTCCCACCCCGTGGATACCGACGAAACCGCCACGGGTCGTCGAGGCGCCGCAGTATGAAGAGCGCGCGCCTCCCGCACGTCAACAAGAAAAGTCGTCGAGTGAAGACGTCACGCAGCTCGCCGCACTATTGAAGAGTTTGCTGAGCGGCGGCGGCTACAGAGAGCCGCCACGGTACATTCAAGAGCTACCTACGTTCAACGGAAACAGCAGCGAGTGGCTACCGTTTCGTGCGGCCTACCAGGAAACTGAGAAGTACTTCACGAAGATAGAAAACGTCGCCCGCCTGAGAAAAAGCCTGCGTGGGGCCGCCCTCGAAGCCGTCAGCTGTCTACTAATCAGCGATCCGAACCCTGTCGTCATTATACAGGGCTTGGAACGACGGTTCGGGCGGCCAGAAGCACTCATACTCAACGAGCTCGACAAAGTGAAGAAACTACCGAAGTTAGCTGAGAGCCCACGTGACCTGTGCATATTTGCAAGCAAGCTGGCCAACATCGTGGCTACGATCGAAGCACTGAAGAAACCGCACTTCCTCTACAACCCGGAGACCGAGCGCACTGTAATCGAGAAGCTCACACCGATTCTTCGTGACAAATGGTACGAGTACAACTTCACGCATCATGGAGAAGAAGCGAACCTGAAGAAGCTCTCTACCTACCTGAACCACGAAGCGGACAAGTGCGGTCCATACGCCGCGCTCGAGCAGATCAACAACAGCGAACCTACACCCGTGAGTGCGAGGGAGAAAGCTGCGAAGAAGACGACAGAACGTACCTACGCCGCCGAGAACACACACAAGGAAGAAGAGGACGGCTGCCCTATGTGCAAACAGGCTCACAAATTACCTGAATGCACTAGGTTCACCGAGAAGACGACTGACGAGCGCTGGGAAATAGCGAAACAGAACAAGGTGTGCTTCCGCTGCCTACGTAGCACACATCGCCGCTTCTCATGTAAAGCGAAGCCCTGCGGTGTCTCCGGCTGCAAACTGAGCCACCACAAGCTCCTGCATCATGAAGCCGCGAAGAAAGAAGAGAAACACGAAGAAGTCACCGCGTCCACGACACAGAAGCCGACCGTCGCAGCGAACAAGAGCGAGCGCCCCCGCGCTTACTTGAAAATAGCGCCCGTGGTACTTACTGGCCCTCACTCCAGTATAGAAACCTACGCACTGTTCGATGAGGGAAGCACCATCACGATGATCGACGTGGACGTGGCCAACTCTCTCGGCCTCGAAGGCCCCACTGATCAGATGTGGGTACAAGGAGTCAGCGGCAAAGAAGTTCGACACTCGAAGAGCAAGAAAGTCGACTTCGCCATACGGGGCAAGCACGCACAAGAAGAGTTCAAGCTTGAAGACGCACGCACAGTCGAGAAGCTCGACTTCATCACTCAGACGGTGAAGAAAGAAGAAGTCGACGACTGCAGCTACCTGAACGATATTCAAGAGGAACTTGCCTACGAGGGGGCATCGCCGAAACTACTCATCGGCCAGGACAACTGGGACTTAATTGTCTCGAGGGAAGTCCGAGACGGCCGCCGTGACCAGCCTGTGGCATCTCGCACACAGCTCGGCTGGGTACTGCACGGCTGCCGCACCACACAGAGCAAACCTGTGAACTTCTGCGGGTACGTCACGTGCGTGGAAGAATCAATGGAGAAAATGATGAAACACTGCTTCGAGCTGGAGTCCCTGGGCATCGAAGCGAGAAAACCGACGACAGATCCAGAAGAGCAAGCCACGAGAAAACTGGAAGAGGAAAGTCGCCGGCTGCCCGATGGTCGCTTCGAAACTCGGTTGCTATGGAAACGAGAAAATGAGAAAATACCTAACAACCGTGAAGACGCACTGAAACGACTCTGCAGCCTCGAACGCAAGTACGACCGTGACCCCGATCTCAAGCAGAAGTATGAAGAGCGCATGGACAATATGCTGAAGTCCGGATATGCCGAGCCCGCCACCACACTCCCGACGCAAGACAGAACGAGGTACCTGCCGCACTTCGCCGTCTGCAACCCCGAGAAGAAGAAGATAAGACTGCTGCACGACGCCGCAGCGAAGTCACATGGACGCAGCCTGAACGACATGCTGCTGACCGGCCCCGACCTGCTTCAGTTGCTTCCTGGGGTGGTCATGCGGTTCAGACAGTATCTCTACGCAGTCAGCGCGGACATCAAGGAGATATTCATGCAGATACGCATCAAGGAGTGCGACAGAGATGCTCTGCGCTTCCCCTGGCGCAGCAACCGGCGGGAGGGTACACCAGACGAGTACCGCATGACGTCTGTCATCTTCGGCGCATCATCGTTACCGTGCACGGCACTCTGCATCAAGAACAGAAACGCCAGAGACTTCGCCGACACGCACCCCGAGGTCATCCGAGCAATTGAGAAGAACCACTACATGGACGACTACCTGCAAAGCTTCACGTCGGTGGAGGAGGTCGACGAGATACATCAACGAGCAGGCTTCGAACTACGCGAATGGGCATCGAACGAGCGACGAGTACTACGCGATCTCATCACCGACGCCGGGACAGCTACGATCGACATCGGCGGGAGCGAAATAGAGAAGACACTCGGCCTCATGTGGCACGTACATGAAGACAATGTCGGCTTTAACACTCATAAGACGCCGGCTGAGGTGCTACGAGGGGACCGTCCGCCGTCGAAACCGCCGCCCGCGGCCTACTGGAGAATGCAACGAGCAGACGGCAGCGTGAAGGTCACACTGGCCAGGGCGAAGAACAGAGTCGCACCAATCAAGCCTACGTCAATATCGCGGCTGGAACTACAGGCTGCGGTACTCGGGAATCGCATCTCGAACACAACTCGATCGGAACACGATTATGAAGACATCACGAGAAGAGTGTTCTGGGGCAACTCACAGACGGTGCTGGCGTGGATACGAGCTGAGCCACGCATATTCAAGACCTTCGTCGCTCACAGGTTCGCTGAAATCGAAGAATCTACGAAGAAAAACGAGTGGGGATGGGTACCTACAGCCGAAAATGTCGCTGATGACGCAACTCGAGCCACGCCGCACGACTTCGACCGGCCCGAGTTACTGCGGCATTCTGAAGAACACTGGCCCACGGAGAACAAGGAACCAGTACCCAAGACCGGCGAGGAAAAGGAGAGCTGCGCCGTCGTGTCGCTCGGACACACGTGGAAGAATGCACGACAGCAGGAGAGCACGACAGCACTGGAGGCAAGCTCAACAGGGGGCAGAGGTGGATGCAGGAGTACCTACCGCTACTCCAACACCGGCGGGAGCCTCACAGCACCGGCAGCCAACCGAAGATCGGCGAACTGGTCATCGTGTGCGACTCCAACAACCCGCGCAACACCTGGCCCCGAGGACGAGTCACAGCTGTCTACCCAGGGAAGGACAATATTGTGCGAGTCGCCGATATCACTACGAGCAACGGGCACGTGCTGCGAGCAACGGACACGTGCTGCGTCGACCAACGAAGAGGATCGTCGTGCTGCCAGTAGAATCGCAAGATAGCGACGGCGGGAGAATGTTCACGACGAAAACCTAGCATAAGATTAGATTAACATGTATAAGTAATAGTTTCGTATAGCATAGTTTATAAGTTGTTATACTTTGATATCATTGGTTGTAAATATTAGAGTTAGGTATCTCACCTTATCAACTATCGGTTGCGTGACCAATTCTGAGTACTTAAGTAGGGTCATTTTGGTACGCAAATTGTCATTCAGGAAACAGAAGCCGAACAATAAAGAACACTGGAAAACCTGAAGGAGACTTTCAAAATACAGTCCACCCCTAACACTTACTAATTTAAAGTTGTGGTTTGATAGCAAATTAGAAAAAAATATGTCCTTGTATGCTTTTATACTGTATTTTAATTTGTCATGTAAGTATTTATACTTTTTAAAGTACAATAAAGTATTCATAAATAAAAGGTTGAGCACCCCTGGAATCTTGGATGGGGTAAATGCCACTACAAGAAATTAGGGTATGTAGGCGCCATAGCCCCGAAAATTTTTGATCAACTAATTCTCCTTAACTAAGCGCAGTATTTAGTTTACAAGCCAATAATTAGCTACGTTAGTAGTAATTCTATAAATTATATCTACTTAAACTTGTAAAAAGCTCTTCCAAGCACAAAAAAAACCGGCCAAGTGCGAGTCGGGCTCGCGCACAAAGGGTTCCGTAGTTAAATCAACCTATCTCAAAAACTATAAGAGATACTTTGATCAAACCAAAAATCGTTGAAAGAGTTAATTAGCATGCATCACCTCTATTTTTTTTAGAATTTTATACCCCGTAGTTATAAAAATAGAGGGGGGGGGACATACTTTTTACGACTTTGAGAGCTGATATCTCAAAAACCGTTCACTTTAAGAAAAATGTTTTTTAGAAAACTTTATATCATTTTAAAAGACCTTTCCATTGATACCCCACACGGGTATGTACATCGAAAAAAAAAATTTCATCCCTCAGTTACATATATGGGGGGCCCCACCCCCAATTCTTTTTTTTACTATTTAGTGTCATATTTTTGTAGCGGTTCATACAACACATATTCCCATCAAATTTCATCACTGTAGTACTTATAGTTTCCGAGTAAATCGGCTGTGACAGACGGACAGACGGACATGACGAAACTATAAGGGTTCCGTTTTTGCCATTTTGGCTACGGAACCCTAAAAAACTAGTGAAAGAGGCATTAGCCCCACTAGGGGTTATTGCGCCTAAAAATCCCATTTTTTGTAGAAACGTCGTTTACACGTAGAAGATATTTAAAATTGCATCAAAATATGAAACTAGATTAAATTTCCTAATATGTATCACAAGTTATAGCTTAATAGGGCGTATAGTCTGATTGTTATGATCAAATGAATTTGAAAGTCAAAGTATTGTGGCGCAATGGCCCCGGTTGACCTTAATACTTTTGCAACCACCTGTAGAAACTGTAAGTACCTATACGTAGTACTGGAAAAGATGTTGTGGCGCTCCTCGGCAGAGGCCTATGTCCAGCAGTGGACAATAATCATGATGAAGATCACCAAAATTTAGCTTTAGTATGAATATTTTAATCTATAGTTAAAATTTATTTACATCTTATGTAGGTAGTAATAAAAATCTTTGAATCCGAAAATACCAGAATATACAACACACAGTTGACTATGAAAAACTTAGTAAGAACATAATTTTTAAATTTTTATGATGTTGATTTAACGTTTAAGAAAAAACAGTTATATTTTTTATATTACTGCGCAGTACTGTACGGACTAAATAATAGGTATTAAGATTAATAATTGAGTATTCCCGCCTAATTAAAATGGTTGAACTCGAGGTATTTCGTACACAGACGCTAATGGGAATGTAATAAGTATACAAAATATGTAGGCTCTACATAATTTATATACCTACCTACAGTTAAATTTGATTAACTTCGTGATATGTTTACTCACTTGGCAATAAATAGGTGAGTAAGTACATAAATTAATTAATACTACGGTTGGTCTTCTAAAGTACTTATACAAGCTGTAGCAATAAGGGTATTCTAAGCCGAAACCTACATGTGCAGCATATATCTGAGCCCGAAACTGAAATCAGGATTTCAAAATTCGCGTTTTTTTTTTAAATTATTTTTCATAGAAACTATGTTGGTCACGTGACCTTTTACTATGGAGAATGACTTTTATTTTTCGTGAATTTTGAAAATTTGATTTCAGTTTAGATATACTATGTTGCACATGTAGGTTTCGGCTTAGTATACCCTTTTTGCAACACCCTGTATACAACAACAAAGAACGGAAAACACAACTCAAATATTTTGAGAATAAATTAAAATGTGGGGACATCTCACACACGGTCATCCGTCCCCAATCTGGATAGGACCTGTAATTATGGATGTAGGACAGCTTTTGGGACAAAATGGGGCAAAAATGCATATAATGAATATACTCACGAGCAAAGAAACAGTTTAATCAGCCTCAATATTTTTTAAAACACAAAATATTTTTTTATTAAGTACTTACACGTTTCACATTGTAAGTTGCTATGAATATATTGTTTTTTTTATTTGTATTTTTATCTTTTACATTATTTTTATTTATTTCATTTTCTATTTCTGTCTGTGTCTCTGTTATATTGGAGGGTTTTGGTCTTATACTCCCGCGGAGACCAGCCGGATTGGGAGTTGTTGATCGTTCTTCATTTTGTTTATTTTTTCTTTCTTTGAGTGTGCTCGAATTGTATGTTTCGATAAAGACTTTGTTTTCATTAGTATGACATGCTGTTTGTGTTTCTGGTTGCTAGCTTTCTACTTGATTAATCATCTCTTTTTCTGTATTTTTCGGTAAATTTAATTTGACTGGGCTTTTTCTTATGTTTGTATCTGGTTTATTAGTTTTTTCATTAGATTTATTTGCATTAAAATTGGATGTGTACGATTTCATACTTTTTTGGGTTTGTGCCGTTGGAGTGGTCTTAGGAAATGTTCTGTTTTTCTTCGACAATGGCTCTTTCACTTTACCACTTGAGAAGCTTGCAGAGGTGTCTAGAGCCTCCGCGTTCTGGCGGGGTGGTGATGGGCTTAAGATAAGCGGTCGTTTTTTGTTACCATGTTCCATTATAATTAGTTTCCCACTCTTAATTACAGCTTTATTTCCTTTCTCTACTTCTTTTTGTAAATTCAATTTCACTGTTTTTCGTTTTTCCATTTCTTTTTTAGTGAAGTCTTGTTTGATGTAGGTACCTGTATTGTCCAATTTATTTTTGTTTTTTAATATTTCAATTTTTTTCCCCAACGTGGTAGTGGCGAATACAATAGGTCTTGTGGTTTTACTGGTGTTTCCAATTCTCCTTACAAATTCTATTTCATTTCGAGAAATTTCCACTTCCAAAGTTGCCGATAGGATTCCCAACAGTAGCGATTCAAGTTCACTGTAAGATTTTTCTTCTTCAGCCACCCCGACCTTGTCTAAAAATGAAAAGTTTATAGAATTAATGCATTGCTTAGAAAATATAAAATACGATATAATCGGTTTGTCCGAAGTGAGAAGAATTGGCTGCAACATTGAAGAATACAACAATTCTATACTGTGCTACAAAGGCGAAACTCAAGGCTTATACGGAGTTGGGTTTCTCATTAAAAAAACACATGAAAGATAATATAAGAAACTTCATTGGTCTGAGCGAAAGAGTGGCTATATTAAAACTTCGGATTGAAAATGATGATTGGAGTATTATCCAGGTGTATGCTCCAACAGAAGATGCAAGTAGAAAAAATGACGATGAGTTGGAAATATTCTATGCAACTTTGGAAAATGCCTTGGCTATCTGTGACAAAAATGTAATGGTCATAGGAGATTTTAACGCAAAAATAGGACACCAAAAAGAACACGAAGACTCAATTATGGGAAAATTCGGCTATGGGAGAAGAAGTGAGAGAGGCGATATTCTTGTTCAGTTTGCACTAGAAAACAATCTCAGCATTATGAACTCCTTTTTCAAGAAAAAACCCAATAAGAAATGGACATGGCAGTCACCCGATGGCAACACAAAAAACGAAGTAGACTTTATACTTACTAATAAACCAAAATTATTTAATGATGTGGACGTCCTTACTTCCATCAAATTTTCTTCTGATCACAGAATGGTTAGAGCCGCTCTATCCTTAAATGAACCAAAAAGTAGTAGAGTTACATACTCAAATGTAAAAAAATGTTGTACGAAAAAAGAAAAAGACATAACTACATACCTCAGACAGCTAGAAGCAAACAAAGAAAAACTAGAGCTACGTGAAAATGATACCGTTCAAAGCTATTATGACAGACTTATCAGAACATTGGAAGAGAGCTTGAGCCTAACAAGAGAGAGTAAGGGAAAAGAAAAAGAACACAAAAGTATATTGTCAGATGAAACCAAAAAACTTATAAAGAGAAGACACGACGTACAACATACGAAACCGAAAACAGCAGAAATTAAAAGGGAGCTTAGTAAATTATACAAAGAAGTAAATAAAAAAATTCGAAAAGATTACCAAACGCATAGAATGGAAACTATAGAAAGACACATGAGAAACACAGGTAGTGTCAAAAGAGCATATAAAGAATTAAATACTCACAAAACATGGATCCCTAGTCTAAAAGGAAATCTTGGCGTCTCAACTGACAGAAAGAGCATACTTGAGATAGCGACCAACTATTACAGTTCTCTTTACTCAGAACCACGTGGAACTAAACCACAACAAAAAGATGTCAGAAACGAAACGGATAATTTTTACGCCATTAATGCACATTTTTCAAAAGAAGACCAAATTCCTTTGTTTGACGAGATAGAAATAATTCAAGAAATTAAAAGACTCAAAGTAGAAAAAAGTCCAGGGCCGGACAATATTGTCAATGAAGCAATAAAAATAGCAGCAACAAAGCTAGCGACACCATTAGCTCATCTATTTAACCTGATTATAAGTACACAATTGGTACCAAGTGAATGGACAAAATCAAACATAATCCTTCTTTACAAAAAAGGAGATCCAAATGATGTGGGAAACTATCGTCCGGTTAGTCTCCTGTCTAGCATATATAAACTGTTTTCAGCTTGTATGCAAAAGAGGCTCAGCCCAAAAATTGATAAGAACCAACCAATAGAACAAGCAGGATTTAGGAAAGGGTTTTCAACAATAGATCATATCCATACCATTGAGCAAATTGTCGAAAAATTTAAGGAGTTTCAAAAGCCTCTGTATCTAGCCTTTATCGACTATAAAAAGGCATTCGATTCAATCCTACATGATTCTATTTGGAAGTCTTTAAATGAAAATGAGATAGAAAGTGAATACATTGAAACTCTAAAATACATGTACGCGCGCTGCACCAGCAATGTCAAGCTAGAAAGAAAAGGACCAGACATAAAAATCGAGAGAGGTGTCAGGCAAGGAGACCCCATTTCACCAAAAATATTCATAGCAGTACTAGAATCAGCAATAAGAGAACTAGACTGGAAAAAGTATGGACTCTACATGCATGGAAAACGCATAAATCATCTAAGGTTTGCTGATGATATCGTCTTAGTATCAGAGAATTTTAATGATTTCGAACAAATGGTAAAGTCTCTAAATGCAGCCAGCAATGCTGTAGGCTTGGAAATGAATCTAAACAAAACTAAACTGATGACAAACGGTTTACAAAGAAACCTAAGTATCGATGGTAATGTGCTGGAATACGTCGATAAATATGTATACCTTGGTAAACAAATATCCTTTAATAACAAAAATAACGAGGAGGAAGTTGACAGAAGAATTAAACTGACGTGGAAAAAGTTTTGGGCCATGAAAGAAATTTTAAAAGGAAACCTACCACTTCATCTGAAGAAAAAAGTAATGGACCAATGTATCTTGCCCTGTCTTACTTACGCATGTCAAACATGGAAATTTACCAAAAGAATTAAAGAAAAAATTCGAACATGTCAGAGGGCTATGGAGAGAAGTATCACGAGAACAAGTAAGCTAAAGAAAATAAGACACAGTGAGATAAGAAAGAAAACAAACTTCATTGATGCTCTTCAATATGCTCGATCCTTAAAATGGAAATGGGCCGGCCACGTCGCAAGACTAGAAGATGGAAGATGGACACTGACAGCTACCACCTGGCCGGGGCCATCAGGCAAGCGCAGACGAGGCAGACCGTATGCCCGCTGGGAAGACGACATTGTAGAGGTTGCTGGTACACAGTGGACTCAATTGGCTCGTGATAGAGAGAGATGGCTACAATTGGAGGAGGCCTTCACCCAATAAAGGGGTTCCTGCAAGCTGCATGAATAGTATTAAGAAATGTTTTTAAAAAATTAATTACGCATAAAAAGAAATTCAATTCAATACCATTAAATTTAATATATGTAATGTGAATGTATTCAAGTAAATTTTATAGAAAATTTATTTTAATTGATTTGTAAGTAAGCATAGAAAATTTATTGTAAGTGTATTTAAATTCATAATTAATTATAACTACTACTTTATGTGTGATAGATTGTTTGTCGGCATGCACGAAATAAAAGGCTTTTTTATTTTTTTATTTTTATTTTATTTATTTATTACTTACACGTTTTTATTTTGGTTATATTCTGGTGAGCTTTTAAATGTAGTTCAATATTGTACACGGCGTCATTAAGCTAGCCTTTTCCGCTTAGGATTAACTTGGTGCTTTTCTCCCTGGAACTTTTTCATTGCCAGTGTGTGTATAATACTTAAATAGTATCAAAAATGTAACAAGTTCTTAAAATACTTCTTTTCTTTCCCTCTTTCGAAACACTAGAACTTCCAAAAGTTTGCAGAACTCGCGAAATCTCCCCTCTAGTTATAACTTTTATCGATAAACCAAGTTTCGTCACTATCAAAGGAAATCGGTAATAAATTAACGGGTGACCTTTTCAAAGGATTACAAGTGTGTTATCAGAGCCGTCGGCCGCGTGGAGACGAAAACCAAAAATACGACAATATTATACAGGATGTTCATTTTTCTTAGCGTGTCGTAACAGTAACAAACATACTAGAGCAGTGGGGCTACCACCAGCGAAACGTAACTTGTATGGATCTGACAGATGTTTCAAAGGCGAGTGACGCTGCTTATGGTTTTTTTATTGCTAATGTGTCGGTGGTGGTACGGCAGCTGGTTTAGGGTTTATTACCGTGAAACGAAGAATACTATTAAGTACTTAATAATAAAATATTCCTAACTCAAATAATATAATTATTAGAAAGTAAATACTTATAAATAATACTTAGTTCTATTCAGTTTGCAGATTTTGAGCCGATTCGTATGCATTCGGCTAAAATTTATAATTCTCTATTTATAAATATTTTATACATAGGGTTAAGATACACGTAGACGTGGTGTATGTATAGGTAATAACGACGTGGTGTTAATGCTTCCGGTTTATGACTTCAGCAAATATTAAAGGAGCTATGACAATAGACTTTAACAGACTGTATGCCAGTTGCCACAGCTAAGAAAGCGTCTATCTTTCGTAGGATAAATGGATTGTTCTACATCACTCCACCTTCGGTCTACGCTGAGAATACTGCATCATGCTGTATAATACGTCTTCCAATAGCCATCTGCGAAATCTCGAGCGTCGGCGGAATTGACGTGACTTGTCTTAGCATACATTTGCCTTGATTATCCTAACTAATATTATAAATGCGAAAGTAACTGTGTCTGTCTGTCTGTCTGTCTGTCTGTCTGTTACTCTTTCACGCCAAAAGTACTGAACGGATTTGAATGAAATTTGGTATAAATATGGTCTAGACCCTGGGAAAGAACATAGGCTACTTTTTATCCCGGAATTCCCACGGGTACAGTTTTTAAGGCGAAGCGAAGCGCGCGGGAACAGCTAGTATTCTATATTTTTATTAGATTTATGTGTTTAGGAGTTTTATAAAACTACTAGCTGTTCCCGCGCGCTTCGCTTCGCCTTAATAAGTTTTTCTGTGGGAAATCCGGGATAAAAAGTAGCCTATGTTCTTTCTCAGGGTCTAGACCACATGTATACCAAATTTCATTCAAATCCGTTCAGTAGCGTGAAAGAGTAACGGAAGACACAGTTACTTTCGCATTTATAATATTAGTTAGGATATTAGTTAGGAATTAGGATGATGGTTTTTTAATGAAGCTTCTAGACAGGGCTTGTCTGTGAATGATGCACTGTATTTCATCAAGTAACCATTAAATTAGTTCAGTAATTTATTATACAACTACCCACACAATTGTGAAAAATAATTATGTGTATTTTAATAATGTTCCAATATTTCTATTTTAATAATGTTCCAATTTATTAACTGTGTTCATGTCATGTATGTAGGTAGTTAGTCCAGTACAAATTTAATGTTTATGTTTTGTATTGTATTGTGTATGTTTGTGAATTAGTGTGAATATAAATGGTATGAATTTGTATGAATTTGAATTTGAAATTCTCGAGTCTCATGTAAGTACCTTCATTTTCTTTCCATCCATTTTCAATTTTCTTTCCATTCCTACTCAATCGGCACGGCTAACGCTGGTCTGGACTATTATATGATATTTTTCTCTATTACTTTTTACAAGCTTCGCCTTAAGACAATAATGGCTTATACACACTATGACAGGGTGTGAGCTTCAAAGAGTAACAAACATCCATACTCACCAAACTTTGTGTTTATAACTTAAGTAGGTTCACTAGGATATGATCATGAAAATTTTCCTGAGTTATTTTACAGTCAGTAGTTGAGTTATTAAAAACTAGTTTCTGATCTAAACTTTTCAAATATATGCTAAAGTTTAATTTCAAACAGAAACTTATACTCGTACGTATGCGCAATTTTATTATGCATCTAAAATAAATGTCAGCATTTCAGTAATAAAAGAGACACCGTTTCATAGATTTCCATTTCAAAGGATGCTGTGAACAAGAGTATGTTGTGTTCCATTTATTTTTAAGTTTTGTCTCTTCACGCTTGACTTTACAGTAAGTATATGAAATCGTTTTCCCTCGGATAGTATAGCTTTACAATGGTGAAGGATATTTTTTAAATCGGTCTTTGTAAACAAACAATGAAAATATATAAATTATGAAGTATAAATATTTCCTGTTTATAATATAGGTGTAGATTTTGCCATTGATCTGCCACCTATTTGCATCCTAACACACTCGCGAGCAATGAAATAGTTCCACTTACAAAATGCCGACTCTAGATACCATTTTTTTTTACACATGTAAAGCTGCGTACAGACTGTGCCAACGAACGCCAACGGTTATCCCAACGATGGATATTTATCATACATAATATAGGGCAGATTGCAGCAACGAAGGTCAACGAAACCCGTTCGTTGGCGTTCGTTGGGCCGGTATGTAGGCAGCTTAATTTAAAAAAAAAACACTCACGCCTTGTACTAATGTACTCCCTTACGGGGTAGGCAGAGGTGCATTGCTGCGCACTTTTCGCCAGAGTGTTTCCAGATAGCAATTTAAACTTGTTTCAGCCTTGCATTAAGTTTGAACTGCCAAATGAGAAGACTTGCAACAAGTCTGACGAAGCAAGTGTGTAAACTTGTGGCAAGTTTAAATCAAACTTTCTAGTTTCCCTTGAACAAACTTGCTGTATTTTTGACACGACAAAACAAATTGGCATAATTATCGGGTTAAAAAGACTGCAATGTCGGCGCATTGTGGCAGGGTGCTGCGTCGACCAGGAGAAACTGACTCTGCTTGCGAGTCGAGAGGGTACACCGGAGTCCGCGTTCTTCTATGGTCGAGGTTGTGACCAGTTATTATAACTTGCTGCCCAACGGTTAGTTTTGAGGCTCTGTATATATAGCAGCGTAGGTAAAAAACTTCGAATGCGCGATGCGATGTAGGATTTCATAGAGAATTGCTTCGTTTCCATACATGTTCCGTGTGTTGCGTTCCGAGCGCCATCTGTTGATTGTGTGTCGAGGTGTCCGCCACATGCTTATTTGAGAGGAATAATAAAGCTCTCTAAATAAAAATAAGAAGAGAAAATTGCAACAGAAAATTAAATCTTTAAACAAATATCTGCCCCAGCCGGGAATCGAACCCGGGACCTTCGGCATAGCAGTCAGGGCCACTATATAACCACTACTTTCACAAGCTTACAGCAAATTTGAAATAAACTTGCCATAGGAAATTCGACGTTGCAAATATATATCACACAAAAAACAAACTTGAAGCAAGCTTATATGTTATCTGGGTTATGTTAGTCCCAATGTAATAGGGGGCGGGCCTATTGCCATTTTACGGGCACATCCAAGACCCGAGAATAAATTTCTGTGTTTAAACAAAATCTGCCCCAGCCGGGATTCGAACCCGGGACCATCGCCTCAGTAGTCAGGGTCACTAACCACTACGCCATTCGGTCGTCATTTAAAATACGTTTTAAGTTGACTTTCCTGAGGTACTTAGGTACTTAGATCGTATAGAAAGTGAAAATATGAGCATGGCAGTGAAAGTGATTCTCGGATATCTGAAGTAATACCAACTTTACTTATTATCTAAGTACTTGATGTGATTATGTTTCTTTATTATCATGTATCTAGAAAAACGTGTTATTTATGTATAATGAAAAAAAGAGTTCATTCTTATTAAAAAAAAAACAATAGTGTTAATTGCATTGAAATAAGTAAAATCTTACCACAAAACAGATAGAAGATAGATGAAATTTCTTAACCTTGTGCATCTTAAATCTTGAAAACCAAAACGCAAAAAAACAAAAACATCATTTCATTTTTAGTCTCGTTACGATGGAAATAAAACTGCTCACGTGACCGCCAAATACTTATGACCTTTTCTCAAATTTTGTACGATTTCCTTGAACTAAGACCCCACGTATTGTGTACAGGGCAATACCATTGAAAACTTTACAGGAAAAAAATTAAAACAACAACAAAATAATAAACAAACAATCCTACACAGTACTTACTTAGCCTTTCATGAGAAAATATTCAACATTGAAACCTGACAAAGTATTAAAAAGGAAAAGTACAACAATGGTCAATTTTCCACTTTCTATTCAGCAGTATTAGAAAAAATTACCCAACCTAACCCAACAACTTGACGAAATGTGGAATGGGTGCAACTTATCCTTGGACTCAACCTTATTTCCTACGTCATAAGTCGACTGATTCCCGCCGTCTCTCGTCTTTTGTTCATTATACTCCATCGTACTTATAGTATAGTAATATTATAAACGCGAAAGTTTGTAAGTATGTATGTATTTTCATAAAATGTGTTTGCACTACACTGATGATGTCCTGGAATAACACATAGGCAAATTTTTATCCCGTAATTCCCACGGGGAAACTGTTTAAGGTGAAACGGAGCTTGCAGGCTAGTATATTAAATATTGTAAAAGGGACACATTTTTCTCTGTATGTCAGTAGTATACGTATGTATATGTATGTTTTGAAACTCAAAACTACTGAACTGATTTCGAAGATTCTCAATGATAATGCTACATTATTCCAGAGGACTAAGTATATTAGTTATGTAATTTTTATGCCGGAATTCAAACGGGAAACCCATAAAAACGGTGCAAAGCTCGTGCGGTAAAGCTAGTTATGAATAAGTAGGTAGGTGGAGAGATCTACAGATGCACTTGATACAAAAATAAAATAAAGCAGACAGGCACTAGAATGTCTAGAATGCCGGGATGAAGTTTGTATTGTGCGCAAATATCAACAAGTATGTGGCATTGCATTTGAGATTTTTATATTCTTATTCCGAGTAGGATCTTTTCATTGTACCCGAGTGTCCATACAAAAAAATAGATAGCAATGGACAAAAAGTATTTTCAGCTGTGTTTCAGCATTGAAATACGAGTAGGTAGTTACCTATCATTTTATTGGCATACCTAGTTAATCAAAAGTTTAACCATGTACCTATTGTAAGTAATAAATAGGCGCTAACCATGTTCTATTCATAATAACGTACTTAATACAATGACGAATTCCTTCGTCATAGACTTAATACGCTTCAAACCATCTGGTAGGTTGCATTTGTCAAAAAGATCGTGTTATTTAACTTACAACCTGTTATATAGTGCCACAAACTTATCTGTTCCGGTGAGAGCGAACTAAATTGGTCCATATAATCTATGTCAATATGAAATTCATTAGTACAGTAAGTAATGAGGTATGGACCAATTTAGTTCGCTCTCACCGGAACAGATAAGTTTGTGGCACTATAACGAGTTGTGACAGTGATGTGGATATTGTGGTATAATCCAATCAAAGAAACATCTATTATTTGCTGCATCCATCTTAGCAGTAGTTATAGTGCCACAATCTTATCTGTTCCGGTGCTGACGTCGCTGTGATTGAATCCAGTGATGCCATCGAATAAATTTTGCCTATTTCTGGTTTAAACGACAATGCATTTCTGCTATTACCTATTGTTATAATTAGGTACATTCATAAGTACTTATAGATAAATCAAAATATAGGGTCGATAGTAAATGAAAGAGGATATAATATATATCAAACGACATTTGTTGTATGGAAATTTTGTCCACGGCGAACAGAAATAAAATTAGTTCTGGTTATGTTCTGATATAGAAGATTAAATCTAGATTAAAATGGTATAGGTAATATATGTGGGTCGTGGGAATAACGAGATACGACTTAAAAAAAACTATTAATTATTATTTTTGAACACTTTATTTTACATTTTATAGAGTAAATAGAAACAAGAGCATACAATTAAAAGAAATTCAGACAGTGTGCAAAGGCTAATTCATCATCATCACGACCCATCACGTCCCCACTGCTGGGGCACGGGTCTCCTTCCAAAGGGTAATTGCCAAAAAGCAATTTCTTTCAGCCAACTCTTGATAGGCTGGGAAAACAATGACTTGTCATAAATCATCATTATTTCGTCTAAAATCGCTGCAGGTGCGAGAAATTCTTCTTGGTATACTGCCTAAGATTTAAAGTATCATGTCATGTCCTCACACCTGTAATCAAAGAAAAATAAAGATTATATACTTTTCATCACGAGTATCACGAACCATCCCGTCCCCACTGCTGGGGCACGGGCCTCTCGGGAAAATATTTAATAAAATTACATGGAGTATATGGGTAAAATTATTCGTCATATTTGGCAACACTAACCTGTAGCCGCTGCAACTCGTTCTCCCACTTTTTCAAACGGAATTAAAGGCGCCTGAATATGTTATTCTTCCTGCATAAAAGCCAATATATATAGTACTACTTTTCTTGCATCACATTACAGCGCTTTTGGCATTATTTCACCCAGAAAATCACAAAACAAATTAAATAACGTAGCGTCAGCCTCTTCGCAGAAATTGACAACTCAAATAACGCACAGAGTATGAAATGACGTTTGACAATGACGTCTCGTTAGTTGCACATTTTGACCACCGGAACAGATAAGATTGTGGCACTATACCTATACGAAAACTTGACAAAAGTTTCGTTTCCATCCGCATCCGGCAATTTTCGTCGTTATTATCCTGAGGCATTCGAGCACGAATCTTGCCAGGGCCAAAGAGGTTGCATACCACATTGCAAGTTGCACTCGAAGACTGGAGCAGATTGAATCCCCACTTGATTGGTAGGTTGAGGCACTGTGCTTCATGCATGAACTTGTATTATGTTACGTGCCTCGAGCTATAATCCTCCAAAATTTAAAGTCAATAGAAACTATTTCTGATGATGCCAAAAAATAGTCGTGAAATAGTCATAAATAGTCGTGTTTTCCAAAAAAATAGTCGTATCATACTTTCGGAGTTAGAGCTATACTTTATGGAGGATTATAGCTGGAGGTCTCCAGCTATAATCCTCCAGCCTCTGCAGAACAAACGGTAAGGCCTATCGACTTGGTTAAGGTCTCAAAAAATAGTCGTGAAATAGTCGTAATGACATGCCAAATTTCAGAAATAGTCGTCAAAAGATAGCAGAGATATAATGGTACTTTGCTGCAGCCCTGGTGGAGGATTATAGCTGGAGGTTTTGAAAATATCGAATATCTTTGGAACTACTATGACTATCGGTTTGAATTATGTCTCAAAAAATAGTCGTGAAATAGTCGCTTCTGTTTATTATAATTTTAAGCTTGATAAAAGCTGTTACATAATGATATCAAATTCTTCATACAAATCAAAGTGGACGAGAATGCCAAAGCGAGCCAGTTCACAAAAATAATAGCACTGAATACAAAAATAAAAGCAATAGCATTGAATTACTCATGTCGAATTTATCTTTAAATCATTTATTTCGTCATACTTTGCATCAATAGTATCTAAACGAATCTTTGGCATGACATTTTATTGCTTTTGCTCCTAGCCTTTACCTTACTGTGTACAGAGAAAACGTATGCCTATACACGCACACATTTATCTCTGTTATCTTGACAAACGATAGCGATGACGACTACGGCGATTTAGTACCTAGGTCAGTTATTGTCATCCCTTACTATCCCGTGATCAGACAAATATTGCTATCCTTGTCTCCTTTCTAACCGGCATGCATCGCACGCATAGAACGCGTGAACGACCGCGTCACCGGTAACATCTTGACAAGCTATAGCAAACCGGTATTTATTACGTCCCTTATGTGACCGCCGCCGCGCGCCGCCACCGGTGATGTTGGGGTTAGTATTTTGCATGTTTTGTTTGATAATTTGTTTACAGTTTAGTGCAAACTATGGTCACGATCGGTGTTATTGTTGGTTGTTAAAATATTGTGAGTGCTCTATACGCAAATGAATATTCAAGATGTTATATTCTAAAAGATATTAGTGGATGCAGATAAGAGTGTTTAGTGAGAGCTATGTTTGAATATTGCAAGTAAGTATCCTTTATACTCAATATCAAAGCAAGCCATCCCATTTTGTTATGCTCAGCTTATTTACTAACATGATTTTTGTTGAAGTAACGTAGCTAAATTATTTTTTAATATCTATGCTTAATATGTATGGGGATTGTTATTCAATTAGCAATTTTACACTATGAGCGAGTAAATTGTGCATACATGCAATCAAAGCATTCATGTACATAATATATCTTAGTAGATACGAAAATATGTGGGTATCATCGATTACCTACATATTATTATGGTAGACCTGGTTAAATATGGATATTTACCCCTCAATAGCAAAAAAAGGCGTTTTAGTTTGTATTTCTGAATGAAACTAGGCAAATAAATATATGTATAAAAAAAATTATGTGTAACCTACCTATAAGCCTAGCCATTATTATTTCAGGTGAAAACACAGCCTATCGATGTAATGCGCGGATAAATTATCATGACTGCATTGATGTAATGCGCTAAAAAACTGCAATGACTCCGAATACATAATTACCAGATAACAAATCCTGGGTAAGAATTTATCACTATTTTCATATATGGTATTGTGCTAGGCCTATACAGTGTTGTGGTGCTGAAGTTGATAAAGTTATAACAGCCAATTTACTTGTCAAAACTCATTTGTACCTATCAGTTACAAGCGACAAAAACGTGTTTCTGAACTAAATACCTATGTAAGTAATTCACACCCTGAGAAATTTCATACAAGTTTCAAACGCACCGTCCGACCAAACCGGTTTTGGACAAAAGCCAAATGGTTTTCTCAGCTATCTCTTTCGCTCAAAAACAATAGAGGTCGGTTATCGGACATATATATTGAAAAAAGCGAATACATTAATGAACAGTATTTCTACTCTACCCTTTTCACACAAAAGTTCGCAGTTTCAAGTTATTGTTGCAATAAGTTACTGATAAGAAATTTTACTCCACTGTTTGCTGTGGTCTCCAAATGACAATAAATTACCAAACAAATAGTCTAGGTGAAATAACGTTATTACTACTCGTATATCATATAAATATGTATATAATATTAATATTAAAAACAAATATTTTTATTAATAAGACGTTAATTTGTCTTATTTTTTTTTCAGCGCAGCTTACGTGTATTTTTCAATAACGTCGCAAGCTACAGTGGCTGTTCATAATTTTTGCAAGTTCTACACCTACAGGATTCAGTTATCTGGGCATTATAGATACCCTATTATCACCTACGAAGTTATTTAGGTATATTTATTAAAACCATTATACAAGGTGTTGCAAAAAGGGTATACTAAGCCGAAAGCTACATGTGCAGCATGGTATATCTAAGCCCGAAACTTAAATCAGAGTTTAAAAATTCGCGAAAAAAATATATCATTTTCCATAGAAAGTTAGTTGGTCACGTGACTTGTTTAATGAATAACTTAAGTATTGATAAAAGTACTTTCGGCCGGTGATTGAAATTAAATGAGTTATATTTCATTATGACAATAACCGTGATTATACTTACCTAAACCTACTAATGAACAATCTGTGATTACTTTTAAATTAAGCTTATTATGATATAGGGCTAGAAAAGAATAATTTTTTAATAGTGAAATAACTACATATTTAAGTTCATACCATGTTTTTTTTTATTGAACTACGTCAATATTATATTATTACTTAGCAATAAACCAACTGTGATTATTAATTAAATTAAATTAAATATGTTTATAGGTAATAGTCAAATAATACTGAGATAAGTGTATGAAACCTAATCTACCTAAAGATTGTTTAATGAATAACTTAAGTATAAATAAAAGTACTTTCGGCCTGTGATTGTAATAAAATGAGTTATATTTCAAACACCCTATTTTATTCTTATCGCTTGAGTGCTACCCTGTACTGCGTCTTCAATAAAACTAATCCCAATTTCACCGGCGGAGGTGGCGGCCACATCAACGCTAATAAAAAAACAAGAACAACACTTTGTGTGATCCCGGGATAGTAAGGGACGTAATAAATACCGCTTTGCTATCGCTTGTCAAGATGCAACCGGTGACACGTTCGCTCACGCGTTCTATGCGTGCGATGCATGCCGGTTAGGAAGGAGACAAGGATAGCTATATTTATCTGATTACGGGATTGTAAGGGATGACAATAACTGACCTAGGTACTACATCGCGGTAGTCGTCATCGCTATCGTTTGTCAAGATAACAGAGATAAATGTGTGCGTGTATAGGCATACATTTTCTCTGTACACAGTAAGGTAAAGGCTAAGAGCAAAAGCAATAAAATGTCATACCAAAGATTGGTTTAGAATTTAGATACTATTGATGCAAAGTATGACGAAATAAATGATTTATAGATAAATTCGACATGAGTACTTCAATGCTACGGTGCTATTATTTTTGTTACTGGCTCGCTTTGGCATTCTCGTCCACTTTGATTTGTATGAAGAATTTGATATCATTATTTAACAGCTTTTATCAAGCTTAAAATTATAATAAATAGAAGCGACTATTTCACGACTATTTTTTGAGACATAATTCAAACCGATAGTCATAGTAGTTCCAAAGATATTCGATATTTTCAAAACCTCCAGCTATAATCCTCCACCAGGGCTGCAGCAAAGTACCATTATATCTCTGCTATCTTTTGACGACTATTTCTGAAATTTGGCATGTCATTACGACTATTTCACGACTATTTTTTGAGACCTTAACCAAGTCGATAGGCCTTACCGTTTGTTCTGCAGAGGCTGGAGGATTATAGCTGGAGACCTCCAGCTATAATCCTCCATAAAGTATAGCTCTAACTCCGAAAGTATGATACGACTATTTTTTTGGAAAAAACGACTATTTATGACTATTTCACGACTATTTTTTGGCATCATCAGAAATAGTTTCTATTGAGTTTAAATTTTGGAGGATTATAGCTGGAGGCACGTATTATGTTTGTTCCGAGTGTTGCTGGCTCTGCTGGCAATACCTTTATGGCTTTTCCGTAACAAAATGTGCCTCAAAGTTCCTAAATAAAATGACTTTATAAAATCACATTTCATTTTCTGTTTTGTTAGGTATTTAAATCTTATATTTAACGGTTGCGCTAGGGGTGGATACTTATCTCCTTTGCTTACTGTTGATACTTATCTATTTCCAATCATAGAATTATAATGTACCTATCTCTACCCCTACTTAACCTTTGTAGGTTTACATTACAAATAGCTTGTATTACAGCTTCATTTATATGGGAAAGGAAGAAATATTATGTCGCGTTTTTGCGATCTGGCCCTCGGGAACCATTTCCGACAACTATGTACTTATATTTGACAAATTTTTCACGCCTCTAGAATATAGCGCAAGCCGGAAAACGAAAAGCAATAAAGAATTTTAGTAGAGGGAGGGAGGAAGTTTTTTTGTATCACTGTAGTAGGTACCCTTTTAACAGGATCCCTTGCAGCTCCCTCAGTATACCTAAGTACTAACTAAACTACATGACTAGTAAGTATAATTATCTAAGTACTTTTTATTTCTACGCACTTTTATTTTTACATGACCTACGTTCTTCCGACAACTAACATTTTTGCTCTCTTCAATGGAGCCCTAATGGCAGCCCGTTCAAAGGGGATGTTCGTACTTCGAATATTACGAAACCGCGTGACTTTTCGAGGCTCCTATTCAAAGGTAAATAACTCATATCTACGTAGGTACTCGCTAGATATGTGCCATATATAGGAGTAGAAACCGCCTGAGCCTATAGGGCTACCTATCATTGTCTCCACAACACCCGAGGTTAACTGGAAGAGAATGCTATTAGCATTTCCATTTTCCTATGTAAAAATTTATTTATTTATAAATGTGCAATAATTTTAATAATTATTATTATCAGCTCGTAAATCGTCCACTGCTTGACATGGCATGGCCTCTCCCAAGAAGCTCAACAACAATCTGTCCTCGGCTTTCCTTATCCATCCACTACCATATAGATTGGTAAAACAAAAAGAAATAAAGCTCCGTCACGTGGTCACGATTAGATTTTATACGAACCAATTATTATAAGATTATTATAGACGGCACGGCCAATATTTGCAAAAGATAAAGAGGTTCCTAATAAAATCATTGGACTCTTAGCAGAGACGCTGACTCATCGCTATAGATAATTTGCTCACCTTTACCCAACGTATTTACTTAGAAATTGTCTCAGTTGTCTATTCGGGTTCGAATCCCGGCGCCGACATGTAGGTACTAATGCGTTCTTTCGAATTTAAGTATACCCTTGCTCTAACGGTGAAGGAAACATTGTGAGTAAACTGGCACATCTAAATTCTAGATGTGCCGGTGTATTTGCTTTGTGGGTCTATCTCCCTAAGTCCGTTGTACTCATTCAAAAACGGACCTATCACGTGAGTACAAAATGAAAAGCGAATGACTTGCGTGCGAGTCACCTCTGACTTCCCTTTCGGGGATTACAGTCGTGAGCATAATGTGCTTTGTAAATAAGTCTGAATACCTAAGTTATCACAATGAGTTCATTCCTAAAAAATAGACTTTTACATAAACAGTCAAAGTTAAGCGGGCTCATAGGATATAGATATTTGCTTCTTTCATTTAAAAACAACACTAACTTGTCTATGGTATAAAAATAATGCCTGAACATCCGGCTACAGTACCAACATTATAAAATTACAAATCGTCTATGGTTACGCTGTCTATGGTGTAAATACTGCGTTTCTATTGGCTGGTTACCGATATTGAAAATGGCGCGGCTTTTGTCACATCCTGTTATGTGTTTTTGGGTGAGTGCATGGCCGCTCTGTTGATTCCGATCCTAATTTTGTCTCCTTCTCAATCTCAGTCGCTGTATTTATGTGATGTTAATGCAATATAATTCGTGATGGTGTTCATAATAAGGCCATGGATTTGATGAAAACGGTAAGAAGTCATTTTATTATGGTTAATCACTTATAATTTGTTTGGCTTTTGTTTCTTGTTTTGGTGATATTGAAACTGGCCATTTCATTAGAATAAATATCTCTTTCCAGAAATTGTGTGCACGTGGGAGGTAAGTTATCATAGTTATCATTGATTAGATGGTGTCCAGTTTCGGGTTTTCACGATAGAATCACTTGTGTGTTGATTTGTCAATACATTTACGGCACCCGGCAACTAGCCACTAACCCGAGCGTTATTACGCCATCTTATCCACCAAAAGTTCCGCATATTTCGCTTTTTTACGATAGAACTAATGAATATCTTACGATGGAGATGATTGTTAGTTGAAAATTATTATAATGGGAGTTGAATTTGGCCAACAGCAGTAGGTATGGCGTTTTTCATGTTGCTTGCACCCCGTTTCTTCATTATCATGACTTGACAAACCACATGTGCATAGTCGAATCCGACGCTAATTTGCACTTAAAACGACGAAATTGTTGGTTCACGATGTCAAAGGATGGTAATTTATAGAAAATACATGTACTTGTGCTTTGTAATATGGATTGAAAGTAGGCCTTCAAATTATAACCTTAAAATTTGACAGTCTTCATGAAGTCCAATGTTCACTGAGTTGCATGGAATGTCATTTGTATACATTTCTCTGGTTGGTTCAACTGCCTTGTAAAGTACCTACAAGAATCACTATTAGTGGATAGGTCAGTAATTACCTAACTTATGTATAATACTTAACATTGTATACAAGTGATATAGGTTGTAAATGACTTATTTGCACTGCTTTATCAAACAATTTCAATCAATTATCCTGTGTTTTTTTGTTGCACAGTTTTGATGAACATATTCATATTTGTTAAGTATTATAAAACTTGTACCAAGTGTACAGTAGAAACAAGAAATTGGTTGGAATTATAGCTAGATTTTGCACTTATACAGTATTTACATAATGATAACTCAAGATCTATAACGGTGGGATGTGTCTATCAAAAACTCTCATATGAGTTATTGAATTTCTAGACAAATTCAATCGTAGCGGGATGAGTAACTTGATAAATTTAAAACTCAGGTAAAAGTGAATGTTGTTCATTTAATGAATAGTGCACTATCATGCAATGTCACCTGCAGACAGAGAGCAGGTGAAAGTAGCTTGTAAGGAATTATCATTTCCAACTGTTTTCAATAAGTAAAATTTACCATATTGCCATCTCTATAATGTACAAATTCAAATGCAATAATTATGTTTGCAACCTTGTATGTTAGAGATTGCTGAACAAAAAATATTATAATACAAACCACATCTGATAAAGATGACCTCTCTAATGAAACATTGACTAAGAATTTTTAAATGTGCAGAATAATAATTATGTAGTTTCATTTGGTCAAGAATGTATTCATTTTACAACCATTAATATTTTTAAATGATTTTCTGTGTTGTATTTAGCCTATCAATTTAGTTTAAACTGAGTGTTATGTGTATTTTTGAGAAATTAATGGAACTTACACTAGACATCCAGTAAAGGTTTTCCTCACTATTTCTGCAGTATAAAGTAAATGGGAATTTGTAGGGCACCAAGGTTGGTAGTTTACTGCTAAGTGGCAACTCTTGTGCCATACAAATTTGTGTTTAGTTTTCAGTGGTTGCATGGTGTACAACTGTAATCCACTGCACATATAATATTCCTCTCTTTGCTTGTCAAATATATTTACTATGACTTTGAACTTACAATATTCATGAATATTCATTGTGTTTAATACAATATGCACATATATTTCAGTAAAAATAAGTAACACTGGTGTATTCAGTGCCAAAACCATTAACTACATGAAATATTCTGATGATAATTTAAGCTGTGAGGCACAGACAAACAATTTTGTGACTGATTCTGATGTTCTTCTAGAGTGCATCTATTCTAAAGTTATTTATATTCAGTCACAGCACATATAAATGTAACAAACGGATCACCTTTCTTCTGTCAACCAGGTGTTCGCAAGCTTTGTTCTTCTGGAAACAAATTATTGTTTGCCTACTGGGAATGAAAATTACTTTAAATCTTACTGCTTCAGTCTATTCCGCATTGTTATATTGAATGTGGTGCATGTAGATGTTGCCTTTACTCCAAAGAGACTAGCATAACCTTTCCTCATGTTTCAGGACTATGAATTCCTAGATTTGTCCGATGTGAAGGAAGCCGACTTGAGCAGCCTGCACAGCGCATTGTTCAAGCTGAATCCCAAAGGATTGGAGGCGGCTGGCAAGGTCCAGTGGCCAGAAACAGCCATTGGTGAGTTATGATTATGCTACTACTCTGGCTAATTATTTATAATTTTGATACTTTGCATATAAAGGGGTTTTTTTGTAGTCAATGTAACATGCATTTGATCTTGAGTGACCATAACAGTTTGTTTTAGGCACTCCCTCCCATCGTTGGGTTGCCTTCTTATTCAACTGGTGAAATTAATAAAGTATCTGTAGTATGACAAGTAAAGTATATGATTATGAAATCATTAATTATCTCTGCACTCTATGGCCCGTCATAATGTGCCCAATCTTAAAGAACTCATTTAATGTCTCTCTCTCTGTAAATGACTCGCTGGGGTGCACAAAAGGAATCTCCGGGAGTGATATATCACCTTTATATACATCCAGTGCACTCGGGGCAGTCAGCAACTGCCATTCACAATGTTACCAATCAGACTGACATGCTAAGAAGTACAGTATAAGCCAGCATATCTAATCCTCTCCATTACGTTTCCAGATATCCCAGGCGGGCTAGTCCGGGCGCGCGCGGTGTCGGGCTCGGTGGACGGCGGCGACGAGATGCCGCCGTCGCCGCCCCGCGCCGCGCCGCCGCCGCCGTACGCGCCGCCGTACCCGCCGCAGCAGTGGCCCGTCGCGCCGCCGCCCAATGTCTATGTTAGCCAGGTTTGTCGCCGATGCGGCTTGTTGTGTGAGTGGTGGACTGCAAGCGAATGTATGAGTAGGCTGGATTGTGGTTTTCATCTATGTGATGCTACACTACAACACGCCACGTCCATTCAAGTAGCAGTGGGCCAAATATTGTAGATTAATTCAGCTGAATGAGTGATTATCGACCTTATCGGTGATAAATGGTGGTTGAGTTAGAAGTCCATCTATTGGCTCATGATGTCAAGGCTTTATGATGCTTGCAGTCATTACGAAGTTGGTATAATAGGTTGGATTACTGTAGTACAATTTCCCTGCTCAGCTTGCATTATTCTTTGGTTTTTCCGACAGAGCATTTGATTTTGATTAAATTTGAGCAACAAACAATATTGCATACTTACTTTCTAGTTATAAATTTGGACTAAAATCATCTTACTTGGGCCTTTCCAGAAAGATACTTTACCCAACCATTTCCCCATTCCAGGTGACGGCGAACGTGAACGTGCACGGCTACATGGGGCAGTACTACCAGCCGCAGCAGTACGGGGACCGCGGGCCGCGCCAGCACCGCCGTGGTCGCGGCAAGCGAGCCCCCTCGCCGCCGCCGCCGCCGCCATACTACGTCCAGTACCCGCATTACTACCCGCCCGCCCCAGCCCAAGGAGCTCCGCTGTATCACCTGCCTGTTTATCAACCTGTGGTGTATCCGTCGTACCCGTATTATTATCCGGAGTACCCCATGCCCGTTGAGGGAGAGGAGAAACCGGAGGAGTATCCCCCAGAAGTGGTGATGGAACAGGAAGCGGTCGACGCGTATTATGCTAACGCGCATTATGCGGGTCCGCCGTACGCGCCGCCTGTTGATGGACCCATGGAGTACATGCCGCCCATGTACCACATGCCGCCGCCGGCGCACCCGCCGCCCCCGCACCACGCTCCCCACCCCCCGCATCACACGCCGCACCAGTTCAACGTGCACGCAAAGAACTTCGTGCTCCCCAACCACAAGCCGTATTCACCACCGGATAAGAGCCAGGAGCAGAAGCCGGCGAGCGTGTCGGCCGCCGTGGCCGTGGAGACGCTGGTCAAGGACATGAAGATCAGCCCAGCATCAGCCAGCCCCAAGCACTCGCCCACGCCGCCCGAGCCCAAGCCGCCCACGCCCGTCGACAAAGCACCTCCAGTCAAAGTGGAGCCCAAGACGGCCTGGACTCCGACCGAGCAGAAACCGGCCGAGGCAGTCGTGACGCAAGCGCCGCCGTCGGCCAAGTCCTTCCCGCCCATCCCCACCACCGCGGCCAACAAGATGGCGCCGCCCGTCAGCAAGGTCACCACCAAGACGCCAGCTCCCTTCTCCGGCGCCAAGCAGCCGCCCAAGCCGGCCGCGCCGCCCGCCGCCGTGCCCGTGCAGCCCGCGTCCACGCCGAAACCGCCCTTCGGCAACCGGCAGAAGCGCGAGGGTCCCCCGCACCGCTCCCCGTCCGCCGACGGCGCCGAGCCCCCGCCGGAGCACGTGAAGCGCGAGCCGCCGCTGCCGCCGAGCAAGGCGCCCATGCCCATCTCCATCACGCTGCACTCCGGCCAGGGCGCGCCCGTCATCGTCACCAACAAGTCTCCCTTCTCGCGCAAGCCGGCTCCGGTAGTGGAGGCCGCGCCCGCGCCGCCCCCGCCCGCGCCCACCGCGTCCGACTTCCCGCCGCCGCCCACCCCGCGCCACCGCGGAGAGCCCGCGCCCCCCGCGCCCGCACCCGTGGCGCCCCCAGCTCCAGGGAAATCCTGGGCCAGTCTCTTCAACAAGTCCTCAAGTATATCCACCGCTCCGGCGCCAGTGCCGGTGGCGCCTGTGCCCGTTGAGGAGCCCTCCAGCCCGACGGCGGTCGTTCCCCCGGTGAACCCGAAGCCTGTAGCTAAAGTGCCCCCATTTGACGCATCACCACTTCAGCAAAACGTGGCAGTAGTGACTGAGAAGGTCGGCCCAGCTGCGGTCAAACCGGCCCCAGTGACAGCCGCGCCGTCGGTGCTGTCGTACTCGGAGAAGACGTCGGTGGGCGCGTCTGGCGCGGCCGCAGGGGTGTCCAAGCCCGCGTCGCCGGCGGGCCCGGAGCCCCGCGAGGTGCCCGTGGTGAAGGACGCTGCGCCGGCCCTGCCCGTGCAGCCCTCGCCCTTCGCTGACGACCCCAACTCGTACAGGATGGGAGGTTAGTATGCCTTACGTTATGTAGTTTTGTACTCAAAGGGTAACAGTAGTGTAGTAACATATTATTATGTATATGGACATAAAAACCGGTAATATTGCTGCAGACAAAAATCTCGAGTACTACGTATCTTTTTAAGAAGTTTAAGCTAAGTGGAAGCTAAAATACTTGCTTATGAAGTTCAAGGTACAACCACGCAAAATATGTAAAGGAACATTCCACAGATCAATAATGAATTCATTAATTATTACCACGAATTTGCATTTTATGTAGATCAAGACCCTGATACATTAATGTCACATCCTTTATGTTGTTGCTAAGTTAAAATATTGAACAATAGTCCGTTCGATTGAATCAGACTCCTCTAGAAATGACAATATTGTATCCTTTCAGTCCCTCATCAGGGATTCAGGGTCCGAAGAAGATACTTCTACAGCGGCCGATTAACCACTAGATATAAGTAATTATTATTACTTTACTAAACACTATCTAATGTTGATCTAATTTGTCTCATAATTTCCATTAATATATTTTCTAAACATATTTTTACATATTTGAAAGAAACCAAGTATACTTTGCAATGATATAAACTGTGCCCAAATTCTTATTGTATCACTATATGTAGAAAGCTAGCTACCAGTGCCAATCAACCTTATACTTTTACCGAACCTGTGCTGAGAAGCCATTTCCATAGAGCCAGTCGCTGGTAACAAGCTTTGTACAGACGCCCTAAGCCCCTCTATCAAGAACTAACCCAACACCACCCCTTATCTTCCAGAGTTCCTGTCCAAATACACGCTCGACAACCGTCCAGTCTCGCTCCTGCCTCGGGGGCTCACCAATCGCTCGAACTATTGCTACGTGAACGCGATATTGCAAGCCCTGATCGCGTGTCCGCCCTTCTACAACATGCTGAAGGCTCTCCCCTACCAGACTAGAAGGGGGAAGTCTAGCACGCCCGTCATTGATGCCATGTGAGTTGTTTAAGTTTTATGGTGAAGTGGAATGGTGAATCGAATGTGATTAGTGTAAAATTGTTGGATGTGGATAGTGTTCTTAGTTTTGTTTCTTCAAATAAGGTGTTTTCGTTCAAAAGCTATTGGCTGAATTCTCATAGAAGTTTATTAAAAAGGAGAGCTTTTATCAAGGCAATAAAAATAACTGTAGGTTGCTATAATTTCAAAAATACATATTATAATGTTTTTAGAAGTTTTGAAGCTCACAATGATGGTACTTTATTTTTCGTCTCTGAACTCATTGTTGACAAACATCACTGAGTGAACTTCGACCACAACCCATACAAAACTATCTTCCAATTCTATCACCCAACTAAACATCCCTTCACCTCCCAGGGTCGAGCTATGCTACGAGTTCACTCCCCTACCCCCCAACGCTCGAGTATCCCGCGCTCGCGGCGCCGAGGCGGCCGGTGCTCTCCCCGTACAAACCGGGCCGCCACTAGACCCCGCCGCCGGGCAGAAGGTGCTCCGGGCTCTCAGACCCTTCCCCGGCTCACAAGAGGGCAGGCAGGAAGATGCGGAGGAGTTCCTTGGGTGCTTGTTGAATGGACTGAATGATGAGATGCTTGAGGTAAGTTGGTTTTGTTATTAGCGTGTGCGCCGACTGCATTATTTGTTACTTTAAGGTGAAATTTGTTGGATTGCCCTTTTACCAAAGATTATTCAGAAATATCAAAAGGTTATCATAAGTAAGCGAAAATTTTGTTTCGAACTCTGCTATTATATGGCATAAACCATTTCCTAAAGAAAATTACATAGACTGTCTTATTGAGCCGCTGCTCACAATGATGCAACATTATTTTTCGTCTCCGAACCCCAATGTGGACACCCACCACTGAGTGAGCTCATACCCCCCTCCCCCCTACCCCACACACCAGTAGCCCCCTGTCTCACACCTCTACTCTTGCAGCTGATGAAGCTGGTGGAGCCCGAGGGCGAGGCGCAGAACGGCGTCGCGCAGGACTCGCCGCCGGAGGACGAGGACGACGATGATGATGAGTGGAAGGTATTGGAGATTGTTTTTTGGACTAGGTTTTGTTGTGATGTAGTAGTGGAATTGTTGGTTAGATTGTAAGATGCGGAAAAGGCCGTAGTGATTGACTTGCTACCGTTTCAAGATGCAGGAGAGAGTAATGGTTATGTACAAATGTTATTCATGCAGTTGATGGGTTCTTACATTTGAGCGTCTAATGTGCCATGTGTTCTTTTAGTTATAAGATTGTACACAAAACAGGGGAAATACTTACTACATTATAAAACAGTATGGCGTGCGCAACTCCTCGTATGAGCGTGTAATTTCGTAGTGAATCGGCGGGCAGTTCTAAGAATAAGGCACCGGCCGATTCCCCTATAGACAAAAACACAGATGAAACCATATCAATTTATTCAACAATCCCCCTTACAACCGCCAAACCCCACCGCATATTTCATAACCATCACGCTTCCAGGTGATGGGCCCCAAGAACAAGGGCGCGGTGGAACGGCGCTGGGCGGCGGGCCGCACGCCGCTGGCCGACATCTTCCGCGGCCGCACGCGCTGTCGCCTGCACAGAGTCGCGCATCATGATGTCACTGATGCTGTGCAGCCGTTCTTTACACTGCAGCTTGATATTGAGGTGAGTGGGATAGATAGATAGATATTGAGATTAGTAAAGAACATAGTGATCATAGCCGCACATGACATAAATGCCTAACATATTTTACATGTCTGTAATCTGTTCCGTCCGGAGGTCCAACCCGCGTCCTCCGCTACCAGAATGTTGAGATTTCGAGTCCGAAAAATGGATATAGATAAAATAGCGTGTTTCTTGATGTTTCGGATTCAACATAATTATCAACTATATTTACCAAGCCCGTCACATATTCTTATTCAATTCCGAATATCTTCAAGTCTTATGTGATAATGATGCTATTATTTTTCGTCTCCGAATTAGCTGAAGCTAAACCATGTGGACAAACCTTACTGAGTAACCCACCCACGCACAACCAATCAGCCTTACATCCAAACCATTCTAACACATCCATCCTTACAATTCCAGCGAGCGAACAGCGTGAAAGACGCTCTAGAGCTCGTGGCGGGTAAGGACACCCTCGAGGGGGTGTCGGACGCCTGGCAGCAGCTGTCCATCGAGCAACTGCCGATTGTGCTGCTGCTGCATCTGAAGTGCTTCCAGTTAGATGCGGAGGGACACACGGCCAAGATTGTGAAGAATATCGACTTCCCTATTGACTTGAAGATTGATCAGAGTGAGTGTTTGTATTTATTATTTTATAGTAGTAAAAATAGTAAATTCCGCCACCTACCTTCCGCAATGGATTTGTCTTAGATAGTCATATTAGAAGATTGAGTGTGACTTGAAATGTTATCCATAATGGGAAAAGAGAAAGGATATCTTTCCTGTTTTAATTACTAATTTGTGGTTGGCAACACGCTTATAAAGACACACAATGATGCAACTTTATTTTTCGTCTCCGAATTAGCCAAAGCTAATCCATGTAGACAACCTATACTGAGTAACCATTCAACACCCATACTTTCCACCCAACACAAACAAACACTGCTGACAAAACCTTTCTCCTATTACAGAGATCATGTCATCCAAGTTGAAGTACGCGCAGAAACAGCGGCAGTACAAGCTGTTCGCAGTGGTGTACCATGAGGGGGTTGAAGCTGTGAAGGGACATTACCTCACAGACACCTACCACGGCCAGGCTGGGTGGATCAGGTGTGTATTTAGATTTCATTCAATGTATGTTATGTATTAGACCTTAGACAGGTAACTGGTATGGCTCCCATTGAACACCTGCGAGTGGGTAGGAGACCTTTTTACGACGGGACATCGTATCATGTTTATATGTGGGAGCCTGTTGTGGCTAGATTTGGAATTTACAATGATGCTATTTTATTTTTCGTCTCTGACTTAGCAAAAGCTAAAACATGGAGACAAACGAAACTGAGTCAAATCTTCCTCTATTTCTCACAACCAATCCACCAGCCGTCACGTCTAACCTCACCCCATTATTTCCAGATACGACGACTCCACAGTGACTCTAGTGAACGACGCTCAAGTGCTGAAGCCTAAAGCTCCGCGCATGCCCTATCTGCTCATGTACAGGAGACAGGACACCCTGCCAGTGCCTCACCGCGCGGCGCCCAAGCCGGAGTGAACGTATGTAGCGCCACAACCACCCGGGAGAAATATACCACATTCGGGTTGAATATACTACATCCGGGATGAGTAGATTACATCAGAGCAGAATATATTGCACCTGAGATGAGTAGATTACATCTGGGCTGACTATGTTACACTCGGGCTGAATATATTACATCTGGGCTGGCTAGATTACAACTAGGCTGAATAGATCACACCCACATGCCACAGGCACTAGGCCCTAGGGACACCAACACTTGGTCCTTTTAAGTATACACAGTATTCTAAAAAGGATTTAAGAGTTAACATGTGCCTGAATTTTTAGCACAACGAAGCGTGTATGTATATGTGTACCATATGTCTGTATATGTTATGGATGGCGTCATTACGGCTATGTATAGGTTGTTTGCTAAATTGGATGTATAAGTGTTACAAGACATTTTTGATTCTGTATGTACAAACTTTTATGTATCATACTTGCTTTAGTTCATGTGACACAAGTTTGGGACTGAATTTTGAATGTAAATAGTTTTGTGCTCACTTCACAGCAAATTTCTTTTTCATTTCGACACTTATACATTGCTATTTACAAATAATTATAGATTCAAATGAATTCTATATAGGCATAGATAGATGTAAAAAATATAGTTTTTAGTGTTAATTGTAAAGTACAAAATTTAAATCATTTTCTGGTTTGGTAAAAAAATATTCGAATATTTATGGTAAACATCCTCTCATCAAATTAATAACCGTATTTATTAACCGATTTCTACCCAGTTCCTTATATTTTTAGGCCTAACAGGTAATATAAGACTTATATTAAGCATGTTAGTAAGTTAATATGTAGCAATTTAAAGTTGGTATCAAATTTATCAAAAATATTGCTTGCCTCATGTGGCTAGATGTATCATAAAACTGGCTGGTAAACATGTGATGGGATTTTAGAAGCAGAAAATGTACAGGGATTTCAGTCCTTGTTTAAAATATATGATTCTATAAATTTATTCGATAGTATAATAATAAATAGGACGCTGGCGTTATAAATTGGCGATTGAGAAATTGTACAACAAATTTAAATGTTTACCAGACGTCCTTTTAGATAATGGCATACCGCGAAATGCTTTGTAAATAACGTGTAGTATATTGTATAAAGTAACTAATATTAACTATTATTCTTACGGTTATTTTCTCTATAAGACAACGGAATTGTGGTGTAATAATTTGAAAAAAAATGTAAAAAAAAGTTTAATTGTTCATTCTAACGATAGTTTTTCACAGTAGCATTTACGATGTTTATTACCGGCGTTTCATGTTACAGTAGGTAAGTGATAAATACATTACATCATTAATGTAATTTATAACTATGTCGGCACTAAACTTTAGTCGCGTCTGACATACATAAAACACTGAAATACATAAGGTATTTGCATTTCTATATTTGTATAATTGGAGTCGCGTGACTGGGGATAATGTAACATGAAAACATGTGGAAAACTGAAGAGTAGGTTCTTCAGATACTCGTATTTGTAATATATTGACGTCTGAACTGTTTTTTATGTTGTGAGCTTTCTCGGTTAAGTATTTGTTTAGGGAGTGTAGCGGAGGGTAGGCAGGTGCCTCGGTGCTGGCGGGTAGGCGACGCGTGTGATAGACTGGGACGTACGAACGAAGGAACGAATGCACTCGTTTACATTACTGTAAAGATTGTTATAACAATATAAGTGTTAAATATAAAAATAATATATATCGCTCCGTTGGTATGTTGTAATCGAAAATGGCTGTTTTTAATATTATTCAAATTCAAAATATATGATTATCTTCTCAATTTCGGGTAGCGACTGTGACAAACACATCTAGCTTTTTTTATAAATAGTGAAAAATTAATTGGAGGAACGTATCACATGTGTAGAAATTAAAATACATTTCGCTTTTACTGTATCTATGATAATAATTATAATAATGTTTGTGTAGATATAGCGACCCTTGTTTTTAAAATAAAATTAATGAATTTGTTTTGTATTGCGCCAAGCTGCAATGTTTTAAAATGATTTAACATTTTGTTGATATTGAATGTTTGATCTCAGCCGCGCGATCAATGGCAGCGGTCGTCGGGCCAGACTCGACATGTGGCCAATTAAATAATTACCAATGCCTTAACGTTTGGATGTAATATTAGCTAAAATATGGGTATTCGGTCGATACTAAAAATAAAAACTATTTTAATAACGAAAAAAACACTCAAAAACACCATTAATTAGATGATATTGATATAATATGCTAGATAAGATTGCACTTGATTAAAAGTATGTGTCCAAAAGAAAATTAGTCGTTATTTAGTCAATGTAATTATGATTAAATGAATCGAAATAGATCTTACTTATATCATTGATTTGATGATACACTTGGTTTACATGACTAAAGTGCTGGCTTTGCTAAAATATTAAAATAACGTTGTGTTTGTTCATTTAATAAGTCGGATTCGGGGTAGTTTGTATGTTAGTTAGTAATTACCGCTTGAGAAATAAGCTTTAGCAACGCCACTATGCGATATTTACACTTATTTTAATATTTTGTCATAATTTTAGCGTGCAAGCACGTCAAGAGAAAATGCGTTTCGCTTTTAAGCTTATTGAATTAATTATAACACCTTTTTTATTTTATTGCGTTAGTTCAGCACAAAAAATGCTTTAAACAAGCATGCGTAAGAGTGAGATGCGGGATGGAGAGTTATATTATTTTTACTTCTTGTTTTTAGTCTACAAATGCTGCCGATCGATATTTTAGTTTGCCTTTTTATTACCATGTTTACTAAGTAGACACCCGAAATATAATTCATGAATACATCTTTAATTTTTGCAATATTTGTAAAATATCTTTAAAAAATAATCGTTGCATCGTCTTGTTCAAGATACAATATTAGATACCTTCGTCTTAGTATAGTTATACTTTACGGCTGTATGTACCACTATATAAAAAACTCTGAAGGCGTTGCATTGATTGTACAATCATATCTTCAGATATTGCAATCATTGCAAATTAAGAATTTATATGTAATTTACTTTGAGTGTTGGTGTAGTTGTTACTATAGATTACTTTAGATTGAGAGTTTATAACGTTCCTGATATGTAATAGTTTTAAAGATGATCAAAACATTTGAGTGAAATCAAAATACGTCGCCTTAGGTTGTATTTCTGTTGGACAATACCGTTATCAAAATCTAAAAGTGCCAATTGACAGATTATGATCTATTGATTTGAACATAAAGGTGATCAATAAATTTTGCCCTTCTCAAAAAAGAGCAAGCTTTGTAACTGCGTACCAGAGCGCATAAAAGGACAAAATGTATTTTGACCATAGATGTATGTATACATGTGTATACGCCCAAAAAATCCCAAATATGAATGTGATCAAAATTTTGTATTTTATGTAATTTTTAATCACTTCTAGTCGCCATTATTTGATTGGTTTTTTAATAGTTACTGTACATCATAAATAGCTATTCCTTGAGGGTTAACGGTAGTTTGTAATTCCTTCAAGTCTACTTTGGCACCATAATATCCTTTAATAGCGTAGTGGCGACCCGTATCTTCGATACAGTCAAATAGTTCAGGCTATATTACTTGGTGCAATCGCTTTTTACGTAGTTTTACCGTTAATGTATATCAAGGCGTTTGGTCCTATGACTCCTATGTAAAGATTCTGCCAAATGAAATACTTATTCGATGCATTTGTTCATGATCCCATTAGTGCAATAGTTGTCTTAATTTTACAGGGTAGCTCTATAGAGTTCTCTCATGAAATAGTAAACGTTAAAGATACCATAAAAATAAGGTTTACATGCACGTGAAAGGTAATTATCCTCTCGGTCAGTATCCATATTTCAGTCAACAAACTGATATCCTTATTTTTGTGATATTCTTTGAGATGATCGGATAATGAAAACATAATAATTAACGAAGAGCTCTATGGTGCACACTCGAATTTACAATGAAACATAAAGCGGTCTACAACTTAGGTTTAACTAGATTACGTGCCTATTACTAATTTTCCTTATTTTTTATAATGAGAGGTAATTTTTAAGTTAGCGTTAATTTCCTAGAGTTAAGATCCAAGGCTGTATTCTCGAGGAGTGTTTTTTTTATTCAATGAAGCGAGGTTTATGTATTTTTTATTTTACCGTATTGGGTTTTTATTTGAATTGTTTAGAGAATAGATACTCCTGTTGGCCTCTACTGGCAATGTTCTTATAAAAAGACAAGATGTAAAGTATAATGTATGGAAAGTGTTTATATCCAGGCTCAGCATCGCCTGTCGGTCCAGCGGCGTGAATTGTTATTTGTATGATGTATGTGTGTATGACTAACTATAAAATAATCCTTTATTTTGGTAACATATTGGTGTTATGAGAAATTTGTGAATAAAATATGGTGTCATTAAGAAAATACGGCATTTTATTTCATATACTGTTGAAGTTATACATAGTTTAATAAATATTGATAATACTTGAATATTAAATCACTTTTCAGTCACCATGTTCTGAAACCACAAAATAAACGTTTTATTTACATCAGTTGTTAAAAATATTCACAATAAAGGGGCCTGAGAGTGTATTAGGTTATTAAATGAATAGTCTTTTTGCGTGCCGGCGGCAAACACTAGGGGCCTTACCACAAAAACTTAGACAGTATTTAACTTGTTAATAAAGTTTTTTGTGGTAGTACAGTAAGTAGCCGTATGTGTCTGGGTCTGCTCGCCGTCAATGAAATGAAAAAATGTATAGAAATGTGATACACATGAACCCTATATTTTTCCGCTTACCCTAATCCGGCACTTGAACAGCACATACAGTATGGAGCACGCGAATATGGGCAGCGAGCACAGAGACACGAGCAGCCAGCCCGCGCGCCGCTCCCAGGTCGAGGCTGACAGGTCCATGTCCGCCATGAACATTATCTGACAGAGGAGCGATGGAAAATATGATAGAAAAATCTGTATTTGCACCAATAAAAGGTGAGTTCTTTCACACAAAGGAGAATACAAACTTAGTTGTGCAAATACTAGATTAATCATATCATCACCATCATCAGGTCCTGGGATCCCTAATCAGGGACATAGGGGGCGAAGCGCAAATAAAGAAACATTATTAAATGTCACTAAGACTTATGGCATCTGGTACTATTCTCACTAATCCAACAGCCGCCTTTTCATATTGTTTCTTTATCTGGGCACACTATTCCCCAATTTCTAACTAATGCTAAACCTATATAAAAAGGGTAGAAAATGAAGTGTGAAACTGGCCTCTAAGTACTACTATGCACCCAAACCCAAATAAATCAACTAACCAACATAACCCACGGACTGACAGCCCAAGAAACCCTAAAGAAGGCCGGCGGGTATTCCCCGACAGCCTCATAGATTCCCTCACAGAACAGCTTCTGTCCGTAGAAGTAGGTCACGGCGAGCGCGGCCACGGCGGCGGCGGCGGGGCGCAGGCGGGAGGCGGGCCAGCGGATGAGGAAGTTCAGGATGTTTATGCCCATCTGGGGGTGGATTAGGGGTTAATGGATAGAGGGGGAAAGCTGTGTAGTAAGTGCAAGTGATTTAGGTAACTAATTGTGAACCATGCTAGTTCTATGGTTTTCTGTATTAAAGCTTTTATATTAGTTAGATCTATTTCATTTTATCTAACTCTTACTATTCTATCTATTTACACGAATTTTATGGTATAGATCGAAACAGAATGATGATGTAGGATGTATCCTATCCTATATAATTCCAAACAAGTTCGGTGTATTCGCCTCTTCAAGGGCCATCTAACCACCTCAGTGTACGTATAGTATCAGATGGTATCAGTTAGCCCACGATGTCTCGTCTCACTGTCGTACATGTCCATCGAATGTTCCTCACGAATCGTCACTATGTAGATGCGAAGGTAGCCCATCCCCACTGCTAATGGATAATCAGCTACCCAAATGTTATCGTTGAGATCCTACATCGCGGTAGCGAAGTTTTACAACTTGCTGTAAAACTTCGCTACCGCGATGCAGGATCTACTTCCACCCACCTCAGTACACAACAGCAGATACCCCACAAGGCAGTGCAAGGTACATGCGAGTAGGAGCGCGGCCCAGCTGTTGTTGCGCATGCAGGCGGCTGAGAGAGACGACATCATGGTTTGGACTAGGAGGGCCTGGGGGAATAGATATAAACATATTTAATTGATTATCCATGTGGTGTTTTAATGAGATTTTTGCGTACTAAGTTGGATCGCAATTTTTTATAATGTAAGCGGCCTTTTATAATACACATGTAGCTCAAGTAACTATACTTATACCTATACTTACTGTCCGGTTAAACGATGCCTTATAAATCTACACTATTATTATAGAGAGGAAACATTTAATTTGTTTGTTTGTATTAAATAGGCTCCGACACATAGACGATAGACGTTATAAAACTTATGTTCTGAAACTAATAAGTATCTTATAACTTATTCTTACCGGAAACCATTTCAAAGGTGATTCAAAGCTAAAATAGCTTAACGTAAGTAGGTATAGATATGCCTAAATGTTTTCAAAGTCATTGGAGACCTTATTATCAATCTCACAATTCTTACCTACTAACTTACCGTGGCAGTGAGCGCCAACACAAACAGCGTGAAGAAGATGAGAGCCGCCCAGAACTGACTGCCGGGCGCGCGCGCCGCCAGGTCCGACCACAGGATGAGGGAGGCTGAGGCTCCTGGTGCGGAGAAGAAGAAAGAAAATATATTAGTTTAGACATCTTCTTGGTGAAATAATCCCTTGATGACAAGCGCGCCAAATCAATGGCGTCGACGTCGAGAGGGATGATAAGTGGGACAGACTTGAACGATCGAAAGACGCATGAACAAGGCAAGAGGATTGAACAATTATTGGCATATCAATTGTTCAGCACTAGAATAACAGCCTATACGTATTATACCAATCACTACACCAGCCAATCCAACTTCATCATCATCATCATCACGACCCATCACGTCCACACTGGGGCGCGGGTATCCTTCCAATTACGAAAGGGTTTTAGGCCAAGTCAATCCCAACTTACCACTTTCCAAATTTACTTTATCATCATAATCCGTCTTCAGAGCCCCGTGTACCGCCCCCAACACCACCGCAGCCAGTATCGTAGACGAGGTGGACGCGACCAGACCCAACACCGACGTCAAATGCAACTGTTGTCTTTGCCCCGGGCAGTAGCCTCCCAACATTATCAGGGTGCCTTGTCCTACTGACATTTGAAGGAGCGAGTATTCTGCCGCCTCTCGCCATAGCTGAAAGAAGAAACGAAAAATTGGTTGAAAAGGGATTAGTTATGACTTATTATCTATCGTAATCCTACTGGGTATAAAAGCAATGCAAAATATCCGTTTGTATCTTTTTATATCGCAGTGGACGTCCTTTATGATGGGTACTGGGTTACAGTACGGATATTTAGGTGCATAGATATGCAGTTCATACCCTACCCAGCTCACTTGTATTTAAACAAACAATTAATTGTTCAGTTTAGCTGATTTGAACTCAAGACTAGACCACCAGCAGTTATTCAATCTGTACCCCATAATCGTGTACGACCCGTTAGTTACCCTTTCGAGCCACCCACGTTATGCTTACTACACCACTTTTTCAACACCCTGTATTCCCATCCCACCCATCACCAGTGGTGATGGGGATGGGTGACTCACCAGTGTAATGTCCATACCTCTACATCCAACAGCTCAGACCAGTTACACTCGTGCATCATCCGGCCGGCGCCCTGCAGACTCATGACTCCCACGGAACAGCACACGAGGGTCAGGTAAGCAAGGGTGTCTTTGAACAGGACCAACTGGAGGGGAATGAATGTGGGTGGTTTTAGGCTTATGAAGGAGGTAGTCTACCGATATATTACCTACTGTTTAGCGTCGGTGTATTGAGGGTTTCTATGTTATTATTGCTAAGTAAGACTGAATTGTTAGAACTTAAACTATATTTTAAATAAAATTCTGTTCTGTGTTTCCTGTAATTTCCATGTTTACTTATTACAAAACCTTAACGAAGTACACTTGTCCAAAATTTATAATGCACATGCAGATCTTCACACCCGAATCATTAAATCGTAAGAGCCTTAAAAAAACACTTGCATTTTACACCTTGTTCGAAAGAAATAGGAGTCAATATCACGTGTCACATAATCGAAAACAACCGATCTGTCAAAGATTTCTATGCGCATTATCAATTTTGGTGCACTGTAGTTGCTCGATGACAAACCCTAGTGGAGCTCTACAGTACTTATCGCCTTGGTGAAAGGATTACCCAGTCAGATTAGTCTTCAGTCGCCCACTGTCCAGGGTCCACGTACCTACCTAGTTAGTTGTAAAAGGTAAATATGTACAGTTACTAGATCACTCGAGGAGGCTCCTCATCCTCAACTCACCTTAGAATAGCTATAGATCTTCTTGAAAGCGATGAAGTATATCAACATCCAGCAGATGGTGTAGTAGACGGCGAGCTCCCACACGATGTTGCCCAGCCCGCCGCCCAGGCCGCTCCGGTCAGGGGCGTTTCGGTGGAGGTTCAGGACGAAGTTGCTGGGGGGAGATGCAAGATGGGTTGTTTAGGTAGTTAGGTAAAGTTGATATTATGACTGGAAGGCTCGTTGGTTTACAGTAATAATAAGACTACTAGGTACTTAATACTTATAGGTAGGCACTAGGTACTTATTATGAAAATGGCGGTGGAAGGTGTAGTTATAAGTACCTACTTCCGCAATGTTACCCTACCCTACCGTACATGAGGTACCTAAGTATAACTACATTTCAATACCGACCGCTACCTGCATGCCGATAGAGGCACCTATTGCTAACGAATGGTGTGACAACTACCTACATATTTCACTAACAATGAAGATGATGTTCCCAATCTACCTAACTACCAAATATCCATGTAACTAATAAGTACCTACCTAACTATCTACCGCACCTATAAACACTAAATAGGTACCACAAACAAAAACTGCCCAAACGACTAATGCAACTAAAAAAACAACTTGCCGTGGCTACCCAAAAACACTAAATACCATAACAACCAAAACAAATCCACATCAAATCAAAATACTAACTAAAAGAAACTCGCAGCAGGCGTATCAGCCCCGGGCGCGGCAGCCCTATGCCGGCCACTGCAAGGGGGCCTCGCCGCCGCCGCGCAGTGCAGCCAGGGCAGGAAGTGGTGGCAGGAGTGGACGAGGTAGTGCAGGCTGTAGGCAGCCACCAGGCTGAGCGGCATGGCCGTGAGGAGGCAGATGCAGAGCGACGTGAAGGAGGTTCCTAGAAGATAGAACAGCAGGGGATAAAGCGCGAAGTGAGTGCTTTCTATGCCGCGCGGCGTACCTAAGCGTAATTGCGTAATCTTAAACTTTCTGGTGTCCTGTGACCCCGTGTTGTCTATCTTGCTATATGCTACTGCTGCTGCTTTAACCTGTATCTAGGTACCTAATTAGTTAACTAGGTAAGTAAATTTAACAGTTTGGCAGCGCTTTAATAGGACTAAAACTATCGGGCCACCAATACAGTATGGTGTATGCTAATTCTAAAGGAGCCTAAGCATCAGGAGCAGTGCAGCCAGGGCAGGAAGTGGTGGCAGGAGTGGACGAGGTAGTGCAGGCTGTAGGCAGCCACCAGGCTGAGCGGCATGGCCGTGAGGAGGCAGATGCAGAGAGAGGTGAATGAGGTTCCTAAAGGTAAAATATCAGTGGATAAAGTGTGCTTTCTAGGCCGCGTGACGTAAGCGTCAGTGCCAGGGGCGTATTTAAAGATTGCGCGCCCTGGGCTCCTGAAGTTTTCCGCCCCATCAAGGAATGAAAGAACACCAAAAAAAGATATTTTTTTTTTCTGTGTACAAAATTCGTAACAAACTTCTTTATTATATCATCGTAATCAATTTTATTAGTTAAATCAGCTTCAATATTCAAAATTGCCAAATTATTCAGCCTTTCTTCGATAAGACTCGATCTTAAATAGTTTTTTATTCTTTTTAAAACTGAAAATGCTAAAAATTCTGCACAATAGTTTGTCACTGCAGTACTAAGAAACTGTGGCGGATTTAGAAATTTGACGCTAGTAAGCCATTCAATTTTTGGCACCCCTTCTGACTTCTGAAATTAAATTCGTTAGTTTAATCCCGTTATTAGTATGATTGTGAACTTAATGATATTTCTATCTGTCTGTCAGTCACCAACTCTTCAGATGTTTCATCAAATCTTTTTTTAAGGTTCCGTCGCTCAAAAGGAAAAAAGGAACCATTATAGGATCACTTTGTTGTCCGTCTGTGTGTCGGTCTGTCTCTCTATCTGTCACCACCCTTTTTCTCAGAAACGGGTTAAGATATCAAGCTGACATTTCGCAAATATATACGTTACGGCCCGAAAAAGTAGTAAAATAAAATATTTAAATTTTTTTTTGGTGTCTACCATACACGGATTTTGGCCAGTTCTGGCCATGTATTATTTAGCGATTTTGTTGGTTTGTCGTCGACACGATAAGAAGAAGAAGAAGAAAGTGGGGATGATTTTTTTTTCGTTGGTGTGGGGTATCCTTGAATAGGTCTTTCAGAAATATTAAAGGTTTGCTCAAACCATTTTTTTATCAGTAATTGGTTTACGAAATATTAAGCATTATTATATTATGTAGGTATTTACATATCATTTTAATATGCAGTTTATAATTACCTATCTCTTGTTTTCACACGTTACCCTTTTTCATATTGTCTATTCCCTATCTATGTGGTTGTCTGGAAGAGATTACTTTTAGTAATAAGGCCGCCGATTGTACTATTTATTTTCTATATTTGTGAAACTGTTTCTTTTGTGTGCAATAAAGAGTATTTTATCTTTTAGCTTCAAAGTGCAAATTTTTGGTAGACTCAAGTGTCCTCCCCCTAAATATTTGGTCCAAAAAATATATATAAAATCACTGATTTAGTACATATGACAAAATTCCACACAACTACCATTACCACCGTTAGCAGTTTCTCCAAATTCGAAAGTATTCCCGCCGCTTCTTGTCGCGTTACAGGCTTTTCAGTAATATCATCTTTGATTCATTTCAAAGTCTGAGTAACTGTGTGCCAAGAATCTCTTAAACAATTAGGTACATTTTTCTTTTATGGCTGACCAACGTCTCAAATTCACTCTATTCAGGGTTTTGCATTTCCCTCTCTACTCATTAATTTAAGCCAGCGTTGTGTCGAATTTACAAAAAAAATAACGTAAATTTCTTGTAGCAGCATGAAAAAGTGACAAACTTCTGAGCATGATTCAGCAGCCGCAGTTGCAGCAATACTTATTATATTACAGTGCGTTTATTTATATATGGATTGTGTACACGTAAATGATTTTTTTTTAAACCTGTAAAGTAGGTTTTTTTATTTGCCGCCCCTCTAAATCTACCGGTCTAGGCACTGGCCTACTTGGTCTATTGGTAAATCTGCTGCCACTGCACTAAGAAATATACGCATCGCAATTTCTATATAAAGAAAATGCCTCTTTTAAATCATTTTTCTTAATTAAAAAAAAAAAAAAAAAAAATTACAAAAAATTCTTTAGTAAGATGCATTCACTTTTGGAGGGATAATGCGTTTGATTTAATTTCCGCTTCAGAAAGTGTACCCAAATTGGATAAAAATATTCTATTCCGACTTCTGTTCCACTACTTCGCCGCCCCAGAGCCTGCGTATAGCAGTCAGTGTAGAGTACCTACCGACCTACATATGTATAAAAACATTGTGGTGATAGATTTGCATAGATCTTCAGAACAAAAAGAAAAGATTTTTCTGGGCAACTAAGTGAGGCAATTTTTTTTCTTTAGATTTCCTTAAAAAAAATAGACTATTCCACCAGTTCAGAAAAGAACAAAGGCCGGCTTTCATATTTTAAATCAAATTTCTTAAGACATGAAATCAACATGTGGAAAGAGGGCCGTTCTGGGCTCACGTCCTAAAATATTGTTCTGTACTTTTTTAATTCTCCAACATAAAGCCCAAGGGCGGCCTACCAGCCGCCCCTGAGCCGTCCTTCGCCGCCTGCCGCCCCGGGCTGTAGCCCTTTTAGCCCTAGGGTAAATACGCCCCTGGTCAGTGCGTAAGCTTAAACTTTCTGGTGTCTTGTGATCGTGTGTTGGCTGTCTTGCTATATGCTACTGCTGCTGTTTTACCCTGTATCTAGTTACCCAGGTAAGTATATTAGATAGTTTTGCAGCGTTTTATTAGAAGTAGAACCATGGAGCCACCTATGTGAAAACGTTTGTGCGGTAGTTCTAAATAAGGGGGCTACAGTTTGGCACATCTTTAGTAGCAGTAGAACCATTGGGCCACCAATGCAGCATGGTGTATGCTAATTCTAAAGGGGACTAAGATGAGCCCAGTGCAGTGCAGCCAGGGCAGGAAGTGGTGGCAGGAGTGGACCAGGTAGTGCAGGCTGTAGGCAGCCACCAGGCTGAGCGGCATGGCCGTGAGGAGGCAGATGCAGAGCGACGTGAAGGAGGTCCCTGGGGAATGGAGTAGGTTTAAGCGCAGCGGTGGACAAAGCGTGCGCACTTTCTCTGCTCTCAGCTCTTTGCTGCGCGGGCGTAATTTAAGCGTAGGTAATTGCGTAAGCCTAAACTTTATGGTGTCTTGTGATCGTGTGTTGTCTGTCTTGCTATACTTATATTACTTATGCTACTGCTGCTGCCATAACCTGTATATTATGCACTTTGACAGCGCAACAAGGAGTAGAACCAACAGCGAGTAGCCAATAGATGATAATAAGTAAGGGGCTAAGATAAGCCGCCGCGCAGTGCAGCCAGGGAAGGAAGTGGTGGCAGGAGTGGACGAGGTAGTGCAGGCTGTAGGCAGCCACCAGGCTGAGCGGCATGGCCGAGAGGAGGCAGATGGAAAGTGATGTGAAGGAGGTTCCTGGAGGGTGGAGCGTGTTTCAGCCGTTTATTTATTTATTTATTTAACATAAGCCGTTGTAGTAACGATCATGCTCAGTCAACAATCAACAATCGCCACTGCTGGGCCTAGGTTTTCATAGGTTGTCGCACTAAGTACTATTCTTTTCCAACCACTATGTTCTAACAGCTTACAGTACTAACAGATTAAGATACTTTTGTAATAGTAGAAAACAGTAGCGCGGCGAAAAAAACGATAATGGAAAGCATAAAGGAAATAAAATATCTTCATGTCACATCAGTAGCGTAGCAAACAAGTCTGGTGACTATTAGTGGCGACCTATGTTGGTTCAACACATTCGTACGAAATCATAAAGTACCTACCTACCAACATAATATAAAGCTCATACTCCCATACCTCTAGCAAGCGGCGAAATGTCCCAGCACTGCACCAGATTCTTCCTCGTCACGGCTCCCACGGCCAGCTCCAGATAAAACAGAGGGAAGGCGACCAGCACACTGAACACCAGGTAGAGTATCAGGAATGGGACATGTCGGGACAAGTCGTCCACGTAGGGGTGCCACCAGAGCTGCGTGATGCTGATGCAGGTGGATACCACTAGCTGGTGATAGGTGATGTGGTTGGACCAGCGGTCTGTGTCCTGGAATGTTTTGAAACTTTAAGTGGGTGATAGACGTACGAGTAAGAACGCGTACTTATTCGTTTGTGAAGTAGGTACCTAGTTACGATCGAAAATACTTCCATCTACTCGTAGTTACGTCCATCACCCATTTCAGGTAACATTAATGTCAGAGCTTGGACGAAGAAGGCACCACAACCACTTAAAGCAGCACCCACGGCATAGAATATTTATTTACGTAGATATAATCTTATACCTAAAGCACGAAGCGTTAATGACATCGCTGCTGTCGTTTATCTACGTGGATAAAGATACCATGCCACAGGGGCCTTGTCACTAAAAATACTTACCTAATACATTTGGAATAGGTAAATTACAATAAGTTTTATCTAAATAATTATGGTTGCTGAAGTTTAGAAATCATTTGGTGGCAGGTTTTTTAGTGTGGCTCACTACTTTAACTGCTGGACTTAAGGCTTTCCCCAGGGAGCACCACTAAACCCTAAGCCCAAACATCACTAAAGGCGCCGCAACAGGCAAGGGTGTAGGTAGATACAAAATTTACTCACAAAATCTTCAGCTCCATAGTCAGAGGGGCCTTCAGAGAAGGTTCCTGTTTTAGTTTTAGACGCAGAAGTAGTCTGGAAGATCAAAACATCAAGTCAGCAAAAATATACTTGTAAATTGTCTAGTAAATTGTAGACCTACCATACTTTCAATATGTTAACGTAATCAATTATGAAATACTCAATACTCAAAAATATTATGTATTTTGTGATAAATAATGCGCTGTATGTATACTTACTGCAGTTTCACTCATTTTATGGTAATATTTCTGAAATAATAATCATTTATGACATGACAACGTTTAGAAACTACAAGATCGGGTTATTATTCTGAGGGCAGAATACAGTTCTGAGAATAATTACATCCTCGGTGTAAAAAAATCAATCCAAAATATTAAAATAAGTATATTGCTATCCGGCTTTAACAAGGACTTTGTATATATATACATTGTATACTTTGTATATATACAGAGTCCTTGGGCTTTAACAATTTACCGTAACGAGGTGACAGCAATATGCAACAATAAATTTAATCTTGAGCTAAATAAATGTCGGTACAGTGGTATACAAGCTAACTTCAATCTGGACCAACATTTACTTAAGTATATCGATCAAATAAATATTAAAGTTACTTAGCTAAATTATATGAATAAGGTAATTTAACAGCAAAACACCGGTTGTTAATATAACAAATCTTATATTTTTCATAATTACAATAATATTACCTAGCTACATATAATCTATACATAGGTAGAATTACCTGACTAACACAAAACTATTTGGATCACAAAAACTAAAAACTAAATATAACTAAGTATGAGTGTATTAGGTGATTCATTGGAATTATTGAATTAACTGATACGTGAGCAAGCAAGCGAGATGGCAATAACTGATTATAACTCTGTCTCAGATTTTAGATTCCCAACTCCAATAAACCACATAATAAGTCAAGCAATAGGTTTTAAACAAAATTACATGAAAGTAAAAAGATAAGAAAAGAAAACGAATCAGGATTTCATTATTTCGAGAACATGTTTTTATATTATAGATTCCTACTAATCCACACTTTATTAACTTAATCCAGAGTAATAATTTATGTCCTAAATTTAAGTTCATTACAATAAAATCAAATCGTGTTGAAGACACATGAAGAGTTCAATTTATTTTTGTAATTGTAGATGGCGTCACTATCGAATTCTTGTGACAAAATAATATGTTGGATGCCCGAGCACAGGATTCGAAACCTCCGTTTACGTTGCGTATCGTCAAATGTCACTGTCAAAAATGTAAGGCAAATTTGTTAGTTCCAAAAGTGGCATTTGTTTTTTCCATGTTAGGCGGAATTTCACCAAACGCTAAACGTATTTAGTAGGCTGTCATACGTCTGTCAGTTAGTACAAAATATATTTAAAATTTGATTTAAATACGTTTAGCGTTTGGTTAAAGCGCCCCTTCGTGTAGATTCGAAAATAGTATCGAATCCTATGCTCGCGCCTCTGATTGGCTAGGCACATATGGTAGAATTCAATCATATTATATTACCACTTAAAGATTATAATATAGAATATGTTATAAAATGTGAAAGGTTATAATTATTATAGGTAAATGTTAACATTTTCTAGTACAATATACAAATGAACCATACAAGAGCTCATATCATAACTAGTCAAGGCAACGTACACTTGAGGTGAAATATAATGCGATAGGTCAATCTTATACATATAGTCGTTTGCAATAGAATCCAACAATCATGTAAACAAATATGGCGGACTGATATTGACAGCGTATTGTTTATGCCCATAGTGATGTCATAGTGTTCTAATTAGATTAAATATATAAGCCATAGACAATAAAATAAAACTGAATATAAATAAAAAAAGTGTTTATTGAAACAAATTTAAATCTTCGTCTTCTTCATCATCACTATCAGAAGTGTCGCCGGTGACCGTAATTATAAGTGGAACCACTGTGTCATCGCTTGCCGTGTTTAAAATGCCGTCGAGCTTTTTCATTTCTTCCTCTTCCTTTTTTCGTTTTGAATAATTATATTAAGCTCTTGAAAAAACATTTTTATTGTATTCAAATAATAATCAATTAAAATAATTTATTAAATTAAAATTAAAAGATAACTTCAGATTACGAACAACACTAACTTTTCAATGATTTATACAGGGTGACTTTTTAATCACTAACGAAATTTTAATATAGCATTCCTTGGTTAAAAATATAACATACGTGTATTTTCTTTCAGTACCTTTCAGTACTAAAATTATAAGATATTGGCACTCAAAGTTTTCTCAAGAAAACCAAGATTCATGGTCACCGTGGGCGAGTAGCGTGAGTAGTGCGTCTGGCCACGCCCACTTGCCCGCGAATCCTAACTAAGCGAAAGTACCTAATTGTGTCTGTCTGTTACTCTTTCACGCCAAAACTACTGAACGGATTTGAATGAAATTTGGTATACAGATGGTCTCGTCCTTGAAAAAGAACATGGGCTACTTTTTATCGCGGATTTCCCACACGAAAACTATTTAAGGCGAAGCCAAGCTCGCGGGAACAGCTAGTTTCAAATAAATTCATAAGTGGCTCAATGATTTTCCCCATACTTTCAAGGGGTTAGAAGGTTAGAACCGTCAAATTGCAATAAAAAATCCAAATCCAAGGGGACCTTACCGCAACACCATAATTAGCACACACTTCTTCAATCACTGTAAGTGATGAACAATTGATGAAGTATCAAATTGTTCGAAGTGGAGTCCCTTCTACACATCTACACAAAGTCTGGCACGTCACAACACTTTCAACTCATTGTATTTTAATTTATTTAACACCACAATGTAATTTTTCACTTCCTCGAAAGCGACAATTATCTTATTTCTGAGGTCTGCGAGATTTTGGGACTCTTCGACATACCTACTCCTACTCTTGGTTAGAATACATTTAGCACACACACACAAACACAACACAAGTCGGCCCGGGGTGCGCGCGCGTCGAAAGAAAAAAGGTTTTTGAGTAAACAGAGACACGTGTGACGCGGCGGTGCGCAGGCGACTGACGTCAGATCGATGACGCATTACCCATTAGCGGCGGCATCCTTTGCAAAATGAAGCTCCGCCCCTTTCTCATGCTAAACGAGAGTTTATTGGTTTATGGCGGCAATAAGGTCTAATTTCGGCTTTGTTTGTATCGTGAGAAACCTATCGCTTTTAACATTTATTGCTCAGTGACTCAGTGACCATATTTTACCAATATTTCGGGATACAAAAAAAATAAATCATGAAAAATTTACCTACTAATTTTTTCATTGAAATCGACTCTATTGTACATACCTAACTCATGGAAAAAATTTCGTTAATGACTAAAAAGTCACCCTGTAGAGTTCGATGAGTAAAAAACTAAGATGACAGCTTGTCAAATACTTCGAAATTTTTACGTTACAAATGTTTTAACAAATTTAACTTATAAATACAAGTTAAATCGTGTTGAAGATAATGTGAAAACAATGGTGCGTTCGTTGAAATCAGACTATGTTCATAATTGATTGTCAAATGTATGTGATTACGAAGTAATCGTGACAATTTGGTTTGTTTACATGATTGTTGGATTCTATTGCAAACGACTATAGTTATTGTGTAAGCACTACAATTTATACTTTTATAGCCTAAATTTATCATCCTAAAATAAAGTGAACAAAACTTCAAACCGTGCTGGCACTAATTTGTGTATGATTTTCTTTATACTTAATACATAATAGATAGCTACTATATAAGCTAATCGCTTGCTTATGCCACCATTCTATTAATTACCAATGCTTTCTTTTGGTACCTTAAAATACAATATACTTACGGGAAGTATTCCAACAAAGTATTTACACAAAATAATAATATTATTCTATAAAGTTTCCCGCTTTAATTGATATAATAGCTTAGTAGGTACATTTAGAACTCAAAACTCGTTTGATAATGCACCATTTCAAATAAAATCGTAAGTCAAGTCAAGGAAAAAAATATGAACCATAACTAAATTAACAATGTATAACCGACATAGTATATTTATGTGTAGCATTCCATAACTTGTGATTATAACGCCCACCATTAAAGAAACAATATTAAAATGGCGGCTGTTCATCAGTGGCAGTAGAAAGGAATATGAACAGGGTGAGATAGCATAGTCGGACGGACTAATATTACTAGAAAGAGCTGTAAGGGTCATGTGGAAAATTATTAAGGCACTTTTACCGTAAAGCATAACATTATGCTGAGGAAATCCATTTCGCTCTGAGTATAAATAGACTAAAGAGCCGAGTTATAATAGGTAATAAAGAGAAAACATCCGACATATTCTAAGGGCCTGTTACCTCATCCTCATAGTGTATAACGGCAAACTATTGAACTATTATATTTATTAAAAGAATTTGTCAAAACGGCTATAATAGCATAAGCAGAGTCAGTATAATTTCAGTATCTAAACAAAAACCTCCTTATTTGCAGCCGGTTACAGAGACAGAATCCAAAAACTCACCTACATAATAGCCTACACTATATCCATCACACGCTGTTACCTACTCTTCTTATCCCTCTTCCTATGTCTATGACACCTCCTCTTAGTCGTGTCCCCCCGACGGGGCGTCGGCTAGGGGGTCCGCAGACAGAACAGGTCGCCGGCTGAGGGCAGTGGCGCTAACCCCCCGCTCACGTCGGGAAGGCGGGACACGTCGGGGAGGTTCTCGATGTGGGATTTCACTTCGGTTTTCACAGCGTAGATCTTTTGCAGCTTTATGTTGTATTCCTGCAGGGGGAAAGTCTGATATTAGCTTGGGCTTGGCGTAATCTTTTCATAATAAAAAGGAGTATTTCACTGAAAATATTTTTTCTATTCTAACCAACATACTTAGCACGGGGCGCAAGACGCGCGTAACAAGACGTGATAAAAGTTTTATGCGACGCAAGTTTTTTTCACGTCTTATTTTGCGCTTCTTGCATCCCGTTCAAGGTATACTGCTTTCCCGAATGAGGAATAAAAACAAGTGAACCACGGCGACTGTACCAACCAGTTAGGACCGGGGAATAGGGGGGGAGACGCCTGTCTGTCATCTGTAATTAGCTTATGACTGCTCACTGCACGTACCTCAAGCCTCGCTTCAGCCTGTCGCGCTAGCTCCCGCTGCGCCTGTGCGAAGTCTCTAAGCATGGAGGCCGCGCGCCGCCGCCGCGCCAGCTCCTCCGCTAGACGCACGTTGTATTCAGCTAGGAGTTCCACTGCTGAGTTGACTACGGCGGAGAGGCTTAGGGCTGACTCCTTGTCTGTGGAGGGGAAAAGGGTAAGATAAAATACTCATACTCGGATCAGAAATAACACAAGGCTTAGTGCTGACGGTTTGTCTGTGTGGAGACGGGTGGAACAAAATGACGGCCCAGGTGGCTTTGCTGGCATTTATGAAAGTAGTATAGTGTTTTTTTAACAAACGAGTTCTAAAATTGTTTTACTGGCAATGAAATGAAATTGTTTATTTTTTCGACGTAGAATATTAGAATTACTTGTCAAAAGTCATAATCTACCACCATTTCACAAAGGCCCTGTCATTAAGGAGGAAAGAAATGGCGAAAGAAACTCCTCGGTTGGGTTGGAACTAACAATGACACGAACCAATGAATTATTTGATGTAGGTATCTACTGCTATTTACAATACCATCGCTCTTGCGGCAAATGATTAATTAATTGTGAGCAAACCTGAGTACATATCTAAGTGTTTGAACCTACCGACATGCAGTGGACCAGCTAGCCTAGCACGATGCGCAAGATAGATAGATAGATAAAGTTTATTTGATCATCTTTCTTACATACAAGGCGCGCACGTCAAGACGTGACGTGATCGCGATGCAAATCTTTTGTCACGTCTTGCGCCCCGTGCTAGCCCTTCTGCAGGGTGGAAATTGGAGCAAGCTAAGGAAGACAGTTTGCACCTAAAGATATCTACTACAAAGCCTAATTGAATGGTAAAATCTGTGGGTTAGGTATTTAACATATTACTTAGGTATTTAAGATACCGAGGCGTTCACTAAAACACTACTGGCCCTTTTTTAACTAAGAAATTAGTGTGCCCAGTGTGTAGCCATAAGAGAACTCAGAAGCTAGTGAGGTTACTTTGGAACGGATATGACGGTAAGGATATAGGACTAGATAGGACTCGACCTTTTAGTGAGTAAAAAAAGTCATAATGCCCAGTTGAATCACATACGAACGACATCATTCACAGATGCCCGTATGTACCAATAGGTATCTATATGTATGATTACAGGGAGCACAGTAGGCAACATTTCTCAAAGGCGACTATGGGAATGTCTAATAGATTTCAAGCCCAAATAGACAACACAGTACTTGATATGAGATACGTAATATTTATTCATGAAGTTGATCGGAAGACGAAATGCGATAAGTACATAATCACTAATCATGAAATCCTGTCTCCGAAAGAAGAATCAGAAAAGTCGTTATTGGAATGAAATCCATCTAAAACCAACTTTGAAGATATTATATCCTTATGGACATTTTAACCAAGATGTATCCTTACGGATATTTTAAAAGTTTACTTTAGAAAATAGCCTAAAAAAGGACAGAAACCAAAATAAATGAAACAAACTATAATCGAAAACCATTTATTTCTTCTAACAAAGACATCTTACAAGTAACACCCCACCCGCAAGCCCTATTGCCTTAGTAATAAAATTTTATTCGTCGAAAAAATATACAATCCTTCACCATTGCCTAACCAAAATTGGAAATCCGGAAAAACAATTTTCACTGACTTTAGAGTATAATGTGAAATACAGGGTGTTGTTTTTGGGGTTCATATTACCTTGGAGTTTGGACAACAGCTGTATTTCAGATACTTCTGGAGGCAAGGAGGCTATCCTCTCTCGGACGGCCTCATCACTCGATGCACTGGACTCCAATTCTTGAAGTGCCTGCACAGATAAACAAGCATATTTTAAGTAAGTCCCTACAGTAACAAATAAAAGTCCATCTTCGTAATTTAACTTTGTAAACAAAATATCTTTGGCACAAGTGTTTTGATAAGTAGTTAGTAACACTGATACATAAATAATGATGTCTCATTAATACCAAACCAGTCTTCTCAGATAATAAATTTTGCTTGGTGTAAAATTAGAAGATATACCTACATTACTTATGAAATTGTACTAAAATAATAAAAACAAACAATTTATGTGTATCTCTGATTGAATTAGCATGCTGAGTGTTCACAGATAGCTATTTTTGTGCTAATATGTGGACATCATAAGGGGCGAACGGTTAACTTTCTCTCAATGCAACCTAACAAACACCATAATTCAGTCGCATTGCAACTTACTTTAATCAACTCCTCAGGCTCTGGAGGGTCACCGGGTGGAGTCTTCGGGCTCAGCAGCGTGTGTGTCTCAATATGTCCGTCAGCCGCCACCTTTGTCTCGCTCTTCCTCCTCTCATGGCGCGGCTTGCTGTCTTCCTTCTTAGCCTTCTTCTCGGAGACCGGCTCCTGGTCTGTGGATTTACGTTTTGTTCCGTTGCTGCTTGGCTTCTTCTCCGGTGCTGGTATGGCATCGTTAGGATCAACTGAAAATGTTCAAGAGATGTAGATTTGCAAGAGAACAGAGTTATTGAATTTGTTGCCAGCTCTGTCAGATTTGTGACTGGTAGCTATACTAACTACTGTGGACAAGTGCCTTGGGATCAAAGTCAAGCCAGGTTATAGTCTCTGATACCCCAATTATCTTCAGTAATGAAAGCCTAGATTATCTCACAGTGTATGCTATATTTCATATTTGTAATGAAAATCAAGGTTTATTTTTACACACCTGCTACTTTAAGCTCCTGTATCTTCTCTGCATCGTACACGCCTCTCTCCTGCCATATGTTCAGTATGCGGTGAAGGGAATGCTTGGTCTTCGCATTGATGCCGGTCTTGGCCATGTGTTTGAGAGCATCTTTGAGGACGATGCCGAACTCCTGCCCGTACTCGGGACCCTTTTTCTTGCTGTTCTGGATCACATCGTTTGCGAGGTAGAGAAATGTGAGCTGCTTGTGGTCTTTTGCTAAAAAATATTTTTTTTATGATACACATGATTTTAAATCCCATATACAGTTATAATGTACCTAATTAAAGACAAAAAGATTAGATATACCTAGGCATTATTCAAGGAGTTAGTTTGTTATACATAGATAGACTGCAAGCGAGTGTTGATAAATTTCGAGTCAACAAACACTCAAATTGCAACATTGTTTGATCGATAAACACTATTCGAAAATGGCTCCACCTACCTATTTAGTGATCTATACAATATCGCTTATGGATATGCATGCCAAATGAGGTATTACAAAGAAAAAATAGTAAAAATAAATCATTTTCTAGGTTACCTTTGAGCAATTCCTTGTGCCAAGTTTTGACCACCGCAGCGTGATGCTTCCTGTGGTGTATGAGCCACAACGACAACGTCTGGATACTTTGTTGGCTAGAATTTAACTCTTGCAGTTTCCGAATCAATGCATTTTCCGTGAATCCTGCCATAATTCACAAAAAACAAAGCACCGAAACAAATACCACTCTCAACATTTGACGTTTACAAAACGAAACGCCATGAAAAGAAAAGAATAGGCGAAGTGAAGTGATGTGAAACGTACCGAAAAATCGATTCAAAGAATCGAGTTGTTCTTGATTTTATTCAGACCGTAATATACTGTGATTTATATTAGGTATGTGGCAGACCCACCATAATGGTAACATATATTATACTAAGTTAAATTTATTTTAGAGCAAGATCTTTCAATAACCGATAGTAATATTAGTAGTATTGACACTCTTTTACGATTAAAAAATATTTAGGTACGTCACTACCATTGTCATTCTAGAAACGCCATGTTTAATATTTTTTAAGTTGTGTTGCGTAGGATGGCTATGAATTTTATATTCGAAAACTTTTAAAAAACATATTTCGATGCAAAAAATAGATGGAGAAATATACCTACCTGAAACAGCAAAATAAATACGCTACTCTGTAGTAGAGATGCCACGAATATTCGGCAACTATTCGGTATTCGGCCTATTCGGCCAGTTTTTTCAGTATTCGGTATTCGGCCGAATAGTGCGTACTATTCGGGCCGAATACCGAATAGTAAATCATGTAAAAAATGACTTGTTATTTTAATCAAAATTGTGTATTTATTTCCAAATCACAACATTTTAGTACTTAAAATTAATCAGTTGTAAGTTGTGCTGGATAAAAACGAGCATTTCAGCATTTGGTAGCCCACGATTGCGCTTTTCATTGTAACCATCCTCAGAAAATAACCTATCACTATAAACGCTACTTCCAGGTGAAGAAAGATAAGTTATTGCAACTCGTTTGCCACAGCATTCTGCCTCCTAATAATTAGCATTTCTCATATAATCTGTAGCGACTTCTTCAAAGCAGTTCCAGGAACAAAAAAAAACAGGTTGTAGCTATCTCAAATCTGATTTCTGCCCAAATCTTGACATAGCGAAGCATTCACCAAAGTATCAAGCTCTCCATTTGTACAATCAGCTGCCTATAGAATATAAAGAGTTGACTGTTCATAAACTATTCAGTAAAAAACTAAAATTGTACCTGTTGAAGAAATGTTACTACCTACTCAGTTGAGGAATTTATAAACGACAAAATTTATAATTAATTAAGCTGTTTTTTTTATCTTTTAAAATTTGTTGTAATCAAAAATATTTATGTTATTTTTAATGTTAAATTCAAATACAATAAGTTAATTGTTTACTGAATAAAGAACTGAACTGAACTGAACTGTAGCGCCGAATATTCGGCGGCCGAATATTCGGCGCTTCGGCCGGCAGCGTCGCCGAATATTCGGTATTCGGTATTCGGCCAATTCACTATTCGTGGCAACACTACTCTGTAGATAAACGGCACTTTTGGGCCACGTTAGGCCGCGCCGCCCCAGTGAGCGCCGCAGTTATCATACAAAAACTTCATACTACTTCATAGTTACAAATCTAGCGTGCCGCCCGCGGCGGCGGCGGCCTAATGCGATTCACGAAAAATACGTCGCTGTGATCGGCGTCGATAACCGACCCGTGCCATGGGGCCTGATTTTGATTTATTGATGCGATAAAAAACGGGTCTAAATATCGGCTTCAAGTCTGTCATGTAAAGTCATTAGTAGGCGTAGCGTAAGCACTACGGTTGATAAAAGTACGTTCGTACCACTACTGTAGTTAGTAGGTAGTACAAGTAAATATTACATTCATATTACCTACAATGTCCTAAAGCGATTCCACATGAATGGGTAGTAGGTACCTACTTGCTTAGGTATAGTATATCAGAGAATTTTGCTGAAAACAGGCTATATTATTCTTTTTTTTTCTTAACTTCTAGTGTCCCATTGCTGGGCAAAGGTCTCTCCCTGAACATTCCACTTATCCCTTTCTTGGGCCTGCTCACACCATTCCGTGTTAAAATTGTCCAAGTCGTCCCGCCATCTCTTTCTTGGTCTGCCTCTGCGCCTGTATTAGTCTGTATTAGTCTTTAATCAATCAATATTTTCAAAGTTCAGCCGAGAAATTTAAATTTTTAAAATAAAGTTACCGACTTATGTAGTTTAAAAACGTTAATAACTATAGTTAATTAAGTTCACTTTTAGCTATAAATTCTCTACCTTCAGTAGTAATTTATATGTAAGTTCCTAGAGGTACGTGGTAACTAAGTAGGTAAAGTACTACTCTTTCTTGAGGTATCGCACTGGAATACCATGTCTGTACTAAATATTTAAAAATATTATAATACTAGTCATAAAATTACTAGGTACCTACGTATGTAGATAATAATACCTATATTGCTAGTTACCAAAGCTACCTAATAAAGTAGGTTAATGTTTGAGAACTAACTTGTTTTTTTCGTTTTGTTTTGTACTTATAGACAAATAACAAAGACATGCAGGAAATTAAGTGCTTTAAAGATGGCTATTACCTAAGCTTTATATTTAATCTCCTAGGTAAGTATTTATATTACGTAAGCATATTATAAAACCGGCCAAGTGCGAGTCGGGCTCGCGCACAAAGGGTTCCGTAGTTAAATCAACCTCTCTCAAAAACTATAAGAGATACTTTGATCAAACCAAAAATCGTTGAAAGAGTTAATTAGCATGCATCACCTCTATTTTTTTTAGAATTTTATACCCCGTAGTTATAAAAATAGAGGGGGGGGGACATACTTTTTACGACTTTGAGAGCTGATATCTCAAAAACCGTTCACTTTAAGAAAAATGTTTTTTAGAAAACTTTATATTATTTTAAAAGACCTTTCCATTGATACCCCACACGGGTATGTACATCGAAAAAAAAAATTTCATCCCTCAGTTACATGTATGGGGGGCCCCACCCCCAATTCTTTTTTTTACTATTTAGTGTCATATTTTTGTAGCGGTTCATACAACACATATTCCCATCAAATTTCATCACTGTAGTACTTATAGTTTCCGAGTAAATCGGCTGTGACAGACGGACAGACGGACAGACGGACAGACGGACATGACGAAACTATAAGGGTTCCGTTTTTGCCATTTTGGCTACGGAACCCTAAAAAGCGTAGTAAACGTAGTGTAACGTGGGACGCCCTCCGGCTAGATGGGGTGACGACTTGCGAAAGGTTACTGGTTATAATTGGATGCGGAAAGCTAAAGATCGCATCCACTGGCGTGCGAGAGGCCTACGTCCAGCAGTGGACTGCTATAGGCTGATGATGATGATAAAAAGCGTAGGCAATATGTGCAGATGCTGGCCTAGGCAGATAGCTTGAGGTTATAGGATAAGGTCTATATTATAGGAACCAATATTCATGGATTAGCCGGATAAGCTGACTAAGCTATTTATGTAGGTAAGTAGGTTGGACATAGGATAAGCTAGCTAGGTAGATATACTTATTTGTTTTAAGTACCTAAGTATATAAATTTATCGTAGGTCAAGCCTTTAGGTAGTACCTTTCTTACATTGGCAATAGGTACCGATTCCCTTAACAACCACTTCGCCAAAATTCATCTATCCTAGTGCAAATTACACACGAAAACAAACTTGCGTGTCGGAGGCATCGACCGGTTTGAGAAGATCGTGTCTTTCTCTTCACCTGTCCGAGGTGCAACGCAGCCTCTCAGTGTAGTTGCGCTACAAGGCTGCCGCGCGCGCGCTCCTTTGCATAACCGCGCGATCGAAAAAAAAACAAAAAGCGCGGCGCGAAATGAAAAATATTCGCATGACTTTTTGAATTATAATATTTTTCATAAATTTGCTATTTGCCTGCCAGAGTGTTAATTTGAAGTTTTATTTTTAAATAGTGTTTGAAAAAGTTTCTATGAAAATGGCGTTTTTCTTCAGCAACAGTTTTTCCAGTGTTCTCCTGTTGTCCTTAGTTTTGGTTGCTAGTGCGCAAAGATCGCCCCACAACCTGCATAATAAGGAAATTGGTAAGTGTAATAATATTTTATTTTTTCGTCTTTCTGCTAAATTAGATTTTTATTCAATCTTGGGTGTACGAGAGATATTATTTTCAAAGTTATAATTTTAAGTAGTTTTTGCCGTTTTCCATAAATAGATTTCAGCATCATTATTTATAGGTTATAAGTAAGTATAGCTAGGATGGTTAGGTACTTACCTATGGAAGTATCGTCTCGATGGTTATTAATGATTCTTCGGTAGATATAGATAGCCCGGCTATAAAAGAGACCCATATAACTAGCTTAAAATATTCTGAATTAATTAAAAAAATATGCATAAGTATTTATTTTATAACCTTAACTAAAAAATTAAATACTTAATCAAATCATCACGAACTGCCTTGAACTACCAAAACTAAATTTAATGATGGCGCTTAATAAATTGATGATTCTGTGCCGGGTGGCACTGGCATTGGATTCGCGACTGAAAAATAATTAATGACTATTAGTTTACGTATCGATAAAAATTAAAAAAAATGTTAAGCATCTTCCTACCAATAAAAGAACATAAAAACTCAAAAGGTCATTCAACATTTTCAACAACAAATGTAAATCTGTTAATTTTGAAAAATCGTGAAAACCTAGCTCTCCTTTTTAGAACCTATGTTGGTCACGTTGGTCTGTTGGTCACGTGAATTTTACTATAACAATGGGTTTAAGTAGTGGATTTTTTTCATCAATTTTTACAATTCTTTGAAACATAAGCTGTTTTAGAATGACGAACTGAGTCACTTTTTTAGGCTAAACATAATACTTTTGCATCCTATATTTGCTTATATCCTTGTTATTGTTACTAAAATTACTTTTTAAAAGCTCCAGCTACAAAACTAAGGCTCCAAATTTGTACCTAGTATATTCCCATAGCATTCATTATAAGTTGACTGCATACAAATGAGACAACAAAGTTTATTCGCACAGATATTTATGACTAGAACACAGGACAGACATATAAATTAGCATCCATCGGATTAGCAGCCAAGGACAGAATTGTGAAATAGAACCTTCATGTATTCAGGACCTATCTACCTACAGAATTTTAATATAGATAATAATGTAATTGCTTGTTGTCATAATACGGTGATAAACTGTTCTAACATTATAGAACTATCTATAAAAATTTAACCAATTTCATTTTATTTTAACAATATCTTTTACATATTTCCGTATGAAGCCGCCAGTTAACTACCATCAGACAATGCACCAGATTTTATGAATTTAGAAAAGTTGGTCAATGATCATTAAAATATGCTTATTACTTAACATAAGTACCTACTTGATCGCACTGTCCCAGTTAGCAACTTTAGTTCTTACCTATTTGATAAATTCATACAAATTACAAATCATGAGTAGGTAACCCACACCCACAACTGATGTAGGTCTATTAATAGGTGCCAGTATTGTTCTTGAACGCATAAAATAACATAATGTGACATTACGAGCAGCATAAAGTTATCTTACTGACGTAATTCCGACATGGTACCGTTCCGCCAGTCATTTTCAATTTAGAATGTTATTTTTCTGCTGTAAGCTGTAACGTAAACAGAAAATAAATTTTCTCAATACCTATGTTATTTATAACCAATTTTAAAAATGATAGCATTTGAATAGGATGGATAGTCTATAATAGATAGATAGAGATATACATTACTTATACTTAGTTATAAAATTAGAGACAGCATTAAAACTATGTAAATAGCTGCACCTATACTTTATTATATACCTTAAATGCTCATTTAGATAGAGTTTTACGTAAACAAAAAAATACTTAAGTATTCTCACAACTCCCAAATTAAATACCCAGCTTTAAAAAATAAAGAGTAGAATGGACCCCATCGTGAGCGAGTGCGTACTTTTACTTTCAGCGAGGTGGGCGCTGCCTGGCTGCGGTAGGATTTCACTTGAAAAGTGACACTTTCGTTGTTACATTTTTAATTTAATTTAAACTTTCCAAAAAGGTATAACCTTTAACATACTTTATCGTTGTACTAAGCGGTAGTTTCACAATAATACCTAATGTGTAGACTCAAATGTGAAATAAAACATGTTTCTGTCACTGACTATTACTACTAAACTTCGTTTTAGAAAAAAAATTTATTTTATATTAAAAAATATTATACATTTCATACGTTAAGTACCTATGTAACAACCACTGATTGAAATTAGCCCATATAGCACCTGATGTTAATAATAATTTAGGCAAAGTACATACACGATACATCATTAACTACACGACACACCATGACTTTGTTAATGGTAATAATCGGCTTACAAACATAAGAGAAGAAGATCTTATTCAATGCAAATTACCAAAAGTACCTACTTATCAAGTAATTTAGAAAGCTGCCACTGTAGTAAGGTAATAATACAGTAACTACTAATCTTCTCGTTATATTAAATCCTATTCTCTATTCATAATAGCGTTTGTGTTGACAGTTTGCAGTGCGCTATTGTTTCTAGAATAAGCTCTTTGACTACTGAAAGGCAAGTTGAGCAAAGCTATAAAAGCACAATTAGATATATCATACTTATGTGTGTAGAGCATGTAGGTACGTAGCGAATAAACTAAAAAAATATGCTACTCAACCGATTTCAAAGATTTATAGAAATAGGTTCTGTATCCAACCATTTCTTGAGTTTATGCCTACGTGCTTAGGTTATGGTTTATCCTGAAATACCCGATATCTATAAGCCACATGAGGATTGGTACAAACTTAATGGATGTATATTTTTATATGAGAGGTACGTAGATAGATTTAATGCCTGTTTAAATATCCAGTTCCACTAGAACTTCTAAGTTTCGGACTCAGCAAAATTTAACTTGCAATACTCGTGACTCGTATTACAATATTGAACGGCGAAAAAAAAGGAATGAGGCACTACTGCTGCTCTAACGAGGAGCTAAATATTATATACCTAGCCTTTAATCAGTGGAAAGCCAGAACAAACATTACAGAATGTGGTCCAAACGGGTTCATTATATTACGAGACCTGCCTTGATCGTGGGTTTTCGATTATTGTTCTGAGCATTGAACTTGTTAAAACGGCCCACTGCAGAAATTGTTTACTTTGATAAGTGTGTGTTGAAATGGCATTTTCTATTTGCTTGCTAATTTTGCTGTAATCTGAGATGAAAATGCTTTCACTTATTGTGTTGTGTTTATATAAAACTACCTAGGTTTTTGATCTACAATTAAGATTTACGTATATAACCTTATTTATTTATTATGGTTCACCGACATTTGTAACTTGAAATAAATTTAACATAACTTATTTTTGGGAAGGGGTTAAAACATAGTTTAGTTTACACTATTAGCACTCCTCCATTGAAAAGGGATGGTCCTCTGACCAAGCTGGGCAGTTGCCCACCAAGCTAAACCGTCCAGCTTAATGTATCATCCGAACAGACACTCCGTATGTACGTCCTATTGTTTAAAGTTTAAACCATTAGGCGGCATTTGAGCCAAATTAAACACAACAAAAGGCATGTACAACTAACAATGTACCTAATTACATTTAATTCGCTAATATTATACAATTCGTTATCCATTGCGCCACTGCCTTGTCTAGAGACCCACGCGATGCAGCTAATAGCTGCCATGTACCTACTTGGATCTATTTGAAGATCGCGCCTCGTTATGGGGTCAATGCCAACTTTTGATGGGTAATTTGCTTGCTCGTTTTGTATACGTTAATGTCATTAGGTACTGTATGTATGGGTGTGAAAAGTGGCAAACGTAAGTAAGCATGTAATATAATTTAAAGCTGGACTTGGGAAGAATGACCTTAGGAGATATACAGCTACCTAATTACCGACCTACCTACATATTTAGATTACCTTATTAGGCTCATAACAAAGGTTTTTTTCAAAGCGCAAGTTTTTTTCTTCCCAATCATGTCGACAATACTTTCCTTATTACCATTTGATAGGTAATTTGTTATAATAATATTTTAAAACCCCTTTTAAATATAGTTCCTATAGTACCGTAAGATATTTCATACTGCAGGGGCTACTCTGCTTCATGAAATATAAAATTTCAAATTTCAGAGAGCTATCATGTAATATCGGTACTTTAAATGCAACGACAACGCAACGGTAGAGTCGGTAGTCGAAAGATCGTAAGTCCGCGCCACCACTAAGGGTCAATTCAGACGTACCACAACCACACCACAGCCACAACTACACCACAACCACGCGATGTGGTCGGGCGTATATTTTGTATTGACAATGAATAATCCAATTCACACGTGCCACATTTTGCCGTTGTTATCGACCACCTGTGTAATACGACCACATCGCAACCACATCGCAACCACATCGCAACCACAACGCAACCACATCGCAACGGCAACGCCGCCACGCGGCGGCGGCACCGCGGCAACCTGTTTTCCATATTAACTGCACACGACGACGTGGTTACCACATCGCAATGACAGCGACAACGCAACCACATCGACATTTTGACAGCGGCTTTTTGCAGTTGCGTTGTGGCAGCGACAAAATGACGATGTGGTTGCGTTGTCGCTGTCATTGCGATGTGGTAACCTCGTCGTCGTGTGCAGTTAATACGGAAAACTGGTTGCCGCGGTGCCGCCGCCGCGTGGCGGCGTTGCCGTTGCGATGTGGTTGCGTTGTGGTTGCGTTGTGGTTGCGATGTGGTTGCGATGTAGTCGTATTACACAGGTGGTCGATAACAACGGCAAAATGTGGCACGTGTGAATTGGATTATTCATTGTCAATACAAAATATACGCCCGACCACATCGCGTGGTTGTGGTGTGGTTGTGGCTGTGGTGTGGTTGTGGTACGTCTGAATTGACCCTAAGTCCGATAGACGCGGCGCTGCACTCACAGATCTCTTTCTATCCGTATACAGCCAATGCAAGGCAGCAATTAGCAAACTCAGTGTATGTGTCAGATAGTATGAATTAGTAGTTTCATCATCACGACCCAGCATGTCCCCACTGCTGGGGCACGGGTCTCCATCCAATGAATGATGAAAAGATTCTCCATCCAATGAAAAGGGTTTTAGGCGTAGTTCACCACGCTGGCCCAGTGCGGGTTGGTGGACAATGGGAAATATTAGTAGTTTAGTTCCCGCTTTTACCATAAGACTTCAGAGGTGCGATCACAGGATTAGCGTTTGGTGAATTCCACCTAACATGGAAAAATCAAATGTCACTTTTGGAACTAGCAAATTTGCCTTACATTTTGACAGTGACAGTTGACGATACGCAACGTAAACGGAGGTTTCGAATCTTATAATCGCTGCACAGTAGCACGGACTCTATACCTCAAATGAAGAGTAGCCCCGCTGTCATCTCACTGTCGACAGATGGCGTGGGCGTCTTTGTTGACTTCCGTAACCCGACAGGTCCCATCGCGAACAGCTCTTAGGCAAAAAAACCTTCTAAGCTCCGGTTACCGCGCCAATAATGGTAATAAAATACTACGGATTTTTCAGTTAGGTTTGTTAGTGTTTTCGTTTTGTGTTTTTTATAGACTGGACTTTGGATGTTCTTCATTTGTTTCATTACCAGCGATCAGCCTAAAAGGGGTATTTTATATTATACTTCATACTTATGTATACCTAAATTGAGTAGTAAGTAGGTATGTATCAACTCTTCTTGCTTATTTTCTTTTAATTTAAGGGTATGCACAGTGAATAGATTGGATTAATAATAGCAATTAATGCATTATATTATCCTAACTAATATTATAAATGCGAAAGTAACTGTGTCGTCTGTCTGTCCGTTCTGTCTGTCTGTTACTCTTTCACGCCAAAACTACTGAACGGATTTGAATGAAATTTGGTATACATACGGTCTAGACCCTGGGAAAGAACATAGACTATATACTTTTTATCCCGGAATTCCCACAAGAAAACTTTTTAAGGCGAAGCGAAGCGCGCGGGAACAGCTTGTACAGAATATAGGCCCTGTATATGATAATTTTTTAGATAAATTTCTCACTTAATTAAGTAAATGTACATAACTACTCGAAAATTCAGCACTGCCTTTCATAATTTAGTACTGTTTTTTTAGTTCTGTTTAACTTGACGTTCTCAGCTGTAACAGGTATTTTTTTGAAAAATCTTATACCTTAATACCTATATTATGAGGCCGCGACTAGGCAAACGTTGTGTGGGACGCCCTCCGGCTAGATGGGGTAACGACTTGCGAAAGGTGGCTGGATATGATTGGATGCGGAAAGCTAAAGATCGCATCCAGTGGCTTGCTTAGGGAGAGGCCTACGTCCAGCAGTGGACTGCTAAGGCTGATGATGATGAACATAAGTATTATTATTATTTTGTACATTTCCGGTCGGTCTCGGCATTTCGGACATCACTTGCGCTTGCGCCGACAACCCGACACCGTCGCGAGAGAAAGTTGCCGCTGCGACGCACAAATACGACGCATTATAATAATTATAATTGCAAATACTTATTACGTTTTGACAACGCATGCACTGTTTAGCTCTTCTCTGTAATATGGAGGCACATAATTACCTTCTTACGTCAGTTTTGATTACGATGAAAGCGATGTAAGGCCTTAGGCTTAGGAATAGGTGTTAGCCTCTTCTTAGGGTGTCTATATATAGGGGTTGGTTTTCGTGTTAGCCAGTCACAGAGAAGTGGCAGACTGTACAGGGTGCACCAGACGTACGAATAGGATAAGTCAATCGCGGAGGATCTTTTCATGAATTTGTTGGCTATTAAAACAAAGGGAACACTAGTAAACAACTTATTTCAAAAAAGAAATACTTATATAAGCTTGTCGGTAGGTCAACTCACAATGCTGTAGCATTCCTTCTACTCCTACTTTTAATTACCTGTCCACACTTTTTATTTACTACTGTATGAATAAAACAGCATTAAAAAGTCAATCACAAGTAAATTATTCTTAAATCTTACCCAATGTGGCTAAGACAAGTTGAAGATTTCCGCAAATAAGACGGCGACCCCGTGGCGTGGCGTTTATGATTCTTTTAATAAATTTATTGCGAGACCAACAATTTATGAGACACCTTTACAATGAGTTTTTTTCGACGATAAAAGTGATTTGTAAAATAAAATATCGGGGCCGATGGTTTATTGACTGACGAATTAAGCGATCTTCTCTTCTTACTTACATTATTTATGTTGTTTTTTTTCTCAATATGACCTATCAAATCATTCACCTTGATTGTCAGAACTTGAGTATAGAAAGCAGCGCTGGGACTTTAATCGAATGAGGAAGTGAATGTTAGCACCCGAAATCTGTTCTCTTCAACCTAAGCTTCCGATATGATGGAGATTTACTTTAGGTACTCTTTTTACTTAGCCTTCCTCATCCAGCACATCTTAGCACGGATATATATAGTTAAGATACATTTATATATAAATTAAATGTTTTATCTGTATCATTACCATCTACTATCTAGAATATTTAGTAATATTTTCATAACTATAGCTAGTAATAGCCTGCGTACTGCTCTAATAGTAATGTTCCAGCCGTCATTAGGTGTAGCAACAGTAGACGTTTCAAGTAAATTATAATATTTATTTCAACCAATTTTGACGAAATCCGATGAGCCTTGAGACACTTTAGATGAATATTTAGAATATGCTGTGGTACGCTGGTGCACTGATCAAACTAAAGCACTAAATGATTTCGGGCGGATCAATTATCTAAATTTAGTTAGGTATCTGTAAGGCAGATTTCATTAACCTCGTAGGTAACAGAGCCAATATAAAAATCAATAAGCTACATAAATGTAAGTAAATGATGATGATACTGAAAACTCAGAGATTATTTCAGGTGAGATCTCTATGATCTGATGATGAATCATCATCAAGTGACAAGCTTTCGACAAGATTCCATATTTCAGCATATAAATTAATATGAATAACCTATTATGTCTGACGCAAGGTACTTGGGCGTTCAAATTTAAACTGTCCTTTGTCCACTTTTACATATTGTACCTGTCCCAATTAAACATAATAGGATAAAATAATAAATTCCACCAAATATGGGTCGGGTTAAATATTTGCAAAAAAATATCATCGTTTTTGGTCATCAATCTTCATATTGCCAGATTAAAAGTTATCATATTCATGCATACAGGATTGCATATGAAGTGCTTGCTTTAAAAAAAGGACACTGATTTACAAATTGGTACCTATCCTGTGAAAACAGGTAGGTATGTAACATATTCATACAGTCTTTATATGGGCATATTAACTGACTAATGTATACCTGTTCAAAAATCGTGAATTCCATACACATGCACAGTCATTCAGGCTGCATGTTCATTATACGATGGATTTATAAGCTTTTGTCTGTGTCTCATGGACCATGGATGAATTTGACGAATGCAAGATAAAAGTTTTTTTATGATTATGAATCTTAATGAAAAATTCATGTAAGTACCTACTCGTCCTTAACTTATAAGTATTGTATTAACATCTTAACACTTTTTTTTGCGATTTACTTAAAAATTTATTTAAATGTGTATTCTTTGTTCGTCTCCACAGGTAAGCCCTTGATTTACTACTGAAAGAAGACTTTAAAGGTTTGTTGTACAAGGATCATTTATTTTTTCAATTCAAACATTTTTGAACCATAGTTGTCATACTTATTCTTTAACAATATCTGCGTATTATATCAATTAAGTAGTTGTATTATTTTATTTAATGTGTAATTTAACCAATTTACCATACTTATTATTATCAAGATATACCTTAGATATAAACAGGCTCTAATATTTATTACTTCGGTTATGCACGAAAGTTATTTTTGTTTCAGTAAATTTCATAAAAAATCAGTATATACCTAGACACAGGTAAAACCTGGGCATTCCCTCCAATACTATCGAATGTTGGAAGACCAACAGTAAAGCAATTTGAATCTGAAAGCAACCAGGTATCTCCCGCAGCCATCGCTGGGGGCTAATTAATCCAGCCTGTTCTAGAATCTAGATTCTAGACCGTACACAGACACTATTACAGGACTATAAGAGCTTGTCCACTCGACTTCGTTCTTCAGAGTCGTGACTAAACAACCTGAGGTGTACAAACTGTTGGATTAATGATACAATATCGGACACACCATACATCATCTTGAGCGAATGCGTGCGATGTTATTAATAAATAACTAATACCACTATAAGTCATATGATATTTACTATGCATGGCTGGTGTGAATAAGGTATTAAAAAGTTAACCCTGTTATTCATAAAATGTTATAGAAAGTTTTTAGCTATTAAACTGTTTTGTCACTCTCTGTCAAAGAAAAAAAAATTCTTACCCACCAACCCGCAGTAGACAAGCTTGGTGGGAAATGTCCCAAGCTTAGGAAGGCAGTTAGATCTTGAGGATATGCACACAGGTTCCATTCGAGAGAGCCAGGTGCAGTTGCTTATACCCCAACAGAGAATAGATATAAGTTTGAGAACCTCAGCCGGTGCTATGCAAATGTAAGAGCTCAATTTACAGCTGCTTCAGTTTTCTAGGTCGATGTATTGGATAGTAACAATTCGTTTAGCTTGTTCGAATATCGACCAATCGGCTTAAAGCTATACCGCATTCGATTTATAGTTACTGATATGGAGCACATTTCTGATGACATACAGGGTGTTGCAAAAAGGGTATACTAAGCCGAAACCTACATGTGCAGCATGTTATATCTAAGCCCGCAACTGAAATCAGAATTTTAAAATTCGCGTAAAAAAAAGTCATTCTCCATAGTAAAAAGTCACGTGACCAACATAGTTACTATGGAAAATGAAATATACTATGCTGCACATGCAGGTATCGGCTTAGTATACCCTTCTTGCAACACCCTGTATAGGTAAGTACAAAGTGGTGAAGGGTCTAAAACACAATTCCCATCGCCCTCTTAGGATTGACTGGCAGTGGTGAATTCGTTACAATATTTCTTTTTTTCCTAAAATATGTAAAAGAATAAATTATTAGGGAGCCTCCATATCGCGAACTTCTATTCTATTCTATTCTATTCTCTGTGGGGGTGTAAGTACCTGCACCTGGCTCTCTTGAGTGGAACCTTTGTGCATATCCCCAAGATCTAAACTGCCTTCCTAAGCTTGGACCATTTCCCACCACGCTGGTCCACTGCGGGTTGGTGGGTTCACATTTCTAGATGTGCTAAATCTAGATATGCAGGTTTCCTCACGATGTTTTCATTCACCGTAAGAGCGATGGTATACATTGTACTTAAGTTAAAATAACTCATTGGTACATGTCAGCGCCGGGATTCGAACCCGCATCTCTTGCGTGAGAAGCGGGCGCTCACCCGACTGAGCTACCACCGCTCACCCGACTGAGCTAGGTACCACCGCTCGAACTTATTGTGGCAACGATTTTTGAGTATATATTAGGTATATTGTTCACAGGTATTTAACACTAATTACTTCGTGAATGTTATTTCGTATTGACTTCGTGATAGGCTTTCTGAACTGATTAAGTACTTACCTACGTAGTTAAAATGTAAAGTAGACTTGCACTTAAATATCAAAAGTATGCGTTTCGGCATTTCGTCAATGGCAATAAAGTAAGTATTATTGTCTTCCTTACTGCCAAATTGACCAATGCGTTTGAGTAACTAGCTAATAAATTGTCAATTATATTGTATAATTCAGGCATCGATTAAATAAAAGTTAAGTAAGTTTTTGCTATTAAGTATTGTCCGATTGCGCTGAAATAACGACGGTTTTTATTACATCTCTGTAATTGGAAATTGTCTTAGGCATATTAAATACAGTTACAAAATTAAATGGTATGCGGACACTTGGTGTCAGAGACTCAGAGTCGCTAGGTCTGAAAATTATGAAATTAATTCAGAATCACATAGAACAACGCGAAAAATAATAATACACTCACGGGCCTTGAAAAGGTTCCACTGAAAAAGCACCAAATTACTCCCTAACGGAAAAAATGTAGCTTAATGACACCTTCTGCAACATTGAAGTACATTTAACAGAGCATCAGGATATTACCAAATAAAAACGATAATATTTTGTTCAAATTTTCAATTCAATGTTTGAAAAATTTTGGGTCGTTTCGCGTCGGCATTTTGTGAGTGGAACTTTTTCATTGCCCGTTAAATCTGTCGCGTCAAATCTCGTGTCACCTAGTGTGAGCATACTCTAAAGGCAAGCGTCCTATCCACATCGGTATCGTACGTATCGGCCAAACGAATTTTTCATAATTGTATAGAGAAACGGCGTCGGCAATGCCGCTGAAGTGGACGCACTTATGTGAATTTCTATACATACTTTGGGCATTCTGCCAGAACATCTACACTGGGCATCTGTGGATCAACTACACCCGGAAGGCGATGAGCACCATGAGGGTGCAGTATAATGACGCATACCGCACCCTCATGAGGCGGCCGCGGTACTGTAGCGCGTCGGGCATGTTCTCTGAGGCGGGAGTGCCTGACTTCTTCGCAGTCCTGAGGTCACGTATAGCGACATTCTGGTCGGGGCTGCGCAGCACTGGGAATGCAATACTGAAAGTGGTAAGTGAGGATTTTAGAAATCCATTCTACAGACACTGGCTCTCTGTTCATCAAGACGCAAATCGAAAATAAAAATGACCTTACCTATTTAATAGGTATATGTTGTATGTTTAAACTGATAATAATTGTAATACTACAATTTAATTTATCTTTGTAAGTACGTTTGTGTTTATATAATGTGTAATATGGGTGTCTAGCCTGAAATAAATGACAATTTATTATTTTATTTATTTTATTATTATACAAAGAATACTGAATGCGTACGATGACGAAAGGTAACCTTAAATGAATCGTTTCGTTGTAATACCTACCGTACCTCTTTACCAAATTTACCCAATAAGGTATCAGACAATTTCGTAGCGAGTGTGCACATGACAATGCTATCGGACGGCCGCAGCCGTGGTCTAATACACAAACGTTTGTTATTTGGAGTCTTAAGAGGAGATTCCACGTACATTATTGGTAAGTTATTTACTTACTTATGAAAGAGATGATTGTAAAAAAAAAACTTTTCACGATCATCTATTGTGATGGTCTGCTGAGAAGAGATGCCACATTATTCAGAATACAGTATTCCTACCTAGTGCTCTCGATAGGATCCCAATAGACACATGTATTGTGTTTCTTGGCCTCTGCCTGCCTTATCCAGTCTGATATCATCTGATGCGCTGTTAAATTGAACCGTTTCCGTTTAGGAGTAATTTGGTGCTATTGGCTTTTGGAACTTTTTCATTGCTCGCTCGCGAGTGTTAGCATAGAAGCTCGAGACTATAAAGTTCTAGCTATTCCCGCGAGCTTCGCTTCGCCTTAAAAAGTTTTTCCGTGGGAATTCCGGGTTAAGAAGTAGCCTATGTTCTTTCTCAGGGTCTAGACTAGACCATATTTCCAAATTTCATTCAAATCCGTTCTGTAGTTTTGGCGTGAAAGAGTAACAGAAAGACAGACAGACACAGTTACTTTCGCATTTATAATATTAGTTTAACATCCCCTTAACTGAGAACAAAGGCTGCTGCGGACATCGTCCATTTACCTTCACCAGGAAGGCTCTACGGCGATATCTGATTGTAGCCTGACGCAACCTGCTCTAGTATCGATGCGTTTACGGCCTAGGGTTCCTAGATACAGTCTACAGAGCCTAGATTTATTAGGGCTCTAAAATTAAAGCCTAAATGCTGCAATTTCTTAGAGTGCGATAGGGAGCTTATTTTATGTTTACATAAAGACTGTGTTCACACACACGAGACCAAGGACTTTGTATATATAGCCTATATATACAAAGTCCTTGCACGCTTGTATTTTATCTATGCACGCACAGATCATAAACGGTAAAAAGCACCTGTCAATATAGTTAAATAACCTAATTACCAAGAGTAGGTAATAAATATAAATAAATAAATAAATTCTCATTACCAGCTACCACCGTAATTCTCTAGCTCTAGACCCTTAAATGTGCGGGGCAGTCGAAGCGTGTTGCACGCCCGTAGTATGTATCCTCCTGACCACTCTGGACAACATACGGCATTGCACCGTATGCATAGAGCAGACCTGCCGCTCCTGTCTCTGTTCGATCTACAACACCTGCGCTTTCATCATCCAAGCCTTCGCCCTCATCCCACTCTGCTTAACAGCCATATGCGCGAATCTATCCAGGTCTTTTTTATGCTCTTGGGACTACTCTTGTCCGTGGTATACAGGATGTGGAGATTTCACGTGTATATTGCTTTTGGTGTTGACAGTATGTTTGTATCTTCAGTTTGTGCACCCACATTATGATAAGTCGCCGATGCTGTATGTTGCTGGGAACTTTTATAATGGGAGTTTAGTGAGATAGACTGGGGAATAAATGTTGGATGTGTTTTTGATTTATTGTGTTTTCGTTTTGGTATGGTATTTAGATACCACAGGAACTGGTAGCTTCATCAAATACTTATAAAAGAAGTTGAAGAAAGTTGTTTTGAAAATAAAGACTAAGCAATATGTTAATTATGTAATTTTATGTGTTTTTAGAATGATATACCTACCTAAATGGCAAGTGAAGGTAAGGTATACTTAATTATGTATGATTCAGTAATCTGAGCAAACCACGTAGGTTTTTACAAATGCTTGAAAATTCAATTGTGCAATGTTAAATAACAAAGAATTTGTTGCAATTGCAATTATTTATTACTAACGATGTTATCAAAAAATTGAAAAAAGAGTGGGCGTATTCACTTGTCTAAAGGCCAATTCACACACTGTTTAGTGCGAGCATAGAGAAAAGAACACTACGTTTTTACATCTGCAAACAACATTTTTATAATTATTATTAAACAATTAAATATTATTTCAGTAGGTATAATAAAAGTCACTGGTAATTTTTGTATGGAGATCCGAATTTGATTTTCGCTAATTTCCAAAACTAGTAGACAAAAGTTGTTCTGATTGATGAGCTGTGCGTACTAATGATAAATAAAAATATCGATATCGATAAAAAAAACATTCATGCACTATTGTTGGTTGTGCTGACCCTCCAGTTATTTTATTAGACTTTAACTTTTTTATACATATAAATAATCTAAATCCTATGCTTTAGCCTTTAATTGTAGCTTACCTTTCCTCATCCAGTGGAAATTTGGCCATGAAAATTCTCTTTTGGCCATCTATACGACCGGCTAGCGGCTCTTAAACCACATATTTCACAAGTTTTATATAACATAATTATTATCAATAATATCAAGCAACACTAATAGTTAGGTACCTCCACACAAACACTGCACTTATCCACAGTAATAATAATATATAAATAACTGTTAAATCTTAATTTATTTATGATTTAAAATTATTTTTCAAACTAAACGATTGACTGACTGCCACTGACAGATGACAAAAGCCAAAGATGTCTATGATTAGCGTAAAAAGTACTCTGTGAGCGGTGGTCGCCATTATTTTTCGTACGCGTTCCATACTTATTTTTTTCCAGACTGTCTTTCGCCAGACTGAGTGCGAGAGTTAAGTAGATGTACATTGCTCGGCTTGTTGTATAGTATTTGCAAAACTTTTGAATCTGCGATACGTACCTAGCAATGTACGACTACTTAACACTCGCACTTAATAGTGTGGCGTAAAGGCGTACTCATTTCAAGACGAGGCGATGCGGTGCGCTAGCCATCATGTGAGACTAAGTACCTAGATAGTAAAAAGTTGGTGACAATAATACAAGTCACCATGATTATACCCATGGCATTCCAATCTTGCTGAAGTATTTTACTTCTAAACATCATATTTGAATTCTCCGTTCTACATAAACATACTGTTCTTCCTTTTTTGATTCGATATCTTCAATATCTAAAGAACAAGTTATTAAGATTACCCCCTTAGGGATAATAGTCGTACATATAGGTACGCTACCAAACAATGGCGCTCCTTGGGAGAAGCCTATGTCCAGCTGTGAAGGATCACGGGCTGATGACGATGATGATGGACCATACAGTTACTTAATATAATTACTAAGTTGCTTATACTTTTTAATGTACTTAACGTTTCTTGCAGCCTACTATGTTCAGTTTGAGGATATAGGATACAAGGCGATACTACTTGCAATTCAAAGCACCTACCAGAAAAAAAAATGATTTCAAAACACCGGAATTTATTTTGACCGCGAAATGCAGAGCTAACATGAATGATGTGCTGCACACCTATCATTATTAGAGAGACTGGCCACTCGTTGCAGAAGGGTCATTCTATATGACGAAAAACTGGGTTTCAGAACGCTGCTGCGCGAGCAACGTCTCTATCTCGTTGTATTAAAGGTGCCGATTGCACGTCAGCTTTCGTTCGTTCGTTTTTCGTCAGTATAGAGTGACCCTCCTGCGCCTCTTGCAGGTCAAGGGACCTTTAAATGTCAGGTGCGTATTAGCAACCGAATAAAATGACGGATTCTCCGTTAGCATGATTGATTGTTTATTATTTAAAAAAGACTAACATGATCAAATTAATTTTTTTAAATTAAATATTTTCGTGAGACTTACATTGGAATGCGTGTAGGATTTTCTGTGACAAGAATTTATTTGCGACATCGCTTAATCTCATTTAACCATTACAGATGTCCTGAATTTATTGTAGCTGTATAAAATTTATGGTTGTGGTATTTGGTATATTTGTCTAATAAATAGCGTCCGATTTGATCATAGAATATGATAAATCGCCACAAATGATGGTCTAGGAATAGTACTTATATAGGTACCTTAAATACGAATTCATTGCGTAGATGCCATGAGTATGAAGATAAAAATGCTATATATATATATATATATATACCATGCTACGTTTGTATGCTGATAATAAATGTAATCTTAAGATGAATAACGATATTGAACAGGGTAAGTCTAGGCCTTGATTTTTATCAGATCAAGATAGAGTTATATTATGCAAGCAGGTATTTACATATTTCTTCATAGAACAAAATAAAATATCAACTACACATTACAATACTATTGTGATAGGCAAATTGGTCTTCTTAATCTTCATACTGCCTGCGGCAATCGGGTTGCATAACAACACCTATGGATAAATGATACTATTGTATATAATGTAGGTACTTTAAAAAAATATTAATAACATAGGTACTTAAGTATGTCTTGAGGAGCCAGATTCAGTGACTACCGGTCTAAATCCAATGGTCCTTTTAGCAAATGGTAACATGTTATCAAACTTACATAACAAGCGCTCACTGCCTAAAACAGAATACATTAGTCAACATAATCGTCAGCCGGTAAGGTGTATCAGATGCTGCAGTTTGGCGCTGAACTTCCATTGTTAGAGAAACACACAGACACACATACATAACTCTTTACAAGCTACTTTTGCGCAACAGTGGTCATTGTCGTAGGAAAGTAGAGCGTAGCGTTAGACCCCTGATGGAAAAAGAGGGGTGATATAAGTCCGATGTGTATCTGTTTGTCAGTGTCTGTGGCAAGATGCTTTAATTTATTTTTAAGCCCCTTACTGAACACCGATACTGAATTAGTATATTGTTTGTAGTCTAAAATTGGTTTTTAGTTTTAGAGGTGACTTTATTCAGGTATTTAAACAGTTTTTTATTTAGCTCGAATCGTACGGTATTTATAATCACGTCTCAATACAAAAACTATTTAAATGTATTTAGTTCATGATTATAATTCTACACTATCCCTAACCGTGATGTGGTCACCTTATAATAATTTCTTAGTGCTTTTAAAGGTATTATTATACTTGAAACCTTTAATGTTACGCTAAACCTTAGATCTTGTCATGCCACGAGATCATCTTTTACGTAATAATTAGTACAACACTTCTCGCCATCCGCTCTTCAAGGAAATGGAATTCTAAATTAAGTATTATAATTCATTTGCATTTTTTCTTTTAATTAGTTAAAAGAACTAGGTTAGTTTTAGGCAACGTGCGTTATTGGATATGCATTCTAAGCATGAAACTTTTGCTATGTCATTCAATAAACAAAGGAAATATTCGGTACTGACTATATTTACCTACTTAGTTATTCACGTAAGAAAATTAAATTTTACTTACATATTTTAATTTTATTATGCCATAATTATTTCAAACACAGCGTCAAAAATAATCAGAAAAAAACTAAATAATATCTTTACAATTAGGTAATATATTATACTTTTATAGTAATGCAAGGGATAATAACTATAGCATTTAAAACAATCTCATATCTTTATATTTATAAGTTTACCTTTGAATGTTAATGTGTGGTCTTTAGAGCATAAAAGAATGGTATACGTCTCACATAATAAGTAAGCCTTAAATAGTATTATTAAGGCTCTCAAGGTAAAAGTTTCATCTGAAGTTGGTGATCTTCGCTTGTCAGCGATTAACCTACATTAATGACGGTTAAATTGACAACCAGACTATTATATAGGTACATATATCTTGTAATAATGGCCTCGCACCTACAACAGTTCAAAATAATTCAGTAGCAGTTTCCCAATTTGGTATAAGTGAAAAAAATTGCAGTATTGGGAAATGGCTGGGCAGTATGCACAAATTTGGTGTAAAAGAAAAATAGATAAAATATTTTAAATTATTATAACCTATATTATAACCTATACAGAAATAAAATATTTTAAATTTATAGAACTTACTTCGTTGAACTCTTTTGTATGGGAAAAATGTAAACACCTATTTTATTATAATATTAGGTCCTTACATATGAAATTGGCGTTTTGTCGTACTGGCCACTTTGATCTCAAATATTACCGTTATGGTTAGGAATTCCAAATTCAAATTCATACAGCTATTTACTCATGCATTTGTGTTTCAAACCCCCTAATTCATTTGTTTTTTCTTCTTTTGTTTTTTTCTTTGTGTCACTCTGTTTACAAAATGGAAAACTTGAAATATCGCGTTATTTACGAGTATGAGTTCCACCGTGGCACCAGTGCTGCAGAAACGGCTCGAAGGATTAATGATGTGTATGGTGACGGTGTCGCAAAAGAAAACACAGTGCGTTTTTGGTTCCAACGTTTTCGTTCTGGAAATTTCGACCTGCAGAACAAGCCTCGTGGACGGCCGGAGACCAAAGTTGATAATGAAGAATTGAAGGCTATTGTGGAAGCGGATCCATCGCAAACCACGTCCGAGTTAGCTGCAGGCTCCGGTGTTAGTGATAAAACTATTCTAATCCACTTGAAGCAAATTGGGAAGGTGAAAAAGCTTGAAAGGTGGGTACCTCATGAATTGAGTGAAGCAAAACGACAAACGCGCGTCGACTGCTGCGTTACGTTACTCAACCGGCACAATAATGAAGGAATTTTAAATCGAATCATTACCTGTGATGAAAAGTGGATCCTCTACGATAATCGGAAGCGCTCATCGCAATGGCTGAAACCTGGCGAACCAGCCAAATCCTGCCCTAAGCGAAAATTGACTAAAAAAAAGTTGCTTGTAAGTGTTTGGTGGACTAGTGCCGGTGTCGTTCACTACAGCTTTCTTAAATCTGGCCAGACGATTACGGCAGATATCGATATTGTCAGCAACTGCAAACCATGATGGAAAAGCTAGCTGCTAAACAACCGAGGCTGGTCAATTGCTCTAGGCCACTGCTACTTCAGGACAACGCTAGACCACACACTGCACAACAGACGGCTACCAAATTAGAGGAGCTTCAATTAGAATGTCTTAGACATCCACCGTACTCTCCGGACCTTGCTCCAACAGATTACCATTTTTTTCGCAATTTGGATAACTACTTGCAAGGAAAAAAATTCAACTCCGATGGGGCAGTCCAAACCGCCTTCAAAGATTTTATTGATTCCCGCCCGAATGGTTTTTTTAGTAAGGGGATCAATGAACTACCTATGAGATGGCAAAAGTGCATACATAGCAATGGTACATACTTTGATTAATTTAATATATTTCAATTAAAAAAAACGACTTTATGTTCCTCCTATAGAAAACGCCAATTTCATATGTAAGGACCTACTATAAATATTTCTAACTTGACTTTGTTCTGAGATTGATGTATCTATAGGTATAGTTATTTTTCATGAAATAAAACATATTTTGTGATATTTTCGGTTAACAGATAAATATCAGGCATCCCTCACAGTTCAAATAACACTTCATCCTAGTTTTCTTATGTAGATAATTAAATCCACATTAATCATTTATAATACTATTATGTATTTTTAAGGTAGAAACGAAAAACAAACATTAATTTTATAATTATCAAAACAGCGGAAGTTGTAAAGAATGTGAAAGGGAGCAAGTAGCTGCACTTTTAAACATTGTAAAACAACTCTCAATAAAATTTCTTCTCTTAAAAGTTCAATTTCCAGTCTGATATCAGTATTTAAAAATGGTATCGCCTCGGAGAATGTAAATAATTATGTAGTCTTGTTCTTGTTGCGATACGGTGGTTTACAAAATAATTATTTTATTTTGCACCTACTTAAAGGTATTTTTTTACGTAGCTTCCTTTTTGACCCACCGCTGCAACTTAGAACTCCAAACGGTAAAACTTTTTCATAAATACTTATCACGAAGCTAAAAGTTAAGTAAATTTTTCTTCTATGTGCATGCAGTCATGTAATTGTGCGTACAACTTTGTAAAGTTGTACATGTACAAATAAATACCTTGTGGATTTTTTACAGACGCAATTCTTTGAATTAAAGTTATTCTAGCTCAGACCATAAATTTTGTTTCTCAATTGCCATTCCATTCATCTGAGTCATTTTTTTGTTTAAATTTTACAAAATGCAGAATGAAAATTTATTACCAATATGTATTTATTTTCATTCTGCATTTTGTAAATTTGTATAAAAATCTAGATTCTAATATATTATGTACAGTTATATTGTGTTTATTCCGCCTATCGTAAACTTTTAAGTTATATTGTATTAAATTAGCTTTTACCTGCCCTGTAATTAAGTATATTTTATTATTACAAAATGCTATGTCCATAATTTGTCAAATTGCCAATCTATATTCGGCAAGAATCATCAAAAGTTAATTGTCCAACAATTAATTTATTCCATGATGAATTTTCAATAGGTATTTTGAAACTATATGAGTATATAGTTTCAAAATATCGCATATTCATTATTTAATTATTTATTTATTAATTAAAATAACTGACTATTTATCAAGAATCTAAAAGGAGTAATGAAATGTCTTCATCATAATTGATATTAAAATTCCATTAAAAACTTAACCCCCTTATTCATAGAAAAGTTACTAAACGTTTTAACTAATAAACTGTTTTGTCCCTCTCCGACAGGGAACAATTTGTTCTTTGACAGAGAGGGACAAAACAGTTTATTAGTTAAAACGTCTTGTAACTTCTCTATGAATAAGGGGGTAAGTTTACAAGTTAGTGTTAATAAAATTTCTACTTACAATAACTTGCGTCAGAATTAATTAAATCATAAATTACACACTTACATAAAAATTCGCTTATTTGTTCATCCAAATTGAAAAATCCAAGATACCTAAGCTAAAATATTTGATATCCACGCTACATACATTATGTACTTATATACTTACATGCTTCAAGCGGTAGCTGCTGCTTGCTTGCTTTATGCCATGCTTTAACATGACCAAGTGTCCTGTCCACTACTGGATCAGATTACTTGAATGCCTGAACCAAGTGCAGTTGTAGTTCTTTCTGATCTAATCAGCTGTTCAGTTCATCGTATACGCAGCGTGAAGCCCTATAAAAAATATTTAAAAAAAACAAAAAAAAATACTAAAATGGGACCACCTGGGAGCTCAACCCAATGCATCAAAAAAATAATTTTCAAAATCGGTCCATAAACGGCGGAGTAATCGGTGAACATACATAAAAAAAAGATCCCGATGAATTGAACCTCCTCCTTTTTTTGAAGTCGGTTAAAAAGATCCACCGCAATTATTTCCATAATGAACTAATAACGTCGACATGATGACACGATGACATGACACATCCAAACGAAGGCGCTTTCTCTCGGAACGCCTCGGAACCGGAATCTCACATTTAAAACGCAATCACAGAAATTATGGACCGAATTCACTCACGTAACAACTGCGCAATGCAAGAGGGACGTTATGTTTGTCTGAATATGTAGGCTAGGGTATGAATATTTCGTGTTTGCCACAGACGCCACAGATATGTGGCCCGTAGAGAAATAGGTACCTGGTATTGGGCCTGATAATCCCTTATTTGACACAGACTTTCTGTCTAGGACTGCCACTACAACTATGCAACGAGGAAATTGCATTGAGGTTCCGAGCTTTTGGTGAGGCCTACGTGCAGCAGTGGACTGCTATAGGCTGATGATGATGAACTACAAGGAGAGACAAAAAGTAGTACAAGCATATATTATAAGGAATGGAGAGTCAAAGAGAAGAGGCAATAACGTTGTCAAAATAGTTCCCTTTTTCGACGAATAAAAGACTTTCGTTCTTGATAATATATGGGCCTCGGCTTTCCTCGTCATACCACTTCTGTGGTACTCCTATAAAAGCTAAAACCAGGTTCCAAGGATTAGTACCTGGAACCGTGGGTATACGTGTATGATACATTCAAAAGATATTTTACTGCGCTAAACATCTATTCAACGTGTGTCTATGTCTGTTTTTATTTCGTATGGCTCAGAGAGTGTACTTTTGTGTTATTACGTATTAGACATATAAGATAGTTTAGTTAGATACTAATTACAGGAGAAAATAGTAGTCGTTCTTTATCACAATTAAACCGTAAGTAAGTAAACTGTTTCTGCACAGTCACTCAGTAGTAGGTTTTATTTTCGCTGGCGTCATTAAAACCTTGAGGATACAACAACACTTTCTGTTTCTTAGAGTAGGTAATTAGCAACGTGGTCTCACTTTCACCTGCCTTTAAAGATACGAATACCTCATCAGATATCTTAGTCCTGACAGACATCTGGATTCCGTCACCACATTCCGATCTGTTGGGCTAATGGCCATGAAGCTATACCATCGCCGTAATGGAATAATGTTCCAGATTCTCGATAATGTACTACTAACTGTGTGTATGTTCGCTAAAGTAACGGGTAAGTTTTCTGCGTGAGAACTTGTTGAGAATTAAAGTTATAGTTCGGGTAGTTAGGTATAAGAGATTTACGATTCTTTCGCTGATATTATTGCTAGGTAATGGGTATATTTTTATTCTAAGTACTTATAGTGTATACTTTTATAAGTCCTCATCATGATTCTAATCAAAAGAACCAATGTAAACAAATTACTATTTATTCATACACTCGAAATTGGAGAGGGACCTGACAAAAAATACAATAGGTACACTCAATTACGACACCCAAAAGTAAAGCCTTTGACTTGTTCTTGAAACATACGATGTTTCTCTTCTAAACTTCTTAAAGTGCTCGAGCCGTTTCTGTCTGTTTCAATGCATGTTAAATAGTTATCAATTGGAGATTCTGATCGTATGTTATTGTTTTCAAGTTTATTTACTATATTATTCTTTATACCTTTGCTGTTTGCATCATTAATTGATTTGTTTTTACTTTTCGTAACAGTAGCCTTTTGATATATTTTTTCAGCATTACTTTTGTTATTTTTTGTGTTTGGTTTTAGGACAATAGTTTTGCTTTCCGTTTTTGGAGCCTTATCATTTCCCCCATCAACAACTGGCTCAACAGCTGATAAGATAGTTTTAGGTTTGTTTGCGGGTTTCTTTTTAGCAGCATTTTGATTGTTCATGAGATAAGACGCATTATTTCCTTTCTTATCTTCTTCTTTCGGTTTTGCTTCAATCCGTTTCCGAGGAGTATCTCGTTCTGCTTTTCTTTTCTCCTCCTCTTCTAGTGTCAATTTGTATATCTTTAGCCGATTCTCCATTCGCACTTTCTCCGAATACCTTTGCAGACTCCTTGCTCGTTCTAATCTTGGCTTTATTTGCTCCATATCTGGTCCTAGACCTCCTAGTTTCACGTATTGGATGGGCAGCACCGTCGTCCGTCTTGCCCTTCTCGGCGGTGGTGTTACTTCAGACACACTTTTTAGATTATTCATTTCAAGCGATTTGCTAGTAACTTCACCATCGTCTAGAGAATTTTCAAAGCTTTCCACGACATGGTGGAGTAGCTTCTCGTAGTATATTTCGTTGTAGGCTTCAGTGTTATAAAAGTCTAAGGCTGAACTATTAGCACACTCACTAACGCTTCCTATATCAGTGTCACCAAACTCTGGAGATATGGACCGTATGTCAGGTTCTTCTTTCCTCGGAGCATTGCGGTGTAATTGCTTCTGAAACATCTCCAAGTATGAAGGTCTTTTGTTTTTGTTTCTGTTGACGAGATACGACACTGATTCTGGGGCATATTTGGAATTTTCACATTTATTACTGTTTTTCAAGGCATGTTGTTTTGGTTTGTTCTTTTTTGGGATTTTTATGAGGACATCGTTCTCGTAGAATGGTACCAAAATAGTTTCAGTAGGCTCTTCTTGTAACTGCACCGGTTTTGTTTTACTCACTACGAGGTCTTGAGATATTTCGAGGCTATCAATGGACATATTGGAATTTGCCATGGTCCGTTTTTCCATGATTCTTGTGAATATGTTTCTATAGTTTCTTGTATCTCTAAATAAATAGGATGACTGCTCCATACTGTCACAAGAATTTATTTTAAGGTTACGTGATGTTGATTTAAGAAAAAAGTTTGGAGTCTATTCACTATGGCTTATTTATTTTGGTCGTTGTTTATGGTACATCCATATTCAAAATAAGAGAGCAAAAAAGGCTCAGCGCGCAGTGGGTCCCTAATAGTTCTCTAATAGGTCTCTAATAGCGTTAGCACGCAACGGACGCATCGCATTCATTAGGTATTATTTTTATAGAAATTCACACAAGTGCGTCCACTTTGTCTGGTCTGATATAAACGATACCGAAAGGTGGACGATTACCTTAACTCGACCGCCTTCTTGCCTGAGGGTGCTAAGAATCGGGTAACCTGATTATGCGAAAGCGCTCATGACATTTAAAAATCCTGGAAATGCTCCGTGAGTGAGCGCTTTCGCATAATCAGGTTACCGGTACAGGTAGATACAGGGATCCCGATTCTCTATGTAAGCACCCTAAAACCGAGAAACCTAAACCGCTTAGCTTACTGAAATTTAGTTAAGTATTCATTTTAACGATTTACGGATAACGATTAATCTACTAACGCAGATTCGACATAGTAAAAGTAAGTTAACTAAGCTATAGCTAGTTAGTTAAACTTCACAACTTACCATTATGAAGTGTTTATATCAGGCTATTATTATTAATGCAATAAATGTAATAATTATATAACCACGTTTTAATTACTACCTACTTTAACTTAATCTTGTTAATTAAATACATCAAACTCTAGATCTCTTAAATTTAATTGTAGTACTAAAATTTAATTATACTACTATCTACTTGGGTAACATACGTACGTGGGCCTACGTTTCGTATAACATTTCTGAGCTAGACCACAGACGTTAAAACTAAACTAAATTAAATAACACCGTCTTGCATTTTTGCACTGTCTTCAGCATCATCATAACGTAATCATCCCCTGCTGTACATAGGTCTATCCGAAGGGGCGCTACAACACTCTATAGATCTACTTCCAAATCCAGCCACTACCGGCTACTTGTCTAAATGTTTTCGGTACAGCGGACGAGGGCGTCCCACGCTACGCTTGTCAGTTTGTAGTCTCCATTCTAGAACTCCTTTGCCCCACCGGACATTGTCTTTTCGGTATATATGGCCGGCTCACTGTCATTGTCTTCAGCTTGCAGATTTTATACATTTACTGAAATATACATAGAACAACGCGGACTCGGGTATGGAAATATATAAAGTTGCGTTTTTCTATTTCAGGCTTGTTCCACTTAGTACAAGATGTCGAAACAGAAAAACACAATTTATAGGTTAAAATACGAGCCAGTAGTAATTTTCAAATTTCCATTGTGTTACTGGCGTTTGGCCAAAGTAAGTGGTCCTGACTCCTGACCTACATACTACATAGCTATGTTGGACATCTATATCGCTTCTTATTTATTAAGCCTGATCACACATAATACACTCATGAGCAATGAAAAAGTTCCACCCATAGAGAAAGTATATCACTATGGTTCACATACATTCACCTGTTTTAAAAACGACAATAGTAACATTTGGTAACATTGCAAAAATGGATGGCCCCTTGAGTCACCCCCTTTCGGCTCCATAACTAAACTATTAGATAAATATATGTAAGTACCTATTTTCAATTTCTGAAATGGCAATCAAAATGAGAAAGTATCGTAAGTATATCAGCGTAAGTTATAGTTGCTCTACAAAATGGTACCTGCGCCGCAGACACGCAATCCGATGCAAATCTCGGCTGATATTCTCCGACCCACTGACTGTGTCTAGTTCAATGACATCGCGCCATCAGATCGATTCCACTATTAAACTACACACACTAGTAGGTTTTGCGTTTCTGATGCAGAGGATCTCTCTGGCTGTACAGCGAGGCAACGCTGCCAGCGCCTTAGGCCCGGGTCTCCTATTTACGCTGTAGTTCGCGTCCAGCGTCACGCCGTAGGCCGCGTCACGATGCTCACTATAGAAATGTACTGAAGCGGTCTCCCTCACACGCTGACGTTTGCGCGTAGATGTAGTGAGCATCGTGACGCGGCCTACGGCGAGACGCTGGATGCGATCTACGGCGCGTAATAGGAGACCCGGGCCTTAGGGAACTTTGCGTCGGATGCGTTCCAGAGCGAAGACACATAGTTTTTTGTTTATAGTTAGGTACTTACCTACAGTTATAAGTTTTTCTTAAGTTTAGAATAAGGTATTATTTATATTGTATTGTGTTGTGTAATAGAACAGTCTCATGATATTTGCCAAATAAAAACCGATATCTCAGTTTTATATGTATTTTGTACAACACAAATAATAATAATAATAATAATAATAATAATAATAATAATAATAATATGTGGGGACATCTCACACACGGCCATCCGACCCCAAGCTAGGCAGAACCTGTGTTATGGGTGTCGGACAGCTGATATATCTACACAAATACATAGATAGATAGATACTAAATAAGCGTAACAGAACTGATTCTTATCATTAAAACAGCTTATAGCTTTTAGTGAATTCTTCCACACAATTCACACGCTAGTTCCTTCATGTGATGAACAATTGCAGAACTCAAAAGATCTAACACAGGACCATTATAATTAAAATAAGCTCTATTTGTCCATACATCAACTTTTTCTTTACTTACTCACGTCAAATTACATTTCGTAACAAGAAAATTGGCTTAACCACTGGCACACCATATCACCACCCCTATTTAGCAGACAGGTCCCGTGAACTCTTGTTCTAAATACCCTGCCCCATCTCCGTCCAACTGGCGAGGCGCCAATATCCGCCCAGTCGGGAGATATCTGTGATATCTGATATCTGACACCGATATACCTGAACCACCCGAGGCTGGTGTGGAGTCAACAACACTTTAACGGCGTTACTAGGGTAAAACATAACATAATACACTCGCGAGCGATGACAAAGTTCTAGTGACCGGCAAATTACTCCTAAACGGAAAAGACTGGCTTATTGACTCCGCGCCGTTTGCAATATTGAAGTACATTTAAAAGCGCATCAGAATATTACCAAAAAATGAAAATATTTTGTCAATTTTTTTATAATACAGGTCAAAACTTTGAAAAAATTTGGGTTGTTTGGTGTTGAAATTTTGGAAGTGAAACTTTTTTATTGCTTGTAAGTTTATGTGTATATTACCTACATGTAGTAAATCAACATTTCATGTCTAGTAAATTTTAAATCTAGAGCAAATAGATACCTACTAAACACATGAAAAAAAAACAATTTTCAATTAACGATTAACCTCCACTCCGGCCGTTAGTTTTGAAGATAGCATCTGACATTTTACACTAACTAGATCCCGTCATTATTTTGAGCATCTTAAAGGTGAGCTGGTATGATAATGTGGACCAGATTGCTTCCATCTTTTGAGGAATAGGTTGTTGAGCATTTGGAATAGGTATACCTATTGGAAAATAATTTAATACCATGCTTTAACATAGGAAAAATCATATTTATGATACAATAGATAATAGATCAATTATAAGTATAACCGCTTCGTACTAAACAGAATTACCTATATTCCATTACGTATACCTCCCTAAAAACGTATTACTCAAGACTGAAGAGTTTTAACTTTCGGAGAGTAAAATGTTAACAGGCATTTAATATTTTTCTTCCTTCAACATCATCATCACCAGCCCATAGGCCCATAGTCATCCACTGCTGGACACAAGCCTCCTTCAAAGGCTCACTTCTTACCAGTCGGTACTTACGTCTATTCTATTCGGAGCTCCGAGATGGCAAACGGAAACAAGGTGGCCAGTTTCTTCGATATAAAGACGTGTTGAAGAGGCACATGAAGAGCTGTAATATAGCACCAGAGAACTGGGAGAAATGCGCCGCCGAGAGGCCTGAATGGAGACGCCGGGTTCAGACAAATGTTTTCACGTTTGAAGAAAAAAGACGTAAAGATCTCGACACTAAGCGAGATCAGCTGAAGGCCCGACCACCTGCGGCTATAACATATAATTATGAGAATGGAGTTTTGAAGTGTGGTATATGCGAACGAACTTTTACCGCCAAGATTGGCTATGTTAGCCACACAAGGGCACACCAGCGAAGCCTAAATAACAAGTAGCAGTCGCCGTAGCCGCATCGGCATGGAAGACATCATTTGTGTAGATATATCAGCTGTCCGATACCCATAACACAGGCTCTTCCTAGCTTGGGGTCGGATGGCCTTGTGTGAGATGTCCCTACATATTATTATTATTATTACCAATTACTCCTCCCAAATGTGTTAATATTTCAGGCAAATCATGACCAATGTCCGTTTTTATTTGCACCGTTTGTTTTCTATTGACAACAAGGTGATACGAATTAAGATGTCGTGCCTAAGTGTTTAGTTTACGAGGCCAAGGCGACTCACACCAACATTGTGGTATGTTAAGATGAGATTATAGGAGATGTTAACAGTAGTTGGGTAATGGAATATGAAATGTCAGGTGATTCAATTAGGAAACAGGTCTTGCTGTAGATTCGTGCGAATATAAGACTTGGATCGATAATTTGGTTAGTAAGTACCTAACACCGATTTATTTAGTGAAGAATACCGTTAGAACCATCATTGATCATAAAATATACAGTATATTACTTGTTTTTCATAATGCAAAACTCAATCTCAAAACAATCTTAAACCATACTGTAATATAATAAAGTCGTGTACGACAATTTATTGTTATGACCTTACAGTATGCAAAATTGTGCACTAGCGATAACATTACTACCGATTCTATACATGAAATATTATAACTGCATACTGAATTTATAACTTCCATGTAGTAACTCTCGATTTGTGTCCACTACATAGCTATAGCGATTATACCAGGATATAAAACCAATATAAAATTGCAACTCAATCATTCCACAATGAATCTTAATCGCCTGAAATAAGACTTATGTATGACTCAGAGTCTTCATCAATAAGATTGCTCAGCAAGGTCCGTCTTGGGTCAAGTTCAAAACGAATACTAGTTTCACTGAAGAAACCGAGTCTTACACAACAAATAGCTACTCTAGAATCTAGATCTTAGCACTAAGATTGTAAAGACCAGATTTCATAAACACCAAGATTACCAAGAGTCGCATCTCTTACATTTTATGCGCGAAGTAAATTTTTATATCGACAAGTAATGTCGTCTCACAACTTTACCAAAAACATCGTTTTAATGAGCTGTTGTCAATAATACTTTTAAATTGTGTTTTTAAGGATGAGTCTTTAATTAAATACTGTAAATAAATACCAGTCATAAATGACAATATTTTTTTGGGCAGAGGAATAAAACCGGACCTAGACTGACCCTTGTGGCACTCCCTTTTTAAAATACCGAACACAGCTATTGCGGAAGCGTTTAACAATAAACGATTATAATTTTATTGGGTATTTTAAACCAATTATTCTTATAAACTGAAGAATAATTGGAGAAAGTGTCCATTCGATTGTAAAAAATAGCCGCTTAAATTGAGACAGTGAATCGATTATTCAGCTAACACGGAGCTAAGACTTGGCCTACTTACGAGCATTTTTAGTAATACGGCTTCCTATTGTATTATAGTGTTAATAGATTTAAAGTAATTGTGTCACTTAATTAATAGGGATCTACTAACTTACGTAATAAATATCGGATAACGGATATCACGATTCACGATTATATTATTATAAATTTATACGACAGGTGTATTATATTGTTTATTATAATGTTTATAAGAATGATTAAAATACAGTTATATTATAAAAATGCCTGGATAAGAATACCGAGGACAGAGTCGAGTCTCTCGTCTTTCATCAAAAAACAAAAAAAAAACCTAGTAGAAGGCGGCTTTTATGCTCATAAAAATCGGGACTAGTCAATTTGGGACGGAAGAGAGGGTTCAAACATAAACCATTTTCAAAATAAATAAATAAAACTTATTTCCTAGAACTATTCCAGGAGAGTATGCAGTAAATATATGGTGAAGCATTCATCATCAGCCAATAATCATCCACTGCTGGACATAGGCCTCTCCCGAGGATGGCCACAACCACAACATTCGGTCCTCGACCTTCCTCACCAACCACTACCGGCTACCCGCCTAAGATCGTCAGTCCAGCGGGCAGGAGGGCGTCCCTCGCTGCGTTTGCCTGTTCGTGGTCTCTTTCTTTCCAAATGTGTGTCTTTCTAATCTTAGTCCTCTGACGGATGACCATGGTGAAGCATTATTACTAAAAGGATACTCAAGCACGTTATATAGTATACTAGCTGTTCCCGCGCGCTTCGCTTCGCCTTAAAAAGTTTTCCCGTGGGAACTCCGGGATAAAAAGTAGCCTATGTTCTTTCCCAGGGTCTAGACCGTATGTATACCAAATTTCATTCAAATCCGTTCAGTAGTTTTGGCGTGAAAGAGTAACAGACAGACAGACAGACAGACACAGTTACTTTCGCATTTATAATATTAGTTAGGATGTGATGCCAATTTATAGTGTAGATTCCCTGAAAATTCACATATCTCTCACTTGTTTAATAGGTTTAACTGCGCATCTGAGCGAAAATCCTAAATCAAATTATGAAGCTTAATAATTAGGTTTCAATGTTATCACAGATATATGCATGACTACCTGGCCGTTGGTTTAAATTAAACCTTCGGGGATATTATCTATCATTTACGATACTAAAAAAAAAAAAAACACGCACTCACGCCTTGTACTAATGTACTCCCTTGCGGGGTAAGCAGATAAATACGATACTATAGTATAGATATAGTTAAGTAGATAGTGGTTTCCAAAGGATTTGTCGTTGAAATGATGACATAATATAGATCTACGAATCTTACTATTGGTGTAACTCTGACTGTTGCATACTTATATTATGTATTACTGAAAAAAGTTTCCATACCATTTTATCCTTTAGTAGAGACAGTCAGAGACACTATAACCACGAATCCGATCGACTCACTAAATTAACTTACCTAAATGTGTTACTACCTCTGTAATAGGAATAAGGCAATCGAAAACATCGCTCTTCCTTCGGCAGTCGGGTAAAAACAAATAAAAATATAAAGACTTATATATAAGTTAGTATATAACCAACAAACTTACCTACATACTACTTTCTTACACAATGATACAATTGATATTTTGAGCAGCTAATAGGTTTCTCTTGTAAAAGAGCATTCCTTCACAACTCCAGTGAAGAGATGAAAGTAAGTCGTGACAGCACAAAATGAGAGCCTTTATATTTTTTATTAACAGGTTTTAAATTGGACACGTTGACTTCGAAGATTTACCAAAAAAATATTTATTATTATATTTATTAGGTTGTATTAGGTACCAATGTAAAATAGGTACTTATAACACACTAGCTGTTCCCGTGCGCTTCGCTTCGCCTTAAAACGTTTTCCCGAGGGAACTCCGGGATAAAAAGTATCCTATGTTATATGTATGTCTAGACTAGACCGTATGTATACCAAATTTCATTCAAATCCATTCAGTAGTTTACTAGTTACTTTCGCATTTTTAATATTAGTTAGGTTTAGATTGTATACCTACATAAATAAGGTAGTACTTATTCTATACTTGTTTACTAATCTTAATCCTTTATTCATTAATTATATGTAACAACTGATTTTATCATAACAAGTAGTTAAGCGAAAACTAAATTGTTTCTTTTAACAATTGACTATTAGTTACTTCTTAATCTTATCACCTTGAACTTGCCAAACGGAAGTATCTATTGAAACAATACAAGGCAAATTACAGGGTGTCCTAATCGCTTTACTGAGGGCCATTTTACAGCCCTATAATTTAATTCAAAACAGCCAGTATACGCCAGTTTCCTTTGCTTGTTGAGGCTTTTTCAAAAGCATTGTTTGGGTAATCTTCTCCTGTTAGTTTCCGTTTAAAGATAGTTCAACCGATAACCATAATAGAAAAAATAAAACGTTAAAATGTAGCTTGCAATAGCTACCTACAAATTTTGAGATAAAAAAAAACTATACTTGCCTCTCTACTTATCTCTCTCTCTCTATTTTTGAAACTAGCCATTCGTTGCTGAAAGCCCATTATCGTTGTCGCGACTCACCCAACCTCTTCTACCCCTTTCCCTCACCACCAAAGAAGGGAGAAACCAGATAAAAATGACATCACACTCCCTATCTCTGTCACTCTTGCCGTCATTTTTATCTGCCTTCTCCTTTCTGCAGGGCACGGCGAGCTGGCGCGACAGAACAACATCACCAGACAGATCCTTGAGGCGTACCTGCAGAAGAAGCTGGGGCTCGGCCAGGCCCCGAGAGCCCCCAGCATTATGGAGATCCTCCCGGTGATGGGTCACCGTGACCTGGACAACAGCAGTGAGGAGGAGGTTCCCGAGTTGTTCCCTGAAGACGATGGGCTCCAGAGCGTGGAGACTGAGCAGCTCGAGTCTATTTATGATGATGATGGCACACGTAAGGGTTTTCTTGTTGTATGGTTGGTTTGAGACTTTCAGCAGATTGTTTTTAGGCGAACTTCAAAATTCGTTTTCGTATAAAGTTGTTAAGAGGGACATAGTGAGTCACCCTTTTGGCATGCTATGTAAATTTTCAACATCCTGTACGTACACATAAACGTACGTCCGGGCAGTTAGCAATTGATGCTAATCAGTCTAACCAAGACTTTCACCACGGGGACCAACCCTAGCCTACCTCAATTTTTTGTCACCGACACGTTAAAAATAACATCACACAATTTGAGTATTAAAATAAAGTAGGTATTGTTTTGAGTTTTTTGCGGGCAATAAAGTTACGCAGACGCTTTTAATAACGAGCATGGGTGTAATAAAATCGTTAACCTTTATGTCGTAAATTATTATGACCTATTCCTACCTACTTTGCAATTTATTTATGACTATGGAATGCATTTGTATGGTCAATAAAATTTTAAAGAACAGCGAACCCTAAATGCAAAACCTAGTGCGTACGCGAACCATTAAAATTTAAAACTCAATTTAGAATACTGATCTCTGATAACTTCTTTTACTTTACTGTTAGCGTTTATAGCTCATTTGTCATCAAATCGGTGTTAGAGGTTTTTCAAATCGATTATTAGGAGCGAACCAACATTGTGCCATGGGAAACCAAATATGTCGTAAATTAGAAGTCAAATATTTGCAGTAAACGCAATGTTAGCAGTCGCCATGAGTGGCCTTCAGCGTATTTGTGTTAAGTTGCACAAGGTGACATATTTGAAGTAAGTAAATAATGCAACTCCGGATCAGGGTACATAATAACTATGTATAATTATCTGTATAGTTATAACAATAAGCATGAATTTCAAGTCCTTATTCAATCAGCCAATCCCTACGCTTCATTCCATACAGTACAGTATAAGTTCTCTCAGGTGGGAAACTGGCCGTTTTCATCGGTTCGCTTCAGGCATAAATGATAAGTGCTGCTGTACAATTATCTGATGATGATGATTTCATTTAAAGTATGATTTAAAAATTCTTGTTGTGTTAATTGTATGTGTATAAAAGCCGTCGGATTACAGTGGATCCATAATATTCTATTTATAGAAATTAAATCAACTGGGATGGTAATCAACTTGGAGAATATCTTTTTAATTTGTCTTAAGTCGGAGAAAAAAACTGGAATTAATAAGTTTATTTAAATCCGCGAACTTATTGTAAGGTCAAAAAACAAGTTCAATCACCTTTAAATTAATGTTTTGATCATAAGACGATTTTATGGATAAACGTCTTGGAGCCATATGGGAGAAGAAATTTCAATGCTAATTCGCTAAATCTAGAAAACAAACAAAAGGAAAAATCTAACATTTAGTTTTTCTATACCCTCAGCAACTGACCTTTTTACGTATTTTTTGGGGTTCCGTACCTGAAGTGTGAGAAAGTAAGGGTTCTAATACTACTAAAAAAATGAAAATAGTATGTCCTATGCATAGACAAATTAGCCATGCTCATGCTCATGTACAGTGTTATAAATACCCCCTCATATCCCAAATATCTGAAGTGCAAGTTTTCTCATTTGTTGTGTTCTCATTCTCGGGGTAGAACGTTGAAATCGGCAGATAACACATAGTTTAGCATTCCTGATCACAATGCTGCCTACTATTTAAATAAAGCGATTAAGACCTGCTAGACGAAAATCTTTTTTTATTCATAGATTTTTATTTGGTTTTAGATAATAGGGAAACCTGTTAAGAAAACGTGTCTGTTGACATCTATTGTTTCATCAGGCAATAATTATAATATATTCTGTCTCTTGTCCTCTAAAATACAAAGGGTTCAAAAGCAAAGTGATCTAGCACCTGCATCTATCTAGACAGGCTAAAAATATAAATGAAATAAAAAAACAAATGAATATTGGCTAAAATCTAGCCAGTCTAGCTAAACATCCTACTAATATTATAAATTCGAAAGATTGTGAGTATGGGTATATGTTTGTTACTTCTTCACGTTAAAACGGCTGAACCGATTTTAATGAAATTTGGTATCTAGTTATCTAACACCCTGGATTAATAAATGGGCTACTTTTTACCGCAGTATTCCCACGGTAAAACTTTTTAAGGCGAAGCGAAGCTCGTGGGATCAGCTAGCTCAAAATAAATGCAACAATGGTATGAAAGCCAAGTACCAGGACCTTATAGACAGACAGAAGCTGACAAAGAGCGGCTTAGCCCGGGGCGGCCGGCGGATGGCTGCAAAACCTGCCATCCCAAGCCTCAACGATTCAGCTTCAACCGCTGCGCCCTGATTCAGCGTCGACAGTGATTGATAACTCGTTGTTTTTATGTTTTTTTCTTCATTGGGCTGGGGACATGTCTGATAGGCAACCTGTAAAAATAAGGCTCAATAATATTCTCCAATAAACAATCTTAAATACTGGCAAATTAATGGCAATAGGTAACTAAAAACAGCAAACGGTTCGTTGATTTTTAAATTCATCCTGAATGTTTCGGTTCGTCAACCTTTTACGAGTTAGGATATTGCCCCCATCTATCAGAAGCCATAAATACAGCTATAATCGTCTATTTGGTAAATTTATTAGCTCGGTTTCATAACGGTACTTTAATTCGCAGTTGGAGATAAATGACAAACGTAGTCTGATAAATATTTTTAGCTGGATCGGGGTTTAATTCGAATAGTAAATGCAGGCAGCGCATGTTACTGTCCAAAATCTCAAATCGTGTGTTTGTGAGTGTTAACAATGATATCTTCTTAAAACGGGTTAGCTGAATACAGTGGATGTGTAGATTGTGCACTAAATAACACTTTTTGTCTATGGTATTACTGTATGAAGTGGGGGTTGTACCTATAGTTAGGGCATTTTGAGCTGTAATTCCGCTAGATAGTTTGGTCCCACTTCTATAGATTATTATGGGATTTCTTTTAGGCTGTAATAAAACTATCAAATTAAATTACTACTGTCACACATAACCTCATAACTTAAATTTCGAATATGGAATACTTATGAAATTTACGCATTCAAAAAATACCTATGAACTTTATGTACAATACCATTTATATAATATATTATCAATATTGGATAAATTTTAGTAGGTATTATTTAAACATCCAAGCAAATTATAAATGTGGACTAAATTCTCATAATCAAAAACAATGGTTTAATAAACAAGCAAAAATAAAAACTAGATAGACACACTCGGATGCTATTGAGGTCGGTAGAATTTTGAACACATTATTATATTTTGTGTTTATTATCTAGAGCACTTCATTTTGAATATGCAAATGAGATTATGTTAGCTTGAGATGTATTATGAACACGACCGTTATATATTATATAGTATTACAGCACCTCATTATACTCATTATATTGCTCCGCTATGCCAGTAAACAAACAATATTCCAATAACAATATATTAAAATTTTTAGTCTGTTGTTCCTTCGTGCAGGCTTTTATAATTATTTACTTCTTTTTCTTTAGACGGAATAATGAAAGCAAAACTTTATTCTCGTTTTTATGACTCAACCCTTAACTTTTTCATTATTGTTTCAGGTAAAAAAAAATATGCCAGCTCAACATACGAGAACGAATTGGACTCACTAAACTACAATCGTAAGATACTCTTCCTGACTTCACCGCTTCTGGGGATGGTGGCACTCAACTAACTTTTATTATTTCTGATTAACTTATGTAATAACGCTACTAACGATGGAATATGGGAGCTTGTCACGTCTTGGTCTCCTTCCAATCTAGGGTTTTAGGCCTAGTCCACCACGCTGTCCTAGTGCGGGTTGGTGGACCGCAACACAAGCAAGCTTGTGCTGATAGAGTTAAGGGTAGGCAGGTAGGCAACCTGACTGTCAGATGTTTTCAAGCTGCCCCAAGGCCTCTGAATAGGCCTAACGACTGCTGCTGCTGACCTTACCGTCATTTTCACACCTGAGAACGTTAAGTTAAACAGAACTTGAGTGTGAAATTCAGCGCTGTGATTGGCTGAGGCAGATTTTCTCTTATAAGAAACTGGGCTTTAAGAAAACAATGCTATTTTGAATAAACTAAAATAATCAAAGATTAGATTATGTGTTATTTTTTTTTTTACCATTTTGCACTTGTAACCTTTGAACAAATTAATTTAAACCAAGAAATGTCGTAGGTATAAGTATGTATTATGTAAACGTATGTAGGTAGGTACTGAACTAAACGAACCGCATAAGCAGTTTATCCATTTTGATGAAGGCTCTGGTTACGGCCAGCGGTCACACCTGATGCACATATGGACTTGAACTCATTTACACATTACAGGTACTCAAGGTACTCGGCGGTTCGTTTAGTTCAGTACCTACCTACATACGTTTACATAATACATACTTATACCTACGACATTTCTTGGTTTAAATTAATTTGTTCAAAGGTTACAAGTGCAAAATGGTAATAAAAAAAATAACACATAATCTAATCTTTGATTATTTTAGTTTATTCAAAATAGCATTGTTTTCTTAAATCTTTTGTTAATAGTGTATGCATTCGTACATAAGTAGGTCTTAATAAAATGGCAAAAATCGACCTTTAAAAGTAGATATCTATAATATTATTTAATATCAAAATACATTTCTATTTCTAGAGAAAAAAAAACAAACCTAAATAAATAAATATAAACTTATCGTAAAATTTTATGTCCAGACACATTTAAAATTGAGATGTTTGCCTTCCAAGGCATCCTCCTTATTTACTTACCTACTAGATCTTGGGTATAAAATATTTAGCAGGTTTATTTTCATCTTGAGCTATTCCAGTCCATCCTTGCGTTTCTGGATTCACACACACACATATATATACAGGATGTAGCAAGCGTTAAAACCTGAAAAGGGGGGTTACTACGACTTTAAATTCGTCAAAACACTCCCCATATATGTTCTTCGGCCGTTGAGAAAATGCATTTTTGACGTATGCTTAAAATTAAAATTCGTAGAACTAAAATTGTTCAGAATGACCCACTGAGTCACCCCCTTTCTGCTTGGTAGGTATACCACTTTGGCAACAATCTGTATTTATAAACTTTATACTGTGTGTGAATCCAGAAATTCAAGGTCAAACGATAGACCGCAAGGTCATGGATGGACTGAAACACCCTGTATGCATATGTTCCACTTATAGGTCCTGTAACTGGGGCATTACTCCGGCCTTGGCCTTCAGAGACTATTGCCATTTGCCATTAAAACTAGTCAGAGTAATGTGATTCACATAAAAAGCCGCCGTGGCTCTCACGTTAGCCATTATGGCTTTTAATACCATACATTAAGGGTGGGCTTCTGGGATGCGAACTACTTACAAATTTATTTTATGTGAAAATATTAAGGAGTATTTCGATTTAAAACAAGGGAGTTATGCTGTTTCCACCTCTAAAGCAATGAGTTTAGGGGCCTAAATAGATTAGGCATGTTATTTCCGCCGGGCCAGAGTAGTGGAACTAGTGGATTAAATTAAATTAAAAACAAAATGAAGGGCCAGAAAAATATTCTGAATGACAAAAAAATCTGAACATAAATAAAAAAGTTCAAGAACCCTATCTACCTATAAAAATAAATTTAAACCTTATGCCAATCAGCTCAAGCAGCCACATGCAAGCATTAGTCACGTTAAAATTATAACACTCCTTTCCGTTTCAGTCGGATAAGTAACGCCTGTTTTGCACTCTACAGGATGATGCAAATAAAATCTGAATTTCAAAATTCGCGAAAAAATATTTAATTTTTCTTAGAAACTTTTTACTAAGGAGAATGAAATATTTTTTTCGCGAATTTTGAAATTCTGATTTATTTTTCGGACTTAGATGTACCATGCTGCACATGTAGGTTTCGGCTTAGTATACCCTTTGTGCAACACCCTGTATATACAATACAGGGTTCATCCACTGGTGCAAAGAACTATGAAGGTCGACGTTGTTCCAATCCTCTTTGTTTATTTGTGAGGATGTAGTTCATTGTTTTTATAAATAGGTGCCGGTACATCGAACATTGCTGTTGAAGATGTTTTTTTCTTAATTGAAGTAGGTATTGGAGATTTTTTAATTGATATCTATACAGAGTGGCACTGTTAGTCATGGTTATGGTCCAAACGAAATGGTGGCCCGATCGCAAGTCAAAATGAAGTAAGTACCTAAGTTTACGAAGTAATTAATATCAATATAGTTACAATTTGAATTTCAATTCAAGTTCGCGATTGGGAGACATAATTAGCAGCTCCAGTTTACCATGGTACTGAAAAAACAAAACACTCACACCTTGTACTAATGTACTCCCTTGTGGGGTAGGCAGAAGTGCATTGCTGCACTCACTTTTCGCCAGTGTTATGTTAGTCCCAATGTAAAAGGGGGCGGGCCTATTGCCATTTTACGGGCACTTCCAAGACCCGAGAACAAATGTCTGTGTTTAAACAAATATCTGCCCCAGCCGGGAATCGAACCCGGGACCTTCGGCTCAGTAGTCAGGGTCACTCACCACTACGCCATTCGGTCGTCAGTTTACCATGGCAATGCCACCAAAAAAACTTTGATAAGGTCAGTTTTTAGCGAAAAACTCTATTTTGTTATTGCAACAAAATAGTTTAGTAGTGATGTTCATCGGTTACCTACATAATAACTGGTTCTAATGACATTACCTACTAATGGTTTAATGACATAACTGATTTAATCATCTGAACAGGTTATTTCAAGAAGTCGTGATTACTTATGATATTTTAATTTGTGTACGTAAAATTTGTATATTTTTTCATTACGATACTTAATTACTGTCTCTTTTAAAATAGATACTTAGTAATTTTTAAGCAGTCAAACATAAAAAGCTCCGTATAGTAAAGTTATTAATGAATTTAAAATCAATAAAAAAACAGGATGCCAAAAGAAAACCAAAAAAATATATCATCACGTCCAATCCAACTTTCTTTTTTATGTCACCTTTTTACAACAATGGTATTCCCCGTTTAAAGCGAATCTCGTTACGTCACCTCTGAATTCGGCCTCTATGGAGGTCGTTCGAAATTTAAAATGTTAATGCCGAAGATGCGATGCGTTTGCGCCACTCTCCGCAACACGCTTGACCGCAGGCATCTGTGGTATGTGTGCACGGCGCGGAACAGTGCTGAGGCTGCTTTGATGTTTTTTGTTGGCAGGATGGTGGTGAAAGTGAAACTTATTTCTTGTAAGTAAGTATTTTGAAATAAAAGTATAATTATTTTACTACATTTGGGAAGAGATATGTCATGTCATGATGAAAAAGAGAAAATGGGATTAAATGGATAACGATGAACTTAGATCTTTATTGCTCTTTAACATTACTCACGGTTCTAATATTATGTTTCATATTACATTTAAATTTAGTTTACATTATCTCTGCAGTGTGATACTCATGAACTGGAGCTATTGCCAAGGCGTATCATCATAATTATTCATAATCGTTTTGATACAAACTATTCAATTCACGATTTCACTATTACAGTCACCGAAGGCTTAACAAAGTCAAGGTCAACTTTGACACACCTACACTAAGCCGGTAAGCTTACTGTACCCGCATGTACACATCTATACAACAGCTTAAAATCTAAAGGTTGCATAAAGCGTCTACATCATTGATATTTGCACCCACTGTAGTCCGGCCGGTACTATCGTAGTGGGTACGCGCCTTTAGGCTGCGCCAGCGACGCGAATACTTTTTTGTTAGTTTTGTTTCCTTTTTTCTAAACGACCTTTTTGGTGATTTGATTAATGAGGTGACAGTGTTATTAGCTTATTGGTTTTTCGTTTGTTTTTGTGACTTATTATAAGTAGGGTATTAAATAAACATAAATTAATGTTTTAATTACTAAATTCTAGCTGTATTTTAAATATAAATTCGTGATAAGTTAGTATTCATATGCGTGCCAAATATGAGTGTTTTTTTAAATATCGAAAGAAATAAGTAAACAATAAAGATTGTGATTTGATTTTCATAACGAGATGGACCAACACAGGTTACGCAAAAAGAAAAAAAACTAATGAACAACCTAATTAGATTAAAAATAGGTTTTAAATTAGCTTATATTATTAGTTTTATAGATATTCATTAAAATACACAATCCTTGAAGGTTGTCCTCGTAACCTTGACTTCAGTGAAAGGATTCCATATCGTTTTTCAGTGCAATACTGAAATAGGTCTTATTTTCTATACAATAAGATCTTAATAATGTTCTCTGGAATGATGTGCAAAAACGAAGCTGATTTTATAGACCATTGACCCTAAAAAAGCTGGTACGTTTTTAATTGATTAAAGCGAATTAATTATATTCTTATGCCGGCCAATCTTCAGTTCTTCATAAGATCATAGAAACCACCATAAATAGTGATTTTCAGAGATTTTGAGAGGTTAAATGCATAAAAAAAGATTATTTATATCAGAATCTCAACTACTTAGCATAGAAAAAAAAAGTTTCGGATTCACGAAAATAACTTGTATCTTCTTTTACGTTGGGCAATTCTTTCGGTACGCTGGACACCCTGTATATTTATTGAACTCTTCTAAAGTGTCGTCAGATATTTGCAATGTATCTATCTAATGTACCAGCCGTTGTAATCTGCTAAACCTTACACAAAACAATTGAACCGGTCATTAACGACGGCACAAATCCACTCGGACCAAACCTTTTCAGAATAAATAAGAGGCAATCAGCCGAAGAGCTGTCTAATTGTCATCCTGCACCTTGACCTTTCGAATATTTCAACCGATCCGTCAATTTGTGGATACAGCTAAGCTAAGGTTGCCAAATCCAAATAATCCAATACTTATCTGACTTGGAAAAAATATTATAATTTGATCAATACCAATTCTATAGGTATCTGAAAATAAAGTCTTCAAAGCGAGTCGGTGACAGACACTACAAATGGAGAAAGGTTTGTCACCACAGTGAAACGCATAGTGCCAATTTATCCATAGTCGGTTATCTAACCGACAGGTATTGATTTATAAATTAAACGTCATCTCCATATAAAATTCATGGCAGATGTGTCAAAAGCCAACCACTACTCCCTGCTGGTTATGCTCCAACTGACTATAGAGAAATTGGCTCTAAAGCTAACGGACACGGCACGGGTTTGTTATCGGCGTCAATAGAGACGTTTAATACACGTTTCCACCAATCACAGCGCTGTATTTATGGCTAATTTCGATAAACCTGGACAAAACCCGTAGTATGGTAAATTGGTAATAGTCAAAATTTTACGTCAACAGGTTAGTTTTAATTTTGTCACTTGATCCAAACCATAGTGTCATAGCTGTTCCAAAAATATTTTAATAATAATTTTCGGAGATTTATCACGTACTTTATTTTAACTGTTAGATCCATCTACTCGTATATGTAACTCCATATCATACATACTAGCATACATTGACAACATGCATCTTACCTAATAAAACCTAACTGGTATAGCTGGACTTCATCTAGGTCCATTATGTCATCATCATTGAGGTTAAAAGCACAATAATCATTGACCATAATCGGACAGATTGAATATGTTTCTAAATTAAAAACCATGGCTAAAAATACATCATTTTAAAGAAATGGGCAGGGTGGATTAACATTCCACTTTTTGACATCATCTTTTTGTTACCTTAAATGAGATCGCAAAAATATACATATACCACATAGTTAAGTGTAAACAAAATACTTTTTAATGTCTACCTCTTCGGTTAAAATAAAGATTTCGTTAGTAAAGTGGCTTGTTCATAGATTTTCCACGAGGAAAAAACAATTGACATTTAAAGAAGATTTCATATGCAGGAATTCTCTGTGATCTTGTCTAGAGTCTTCATAAACCAGTTACCTAGGTGTTTCGTATTTGATTGAAGGAAACGGCAATTTGATCTAAAAACCGATACCGGATGCGCTCGACCGGCGTGGCTGCCTGATCCGATCGGAATATGCTACATGTGGCTATTTAGACATGGCCTTTACCTACCAAGAACCAAGGAGATCACTCTATATGACAAAAAACTATGTTTCGGAGCACTGCTGCGCGAGACACGACTCTTTCTCGTTGTATTAAACGTGCCGATTGCACGACATCTGTCCTTCGTTTTCGTAACCCTCCAGTACCAGATTAATGGGCCATCCAAAGGAGTGCCACGACACTCTTTATATTTGAAGCCTCTAGCATTATATGGTGCTACCGACAAAACTCAACAAACTCGTCCCAATCTAGGGGACTAAGCAGAGGGGACAAAGTGGACTCACGTTTCCTACTCTTCCGATGATTCGGATCCATAGTATACTTGATCCGATCGGTCGTACAAACTGGACTCACTTTTCCTATTCATCCGATGATCCGAACCAATAAAAGTTCACTTGGTCCGATCAGTTGGACCAAGTTTTCAGAGGATTTAATTTCATTGCTATTCCCTTTTTCTGAACACCTAAACTGTGAAATCATAATTTGAGAAGCAACGCATCCCTGAGACGCCCAGTCTATGATTACCGGATGATTACTAAAGTGATTTGATTACAGACCCAGTATGTAATCATTGCCCAGTACTGTTGCAATATTCGCCGCAGTTTAGCTCGTTTAGTTCAGTCCAGATAATCTAGATTATATGAAAAAGTTTAGGAATGTTTTCGGGTCCCTTATACGATAAGTCCGTTTTAAGTAATTTAAACTAGTTTTACCTTCGGGTTAAATCACGTTATATGTATGCAGTAAATTGCAGTATTTGCTATTCCTATGTTTGAATGTATTTATAAATAAAGTTACCGTTTTAAACTCCTAACAATAATGTATTTTTTTTAAACTCTATCGCTATTAACAAAAAACCCAATCGAAATGATCCATTTAAGATTTTCATAACGTCGTGGCCACACACTGACTTACGGTAACAAACGTAGGTACAATACTATTTTAGTCGAGGGTAATTAAAAAGTACGTTTCTGTAATTGGAAATCTATCTAGATACTTAGATGGATTAATTAATAAAATCTTATTACCATTAACATACAAATATCAAGGAAATTAAAATAAAAACCAATAAAGGTCTCATTTAAATAACTTCCTGTCATTAATATTGCAAGGATCTAATCTTCTCTGATCTATATTAAAATTAGCGATTAAGATGATGAATTTGTCATACGACCCTGCCCTTTCTTCTCAAAGCCATAAAGTCCATATCAGCTGACAGATCAAATTAACTGAATGACTGTTATAAAAGGTTAATACTTCATACTCAACCATATACTTAGTTGAATTAAAGCAAGCGAAATGAATGCCACTTTAATACCCAGTCATAGGTCATAATAAATCACAGGTAATCTTTAATTAATATGCAAGTTATCATAAAAACTATTATAAAAATGCATGCAAACCTCGCAAACAATTAAATACCTAGTTAGCATCAAAAAATTACCAATACTTTGTCTAGCGTGGCTACGTCACCTCATTTGTAAACCAGAAAAAACGAGTTACTAATATCTCGAAATATTCGAATTAGTAAATCAAGTCTCTCAGACGATTCACTCACTAGTTATCGATTAGTCGTTTAGAAAAAAAAAGAAGGAAACAAAATAATAAACAATATTATTATTTTAAGTTTAATTCTACCTTCAAGACAGTATTCCAAGAACTTGTAAGTTTCTATCGTGGTTACAACTGAAGTGTGAAATGTGTCGGTTTGAGTTTATTCTCCTTGTGATGTCGGTCGTGTGGGTGGCGGGGGCATGGGGTGCCCACTACCCGACATCTTTAAACAGCATTGGAGGAAAAACAGGTAAAATCTTCATTATTTTCAGCATATTATATTTTATTGATTACGATACACGTTACCTTTTTTCATACTGTCTATTTCCTATCTATGGGGTTGTCTGGAAGAGATTACTTTTAGTAATAAGGCCGCCGATTGTTGATTGTACTACATATTTCTTTTCTATGTTTCTGAAACTGTTTCTGTTTGTGTGAAATAAAGATCATTTTATGTTTTATCTTATCTTTATCTTATAGGTACTGAGTTCTTACATAAGTAAGAACTATCTTTTTTCTTTTTTTTACAATGATGACTATTATGATTACTATATCACTATTACGATTTATTACCCCATCTTTCATAGTCTTTAAATGATTTCCCGGGGGAATTTTGGAATGTCGGATGGGTTTTTGAAATCGGCCCAGTCGTTACGGAGCTTCAAAGAAAAAAACAAATCTTACCTTTTTAATAAATTTTAACGTAGAAAATAGCATCAATATAGTATTTAATAATAATAATACCTATATACCTACTATGTTATACATTATGTATACAGTGAATAAGTAGATTATTTTATAACAAGAATTCAATATTTCAGCTCAACAGGAAAATAGGAATTGGTTGAAGTCTGAAACTCAAGACACTTTAAAAGAAGATGAGTCAGGTAGGTAGGGTAACGTAACGTACCTAGGGACATTTTCGACTACCCCAACTTTGAATGAAGCTATCGCAGCGTACAACTAAGATATCAATGTGAAATTTTCTTTATTCGGTAGGATATATAATCTATTATCACTAGTATTTGTGCTAAAGCTTTAGTGTGGCCAGATTTTATTAAATTAAGATAAAAGTAAAAATGCTTATTTTGACCCAAGGTACGTTACACGTTTGTACCTTGGGACACTGTTTCCTATAGCTTTGTACTATGGAAAATGCAAACTTCTAAATAACGCCTTATATCTCTGCTCTTATTGATTTACTGAATCTCTCTTCTGTCTAGTTTCACTCTGGCACTAATAAGAACAGAGATATAAGGCGTTATTTAGATGTATGCATTTTCGATAGTACAAAGCCATAGGAAACAGTGTCCCAAGGTACAAATTTAATTGTGTCCCAAGGTACAAAAAAGCAATATTTAACCAAAATTTAAATATCTTTATTTTTAATTTAGGAATCTTTCAGATAATTGCCATGTCATAAAATTAAATAACTGAAAAGTTATACGTGACATCCATGTCTTTATTTTGAGCATGCCTCAATGAGATAAAGCAACACAAAAAACTATACAAAAGCTACTTTTGACTCCAAAAAACTTCATATTGTCTTCACCACACACTCGATGCTGGTATGATCACGAGACTCACTAGTTTTGCCAAGCGAGTAAAAAACTATGCCTAGGGTAGAATTTTAATGTGTTTATTTAGCCGGTTTTTAAAATACAATCAATGTCCCGAGGTACAAGCGTCCCAAGGTACGTTACGTTACCCTACTTAATTACTGTAAAGGTACTTACAAAAAGTAAGTAAGTTGTTGTAAATGTAAAAATTAAATTCTTGCAACATCCTTCATTTTCTGTATCTTGTCAAAGTAAAAATTCAGAAATTAAAAAGTAACTACTTTCTTCATTAATTATTGTTGTTGTTACCGAAATAATAAAATAAAATTTTGTTACGACTATGATACAATAAGTACTGTATTCACGTTTATGCACATGACTGTACCTATAGTTATTTGTATTTGGTCCAATAATGTCCCACAGATTTACTTACACTGAATATTCATTCGAATTCGTTAACATGTAGTGTATTCCGCACAGTGCATACAAAATACGGTTTTTTGTGTGTAGTAATAAAAACATATTGTTTTTACATTCATGAAAAGATAACAATGCATTGACTAGGTACTGTGTATCTTTCATAAATCTAATATAATTAGTTAATAAAGTAGATTATTGTCGGTTATGTTAGTTTGCATGAATTTTTAGGTAAGTATTACTTACCTACATTGTTCAGTGAATTTCAATGAGGATACCAAAATAGTCATTATATTGTTACCTTAATTAGTCATTATACATAATTGCATAATATGTATTTACAAATGCATGCGACCGGTAACGTAGAATAATTACCATACGTGGTTATAGCTATTACTGTAATATTCTTAGAGCTAAGTATTTTCTAATTTACCATAAATCATCTAACACTTACCGCAGCCATTGTCTTTGACCGCAGAATGCTAAAATGAAAAGAAAACGTTTATTTATTTGTGTCACTGAGTGTTTCTGGTGAGTCGCTATTTCTGTCGGCATCAGTCATTAAATTCATTAACATTCTTTGTTTGATCATTACTATTTCTTAATTTTGTACAAAAGTGGAGACAGTAATAGTTATTCATTAGGTATTTACTTTTCATAACATACCTTTCATCATCATCAGTCATCACGTCGGTCAGTAGATAGAGATTAAATAATAGAATATAGAGAGAGCGCAGCTTTTATTTAAGTAAGGAGTAAAATTATTATACTTCAAATTCAAAATAACTTCATTGTAATACTACCCGAATTTTGAATTTCTATCTAAAATAAAAGAGTCCAACCATGAGTATGAGCCTCTTGTACACTTATCTGTTATCTGGATTCAGGGCCTCTAGTACGGGTTTTTCAATTTTCGTAAACGGAAAAAGTGTTGGTTTTCTTCTGTCATCAGCATACATTACCTGTCAAAAGTTTCGCTGATAGTTTTCGCTAGAGGCGCCTCTTAGTATGCGAGAAAACGTAAATTTTCATAGTTTTCGACAAACTATCAAACCTGTACTAAATGCTGGTAAAACCTACGAGTATATGACTCATCAGTCATCACTGATGAATTTTAACTTGCTGTTTTTGAAATTTCAAAATATCGTCATAATGTACAACAACTAGATACTGAAACTACCCCATCTTGAATTTTTTAATATCACGTAAACTGAGATATATTAATTTTTTTATAGTTTTGCTAAAAACAGAATAGCAGAGGTTCTAGTTTATTTTTGCAATGGCAAGCTTTGAATCTAGAATTGAATGTCAAGGCCTGGCTTGGTCATTCTGAAAATATTTGTTTCTATGCGTCATCGTCATCGTGCAATAAAATACAAGTACTTTTGTAGACATTCAAATAAATAACTTTAGGTACATTTAGTAGCTAACTCATGTACAGTAGGTATGTGTAGTATTTATAGTTAGACTTGTCTCTATGTAGGGAAAAGTATTTTTTTTTTTTTTAATCTTTATTTATTAAAGAGACTTAGGTCACTTACAATAAACTGTGACCATGTCAGTCTCATCGAGACATACACTATTTAAATAAATGCTAAACTAGGGTTGTCTTAAGTCTAAACAATATTTTACATAACTATACAATATTTTGGCCTCAACAGAACATGGATTTGAAAGGATAGTCTGAAATGCACCAACGTCAATTAGATTGACTCGAAGTTTTCGAAATAACATTGCTCTGTCCGAATTATATTGTTTACATTCTACCAAAAAATGATATAAGTCCTCTATTTTATTTTATTTTATTTTATTTTATTTGTTAGGGATAACAAACAGTTATACATTAAAACTTAGATAGGTATATGATCTTAAATATGTTACATGACAGAATGTATAACCCACAGCGTTATCCACGTATTACTATGTTAAATATTAATTAAATAACAAAAACAACAGTCAGAACAGATGGTGTGTGTAAATTATGAAGTAAGTAAAGTATGTATGCAAATATAATGCAAGTAAGTATTTTGTGTATTACCCCAAATAATATTAATATTAATAATATTATGTATTATTGAAATATTTAAACATCCGTGAATGCAACATTTTTAACAAGTAATATAGCTATTAATGTATATATATATATATGTGTATATTATATTATTACAATGTATAGTAGGTTTATTTATTCATTAGTATTGTTAAGATTGCGCAAGACCTCTTGTTTGTACTTAGAATGTGAGCTCGAGAATATATCAATGCCAAGGAAGAATGTGTTATAGTCATCTACCATTCGGCGCAACGGCGCGCGCAAGCCTGCGTTAGTGTTGCTGCCGGGAGCAGCGAACAGCCTGCGCCGGCGCACCGCGCGCTGCTGCGCCGTACGGGGCACTTCGTATGACAGGAGGCGAGTCAGCTCAGTACAATTATACCTACCGTGACAGATGTTGTACAGCGTCATGGCGGACAGAAGTGTTCTTCTAGACTCAAGACTGGGTAGATTATATAGTTGCATTAATTCGGAGTAAGGTAGTCGTGAACCAGCGCAGCGATAGTGAACAGCTCGTAGAAATTTACGTTGTACTTTTTCAATAATATCTTTATATTTAGCGTAATAAGGATTCCATATTGCAACAGCGTATTCTAGTTGGGACCTAATCAAAGTCTTATAAAGGTAAATATATGTGGAGGGGTGTACGAAGTCTATACTTGATCTCATGACAAACCCGTACATTTTACCTCTACTACTGAACATGCTGAACAATCCGGTGAGCCTACAACTTTCATCATATATTTAAACTTATTTAATGGCAAATGACCTGATCTTAATCTATGGGACAAAACAATCTCATATCTACTTAATTTACACTCAGCAAACCATGGGATTCTGGGAGGTTCAGCTTGTAGCGTTTTGTACCAAACGCCCTTTTCTACAGATTTTGAATCAAAATATTCCTTCCAGTGTTCATGATTCCGATTTTTATATTTTAACAAGAAATCTGAATAATTACTTTTTATATTGTATGTAACACCATCCGATACAGCCATTTTAGCGAGACGGTCAAAAAAAAAGTATTTGAAGTAGCTTGTATTGTAACATATCTTACGAGACAAATTCAAAGAACCCACATTATACAGGATGTTGCAAAAAGGGTATACTAAGCCGAAACCAGCATATGTAGCATGGTATATCTAAGCCTGAAATTGCCCTGAATCTAAAATCAGAATTTCAAAATTCGCGAAAAAAATTATTCATTTTCCATAGAAACTTAGTTGGTCACGTGACTTTTTACTATGGAGAATGAATATTTTTATTCGTGAATTTTGAAATTCTGATTTCAGTTTCGTGCTTAAATATACTATGCTGCACATGCTGGTTTCGGCTTAGTATACCCTTTTTGCAACACCCTCTATTATAAATGTACATTTGATGGCAATAAAATAAGTAAGTACCTATTAGATTTGCTTTGAGTTCAGTAATATAACCACAGCTCTCAATTCTAAGTAGCATGTAATAGTTAGTACCTACATGATCGACAAAATGGCTCGACATTCTCTCAATACAATACAAATGATCAACACTCACTCAATACAATGAGCTACTGAATCAATGCAATTTGATAGTAGTAGTGAGTAATACAGCTTTCTCCAATATTACATACTCTATGTAACTGATAGTATTTTCTTTACATAACATTTGCAATGATTGTAAAATGGGAGGAGCGGTTATCTTCCTAAACACTTTTCCTGTGGTGGATGTTAGTTTTCTATGCAAATAGAAAATAAATTTTAAGTGAAAATATAGGTATATTTTACTCTAGAATTTCTGCAACAGTTGTTTAGAATGACCCCCTGAGTCACCCTTCTCGGCATACAATACCACTATATCATTTCAACACCCCAAAGAAATTTGTTTCCCGACTGGACAAACGATCTTCTGAGAGAAGAAGAAGAAGTCACCCGCTTTTGTCTCACACCACTTTTTCAACACCCTCAGTAAGCAACTTGCTTACTGCAATGCAAAGGCAGGATACCCCTTGCTTACCCAGCATCAGTTACTAAGCAAGTGACTTCTAGTGACTATTCTATGTAGGGGTGTAAGTACCAAGTACCTGCACCTGGCTCTCTCGAGTGGAATCTTTGTGCATATCCCCAAGGTCTAATCTGCCATCCTTAGCTTGGACCGTTTCCCACTACACTGCTCCACTGCGGGTTGGAGGATTCACAAAATCTAGATGTGCTAAATCAAAATATGTAGATTTCCTCACGATGTTTTCCTTTACCGTAAGAGCGATAGTATACATTGTGCTTAAATTCAAAGAACTCCTTGGTACATGTCAGCGGCGGGATTCGAACCCGCATCTCTGGCGTGAGAAGCGGGCGCTCACGCTAGAGCTACCACTACCACCGCTCCCTTGTGCAAGTGCAAGTGACCTCACAAGTCCCCTGGTTTATTGCAGAGTGCTTGAGTTGCTACCACTATTACAACTCTTTGCACAGCACTCTTTGTAGTAAGCAAGTGACCTCACAAACCTGGTGTTGTTGCAGAGTGCTCGAGCTGCGGCTCCGACGACGAGCTCGGAGTCACGCGCTGGACCATGCCGCTGCTGAAGACAGGGGAGAAGAGATACTACCTGGGGATCTTCTTTAAGGTCAGTGCATTGAATATACTATACTATACTATACTATACTGGTGTACAGGACACCTACCGAGTAGAGTGACCGAGACAGTGTTCTCGGCCGAGCATTCGGTTAATTGCGGTCCATTCATTGGTCGAGGATCCGCCGAGGATATTTATTTATTTATTTATTTATAAACACTTTATTGTATAATGATAGACACAGTTACAAAAATGGACTTAAAACTAGTAAGTATATACAGAGGCGGGCTTATTGCCAAGAAGCAATTTCTTCCAACCAACCTTTGTTTGGTGGAAAACTAAAGTTCTTAAACTCCCTTAATACAATAAAAAGCTATAAGTACCTACTTGAATCAATTTAAGCAAAGAAAAAAACAATGTGGAAAGTACCTAAACTAAAACAAACTACAAACTAAAAATACAAACTAACTAAGTACCTATTTAACTTACATAAATAATAATAATACAAATACACATAATACCTAAATGACAAAATAGACTTAATATATATCCGCTATATTTATATAAATACATATATAACTATATAATATAAATACATATTATTTACCAACCTAAGGTTTTATAAAAGTGATCCTTTACGCGCTTTTTAAAGGTAGCAAGTGAAGGTGAAAGTCGCACGGATACTGTCTCGTAACTGTACTCGGTAGGTGTAACAAGGGTATAACCCCTTGCATGGACGGCCTACCAGATGGTATAATTCAATTCAATTCAATTCATTTTATTGCAGATATAAAATCCATAAAAAAGAGTTAGTAACAATGTTAACTTACGCTAATGTTAGTACCTTATGCTAAACACAATAATGATAAATAATAAATAAAAAGTGTAAGTACACAGGTGTAAGCCGGGTACACTACAGAATTCCGAATTACTTTTTTACGAATATGAAAATAACGATTTTCATAATTACGAATTTCATAGTTCCGAATAATTCACAATCCCGAATTTTTAGTTTCCGAATAGCGAAAATCACGAATAGTATAATAAACGAAATTTCAAACAACAGATTTATTAAAATAACGAAAGTCAATTTTCCGAATATTACTATTTCGATGTTTCCAAAGTACGATTTTTTATTATATCGAATTGTTAAAATTACGAATTCCGAAGTTTTAGTATTCCGAAAATACAAATTCCGCAATGTTTCTTAGTGAATAGTCAGTGTTTATTAACAGCATAATCCGTATACAAACAAAAATAAATAAGCTATATTATATGAAACGCTCCGCTCCGCTTCGCTGCGCTCCGCTTTGTTTTTCGATATCTATGTGCACCTAACACGCTCCTCCTCGCTTTGCTCGTCGTCGCACCTATCTTTAGGTTTAGGTCCTAAGCTTTTTAAGATGAAACACCGTAAAAATCCGAGCAATTGTATTGCTTTGTTCTGTAACTTAACAACAAGTACTAAAAATAGTTTACTATTTAACAAAACTTGACAAACTTTGTTTACTCTATATTTGAAACGCTCCGCTCCGCTTCGCTGCGCTCCGCTTTGTTTTTCGATATCTATGTGCACCTAACACGCTCCTCCTCGCTTTGCTCGTCGTCGCACCTATCTTTAGGTTTAGGTTCTAGCGTTTTTAAAGTGCGTATGATTTGCTTTGATTTGTTGTGAAACTTAACAACAAATAGTTTTCTATTTAACAATATGTCTTTTAAGCCGTATGTTAAACGTTCCGCTGCGTTCCGCTTTGTTTTTAGACATCTTTGTGCACCTAACACGCTCCTCCTCGCTTTGCTCGTCGTCGCACCAATTTTTTGGTTTAGGTTCTAAAGTTTTAAAGACGTTTATGCGTTTTTGTCAAAATCACGAATTATCATATTTCCGATCGGGATTTTAAATTTTCGTGATTATAATAAATCGGTATTTTATTTTTCGTATATTAAAGTAATCGTATTTTTTAACGTTCGTATATTTAACAATCGTAATAATAAATATTCGTGATTTTAATATTCGAAATTATAATTTTCGTGATTTTTATAATTCGGTATTTAAAAAAATCGGTATTGCAATATTTCGTAAATTACATATTCGGTGTTATCAAATTCGGAAAAAAGTTTTTCGGAATATTTGGGTGTTCCCGTGTAAGCCTACTCACCGATCCTCCGTCCACCACGGCCGGACATGCAGACTGCACCAGTGGCGCAGGATCGGGGAGTCCCACCTGTCCACCAACGTACCTAGCAAGCTGTTGGAGCTGGCGCGCACTCGCCCGAGCAGAGACGCACACCTTCTCCGTAACACGGCATGGAAGCCATCGGTGTGCGCCTCAGCAAACATGCCGGAAGCGCTACAAAAGCGTCTCAGCCCCAGCAGCACCCTAAATGCGTTGTTATATTGCACGTGATACGTAATGTAATGATAAAGTCTACTTGGTACTATTTGCCCTTTATCTTTCACATCCAAGACCAGAGACAATATATGTCGCCAACCGTCAAATGCTTTATAATTTATGAAATTCTTGAGCTGTTTCAATATTGAACTTTACAAAAGTCTACGGAACAGTCACCGTTACTACCCACTGCGCCATCCGGTCGTCTAAATAAATAAAGACCTTTTTCCTATTTTAAGTTGTTTCTAGGTGCCTCCTCGCGTGAGTTTCGTGACCATCCTTAATAAAGTCAACAGAAAAGCTTCAATTATGGAAAAGCTTTCGAGCCCTTGAATAAACTTTTTATGATGTCATGACAACCATTCGCGTGGTTTTTACAAACTTAATTGGATTGGTGGAAATTTCGTCATTATCGGCAACATCATGTAACATTTTACACACTTTCTGATATCTGAAAGTTTCATAACTAGATCAGATTATGTTTAATACCACCGTATCACACCCCTACATACATAGTTATATGTAAAATAATACTGTACATCACAAGTAAGTACCTACCTAGCTATACGTCAATGTTTGAATACAGTTTGTGATTTGTAATTGTAAGTATTATAAAGTAAGTACAAAAGTATGTGTACTTCCGTTTAGTTTTGGTTAAAAAGTAGAAAATATATATTTAACTTACTTTACAGTACTTTTTACAACCTTTTCTGGTACTGTCAGTCTAATACAGCCCCAGCTTTCTCTCAATTGTCTCGGCCACGCCCGCTGCTTCGGCAGAATGAAGTGCAATTGTATTATTATCAAATACCAATAATTATAGGGCAGCTATAGCTTATAAAAGCACCGTCAAAAACTTTCGACTAGAATATTAGTAAATTAAACTTAAGTTAAAGCTAAAGATCGCATCCAGTGGCGTGCTTTGGAAGAGGCCTACGTCCAGCAGTGGACTGCTATAGGACTGCTGATGATGATGAAACTTAACTTCACAGAAAATAAAAATTTCCGTTAGTCTAATACTTAATAACTATGTATTAGCGTTCCGTACATGGTGTGAAAACAGCAGACCTGTAGGATCATTTTGTTATTTCTGTCCATTATGTATGTCTGTCAAGCAAGACCTCTAAGGGGATATCGTGAAGTCAAAAAGAAGTAACATTTACGAAGTAATTAGTATCAAATTAAATAAATTTTGAATCCAAAACTCGTTGCTAAAACAAATTTGCGAGAGGGCAAGACTACTCAAGACCCTTTATCTTGGGAACTCCTGAACACATATTTTGAAATATAAACCTTATAATGCATCCATTACTTTTGCTTTCAATAAGTGAAAAATTATCAACGCTCGCGCCCACGGGTTCAAATTACTACATGAATCACTTTTAATTTTGTATTGATAGCCGTGTCTGCCTTCAGAAGTGTAGCATTTTATTAATGTCTGCTCTCACTTGCTTTTGTATTCGTTTATTTCTTTTGTTTTGCTGCCGAGATCACAATCGCAATAACGTATGGATGTCTCCTACTTGTTCTGAGTTATGTGTAACATAATTATTAATCAAGAGTTATTTTTACTATTGTGATGGGGCAGACTAAACAACTTTGTACAAAAACACTAACTTTTATTTAGATAAGTAAACAAGATTACAACTCAATTAAATTCACTTTGAACTTTAGGTATTATCAGAAAGAATGCACGGTCCGTGAAGTATTCGCGAACGAAGTACTCCCGTACGCATGCCCTAGCAAGGAGGTAGTTAAGCCGGTCCAGGTAGTTCCAGAGGTGTGGAAGCTACGCCGTACGCAGCACAACTGAACCTCCGTCGGCGGTGGGGCGCCTTATAAGGGCTTCGGTTCGTTCGTTCGCTCACGTCGCCGCGCTCCGAGTTAGCTCACTCATTGCTGCTCGTTCATTCAGTAGTGATGCGCTGATGTTTATGGAGATCGTTACATTCTCCCCCTCTGACTCTGATGGCGTCCCGACGAGGAGTCAGCAGTCTTCTTTGGCCGACCTCTGGGGCGCCCTGTAGTAGGAGCAGCTGAAGCAGTCGGTGGGCAGGTTGTCTTCTTAGGTCGTCCCCTTTTACGGAGTGGTTGTGCTGGTGTAGGTAATGTGTCACCAGCTTCGGGGTCTCCATGGTATGGCGTTAATGCAGTTGAATGATAGATACCAACAATGGAGTCAGCCGTGGATGTTGAAGCAAGTTCGTAGGATGTTGGCCCGTGTTGTCGTCTAATGATATATGGCCCATCTCGTCTTGGTGAGAACTTTGCTGTGATACCTTGGCTCGATTTACTTATTGGATGCAGGTTTACTAGGACAAGGTCTCCGACATTGTAGGCTGGAGACTGTCTTCGCTTCTGGTCCACTCTTGTTTTTCGTACCTCTTCTTTTCCTTCTTGCACTTCCCTAGCTACCTTCAGGGTATCAATGTATTGTAATAACTTAGGTGTGATCTCTGGTATGAAATTTTCAGATAGTAAAATTCCTCTCAAGTCATGTAAGTTATCGTCTGGTGTTCTCAACTCTCGACCAAACGTCATATACGCTGGTGTAAATGAAGTTGAGGTGCAGATAGCCGTATTCATGGCAAATCGAATAGTTGGAAGTTTGTCAGGCCAGTCTCGGTGATTACCGTCCAGTAGAATTGCTAATTGCGTCTTTAGGTCCCTATTCTTCCGTTCGACTGGATTGGCTTCTGGGTGATACACTGGCGTGAAGCCATGTTTTATTTTTAAGCAGTAAGTGAGTTGTTGCATGACTCCACTAATAAATTGAGTCCCGTTATCACTCATGATTCGCCGGGCTATTCCATATCGCAGAAATATCTCATTTAGAAGTACTGTTGCGCAATTCTCTGCAGTTGCTGATTCTAGTGCAAACAACTCAACCCATCGTGTTGCAACATCTTCCACTACCAGTATCCAGGTTTTGTTACAGGCCGAAATCGGTAATGGACCAAACAGATCTACGGAGATAACTTCGAATCTCTGTTTCATTACAGTAGTCTGGAGGAGGCCAGCTGGCTTTTGATTGGATGGCTTATATCTTTGGCAACTTATACAATGTTTCACATAGCTCTCAATGTATTTGCGCATCCCTTGCCAGAAATATCGTTGAGATATTCTTTGGAACGTTTTCTCTGATCCATAATGACCAGCCATTGGATCATCATGATATACTTGAAGAACATTGGCCCATTCATGTTCTGGAACTACGAGTTGAGCATCTTCAGCGTCTGTATCGGGATTGTGTCTGTATAGTAATCCATTATACATCAAGTAGCCCTTGTGACTCCAATATACAGCATTGTCATTGTGATTTGCGTCTTCCAAAGCGTTTATGATTCGTTTGATATTTGAATCTTTTAGCTGTTCTTCTCTGATCTCAGCTGGGCTTCTTGTAGGCATATCGACTGTAACAGAGCAGATTCCACAATCAGCAACGTGGAGATCGTCGCATGGTGGTCGTGACAGGGAGTCGGCAACCACATTCATCTTCCCAGGGGCATATTTAACCGTCAGATCGTATGATTGTAGTTGGAGCGCCCATCTCGCTAGTCGTCCGGATGGGGATCTTAAGTTTATTAGCCACTTCAAGGCTTGATGATCAGTTACTACTGTCACAGGTAATCCCTCCACATATCCACGAAACTTGGATAGTGCCCATATCACAGCCAGTGCTTCTCTTTCAGTGGTTGAGTAATTTCTTTCAGCTGGAGTGAGAAGACGACTGGCGTATTCAACTGGGTGCTCATTTTCACCCTCCCCCTGGACCAACACAGCTCCCAATGCGTAGTTACTTGCATCACTCTTAATGATATAGGGTTTGCTTTCATCAGCTTGTCCGAGTATTGGTGCAGATGTAAGTCGGTGCTTCAAATCTTCATATGCACTTTGCTGTTCTGACCCCCATAACCAAATTGCATTTTTCTTCGTCAGTCTTGTGAGGGGCTCTGCCACTGCAGAGAAATTCATTATGAACCGACGATACCACGAACAAGTTTGTAGAAATGATATCAGGTGCTTCAGGTTCCTAGGTGGTGGTAAGTCTAGGATTGCAGAGATCCTTTCTGGATCCATCTTCAGCCCTTCAGGAGTTATGTAATGACCCAAGTATTTTATAGATTCACAACAGAACCGGCACTTCTTCGAGTTAGCAGTTAGATTATACTCTCGGAATCTGTTAAAGACTTGCTGTAAATCTTCCAGGTGCTGTTCAAAGGAGGCAGAGAACAGGATCAAATCATCCAAATATCCGAGTATCTTCACATTTAGGCTTATTCGGAATCTGTCTATCAACCTCTGGAAGGTGGCAGGTGCATTTCGCAACCCGAACGGCATTCTATTGAATCTGTAAATTCCGAATGGTGTGATGAATGCAGTTTTGTCTTTATCGGTCTCACGTACACCAACTTGCCAATAGCCAGACTTGAGGTCAATTGAGGACATGAAAGGAGTCGGCTTTGCATCATGCAGAAGATCATCTATTCTTGGAATCGGGTATGAATCTGGAGTGGTGATCGAATTTAGGCGTCTATAATCGACACATACTCTAAATTGGCCATCTGGCTTCGGTACCATGACAACTGGTGCAGCCCAGGGTGAAGCGCATGGTTCTATGATCCCTCCTTTCAACATTTCTTCGATTTCTTGTTCCAAGATCTTCCTTCTAGGCGCCGACAATCGGTAAGGTGGAACGGAAATAGGTGCGTTCTCGCCTGTCTCTATTGAGTGTTCAGTGAGTGGTGTAGGATGTCCATTGCTTTTGAAAACATGTTCATTGCTTTTCAGAAGTTCTTCCAACTTGTTCCTTTGATCTTCTTTTAGTCCTACACCAATCTCGGCTACATCAATGGAATCGATCCTTATGTCTGTATCGTCAGGAACAGTAAAGAGAGCCATTGAATTTGGAGACAATGTGGCTTCATCATCAACTGCATTCATCTGAGCATCTCTCATCATGTAGTTCAGACGAGGTGAGTATCCATCAAAAACTTTTGTCCGTTTCGGAGGACTAGACAGGTCGATAGGTATCAACCTATATGGTATGCAGGCAGTCTCTGTTGGAAGGCTAGCATCTTCCATGGGACAGGAGTTTCGTCGGCCTCTATTAACGTCAGTCTTAGAACTTGCTGGTACTACCGCTGCCACTGCTGATACAACTGCTTCTGGAGTATTATTCATCGGTGAAATCAACTCAGGCATTCCGAATTCCTGGAGGTCTACCATGGAGCATTCATTAGTGCTTTGATCGTCAAAGACTGCGAAATCCTCTTTATATAGCTCGTAGACGGTCTCTGGGTCTTCAAGGCAGTGCCAGGTGAACAGTGGCAGATCCAGAATCATCTTTGCATCCTGAATGAACCCTATTCCCAGAAGTGTCTTATTATTCTGAGCATCAGGCAATACATTAAAAGTTGTCGGTACCATATACCCACAGATCTTAACAGTGACTCTCGTAGCTAAAACGGTTTGTTCTTTAGTTAGCCCATCTGCGAGCGTTACCGAAACCAGCTTCTCATTAAATCTGTACCCTTTAGCTTTCAGGCAACAATACAGTTTGTATGATGCGATACTTGACTTCGCACACGTATCAATGTGTGCCACTCCATGCATGTCATCGATGCTGATGTACACAACAGGTCTGGCTCTAGCATCAGTTTCCACATTTACAGCGCAGAAACTGACGTTTTCAATCTTTTCTTTGAGGTCATTTACAGTTGGCTTCTTGCTACTGCACACAGGACAATTGGCGTGTACTACTCCTGGTGCACCACACCCGTAACAGCTGAATTTAGGGCGTGACGGTGATGGAACCTGTGTCACAGCCTCAACGAATTTAGGCGGAATAACCGTATCCTTTTGCATACTCTCAGCCTTTTGCCTCTTTCTACATTCTTCGCCTGTGTGACCCGGGAGACGACAGAAGCCGCAACGTACCTTTGGACGAGGGGTAACCATTGTCTTGAATTTATTCGAGGTACCTTGTTGTCTTTCCATTGAAGTACTTTGTTGTCTTTCTACTAAGTCCCTTTCTACGGATCTTGCTCCTTCCAGTAGTTTGTCGAAGGTGTCAACACGGCTGCGCACCACCCCAGTGCGGATTTCTAGACGCAACAGACCATAAATCATGTCAATTTGTTGTTCTTCGGAATGTCCGGGTTTTGAGGGTAGTTGTGAAAAAAGCATTCGCTTCTTAGCAATGAAATTTTCTGTTGACTGTTGTGCTTGTTGTTTTTCGGACATAATTTCTTGGTATATAATGTATGCAGGTTTCTTCGGTGCAAAAGCATTTCTTATACGAGTCTCAAAGTCACTCCAAGTCTTAACACTATCTTTTATTCCTTGCCACCAAGTAGCAGCTTCACCACGAAGAAGGAGAGGTAAGCCAGTCAAGGCGTCATCGTCAGTGATATTTTCAATTTTTTTGTAAACATTTACTGCAGCTAGGAACGCTTCTAGTTGTTCGGGATCCTTTTCTCCACTGTAGGAATGTGTACACGCTGCTAGGGATCCGCTTCTCTGAGGACGCACCGCCGCTAGTAATTGTGCAAACTGATCCTGACTTAAGTTTGCCATCTTGTGTTTTTCCTTAGGTACTGTAGTTGTAGTCTTCCGTCCTTTACTTGTAATGTAGTAAGCCGGGGAACTCGCCGGCACGTTGGTCGCCAGATTGTGATGGGGCAGACTAAACAACTTTGTACAAAAACACTAACTTTTATTTAGATAAGTAAACAAGATTACAACTCAATTAAATTCACTTTGAACTTTAGGTATTATCAGAAAGAATGCACGGTCCGTGAAGTATTCGCGAACGAAGTACTCCCGTACGCATGCCCTAGCAAGGAGGTAGTTAAGCCGGTCCAGGTAGTTCCAGAGGTGTGGAAGCTACGCCGTACGCAGCACAACTGAACCTCCGTCGGCGGTGGGGCGCCTTATAAGGGCTTCGGTTCGTTCGTTCGCTCACGTCGCCGCGCTCCGAGTTAGCTCACTCATTGCTGCTCGTTCATTCAGTAGTAGTGATGCGCTGATGTTTATGGAGATCGTTACACTATAATAATAAAAATAATAATAATTTATTTCATAGCCAAACTTAAACTTAATTACAAAAACAAAGTTAACAAGCATAGATGTAAGCTATATATAAGCTATATATGCATGAATAATATGTCCCCTGATACTCAAACTAGGTAAAAACCTGTAAGATGAGGATCAGTGGTCACTCACCGATATAGTACACAAAAGTAGTTAGTAACTTATCGAAATAACATTGTTTAGGGTTTTTATCTTTGAAAATCTAATTAAGTAAAAGATTTTAGTTTAAGTTTAACAATTTACAAAGCTAGAGTATTACTATAGTAGTTATTATTACTATAATGAAGAAAATTTTATATCAAGTTCAATTGCATTGAAAATGCTATAAGAAAGTACTAAGTAAGTACATCATAAACGGTGGCTTTTCGGAAATATTGTAACTCAATTCATTTATTTTATTAATCTCGCACATTTGCCCTTGTCTATGACACAGGCCGTGTGAAATCTTTTAACTTGCTACCTAGCTAAATACAATTTTTTGTTGTTATTTTTCAAATTCTTTGGTTAAAGTAGCTAATTAATCATTTTTTCATAAATCATTTCAATTTGAAGTTACTTTTCGTATTTATCGGCCTCCTGCTACACTGAAGGCAGTGCACAGGATATCGTACATACATATAATACGTGTGTAAGTTGTATGTAACCGGCAGCTTCCACAGAATTAGCTTAGAGCGCGACCGAGCGGAAATAACGTGGCGATCCAGCGCTGCAGGGGGGTCACTCCATGTGACGAAAAACTAACTAAGAACTAAGATTCGGAGCCACTACTGTATGTCGTTGTATTAAACGTGCCGATTGCACGACAGCTCTCGTTCGTCAGTTTTTCGTCAGTATAGAGTAACCCTTCTGCAACGCTGCCTCAGCGAGCCGCTGACGACCTGACGATTTAGCAATGATTTCAAAAGGAAGGATACGCCCTTCAGAACATTTTACTCAAACCTTCTTCATACAAGCAAAATAACTGCCATCTGTCATAATTTGTTGGAACTATGTCAGAGCCGAGCTACTTATCCTGACGACGCAACCTTGTACGTGCGTTCATATTTTACCGTCACCGGACAGTAGGTACATAATAATGTGAGTGAGTTGCATGCGGACGTCCGTACAAGGTTGCATCGTGCGGCCATTGTAGACTTTGGTAGTAAAATAATTATCGCTTTAAAATGTGTTTATTTATTTATTAAGGATGATACGATATTCCATATTCCTTTTTGACCTTCGTATCATAGTTTTTGTAGCCTTTCACAACAAAAATAGGCATATTTTCACAAGAAACAAAGACTATCTCTCCGTCACAGACAACTGTCGACTGAGGACCGTTGGCCCTAAAATGTCTATTTTAGGGCCAACGCGCGGGTGCCATTTTCTTATGTGTTTGGGCCTGTCCTTACGCAGTAATATATATGTCAATGCGATTTAGATACTTTAGGAAGGTACTAGGTATAGTAACTGGCTATCTAGTAAGGCACACGTGAAAAAAACACTATGATAAAATATTGGATAACAGCTCCGTTCGGCCGTATAGGTTAATGGCAGCCTTTATGGCAGTCCAGGGTGTACGCTTTCTACATCCTAACTAATATTATAAATGCGAAAGTAACTGTGTCTGTCTGTCTGTCTGTCTGTCTGTCTGTCTGTTACTCTTTCACTCCAAAACTACTGAACGGATTTGAATGAAATTTGGTATACATACGGTCTCGACCCTGGGAAAGAACATAGGCTACTTTTTATCCAGGAATTCCCACGGGAAAACTTTTTAAGGCGAAGCGAAGCGCGCGGGAACAGCTAGTTACCTGTAATAATTGGTTTAGCCGTTTTCCCGTGAAATAGTCACAAAAGTACTCTCCAACTTTCTCGTCTATAATATTAGTAAGCATAAAGAGGATATCGGGTAACAATTGAGTGCAAAAAGCTGAAAATTTAAGACTGAATATAAACCCGGCCTTCGGACAGTGATAAAAATAAAGCGTCTTTTGATGCTACAGCCAATTTACAAGCTCTAAGAAAAATATTTTATGAAAAAAAATAAGTAAGTACTACGTTGGTTTAGTACTTCGGATTCACCATGAGCCATGACTAATTTTGCTATAAAAATATTCGATGATAATTTTTCTCTTTCGATAAGTTACGGATGACCGGATAGCGCAGTGGTTATAGAGTATAGAGGGTTTCAGGTCTAGGATGTGCCCCGAAGGACTTTTTACATAACACTGTCACTGGAGCGTACGTAAACTGTCCCTCACGGAAGTTGGTGAAATTCCTCAACACAACCGCAAGAAAATACCTACTGAGTGAACACAATAAAAATATTTACCTTAAGTGCTAACTGCTAATAGATTGCGATTAAAAATATATATTTTAACAGTCTATTTTTAACCCAAACACTTTAAAACCAAAATTAGCAGTTAGCACATAGAAAATACTAACTACTAATAATCAACTCTAATTACTTACCTACTTATTAAGAAAGCCATCACATCAGGTACCTAAGTAATCAAACTCACGTTGCACAAGTGACAAAACCGCAGGAGCACATTACTTATTCACTTACCTACATTACCTGTGTCTACTCACCTACATACCTACACGGACTCACGCGAGTTGCGTCATACGAGATGTGAGTGAGATTTGTGCGTCTGCTGTCTTTGGAACGTGTCACTCGAGTCGAGTGCATAGAGTAGGGAATATTATAGACAGTTCTTTACGTTATAGAAATCATCTTTATTTAGACCCTATTTAGTTTTAAATATGATAGTTAAGGGAAACAAAATATTTTATTCAAAATAAGGTATATATAACTGTTTGTTCTTTCCAAATGCTATAGTCTATTCATATTATTTATCTTGTTAAATTACCTTGTAAAACACATTTTATTCTATTTTATTTTCGAATTGGTTGGACTTGGGAATCAATCTCGAGAGCTCGTAAAACCGTTATCGAGTGACCGGACAATGCATGCTTTCTTTTTCTTTTATTATTGTGTTGGTTTAATCTAATATTGGTTGAGTGCTCAATTATACCATTCTTATTTCCGGTCCATAAGCAGATACAATGGAAAATAAATAAGAATGAGATGTAGGTAATATCATGTAATATTTATGAATATGTTATGCACTCTCGAATCTAATGTACGGTGGCCTGCGCCTAATAGTATACAGGCGGAGTTTTTAAAATAGCGATCCCTGATGATGAAGGGACCAGCTACATCCTAACTAATATTATAAATGCGAAAGTAACTGTGTCTGTCTGTCTGTCTGTCTGTCTGTTACTCTTTCACGCCAAAACTACTGAACGGATTTGAATGAAATTTGTTATACATACGGTCTAGACCCTGGGAAAGAACATAGGCTACTTTTTATCCCGGAATTCCCACGGGAAAACTTTTTAAGACGAAGCGAAGCGCGCGGGAACAGCTAGTCTGTTATAAATCCGGGGACGTGTTGTGTGTGATGTGTGTAGCAGTGGTGTTTATGTGGATGTGCTTGAGCAACATTTTCTTGAGATCACTATTTTAAAATTCCGCTTGTATACTTTTAGGCGCAGGCCACCGTACCTATTTATGTATAGTTACAATATATGCTATTACATACAGGGTGGAGGTTTATGTGTGACGTTTGTGTCAAAAAAAACTTATAAAGATCGCGTAAATAAAGATATTTTCCCATAATGGAATCATTATATGGGGTAAGTACATTGCCCTGGCAACGGGAACTTCACTGGTAAAAGTGTATCTGTATACATTCCACCACTGCAATGCATTCTTTGCACTGTGTTTCAGCATATACGAAGAATAATAGTTTATGATTGCCATCCATAGAAGTCCTCTGATAGGTTAAAGGCCCTTTCCAAACGTGTAGCATAGTTTCATAACAACAATATTTACGATGCATAAAACTTTTTGACTCTGACTTTAACTTTTTTAACTACCCTATACCATTGAGCTCTGCTCTCAAACAGTCTCAGTCAGTCGAGATTCCTCCACTTTCACTGGACCGGTTGTCGTACTGGTCGACCGACTGATCGACCTACATGCACGTGTTATAGCACTGTTATGTGTGTTGATTGATAAGAGCAGCGATGACGTGACGACTTATGATGAAGGTTCGTCTGCCAAATTTTCAATATAGGGTATAAATGCCTTAAATGCCTCGGCCGGGAATCGAACACGGCGCCTTACTTCCATTGTTTAAATAGATGTCTGCATTAGTTATATTTCGGAGTTAGGTGATTGTGTTATCACTAAAAGAAAAATAAATGTGGTGAATAATATGTATCTGCCTTCTTTAGAAAGGATCTCTACTAATAAATGAAATATAAAGTATAATTATCAAGATAACCGTATCACATATATTATAAGTACATAGCAAGTATAAAGGCAAGGTTATATTATGCAAAGTCAGGAATAGAACTATAATTTTCATTATATACAATAACAAGTTGTCTATGGTACGGCTATTACACACTTTTTTTACTCTATCATAATATTTGACAACTAAATTGGGTCTGAATAAAGATGATTGCTATTACGTTAGATACTTACGTCCATAACAAAAAAGATAATTAAGGTGTATTTCCCCGTGGAATAGGTTATAAGTTATAAGGAACTACAAAAGGTACTTATTTTAAGTGTAAGTATGTATTTATATTAGGTATGCCTAATATAAATGCCTAAGTAAGTAAGTACTAGGTAGGGCGGTAGTTGTCACACCAGTTGCCTAAATTCATCAGCATGATCTATGTTATGTACAAAACTCTTCAAATACTTTCCGCCCTGACTCTGAAACATAGGTACATAATAATATACCTATGTGATGTCGCTTATAAGAGTTATATGCTAACCCTAAGGCTAAGGGTATGTTTAATATGAGTGTAACTAACCTGAAATAAAATACTTTTTATTTTATTTTGATCATATTGTAGTGTGATAAAATTATTTACAAACCTTAAGACATCCAAATGATAGAAGCCAAGAAGTGAAAATTATTTACAACTTACATAACGGAAAGGGGAAAGTTATACCGACCTAATAAAATCATTTGATTTCATTTTAAAATGGAATGTTTACTAGTCATATACGCATTGTCTGTTTGATAGGATTTTTAGAAAGTTGATCATGTTTAATGCAAACATAGTTCAATTAGTATTGGACTAATAGTGAACAATGTTTACAATAAGTGGGTACAGATGAAGACATCACCATCGTCAATTTCTCAATTTCTCCATAGTCGGTTAGAGCATAATAACCAGGGAGTAGTGGTTGACTTTTGACACATCTGTTATGATTTTTATATGGAGATGACGTTTAATTTATAAATCAATCCCTGTCGGTTAGATAACCGACTATCCCTTTCAAACCTGAATGATACGAATGTGCGCTCGATTTTTTAGAAATTCTACTTTAGCATTAAACTTATTTCACCGCGTGGAACCGAAACGCATCGTTTGTGCGTATCGTTGTAAATGGCTAAAAAAATTGTGGTTGATATTTGAAATCAGTTGGCCTGTGACAGGCGAAGAAATTGGCGGCGTTCCTTGAACCTGACAGCGAGCGTGTTTAGAAATAAATGTAATTTTGCTGTTTTAGCTAATTTTCTTCACATATTTTATGCTACATTGTAATATTACAGTCTTATCTTTGTTGTTAGCATAGTAAAGTTTGCACAACACAATGATTCCGTGATCATTTTTGACCGACAAAACTGAAACGCACAAATGTGCGGTTCAGGTTCAAAATGTACAAATGCACAAAATTGCATGAGGTAGTTTTTGTCATAATAATAGTACTCTTCGTTCCATGAACCAGTTCCATGGGGTCCCAGACATTTGGAAGGCGTTCATGGGCCAAATTATTATGAAGGGACCGGTTTGACAAAATTAATCTGTATGAAATGTGACACCAACCGACGATATTCCCTACTTAGACTATAGAAGAAAGCCCAAAGAAACCCCCCAGTTGGTGCTGGACTGTTCTAAGATATGGAGAAAATAAATAAAGGGTTATGGAATGGGTGCTAAATGGACTGGGTAACTGGGACTATGGAAGGACTATGGCTCCTGTCTGACCTATATATTTTGCACATGGATAAAAAGGCAGGGGGTGACTTGCACACACAGCCAATGAACCCCCACCCCCCCAAAACAGTCGCTAGCACATTGCAGTGGCGTAGCAGCAAGGGGGCAACATGACATGAGGTACTAAGGATGGAGAGGGATTCCACAGCTCTCAGAATAATCAAGTTATGGGTGAAGATCTCTATAATACCTTACTGGGTAAAACATCCGTCTTTGAGCATTTCTGCTCTAGCGAAACACCACTCAAACCAGCCAAGCAAGGGGTGGGAGATCCTGTTCCTCTTCAGTGTTCTGGACAACCAGTAAAGGCAAGCCAGAGACGAGGAACAGGGGTTCTCCGTAGAATCTGGTGGGTGGAGTCCCTAATTCCCAACAGCTGGCCAGAACCTGCCCTGCTATTTTATGATTATCATTATTATAATTATTTTCAATATATGCTGAAACTTAAGATTTAAGCTAATAATGATTTATTTTTAGTATTGTACCTTAATATGCACTTCGCTTTCATTTTTCACGCCTTAAATATGTTATTTATGTTTCGGAATTCAAAAATATATTATTATCATTAGAATTTAAAAAATAGTCAAAAAGCTTTAGTTTTTTTAATATTTTTTATAATATTGTTGCAATGATTGATTTAAGAAAGTGTTTAATACATATTTTCTGTTTTTTATTTCAGTCAGTTAAATAGGTATCCTAAGTAAAATATGGTAATGCACAATTGTGTTTTAGTGGTATTGAAACCCAGATAGCACGAACGTGCTATGGCTTTTCCGGGAAAACGGAAAATGCATGATTTTTTTTATTATTTTTTCCTGGTCCTTTTAGGCATAAAAGGCAATATTATGCTAATTTTTTTAACATATGATAGAAAAAAAATCTCAGGTTCGAAAGGGCTATGGAGAAATTGGCACTTAATGTATTTATTTACATCAGAGTTGACCTATTGTCTTACGAGTTACGATAAACTTATATAAATGTTTGGAAGTTTGTAATTGCAAGCCAGTGATCCTTCTTTCTTTGTTTTCTGCTGGTCCTTCAGGGTTGTTGCAGTTCTTGCACATGGATCATTCGAATCGAATGGAGTCTGTGTGCATCCCCACTTAAGGTCTAAACTCCTTTACGATTCTACGCTTACGATGGTGGGAAATAGAGCATTCTGGTCCACTGGGTATTGATACGCTTACACTACTGAGGGTTGCTGGTTTCCTCTCAATGTTTGCATTCACCATTAACGTTGTAACTAGGTACATAACCCAAATAACTAATTATTAATAACACGTCGATTTCGATATCCAGATTGAAACGATTTTTTTGCACACCTTTGTACTAGTTTCTTGTACCTCCTGTAGGTTGGCTGGTAGAATAGCTCTTAGCATTGAGCCTGTACCTTTATTTCTTACTTGCGGTTCCCGCGAGCTTCGCTTCGCCTTAAAAAGCTTTACCAGTAGGACTACCGGTTTAAAAAGTAGTCTATGTGGTTAATCCTAAATATCAGCTAATTACATACTAAATTTCATTAAAATCGATTCAGCCGTTTTGACGTGAAGAGGCAACAAACATACACACACACATTTTCACAAACTATCCCATTTATAATATTAGTAGGATATTATATGCTGTGTGTGATATTATTAAAAGTTAACTGGTAGAAAATGCTGCTAGCATTAAGTTTGCCTTTGTACCAATTTACTTTGTGCAATAAAGAATTTAATAATAATAATGTGCAATAAAGAATTAACTAAAAAACTAACCACCTCCTTCTCTCCATCCTCAGGCGAACTGGTTCAAGGCGCAGCAGTACTGCCGGTTCCACGGCATGCACCTCGCCTCCGTGTCCTCGCAGGAAGAGAACGACAAGCTGGAGAAGTACGTCAAGGACTCCGGTGAGCACTGATTATAGGTTACCCTAGTATAAGGAGGGAGTCGTGACGAGTGGCGTGGCGTATCAACGGCTGTGGAGGGTTACTCTATATGATGATGAAATACGAGCGAATAAAAGGTGTCGTGCAATCGGCACGTTTAATACGACGAGATAGAGACGTGCAGCATCGCTCCGAAACTTAGTTTTTCGTGATATAGAGTAAGCCCCCTGTACCTTTTATACGAGCAGCAATGGAAAAAATAATTGACTGGCTTCCTTCCTAGACGAAATTTAGTGTGTGTAGTGTAGTCGTCGACACAATAAGAAGAAAAACCATAATCATCATCAGCCCGTTAGCCAACTGCCGCTTAACACAGGACTCTTCAAACGCCCAGTGTCGGTCGTTTAGTAGTGTTCTTCAGTTTCTGGCGTCTTTAATATGCATCCGTTTATATTTTTATCTATACACAACCTCTAATGTACCTATGTATTTATTCTATGTAATTATAGAAAATTAGATGACCCTCCGAGTAGACAATATAATGGCAAGAGATCAAAGGATGGCATCAGAGCGCTGTTTGTTTTTCAACTGTCTGAAATCAAACCTAATTAAGTTTTTTCAAAGCTGCATTATTATGGGATTCCTTGGACTTGATTGAACCGGTGAAGTAGAAGAGATATCCTCTTTCTCCCCGTATTTTTATAATACCTTTCGAAAGAGTCTACGGATTAAATTCTTCGAACAAACATAATCCCGGCGATTTTCAGGGTTTAGTTCAAGAAAATGCCTATTGATGACGTAACAAGTTTCTTTTCAATGTGTTGTTATACTTTATACAGGGTTATTGGTAAGTAGACCTGATCCTTTCAGGAGGTGATAGAGGAAGGCATTTCCAGTCGATTATACCCTATAATGCATTGATATATAGATGTTACTAATGCTAAACAAACATAAAAAGTATTGAAATATGGCTAGTTTTTTTTATTTTCGGTTTTAAACATGAAATTTTGGCCAAAATTCAAAAAATCTTTAAATATTAAATATCTTAGAAATGATTAAGTTTCGGATAATGCATTATAGGGTATAATCGACTGGAAATGCCTTCCTCTATCACTTCCTGATAGGATCAGGTCTACTTGCAAATAACCCTGTATAAGTACGTACTTTTTTGTAAAAACCAATAACCTAATAATTATATTGTAGAGACGATAGGAGGGCCTGGCCCTGTAGCATAGGGCGCTGTTAAGACGTGACAAGAGTTCTCCGTCGCGCTCGCTCTTGAGGCTGCGCGATATGAGTGAGCGCGATGCAAAACTCTTGTCACGTCTTAAATGCGCCCCGTACTAGCCCTTCTGCTTTATTTATATGTCACCATGATACAACTTAATGTTACCCACAAAGTATAGGTAAGTATATCCATGGGCGATAGCATTTTGATTTCAATAACTACAAGCGCATTCATTAATAGGATACTAGGATTCCAGTAATTAGCCCACTGCCCCTGAGTTCTCCGGTCGCTGACTCGACAGTTCTGAAACTCGGCTGTGTCTGATTCATGGCAACAAGTTTCACATGATTCATGCACTGCGGACAACATTACCAACTTTCAGCAAATATATCGCTTCAGCTCTTCATATTTATAAGACAACTTTTGTGAGTCTTTTGAGCACTGAGATCATAAATCAAATGTGGATGGCTCTAAACATGTTCTAAACTGCTTTGTAAGTCAATCATTCCAGTTTATAAAGTATGACGTAAAATTTACAGAGCTGTATGGATCGCCTCGTAAAATACATGGCATACTTCCATAAAGTTTGAAAAGTTTCATGACACTGAAAATTTTACGATGTCTAAACTATGTTCAAATTGAGAACAGTTGAAGAGTTGCTACACTTTGGATTTTTCTATTATATCTGTTTTATACGATATACAGGGTGTTGCAAAAAGTGTATATTACGACAAAACCTATATTATATTATACGGTTTTCATCTGACTCCTTAGCATGAATTTTCATCGTAAACGTGAAGTAAAATTTACTCGATGAATTTTATAGGCAAATTTTAGTTCTGCTACCGACCGCCAGGGGCGCTGTTCATATTTTCGTACAAAATCACTCGATGAATTCTACTTCACGTTGACGATGAAAATTCATGCATAAGGTGTCAGAATTGAATATTTTAACAATTGAATGCTCAATCCACTCATTTCCAATTCCAGGTTACGGCCGCGAACACTTCTGGACATCCGGGACAGATCTGGCCGAGGAAGGAAACTTCTTCTGGATGGCCAACGGCAGACCCCTCACCTTCGTCAACTGGAACGCGGGGGAACCCAACAACTTCAGATACGAGAACGGAGAAGAAGAGAACTGCTTGGAACTGTGGAACCGAGATGATAAAGGCCTAAAATGGAACGACTCTCCGTGTTCTTTCGAAACATTCTTCATCTGTGAAGTTAGGTCCGATTGATGGCGTGTGATTGGTCGGTTTAAAGTGTGATATTGTTGCGTGTGCGCTGCATTTGATTTTTATAGTTAAAATGCGATTCTCCTATTCATAAATAGTTACATTACTTTGGGATGTTCGACAGTTTTTTTTTCTGTCAAGGTGTATGATGTGCTGTAATGTATTTATGAATTGGTGTTTTTTTTAGGTAATTGTTTACAGTTAGGTATTAAAACATAACAACAAAAGAGATTGTGAGGTCAGTAAGTAAACTAGGGCGACATATCTGTTATTTATTTTATACACGCTAGGTGTACTTACTTTTAGCAATGGAGTGTAATGTAGGACACTGTAAAGACAAAAAAAAAATACTCATTTTACTATTTCTTTAAACAAACATCACTGCCAGATCATTTTTTATTTTTCGCTATTATTAAAAACAATAAACCTCGTTTTTTGGCGCTTATTATGCGTCTTTAGTCAAATAAACTATAGTTACCTTGGGGGTACATGTAAAAAGTATGGTAAGAACTGATAATAAATAGTTTTTAAGATTATTGGCTGATTTTTATTTTACCAATTTTCCTTCTATTGGGTATACACAAGGTTACTGCCTCGCATTGTATGAACGTGGCCTTAAATAGTACTCATATTCTAGCAGCTAATCCCTTGATCCACCAGACAATAGTCTATGTCTAGCCCATTGGCTCCAATTCCATACAGACGAGGATATTACCATACATACAAGTGAGTCTAGTACTTACAACTGGGCCGGAAAAGTCAGCCTAAGTAATAGGCGTGTCGACAGTATTACATTATCAAAGATTTAATGACTTTAGAGGAAAATACACATTCAAAGGATTTAAAAAACTGATTTAGTTTTATTTAAACAATTGAGATTAATAAGATTTTCAATAAAATAAAAGAGTAAAATACTGCAATCGGCCATTTTGACTGAAACGCCAATCACAGCGCATGACGTCATACTTATGTACGCTTCACTGTGTTTTGATTACCTTACATACTGATTGCGCGTTACGATTGATATATATTTGTTTTTGTGATTTATCGACTTTATAACACGAATCTATCTTTAACAATGGAACCAGGTTTTGTTGAGGCAAACAGTGCAAATTTGCCCAGGATCGATTTATTGATGTTGGGCGAGTTCCTTGCAACAAATAAAGAATTTTGCTCTTCCGAATTGAGAAACGTGAAAACCTCTTTGTAAGTTTTTTTTATTAGTATTTATCTTTAACTCTCTCTCTCTCTCTCTCTCAGCCTTCTGTAGTCCACTGTTGGACATAGGCCTCTCCTAACGATCGCCACCCCAAACGGTCACCCGCCATCTGCATCCAGCGGCTTCCCGCTACCTTCCGCAGATCATCAGACCAACGGGTTGGGGGGCGACCGACACGCCGTTTGCCGACACGGGGTCTCCACTCCAGAACCTTTGTACTCCAGAGGTCGTCGGCTCTGCGGGCTACGTGACTAGCTACGTTATCTTTAACACTAGATATAAATATGACTAAGTAGCAATCAAACTCGTTTTAAACTCGTAGAAGTTTATTTCGCCGAAGAAGTTTGTTTCGTAGAAGTTTGTTTCGCCGTGCAAGCTTTAACCATTTATCTCTTATTATTTTCTTGTATGGGACATGTACAAACACCTTGTTGGGTCTCGTTATTGATGTATTTTGCACTGAGGCACTGCACACCACTTATAAACTTTAGAATTCATTTATAACACAAAAAATACGCAGTGTTTGTTTACTTTGCTGTTGTAAACAAATTTGACGTACGTAAGTGTGACGTCACACACGACGCCATGACACGGCGAGCTGTTTTCGCGCAGTATTTAAAAATGATTATAATAATGGCTTTAAATTTCCAAAATCTTAAGTTTATTACCGAAATAAAGGTTTTGTTGTAATCAATAGATGGTTATCTGCATTACGGAAGAGGATTTCAAAATCTTTCGCCTTGCCTATTAAGTAATCCGTATGAAGCCTAAACGCATCACCACCCTGCCTATTTGAGCATACCGTGACCTAAATCAAAGAAAAACATCTGTAAAACCTAGAATAGAATAGAATACTACTTTATTGACTTAAAAACAATTTACACAAATAATAATTTACAATACAACGCAATAGGCGGCCTTATCGCTAACAGCGATGTCTTCCAGGCAACCTTTGGGTGGAGGAGAGACTTAAAGAATAAATGAAACCTACGTCGTAAGGTAAATTTTCCTTTAAGCAGAATGTAGGAGTTGGATTTACGAAATGGTATTTTCGATCCGATCGCCGGCATCGTTTGAATCGAATCACTTCGATGCATCGATTCCGTATCAGATCGCCTCAGGTCGACTGGAAGGAATGCGCAATAAGCCCGCGCTTCCATGCATATCGCTCGATATACGAACCAAGATTTGTGGATGGCAAGAAATGTTTTGCACGTAATAGTGATAGGAATTCAGTTTGAACACACAGTTACAATAAACTACCTATGTAAACCGCCGAAGCTTTCAGGCTTATCAGTAGTTGGAGCTTATAAAACTTAATCTTTGAATATCTGTGAGTCTATAAATATGTGTTGTGAACAGAAGTAAACATACTAACTACGACTGTTACAAAATAGAAGAGAACGTATTGTACTATTATTCCAGATATTTCAAAATTCAGCAACTGCTGTTATTATGTAAATTAAAAATGGTGTTTCATCATCACCGAGTATAATTTGCCGGGCAGCGCAGCGAAATATCTCGAATTAAGTTGATGTTCGCCGTCCGCTAGTGGTTTATACTCGTTAAAAACCTCATCTGAGTTTAACGCTTAATTTCCCCCACCCCACCTTAGGGGGGTTTACCTCCTTACGACGCCGCCTTGACATGACTGAGCAGTCAGTATGAAAAAGTGAGCTTTACTAAATATTAATGTTTTAACGCGTCCGTAGTCGAGCGGGCCTCAGTGATCGTAACTGATCGCTGAAATTAAGCAACAACTGACACGGTCAGCCATTGGATGGGTGACCAATTTCAAGTGGTGCTTTTCTGGACGCTTCCGTGCTTCGGACGGCACGTTAAGCCGTGGGTCCCGGTTGCTGCTTCGGCAGCAGTCGTTAAGCCTAGTCAGAGGCCTTCGGGCGGCTTGAAAACATCTGACAGTTGGGTTGCCGACTTACCCGACAACTCTCTCAGCACAAGCTTGCTTGTGTTGGGGTCCACCAACCCGCACTTGGCCAGCGTGGTGGACTAGGCCTAAACCCTTCCTTCATTGGAAGGAGACCCGTGCCCCAGCAGTGGGGACGTAATGGGTCGTGATGATGATGAATGTTTTCACGAGTGTGTTTAGTAAGGTGAACTGATCCGACAATTGTTGGGATCAAATTTAGCACCTAACTGCATTTCGTCTAGTTTTGAAACAGTCAGTGAGTAAAAAACAACTTTACAGTAAATCCTAAAAACTGTCTGACATCGGCCTTTGACGAAGAACGACACAATTTTCCCGACGCGCTACCTCACCATTATAACGATCATAAGTATCATATTATAATGTACCTACTAATTTATCCGCCACTTCAGGACACAATACCTGAAGAGGTATACACGTGTTGCAAAAAGGGTATTTTTGAATTTCTAAAAGTCGTAGAACAAAAGTTGATCAGAATGACTCCCTGAGTCACCCCCTTTCGACTTAATCGGGGTATACCCTTTTTGCAACAACTTATAGGTATATCTTGTATTTTTACCTCCGAATCCTCCGCAGTGCCTAAATACTCAAACACGTATGTAGGTGTTTCTGTGTACCGCTTGCCGTGCAGTTTAATTGCTAAACTAATATCGAGCAAGTTTAGTCTGATGTTCGTCGCCACCAACACTGCCTAAGCTGTGCTAAGCCTGGGCGGTTGGCCCAAGATTACACGAGACGGGAAGCTTAACTGTTTAAGGAGGACAAGATTGTTGGGATATTATAAAACCAAGGCAGTAAAAAGTGTATTGAAAAATTCAGGTCAACCTTTAACTTAATTAATATATTGATTTCATAAGTGGGGAAAGCCAATCAAGTTCATTATCTGTATGTTTCTCTGCACTACTAGCAGTAGAAATCCTCCCGATTTCGCAGTCTATGGTGTGATACGCATATGGCATATAAGTATTCCCAGTTTTAAGTGTGAATACATATAACAAAATAAAATGATAAGCAAGTAATAAAGTTCTTCCTACATATTTGGTAAGGGCTTTTTTACGGGGAAGGACGCGGGTGCAGGAAAATCTAGAGCCATATTTTCATAACATAACATACTTATATATAACTCACTTGTGGATACAAATAAATAGTACCTACATATCTAACATTAAGTTGCAAATTGCAATACACCACACCCGCCCCCATGCAGCGAGCAAGCAGTAAATCTCGAGGCACTCAGCGCAGTGGTAGGTAGTTGTTTACAAATTAGGCTCTTTCAGGAGGCGCCCAATTTTCCGCCCCCTGAACGCGAATGGAGCTGAAAAGCAGCTAACGAACGCGATGTTGATAGTGCTGATGTATGCCTGCTGGAAACTTGAAATACTTACACTGTGAATACTGTGATGCATTGCTATTATGCTATACATATGTAATGAAAAATACTGTCACCGTACTCTTTCCTTCAAACTGCTGACTTTGATAATCGTATGGATTATGGGTAAGAATTATTTATTTCCTAAATGTATCTTATTAGGTAGTAGGTATACCTTGTTTTGTATTAACATACTTATTAGAACTTAGAAGGGCCTTGCCTCCTGAAATACAGTTTTGACTATATAGTTCTGGATTATGTGCTCACTTAAAAACACTGTAGGTAACAATATTTTGCTAAATGAATAAATACTTTAAAGTACACTACTTAGATAGATGGATAAATCATTTATTTGTTCCACTTAAACATAACACATAAGTAGTTACAACAAATTAGATAGGTTCAGTAAAATTATGGGAAATGTGTGTGTTGAAGCAGACCAAAAGGGAAGCAACTCAGCGCATATGTTTGCCCTTTGGGACAAACCACTGATTTTCAGTTACCTCCCATGTAGTTTAATTTTCGAGAGCGTCATAGTAGAGCGACTTAGGTAGAGCTGATATTTGATACTGATACACAGTACCTATACGCGCATACCTACACAGTATAAAAACATCGTTTTATACCTTAATACGTAACTAGTACCTAAGTATTAGTACAAACAGAGTCAAGTGGCGTTTAAGTCCTTGTAATAGTTTTCCAATAATTAGTTCAAAGGAAAACGGTTTGCAACTTCCACTTTACAGTGCATCTAAGAAGATTATAGGTACGGACTTAGAGAAGTATAATGTTCCTTGGTACGGACTATACACAAAGGAATTAAGGCTAAGTACTAAGTATGTTTTTTTTTCTAAATTATCTTAACCATAGTTACCTATATTCAGCAGTATAGTGCGACAAACTTATCTGTTCCGGTGACAGTTAACTAAATTGGTCCATATCTCATTATTTACTTATAAATAATACATTTATATAGATTAGATGGGTATATTAAAACCGCAAGGGTAAATTACCATTACGGGAAAACTTTACATCTTAAAGAATGAAGAAATATTAGACATTTTCGTGAGCTCTCACCGGAACAGATAAGTTTGTGGCACTGTAAGTACCAATATAGATATCCATAAATAAATAAGTACCTGAAAGTGATACCTACCGCAATACATTGCACCAACAATCAGCGTAAAAGCAAAGTTCCTCCTTAGGCCATAAAACACAAAACTAGTCCCCATGGAGTGCCTAGATCACGCCTCGCTTCCAACACAATAGTACACACATAGTACAGTGGAAGATGAATAACATTTTAACAATGCAGGAAATGACAAGTATACTTTGTATCTTTATTATAGGGAAAAGGCTGTTTGAGATAATAAAAAATAATCTTGCGTCGTATAAAATACATGCAGTCTATAATACATAGTTTGTGAGTGGACTATAGTGTGTGAGTGACTAAAGTCTAAGCGGTTCGGCGTATATCATTATGAGAAAGAAAAGCGGACCTTATTGGGGTGAGTTTATGAATGGTTTAGGAATATACTTGACTTCAGTTATCATAATTATAGTTTGTATTTATACTCATCTGAGGAGACGACATCATAACCGGGGCATACTGGTGGTCCTACAAATAATTTACAGCCTCTACTGTACTCAGACATGGCTAGAGCTAAACGTTTGACCTAAAAGCTGTAAAAGGGAGGTGTTACCGGCACAACACCGGCACATTACGCACATCACTATTGCATTTACCGGTAAAGCCTTTGAATGGGAGCATTCCGGCCAAGTGCCTTGCGATTCTCGTTTCGCATTTTTTTCGCATTATTATGTAACTTTAGTTATTTGATATTTGATGCTTTATGGTGGTAAGGACCACGGATCTTTTACAATCTGAGGAAAGCTTGTCTAATCAAATTACCCAAAAGTGTTCATGGATAATGGCCCATATCAGAGGCTTAAACTTGCGGAAACTATGCAAAGACAGTAAGAATAAATTTAAATAAAATGTCTATTCATGATACTAATACACTCGCGAGCAATAAAAATTTGACTGTCAAAGTGTACTTCAATATTGTAGATTCCGTTTTTGAGTAATTTTATGCTTTTCTCACTGGAACTTTCTTGCTTGCTTGTGACTCTAGTGATTGTGTATATTGTCATAGTCTCTAATGGGCAAGATGACAGTAAGACAGACATTAAAATATTGTGTTTATCTGATGAAGTTTTAATTTTTTTTTTTCCTTGGTTTTTTTTTTATGAGTATAAGTTTACTTTATATTTCTATGTACACAATACCATCTAAATAACTAATTCTGATGAATGTATTGTGGAAAAAAAACTGAAAATTACTGAGGATTGACGTCACAGCAACGCTGGTGACTGCGTTTTGGTGCGAATTTACAAACGTTTCATAAAAAAAAAAATGTTTTTTTTCAATAATAATTGTATGACTGAAATATTATATTTTTTATAAATATTTAAAATCATTTTCAGAAATTGTCATCTTGCCCATTAATAAAAAGCTACATGTTGCCCGATTCAATGTATTGCATTTGTAATGACATCGCCTGCCCATGTTCCGCGTGAAATGGAATGTCATTTCCCTGTAGAGTCACTGTAGAGTTGTATAACGAGAAATTGCAGAAAATGCAATTTTGATGTCAAGAGACAAAGGACGATATTTGCTTTCAGGAATGTCAAAAACACTTCACCATTTCTAGGTACCAGGATAAGGACCAGACATTGTTGCTGAGCTTTTATGTAACATTTGCAGAAAAATAGGTGTAATTTTTTCATTAAATCGCTATTAATAATGATATAGGTAAATAACATTTCTTAACATTTGGACTCTGTTTAGAAGCTTGAAATCTTTGTTCCTAACCAGTTTGAACGCAGATTTCAATATAAATACAACACATTTGTAAAAAAAAACCTCTTGTTGCAGTGTATTTTTGATAGTCTTCCTGAATAACCCTTTGATGTGTAGGGTCATTTATTCCTGATAACTTGTGTAATGGAATGTCTACCTGCAAGTCCAAATTTTACTATGTTTAAAGGTAATAAGTACTTTAAATATGTGTGTTCTCGTCTGTGGACACAAAGTCAAGTGTTAACAGGCAGTGGCAGGCCGCGGAATAAGTCGAAGCTTTACTCGGATTTGCACAGGATTTGTCGAGCCTCTTTGATGTACAAACGTGTCTGTTTTGAAGCGAATAGGGAAAATGTTTCGTTATGGAAATGATAAATATTATTTTCAGCTAAGTAGGTAGGTGTTTAAAGTAAAAATGAATAAGATTTTGAACTTTACATAAGTAAAAATTACGTTACAGTGGATATTAACTAGGTAATTAACCAAATATTTAGCTGCTACAAGTACGAGACGCAAATACTTAATGCAATCAAAGAAACAGTTTATTTTAATCTCCCAAACCTCTGCGATCAAACAGGCTTATAAACGAGCGTGTAACACACAACAAACAACACATAAACACATGCCCTTTTAATTACGCCACCCTTTTCAAACATTGGGCTTACCCTCCTGTAACGAGACTCGCAAACGCGGTCCCAAATTCGATTATCGGCAGTGAACTTTACTGTCAAATGTCAGAGAACTCGGAAAACCCTTCAGGCTGAGAGTGCCGAAGGTGAAGTATATTGTGTTGTGATCTATTTTTAAAGGTCTACGCTATTTTTGGCGCGACGAAAAATGTAGCATGAAATGAGGAAGAAATTTGGTTTTTATTGGCTTTCTTGTGACTTTATTACGCCTACGAAAGGAAGAGATTCTCGATGTATTGGTTGATAATAAGGTCGGGACATCAAACAAAATAATTATGTGATAAATAGATACATATTCGGAACGATTCGGGTGGTTTACGGTTACAAGACAAATTAAGAATAATTAAGTCCATTTTTACATCTTAGATAATTAATTTATTTGGTACATGTAGTCATAAAATAATATTACTTATATTATTAACATTTAAAGGCATAACATTTATGTATTGAATAGGATTCATTAGATATCCAGAACCTCCCACTGATAATCGTTAGAGTGCACATAAGTATTTAACAGTGGTATGTCTATGTTTGTTCCTTTTAACAGCCAAGCAATATGCTAAGTGCGGTACTTGCCTAGTACTTGCCTAGAGCCTAGATCTAGCCTAGTCTAGCCTGTGGCGCATTGTACCGCTACTGGCACTTACAACCGTATTCATAGTCATCATTTCATGGAGCACCGCATGTTAAGAGCAGCAGGGGTTGGAAAATGTGTCTGTTGTGCCGAGCGTTCTGGGTTCGATCCCTGGCTGGGGTAATATCTGTATTATTCAAATACTTACTCAAATACTTATTAATTTAATGTTGACATAGGCTAGCTCCTTTTGGGCCAAAACACAGGCGAAAATTGGGTGCTGAAATATACTTCTGCCTACCCCGTAACAGAGTACAAGGAGTGAGTGCTTATATGTATATAATATTTATTATATATACGTACTTATATTATTTCAAAGAATGGTAGAGTTAGTATATAAAATAGTAGTAGAGATAGATAGAGATAGATAGAATATTCTTTATTTGTACACACACACATAAAAGAAACTTACAAAACTTAAATACTAACAAATATGTAGTAATAGTAGTTTATAAAGAAGACTCGAATTTAGTTTACTAAAGCCAGTCCACCAGCTAGTCCAGTGAATTGGTCCTCGGACGGACTATGAATACCTACAATACAGGCTGTGCTGGGTGTGAAGTACGTCATCTATACATCCTGTGACGCGACACGTCACAGCTACCCGAGCCTTTTGTAACTACCCGTATAGACATGTGTGTATAGTGTATGTATACTTCTGTATTGTATGAACCAGTCGGACTTCAGTGGAACTGTGTCACTGAAACTCTTTTATTTCTCATGAAGGGAAAGATTTTGGAATGTTTTGCGGTTTTCTTATTGCCTGTGAAATAAATAATGAGGGTTTGTAGTGTGTAATTCTATGTATTATTAGCTCTAAAAGTTAAGTTCACGCTTAGAATATAGAGTTTATTCAAATGAGAAACCGGTCCTATAACTCCAATACCAACATCTGAGTTGAGGGCTTAAAACTTTGGTTTACGGAAGTGGTTTCCACCCACTAAACCATTATATAATATGGTTAGTGAACTGACGGAGCACGAAATATACTGTAACTTCTCTTGTCTTAAGGAAGTTGAAGTCAACGCAACTGCAGTCTTGTATGTACTATTAGGGAATAAGCTAATGCCCAACCTTAAAGCTTAGAATCGCTTGAAGATGCCCGATTGTTTACTACAAACACTAATGCTCGCACGACGAGTTGCGCACGGGAAATCGGGCCTTCATGAGTTTCCTCGATGTTACCTCCAACTTGTAGTTGAACTAACTTGTGACTGTTTCAGGGAAATTATTGTCATTTTGCTCTGAATGCTAAATTTTACTGTCGTACGTATGGAATGATTTAGACGGGGTTTCATAGCTGCAAATTGAATTTAATCTTCGAGTATTACTTATTCTTATTAGGTTTTAGGGTTGCGTGCATCTAATAGTCATAAACCGTCATGAACCACCTTTCTTTCTCATAACTTCATCTTTATACAGATTGCTTTTTATTGTCCTTTAATTATTTATTTTTCCATAAAAATGTCGCATCGACTTCCCTCTTCCGATAGCTAACGCAAATTTAAAAACCACTCCAGACAAAATAAGTTTTCATTTTCAAGACGATCAGTATTACCCGACACATGCTATTCTCTTAAAGACTCCATTTCGTAGGGATTTCGCATTCACGTAACAAACCGTACGCGACCGGTCTGATCCGACGATAATCTACCGCTCAAGCAAACGGCGGCTATTCAGGCAACGACCTGCTCATAACGCGACCTCCGACCTTTCCCCACGACTCCATCATCAGGACCCTATTTGCAGGGCATTTCAGAATACACCCCCAAAAGCGTCTCGTCAAATTACACGAACCCTTGTTTGATCGGTACAGCTTTTTGTAGGTACCTACTAGGTATTTTCGGATACCAATTCCGTTACAGTTTGTCTGTTTGTAATATTTTGTTTGTTTGTATGAATAATTTATCCGCGTCTCCGGCACGGATTCGCGAGTAATGTCCTTGTGTAGCTTCATTCGTATGCATTAGATACACATGCCTGCCATGTAAAGTAGCTGTTACTGACGTAATTAGAATTACATTTTTCAAAATAAAAGAAAGCAAAGTTTTAATTCCCTATATTTGAGAGTGAACCGCCCTTCCGGCATCATGCGATAGAATTGCTACCATGATCTGTGAAGATGTTAAAAGAGAGTCCGCATCCACCTGCAGTGCCACCGAGCTGGTGATGACGTCACCTGCTGCAGCGAGCGGCGGCGGGCGACTGGCGGCGGAGGGCGCGGCGCGGCGGCGTGGGGCCCGCGCATGCGCACTGCGCACTATTAAAAATGAATCCGCGGAGTGCCCCAGTGTCGGCCGCGCCGCCGCCGCGGTCATGGAGCCATGAGCGACCTGCAGGCCACCTTCGAATTCTCCATCGAGCTCTACAAATTCTACAATGTGGACCTCTTCCAGAGAGGGTAAGCGTTCCCAGTGAAGTGATTGTGTCTCTAATCCAGTGGCGAAACAAACTGAAAACACATTTCAGTTCCGCCGCACACGTGGAGTCCCTAATTTATTCGCGTTCAATTTGTGATTTAATTGTGATGAAGGAAAAGTGCTTTGGAAAGTGGTGAAAAAAGTGTCCGGGAAAGCCGGCGGTTTTAATTAACAGCGTGACAGCGATCGATAAATCAAATTCGACAGGCTCGTCGTGAGAGCCAGCCCTCCACCCTCATCAGCCTTTGACATTTGTACACTAGTGTACCTAGCACGAGGGTACACTATGTAGGTACCCTCGTGTGCCCAGTTACATAAGACGGCATCGTAAACAATAGGCTTGCCGTGGGGTGTCGTGTGTCTGGGACCTCTTACCGCCGGGACTAGTCCAGCAAGCCGCTGACACGACGACTGGGACTGACCCGGTCTGACACGGGACGTGATCCGAATATTCATGAATTACAGAAACATTTCATAATATTAATAAACTTTCGTACATTGTAAATAAGACCTCAACGTCAATCAGATGATTTGAGAGGGGGTAGTTAGCACTTCCTAGAATGGATGTACATGCGATATCTCTCAAAGCCTTGTTAACTACAGGTGTAATAAAGGTTTATTAATGTAGGTATTAATAATTATTCCAAATTTCACACAGGTTAGCACAGTGTCCACCAATGCGTATGGTAGTTGCCAGCTACTAGCTGGTAAAATTAGGTTAAATATTTAATCCTTAATTTTGTGTTCCAATTAATTAATTCCCGAAAGGTAGTGTGGTTTAAGGTTTTAATTCATTTAGGTTACTTTTAGATAGCATAGCATGACGTTAACAACAGCTATGAGTTTTTCGTGAGTGAGCGTCTACAAACATGCAAAAGTCGCTGTTTCATGGCGTTCAAATAGGAATTTTCATTTTACACGTGACGACTGCTTGAGTGTCAAAGTTGGTAAAATCAGCGGTTTACCACCGACGAGACGATAATCGAATTGAAATTTGTACTGAAAATTGTCAATTCCCTCTTAACAAATTTCATTAGTTCTCGTATCGCCTCCTACGCGCCGGCTAAAACCACCTTAAGAGTATTTTTGTGGATGAAATACCTTCCACTCTATCCCAAACTTAAACTACGAATAACAATCCCACGTCTGGATTCAAATCTCGGGATCCCAGATCCGGAGTCCACACAATCCCGGCAGCCGCATTCATAACCCCGCTAATCCCACATTATTGCCATTTTGTGTCGGGACTCACGGCTAACTCCTAACCTAATGGAAGTTTAAAATCCACGACAGTTAAAATTTGTATAAAATTGGCACAGTAGTATTTAAGTGGCTGGACCAATTATGATGGAACATTGGCCATAGAACAGTCTCAATCCAGTCAGATCCAATCTGTTTTAGTCGTTTCAGAACGTCAAACCCACAGATACACAGCGACGTAGGTACTCTCTCACGTGAAACGTATGACTGCCCTTTTATAATTATTTATTGGATTATTTGAAATACATAAGTACCAGTATCTATGTCTATGCTATTTTTGTAGTCAAGAAACATCAAAAAATATTCTGTTTAGGTGTCTTCTTCATCCTGAAATGGATGATGGGACGTCTAGTACTTCGTTAGACATTCTAGCCCTGGGCTATAGCGTTTTTCTTCGCTTTCTGAGATGCTGAAGTATTTCAGGTCACTGAGGAGCTATAGACACGTCTAGTGGAGACAGGAGTACATGAATTTCTTTTAAGCATCCTTTGCTTTGTGATTGATATAAAGGTATTCCGAAGAGGTTTTAAATCGATTCAACCTGATCAAACCTTTGGTATATTTTTAAATACACCTATTAGTAGATATGTTTATAAATAATAATATTAGTATATGTTGTGTTTTGTGTGTTCTATCGGATCTAATTATATCCGGTGGACAATCGTGACGGGCCCTATCGCGAGGTTAAAACGAAGTAACATTTACAAAGCAATTAGTTTGGATGAAATTCAATACAATTTGAATCCAAAAATCGTTGTCACAAACAGTTGCAGATGGCGAAACAAGTGAAACTGAAAACAAACAATAAGCGAAATGCAAGAGATCTGGCGAAAGGATCTAATTATAACTTTGTGCAGAACTCGGGAAGTAAATTTAGGATGAATCGTGAAAGTGATGGACAGGTCTCGGTCGAGCTGAGTTTACAAGTTCATCCAAAAATAGAAGCCACGTATCTCTGGTATTCTGTAACTTCAGTAGCACACTAGCGCCACGGGATGTAATGGAACTACGCTAAAAAGTAATGGACCTGAATATTTTTCCGATGATAGCAATTTATATTGCTTCCTAAATTCTAAAAGTAAAGTTGTAAAGCTTCCTAATCAGCAAAGGCATGCATGATATGTCTTTCCTTTATAACTTTCCTGAAAACACGATACTGAAAAGTATAGTGCGACTGTTGGAAAATTGCTCTTAACCTAATCAAGGTCAAACTAGTTAGGTACAATACCTTAATCGCTTTGCACACTTATTGATTGGACAAGGTGGAGTGATGTACAGGGTGCGGTTTTCTATTATGAAATGTCGGGCAGGGTCGTCGCGTGTCGTCATTTTTAGGTCGCAGGTTTGAATCCCGCCGAATGTGACTAATAAATCTGTGTTTTTCACTTCTTGGCCGAAAAAATTATATAAGAGGAGGATAGGCTTTTAAAAACGGAATAGGCTGTACTGATGCTTTTGAAACAGATGGTCTTAAAATGATGTTTGATGGTTTGCTGTTAGATCTGTATTTACAGATCTAACAAACGTATAATTATTTATAATAAATAACTACATAGGTACTAAAAATGTATCGGGGGAAAAAACTTACTATTTCACCAATGTGCGTGTGACCAATATACCTACAACAAAAGGAAATCCTTGGGTGACAGAAATAAATAAATAAAACAATCCATTCTGATTCGCACGCATGCGTTCAATAATAAATGTTAGCGTCGGGAGCCGCTTATTTCGTCAAATATTCACATGCTTTCTAGAACCCTTTGCAAATTTCAACTCTATCGTCCTACGGCAGACCCATCGCTGCCATCGTCTCCCCTAGGGTACCGCGGAGGAAACAATAAAACAATATACAAGACTGAAATATGACATACTATAGCTAAGTGTAAGCTAAAACGCTAGCTTTTCCCGCGAGCTTTGCATGGACCCGGTTTTCCCGTGGGAGTGCGGGATAAAAAGTATCTGTAAAAGTAGCTTCAGGTGTCAGCTTTTTTCATACGAAATTTCATTAAAATTGGATAAGAGGTTTTCTGGTGAAAGATTTTCCTGTAAACTTAATTAAAATTTCTATCAACGCAATGGTATGCCACCATTTTTCTGAGGTAATATTGATAACAATAACCTTTGTACGGATCCCCGCGGGAAAATCGCTCGCATAGTATTATGCCACAGACCTACATATAGGTTTTTTTCTTTTTCTTTTGTTTCCTCTGCAACCAGCCAGCGTGCGGTAGGCCGAGCCAACACGAAGGTCTGAATTTTGGAGCGGACTCTTTCGAACACTTTATGTATTGTCAGGCTAGAAAACTATGGTGTCGTTTTATGATAAACTAAACCTAGATAATCCTTACATAGTATCGAAACTACGCGAAGTTTCGTAGGTAAAGTTAGAATCGAGTTTTGATGAAATCGCTAAAGTTATAGAGTTCCGGCGGTTTTAATTGTTTATCAGGGAAGGCATTGTAATCATGAAGCAGACGGTCTTATTAACTATTTATTTGTATCTGTAGCTACAATACCTATTTACTGAAAGTCTAATTAAACTACATTATCAATGTGTAATAATAATGCAAAAGTATATATGTACATATGGGTATTATAATACATACGTTACTTGAATGGAAACGGGTTGAAACGGATTTCCTCCGATCATCCCCCCCTGAAACGTTTTTCATTTCCTGATTAAGTGTTGATGGAGTCGGAAAATTTCACCCTAAAATAAAGCTATTTTAACTTTTGGTTGAGAGATACCTTTTTATGTGAGTGAGCGTGTCACTGACTGAAATCAAACATAGATTATTCTCTACCAAAAAAAACATGATGTATTTATTTACAGTCAATCAAACAATTTTTTTTATTTTTTTGAACACGGATTTTATTAGTGTTTTTAATCTTTTCCGAGAGCCATGTATACATTTTTTTAGTCAATGTTGGGATGAGCCAGCAATACACAGAGCACATAAATTTTTATTCCAGTATTACCTAATTTATATAGAAAATGATTAACAAAATTTTCCGCTCTTAAGTATTATGTATTAAAATTCCAATTAATAGATTTTAGTTTTACTGAAACAACAAAATAATGATAGCTTACGCAATAATAAAAACACACTTCTATTTCGGAGAAAGCGTAGGCTACTCTAATTACATAAGTAACATTTGATTTCCATAAAATTTTTCTTAATTAAGGAATGTTTCAGTTTAACGCCTACTTACTTAGTTTTATTAGGGTTCCGTAGCCAAAATGGCAAAAACGGAACCCTTATAGTTTCGTCATGTCCGTCTGTCCGTCTGTCCGTCTGTCCGTCTGTCACAGCCGATTTACTCAGAAACTATAAGTACTACAGTGATGAAATTTGATGGGAATATGTGTTGTATGAACCGCTACAAAAATATGACACTAAATAGTAAAAAAAAGAATTGGGGGTGGGGCCCCCCATACATGTAACTGAGGGATGAAATTTTTTTTTTCGATGTACATACCCGTGTGGGGTATCAATGGAAAGGTCTTTTAAAATGATATAAAGTTTTCTAAAAAACATTTTTCTTAAAGTGAACGGTTTTTGAGATATCAGCTCTCAAAGTCGTAAAAAGTATGTCCCCCCCCCTCTATTTTTATAACTACGGGGTATAAAATTCTAAAAAAAATAGAGGTGATGCATGCTAATTAACTCTTTCAACGATTTTTGGTTTGATCAAAGTATCTCTTATAGTTTTTGAGATAGGTTGATTTAACTGTAAATTATATTTGCTGCTACGGAACCCTTTGTGCGCGAGCCCGACTCGCACTTGGCCGGTTTTTTTCTACTCTATATCACGAGCGACTACTTTCTACCTCCCACTCGTAACAGGGGAGTTGATATAGGGTTGACATTATTACTTATGTCATTTTACTATTATTAATGTAATATGATTTATTTTGTGTTTTCATCAAAGTTAGCACTGAAACTTTGAATTTCCCGCTATCATAACTAGTTACTTATAATAATAAATTATAACTCAAAGTATAAAAGGAAAGTTAGTGACATACTTATTAGTATTAAATAAGAGATCGTGCAATTGATTTAACTTTAAGTGTCGTCATACAAAATTATTATTATCATAATTAATATCACGTGCTCTTTTCGTACACGGAAACAACAGGGAGGAAAACTGGTAATTACAATCTCTATGTATAAAATAAATATACACCGGAAATCTGGCTCGCTTGCTCTCATTACCCCTTCGGGTATTACTTACAGTCATCATTCATGTCAAGTATATACTTAAATAGGGATCTACCCCTGCATACAAAAGTCAAAAAAAAAAGTCAAAATTTTTTATTCATCGTACAAATATAAAATTTTCTGATGAACGTCAATTTTTACAAATTACTCTCCGTTCGGATAAGGGGGGGCTCTTTCTGTCTAAGGAGAAGAACGGAGGCAAGAAACTCCTGAGCCATCTTTTCAAAAAAAAACTTAAAACTAGTTGGTATACAATACATATAAGCTTAATTATTATTATTATAATAATATGAGCAGAGCTAACTACTTATCACAGCCATGCATTAACGTCCTCTAAGTAATCATCAATTCTATAATAAGCTTTTTTACTGAGTTTCTCTTTAATGTAACACTTAAACTTATTCTCTGGCATTTGAGCAACTTCTGCTGGAAGCTTATTATAAAATCTAATACAGTACCCTAAAAACGATTTATTAACTTTCGCCAGACGCATCGCTGGAAAAGCCAGCTTATGCTTGTTCCTAGTATTAATGTCATGATTACTGCCAATTGTATCAAAAGTTGAAATATTCTTTCGTACATACATTAAATTGGAAAAAATGAACTGACATGGAACTGTAAGGATGTTAATTTCTTTAAATAGTTCTCTCAATGAATCCCTGGAACCAAGTTTGTATATAGAGCGGATGGCTCTTTTCTGTAATACAAATATAGTCTCAATATCAGCGGCTCTACCCCAAAGCAAAATGCCATACGACAATAAGCTGTGGAAATAACTAAAGTAAACTAATCTGGCGGTTTCAACGTCGGTCAGTTGTCTAATTTTCCGTACAGCAAAAGCTGCCGAGCTCAACCTTCCAGCCAATTTGGCAATGTGAGGTCCCCATTGTAACTTTGAATCTATAGTCATACCAAGAAAGACAGTATCATTAACTACATATTGTTATAACCTTAGTTTTCTTAGTGTTCGTAAAGTTTTCTACAGAATCGCTATGAAAGTGATAAAAACAAACAGTGAAGTTCACAGATAAAACTTCACCTATCATTATCAGCATAATATTATACTCCCGAGCAAAGAAACAGTTCCACTTACAAAATGCTGACACCAAATGGCCCTAATTTTTTCAACATTTAGTAAAAATATTTAAATGTGGGGATAAATAAAAAGTAGTATTTTAATGATGTATCACGTCGTTTAATTTATACCAAACTTAATCGTCTTTACGTCTTTACGTCTTTTCACACTCTGCTTTCACTCTATGCTCCTCTGTTATTCGTCGTCATGGATACTTCACCTTGCGTTCTGTTCCACTCCCACACTCGGCCATCCTGACATTAAGGCTGCCCTCAGCCTTATTCATTACAATAACTGTAAAGTACAAGGTTACACACAATATAAAACATAGCATTATCAAACGTTAAAGATAATCTTCTTATTAAAACAAAAAAAACTAAAAACTTAGCAACTCAAGTTAACAACAATTTAGATTAGTTAGATTTCAACTTAGGGTCTAGACAGAAAAACATAAACAACTATTCAATGCAAACAACATCTTGAAATACCAATTCAAAATACCTATAATACCTGTTTTGTTTAAACACACCTTTTGTAAAGAATATGAGCCTTAGGCCTTCAAGACTTAACCTTACAATCATTACAAAACCTATCTAGATTGACTTTATTTACTGCTCACACATAACTTATTTATTACCATCACTGACTTCTTCATTCATCATCACTATCATACCGACACCAATAGAATATTATGCAATAACAAAACAAAATAAGAACTTACTTACTCTTTATGGTCTGGCCACGGTTTCATGTGGTCTGCAGAGCTAGAAGTACGACCTGGACCTTCGCTGCTGGGATCTAATTTCTCTACATCATACCTGTCATTCCGCTTCACCTTCTTCACTACGTAGGGACCTAGGTACTTAGGTTTCAATTTAAGACACACACCAAATTGAGTCCTCTTAATTGCCACCAAGTCTCCCTCCTTGTACTTGTGACTCTCCTTCCTACCTCTGTCTTTCACCATTTTCCTATTTAACAATCTATAATCTACACAGACTCTGGTGTCCCCGTCTTTCTTCTTAACTAAAACTAAAGGGCTAGCATACTCTGAATAACTCACCTGAATAATGTTGTCGTCCAGCCACTCTCTTACTTGGTTTTCTACTACCTTTTGCTCTGCTAGTGAAATACGTCTCGGCCGCTGAGCCACCGGGATATCATCCTTCAGCACGATCTTCATCTGTATGGGAGCCTCCTTGACCTGTAGGGGCTGGTAGTTCTCTACCATCTCCGTCAGCTGCTCCTTGTACTGGATATCACCAATGTAATCTACAACCACAGAATCGCACGTATAACACCCTACTTGTTTCATCCATTCGTCATCTTTCATACGTAAACTCGCGCGTCCGTCTTCCATAATCAATACCACTCTTCTCAAAAAATCTTGACCAATTATCACATCGTAAGGCAAACAACTTCTATTCACAACATGAAACAATACGTTATTATAATGTTCTTTATCTATATTCATACTTAAAGTGACTTTCCCTAGGGGTTTCACTTCCAATTGTCCGAGTCCCACCAAAGCACTCACATGTCCCTCGTCAAACTTAGGCGAACCTATCAGTTTGTAGTATTCGTCGGTTAACAAGTTAACTTCACTGCCCGTATCTATTAAAGCAGTCATTTTGCAGTCTGAAATTTCAATAGTCTTCATCGGCTTTCGTCTTTCCGTCTGTTTGTTTACATTTACATTTGTATTCGCATCTGTCATCTTGACGTTGACGTCCATACAGTTTGAACTGTCACTGGCTGTCGCTGCTGAATTTTCGTTGTTTGACTCTGTGAACATTGAACGCGTCGGCCCACGCTGAGGTTGCTGCAGACCAGGTCGTCCTCGTCCAAACGCGTCGTTGCTCCGCCAGTTGCCGCTTCCGCCTGGCTGTTGACACTGCGTAGCAATATGTCCAAAGTCGTTGCAGCGGAAACATTTAATACCTCTCTGTCTGTACGGGCAATCTGCTGACATGTGTTGACTCTCTCCACAGTTGTAGCACAGTCGCACGGCCGTCGTCCTGTTGCCTGGCGCGAGTGCAGCTGCTGCGGGGCCTGCGGGTGTAGTTGCAGTAGGTAGACGATTGAAGACCGGTGCCCGTCTTCCGCTCGACTTCTGCCTGATGGTCTCGTACACTTTCAACTTATCTTTCAGATCCCCATAGGTCGTCACGCCGTACAGCATCACCTTATGCAACTCGTCGTCTAGTATTCCGTCCACGATGTATTTTATAGCGACGTAGTCGGGCATCTTGCCTCGCTTGCCGAGCTCTTTCATTAACAGCATGTAGTCTAGGCACGTCTCATTTGCTTTCTTCTTCCGGCTGCTCATTAACTCATGGATCGTCTTGGAATCTACGGTGTCTGGGAACTCCTTGGTGACCGCCGTCTTCAGAGCCTCCCACGTCTTGAAGGGTTTCTCTGAACGCAGCCAGAGTGCCGCCGTACCGGTCAGTGACCTGCGCCCCACGATCAGCCGCTGCAGCTCCGTCCACCCGAAGATCTCGGCGTTGTCATCGACCTCCTGCGCCCACCGTGCTGCGGAATCGGTCTGGTCGCACCCACTGAACTTAGCTACCAGCTCCTCCGTGTACGTGAGCGGTCCTGATGTTCCGACTGCCTCCCCGTCATCTCCCGTCGTCGTCCGTGGCATCTTCTTGTCGTCGTCGTTACGTCTTAAAATGGTTTATGTTCAGACCTGAAGGCGTTGTGATGCGAAGAAAAATTTTCTTGTCAAATTTGCAACTGTCAGTCTTGTTCTTTTCATAAAAATCCGTCTTCATCCGCCGTAATCTCCGAGATTTTTTTAATTTTATTTATCCCGGACGAGCCCCCAATTTGTGGGGATAAATAAAAAGTAGTATTTTAATGATGTATCACGTCGTTTAATTTATACCAAACTTAATCGTCTTTACGTCTTTACGTCTTTTCACACTCTGCTTTCACTCTATGCTCCTCTGTTATTCGTCGTCATGGATACTTCACCTTGCGTTCTGTTCCACTCCCACATAAATATTAGATTTAAATATTTAAAAATAAATAAATATTTTAATATTAGATAAAAAGTGAGATTTTTCCGATTAGGAGTAAGATGGTGCTTTTCTCACTGCAACTTTTTCATTGCTCTTAAGTATATTATGAGCTGAATATAGACTTAATCATAAAGCTGAGTTATGGTGGTAAACACCCGCTGAACGTGATCTTGACTTCATTTGCAGCCGGAGTCTAATATTAACTACTAGTTTAAACAAACGGAGCTTGGTGTGTGAGTGGTACGCAAATTGTTTCACTCACATTATTGTGAAACACATTTTTCAGAGTTGTGGTAGGTACTGATAATCTCGGTTAGTGGGTCCATATAACAGAGTTTATTATTAGTTAGGGTTCCTAAACATACGGGGACTTCTATCTATACATATTTGTTTTTGTTAAATGGACATGGACTCCCACTATGCAGGATCGATTCCCATAGAAAATATTATCGAAGTGCAAAAGGCTACTCTTTATAAATCCTGCGGAATGAAACGTTTGCTCCGTTGCCACCACCTTAGAATCCTCGAGTGAAGTGATAAGCTCACGTGGAAAAGCTAGTGCCTTTAAAATATAACAACAGATAAGGCGATCAAAGATTCCTCTAGGATCGTGACATCCGTCCCCGACCAGTTTCCTGAATGGCTAGCACAGGGCGCAAGACGCACACGCCAAGAAGACTGAAAACTTTTGTCAAGTTGCCCCCCATGCTAGAATGAACCATCGACCTTTGGTATCCTATACTGTAGAACCTACATTTTTCACAGTGTACCTACCGCCTTCACCAACGGAAATGTGCACTTCACGGCTTTTGAAAGTCGGATAGGTAGATATTGTTGTAGAGGGTCAAAGAAAAAAGAGAATGACAGCATGAGCGTATATTACACATAAGTAGGTATATTATGCATGTAGGTAGGTGAGGGTATGCCGGTATGCCACACATTGTACCCAAATCCATAAAAACATCAAACTATCTACTTATCAATATTTTACGGGACATCCTTTACAAATCTAGCCACAAAACATTTTTATTGCTCGTAAAATGTATTTCACTTCAAGAAAACATCTCGATACGATGCTATGACATCACAGAATGTCGAGCGTGTGAATGTGACATATACTACGGGAGTGCGGATACTATTCTCTGTTCGGTTTTAATTTAGAATTGGGTCAGATGGGAAGGAACTGCGAGCGAGCTGCGGTTTGATTGCGTGCAGTGGCGGCCAGATTTATAGAAACACTTTAGTTTTTGACGGTCTTCATTCTAAAGTTCTGTGTAGAGCTTTTTTGTACACGTTGCTTTTTAATTGAGAGTTTTCTAATAGAGTACGATTTACTTATTGGCTTGTTTTACATCATTCACTATTTGCTACGCGAGGAAAACTGAAATCTGGTGAAGAAATGAGTATGTATTGAACTGATACTTTTTGTATTACATTACAAATTATTGCATTAATAACCTAAATATCCCGTTTTTATGGAAGTTTTATAATTAGAAAAAGATTTGTTAATCAAATGGTGACAATATGAAGTACTATGAAGTGAAACAATACTTTCGTACGGAACCTGTCGACCTTCCTCCTACTAAAAGTGCAATCATATTGTGGCAAGTCTCTCTACAAGGCAGTTTCCACATTTTCGCTGTCGATAGCAATCTCACTGGTATTTCCGGCGGAAGATTGAGTTTGAACTCACTTCCGGCCAGGGAGACACTTCCCCCCACAGGATATACAATCTGTCTTACCAACCGAGCTTTGGAATATAAATTAATATGTAGCAATCTTTGCACTCAACCAGAAGCAACAAGCCTAGATAGTACCTAGTCGTAGAATAAATTTCTCATGATTAATAGGTGCCTACCATATAATGTAGATTCCTACATAGGTAGGTACATATAAAAGCACATGCGATAAATTTAGAGAACGACAAGCTTTCTGCTTCGCTTGCCAACAATGTGAAACGTTCCATTAACCCGCTGTACAAATGCTTTTAAAAAACTAGCAAACGGATTGTTTTTCACTAAATACTTAACGATTTTAACTGCCTTTGTTGTGCTGTTATCGTATAAAATTACAAAGCATTTTAATATTGTTTTCGCGTGCAGTTCAATGACTCCTGAGTTAAGTCTTAATTAAAAATATTTTCTTGGGTCGAAGTGTGCGGTACACAATATTGTAGTTACACACGTATAGAGAGCAATTGCGATGTGTTTGAGTTGGAAGAATCGCCGGGGCAGAATGCCTGTGCTCCAGGCTTTCATCTTGCTCCGTTCATCTCAGGACTCGATTAGCCAGAGGCTTTGTGACTTTGCTTGAGACGCTAATTAAGTGTAATGAGTGCACGAAAGGAGCGTCTTCGAGTGTCGTATCTACTGTTCCTATAGTACCTTAAGCAGTCAGCTATTGACGCTTATCTGACTATGGCCAATCCTACCTGTCTAAATATAAACCATTTATGTATCAACCATCTCTACATTCAGTAACCCACTTTTTGGATTGTCGACATTACATATCTCCTAAAACAGAAACATTCCGGTGGCAAATAAAACCTCTTTCAGAGTAAATTTTTTACCTCAGTCAGTATATTTTTGTCTGAAATATTATGGTACCCACACAGCTTTTCACCGCCATCGTAAGCCGACGTAACAATACCACTAACACCCCTTCCCCGTCTCCAGCCTATACCAGGTCCGGGTCGGCCTCCGGGTGTCTCCGAAGGTGCCAGTCCACATCGAGGCCTCAGTCGCGAGCTCCAACGCCGCGGCGCGCGCCGGCCGCCCCGCCGCCGCCGCCGCGCTGGTCGGCGGGCTGGCCGCGTCGAGAGCCTTCCAGATTATGTATAGGAATGAGGAGGTCACGCTGAGGGATGTCGCGCATTTTAGGGCGCATTTGTTGGGTAAGTTTTCCCTGTATAGTTATCGCAACATAGCGGTAATCATCTATGTATTCGGTTCTAGATATTTTAATTCTGCTGTTAGTTTTAATCTAACCTTATGTTAGATCGTTAAAACCCCTGTTACATTGTTATGTAATCAATTATACGTCATCTCCATATAAATTCTTAACTGATATATCAAAAGTCAACCACTAATCCCTTGTTATGATCTAACAGAGTATGGTGAAACTTGGGAGTCTTTAAAAAACCTAAACTGCAACGATTCAAGTAAAGGTGGCATATACAATTTTAATATTGAAATTGTCGGAACCCTAGTGATTATTCAATGTTCAGCTAAGCAATATCGTCTAAATAAGCCGTATTTTAATCAACCCTTCATCTCCACTCCTTCCAGTCGACAGCCGCAACCTCAAAGAGTCCCTCGAGCGAGCGGAATGGAGCCTCGGAGTGGAGCTCTGGTGCTCCGAGGGCGCCCAGTCCGCCACCCTGGCTCCAGTCGCCTGTCGCGTGTTGAAGCTGCACTTCCAACCAGCCCAGGGCCTGCACTACCACCTGCCTGTGCTGTTTGACTACTTCCATCTGGCTTCAGTGTCTATTACTATCCATGCCAGCCTGGTGGCGCTGCATCAGCCGTATATCAAGTGAGTGGGACTTTCGTAACTGCTGAGATTACAGGAAGGGAATTAATGTGAGATGTTGAGAGCACCACTGGACTAGTTTTAAACAGGTATCCATTGGAAAATGCCGATGAAAAAGTTTAGTGTTGGTATATTCGAGAGAGACCTACATAGCTATGTCTAGAACTGGATGGTACAAAACTGATCTCTGTCATGAAAAACTTGTTTGGGTCATCGCCAGATTAAACTGATAATTGACATTAAATTCTTGATAAGGTTCACGAATGCTTACTTTGAACTTTTATCATAATGAAGAGTAATCCAATGTCTCTATTTTTGTATGTCTGAACATAAAGGAAGAGCATCATGCACTACGTTCAAAGCTGGTAAGATAATTATTTCCTTCATAAACATAGATGATGATAGCAGCTTGGCGCTAATAAGTGATATATTGGTAGCACCGCCGTGTAATCAGCTCTAGCCTAGCTTGTAATTGGTCAATTTCTGTAGCTAATTTTCAATCTTTGTAAATTATAGAAGATGGCAATGCAAGCATAGTAAATTAGAGAAGACGTCATTTTACTATCATTCTAAATTAGAGAAGTTGGCTGTCTAGCAGAGCGATCAATATGGCCTATAGACAAAACAACCCTGAAACCAATATCAATTATTTGTAGAGTATTTTTATTATTTGTATTATACAATAGCTCTTCCCGGGCAACGATTATAGATATCGAGACTCCCTCCTAATGACTTATTGTAAGTGAAAAGATTAAATTAGTATTAGAAGATATCCTATAAACCTGCCCAGGTATGATCTACAGCTCCTGAACCATGCCTTCACCCCTAAACCTCATCAAGAATGGTCTACAGCTCCTGAACCATTGCTTCCAGCACGCCCCGGTCCAGCAAGCAGTGGGGCAAGCTGATGAAGGGCGCGGGCGGGTTCAGCGCGCCGGGCGGGCTGGAGCAGGCGCTGTTCGGGTCCAGTGCCAAGTGCACGGGCAGCAACTCCGGGAAGATCGCTCATGCCAGGTAAAGTAGACATGTTATAAGGTGTAGCAATCATGCTCTTTTTTCCCACCGTACACCTGTCGATATCACCTGGGTGACCCGTCGATGTTATAAGGTGCAGCAGTCATGGAATGAGGTACATCAGTTATAAAGGAGGATTCACATAACATTCAATCGTATAAATACCAACACTTTAGATACTATTACGGATACAACATATAATAGATATAACGACCCAAAATTATGGAGTCAATTCATTAGTAATACACATAATAGCTTGAACTTAATACATATAAATATAAGATCTTTAAGAAAAAACTTTAATACATTTTTGGTACTTATAAACCAATGCCAAGAAAAATTAGACCTGATTATCCTTACAGAAGTTAACATAAAAAAAGAGGAGATACCACTATACAGTTTAGACGGCTATGATAATTACTGGAATACAAGAGAAACACGTAAAGGCGGAGGTGTTTTAATTTATGCAAAGAAGGAGTTAAATTTTTCAGCTTCAAACATAAATGGAACAGCATCCGAAGTAATACATGGAAAAATAAATACATCTCAACAAAAAGACATCCACATAATATCGGTATATAGACCGCCTAAAACCAATAAATTAAGATTTACTCAAGAAATACAAAACGTATTGAAGACTATCCCAAAGTTCACCGATGTCATATTTGTGGGAGATACTAACATCGACCTGCTGGATGACAGCATGAGCACAGCTACAGTGAGGTACAAGAACACGCTGTATAGCCACGGACTGGACTGTCTCATCACCGACGTGACGCGGGAGGAGGTCGTGGACGGCCGCCTCACCAGATCCTGCATCGACCACCTGTGGGTGCGCAGCCGCCGACCCGTGCCGGCTGCGCACCTACTCACCACCAAGATCGCCGACCATTATTTGATTGGTGTAACAATATCTAAAAGTGACGACACAATAAATGTCAGTGATAGTGATAAAGGTGATAAGGTAATAATATCAAATAAATTAGTGCGTGAAAAGTTGGATGCTGTTAATTGGGATGAACTTCAAGACTGTAAGTGTCCTTTATTATTATATGAGAAACTTTGCTTAATTTTTGGGTGTATTTATGAAAGTTCAAAGATCAAAGTCCCATTAAGGAGTAGGCGCATTCGACCAGTGTGGATAGATGATAAATTGAACTCAATGTTATGTATGAGAGATGAATTGTTCAGAAAATGGAAATCGAAACCAAACTGTATGAGTATTAGATTAGAGTACACGAAATATAGAAATAAGGTTAGCAAATTAATTAATTTAGCTAAAAATAAGAATAGACAAGAACAACTTAGGAAATTTAATAATGATGCAAAGAAGATATGGTGTAACATAAATAGTTGGTTAGGTAGAGAGAAACCTCGATTAGATGATGTTATTTTGAAATATTTAGGACAAAAGGATAACCTAGAAAATATATGTAGTAATTTTTCTAAAACATTTACTGAAGAAATTCATAATATTAAACATAACTGTGATAAAAAGTTTTTAAAAAGAAATGGATATGTAAATGAGAGTGATGTGTCAATAAGATTTCGAAAAATTTGTGCTTCAGATGTAGAAAAAAATATTGATAACATGAGTAATGAGAAGTCATCCGGCTCGGATGGTATCAGAGTAGAGGATATTAAATACATTAAGAAACGTATAAGTCCTATTCTTGCTATCTTCATAAACCTGAGTGTAAACAAAGGGTGTTATCCAGATGAACTAAAACTGGCTATGATTAGGCCCATATATAAACAAGGTAGCCACTTTGACTACACAAATTATAGACCCATAGCTATTTTGTCCATTATCAATAAGATAACAGAAAAATTAATTATACAGCAAATTAGTAAGTTCCTAGACAATCATAATATTATCTCAAATAGTCAACACGGTTTCCGCCGAGGACGCAGTACGGCGACAGCTCTCAAACTATTTACGGATTACATAAACAATTCATTAGATGAACGAAAACAAGTAGTAGCTCTTTTCATCGATTTCAAAAAGGCTTTTGATACTTTGGACCATTCACAACTTTTGCTGGCGATGAGTGAATGTGGAATACGAGGTCCTTTGAATAGTTGGATAAGGGTATACCTGAAAAATAGATCTATGCAGACCGTGGTAAGTGGTACAAAGGGTGCCAAAGCAAACATAAGGTATGGCGTCCCGACCGGTTCCGTGTACGGGCCGGTTGGGTACATCATGCACGTAAATAGCGTGTGCAATGTAGTTAAACAATGTAAAATGTTCATGTATCCAGACGATACGTGCTTACTATGCGCCCACAATGACTTAGATGTTATCCAAAAATGTATACAAACTGATCTTGAGAACATTGTCAAATGGTCACATGATAATGGCATTATTATTAATCTATCTAAAACTAAATGTATGCACATCTGTTCACCATATAATAGACCTAAAATAAATAAACTACAAATAATTGGCCATTCTTATGAATGTTTACATCGAAGCGGTTCGAATTGTAACTGTTCAGAAATTGAATTTGTAAATCAGTACAAGTACCTGGGACTTATAATAGATAAAAATATGTCATGGAAATCACATATAAATAATGTCTGTTCAAAGTTAAGATCTGTATTGTGTAAGTTGTATCATCTGCGGGGCGTAGTGAACAGAGCTACCATGTACTCCGTTTACTACGCACTCGCAGAGTCGATAATATCATATGGTTTGAGTAGTTATGGGTGCACCTTCCAAAGTTACTTAGATCAAATAAATGCTATACAGAAAAGGCTTATAAAATTATTGGTTGATAATAAAACAAAGAGAAATTGCCGCCCTGACTATGATAAACTATATGGTACATGTAAAATATTACCTGTCCAAGAAAAAGTTAAGTTGTTCATTTTGTTAGAGGAATACAATAGCAGTGAGTTTAAAACCCCCATTTCACATTGCATCAGTACAAGAAAAGTTGTCAACAAAAAGTTGTATGTACCCAAAATATGTAATTATTACGGTTCACGGACCCGAAAGTACTTGGTACCAAAGATTCTTAATGATCTTCCAGACGATGTAAGAAACAATACCTTTACTAAACCTGTATTTAAGAAAAAAGTTATAGTATCCCTATTAGATTCTTTTGTAGCAATGAAAAACTGAGAAAGTGTATCAAATTATGTTAAAGCTATACCTAAACATGTACATGTGTGCCTCTGTTCGCCTAGTTATCTTTCAAATTATATAAGAAGTAGTATATCTATAAACCTAGCTATATAGTAAAAGAACGGTTGCTGCAATCAACAATCCAACAACCCGATAGAAGTTTATATAAATTAGGAAATATAATACATACATACCTACATGCCAATGAACTACAGCGTAGTTTGTTGTTGCATTTGTGGATTGCAGAAACCGGTTCTGTTCTATCCTATTATAAGTGTAGGTACTTATAATAGGATAGAATAGAACTTAGTTTATTAAGTAGTTTATTAGTTAAGTTATATTATGAGTGAGAGCTTATAACTGCCAATAAACTGCTTTGCAGTTTGGCGGTGTATTGTCATTAAATTTTTTTGTGTTTTCTTATGAATAAATAAACTTATCTATCTATCTAGTCTTGTATTCAGAGACACCAGTCATGTAACCCATGACTAAGCAGGAGTAGGCATTACACCTCTATTCATTCAGACGATGTTGGTCCATCAAACGGCAACAAGACCAGCGTGGTGGACTAGGCCTAGAGAACCCTTCCTTTATTGGAAGGAGATCCTAGCCCCAGCGGTGGAGGGTCATGTTTGCGATGATGATGTTGAAGCTTTTTATAGTGAGTATTTTTATCAAGATTAACGTTTAGCGAAGGAATTGACAAGGATTGCATCCATCCTCTAACCAAAATACTTCTAAATGACTGTTATTGATATAGCTTCATCCTTCTCCTACTTCCAGACAAGTCCACGCGGAGGTCTGCGGCATCCTGCTCGGTTCACTAGAAGGCCTCCAGAATGCCCTGTCAGTCTGCGGCTCCACGGGAGCACTCCTGACTCCTGAAGAGACCAGCTCCAACTCCATCGTGGGGGAGGTGGCGCAGCGGCTCAAGGATCTTAGTGAGATGGGCAGGGTGAGTTGAAAGATGTGGAAATCTGGGCGGAAATTTTAAGCACCCGGAGTCATTCGGGAAGTTGAAGAATACCAGCTGCTACCGCAGTAGAACAATGCGGACTTGGCCACCGCTAAAGTAGGTAGTCTGCCATCAATCAACTTGCGTATACTATGGTAAATGGATCGTAAACATTCGGCAGCATAACGAAGGTCCAGTAATACTAACCTGGTTTCGCAATCATAACCCTTACAAAGGCTATGGGAATATCGATCCCATATTCATGATTAAGGTGACTATATAACCCGTTGATTTATTTAAGGGTGAAAAACATTGCTATTCTTCCTGCCTTTGTGGTATGTATTTTGACGTAGGTCTTCGAAAGTATTATCTTTGTATTATGTTATTGTTATTATCATCAAAATATGATCATAAACCTCCCTCACCCCACAGAAGTCCGAAGCGCACGGCGAGGACGAGGAGTGGGCGATGGGCGCCGCGCACGACATCGCGCGCCTCTGTGCCGAGGTCACGCTGCGGTGGCGCGCCTTCCTGCACCACACGACTGACCGACCCCATGTTCATCATGCCTTGGCTGCGAGACACCATGCTTTACGGTAAGATACAATAAAATAGACTAGAATAAGAGAAAGAAGGGAAACGTAGCTGGTTGTCCGGCTAGCGACAGCTGGGAAGAACGATGTTTCTTTAGCTCTGCGATGTGGTATCTTAGTGGTGCTATGTGCTGAGGTGACGCTGCGGTGGCGCGCCTTCCTGCACCACACCACTGACCGACCCCATGTGCACCATGCCTTGGCTGCGAGACATCATGCTTTACGGTAAGATGATGAATGAAGGGAAGAAACGTACCATGGACGATTGTCCGGTTAGTGTGTTGGACCTCTTCGATTCACAAACGATCACGTCCATGTTGAAAGGCTGCGTTTGCTTGAAGTAGTGTAGAGCTATATCGATAGATAAGAGGTCACGCTGCGGTGGCGCGCCTTCCTGCACCACACGACTGACCGACCCCTTGTCCATCATGCCTTGACTGCTAGAGATCATGCTTTAGGGTAAGGAAAAACGGTGACAATGAGAAAGAGAAGGGAGGAAACGTAGATACCTGGTAGGGATGATTGACCGGCTAGCCACAAGAGCGTGCCTGACCTCTTAGATTTGCTCAACGTCCAGAGTGAGAGACTGAGTTTCCTTCAAGCTGTGTAGAGATACGTATGGTAGATATGAGGTGACGCTGTGGTGGCGCGCCTTCCTGCACCACACGACTGATCGACCTCATGTGCATCACGCCTTGGCTGCGAGACACCATGCTTTACGGTAAGGGGAAGATGTGAGATAAAATGTAGGAGAATAAGGGAGCAAACTAAGCTGGTTGTTGTTGCAGTCCTATGGCACCCCAGAGGTGCAGAGGGTCTCCACTAACGTCCGCCACTTCCGCCTATCTTTGGCTGTACTTTTGGCCTCACTCCAGCTTAGTCCAGCGGCTCGAAGCTCGTTTTCGACGCTTCGGCGCCATGTTTGAACAGGGCGTCCCCGGGAGCGCTTGCCATTTGGTGGCCTCCAGTCAAAGGCTATAGTTGCGGCATTCGTAGCTCCTCTCCGTACAGTGTGCCCAATCCATCTCCACTTTCGCTTCGCAATTTCCTTGCCGATGGGAGATTGTCGGCACAGCTTCCACAGATCTTCGTTACGTATTGTCTTCGGCCAGAAAACGCGTAGGATCGACCTGAGGGACTTATTGACGAACACTTGCAGTTTGTTCGTCAGCCCTTTCGTCACTCTCCACGTTTCGCAACCAAAGAGCAATACGGACTTCACGATGGAGTCGAAGAGGGAGATTTTTATCCGCCTTGTGAGCACATTCGAGTCCCAAACAGGTTTGAGCTGGGCAAACGCAGCCTTCGCCTTCTTGATCCTGCTCTCTATATCCTCATCTGCTCCTCCCTGACAGGTGACCGTGCTTCCGAGGTAAGTAAATGCATCGACCGAGTCCAAGCGTTGGTCATCGAGTGTTAAGGCGTCCGAGGTTTTAGCCTTGATACGCATATCGACTGTTTTGCGTCGGTTTATTCGCAGACCCATTACTCTGGCTTCCTCCTGCAGGTGTGCGAGTTTCTCTTGTAATAGGTCGAGAGTTGGCGAAATCAGCACGATGTCGTCCGCGTAGTCTAGGTCCTCTAGGACACCTGAAGCCCAGCTTATACCTCTCGGGATAGCAACCACGTTCCTCATCACATCGTCAAGGAGAATAACAAATAGGAGCGGTGACAGGAGACATCCCTGCTTGACGCCAGCTGAAATGCGTATTGGGGCCCCAAGCTCTTTTTCGTGTACGACCCTACATGTACTGCCCTCGTATAGCGAGCGTATCACTTGGATGATGCAGGCTGGTATGCCTCTGCGTTGTAGACTTGACCACAACGCGGTCCACTTCACTGTGTCGAAGGCTTTTTCGAAGTCTACAAAGGCCAGAAATAGCTCCGACTGCCATTCGACACATTGCTCAATAAGGACCCGTAGGGTGTTGGTGTGGTCAGTGCAGGAGCGTCCAGGGCGAAAGCCAGCCTGCTCATCTCTGAGGGTCACTGCTACTTTCGGCGCGATGCGGTTTAGCAGGATCTTAGCTAAGACTTTGGCGGCAGCGGGCAGTAGCGTGATGCCGCGCCAGTTGTCGCATCGCGATGGGTCCCCCTTTTTTGGAACTTTCACCAGGAGTCCTTGTTTCCACTCAGCGGGTACTTGTCCGCTAACTAAACTAAGCTGGTAGAGGTGAGTATTGTTCGGCTAGCTACAAGAGCGTGTTTGACTTCTTCGATATACTTCACCCCCTTTATGGGTGTGAAACGTGAAAAAGGTTTACTTACCCAATCAAAATATCTTCAACTCCAATCCAACTTCCACTTGCAGCATAAAGCGCTTCGCGGAGTGCTTCTTCGTGCTGGACAACCCGCGGCCCTCGCTGGCCGGCTGCTACGACGGCCACTACCAGTCGTACCAGAGCGTGGGCGAGGCGGCGCCACCCTCACTGCCACTGCTGTAGAGATATAATGTGGATGGATGAATGTACGGATGTGGATGGATTGGATGCTGAATGTAGTGGAGACAGGAAGCATTTAAAAGCGTTGTAATGGTTCTTGGTTCAGTAAAATGCGGATAACTGCCTCCATTGCGCCGATATATTGATGGATGCCTTCGAATGTACGGATGTAGGTGGAATGGATGCTCAATAAAAAGCTTTGTAATGGTTCTTGGTTCAGTAAAATGCGGTTCTTCTTTGTTGTCTTACGTAAAATCATAAGAACACCTCATTTGGAAAAGGCTGATAAGCATTTTCAGCTGTCGATATAGAAATCTGTAACGCTGCAACCAATCAATACAGTCACATCTCCATTCAATGCAACCTCCACTTCCAGCGTAAAGCGCTTCGCGGAGTGCTTCTTCGTGCTGGACAACCCGCGGCACTCGCTGGCCGGCTGCTACGACGGCCACTACCAGTCGTACCAGAGCGTGGGCGAGGCGGCGCGGTGCTCGCGCTACCTGGCGCCGCCCTCACTGCCTCTGTGCAGAGATATAATGTGGATGGATTAATGTACGGGTGTGGATGGATTGGATGCTGAATGGAGCGGAGGCAGGATTAACTAAAAAGCGTTGGTTCTTGGTTCAGTGAAATTCGTTCTTTGTTGTATTAGGTACCTAAACGCATAGGAACACCTCCTTCCAAAAGGCTGAATTAAGCAATTATCTAGAAATTAAAAAAATGCGGTTCTTGGTTGACTTAGGTAAACACATAGGAACAGCTTATTCAAGAAGGCTGATAAGCAGCAGAAACCTTTGCGTCAATCTAGAAATCTGCAACGATGCAATCAATCAACACAGTCACATCTCCATTCAATCCAACCCTCACTTCCAGCATAAAGCGCTTCGCGGAGTGCTTCTTCGTGCTGGACAACCCGCGGCACTCGCTGGCCGGCTGCTACGACGGCCACTACCAATCGTACCAGAGCGTGGGCGAGGCGGCGCGCCGCTCGCGCTACCTGGCGCTGCTGCCGCCGCTGCCGGTGCACTGCATCGCGCTGGATGGGGATCCGCATATCATGCCGATTATATTTGAGGATAGGTGAGGGTTTTTGTGTAATAGTTTTGCTTAGGGATCAATCGTCTGTACAATCAGTAAATAGCTATACACTTTAGTACTTCACCAATCTCAAAAACTGACTATTCATTCATTTATACATAGGTTTGTTAACTAGCTGATCGCTTCTTTTGGTTGACCGATACTCATAGCAGGGCCTTTTTCTTACAGATACCAAGACACTGCAGAATTTGCGAGACGACGGTCAGTTTTGACAACCACCTCAAGCAAATCCGGCAGTGGTAAGTTCAATCCAACAATACCACCATCTCTTATCAATATGCATGCTTATTCAATTCACCAGATTACCCTTTCACAGATCCGTTCCTCAACTCAGACGCGGTGGATGACTGCGCCTGCAGTGTGACGTCACTCATGGACTCCCGAAGACCATCCTCCGAGGCATCGAGAGTCACCCTCACATTACCCAAAACCCTCATGGATGTCCTCGACCCTCAGTTCAGCTCGCAAAAGTCAAACGTCATGCAAGCCACGCTGACCCTCGCGCCCCAAAAGTCAGCTGGCAATTCTCCTAAACGAGCGTTAGTGAAACAAAATCTGGTTGAGCTCAGTAAACCCCAAAATAAACAACTCGAGCTTACCGGCCGGAACAGATACATAGTTCAAAACAATCAAATTAGTGAGATTCAGCTTCCCCCAAACAATTCATTTTCTTCGTGCCCCATTCAGCAAGGACAGCAGATGTCGCGATATTCAGCTTCAACGCTACTGGACATTAACGGCACAAGGTCCAATACCAACGTTTCTCAGATTGGAAAAGAGAAGGCTGAAATTCACGGAGAGTTTCACCAGAGACATCACATCACGAGCGGAGTGAGCACCCTGCCGGCCAGACACAGCAAATCACTCGACCAGCTCCGGATGTCTCAAGTGGCTTCGTTCAACAACGCACAAGCCTTATCCAAGGAAGTCAGAAACGGCTCCAACGTATCCATGAATTACCCCAAGTCCTACGCGCCCCCTCATCAAACCAAGCCCACCACCCTGCCCCGCAGCGTCACTACCACCGCCTACCCCACAAGCACCACCACAAGATGCGCTAAAGGCGACGACTACAGAAGAAACATTAACGAATTCAGAGAAAAGTACAAAAACCCATGCAACCTCAACATGAATCACATGAGCGGTGAAGTATTCCATAACGTAGGCTATAAGTATGATCAAAATGTGGTGAAGGGTCATCCCAATCAAATATACGGTTATGCATTCGGAAATCAGGGTAATATGCAAGTGAATAACCTTATTCGTAATCCTTTAGAGTTTCAAAGAGGCTATAATGTAAATTTACCCCGTCCCATGTTGCCTCCGCGTAATTCTTACCCACCCGTCAGTGGGAAAGCGCAAGTGACTGAACAAAATAGCTTAGTTTCTAATAAACACGTACACAGATCTAATTCTACACACGTGTTTCATCAAAATGTAGAGAATCCAAATATTGATATTGAGGCGGCTCGAAATCAACTAAGACATGAACTGAATTATTATTTACAAAAGGGTGATTGGAGCTACGACTTCAACACTGGAAGTTTAATACAAAATTATCATAAAAAGTCAAGCAAAAGCAGCGATGATAGCGGCTTTGTTATGACCTTAGATAGGAGTAGCGATGGAACGTCAAAATCGACGTACTCAAAAACCCCTCCATCTACTCCGCATTCCACGATGCCTTCGGTACGACATAAAAAGAGTAGATCGAAAGACAAACTTAATCAAAATGGGAAAGATACAGCAAAACTAAATTCTAGTCGAGACTCGTTAAGTAGTCATCATTCAATAAGATCAAGAGATAGTAAATCAGACAGGCATACCTCTAAGTCTGAAAGGAGCACACCTAAATCTGACCGAGGTACACCAAAATCAGGTAAAGGTACTCCTAAATCAGGCTGTATAACACCAAAATCTGGATTAGCAACGCCAAAGTCTGGCAGAACAACTCCTAAATCAGGGATGGCTACACCAAAAAGTGGAAGATCTAGTGGAAAACCTGAAAGACGAAGCAAACACAAAGCTTCGGAGAAAATGACTCAATTGATGTCCGAAGCTGCTTCAACTTCTTCGAGTAATGAAAGCATACCCTTTGAGTTGAGGAGACTAGAAACATCAGCAAGTGTTCCTTACAGCTTGGATCACGGACCTGAGTTACTAAGACACTGCAGAAGTGCTGCTTCAGTTTTAGATGAGCCAAACATTAACACCACATTCGGGTCAGAATCTTTGCCTAACTTAGCACCACCGCCTGCATTCGAATCTCCACCGTTAGATATAGGGGACAAAGATTTCAAAATAATGCCACCTGATGTGTTTAAAAATAAGAATGAGAAGCGAAGTCGAAGTTGTTCGACGTCGAGTCTGAGTGAGCAGAGCGGGTGGGTGTCAAGCGGCCGCAGCTCTGGACCCTCTTCCCCAGATGTGGCAAGTCAATTAAACCAGGAGGTGCCTCCGCCACCCATCAAACCTACAGCAACCAAACCATCGAAACATAAAGACGATGGAAACTACGAAAGAGAATCCCGGAAGAGAGATGATGAAACCATTAAAGAATTTAAGAGGACAATTCTGAACGGAGATCAGTTGAGGGAAAGACTGCTTAAACTTGCTGTAAAAGTAACCCAGAGCAATCCTAATGAGAAAATTGAGTGTTGTGATAAAGCTGTATGTGAAGAATGTACAATATGTAGCGACTCTATATGCACTGATAGCCAATGTGAGTTTAATAAACTTATGCATGATAATGGAATAGATGCTGGATGTAGTTCAGATACTTCCAACTGCTGCTTCTCACAATGCGCAGAAGTAAACGCTGCCAAGTTGAATCAACGGCACAATTCATTCAGCGCTGTTCAATGCAAATCATACAATACTACACCCAAGCATGGATCAGAAGGGACTGTGAAAAAGTCGCAAACCATCAGTGACAACCTCCATCCTTACATCCGTAAGGAAGTACAACCAAAACCCCAGAAGCAGCAGCAGCCGGCAGCCAAATCTAGTACTCTGGACAAAACGAAATTACGTGATCGGATAGAATATACGGAGAAGCTTATCGCTGCTGAAATCCTTAGTTTAGCTGTCGACCGTTCTTGCAAGTCTCATAACGGTAAGAAACCGTCGGGTGCTGTAGGATCCGTACAGAAGTACCACAACAAAGCGAGATCTGAAGTAGACTTGTCTCACTTCAACGACAATGACTACGAGCATCTACCGCCACCTCAGCAATTCCGTGATGCGCCTCCACCGCCTGAACAGTTCAAGGTAACCTTCTATCAATCAGATCATATTCATATTCTTATTGGAACGGTATGCTAATGATGTTGTTTGTCGTTGTTAGCAGGACCCTCCGTCTAAGTCGCCGAAACTGAGTAGGCAGAGTAGTAAAGCATCGACGCCTTCGAAGACGCCGCAGAGACAAGGGCCCTCTCAGCCTCTGCAACTTGATAATCCTCTTTACCATGTTTGTGAAGGTATGTCCATTAGATTAATTGATTTTATTTATATCAGCACGTCCCCAGCGACACCGGTCTCTTTCCAATGAAGGAAGGATTTTAGGCATATTCCACCACGCTGGTCTAGTGCGGGTTGGTGGACCCCAACACTAGCAAGAGAGCTAGGGTGAGATTTTATTTTAATACTATATATGTATATGCAACCATTATTATGCTAATGTGTCTCCTTTGATTGGCTTCAGGTATAATGGAAAGGAGAAAGTTGCGTCCGCATCAGTCGATAAACTCAGCGATCACCCCGACCGCCAGCACTCTCAACAAGAGCCAGAGCACCGGCGAATTGGCAAATAGGAATGAAAACGGTGGGAAAGGTACGTAAAAAAAACTATAAGAAAATTCAATAAGGATTGATAGACCCTGAATCATATATTAACCTAGAATCGTAAATAAACTTATCCGAGTATAATCCATATTTTTAAGAATGCTCTGAATTGTCTGAATACCTGATAGTACATGTAGTATATGTATCAGTACCCACTTATATCTTTCAGAGAAACGAGAGAGCAACCTCGTCAGTATCTTCGGCCTGGCGGAATCAGAGAGACTATTCGTGAAATGCCGTGAGGAGTTCCGGCAGAGCGTCAAGTACCCGGGCGCCATCTACTCGGACTTTCCGCCGCTTGAGAACTCGCTGCCTTACTTCCATATCAGTGACGAGTACAGAATGTTTAACCCTGAAGGTAAGAGAGACCATAAGCTTGATATTTCCATTTCCATTCCCATTCATCATGTTAAGTTGTGCTTGATAGAAGAGATGGCCAAACCCAGCCGTTCATTCACTGGTTCCACTGAGGTTTTAGACAGTTGCTTCTTGCTATCATACACTAGGGCAGCGGTTTCCAATTTAGTTTTTGCGGAACCCAGGTGTTCCATAAGAGTCTCCTCTGGGGTTTGCAAAAATGCAAGAATTAAGATTCAAGGCCTAACCTAAGGTTCTGCAATAAAGGGATCCGTAGAGAAAAATATTAGGGAACCGCTGCACTAGCAAATACCACGCAATCTCCAGACTCAATAAGCGCAGCTCATTAAGCTCTATAAACATGTCTTCACCCAACCTTCTTTTCCCCAGGTCTCCACCTAATAATCTGCGTGCACGGCCTCGACGGCAACGCGGCGGACCTGCGCCTCGTGAAGACGTACCTGGAGCTGGGGCTGCCCGGAGCCAGGCTCGACTTCCTCATGTCCGAGCGGAACCAGGGCGATACGTTCTCGGACTTCGATACAATGACTGATAGGTGAGCAGAGCGAGCTAGTGTGAAAGACAGATAGATAGATCATTCTTAATTGCACACAAACAACATATAAATTACAACACGAAATACACATACATAGACTGTGCAATTGGTGGCCTTATTACTAAGAGTAATTTCTTCCAGACTACCTCGTAGTGTAAGGTTTTTCCTTTTAGCGATCAAAGTCTTCTGAGAGCTCATTAAAGGACAAAGTTGGCGTTATGGTGGCGTACTATCGCACCATCGATTAGAAGAATGGCACACACAACAATGGCATACCCGGTAGTTTCGTGCAGTAAGTACCTGGAGCTGGGGCTGCCCGGCGCCAGGCTCGACTTCCTCATGTCTGAGAGGAACCAGGGCGACACGTTCTCCGACTTCGATACTATGACTGATAGGTGAGGATTAGTTATGTTAGCAGTCGGATTGCCCACTTACCCGACAAGTCTCTCAGCACAAGCTTGCTTGCTTGTGTTGGGGTCCACCAACCCGCACTAAGCCAGCATGGTGAAATACGCCTTAAACCCTTCCTTCATTGGAAGGAGACCCGTGCCGCAGCAGTGGGGCCTTTATGGGTCGTTATAATGATGAAGCAAGACATTAATTCTATAGGTAGACCCATGGCCCTTTTGAGTTTTAAGAATGTGCTAGAAGATATTATATTCAATAAGAAATCTAGTATATATATACCTACATAAATATGTTCTTCTATCTTCAAATGAAAAAATGACTTACCAGTTACCATTTACTAAAATAACGTTGCGTTTTTTCCTCACAATTTCAGACTCGTCCAAGAGATCGTGACCCACATCCAGAACTCCACCGAGCCTGGCCGCATCAGCTTCGTGGGCCACTCACTGGGCACCATTATCATCCGTTCGGCCCTGGCTCGGCCGCAGATGAAGCCGTTCCTGAACAAACTGCACACGTTCCTGTCTCTCAGCGGGCCGCATCTCGGCACGCTGTATAACTCCAGTGGGCTGGTTAATGCTGGTGAGTATTAAGGTTTATGTGTAAACTCTTTGTCTTTGTCTCCAAAAGTGGATGGTCTTTAAGAACCCATAATGGGTAGGGTTGAAAAGTTCTTCGGAAAAGAATGCGAATAGTATAACGTAGTGGGGTACGCTTCTTAGTCTGTTACGTTGACCTTGGAAAAGAAAATGCTAGTAGTTTGTTGAGGACGACCAATGATACCTCTATCATTGGTCCTCCTCTCGTCCTTCTCAATTTAACATTCCAATATCCAGCAATGGAAGTGTTTGACGATGAAGATAACATAGGTCTATTACAATTCACAAGTCTAAATAAAATATTCTGTATTATTTTGCTTTCAGGAATGTGGTTCATGCAGAAATGGAAGAAATCCGGCTCGCTACTCCAACTCTCTCTCAAAGACCAGCCTGACCCGCGTCGCTCCTTCCTCTACCGACTCAGCGAGAGGAGTCAGTTGCACTACTTCAAGCACATCCTGCTGTGTGGCTCGGGGCAAGACAGATACGTCCCTCTTCATTCAGCCCGCCTGGAGCTGTGCAAGGCGGCGGCCAAGGATACGTCGCTGCTCGGGCAGGCGTATAGAGAGATGGTGAGTGTATGTTAAGGATTAGTTTTAACAGCTGTTAAGTTTCCTTGTTACTAAATCATGAGCTCGCGTTACAATATAAAGATTCCCCGTAGGTAACAGACCTTCACGTAGTAGATACTAACTAGAATAATTACTTTATCCAATAAGTTTCTTCTAATCAGATTAATCAGAATATATGCAAATTGCCTTTCCAAGACGTCCTCCTGCTACCGTACCACATTAGCAAGCAACAACGCTCTGTCAAACATTGGTCAGATGCAGACCCTTACAAGTTAAGTAAGATGATTGCCGATGGCTAATTCGGCGGTGATATCCCCGCTATGCTAGTGTTACATAATAATCCACGTCTCTAGCGATAGCGTATATACCCTATCTCTCTTATTCCCTCCATCCAAAGATTTTCTGGCAGAGATCGCTTTTAATGATACGATTGTCTTTAACTTTTTAATTTTTACTTTTTAATTCTTTTTTGGTGTACAAATAAAGTATATTCTATCTATCTATCCCCAGGTCCACAACATGGTATCACCCCTCGCAGCCCGCGCCTCCTCAGTAGCAGTCGTCCGCTACGACGTGCAACACGCTCTACCGCACACCGCCAGCGCTCTCGTCGGCCGAGCAGCGCATATAGCTGCTTTAGACTCCGACCTGTTTATTGAGAAGTTCCTTCTGGTTTCCGCGCTGAAGTACTTTAGGTAATTCTTGGTGGGTTTTGGTTGGGATGGGTTGGTTTATGGTTGGGTTTTGACACAGAACTGCGATGTCACGCTCTAGGCTCAGACCTGTTTATAGAGAAGTTCCTTCTGGTGTCAGCATTGAAGTGGGTGTGGATTGTGGGTTAGGATGAGGGTAGCTGCTCTGGACTCAGACCTGTTCATTGAGAAGTTCCTGCTGGTTTCCGCGCTGAAGTACTTTAGTTAATTCTTGGTGTGGATTGTGGGGTGAGGTTGGTTTGGGGTTGGACACAAAACTGCAATGTCACGCTCTAGACACAGACATGTTTATAGATAAGTTCCTTCTGGTGTCAGCATTGAAGTACTTCAGGTAATTCTGGGTGTGGATTGTGGGATGAGGTTGGTTTGGGTTTGGACACAAAACTGCGAACGCTCTCTGCTGTATCATCTACGAGTGAGAGGAAGATGACAAGACATTTTTGGTTCGTGAAACATCATAACGCCGAGTCACAGTTTCGTATATGGACCCTTATAAAATGTATGTATAATATGCTGTGACTGTTGTTTAATAAGAGTATGGGCTGACCTCTATATTATTATAGAGGCTGTGGGGTTGCTAAAGGAATGTTTTAATGTTACGTCAATGTGCTGAGATGCTGAGATGCGATGGTTTTGAAGAAAAGATTGTGAGTGGAATCAAAATGTAGAATTTCTCGGCTTGTGGCCTTGTGCTTACCGATACATTTTCGTAGTTCAGCAGTTTTAGCAGACGATTAACACACCTAACTCCAATGAAATTAAGTATATTGTTTCGGTGACCACAAGCCTTATTGTGGTGGATTGAAATGGTGTCTTATGCTATGGGTAACTAGAATAAAGAATTGAATTGCGAAATAAGGAATTGGTCTTATCCAGTTTAGCTTCCAAGCACTTGCTAGAATGTACATTTGATGTATAAATTGTCTTTAGGTATATTTGAACGTTAAACACTATGAGGGATCTAGTCATTTGAATATTGAGTACTAGAATATGGTACAGGTTGTCTGTAGTTAGATGTTTTATATTTATTTATATGAATGGTGGTGTAGGTACATAGTTGAATTGAATTTACATTAAATAAACAGAACTTCAGTACTTTTGCGTTCTGTCTAAGGATCTTACAGAGACTGTGTTTTTTTCTTATGAATTGTAATGTACATGTTATTTATTTAAACACATTTACTTTATAAATGCTCAATCTTTCGTAACGAACAAATTTATCACATTATACGAGTATAAGTAACGATAAAAGGTATCTAATTAAAACTACTATACGCTCCTTGTAAAATATCCTCCTTGCATTTGATTTACAGATTTTGTTATATAAAACTAGCATTTTAATGCCTCTTAGTTTATTCGTATTTATATCATCTTTATTTTGAACTCTACTTTTAAGAACCTAATTAAGTAATTAACCTACTTTTTAAATAAAATCGCAGGGCAAATTTAAATTGTAATTTAAAGAATAAATTTTGCTATTTGTACGTAATATTAGTCAAACTATTATAGTTGGGTTAGTCGTATACTATCGTATAGTAAGGGGAAATTCACACCATACCAGCACCAGCCAACACACAGCCCGATTTAACAATTACTTAATATCGTTCATAATTTAATTCGTAAAATAGTTAACTCGTGCTCGTGTGCATAAAAGAGTCTGAGATTTTTATTTAACGCTTACTTACTTACCTACCAACATAAATAAATATCAAGAACCTTCAAATAATTGTAACCCATATAGTTGTTACTTACCTACAGTATCTAAGTTCTATCTAGTCACTGATGAAAAACGTGATATAATTAAAAGAGTAAATAGTGAACTAGATAATTAACTCTTACTAGTCTAAAAGGGGAATCATAATAACTATGTTAAAATATTAATTTAGATTAACATGAAGAATTACTTACATAAAACCACAATTCCGCAAGGGATACCTACCTAAGCTAGGCTGGTCTTTACACCAATTAATATTTAAGGCAATCTAGTTAATGTAGATAAAATAATAGATGTTATTCGTATTCAAAAGTGTAAATGTATCACGTGATCATTATTTTATTTTACCAAAACCCACGATGTTATACCAGAGGTTACACCCGCAAGATTTTTATTGGATGCTAACAAATAATCAATGCAAGACTTTCTGAAAGCTCATAAAAAACATAGATGGCGCTTATAAGGCCTGCCTACAGTGACCACCGCATTTTTTTATTGCAGTAGGCGTCTTATGAAGGCATTAAACACTAGCGCCATCTATGATTAAGTTCTTTTTTGTTTATAAGAGCAGTCAGAAAGTTGAAAGTTAGAGAACTAATGAGTAGATTACACCTAACGAGTACAGTGGCGAGTCAGAGTCCTCGGCCGCGCACTCGGTCACTTGCTAGCCGTTCATTGGTCGAGGATCGGCCGAGGATACTGTCTCACCACTGTACTCGTTAGTTGTAATCGACCCATAAGTATGTTCGTTATTATAACATTATTAACCTCAAATGGCTCGGTGACATACCTACCCACTTGAAGCACTGCTATCTTGGGATCCCCAAATATAATATTGTTTTTCCTTTGATTGACTTGATAGTTCGATACTTTATGAATTAAATATCCACCAAGTCTACCCTCCAATTGTACGAGATCTAGTAAAACAGAGGTCCTATCGGGTCATAGCCTTAATAATATTAATAAATAGGTACTGATAAACTTATTAAATATGACATTACATAGATTTTAGTACTGTAAATTTTTATCGAATGTTAGACTGAATTTTAAAAATATATAGCGATCATTAACATTTGTAGAGCTTAGTTTACGATCTTTTTTCGTACAATTTATGTTCTTTATAATAATCCTTTTTTTGCAGTTACTAGTTAACTACATACTTATATACAAGTATTATTTATTAGAAAATCGAAATATACCGTAGCACAATATTATCTACCTATCTAGGTAATAAACTCATGTAACACCAGCAAATATACAGTAATTTTACTTATACCTAAATTTATGCTCATGCATGTGCATAGAGGCATAAAGGCATTTCATTTAATTGATAGGTATGAAGATATACCTACCATACATTTAATGGAGTATTTTTTTTTGTACATAACTAGGACAAACAGAATTTGTAAAATAATATGAGTAAGTATTACTTATAAAATGGCAATGTGTTGATGTAAACCGTATAGATCTAATAAATAAAGTATCATAAATGGATTTTCATTTCCCCTATTATCACATGCCAATTTGGTTTAATCTACTCGTAACAATAATTTTTGAAAATTTCACCAAAGCGTGTACTTAGGTACTGGTACTATTATAACTACATAAGTATTTATAACTCAATAAGTATATTTTGCAAGTGCCTACGGTGCCGAGACGTGGTCTCTAACTTTAGGCCTCTTGAATAGGCTCGGAGTCACTCAGCGAGCTATGGAAAGGGATATGCTCGGCAGGTCTCTTCGGTAGACGAACCAAAGTAACCGACATAGCTAAGCGAGTCAGTAAGCTGAAGTGGCAGTGGGCCGGACACATTGCTCGAAGGACTGATGGTCGGAAGAGCAGAAGAGTTCTCTAGAAGAGACCACGTGCTGGCAAGCGCAGCGTTGGCGGCCCCCCGCGAGATGGACGGACGATTTAGTCAAGTCCGCGGGGAAGCACTGGATGCGGGCTGCCTCCGATCGGACAAGGTGAAAATCATTAGGAGAGGCCTATGGCTGAGATGATGATGATGATCATATTTTGCAAAGACTATAACTAGGTAAGTGCTTAAGTATATTAAATTGTTATCCAAGGGCTAATGCAACTTAACGCAACTCCCGGACTATTAGAGCCCACGCTACGCTAGGTGCAAAACCCTACGACAAATTGTTAATAAGAAAATAATTTTCCCTAGAGATGAAAAAAACTATTTTCATACTCTTGTCTCAGGCAATTTTATACGATCAACTTTTAGAGCACGAGTGATGAAAATACCCTGACGATTTAAAATCTCAATAGAGTTTTCTTTTTTATAGCGTATGGTAAAAAAAATTAGCGATGTTCGTGCAGAGGGGAACAAAAAACAAAACAAGCATCAATAAAAATGCTTATTCCGAGGAATAGAAACACACAGATTAACAGTCATATTGACAGTTTTGACAGTCATATACTTTTTTTTACTGTTAAGTTGGTATCCATGAACTTTGACAACCACATCCATTCATTTTTGTTTTCTTTCATTCAATTTTCAATTCATTCATTCATCATTCGTGGGTTGGGCGTTGAGTGTGTTGCTGTGTGTTAATTTTAGTGCATATTTTATTTTATGATTTTTCAATATTTATAAAATAAACCTTGTCAAATAAAACTAACTACACCGTTTAATCGTATTTGTGATTTAATATCTATTTATACGGACTTTTGCGTTGCGGAAATGGTGTTATAGTGTGACGATCGGTTTTCGCTGAAATTGTGCTTTTATCAGTAGGAAAATGGGTAAATTACTGAGTTTGCTCTCCCGGGACGATTCAAATTGTTGCTCGTCGCCCCGGTACGACATATTCCTGGACTTCGAGAACGCCGCTCCGACGGATACAGAGCGCGAAGTGTATGAAGATGTTCAGAGAGTTCTTTTAGAATCTGAGGAGATTTTAGAAGAGATACAGTTTTATAAAGGAGCCGGGAGAGAGATACGAGAAGCGATAGCCGACCCGTCCCGGATATCGCAGGAGCGAGCGTGGCGGGTCGTCAAGCCCCTGGTGGAAAAGCTGCTGAGGTGCTACAATCATTCTTTGGAGCTTCAGAGGGTAAGTTGATTTTTTTATTCAATTTAAGTTCATCACTATTATGCTTTGTTTTTTAGTGATCCACTAACGAAATTCTGTAAGTTAGGTACTTTTTTGTTCTGCATACTAAATCCCAATTAAATAAAAGTGATAAAAACTTTACATAGTTTGGTACATAGCAAGAGAATGTTCCTTCCAAGCCTCCTATCTTGGCTTATCAGTTTATGATTAACACTCATTGTCAGCCTGATAAGCTGCTCTCTTTATAGATAACATAATAAACAAACCAAGTTAGTACAATGCAGCCAAAACTGTTAGATTAATACAAAAATTATAGACTATTTTCAGTTAAGTTATTATATTTCTTATAAAAGGTAACCTTTGAAGTCACCCCTACACAGAGTGGCAATGAAAACTTATCACAAGAGTGAGCGCATAACATTTATAGATATTTATAAATAGTGCAGCGAATGCTTGTGCGAGATAGAACCACACTCCGTGTGTCCACCGCAGCGTGACACCTGACAAGCGTGATTATCACTGCACATTGCTGCTCTTGACTCAATACTTTTTCTACATAGCTATCATACCCACTGCTGCGCTGTATCTTTATTAACATTTTACTTGGTAATTACAAGTGTGCTGATAGAATTACTATGAAAACATTGCAAAATATTCATAATCATTATCATCAATCCTCTTATCCCTAATCAGGGACAAGGGGCTTGCAGTATCTTCCTCCATTTGGCTCGGTTTAATGAAAAAACAAAAAAAAAATCTAATCATTTCTGGTATTCTTTTAGTACAGTACACAGTGTACACACCTACAACCCATTATAAATGTGTTCTAACAGTATACAATATACTCCAAATTATTTCCTCACTCAAGGATAATATCTCAGCACCTACATGTAAACATATTAATCACTCTGGTGTTATTAATACAAGCTATTTAAGGACACAGCAATCAGATGCAAGGCCAGAACTGACAATCGACATAATTTGCTCCAATTATACTTGAATATTCTAAGGACCACTTCGTCAGTTTCATCACAGAGCTGTCTTGATATGGTATTGCAGTCTGCATACCAGCACAAAAGTACATTATACCTATATATTTTTTACCATATCTTTTACATTTCAGTATTATATTCATACATTATCTCAGAGGAGTAGGCAACTGATTATTCTAATTCTAATTACTTTTATTTCGAAAAAGCCTCACCTAATATTTATTTATTAAAAAATGGTACACCGACAATAAATTTACAATATCATTATAAAAATACGTGACAGTAGGCTTACTAGGTATAATAAACTGCTTATAAATGTAATAATACTTACCTATAACAAACCTAAGTTGCTAACCGGAACTCCCAAGTCAAGATATCCTGTGGAACAATCGTTGTACCAGTGTCATAGTCATACCAACCCAACCTAACTACAGTTTGAGTTGTAAATATTAGTATTGGGGTGCATGTGAGTACGTGACAATCATCCAATCAAAACAATCATGTGTACACCGTGGGATCCGATAAATAGATGCCACTGCATATACTTTATGGCTATAAAATAGGTATTGTGTATTTGATCAATGGGCACATTCCATTTTATAATTTATACTTACGTAATTTTTGGACTCAGAAATTGTAGAAACAAACGAAAGATATTTATAATCGATCGAACGACCGATTTCTCACATTATTTGTTTATCTAAGAGACCTTTAAAATATAAAACAAAGAATCTTAATATAATCTGATTTAAATCAAATCATTGTGGCCCGCAGTCCACAGCCAACTGCTTACTAAGGCATCTTGAAATTTTAAAAGAAATATTACGACTTCCGACATAACAATGATAAATACCGGTGTCCTAACACCGAATAAGATTTGCTGAATCCTTTAATTAAAAATGTCAGAAAAATTACCGCAATTTTATTCTTCTTTTGTGTGTCCTAAATATACCTTTTTCTTTTGTAAAGCTTAAAAAGAACTGAAGCTGAAGATAACCGGAACCGGTAGCAATTTGCTAGGCTAAAAATTAGTTCTTAAATGACTTCTAGAATTTATGACGTCTTTTGGTGGGGCCGGTCTTGGCCATCATTCAGATCCAAAATAAAGATCTAGATATAGATAAAGAGAAGAGAACTAATTGTATCTTAATATCTACTGCGGCCGGCAATCAAACCAGATACCTTTCTATGCATTTCAGTACGTGTTAACACGAGTCATGACAAAGATCGTAAACTAAACATTCACATGTCATATTATTCAATAATAGAAATAGAAAATGTTAAACCGGAAGTCAAAACATTTCCCGCTAACTCAAACTTTCACGCTTACATTGGCAGCACTGGCTGAACAGAGTTTCCCAATAACCGTAAACTATTTACTGCGAACAATAATAAGGTTGTATATGTAGTGAGATAGGCCAGTTTGTATGCAAACTCGTTTCCTTGTTGGGCCTACTGCAGACTGCAGTGCAGTGCGGCTGTCTGGCACAGCGAATATTACTCACAGTAAGGAAAAGCACGTTTATTTTTTTATTAATTGTGTTTAATTTATTTAGGGGTTTATTTAAACGTACTGTTACTGTGGCCGAAAAAAACGATACTTGGGGTTCTAAAGAGTAACCTGGATAAGTGGAACTTCAAGGCCCAACTAGGGCGTTTTGTATAGTAATTTTCCCCGCTTAATTTTTGAAAAGTTTTAGAAAAAGCTGGGCAACGACGCCAGATGTCCTTTATTCAGATACTACATCAACGAAAACTACCTTACCCTGTTCCGTCGGGGATTAAAGAACTTCACTTCTGTTTGCCCAATAACTTTCGTTTGCCTGTGCTCTCGCCACAGAGCGCTTTATAAGGTCCTGCGGTTGTTGAATGATTCACGGGCCTCCATTATTGCATGTCAATTCACACCTTTGTTTTTTGTTTGATGGAAAATGTGTGCAAGCTGATATTGATAGACAGTATTTGCTATTTGAATTTTTATGCGCGTGTTCGCTCCTATGTATCTAACTACTACTGGCCAGTAAGAAAAAAAACCTATACCATAGACTACGAATAAACATCGACTTATCGGAGGTACCTACTTCTACTATAAGATAAGATAAGATAAGATATTCTTTATTTGCACACAAAAATATGGACAACAATACAAAACTTAATCTAACACATATGTACAAATGGCGGTCTTATCGCTTAAAGCGATTTCTTCCAGACAACCTTTGGGTGGAAGGATATTTAGATGTAAAGAAGGGTAAAGTGTACTAGGAATAAAGAATATACCATAAATATTTAATATACCAATACATACTACCTACAATATATTTACATATATAATTTATATACCTAGCATCATAATATATAATATATAATAAAATACATACCACGTTACTTATATATAATAATAAGCATATTAAAGAGGATATACACTCGCGAGCAACCAAATCGACTCAAGCCTTCACGGCGCACATATACATTGATTTTCCTAAAACGATAAATGGTAAATATAAAAGTGATATGTCATTCGAAAGCTGAAGAATTAGGCTTTCAATTAAGATCAATACCATAAAAAAAAACTAAGCGCAGATTTAATGACGCATTTTAATTGCCCGTCAGTGTTAATTACCTCATTAGGAATCCACGCCTTGCGCTACCTGATCCCGCTATAAAACCTTTCCACATCCGGTGTACCTTATCAGTCGCTTGTTGCAAGTTGACCGGTACACATCTCGTTGCATTGTATTCCTTGTTTTCGCAAACCCATGGATACCACACCAGAAGAAGCTGCTCAAGTTGTTGCCTTGCTGCAACAAGGGTTAAGTCAGCGAGCAGTCGCTGCCCAGCTCCACTTGAGCCAGTCTGCTGTATCCCGAGTATACAGACGGTTCCAAGAGACTGGTGCCTTCAATCGAAGACCAAGAACGGGCCGCCACCGCTGCACTTCAGAGAGAGACGACCGCTTCATTGTCTCAACCTCGCTGCGCAATCGACACCTTACGGGCGTTGATGTGCAGCAAGAACTGAGACGTGTACGACAAGTGGCTGTCAGCGAGTGGACAGTGAGAAGACGCTTGAAGGAAGCCAACTTGACACCAAAAAGACCTGCATCAGGCCCCAAATTGACTGCAGGCCACCGACAAGCGCGTCTTCAGTTTGCTCGAGAGCATCTCGATTGGAGCATTGCGCAATGGCGGTCGGTCCTGTTTACTGATGAGTGCAGAGTGTGTCTGCATGGCAGTGACAGGAGAGGCCGGGTCTACCGGCGTCCGGGGGAACGATTTGCCCAATGTTGTTTCGCTGAAACAGTAGCATATGGCGGCGGTTCCTGCATGATGTGGGCTGGTATTTCTCTAGAGGGAAAAACCGCACTTGTTTTCGTGCCTGGAGGCGGCCGAGGAGGCGGGTTAACAGCTGATCGGTACATCACCGACATTCTACTCGGTCATGTTGTGCCCTATGCAGAATTTGTCGGTGAAGACTTCGTGCTAATGCACGACAATGCCCGCTGCCACACGGCACGAGTCAGTCGGCAGTTTCTGAGAGAGAAGGAATTGCGCACGATGGACTGGCCTGCGCTCAGTCCTGACCTGAATCCCATCGAACACTTATGGGACGAGCTCAAAAGAAGAGTTCGGGCCAGGAATCCAGTCCCTGCAAGCGTGGACGAGCTGAAGACAGCTTTATTAGAGGAGTGGGACGGCATTCCTCAGGAAACTGTCAAAAAGTTGATAAGGTCTATGAGAAACAGGCTGCAGGCTGTAATTAGGGCAAGAGGGGGCAATACAAAGTATTGATTTAAATAAATAAATTTTTATCTTAACATTTTTTGTTTAATTTGTATAATACGATACCCATACCCTTTTTTCCTAAATTCCCGTTTTTCCTACAATTGCGTTCAGACATCATTTATTTCAAAAATGATGAATGGATTTCAATAATAATGATATCAAATTAAAGCTGACATCTTAAGCTTTTAAATGACATATCATTTTTATTATTTCTATTCATAATTTTACTTGTATTAATGTATGTTTGCGCCGTCAAGGCTTGAGTCGATTTGGTTGCTCGCGAGTGTAGTGATCTTCATTCAAGAGCCGAGGAAATGGTCTATACTGTATCATGATTAAGGCCCAGGCCCATAATTTGAATTTTACCATCTTGATCTAACTTTACTGACATGCATGTCGTGAAACTGTAACTTTCTTCAATCTAGCTACACGGGGGTCACTCTAGGTTACGAAGAACGAAGATTCTGAGCGCTGCAGCTTCAAACACGACTCTATCTCGTGTTATTAAACGTACCGATTGAATGGGAGCTTTCCTTCATTTGTTTTTTTGCTAACTCAATCTAGAATAACCCTCTGCCCCAACAGTTATACAGTTTCATAGCTCGTTTTAAAAGCGCACCTTTAGACGCTAAAGTTGAAACATTAATAGAATTACTGCAGTTGAAGTTATCCTTCATTCAGTCTATATTTGTTTCCAGCTGTTGTTTTGCAGCTGTTGTACCGACATAAGCCAGCATTCTTTAATGCACCTTTGCCATGACGTATATTTTTGATAAGATATGGTATACTGCTACAGTGTTTTTGAAGGGTTATTGTTGCTAGCTCGAAAAGTATTAATAGATAAGTACATAGTTATTATACGTACATTACTGTATCTATTAGGTAACTCTGCTGTTAATTTGCACGGTTGTTTTAATTTAACCATATTTTCCTTCTAAACCGGGAAGCTCTTATTTAAATTACAAATTACATAATGTTGCATAACATGCTTGTTGTACATACCATTTATAGGTACTGATGCAATAGCTTCAAAATGCTGATGAATGAGGATTTGCTGATAGACCCCGTGGAGTAAGCATAGGGAGGCCTTTGTCCTTCAGTGGAATACTTTAGAGAAACGATACTTAAACTTGCATACTGGTGGTTTACGGTCAAAGCTGTAGGTAAACGTCTCACATTCGTAACTATTTCTAATTTAAATCGTAAAGGCTTCAAATAAAGGCTCTAAATTCCTAACTAGCTTTGTCCCGTTCGCGTTGCGTTGTACTAACAACCTCACTTTTATTTACAGCCGTAATTTGCCCAGAAAACACTAAAGAAAGAACTTGAAATGTACCCAATGCACCTGCTCTCATGCAACAGGTGTTTATAAACAACATTTTATAATAATGAGTCCAGTTTTAAAAAGGCTTTAGGGTGCTTATCCACTAGTGATGTGCTGTGCTGACTGACTGCTTTTCTATGGATATGCGATATGCGTAACAAGGTAACTTATTGGTCCACAGAGCATGGTACTGATGGTAACATACACTCGCAGTCAATAAAAAAGTTCCACTCTCAAAACTAAAACACCATAAGGTGAATTTTTTTTAAACATTTAATTTAATATTTAGTCTTCTATTTTATAAAGTTAATATAAAGATGTTAATACCATATTTGAACAAAATATTTACGTTTTTAGTTGGTAATATACTGACGCTCTGTTAAAGTTTAGTCCTACAATGATGTCGATTCTGAAGGCAGAAATTCTAAATTTAGAGCTGTCAAAACCTTAATTTCTTTGTTTAAAATTCGACTCTATGATTGTTTCCGTAAATGTCATTTTATGCTAGCTAATTTTTTAGTTTGACAGCATTAAAATTAGAATTTCTGTCTTCAGAATCGACATCAATATTGCAGACAGACTTTTTCTATTTTGGGTTTGATATAATAATACAATAAGAGCTATTTGGTGATATACCACTGGAAAACTATATATTGCGAGTGTATTTCTATCACAGCATTGCAGCAAAGATGCTCTGGTGGATAGGCACCCTTAGCCTTGCCCTCTGGGTAAGGGTATGGGGTGACCTTGCATGGTTTACTATAATAGCTTTTTTGACCCAGTTAACTTAGTCTAAAGTAGGTTAAAAGGAGGAAAGGGCGGGATCGGATGGGCAAACCGTTGCATAGTAAAGAATGTGAGGTAGGTAATCTTATTTTCTATAAAGCATTTTTTATGTTTTTTAGTATAGAGATTAGACACGTCAGTAATTAATTATGTACACTGGGTTACAGCTGCGTCCCTAAAAAAACTTTCCATAATAATTATAAATAACATAGCATATTAAATTGTCACATTATTTACCGTCAAATTACAGTGACCATGATGAGTTAAATTTTGTTGACCATCTAGACACATTTGGTTTTAGCCAGTATAATGGTATTAGTAACCAGTACAGCCGTTTTCTGGATTTAGTAGTGTCAAACAGTGATGTTTCGGTAGAAGAGTGTCAGAGTCCCCTGGTACCATTAGATCCGCATCATAAAGCCTTATGTATTACTTATAAATGTTCTGATTTCAACCCCCTTAAATCACTTCCACGCACTGTGCACCTCTATTCTAAGTCGGACTGGGACTCTATTAACACGGGAATCCAAAATTTCGACTGGAACAAGGCATTTCACGATAAACTATTACATGAGTGTGTTGAAATTTTTTATGACAAATTGTACTCACTACGAGATCAATTTGTACCATCTAAAGTTTTAAAAAGTACATCACATCCACCATGGTATTCACCGGCACTAATAAAAATTCTTAAAGAGAAAAATAAATACTTTTTAAAATTTAAAAACTATGGTAATAAATCGGATTTTAATTCATACTGTATATTACGAAGTAGGGCTAAAATGTTGGAAACCGAATGTTACGACGCTTATATCACCCGAGTTGAGGAGTCAATCAAACTCAACCCAAAAACATTCTGGTCATTCGCAAAATCCAAAGCCAAAACTAACTCCTTGCCCAGTTGTATGACCTTTGAAGGCAACATAACTTCCTCGGGTGATGAAATTTGTAAATTATTCTCGGATTACTTTTATTCCACTTTTCTAGAGCCTGATACACTAAATCCACCTGATTCTCCTGGTGAAGTTGAGAACCTCTACCATGATTGTCATATATCCTCAATTCAACTAGATCAATCAATTATACATAACCATCTCAAAAGACTCGATACCTGTAAGTCCGCCGGTCCTGATAAAATCCCTCCTATTTACTTGGTAAAGTGTGCTGAACAACTTTCGTTTCCCATATACCTCCTCTTTGAAAAGTCACTTAAAGAGGGCAAGGTTCCAGATATTTGGAAAGCAGCTTTTGTGTCACCTATCCATAAAAAGGGGCCAAAAAATGATGTAAAAAACTATCGACCTATTTCCAAGCTTTGCATAATAGCAAAAGTTTTTGAAAAAATTGTACAACGTGACCTTAATGTGGCGCTTAAGACGGTTTTTAAATCTACTCAGCACGGGTTTCTAAGGGGTAGGTCTACGGTTACAAATCTCTTGCTGTATAATGAGTTACTTACGGAAACAATGGACCAAGGTTACCAGGCTGACGTCGTATACACAGATTATAGCAAGGCGTTTGATCGTATTGACCACTCGCTCTTGCTGATCAAGCTCTTCAAGGCGGGAATTCGTGGCAATCTCTTCAGATGGTTTTCGTCTTATGTCAGTAACCGCACCCAGGCTGTCGTGGCCAGTAACTTTCAGTCTGACTGGGTTAAAATACCAAGTGGTGTGCCACAAGGCTCTATATTAGGGCCTTTGCTATTTTTATTGTTTATTTCCGACATTGATTCGTGCTTTAGTAACTCTAGTATTTACATATTTGCAGACGATATGAAAATTGTTAAACCTATTATTAATGAAAATGATATTATATTATTACAAAATGACTTAAATAACCTAGATAAATACTGTAACGACAATAAATTAGATTTAAATCCATCAAAATGTTCTACCATCACCTTCACTAGAAAAAGACAACCTACTTTAACTACTTACTTCTTAAAAGGTCATGCCATCGGAAGAGACAGTAAAATCAAAGACCTTGGTGTAATCCATGACTCGAAGCTGTTGTTTGATGCCCACATTGATGCGATTACGGCTAAAGCAAGCAAGGCTCTTGGATTTATAATGCGGCTTTCAACTAACTTCAAACAGGCAAAAACCTTTAAAATCTTGTACTGCACCTATGTCAGAAGTAACTTAGAGTATGCATCACAGGTGTGGAACCCTAGATATACGGTATACATTGATCGCATCGAACGTATACAAAAAAGGTTCATGAGGTATTTAAGTTATCGTGTTAGGTATCCCTTACAAAACTATAAGGAAGGTTGCCGCCAGTTTCACATTCTACCATTAATAAACCGGCGTGAAATTTGTGATTTATTATTCCTCCTAAGAATTGCCACCAGCCAAATTGATTGTCCTCAATTATTGGAAAAATTAAAATTTTATGTTCCGAATCGTTCCCGTCGCTTCAATCCGACTTTCAGTAACACCACGGTGTCTACCAATTACCGACAGAATTCGTATCTATGGCGTGCTTGCAACAACTTTAACCACGTATCGAATAATTTGGACATTGATATATTTAATACAAGCATTAATAAGGCGAGAAATATTCTAAGTTGTACCTTTTTTGATGTCTAAGAGTTTAGGTATAATATAATTTCACAGTGTAATTGTTATTAAACATCTTTGTATATATACAGTTTAGTACGTTTGATTAGGCGTAGATAATATGTTAATGTACCTACTTTAGTTTGCTACTTTGTATTAGCGTAAATATTATTAAGTTATTTCTATCAGTGGAAACTTGTAAAAGGCCTTTTACTGCTCATTCTATTGTTATACCTTTAAATTGTGCTGTAAGTTTTCCTAAAATAAAATAAATAAAATAAATAAAATAGCTTAGGTTTTTGTTTTACTATAAATACCTTTCATACTCGAACACACGTCGATTGTTGGACAATACTTATGCTCTAATGTATTTTAATATCCTAATCATAACTCATAACAAGACATTATGATAACAGGCCTATTCATTATTTGAAGTACACCCTTATCTTATCATTATCACTTATCTACCAAACTTATAATAATATAGAGGTATTTCACCTCCACTCATCTCTAGCACTCTCTCTGGCTGTGGATAGACATCAAATTATTAAAAAAAGCCTCTACTACGATATTTTCAACCGTAGCATATAATAATGATAACTATTTTTGGACGGCTGAATTAATTTTGATGATGAAGCTGAACACACTTTATTTCATGACCGTAAAAAAATACGTACAAACCGAACCACTACCATTTTCAATTTATAAACTGCGTACATATCTTGTGAGAGCGACCACCGTACAATGCTCCTAGTTATTGAATTAACACCAGTTATCACGTAATTGGTAGATTTGAGCTGTAAATTAAACGCCAGATGCGGCCGCGTGGGTCCATGCGTTATTTATGGAATAAATTTACACCTAACTCTTAAATCGTGAGCAAAATGAGCTAGATTTGAACTGGAAGTTTTGATTTGGGTGTATTCTTGTGTTTTTGTACTTACTGAAATGTTTTGTCGTTAAACGCACGTGCCGCCAAAAATAAATATATAAATAAGTTTCCTATTTTTTGTGTGTTTCATCGTGATTGTGAGTGTTTAGCGGAAATAATTAATCGTATTTCCTTGTAGTTTAGCGACCTAGTAACGTTTAATAAAGGGTGAACCAAATTTGACTTTCCTATATTATGTATAGGACGAACAAAAAATTGTCACATGGAAAATGAAATCTTACCAATTGATCCTAAACTCGAATTTCGATGTACAATTTTACGTTTTGACAAAGCTAAATCTAACATTGGTGCCTCCAGCATCTCCACCTTTGTTTGCATCGTCCGTCAACGCTAACTTCGCCACATCCCGGTCCACCACACCCGGCACACGTCTCCGAGACTGCTTCTCATGAGCGGAGTCCAAGTGGAACCCGGTTAATGGTGCGCGACGGCCGTTGCCTCCGCTTTCCTACGGCGCTTGCATATTGCATAGATCACGGTCTTACACTGTAGGAGCGACGTGACTTGACCATTGCGAGAAGACAAGATTTAGGTCCCAGGGGGTGTAAGGTGTCAGCTGCGAAATGCCATTGGTGCGAGTTGTTTCGCTCGGTTGCCATTCGTGTATTGTGACCACGAGCACCTAATCCTCTCTTATCATTCGTTCATAAAATATGCAACACGGGCAGTTGGACCGAATTGTGTTCTTCTTACATGATTATAGTATTGTAGCTACTTTTTATACGATGTGTTGTAGGATATGTGCTCAGTTGGAAGGGCGTAAGTTGATCGCGAGGGCTTTTGGACTAGGTTTGAATCTTACTACTTACATGTTTAATTTACTATGGCGAAATATTTAATTATGGTGAAATCAAAATTTATAACTATCTTAGTACGTCGGCGTCGTCAGTAGGTAGGTATTATTTGTTAAGTGAAACGAAATATTCAAAATAAGGTATTTACACAGAAACTATATCCGAGAATCAATTAACCGTGGTAGTTTAATTAGTTTAACTTTCATCGGCAGATAGCGGGAGTGTCAACAGTTCAGTCAATATTTGCCAATCAGGTCCAATATCTGTGTTTACTCTATACCAGAGTGCTCAGGGACTGTTAATTAGTATATTTTATCAATGACCATCAAAGGTAAGCGTTCAACTACGGTATAGTACGCAAAGGACGCATCGCATTCAGTATAGAAATTCACTCAAGTGCGTCCACTTCTTATCGATTGCCGGCGCCGTTTCTGCATATATTGATGAAAGTCCGTTTGGTGCGATACGAACGATACCGATACGTGGACGCTTACCTCAAGTGCTCACATCACATAATACGTGTATCGATCTGAGTCGTGAGCACAAGTTTCGATCCTCCGTTAACGTTGCGTATCGTCAACTGTCACTGTCAAAATGTAATGGAAAAAACAAATGCCACTTTTGAAACTAACAAATTTGCCTTACATTTTGACAGTGATATTTGTCGATACGCAACGTAAATTGTGGAGGTTTCGAATCCTGTGCTCGCGGCTCTGACAGATGTTTGAGAGATCGTTTAGGGATTGCCGATTGCTATATGGTATAGATAGGGTAGCAGAACGTCCCATGGTCCACGCTACGTTTGCCGTTTCGTGGCTTCCACTGTCGATCCCCAATTCATGTCGGTTCTTCGGTAGATAACTAAATTAATCAAATTTATGTAATTTTAACCCTTTTTTGTCTCGCACATCCTAAAACTGTGACTGTATGATTCAACGTCACTAAATGTGGGCATGATTCACCATCAGTACAGTATACAGTAGGTATCTACCACAGGAAGTAACAAGTCCAATTAATTTCCACGTAATCTTTTATTAATGTCATGTCTATATCTTGTTGATTAATCTTTGTTCGCGATGCTGCTGATGTAGATTTGAATGATTTTTTAAATTAAGTTTTCAATGAAAGTAGTTTTTTTTAATTTCATTTGTATTAAAAGTAGAGACCTAAATACAATTACAATGGAAGTACTTAGCTACCTACCTTATACGCACAGGCGTAAAATCCAACAAGAAATATTTCCTATGAATCATTCTTCAATGATCAGGTGCAAACAAGTAAGTATCTAATAAAAACGTTTGTATACTTGTTAATACATAATAACTTTATAAAGTATGGTTTGTGAAGCGCAATTTATTCTTTTGTTTGTGAAGTAACTTACTCAGTTCCTTTCCCTAATACAAGTTTGTAGGTTTGTTCATACGGGTACCCTTTTATTTCCCTTGCCAAGCCTTAAACCCGGTACCTTCCCATAAATAAATCAATCGTTGGTCGCACATTCGACGAACATGCAATACATGGCGAACATTGAACCATAACAAGCTAACTAGGCCATCGGCTGTAGGGCCGGCACTGCTATTAACTCATTTCGCAATAGGAAGGAACAATGCTAAATGATAGACTGCCTGTAGGCTGGTACTCTGTGCCGTGCCGCCTCCTTTGAACATAGGATAGGCTAATGGGTAATGGTAATCTAGCTAGGGATGTGCTGTTACGGTATAGTATCGATCTCATGTTGCATCGGTCTTTGTTCTGCGTGTAAAGAGTCTTTAGCATAATATTTATCATGGTAATGGGAATACTTTACTTTTAGGTTTAAAATAATAGTAACTAAAACTTAAAGGTTCGTCATAAATATAGTAACGTATAACTCTGTCGATTAAAATTCTAACCCATGTCTCTTCCTTAAAATTGCGGGACCTGTAATACTTTGAACCGACTTTTAACTACAAAAGTGATATTAAGTAATTTTTGTTGATGATGCAATCTCAAAGTTGCCTTTATCACCAACAGTTGCATCAAATCGGTGACATACAGCTTGGATGATAAATCGTATCCTCTCGGGAAGCAGTCACCAGAGTCACCACAAACGTTGCCATAAACCTACACCATCACACCGCAAACCATCCATAATCCCAGTTTCATTAATAGACGTCAGTGCAATTACGTCGTCGTAATATACACTAATAAACTGAATGAACTAGTACATAAACTAAACTGGGCTGGGTATTTGCAGACTCGTTTATAGCGCTTTGTAGAGATTCTAAATTGGTTCTTGTTCCAGATTTACAGGACATAAAGGAACTTTATCTCACAGTCAATAAATAAGTAATAATATACACCTAACGCAAATTTGACTGGCCTGTTCTTTCACCAGGTTGATAACCCTTAATCATGACATAGCTCAATAGACTTCATAGATTTCCATTTAAAATTCATGGTTGAGGTTCACCAATTCTGAACAGCCAGCTAATGGGAGACCATTACACGGGATTGTCTTACTTGCAATAACAACCTGCATCCTGACATTGTTTAAAAATATTCAGCAATAGGCCTCGGGCTACACTGTGTTTCGTACTCGTTGGGTTGGGTACGACCTATTAGAGTATTCGCCGACGATAATTAGCTCATTCTTTTAAAAACATTTCGATTACACTAGCTCCGATTCTGAAACTAGGACTGCGGTAGCCTCATTCTATTTTGATCAAGTAAAGTACAGCCTGGATCTCTATCTTAGAATACTACAAAGGAGCCATAGAGATGATTTTGAGACCAATTAGGCCAAACAAATTATAGAAATGCCCGACCAGAATTTCAAGTTTCCTTTTCAATTGGATAATGATACCGAAATGGCCTCTTCCCTTTTTTGTCCATTTCTCCCAAATTACTCGTGAAACGATTCTAAGAAAAGAGACTACCTTAAAAAGGGTTCCCATTGTTAAAACCTCTACTGTTGGGACTCTTTCCTTAATCAGCACAGTCTTTGATGAGACGGGAATCGTGGGTATGGGTAGGACAATAGCCAGCAGTAGGATAACTATATACAAGGTAAAGGCTATACAGAGAGGGAACGCTGCCAGCCTCCTCGGAACCATCCCGGGCGACGGCAGCGAACTAAAAGAAATATTCTACCTTTGATAAACTCCTGTTTATTAAGGGTAGAATATTTCCAGGCCCTAAAAGTATTTTATATTATTAGGTATTTTATTTTTATTCGTAAAATATATAAATAGTTTAGTATAAGCAGATAAGGTATATTTAGTCTTCTATTTTATAAAGTTAATATATAGATTTCGATTATAAGGTAAAATTACATAAATATATGCCTCACGTTCAGGTACCTATTAGTACAGTTAACTGCACAAATAAAAATTATTGTACCTAGGAATGTATTTACTTCTAAACTTTATAACCCTTTAACTGACTTGATAAATAAAAAGTCGGCATTCTTTTGTTTGAAAGTTAAACATAGTTGGGTCGTAAATTAGCCGTCCAAAGTTTTGGCCGCGGCATAAATATAACATGTTGATTAACATTCAGGTCGCTTACTGGTGATCCTTTGAGTGAGGACGAGCCAGATATGGTACTTTGAGGGTCGCTATTGGATTACGAGTCATATTTCCTCAGGGAATAAGAAGCTACGCTTCAGAGAGAACTGGACAAAGACGTCTCAATGACCACTAGTCCCACACAATAGATTGAGTTAACAGCGAAAATAATGCAATGTCTGTTCAGGAGATGGGTTTTCAAAGCAAGTTTTTTATTGTTATAATTGAAGATATTTACATAAATATATTGTGTGTAAATGTTTTGTGTGACGCTCCTTAAACATAGAAGTTGATGATTGCTGGCTGATGATGATAAAAATTAAAATCAAAACTACTAAAGCGAATTGGAAAAATATTTCACTATAATATAATAATATTATCTTATGCTACGTAGACTACGTAGTAGAAACCTCTTTAACTGCGAAGCTTGCGCGTAAAGCTCTTATTTTATCATTAGTTCGTATAACATTTATTTGGGGCATATAAGGATACATCAATATTCGATTCACCAATAGATAAAAAATGAAACGTTCGTTGAACGAAACATTCTGTGAGCTAACAGTTAATGAATCTGGTCAACTGGCAGTGAATAACACCAACCCGCACTATGGCGCCGATCCGTGTCCATAGCCCATAGCTCTGATGATGTACCTAACCTGCTCCCCTCTCCCCCCAGGTGGTCCCCCGTCTCCTCGGCTCGCTGGTGGGCAGCGGCATGAGCCCCACGCAGCACCTGGAGCAGCAGCAGGCGCTGGTGAAGCAGTTCGCAGAGATCCTCGAGTTCGTGCTCAAGTTCGACGAGTATAAGGTGCGTGTTGTGTTGTGAGGGACTGTGGGTGTATGTTATGAGTATAGCGCGGGTGTTAAAATTTACTGCATAGGTATTGATGATTGCCTACGAAGCATCACTGATAAGCTACTTTAAAGGCGGTGGATAAGAATTATATACCCAGTTGAACTTGTCGCACAATATCAGGAATGTGTATTAATTTCACCTTCAATGAAAGGTAGTGTATAGTTGGCTACGTACACTCTTACCTATAGGCAGAGGATAGCGACTGCTGTGTCTGGGGATTCTATTCTATCATTGCATCAGTGCAAAACACAAAATATAATAGCAATCATATAGCAATGTAATGTTGTTGCTATCGCCAAATAGTTTCAATAACGAATACCAAGCCTATTTATGGACTTCTTTTTCAACTTTTCCACACATCAGCACCTTGTCTTCACTGTGATCAGCACCCCATACAAGGACGGCATTAAACTGCCAAAATTCAAATAGCTTTCAAACTAGCATCAGCGGTGAATACTAACTAACACTCAGGACTTTCTTGACCGACATTTCATCACGTCAAAGGAAGGAATTGCCAATTAGGATAGTATTTTGGTACCAACAGGATATTATGGCTGGGAGACACATTATGTGGTTAGGTAGGTACATATATCATTATGTTACTGATGGGTGGTCTGAAAGTAGTGAAAACCCGTAATACATATATATTTTTCTTAGGGTGCCATCTCCTATCGGAGCTCGGCATAATTTTGTATGATTTTTATCTCTTGATTTCCATATAATCAGTCTTTTAGATTCTGGACTCAATACACCGTCCCTTTTCGACAGGGTATTTGACCTAATTCTTGAGATTTAATGCATATCAAATTTCATAATCTACATCATGTGTGTTAAATATGTAAATGTATATTAACTTGCACGCTGGCCAACCTTCTATAAATACGTTATCTAATAACATTAAATCCGTTGGTAATGCATGGTATGACCTGGAATCAAAAGCATTTGGCTCAAATGCTCCAGATTTAATCCTGGATCTATGTATAGGTATATTCATTTGCATAAATGTTATATGAAACAGCAAAAAATCTGCATAAAAATTCCCTATAAAATCGGGACTCTTACACGATGATGAATTTAAAGCTGACTTATCTGGTGTTAGTTTTATTATTGTGACTGAAAAAGTGTTCAACATAAAAGCACTATCATTCATTGCCAAGTTATACATAAATGTTTAGCAAAAGTTTACAGTTAATCACATGTAAATATAGATATTATAAATTATCTCGCTTGTTCGCTACGCACTAATAAGTCTAAACCTTCACCAGAAGTAACTGTAGGTAACGCTCATAAAATTGCATAATTAATTAGTAATATGTACGTATAAAACACTCATACTTTGTAACAGATTCATAAAAAGGATTTTTACTTTCTTCTCCATAAGCAATTTCATGCGACAAATTAGTTTTCAGCAAATCTTTGAAACATTTCCAGGAAATTAATAAATCCGCTTCATACCTCTTTAGGTGACTTTCCTTTGTGGAAATTACTAGCTGATCCCGCGAGCTTCGCTTCGCTTCGCCTTAAAAAGTTTTCCTGTGGGAATTCCGGGATAAAAAGTAGCCTTCGTTCTTTCTCAGGGTCTAGACCATATGTATACAAAATTTCATTCAAATCTGTTCAGTAGTTTTGGCGTGAAAGAGTAACAGACAGACATAGTTACTTTCGCATTTATAATATTAGTTAGGATTATTTATACCTACAGTGTCTAAACTTTACTTGTCTCAATAAGCGTGAGTGTAAACTATCCTCGCAAGTAACACACACAATATTTATTACGTATGTCTATTACATTATTCCAGCCCACAATCATCCCACTTCATAAGACGAAGTGTTTATTTATACTTACAGTCGCTGACATCACACTCTCACATCATTGGTTCATTCACAGCTGCCGAAACTATTTTGTAAATATTTTTGCAATAATAATATATACCTACCGAAGATGAGTGCTGAGGTAAACGAATGGAGGTTTATGAAGGGAGACCACGAACAAGCAAGCGTAGCGTGGGATGCCCTCTGGCCCGCTGAACCAACGACATTAGATAGGTAGCCGGTAATAGCTAGATGAGGAAGGGTCCTTGGGAGAAACCTAATTCCAGCAGACGATGATCAAAATGATGTTATAAAAAAAACATACATTCCGAGATTTGTATTCTCAAATACGTTTGCTTTGGAATCCTATATTCCCCAAGTGATAACTGATAACTGTTTATGCAAAGCAAGTAAAGTAACTGAACCCCTTTCGCAACAATATCTGTCAATATTTACGAAACACCTCGAGGTACAGTGGCCGCCATCTCTGCATTACATTCCACTCAAAATCAGCTCTTACGACGCACGAATTGAGAACGGTAGCGCCCAAATCCTTACTCTTAGATTGTCCCCTAATGTTACATTGTACCATCAGGGAAATCCAAGCCTTAATTCAAATCAATTTCCCGTGCGCAACTCTTCGTGCGTGCGTGCGTGTGTTTGTATTGAACACGCAAGCGGACTGCAAGCGACTCTGAGCTCTAAGAATATCGGGCAATTCCCTGACAGTACTTACAGCATGTACTATCATTGTTTTGACTCTCGCTGTTAGCCTGTTAGTAACTTCACTACGGAAGCGTCCGATTGAGAGGTCGGGTTAAACGGCTGAAGGGGTCTTTGAATCAAAATGTTCTGACAATGTCCTTCATGTTCTGTCATGGCCTCTTCACCTTGATTTTCTAGAAAGTAATTCGAAAAAGCCGATTGAATATTATGTAACTATCTATGTGGATCACATATATAATATGTACATTAAGAGTGTAATACTGAGAATCACCAGGGCTATTCAAAAGTTAAGCCCTTATATTTTAAAATGATCAATAGTGCTATTCCGATTCGATTATGTACAAATTAACCTGCAGGAGCCTTAGTTTTTTTTCTAGCGTTTCCAATATTTTCAGTAAAAAGAATCGACAAATGCGCTTTTACTATTTCAATACCGTAAGTCATAGTGTACCGCTGCCATTGCATATCAAGTTTTCGATTGAAATGAAATCAATGAATTCTGCATAATATCCCGTGACCTCTGTGTCATTGTCCCTCGCTACGCCTACAGAGCTATTGATAGTCGGCGGAGCCCTATTCTGGAGACCTGAACGGTTTACAAGAGACTTAGCATCGCTTAACCGTGACCAGTTAGACAGAGGATGAAAGAAACAGAATTGAAATTGAAACGGAATGAATGAGAATTGAATAACATTCTAGGTACTGAATAACATCCTCAATAAACGTAATATAAATACTGAAAGGTATACATGAAATGGATTTTACATTTCGGATATGAATAAAAGCAGTGCTTTCAGTTAACACCGAATCACCATAGTTCGCGAGTCAGAATCAGGGCATCGTTTATCGAAGTCGCGATATGCTAAAACGAAATGTCGATCATAAACATTCAAGTTTATTAGACCCTTTAACCGAAGCTTCCTTTGTAGCGATCTTCGTGAATGCTGTGCTCAAATAAACAAGTGCTTTTCATAAAGCGTTTTCTAAACTGCACTCTTCTGCGCTTCGTTTAAATGTATGTGTCTGGAACTTTTTAACTTTCTTTGTCGTTCTGTTCGATTTTCTCGCCGAGTGCATTTGCAAAGAATGCTTTGCCCAAATATAAAAGTGATTCACACAAGTGACATCCGCACGAAGACGAAATTAGAGACACAGTCAGGTTGGTTCAGGGAAGTGGCTCCATCTGTAAATAAATCGTATAGTACTGGATTAGTGTTTTTTTTCCTCAGTGGTACTGATTACAGAGTGTTTAAAAATATAGTTAGATTCGTAAGCCGAAAGGGGGCCAGGGTGAAATTCCAAGACGTAAAATAGAAGTTGTTCAGATTGACTAGGTAAATTCTTTGCCTTTCGGCTAACTACCTACCACTTTTGCAACACTCTGTATACTCTGTAAATTTCTGTTGAACCTTACCGATACAGTGCATTATTCATCGAATCAACAATCAAATAGATAGGTAATTATAATGGAAAGTCGGCCTTGGCCCGACCTCAGAATAAGGCACTCCTCCAGTGAATCATTCGATTTGCCTAATTCCTAATTTACCGCTTCTAAGTAGGATTTACGAAATCGTCAATAATTCCACAATACCAAGCTTTTCGCTGTGTGATTTTGGTCAATTTATTTTTACATTTTAACATAATATTTGAAGATACTAATACAGAACAGTACAACAACAAATGTTTAAAATGTAATGTACCTATACAGGGTGTTAACTAGAATGCGTTTGAGCGGGAAATGGGGGTTAGTATTAGTCTAACCAAGCACGTTTCTAAGAAAAAAAACATCAGATTCTCGAATATTTATGTTTAAAGTCTAAAGTAAAGTGGAAAGTTTTACCTTAATCAAAAACATGGTCACCCTACACAAACACATAACCAATGAGACATTCGATTGCAAAAGAACACACACTCTAAATTTGTTATCAACTTCACTTTACATAATTTATTTGATGTAACTATTATTGCAATTAATTACACAGTAGGTAATAACAATTATTAAATAAAATTGAAATTATTCATGGTGATTAAGTAATTAATTACATACTAATCAACAATTAAACAGCTGATGTGCATAAAGTTTCATAGATCGTACAGAATATAATTTATGACTTTCTAGGAGCTCAGAACAATAATTAAACCTTTTTACTCAGAATAAGGTAAGCGTTTAGTATTCACCCTTGATACTCACCACGTTTTATTTTTCTTTTATTACCTAAAGATGCGTACAGACCGGCCCAACGAACGCCCACCGATGGACATTTATCATACATAATACAGGGGCAGATTGAGCAACGAAGGTCAACAAAACCTGTTCGTTGGCGTTCGTTTGGCCGGTCTGTACGCAGCTAAAGATAAAAGACCACAATGCATAACAGGATGATAACAGGGTCTACTTCAATTACGAATTGGTTTACTTACACTCGCTCATCTCGATTTGTGTTGTGTACTTGCGATTGAGACGTCTTTGATGACGAATAGTACGGAAATCCTCATAATAAGTATGGCCTCACTTTGAATACCAGTAGAATAATAACAATCTCGCGTATCATAACCATCGAGTATTTATGATAGTCATTACCTTCTCTGTGGATCTAGTCTGTCAGTCAGTCATTGTTGTTTACTTGTTTACAATCATTTTTTACAATTATTACCTAAAAGGGAAAAGGTACCTACAATTCTATCTTTTGATTACCAAGCCTTGTTCCTCATCTCGTTTTATGTTGTGCTGTGCTGGGAATACATGTGACCTATGTTATGAAGCATAAAATGAAACTGTTCTGTATTCATAAAAGATAATTATTGTGTATCAATAAAGTGATACTTATGGAGTAAAATGAAATGTCTACAATGGATTGGGTACTTTGAGTACCCAAAATCTCGGTAGGTACCTTGACGATGTGGCTCCAAGTGTGGTGCTGATGCACGCATACTTTTTTTATTGACCTTGGCTTTGATTTTTAGTGTTTAATGCATGCAAACCTCTGTATGTATGTTCTCTAAACATATTATGTTATGGCTTTTTTTTTCAAATAGGCTATTGCAATAAACACAGTTTAATGGTTGTATAATGTAGGTAGACGTAGACCACCTATTTATTCGTGTAGCCACAAGCCGCAATGCGCCCGCAGACGCGAATACCCTGCAGTTGACAGCCGAGTGGTGACATCTGCAGATATATAGTGCCACAAACTTATCTGTTCCGGTGAGAGTGAACTAAATTGATCCATATCTCATTACTTACTAATTAATTGTATATTGATATAGATTAGATGGGTTTATTAAAACCTCAAGGGCAAATAACCACTACGGGCAAACTTAAAATCTTATAAAATTAAGAAATATTAGACATTTACTTGAACTGTCACCGGAACAGATAAGTTTGTGGCACTATACCTCGATGATATCATCATTATTATGTATAGGTAATCGGAGATATTACTGGTACAGATTGAGAAACGGTTTCTACCAAGGAAATGGCTTTAATTTTATTGAAAGCCTTAGTTTTCATCGTGCATACTTTTTTATGGTAAAATATTCACAGAAATGCAAACTGTAACATCACATTCTACTTTAAGTTTTACTACCTATGTAGGAACTTACCTATAATGGTAACTGTTTCCGCAATTACTTTATTAATTGGTAATTATTTCTATTACTCGTTAGAAGATAAATACATTGCATTTTTTTTATTACAGTCGTGTTTTTTCAGTTTAAATAAATAAATGACTAAAACAACATTGTAGTTAACTACTAAAAATTAAAGGTGTTCTTCACCTATATGTGTTTTGTGTATGTCCTCTAGAGCCTTTCATTTTACTCTGGAATTACTTCATTATTGATTAAAATCCTGCTAATTTATTAATTTATCGGCCTGTTTCAAAATAGCTTAACCTCTGGTTTACCAAAGTAGATTTTTCCCTGTGGAATGTTCGAGCAACATTCCTCACTTGGTATTCGTAATTCTTGCGGCTTCAATCGCTTTGGAATTTTCTCAGCGTAGTTATGTTATGAATTCGCGAATAATGTCGGTTTGTTCATTGAAGACGTTTCAGGCATGTCAGCTCTTTCACTCCATTGTATCATACTTGGAGCACATTTTTGCATGTACTTACACTTGCCATTCCAGACAATCACAGTCAGATACAGAAAACTAAAGTATCATGCATTTTAGGAATAGGAATCTATTTCATAACGTAATTCCATCATATCTAATAACAAAGCTATATTTATGTCCAATTACCTTCCTACCCAGGTATTTATCCAGTAATGGACGATAATGGACTGTATCGCTCGAAATGCTTAAGCATTTTGCACATTGCCTAAAACCAAGTAAAAGTTACGATCTACTGTCCGGGCTAGCTTGACAAAAATAAAACGGACAAGAGCTTTTATCGGTACGATTATAATACTTACAACAAGGTTTTTTACTTATTTAGTGAAAAGTTGCAAAAAATGTACATTGGCCCTAATGGTTCTGATGACGAGAAATTTGGCTAGAACTATTTTATTCATAGTATAGCAGCGCCCTCTGAATATCGGTTTCGTAAGCTACAGTAGCGCTCTCTAACCAGCGTCCCCCGCCCTTCCAGATGAAGGTCAGCCTCAGGGGCCTCTTGCTTTAGCCGAATTCTTTGTACATCTCTCTTGCTCCAACATACATACGCATACAACATGTTTCTCTATCTCGCTGTTCCAGATGAAGATCCCCGCCATCCAGAACGACTTCAGCTACTACCGGCGCAGCGTGTCGCGCGGGGGGCTGATCAGCGCGGACCCGCCGCCCGGGGAGCCCCCGCTGAGCGCAGAGACTGCTAATAGGATGTCGCTGTTCTATGCGCAGGCTACGCCGATGCTTAAGGTGAGGTGGTGAGGAATTAAGCCTTGTATCCACCTGATCATACTCAGGCGAATGAGCGGCTCATTTGATATTTATTTAGAAGATAATAATATAGCTCAGGCGTCTCCACTTGAGCTTCTCGGCCAAATGAGCCGCTCATTCGCCTGAGTATGCTCAAGTGGATACAAGGCTTTAGAAGGAGTTATCAAAGAGAGGGATAGGAAGGGGAGCTCTGAAGGTTTTGAAGACGGTTAAGCAAACTATGACTAGCAAGCTCAATGTTGATAGTAATACTAGGGTTTTTGCCATTAGTAATAGATGAAGGCTTTGTAAGGCTAATAATAATAAAAATAAATAAATACCGACCAACGTTTTCCTCGACATCGCGACTGTGCCATAGCGCATAGCGTCATCAGTCGTCAGCCACGCGCGACTCACGAGCCTTATAGATGATGCATAGAAAGGCACTTACCTTTGGACGCCATATTCCTACAACTCCAACCCCGCAGGTGCTGAGCGAGGCCACATCCCAGTTCGTGAGCGACAACCAGCAGGACCTGGAGAACACCACCGAGACGCTCAGCACCATGGCCAAAGTCTGCCTCAGGATGCTCGAGAACCCGTGAGTATTGCGCATCTAGACTATTTATTTATTTATTTAATTCTTTATTGCACAAATATATAATAAATGCCCAAAATATGGGCTTAATGCTAAGAGCATTTTCTACCAGCCAACCTAAAGGATGTACAGGAAAACAGGTACGATTTGCAAAAAAAAAGTATGTTAGATGAAGGAACTAAAAACTAGACTTAGATAAGATACTTTTAGGGCCCCTTGAGTGCACAAAAGCGGCGGTCGTAGCCGAGTGAAATATAAGCTGCTCCAAATAGTTACTGACTCTATTCTGACTGGCCAATCCTTTCATCGCGGTGCTAGTGCCATATTTGTGTCTATTGCGAATATTGAATCCACTGTTATCAAGTTATTATTTGTTTCAATGCATTCCACAACAGCGGTCACTACTTGCAAATGTTCTTTTTTAGGAGATCAAAGTTATAAACTTTATTTAATTAGACACTGCCTTCTACAGTACCATATTATATAGAATACCAGCGAAATACACTCTCATCTGATCTGACCACAATAATCATACCTAAACGATACACATAAACTATGATCCTATAACCATTACGCATGAGTTACTCAAACATATTCGCTAGCCAGTCATACGAGCCCCATTTACAAGAATACAATCCGGCCTCACACTTCAATCATTCTTCTACGCTCTGCACTAACAAGCCGGCAGACACACGATATCTCGGTAACTCAATATGATACTGTACTGTCGGAGACATGTAGCGTGATGATTGCTATACGGTTATGGTATTAATAGCACAGGAATAAGGGCTAGAGAATTTAGAGTTGGTATGACAACATTGGCTTACTTTGTTGCATTAGCTTTGCTAGGGTGGTTATGATTGTGTACCTATAGTGATTATATGTATAATTATTGTTATGACCTAGAATCTATGCCCTGATCCTAGCATTAGGTAGCTAGGTACAATCATGTCGAAATTGAATCTTATCACTCAAACTAGGATAGAAGTAGAAATGAGTCGGTTTGACAAAATTTGGAATTACACAATATACTTACCTACAATTTGGCAACCTCTGTGCAGGACAAAACGTTTACTCAGATCATCTTTCTTTTAGGGGTCGGGTTTGCTTACCGACATGATGACACTTTATTTATTTTCTTAGAATGCTTTAGTCCAAACAAATTGCTACATTGAATCTCTAAAACACTTAAAAGCCCAATACACTAAGTGCCTATAGTTAGGATTACTTAGTCTCAGTGAAAGCTAAACTGGTTTAAGCCTAGACTACATTTGCGTACCTACCCACCTCTGTGCATCGGAATGCTTTTAGCCGATAAGCTCCGTGAGTAATTGTTACTAGCGCCGCGACAAATAGTCAAGGAGTAGGAGTTTACTTGTGTTAAAGATGCTAAAGACTTTCTTATCGTTCTAGTAGGCACCAAGTAAAATATTCGTATAAGCTGCAGTTAGCTTCTTAAGTTGGCCATCGAGCGTAAAAGAATTTGGGGTATCCCGCTGCTACCCAATATTAGCACTAGAATTTCCATCTATATCTATACTATGAACTATGAGTGACCTAGCTAGGTTGCCTATAAGACTTTTGAAAGGGATCTGAGAACTTTTTCCAGTGACTTCTGTTTCATAGGAGAGTCCTGTGTCTAATAACGAAATTTATGCTACAAAATTATCATGTAGAGCTAAATACAGAGAGGGAATGTTACAAATGACACATGTATAATTGATAAAGCAGACAATTTAATCCAACACCTACTATCGTACATACAAGGGCACATTGTAACTGCAAACAGGCTGTGATTGCCCATTTCCTAACTGAGCGAATGTACATTATGTATGTACGTACGGTGGCCTGCGCCTAAAAGTATACAGGCGGAGTTTTTAAAATAGCGATCTCAAGCTCACATGCTGCTCGGGCACATCCACATAAACACCACTGCTACACACATCACACACAACACGTCCCCGGATTTATAACAGATGTAGCTGGTCCCTTCATCATCAGGGATCGCTATTTTAAAAACTCCGCCTGTATACTTTTAGGCGCAGGCCACCGTACATACATAATAATATACAATGTAAAATTGTACATACATAAACAATCGATGACGACAGAACAGACGTACCATAACAATAGAAGACTCTGTTTGAATGTCAATTTTCTATTTGATAAGCGTCGCGTTTGATGACTTTGCGTTGATTATTTGCTATAAAGATATTAATCATCATCATCACACTAACATCAGCCAATAATCGGACACAATGTTTCACCCAAATAGCACCATAACAGTCAAAATAAAATCAATTTGATGTAAAAGAGATTTATGGCTGTTTTTCTGTAAGACTTGGTCTCATTTTTATACATTGTAATAACTATGAATATTTTTATAGCTGCTATAAATTCACATTTTTAATATGAACGGGAACTGGTGACCCGATAACGCTGAGCAATTTTTACTATCACAATCTTTATTAAATACCTACCAAGCCTCTAACTACCTACACTATCTACAAACGTGGTCTTCATGAATGTATATTTTGCCTTTTTCCTTTACAGGATTGTTCAAAGTAGCCCTTTTGCACACCCTGTATAAATCTTATAACTTCATTAAGGATCACAGTACAGACTACACATTAAAGCGAGAAAAATGCAATAACGTTTAGCAAACCCAATTTCAGGACGAGGACGAATCATGACTTCGATCCAATATGTTAGTTTGAATTCTTCAATATGAGGCCCAAGTTTATACTTCTAAAACTTTTTACTATCAATTTTATAAAAGTAAATAACATCCTCCAAAAAACATATGTTCCCTAGATCACGAAGCAACCTACATGCGCGGGCGCACGTTAACTGCGCTGTAAATCCAGTTACTCTGTAATTTCGTAAACGCCATGTGTCGTTAGAATGTGAATCTGTTTGTTTGTTTTGTTCTACTTGAATTTGGGTTACGAGGGGACTGGATCTGGGACTAGCTTATGTTTTTAGGTGGTTGCGGAAGATTTTTAATGACTGACTAAATGTAAATAGAGAATTAGATAAAGCATACATTTGATAAATCAATGCAAATAAAGTAAAAGTAGGTTTCTACTTGCTTGCAATAAAGTTAAAACAAACATAAATAAGATAAAACTATATTCATTATCTACTACGGGCAAACATCCAGTGTTCAGGCCATTACGTTACAGCATTATGGTAGATATTTTGTACCATAACATTTCTGAACATCATCAGCCAACAATCGTCTACTTCTGGAAACTTCGGTCTCTACCAAGGAGCACCACAACATTCTATCCTTTTCCGCATCCAACTTCTACCGGCTATCTATCTAACGTGGTCTTCTGGTTTACATAATTAGATGATAGATCTTCTTAAAGCTCTTAACTCAGCATAAGGCTACCTGTCCATCAGAGCGGAGCGGGATAGTAGGGCGCTTAATCTCTACTAAACATTCAGCCTATGCCTACTCTAGTGAATAGCCCGCCTAATGCAATGACTGGACCATTTACCTTTACGCTGCTTCTAATCATACCCTATTCTCACTTCCCCAGTAAACTCGTCGCCCAGTTCAGCCGCGAGGAAACCTCCCTACTAGTCCTGCGCGTGATGGTGGGGCTCATCATCCTGTACGACTGGGTGCACCCGGCCGGCGCGTTCTGCCGCGCCTCCTCCGTGGACGTGAAGGGCTGCGTCAAGTTCCTGCAGCAGCAGCCGCCGGCCAAGGCGGAGCCGCTGCTCAACGCGCTCAGGTAGGGGCGGGGGGCGTTGGGGGCTGGTCGAGTCTTTATAGAGGTCTCATGTGGCTGGGTGTGCTGGTCGAGTGTGTAAATAGGTGTCTTAATGACGATGCAGCTACTGCACAAGTATGTATAATATAAGCTGGTTGATACTTAAGGATAGATTGATCTGGAGTTTAGACACATCCGTAAGATTCTATTTTTGCCAGGATTCTTTAGCGGGTCAAGTGTCTAGGTCTCTGGATGGCAACACAACTATTCTGGGACAAACTTCGAAATACTCTGGAGGTTTCTCAGGTAAGAATCTGAGCTGGTAGATAAAGGTAGCTTTCGATTTCAGACACATCCCTAAGGAATCTTATGGATTCGACAGATTCCACTTTCGTCAGGTTCCATGTTAGCTTTCCTCGCCAGTGGCACTGATTTTCTGATAGAGAACCCTACAATCCTCCTAAATATCTAGTGGTAGGTCTAGAATCCCTTAGTATACCCAATCCAGTCACTCGGATCCCTCTCTCCCGGTCCTCCTTGTGACGGTGGGGCTGATCATCCTGTACGACTGGGTGCACCCGGCCGGCGCGTTCTGCCGCGCCTTCTCCGTGGACGTGAAGGGCTGCGTCAAGTTCCTGCAGCAGCAGCCGCCGGCCAAGGCGGAGCCGCTGCTCAACGCGCTCAGGTAGGGGCGGGGGGGCTGGTCGAGTGTGTATGTAGGTCTTATGTGGCTGGAGAGCTGGTCTAGTGTCTTAATATGTCTCTGAATGACAAAACGACCAGACGCATCTAATGCCCAGGTATTAATATGCATTTGAACTGGTAGATATAGGTTGCTTTGGATTTTAGACACATTCTTCTTGGATTCTTTAGCGGGTCAAGTGTCTAGGTCTCTGAATGGCAACGCAACTACCCTGGGACATATTTGAACGGGTAGATATAGGTTGCTTTGGCTTTTAGACACATCCGTAAGATTCCTTTTTCGACAGGATCCCATTTATAGGTACTCTTTTTGGTTCAGTATCATCCTGATTTGAATCTACAACGAGTGTGAGTACCTAAAGACACCAGATTCGACAGATTCTACTTCCATCAGTTTCCATTTTGGCTTTCTCGCCAATGACACCATTTCTCTGAAAGAGAATCCTCGTATCTTAACAATCCTGGCAACCGCTTAAAGCAGGATGCGTTTTAAATATGCTGGTGGTAGACCTAAAATCTCTCAGAAGCTCACTACAGTCACTCGGATCCCTCTCCTGGTCCTCCTTGTGACGGCGGGGCTGATCATCCTGTACGACTGGGTGCACCCGGCCGGCGCGTTCTGCCGCGCCTCCTCCGTGGACGTGAAGGGCTGCGTCAAGTTCCTGCAGCAGCAGCCGCCGGCCAAGGCGGAGCCGCTGCTCAACGCGCTCAGGTAGGGGCGGGGGGGCTGGTCGAGTGTGTATGTAGGTCTTATGTGGCTGGAGAGCTGGTCTAGTGTCTTAATATGTCTCTGAATGACAAAACGACCAGACGCATCTAATGCCCAGGTATTAATATGCATTTGAACTGGTAGATATAGGTTGCTTTGGATTTTAGACACATTCTTCTTGGATTCTTTAGCGGGTCAAGTGTCTAGGTCTCTGAATGGCAACGCAACTACCCTGGGACATATTTGAACGGGTAGATATAGGTTGCTTTGGCTTTTAGACACATCCGTAAGATTCCTTTTTCGACAGGATCCCATTTATAGGTACTCTTTTTGGTTCAGTATCATCCTGATTTGAATCTACAACGAGTGTGAGTACCTAAAGACACCAGATTCGACAGATTCTACTTCCATCAGTTTCCATTTTGGCTTTCTCGCCAATGACACCATTTCTCTGAAAGAGAATCCTCGTATCTTAACAATCCTGGCAACCGCTTAAAGCAGGATGCGTTTTAAATATGCTGGTGGTAGACCTAAAATCTCTCAGAAGCTCACTACAGTCACTCGGATCCCTCTCCTGGTCCTCCTTGTGACGGCGGGGCTGATCATCCTGTACGACTGGGTGCACCCGGCCGGCGCGTTCTGCCGCGCCTCCTCCGTGGACGTGAAGGGCTGCGTCAAGTTCCTGCAGCAGCAGCCGCCGGCCAAGGCGGAGCCGCTGCTCAACGCGCTCAGGTAGGGGCGGGGGGGCTGGGGGGGCTGGTCGAGTGTGTATATAGGTCTCATGTGGCTGGGTAGCTGGTCAAGTGTGTAAATAGGTGTCTTGGTGACGATGCAACTATGACTCAGGTATGTATGTAAGCTGGTAAATACTTAGAGGCTCTGATCCACTGAATTGCGCTTCTATGAATTCTGGGCCTTCCACCAGCATATTTAAAACGGATTTGCTTTAAGCGGTTTGCAAGGATTGTTAAGATTGCGAGGATTCTCTTGCTCTGGATTTTAGACACATCCGTAAGATTGTTCTTTCATCAGGATTCCATTTATGCCCATTTCTGTCGAGGTTCGTCAGGATATGACGAATGTTGGGTAAGATTCTAGATTCGATAGATTTTACGTCTATGACGCATGCCACTCTCCGTTTCGAATTTCGTCAGATCCTTTTGTGCCGTTTCAATCGATCGTTCAAAAAACGTCCGTATAATCACGTGACCAAAATTTCTACCTATAATTACGTATAAGTCATAGTACAATATGGTAATTAGACTAATCAGTCATCCCCCTATAACACTTTTACATCTTCCTCTACGTCTGTAAACTCACCCCTAACCTCCTTCTCCTCCGCAGATACACAACAAAGCACCTGAACCACCAGACGACGCCGAAGAACATAAAGACTCTGCTGGCGGCGTGAGGGCAGCCCTCGGGCCTGGCGTGCTGCTGCGGCGAGTGAGCGGGACGGGGATAGCGCTCGCACTCGCTAGTGTTCAGTGGTAGGCCAATCAGAGCGTGGGGGAAGGGTAGTGACCAATCGCAGCGCTTATGGAGAAATAGGCCCAATCAGAATGTTGCTTGGATAGATAAGAGTAGGTTGAATGGGGATAGACAGTGGGTGACTTTGTTATGGTCCAATAGCTGCGCTGCTTGGATTTGGGTTATAATAAAGTGATCATACTTTTGGTGAGGGTTAGGATGGTTTAAATTCTTGCGAATGTTATTAGATAATGCTCAATAAGGTACTAAGTCTATACCGATAGCAGAGCAAATGCAGTAAATTAAATTTTTAGATGCCAGGATTATGAAACTGGTAATAGTGGATGGATTTAAAAGGTGGTGGATGGAAGAAAGATTTGTCTATGTGTAAGATGTGTGTAAATCGGATAATAGATACATGCAAATTCAATTGGGATTCGATTCTCTGAGCGCTGAGATTGGTTCTCGAATTAATAATTAGGCACAATTTTGTATTGAACACTGAACATTAGTGAGTAAGAGTTGGACGATTAAGTATTCAGTCGTTATTTATATGTTATCTGTAGTTATAATTAACGTATTAATTAACTTTATTTCCAGTTAGCTTTGCGTTCAAATCTAATTGGAAGCGAATAGTCCCTTATAGTCAGTTTTATGTACCTTCGTACTCCTAGGTTATTAATTGTTATTTTAAATTTGCTCTTTATGATATTGCATTTAACATGATGTTATGAGTATTAGAAGAAAACAAACTAAAATAACAGCATCAGTGAGATCCTGAATTCAAACGATACACCGCATACTCTAAATGACTTAATATAATTTCCAACTCTACGTAAACGTTAAATATTCTTTGCTTTAACGATTCTAAAGTTTTGTTGGAAATCTCCCCTCATACCGTCAACTCCCGCATCAGGCTAGGTCTATGGAAAATCCCATATATGGATATTATGGTGTAAATTTACTTATGAATTGTTAGTAAAGTATATCCTAAAGATGTAATGTATTTATAAGACGCGCCTTAATAAGGAAAGATATTATAGCATTGGACCCTTAATTTTGACACAAATATTATTATTACCTATACCCGTATGCGTCCGAATTACTATGAACTTTTAAACATTCAGTAACGATAGTTAATGTACTTATAACAATGAAATTGCCTTGCTTTTTCTACCTAATCTCTTAAGCATGGCTGAATATTTTCCCTAAAGTCAAATACGCGTAGTATTGAGAGAAAACACTTTACGGGAAAATGTTTTAGCTCTACCCAAAAACAAAATGGCTTTACCAGTAGGAAACATTTTATAAGATGTGTAATATTAAGTGCGTTACGATTATGATGATGATGATGATGATGATGGTCACCCACCCAAGACGAGGCTGTAATAGCTGCTGAACCAGAATTATTCGTTTGTAATGAGTGCGGAAAGTAAAACAAACCCAGTGTTACATTTTACGAATTACCCAGATAACCTACATCTCACTCAATATGATATAAGAATTTTAACGACAAATTATTTTGCAACACTTTACATCCTAACAGTCAATGTAAGAGTACCTACCTATTGGATTATTTCAAGACTGATTTATAATGCTCGCTGGGAGGACTTTTCTACTAATTATTTTTGCCGACGGACAATAACCATCCGCACGGTGTAGCGAGATATTTAATATAAGTAATTGTGGATGCTCACAGTAACTGGCAAAAAGACTTAGCAGGATGGCCCCCACTTTTTGTACTATCCACTAACCAACGGTAATGATTATACTATAACTATAAACAATAATGTTAACATATTACGCCTTAGAGAAACCAATAATTTAAGGTATATATGAACATATTAACAAAATTATATTATTTGAATAAGTCACTTTGCCTTTATATCGTAAATATTCGTGTTGAATACTGTTAAAAAGCATATAAGAACACTGCCTTCATGTTATCATAGTAAATAATGTAAAATGAATAGTTGAGAAGTACATAAGATATCAAAAGCTGAAGGGAATTTTCAGCTATCTATGGTACGGTCCTTTCTAATTTAAATTGTTTACAAGAAATATTGTCAAGTAACTAAATGTGACTACAAAATAATGCCTTTTTGTTAAAACTGTGAAATTTTGCGATTATATAACCCAGTGTGTGGCTAGATTTAAAGCAATAACTATCTATAAACAATCAAGCCACACGCAATATAGAAATGTATAGTTACGTATCTTTATTGATATTATTGTATAAATTGGTAAACAAATATTTATTGTTTAAATAGTCAAATGTACCTTTGTTTATCATTTCGCACAAATTCTTCTTATACCTATAGCAATTAATTAAATACCCATACTTACGTAGGTAGTTAGCGAACATAGAGCGAGTTTAATTTATATTTGCACAACTAATTAAAGTAATAAGTAATTAAAAAGTTGTTGTAGCATGTCCTTTATATTGTTAAAATTATGTTACAATTTAATGATGTCGTGTAAGATCGCTTTATACTCAAAATGTATTGCATTTAATAAGGGAATTGATATAGTTGAATATGATCTCTTGAAAACTTTCTCCATTCTATCTATGGCCCAGAGAATTTTAAGAAACTATTTTTGTGAAATTGTACCTACTCTAAAGTATTCCAATTTTGTAATTCCAATTGTGAACTCCAAGTTGAGTATAAGCTTTAGTAATCTTCTAATAATGTAGCTAGTATTAAAAATAGAAGTAAAAATGCTTCATAAATAACTAGAGGTCAACCAATGGGTTTCTTGAGATAACAGTAAATGTAGGTGTAATAATCACTTATTGACCACCAAAAAACCAAATGATAAAATAAATGAACCACCTTGCATGGAAACATATTTATAAGTAACCTTTTGAAATAGCTTTGTCAGAAAGTTACTGTAGATATTTTAACCAGTGTTTGTTTCGCCTTTATGCACTGCAAAGTCCGATAAGCACAATAAAACATACGCTATTTAAAATAAGAATTAATCTAGGACATTTTAACAAGTATAAGTAATTAAATTTTGTATTTAAAGGCGGTTTGTATAATAGTCTTGTACTTTTTAGTTGTTATACATTATTTGTAGTATTATAAACACACCAAAGTTATAATTTAAAAATAATAAACATGATTAGGCTCTTCTATGCTCTTGTTTTTTTATGAATTTGAACCTGTACGAATTTGATAATTCTCTCTTGACTACATTAAGGGCATGTGTGGCTGAATTGCGAAATTAAATCTATTGCTGTCCTGCTCAGTCAAATAATATAACTTGTATTCAGCCTTCAATCTAACTTGTATAAAATAAAAGACATCAAAAACTTACCAAAAAAGTCACATAATTTATTCTTAAAAAATAATATGTACAGGAACACTGGGTGATCACTAGTCGTTGGTGGACCGGTGTAGTTATCCTGCTATTGCTAAATCCTGTTTGTCATTTGATGCCTCTATTTAATTTTTATTACTTGGGTTTGACGCAGAATACATTCTATTCATGGGATTCATTTGGCAGTCAGCGACATCTCACTCATCAATAGAAACTATTCTAGTAGTGACATAGAAAAAGTCATCTTCTGCAACCTCATGCCGTCCACTTCCAAATTGTACCTTCACTGATTCAACAATAGCAGAATAACATAAGCCACAAAGTCTTCAGTGACTAGTTGTGGGCTGGTCGCGGCTTCAGTATGAGCTTGCCGGTTTCATCGCAGGACATGTTGAAGTCGTTCAGCACCGACCTGGTCCGTGCTGTCACAATGCTCGGTGCTATCACCTTGCGATGTACACCGCTCATGAATAGTAGCACTGGGGATGGAATACAATCATACATTATTATTAGACCTTGGTAAGGTAGCTGTTAATGGCTGGATGAGGAAGGCTTGTGATTCTTGTAGTGCTCTTTATGAGAGGCCTATGTCCAGCAGTGGGTGATGATGTGTAAGAGCATGCTATACAAAGAGTTGTGTGGGTTATGGGAAATAGTGGCATATCAGGCAGAGAACCTGATAACTATTTAGGAAAATCATAGGCCACCTGATGTATGCTACACTTCTATTTAAATGACAATTATTAATAAAACTTTCAATAATTGAGATCTTTTAGTTAAAATTATAGGAACTCCAACTTTAAAATTATGTATATGAATGAAACATACCCAGAAACATGGATGTGAAAGCGAAGAAGGGGTGATTCCACAGTGATTGTGTTAGAGACACAACCGGTGTGAGTGGGTCGGTCAGCCAGTGCCAGGCCGCGATGGCTGTACACACAGACACCACTGCTAGCAAAACTGAGGATAGAAGACATCATCTTTAGTATTTATATTGTAAATATGTATTTTTATATCATTCAATATGAATGTGAAACACAAAAGGAGCCTCCCTAAGTGACATTAGTACCTAATACAAGTCCAGCACATCATAGGTTACTCCATATTAAGCAGTAGTGCAATCATTGTTATTGCTGAAATACTAGATGTAAACAATATGGACATACTTCTCCAGCGCATGGTGGCGGGCTGCAGACACGCGATCACCTCCGTGAGCCGCCGCTCGAACGCTTTCAGGTCTGAAACAAAAAAAAATGTGGGTTTCCTTAGAAGGGAAATATTTTTTATGACTAACTAATAATCAAGTAAGGACCTGTCTCATTCATTGGTTTTGCTCAATGTTATTGTTTTCGTCATATACAAATTTACAATTAGTTTGTAGTTATTGAGTTTTAGAGAGTATCATTGAGATTTTTCTGAAAACTACAAGCCAGCTAAGTCAACTTTGCTTTAGTTGGTTCCTGCTGTGACGTTTTCTAATATGGAATCTTTCTCATCTGCTGTCTCAGACGGATTTTGAGATGGTAATGGATTTCTCAAATAAAGCAAAATAAAGAGTAAAATTGAAGTAGAATGATCACGTACCATCACAAGCAGTCTGTTCCAGGGACATCTTGCTAAGAGTGCCTTCTATGTTAATATGTTGACAATGAATTACTAATTAGTTTCACTAATTATTTCCTTTTCATCCCTTGTAAAATAGCGGTCAAAGAACTTCAGGAAAAGAAGAAAAGGAAAATCAGCCAAGAAATGAGAAATTCAAAACATTTGATTTGACAAGTTCACATTTGACAGATTGTCAGTATAGACAGCTGGAATAACCTACTTTGTATGTCCCTGTCTGCTAAATAAACGGACCATGCTCGTGGACAACTAATACTGATAAAAGCGGCTTATTGAAAACTAGCTGTTCCCGCGCGTTTCGCTTCGCCTGAAAAAGTTTTCCCGTGGAAATTCCGGGATAAAAAGTAGCCTATGTTCTTTTCCAGGGTCTAGAACTCTAGACCGTATGTATGTATACCAAATTTCATTCAAATCCGTTCAGTAGTTTTGGCGTGAAAGAGTAACAGACAGACAGACATCAGACAGGTAGACACAGTTACTTTTGCATTTTTAATATTAGTTAGGATTGAATGCTTTCTGCTTCTACACTTCATGTATTACGTATTTCTCGTAGTCTCTATATGAGTACTTAGTTAGTAAATCGCCGAGACGTGAGGTAACTTTATTTTTATGCTGGGTAGACAGGTAGGTACTATATTCTATCACCGCCATTGAGATTTCATCCTGCCCTTCTCATCAGAGAAGTGATTACTTAATTTGTACGGTGGTTCATTAGCACGGACACCGTGTTAACGAACGAAGGTGAAGGCTGATAAGAAACAACCTTTGCCTCGCCATGCTATGAAATTCACAGATTCATAACATGCAGTGACAGAAGCGGCTTGGGTTTTGGATCGAATTATTTCATTCACTTGATTTCATTCACTCACTTCACCCTCCCACTTGCTCCCACTGACTGACCCCCCTCCTCAACCTCATCTTCACCCCTCGCCTCTCCTCCTTCTTGCCGCTAGCTAGGTAGCTAGCCGCTACTACTGCTATTGAATTTTATTTATCTACAAGTTTTGTTGCTAAAATCAAGTGGAAGTGAGAGTGACTGAATAAAACTGAAGGCTACAGGATGTGTTAAGGCGAACGAAGTTATACACATTCATTTACTGAAACATTCTCAACCAACTTTTGATATTTACATGAAGTGATGGCAGAAGAGCCACGGCGGAAAGCCGTAAAAGTGGTCGTATTAGGAGACATCGGACGAAGCCCGCGCATGCAGTATCATGCACTGTCGCTGGCCAACAACGGTCTCAAAGTGGATCTTATCGGTTACGTGGATACTTCGCCTCTACCCGCTTTATTGGAGAACCGGAACATAACTGTCACGAAACTTAACCCTCTTCTCTTCAATGCTGGACCGAAGCTACTGCAATATGTTCTGAAGGCTTTCTGGCAATCTGTGAGCTTGTTTTTGACCCTCTGTGTGACCGGGAAGTGTGACTATCTGCTGTGTCAAAACCCGCCAGCCATCCCCACGCTCCCAATATGCCGATTGTACTGTTTAATCACTAAGACCAAGTTCATAATAGACTGGCACAACTATGCATACTCAATTATGGCCCTGTCTTTATCACCTACACACCCGTTATTGAAGCTGGCTAAGAAAATAGAGCAGTACTTTGGCCAGTCTGCAGATAGCAATCTCTGTGTCACATATGCCATGAAAGAGGACTTGATACAGAATTGGAATATATCGTAAGTTATACCTACTTACTACTTATGAAAAATATAAAAGGGTTGTATGTTTTATTGATTTTATCTTCTCTCTTTACAGAGCAACAGTCCTCTACGACAGGCCACCTAAAATATTCCATCCCATGTCTTTGGAGGAGAAACATGAGTGGTTCCTAAAGATAAGTCAGCAGTACCCTGAGTTTGGGCTCTCTGGGCGGGACCAACTGAACTCTTCGTCCAGGGATGCATCGGACCGGAAGACCGCATTCACTCTGGCTGTTGGCAGAACAGTAGAAGTGAGGAAGGAGAGACCAGGGCTACTGTTCAGCAGTACTAGCTGGACTCCGGATGAGGACTTTGGAGTCCTATTGGAAGCTCTGCAAGGTAATTATACATAAATCCATTCTGGTGTCCCACACCATCTTTGTTACAAGTTCCTTATGATATACCAAAAGAATAAGGTAACTGCAAGCCTTTCATAATCTTTATTTATTGAGGCACACAAAACAGATAACAATGGTTACAAAATTTAAAAAAATACAACTAAACATCTGTTCTACATTGATACCCAAAACATGCATGCACAACATTAATTATTTAGGATGGAACATTACTCATTACATGTGTTCTATGCTATAAGGTAAATACCTACTAATTTTATTAAATAAAACTAAAAATTACTAAGAAGTTGAAATAATTAGAACTAGCTATTCGGGTTAGAGCTCTGAAGGATGCCAATAGATTTTTTATATGTAAAGAATTTGTTATTAAAAATATCAATGTCTTTGTTACTCACAGATAACTCATTATAAAGTCGACACATTTGGAGAATGGGATTAAAGTATGCTATATTGTTTTTACAAGTTGGGACCAGAAATGTTTTAGGATTGCGGGTTCTGTAATAGATGTTAATATTAATCAATGATAGCAGAGTGGGGGAATCTATTCTAGCATGCAAAATCTTGTAAAGGTATATCAAGTCGCTTCGCTCACGGCGCGCTTCGAGTGACACCATTTTGAATTTGGAAAGCCTATCTACATAATTAATACGACCATGATGATACCTATAGCTTAAGGTTCTTAGAAACTTTTTTTGGATACGTTCGATGTTATTGGAATGAATATCATAATAGGGTGACCAAATGACACTCGCATACTCCAGGACGCTTCGGACTAAACAGTTAAATAAGTATATGGAACTGTTAGGGTTTTTGAACTCTTTAGTGGAACGCAATATGAAACCTGAAAGTTTTGCTCCTCTTTTTATAATATGCTTATAGTGAGGTCTAAAAGAAAGTTGATCGTCGAAAAGAACCCCAAGGTCTCTTACCACACTTTTTCGATCAAGAATGTGCCCTGACAGAGTGTAGTTATGTAGGATCTTATTCGTTTTCCTCTTGCTAAAAGTGATAATGGAGCATTTATTCGTGTTAAGGAACATTTTGTTTCGAGAACACCAGGCTTCTACGGTATCAAGATCAGATTGCAGATTCAAACAGTCTCGATCATTATTAACTACGGTAAAGACTTTTAAATCGTCAGCATACATTAGATAGTGGCAATTGAGTTTGTCTACAAGGTCATTGATAAATAATATAAATAGAAGAGGGCCTAGGTGTGATCCCTGTGGCACTCCAGATGAGATGTCTATTGGAGCTGATAGGTATCCTTTAACTGTTACCAATTGGCTCCTTTTAGTTAAATAAGATTTAATCCATCTATACAAGCTTCCGTGAATCCCGTAAGAAGATACCTTAGAGCATAAGATGCGATGGTTAACTTTGTCAAACGCCTTACAGAAATCTGTGTAAACGCTGTCGACTTGGCCGCCTTTAGCAAAACAATCGCATAAGAAGTTTTTGTATTCTAGGAGATTGCTGACCGTTGATCTATTTCGAACAAAGCCATGTTGTTTCTCAGACAATAAAGGCCTTACCTGTGTATATATGTTATCATAGACAAGTGATTCGAAAAGCTTTGCAATACAAGACAGTATACTTATTGATCTATAGTTGTCGCATAGCGATTTATCGCCTTATTTGAAAATAGGGACAACATGGGCGATTTTCCACTGTAACGGAAATACACCACATTTAATAGATTTATTAAAGATGATTGAGAGTGGGATACATAGTTCATCCGCACATGCTTTAACAAATGAGGGTGGTATGCCGTCTGGCCCGGCTCCTTTATTTACATTGAGGGTTTTAATTTTAGTGAGAATGTCGAATTTACTTAACTTAATTTCAGATAAGCTACTGTTACTTGTAGAGGCTTTAGCAGAGAAACTTGTATCAATATTATCTTGATTTAAATCCTTCTCGAAAACGGAACCGAAATAAGAAGAAAATAATTCACCATAAATCTATGTATAAATATTTCATAATCATTAACCAACAATGTTTTACTACTCAGGCATATACTTAATTGATCTTTTGCTTGTTTACTGTTAGAAAATATTTCAGTATCTATTATTATTTCAATACTCTTATAAACCTACTCTAGCAGGCATGCAATCTTAACCAACCTATTATCTTAATTCTAGTGTACGAGACCACCTACCCAATAACAAAGAAACTGCCAAAACTGGTGTGTGTAATCACTGGCAAGGGTCCAATGAAGGAGCACTACATCAGTCAGATCGCCAAGAGGAAGTGGCAACATGTGAAGGTGGTGACTCCTTGGCTGGAGTCAGCTGATTACCCCAAGATGGTGGGCAGTGCGGACCTGGGAGTCTGTCTTCACACTAGCTCCTCGGGACTAGATCTGCCGATGAAGGTTGTGGACATGTTTGGTGCAGGACTGCCTGTTTGCGCGTTTAGTTTTAAATGGTATGTATTACTGTGTATGTTATTAATTTATTACATAATTTTTAATTACCTACCTAATTACCAACATAAATGCACTTATAACTAAAATTAACGCTCTAACAGTGCATATAAATATGTAAAAAGTTTATTGCATGTTGCTAATACTGTTTTGATGGCCTCAGATAAAAGAGCAATATGAAAGGTTATCTAAATAGGATGTGTGGGTTGAAGGTTCTTGATCCCATTAGCCTTTACTTAGTTGCTGCGTATTTAAATCAATTTCATAGAAAATATCTATTACTGTAACTATAAGTGGATTACTGCATTTTGTAACAAATATGTAAGGACATAAATAAATGATAATTATGAGTTATGTTGTTGAATTATTATAACCTCTGTAGTGATGCTGACAGAGGAATAAAACACTACATTAGTGATACACCAATGTAGATATGGACTGCTATTTGTATAGGTATTTAGGTACTTATGTTTCTCATTAAAATGTTATCATTATCACCTGTTTTTAATTTAGTACTAAATGTAATTGTTACTTATCTCCATGTTTGTTGTTTCAGTCTCAATGAACTAGTAGAAGATGGAGTGAATGGCTACACATTCAACACTTCAGATGAGCTCGCCAAACAGATAGTCCGGTGGTTCTCAGACTTCCCCAACAATGCTGAGCAGAACGCCACCGCGGCCAAAATGAGAGAAAGACTGCAAAAGTTCCAGGAATCCAGATGGGAGGACAACTGGAATCTACGAGTCAAAAAGATTTTTGATATGTGATATTTGTTTGTTTATTTAAGTTATATATTGAATGCATTTAGTTTTAGGCCAGTCGTTTTATAATTTGTAAATAAAATGGGATCAATAAACATTCTAATTTTGTGAATACTAGGTATATCTTTCCTTACTCAAACAAAAAATAGAAATAAAAAAACCAAAGTACCATACTTTTATCACTTATAATTAGAAAAATACAATGCTTGTAAAATCAAGCACCTCATCACAAACTTAAACTAATAGTCTTTCGATTTCTTGCTGCACTCCCTGGATCTGGGGCTTCAGCTGGGAGCCCTCGTTGATGGTGATGGAGCAAGCGATGATGGGGCGGGAGACCCCGCAGGCGCGGCCGAGCGCCTGCTTGGACCGGACAAACACATAGGGCACGTTCTTGTCCTCACAGAGCAGTGGGATGTGCAGCACGATCTCCAGCGGCTCAGCGTCGGCCGACATCACAACGAACTCGGAGAGGCCTCGGTTCAAGGTCTTGGTGGCCTCGTTGGCTCCCTTCCGCAGCTGCTTGTAGTTGGCAGCCTGCTGCACCAGGTTCAGGATCTTGGCGGTCAGCGGCGCGTCCGCCAGCGGGTACGCCTTGGGGTTCACGGCGGCTTCCTCACTCTGAAAATACAACGTGCGATGTTATTGTGTGCTACATAACCTCAAAATTTTTGATTGCGGGTGATAATTTCTATACAATACGTGGTGTATGTGTAGCATTAAGGTGTTTTATGGCACGTAAAGACACAAATACGGCTCTTATTGAGAAGATAACTCAAAGGACAAAGAAATTAAATAAAAAACACGTGTTTACTTACCATGTTGTATGTGGATATTTAACCGAGTGTTGACAAAGTACAACCTCTCGGCGAGTTACTCGCTTCACTGAGGACACTAATTTGGGTCTTGGAAACTATTTAATATTTCGTTTTTAAACGAAATATTGAATTTACAACAAAAATTTCGCAGGGAAGCACGGCAAGCGACGCTATCGAACACGCGATTTTGACTTTGACAGTTGACAGATGAAGGTCATAAACACAGACCCCCATTTACTGCACAGATTATCTGCACTGTTTAAAAATCATTCTTCTAAGTTCTATTGCCTCAGTTTGTAGCCCAGAATAATTACGCCATTGCTTTTATTCGCTTATCAAAAATCAAGCATACCCAACCCATACCACCATGGACATGGTCTACCAAGAGTTTTTAAGAATTTCTTCGCGGCTCGCATGTTTTGATTGATGTGTTCTGTGGTTTGATATCATATCGCTCAAAAAACATGACTACCAAAAAAACTCTCGGTTGGGATTCAAACCCGGTACTTACAAAAATATGTCAGATATTTTAATAGAGTAGCTCAATGTCTGACCTGTCTATAAAAACTGCCATATTGCCACATCTACCATACAAAGTCCTTGCAGCTATCCTATTTTATTATCTGTGGGGGAGCGGGTGTAGGTACCGGGCTTTCTCGAATGGAACCTTGGGCATATCCGTTCAAGTTCTAAACTGCCTTCCTAAGCTTGGACCTTATCGACGACCGAATGGCGTAGTGGTTAGTGACCCTGACTACTGAGCCGAAGGTCCCGGGTTCGATTCCCGGCTGGGGCAGATATTTGTTTAAAGACAGATATTTGTACTCGGGTCATGGGTGTTTGATATTTACATTTAGTATCTATCTATCTATGTTTTAGTGTAGATATATCAGCTGTCCGACACCCATAACACAGGTTCTTCCTAGCTTGGGGTCGGATGGCCGTGTGTGAGATGTCCCCACATATTTATTTATTATCCCACAACGATGGTCCACTGCGCTTCAGTTAAGTATCTAAATGTGCTAAATCTAGATATGAAGGTTTTCTCACGATGTATTCCTTCACCGTAAGCGCGATGTTATACATCCTATGAACATGCTGTTTTTCAGTAGGTACCTAGGATTTTAAATTAAACACAGTTGGTGCTAACAGATGATTTATTTAACTTACATTTAACCTATACAAATAATTTCATTATATTCTCAAACAATAAGTACCTGACTCATTAGAACAATATTTAAATCACAAGAAAATAAATTTATCTGCAGCATATTATTATATCTTACCTAAGATTAGTCCTTACACAATGGTCAAAGGTTCTCCATCCATGACACAGCTAACGATAGTAAAAAGATGCCATAAAACAGTCGTGAGATGCATTTTTTCATTAATTTTAATGAAAAATACTACAAATATCAATAGCTACTGGCTGTTGATATTCATAGGCAGTTCTCATCATGGCTGGGGAGTCTAATAATGTCATCAGATTCCTTACATAACTAATTCGGTTTCTTGAAACCTTGGAACTGGTTTCCTTGGTTGAACTGGTTGCCTTGGTTAAATTGGTTTCCTTGGTTAAACTGGTTACCTTGGTTAAACTGGTTTCCTTGGTTAAAGTGGTTGCCTTGATTATGGTTATTGCCATGAGGGTTGCCCTGGTTGTGATGATTACCCTGGTTGTGATGGTTACCATGGTTATTTTGGTTCTGGCTAGATAAGAATGCCAGATGTCCCTTCGGGCACTTGTTGGCATAGTGACCTTTGGTCCCACACTTGTAGCAAGTAACTTCCTCGAGTGGTTTGTGCATCAAGCGGCCGCGTTGCGGTGGTGGCGGGGTTCCTTCCTCAGGGTTATTGTTCTCATTGTTAGTTGCGGGTTTCACATAGCCAAGGGCTCTGTATCTGGCTTCCTCTTGCCTCTGGGCTGCTTCTCTTTGCTGCAATAATAAAATTAAAATATGGTTAGTGTTGTGAGTGTAGGTATTATAACAAGGGGATTTTGCTGTCCCATCTGGACTGTGTATTTCTATGGCCAATACATACATCCATAATGGATTATTTAATGTTAATGGACTTAACACATTCACATAGATAAACTGGCCTGGTTTATTAGAAAGTGAAGCTATGCTTTGCTTGTTGATAAAATGTACTAAAAATTAACATAGAATATCTAGATATATTTCAAAAGGCTTACCGCTTGAGGTATCTTGTTACAAGTGGAAGCTTTATGACCAACTTCAGAGCAGTAATGACAAACAGGCAGTCTCTTGGCATCCTTAGTTTGCTCCTGCGGGGCTGGCAACTCAAACCTGGGATGCATGAACTTGCATTCCTTGCCGTCAGGACAGAATCCTGCAAGGTAGTTGAGACAGAATACTCTTCTCACGTGCCGGTGGCGACAGTGAGGGCCGTGGCGACAGAAACCTCGGTCATACCTGAAAACATTACAGTTGTAACATTTATTAATGTTTGGATTGGTACTGACTATCTATAATATGAGTTTTATACATATACAAAATTATGTATCTTTAGATACAATACAATACATACCATGGACAATCCTTGATCTTGCTTTCAGGGTCTATATGCAGGAACGGGCACTCTTTATTGTGACACGCGTTGAATCTAGCGTAGAAGTAGCACTCGGGCATTTTGGACATGTCATACTCGTGCAGGAACTCGCACTGGTCGCCCTTCTTGCAGAGCCCGCGCAGCCAGTGCTTGCAGACCACCGTGCGATCGCCTCTCACGTGTCTGTAGGGACACTGAGGCCCGTTGCTACAACCCCCCGGCTGACTGTAGAATTCACATACCGCCGCTGTCGACTCTGTAATTAGAGGAAAAAGATCGTGAAATAGATGTTGGGAACACTAAAGGATAGCTTGTTTATAAGTTGAGGTGAAGTTGAACTTACTGTCCATTCCCGGGAAAGGCAGAGGCAGGGCCCCAAATTGCTCTTCCAATGCATAGTCTATATCAAATTTTATGTTTTCCACGCTGGCCACTATCGTCTCCATTGTAAATCATAAATTTGTAGCTTATTTTGTATTCTAAAGGGAAATAAGCAAATAAATCGGCACAATCGGCATTTATTTTAGAAAATTGACAGTTATGTGACACTGACTGACAGCGTGACAGCAGCCAGCATTTTTTTTTCCTGTGTTTCAAATTTAACTTTGTAAATCCCATAGACTACGACGGTAAATCCATAAACGATAGTGGATAGAGTGCAGAAAGAATGAATGAAATCACAAACCACATATAGTTTATTTTCTCTATGCTTATTGTTACAACTGTCAGTGTCAGAATAGGTTATTTTGTGTCCTCTCCAAATATAATGTTTTTCTACTTTTTCTCTTGAATTAATACAGCCAAATCGGTTGATCCACCTTGATATCTACAAGCATGTCTTTCTCCGACATAAAACATGCTATCAGAAAGTATGAGTTTCCCCAGAGCGCCAGAGAAGCGCTTGTTAGAGTCGGTAAGGCTATCAAAACAATCAAATTTGAACTCTGAATATTTGGCAAACTCTCATCATTCTGAACCTTTTCAGAGCAAATGCTCACCGGGCGCGGTGCACCGACTGCCAAGCAGCTAGATGGTGTGATGGACATCATAGCTGAGTTTATATTCTGCGAGTCAGACCGTCGCGGCGGCCGCCGGGGTGCCGGCCTCAACCCCCTGCAAGAATTACAGCTTATTGACGTCATCTGTGACTACCTGTCGGGCAGCATCAGTGAGACCACCAAGAACACAATATTCCTATCCCTCTTTGGAGGCCAGGAGAGTCAGCGGCGGCTGAAGATATTGAGCATCTTGGCCAGCATGGCTGTGTCTGCTTCTAGCACTCCGGTAAATGTCCATTATTTATATTGAAACTACTAACTTCATGCAGCATTTGCTTGTAAACCCTATATATGAATTTTCTACTGTATTATTATATGATTATATTGTAGTAGCAGACTGAACCTAACTTTTAGTTTAAAACCATTGTTCCTCAATCTCCAGATGCTACTAGCAGTAGGAGTGTGGCTGCAGCAGATGGGCTGCTCGTCCCCACAGTCCCTGCAACTCGTGGAGAATGTCATCCGAGACCACTTCCAGCTGAACACATCCAACCAGGCCGCCCTCAACTCTCTGGCCAGCTCTGCCCCACAGTTTGTGGCTAACTTCATCACGGCTGTCACTGAGCTGTACATGAATGATGCTCAGGGCAAAGTCAAGATGCCTCCTAAAAACTTGTTGGAAGTTATTACTGCTTGGGTGAGTGATGAATGAATCTAGTGACAATAAAAATTAGTGCTTAGGGTTGGGTTGTCATCATAAGTATTTAAAGGGTTAGCAAGTTGGATCCATTGCCTTTCCCTTTCTGCCCAGGGTGAATCAAAGTGCCTTGTATAAATGTACAAATAAATTTTAATGCATAAAACTAAGAAGATTGTATATTTGGAATGTCTAGAATTGTGGATATTCAAGCATCATATAGCCAACCTTCAATGATGGAGAGGCACTATAAGAAGAAGAAGCATCATATCACAGCCAAATGATATGGAAAGGGGCAATTAGTAGAGCCATACATAGAAGCTGAAAATAATTTGTTATGATTTGCACCATGAGAGGCATTATATTATAATCCAGCTGCACCATGAATAATTCACACATCAAGATGGTACATACTAACTGCCTAACTTAATTACTTTGATGATTAGTCATGCAGATCATACTGAGTACTACTATAAATCTACTAAGCTATATTTCCCTTCAATTTATCTCCCTCTAACTCCCCCCTCTCTCTCCCCAGGTCCACGCGCACCCGTCGCTCTGCATGTCGGCGCAGCTGTCCCCCGCGCCGCTCCCCGCCGGCGCCATCCCCATGGCGGCCGTCACGCCGCTCGCCGGACTCGTGCACTGGTGTGCGCGCGCGCCGCTTTATGTTGATGAGGGTATAAGCTTTGTTACTTCGCATAAGTGCTCCTCATATATCTGATTCCAGAAATCGACGTCTTCTCTGTGTGGGTCAGTTATATGTATAATATAATCGCATAAGTACATCACTGATGATTTAGGGGTACCACCCCCAGACAATGACGAAAGAAACTGCTATCCTAAGCTTAGACCATTTCCCACTATGCTGATCCACTTCAAGTGGGTGGATCCACACTATGTAGAATTATAGAGACGCAGGCAGGTTACGTGCAATGGTAGGTATGTTATGAAGCATAGAAAAACAACAACATGGCATCATAAATCTAGACATAGTAATAGGCGGTTTTCTTTACTGTTACATAAAATCTTAATACGTCCGATATGCGTAGTGGCGCCCAATAAATATACCTACTAAAATCGAAACCATTCCCATTCCAGATGTAGAAATGGAAGAAGCTCCCACCCCGCCCAAAAAAATCAAAGTGGAAGGCGAGATCGAGCACAAGATGATGAAGACCAATACAACGAAATCCCTCTCTGAGTCGGAACTCTACACAAAGCTCCACCTGGGGGTCCTACACAGCCTGCGCGCGGGGCGGCGCACGCACGGGCCGCCTACTGCCGTCAATGCTCAGCACCTCGCCGCACTGGCGCCCATGCTGCAGGCCTACTCGCAGGGTGCTGGGGTGCCGGTGGGGGGCGATGGGAGGCTGCAGGTTTGTGGGGTTTTAAATTAACCTTTATTTTGTAACTATTTTCTGGACTGAATTTCTAAGTTAACAAAGCTATCCTGAGTAAACGAATTGTATTTCAAAACTCCATTTGTAGATGACATCATTTACTGTATTTGAACTAAAAAACCGGCTTTGGTCATGCATAGCACCATTGTTGTACAAAGACTAGTAGCTATGTTGACACTGAGAATCTATCCAATTTCATAAATTTTCTACCTATGCCTTTACTAAAAGATGTTCTTGTTTGTTAATCAATATACATTTCCTTCCCTCCAGGACTGTCTGGACAGGATAGGGCAGGCGGTGCAGATAGCCCTCGCAAATGGCTGCGTGTACGGCAACATCAGCAGCCTGCTTGCGGTGCTCGACACACTGCCGGAGAACCGCCTGCTCCGGATCATCATCAAGACGCATCAGCAGGCCATTTGACAGATGGTCATGTGAGAGTGAATGGGCTGATTTCAGAAGGACTTAGTGATAGACGGTGCAGTGTTTGGAAGCAGCAAGTGAGGGAGTTATGAATTGGGATATGATATGTAAAAGTGTACAGTACATTGAAAACTGTAAATAAATAGATATTTAAGAATTAAAGAAAAGTATTTATTTTAATTAAAAAGGCTTAAATCTACGGCTTTGTTTAATCTGAGCTATCTTCTTTTTGTCTTCTTCAAACTTCTGTCGCAAGGCAACTATGTGCTTCATCTTTGACTCTCGTATTTGGAAAGTGTAGAAGTTCTTCAACTCTTTTCGTTTCTTTCCTTTCTCTTCTTTAGCCATAATTTTGTTCTCAACTTTTTCTGACCGGGCAAAACTTTGTACTTTGCCTCTCTTGGTGACTGTCACCCAGCCCTCATCATCTTCCTCTTCAAGTTTCTTCTCTTTCTTTTCAGCTTCTTTTGTTTCTGCATCATGCTGTTTCATGAATTCCTCTATTTTCTGTTTCAGCGCTTTAGGTTGGTACACAGAGTTGTTATACTCATCTATCCACTTATTTATACCTAATTTAATTTGATGAGTCTCTGAATTTAGAGGCCGTAAGCAGGTTAGCTTCAGTGCCTTGTCTAATTCAGATACTTTAGAGAACACAATGTAAGCAACTCTGAATGTTGGTAAGTTGGGGTCGGGTACAAATTTATTGACTTTCTTGATGTCTGATAAACTCGGTTTCAGAGCAAATGATACGGAGAGAACTTTCCCAGCCTCACTGAAAGCATTCTTCAGAGATTGCTCATCAACATAAGGTGGCACATTCACAATAAACATAGTTCTGCCTGATGGTTTGTCGGCACTTTGTTCTCTAATAGAGTGTTCCTTGAAGTATATTGTGTGCCCATGCTTGGAATCATCCGATACACTTAATTCTAAAGCTGAAAATTAAAAGTTGGGTTAATTATAATTAAAGTTACATTTATAACTTATAATAGTTTGGTAAGTGATTGATATTTATGAGACAAAGGATGGGTTAGTAACATAATAGAGTACCTTTGAACTCTGGTTTTTGTTTTGTGAACTCTGGTTTTTGTTTTACTGCTTTCATAATGATATTATTTTATAATGATTATATTATTTAACAGTAAATATCTCGCATGTTTATTATTATTTTAGGTTAGAAAGACACAGAATAGGATGAAATGGTTAATGGTAGCATTTGACATTTCAATCAGCATTTCATTTTCTGTATCTGTGAATAAACATCAATAAGGGCGGCGACACACTATCGGACGTAAGTCGCAGACGAGACGTAACCATGGGCTGGCCTTCACTTCAGCTTTCATACGTCCAATAGCGATCTGGCACAAACCGTTCCGTAAGACCGTGCAAACCATGGACTTTGTATAATATAAATTCCTTGGTGCAAACTTATTCAGTCGCGGCTGACAGCCTCGTCCGATAATGTCTCGCCATCTTTAGCAGAATATCCTTATTCTAAGGAATGTAGCGTTTGTTTTTGCGTTGAGCGTTGTGGCCTGTGATTTAAAAACAATGTTTACTAGTCTATGCCGTTTGTGATGACATTTGCAAGTCTCTTGTCTATGGAACATTTCGAGTTGTCTTCTGGCGAGAAAACGTCTGTTTTTGCCAATATTTTGTAAAATATTTACGGCCATGTGTGGTTATATTGCCGCGACCGACGCCTATTATAGTGATGCTACCCACCACTGCAAATAGTAAAGCGAAAACCGTGAAGGGATCGGACATCTCTCACGCTTCAGATCGCGAAGAAATCGGTCAAGAAAACACTACGGATGATAAGGTCAGAGGTTATGTTAGTTCATACGATGCAACCTCGTCATTCGGAGGGCCGCACAAGGATGGCCGGTTCCGGCGGGGCGGGCGGGTCACGGAGTTCCGGCACTCCCGCGGGTCGCGCGGCGGCCGCGGGCGCGGGGGCGCCTTCCCGTCTCGATCCGAGCGAGAGCCCGCCGAAAATTCCTTGTACCACGAACCGCTAGCCCACCCGAACACCGACACTTGGTCGCAAGGAAACTCCACGAATAAATTCTACGAGCGGCCCGAGCTGGCCGTGAGCCTGCCGGAGGACCCTCGCATCTCCAAGCTGCTGCGGCGGCTGTGCGCCGAGCTGCACGTGGACAAGTCGCTGCAGCTCTGCGCCAAGCTGCAGGACGCCGTCATGCTGCCCGAGAACGCGCGCTACATCCGCCGCTCCTATGACATCCTGGTAGAATCCCTCCTCGATGTTCTATACGAAGCCCCTGGACCAGAGACGAAGGAAGCCGCTGCGGTTGTGCTTGGCCGGATTGGCTATGTCATGGGCCTTGACTTCTGCAAACATCTTGAATGGATTGCATCTACGTATTCAGTGCACAACTCATCTATAAAACATCTCCTGATATTGTCGTTTACTGAGACATTCCAACTGGACTATCAAACACCAAACCTGAGTGAATTTGCAGAGATAACACTGGACCGTCTACAAGTGATTATTGAAGGAACTGATTCTGCTGATGTGTTCATGGCTGCCATTAATGCTATGATAGTTATATCCAACTCTTACCCAGAGCATTTTGCGAACCACTTTGTGGACACAGTGGACATACTGGTTGGCTGGCACGTGGACAATGTGCAGCCGAAGAAGATCAAGGAATTTGCTCTACAATCTTTATTCAAGCTGAGCCGCCACTGGCAGGCCGATGTTGGGTTCTCGGTGAACTTGTTGAACCAGTTCATTGAAGACATGGTGGTCTACTCAAATGACCTAGATGGTGAACAGGAAGATAAAGATGAAGTGAATACCCCCGAGGAATGCACTCAGAAGATAACATCTTTTCTCAATGTATTCAACACAGTGGTAAAAAGTCTGGGGAACCTCCTAAATCCCAATGTATCCCAGGCTGTGTCATGGACATTTCTTACAGAAGCCATGACTAAGATCTTACATGTTTTGACAAAAACCCTTGATGAGGAATCAGAAACAGATTTAATATTGGCGGGAAATGAATGTATTGTTCTGTTGCTGGATTACCTACAAACAAAGTCCACTTCAAGTTTGCCAACTATCTTTTCTCTATTGTGCCTGGAAGTTAATCACTATCTGAAAATAAGTGACCAAGTTTGCTTGAGCATTATCAGCCTAATTAATAAGATAATAAAGGAGGTATCATCAAATCTGCCTATTGAATTTATTGTGCAAACTATTGGACCTAACAGCTCATTGCGCAACCTAAGATATTCAGAAAGCCTGCAAGTACTGAATGGAATAGCTTCAGTCTACAGCAACTTATTGAATTTGAAGAATATCCCACTGCTACAAGAAACATACAAATATGTTCTCACAGATATTCAAAACTCCTTTGAAGCAATCATGCCAGATGTCTCCATAATACCAGCAGAATACACAGAGGAGATCAGCCCAGATGACGGTGAGAAAAACATAATATTCTATCTACAGTGCCTATCTGATCTTGCAAATGCCAGTAACTCCATCATCGGCATGTGGGCTCTGCAGCCCAGCATTCTGGAACTGCTGGCCATCAAGATGTGCCCTCACAAGAGTATGCTGATTCAGTTGAGACCAGCCCTTCACTATGCCATACTTTATCTACTGCATTCACATTGCAAGAAGAATAACAACTTCATAGCCTCCAGTGACTTGGTGACCAATACACAACAGAGGGCCAATGATATCTTTGGATTATCTAATCTGAGTCTAGGTGATGTGTCAAGCTCAAGCCCAACTTCAGGTCACCTTGGGATAATCTTGAATATCTTGAGCAGAATATTAGAAAAGAATGCCCCCAATGAAACGGTACAACTGATGCTAAATTGGATAGGTGAAATATTCAACCAACTGGACAAATATTTGCCTATAATAAGTATGTCTAAAAATTTCCTCGTTTTGGTGACCAATATGCTCTCACTTGCCAACAGTTTTGAAGATGATATTGTTACACTGGTTATGAAGAATATACAGATACTGCTGAAAAATAAGAGACTGACATGGAACGTCATAATTTTGAAGAAAGTAGCAGTGTTGTGTTTACTACACATTGATAACAACAATAAAGTGCTCTCCCGATCATGCCTAGAAGTGTTGTTTGAGCTGCCTTGGGATATTGTTCAACTTGAACTGGACAAACAAACCATCAAAGTATTTACAACCCGTAAGATGACCCTTAGCACACTGAATAGTGATACAAAAGTAAATTCATTTAAAGAATTTCTGATGCGCGGCTCGTTCGGAGGACTATCAAGCACGCATTTCAAAATGATTATGAACTGCCTATTACAAGCAGTATTTAATGACAAGACCTTTTTGACTAACGCATTTTTGACGACATGGCCATTACAGGCCACAGATATGGACGAAAACAACCTCATGTTTTTTAGACAGTGCGCAACCAATTTCACATCAACTTGTGTTGGATGGGCGCTCTCAGAACTGGCCCAGACCTGCGTCACATTAAAGCTACGGACGACTTTAGGGAAGCCACAGGAGACATTCATGAAGATTGAGGGAGCACTTAAAGGTGTTGCTCGGGAGACTTCATCACATGAGACAAAATACGTTGCAAACGGCCAGCTGTCGCTGATGCACGTCGTGGTCGTCGAGCAAGTGCGCAGCCGCTGGATCACTGAATTTATGATGTTCTTGGAGAAGTACATTTACAACGCAGCAGACGGGACCGCGACAGTGCTGCCACCGGTCGTGAAGCCGGTGCGGACCTTCTTCCACACAAACTGGCCGACCTGTCGCGACTGGTTCGCTAGAGTACGCCCCGCGGCGCTCGCCGTCAGCCTCTACTCCGGCCATGTCGGAGCCGCCATCTACCACGCTGGCCTGATACTAGAATTGGCTGCTAACTCATCGTCCAACATCGACATTGAAGCTATAACCATGAGTATCGCAAGGTCACTAATAAAGATTAGAGAGCCTGAAGTCATCCACGGTCTTTACATATGGATTAAACAGACGTTCGACAAGAAATTCCTGTGGTTGAAAGCCGCAGCAGAACAGGCTAACTCGAGACATGAGGTGGCCATTGATTTCTATAAGAAGTTACATGGAATGGCTACTAAAGAGGAACAGAATGATGCTGGTGATAGTCCTCAGTTGGACTCGAGAAGTAATAAGTTCATTTGTGATCAAATAATGGACAGTTACAAACATATCCAAAGCTGGGAAGACATGCAAGAATGGAAGGAGCTTGAACAAAACTCAAATAATTCACAATGGGACTCATTCACAGGTTTGAGACAGTTCGATGATGGTGTAGAAATGCCCGAAGAATTGAGTAATTGGGATGTTCTTGATATCGGCGCCAAAGAAATCCCCAAAAATGCATGTTCATACCAAGGATTAATAAATAAGATTGAATCGACTCTTACTTGCACAGCTGTGAACATGTATTACAATGACACTATCGATAAATACGAAGAAATATTATCAACTTGTGATACACTACTAAATTCTAGCTTGCAGGAGTTTTCGCGCTCAAATGCAGTACATTTCCTTAAAGAAATTGCGATTCTTCAATTGGCTAACCATGGTTTAAAGAATATGGTAAAGAACGGAAAAATTGTTGCCAACCCATTCAAACCATCAACCATTAAAGAACACAAATATGACACCGAATTGGAAAACTTGACGAAAATACTGTGGTGGAATCAATACTTCACAAAATTGAATATGAGCGAAGAAAACATCTTTTACACCGAATGCTTACGACTTGACGCAATAAAGATAGCCAGAAAGAATGCAAACACATCAATGGCAAAACGAGAACTTTTAAAGCATTTCAAAAATAATTCATCATTCCAAATGAACCTTGGGAATGTTACAAGCCTGGACGAGTTGAGTGAGGTGTTATTAATGTCCACGAACATATATGACGTCGATATATGGACACTGAACAATGCAACTGCACTCGTTGAACTTTGCAAATTAACGTATGAAAAAGAGGAGACCAAACCTCGTGCTGTAAACCTATGCGCAAGCATTTCTCTCGGATTTTCTCAGAGATTAGCCATGAGTGAACAAAGCTACGAATTGAGAGAGAAAGGAACTAGAATGCTGCTCACTCTGTCCAAGTGGGTTCAAAATGGAAACGAAAAAGCTATGGTCGGCAATTTGGAGTCGCCTCTAAACAAATTGATTGCAGCGCTGCCTGAAATAGGCCTCGTTGATAACAACATATCTGAAAACGTAATACCGATATCGGATTCAGCTGTTGGAAAACTGCTGCAGTTCAGTGTCAACCAAAGTCCAGGACTAGCCAAAGCTTGGGCTAACTTTGCGGCATGGTGCTTCAGATGGGGGAGAAAGATGGTCGAATACAGCTCAAAAACCGGTGAGCAACTAACTGACAATGACAAAGTACAGATTGAGAGTGTGATGATCGGTTGTTCACCACAAGATTTCGAAGCCGTTTGTGAAATACTAACGAAAACAAAAGCGACATGTGACGATGAAGATATAGATTGGAATGAAATCAATACCTCTGAAATGATAGAGAGCCAGCTGCGTACAGTTCCATCACTGAGCAATGCCTTCCCGGAACACTTGGCACTTCTGGTAGACATATGGCGACAGGCACAGAAAAGAGTATTTTCCTACTTCGAACTATCTGCGGATGCCTATTTCAAGTTCCTCCAACTGATATGTGCATCAGATTACATCAATCACAGTGGAGAAAATGCAGTTGTGAGTGCCACTTTGAGATTGTTACGCTTGATTGTGAAACATGCTATGGAGCTACAAACTGTGCTAGAATCTGGGCTGGCTAATACACCTACTCAGCCGTGGAAAGTTATCATTCCTCAACTGTTTTCAAGACTAAATCACCCGGAAACATACGTACGAAAATGCGTTTCAGATTTACTTTGTCGCTTGGCTGAAGATACTCCTCATCTAATTACATTCCCCGCCGTCGTGGGTGCTGTCGAGAATGAAGAGAATGATATAACTGAACTAAGTGCAGCCAGGACATTCCTTTCGAATGAAGCAGAAGATACTGGCCAAGATATATTTGATATTGATGACGCAAATAGCGATAAACCAGTAAATAACGAATTGAATTCCTGTTTCCTGGACATGGTCGAAACACTAGCAAAACAAGCACCAACAACCATTCTGCAAGTTAAACTGCTTGTGAAAGAATTGCACCGCATTAATTTGCTATGGGATGAGCTTTGGCTTGGCACACTGGTCCAACATCACTCAGATTTTACGAAGAAGCTTTCTCAAATGGAGTCAGAAATAACAAAAGTTAAGAATAATGCGCATCTCAGCGCTGAAGAAAAAGAAAAATTGATTAAAGAAAAGAATCGTATACTTATGGAGCCAATAGTTTTTGTTCTTGAACAACTTAATCATGTGACATCCGCAAAGCCAGAAACTCCACACGAGGTATCATTCCAAACGAAATTCCAAGCATTAATAGATGAGGTCATTGACAAGTTAAAGAATCCAGCAAACCCTGAGAAACCACAAGAATCTTGGGCACCCCTCAAGCAGTTACAAGTAAAACTACAACAAAAGGTCAATAAGAGAACATCATACATACTGCGAATGTCTGACATCAGTCCGATTCTGGCTGAACTAAAGAATACAGTAATAACAATGCCAGGAGTGCATACCAACCAAAGAACCGTAAGGGTGACGATAAAATCAGTAGAGAACAACGTCGCTATACTGCCAACAAAGACGCGGCCAAAGAAACTAGTATTCTACGGTTCAAACGGCAAGCCTTACACATACCTCTTCAAAGGGTTAGAAGATCTACACTTAGATGAGAGGATTATGCAACTGCTATCAATCACGAACACCATGATGGCACGTGACTCGGAAAACAACGACAATCAAACATACAGAGCTCGCCATTACTCTGTCATACCACTGGGTCCTCGGTCTGGCCTCATCAGCTGGGTCGACAACGTGACTCCGCTATTCGCTCTGTACAAGCGCTGGCAGAACCGAGAGGCCGCCATGCTGTCGGCCAAGACAAACAAGACAGTGAACGTCCCGCGCCCATCTGAGCTATTCTACAACAAGCTGAACCCTCTGCTGCAAGAAGCGGGCATTCCGACGGAAAACAGAAAAGAATGGCCGGTGGCGACGCTGAAGCAAGTTCTGAAAGAGTTATCAGAAGAAACGCCAAAAGATTTATTATCTCGGGAGTTATGGTGCAGTAGTGTGACTCCAGAGCAGTGGTGGCAGATGACGCGTCGCTACAGTTACTCAGTCGCCGTGATGAGCACGATAGGCTACATAATAGGGCTCGGTGATAGACACTTGGACAATGTGCTAGTGGACTTGACGTCTGGTGAAGTGGTGCACATAGACTACAACGTGTGCTTCGAGAAGGGCAAGACGCTGCGTGTTCCTGAGAAGGTGCCGTTCCGGATGACGCCCAACCTGGTGGCGGCACTCGGGGTTACTGGAGTTGAGGTGAGTGACTTTTACTAACATTTTTTAAAAGATATGTTATCCTAACTAATATTATAAATGCGAAAGTAACTGTGTCTGTCTGTCTGTCTGTCTGTCTGTCTGTCTGTCTGTTACGCTTTCACGCCAAAACTACTAAACGGATTTGAATGAAATTTGGTATACATACGGTCTAGACCCTGGGAAAGAACATAGGCTACTTTCTATCCCGGAATTCCCACGGGAAAACTTTTTAAGGCGTTTTTTATATGTAGATATCTTATTTGTCTCGTCAGGCAACTAAAGACAATCATCATCAGCCGTAATATTCAGGAAACGGTACCCTAGAAACTGAGCCCTAGAGTCTCTACTTCCTACAGTCTCTGTCGGCTTAGTATACAACTTTTGCAACACAGTGTACATACAACAAAAAAAACTTTTTAATATTTATAAAGTGAGTGGTGTTATTTAACACTGAAAAAGTTATAATTTTAATTATTTATTTTAATGTTTTTTTTAATACCTCATGTTTTATAATCCTACGTAATCGTATCGCTGGTTAATCAGACAAATCTGTTATTTAGTAGTTACTTTCAATAATCTAATACGACTAGAATGCGATTTTAATTTAATTTTAACATTCGTTTCTCATTTTTTTCTGATCAAAAATCATGCGGTGCTAACTGAAAAATATAAGTCAGTGAAAGCTTCATTTAGACATGGTAGAACAGGCATTTAGCTTAGTTCCTTCTCGTGCAAATGGGCCATGGTAAATTAAGGGTAAATTATTACCAATTTCCATAGAACATCGCGGTCTCGGTTGTATCCTCCCAATTTCCGTCTCTCGTAATGGACAACATTTCATTTTCTTTACCCCATATTTTTATTAGTTATTCGGAAAGTTTATAGAAAATTAGTGGCCCCGTATTTTTTTATTTTGTATATACATAAATTTTTGCATGTTATTTTTAACTTTAAAGTTAATTATTTTAAAACCGGAAGTGACGTCACATATTAGGCTAAATTTTTATCTTTGTCTATTGCCTGAGTCTCGAAAAAAACATAAATGACACTGACAAGTGACATTTAAACTTTGTTTACATGCCAACCAACAAATGGGTCATTTTCAAATGACCTTGATATTTATAATGATGGAAAGTAGGTACTTATCATGTAAAAAAATAATCAGAAGCATTTTTTCAGCTGTGTAGGCGGTGGCATGCTCTGGGACATATTATATAGAGGACATCTCTTAATAATAAATAAAAAAATAGTCAGAAAGTGTCAGAACAGAATTAATGAAAATGACCCAAATAAACAACAACGTCACGATAAAACGTCAACGTCAATCAAAAATGAAAGTGACAGTTACTTTGTTTTTAAATCTATAGGCTTTGATCATCAAAATGCATCGCACCTGATGCATGACGTCATCAGCACTTTTTACTATTTTATGATTTTCTCAAAAATGATACATCCAAAAAATACAAAAACATTTTTTTTGTGGCCTTTAGAGCTAAATCTCGAAATGGTTTTCGATTTATAGCAGCTTTAGTTTTTTGAAATGTTGTCCATTTTCCTTTTACGAAGGTTCAAGCGCCATCTGTGTATTGAGTTAGGATTGAGCAATCTTCAAGGGCGCATTCCACAGCAACGTTTTTAGTAGTTCCCCTCTATGACCACAGATGGCGTTGTATTGCAAAAATGAATAAGGACAGGATATAAATAAAAAACCATCCTACTTGTTGTAATATATTTCTGAAATACTTGGAACAATGTTTAGCTATCAATTATATCTTTAAATAGTTCATTTTAGCTGATAGAGAATCTCTTTACATTTAAAAATTTCATAAAATGGCAGGAAACTCAAAAATATCTTTTATAAAGCTCTGTATTTAAAATCAACATGAATAATTTACTACATCTGCTTAGTCCATTTAGTTTAAAATATGTGTAAAATTTGGCAAGAATTTACTGCCACAGTATGAAATCAAAATACAATTAAAAAAATAACAATAAAGCTTTTGAAACTTGAGCGTAGAGTCGAACAGGTACCTAAACGCGTTGAAGAAGGGTACCTACAGTTACTACTAACGAGTTATTTCTAAAAGCGTTTCACGTTTCCCACTAAAACGTCTTTGAACGTTCACTTAAACTAGACAGCTTCAGGCTCACTGAGTGTGGGCCGATGCACTGGGGTGGGTCCATCGGGGGCGAACGAGGGGTTCGCGTCCCCACGCTCCGAGTCTATATACCCTGCATTCTCTATGATCCGACACCGGGCCGTATCGGCCTCTCGTTCCACATATAGCAATCTAGCCGGCCTGCCACTGGCGGCTCCACTGGGCGGTGTGGTTCTTGTAATCGACCCTTCTCTCAAAGCCAGCGATCCTCGCTTGCGTTCCGGGCACGGCGATCCTCGGTACTCAGAGGTGTCGGGTCCCTTGCAGCGCAGCAGCTTGCCAAAAGCGGCTCGGAAGCCGGCGTTCTTCCAGGCGTAGATGAGGGGGTTGATGCCGGAGTTGCACATGGCCAGTGATGACGTCAGGCGGTAGGCGATGGGGCTGTGCAGGTGGAACACGGGGAAGGTCTGCGCGCAGGCGACGACCACGAACGGCATCCAGCAGAGAGAGAAGGAGCCCAGGACTAGCAGGACCACCTGGAATGGGAAATTTCTTTGTTACTAGGGGAAATACTTTTTTTTTCATTTTTTGTATCTAAGTAGAAATTTTAGCTTCTCTTTATTTTTTTTGTTTTAAAACGATTTTTCACTTGCGTTACCGGAGTTTTCAAACAGAAACCATTTATGAATTTAAAATTAGCCTACGATTTTTATATCCTGAAATTCGTGAACCGTTTTACGATATTAAATTAAATTTAAAGTTATTTATTTAGCCGCGTAAATATATATGCGTGTTTATTTGTTGATTTGCGTACTCTAACGTTTAAAAAAAACCTACTGTAGTACATAGACGGAGTCTGCTGGGCAGAAATCTCCCTAAATGTTTCATACATCGAGAACATACATCGACTTCATCCTGTCATCTCATTCTACTCTCCCACTGCCTCTACCTGCATTTACTAATTAAACCACGAAGAACCCACCTGTATGCTCTTCCAATCATTAGCTCCAGTAGGGCAGCAAGTATTGGCCCGCATGCGACGCGCGTGGCACGTGGCCTCCCGCCAGATGCGCCAGTACAGGATGAACATCACCATCCAGATGAGGGAGAACATCGGCGCCAGGATGCTCGTGGTGTAGTCCTTGGGTATCACCTGTAATTGACAGGGGATAAGAGTTAGATAGATAGATAGAATACACATTATTTGTACACCAAAAAAGAACAATATATATAACAAGTTGTAACTTAATTAGGGAACAAAAGGCTGTCTTATCACAAAAAGCGATCTTCCAGAAAACCTTTGGATGGACGGAATAAGACATTAAGATTGGGTGCAGTGTACGACTGTACACGTTGAAAAGGAATGTAGTTTCATTACGATTAGAGAAATGACAACTGGGAAAAAAAGTGGTTCATTGAATGTAGTCTCTCTTCATGCAAAAGAAACACTAAGATGTTGCAATTACAACATGTAATCCGATAGACGCTACGTAAAGATTCTTGTCTCGTATAATGTTGTCACGAACTCGTCAATATTGATGAATACTTCACCTCAACTGCGTGTTAAAAGGTCGTGATTTAAAAATTAATTTGCGGATTTACGATCATTATGCGGTGTGTCTACTAAACGTCTGCGCAAACTGTTACCCAATTCAGGTTATTGACGTTATTTCCTGTGATATCATTACATCATTATTATGCCAACATAGAGTTGAGATTTTCCTCGAATATACTTCTACAAAAAGGGTAAACATACCATGTTCATCTCGCACGCGATGCCCTCGTGCCAGTTGTTCCAGAAGATGGGTATGAGGCTGATGCACATGGCGACCGACCACGTGGTGCTCATGAGCAGCCGCGTGATCACCTTCGTCATGTAGCGGCTGTAGTGCAGCGGGTGCACTATCGCCACATACCTGGAATCATACAAGTGCGGGTTAAAGGCTGGGCTTAATCCAGAAATAGAGATAAGTGTTAGACTTGCAAATGCGGCGTGAGACGGCTCTGTCCGTGTGTCTATTGGAAAGTAATCCGACGAAAATAAACCTTAATAGATTCAAGTGAAACCAAGGTGTGGAAATGAAATTGCTCTTAGCATGATTAAAGTGGGTATTCTCTTTATCGGGCGCGGAATAAACTCACCTATCCACCGCAATGGCGATGATGTTGTAAATGGAGGCGAGGCACGCCAGCACGATGAGTATAAACCGCATGAGACACGAGTACTTGATCTTGCCGAAGTCCTCATCGAGGTAGAAAATCATGTGGTAGGGCAGCGTGAGCCCGACCATGAGGTCGGACACGGCCAGGTTGAGCACGAACTGGTTGGACACGAGCGAGGAGAGGCGGCGGCTGAGCGTCACGGCGAGGATGGTGAGCGTGTTGCCGCTGACGATCAGCAGCATGAGCGAGCCGTCCAGGATGCTCCACGCCCAGTAGTTGTACAGGTCCAGGTACTGCGCCTCTACCTCGGTCTCGTTCCACCAGCCGTCGCTCGCGTTCGCCGCCACGTCCATACCATCGCTGGCGGCGGTGGCCAGCGCGCCCCGCTCCGAGCTACTCGGCGTCGTGGCCCCGCACTAAGCACATTGTGTTCAAACCACTTAGCACTCGCGTTTTGTCCGAACTCAATTTTGAAGTTTTAAAGTTTGTACACATGGTTCTTTCCTCACGTCTGGTAGTTTCGCCGTTTAGTGCACCTGTAACAAGGAAATAGGGTTAGGCGGGTTGTGTAAGTGATGTGGCCGGTGTACGTGCGGTGAAGTTCCTTCGTGGTTGCACAGCGGTGCTCAGTATGCAGCGAGGCGACCTCACAAATTACTCGCGTTACTTCGTTTCGTGCGTCTCTAAATCACATTAAGAACTTTTTCAAGAGGTCTTCAGGCGAAAGTCCCGAAGTTGCTTTTAGTTGGCACCCCGGCAGCTTGCGATGAATTATTTATAGTCACTATATGAGAGGCGAGTCTGCAGTGGAATCGATTGCGATGGGATTATGTATCGTGTCTGTGCCTAAATGAGTTATCGCTGGCTGTCGAAGGAGTCGGGGCTAATAAAGTTACTGCCATGACTGTTTTCAAAGTCAGGACCTTGACAATGCCTGGTTTATCGATTAACGAGCTGAAAAATCTGAACCCCTTTGAAGGTTAGATTTAAATATCAGCAGTAATCCCCACAGTCAGATTTATGTCCGCGTGACTTTGGAAGCGGGTTAAATGTGTTTGGAAAGCTTGCCGAGAGCGACCCTATACACCGATGATTGGGGATGATAGGAGTTGAAAGGACAGCTTACGAAACAAATAGGATCGGGCCACACATATTTAATGGACAGAGTGAAAGCTTTCCGACACAACATTTTAATCATTTAAGATTCCGTTAGGGATATCCACGTGCCGCTTAATTTATTTGCATGACTGCGTTATTTTTAGTGATACATAATAGAAACATAATAAGATAAGATATAATATAGCGTTCAACACTGGACTAAAATAAGGACAGGAGCACCCATTTAGTAAACTTAAAGATACGTTTTCTGATGAAATAGTTACATACCTTCTTGTCGTATATCTCTCATTTCATGAAGTAGATACTTCAACCAAAACTGGCAACCGTCAGATGAAATACGTATACACTATTAGCGCAGCCGGCATGAGCAATCTGAATTTCAAATGCGTGCCGCCATTTGTGTGACGGATCTTCGCGTTAATAGCTTACATTAATTTGATAGTGACATATTAATAACACATCCCTTATACGCGTCGGGAGCAATTCACAGTGATTACGAACGTTTATAGCAGATAATGTATGTAAACTACGTGTAGGACCGTTATATCCTCAGTTGTCTGAAGGAGCCTACAGGGAACAGTGATTATTTCATGGCTAGATGTGCTACGATAAGCTAGCACGAATATTATAGAGCGAAGCGAGATATTGTAACAATAACGACCTTTGTGTTTCTAAGTATTTATGAGCGGCTAAGGCAATAAAATTACAGGCGGGCCATTTGCCCTGATTTGGACTTCCATTAATGTAATACTAATTTACGACACAGTTAATGTTCGCTCAATCTTCTAAGCCAAATAAATACTCGTACAATCGATGTAGAAACAACATTTTAGTCGAGGAACTTCTTTGTTTTATTCTATAATCGGCCTTCTTACATATTCTAAACAGACTATCTGTTATGGCCAGACACCAAACAAGGGTAAATACTGAACTTCAATATATTATTCTAGAATAAACATCAGAAATCTCCATCTCGTAAGTGTGTCATCATCGGATATAACCGTTACGAATATATCAACATTAAAATAGCAAACTGACGTATATCCGGACCAGCCTATCAATATAAATGCTAGATCCCGTCTCGGTTAATTTTTAATGAGCGGCTCAAAGCTGACGTTTTGATAAATGAAACGTCAGATGTATAATTCAGCGCATTTCCAATTCCGATGCATTTAGACATCACTTGCTGTCGACGGGACTGTGAAATATGGTCTACCACTGCTACCGGTGACGGCCATTCAGTCAACAACACTATCGGTACCGTTATAGCCATTTCAGGACTAAATTAGGTTAGTCGCACACCGCTGGTATATCACAGATAGTTAGATTGTAAAGGCAAATGCATCGGATTAGATTTCCCGGTGCGTAAGTTATTTACGGCAAATCTGTTGCGCAGTTTCACTATGATACTGATCCAGTTTCGGATTTTAGGTTTAACGTTATTGCACACATGAAAACGGCATAAAAGATTCTTCTATTGCAATTGAAATAAGTCGGTCAATGCATTCGTACAATGCAACTGTGCATCATACTTAGCGATCTACAAAACCTAGTCACATACAGACATGCATTAAAGAATAGAGTCACATAGAGTATTGTGAACGTGAAGCAACTAAATGCCCTTTGGCGCCCAACAATGACACTACTAAAACGGCGACCCAATGACACCACATTAATATTCACAATAACATCCAAGGGATATCTCTAACACGGTCTGACACAGTCGAGCTCGCCCACTGCTGTTGATGCTAACGCCTGAATTAATCAGATGATTGGAAACAAAAGGAGAACTGATGCAGATAATTAGGTAATGTTTAATTTTAGAAACATTTAAACCTAAATTAACTACAGAGTCAATCAAATGCATAGATGCACGGCTCGCGATGAATCGAGTGTTTATAATAGTAAACTCCTTGGTCTCATTGAGGACGTATTTAGAATTTATCGGTAGTAGGTACTTAATCGATTCATGCCATGTCACTGAATCAATAGATCGACCTTTACATAGGCGCCCAGTAGTCGCAGGTTGGGTCTGCCATATTGTTTCGATTGTATTAAGTACAAGTTGGGTTGTACCCCACATGTACATGGATTAATATTTAAGCATCGGTGTGATTAAAACAGGTGGGTTTGCTTAATAGAACTCGTATATAGGTAACGGAAATTAAATACTAAATAACGAATAAGTAGTACCTACTTATATGAGTATAGGTACTAGGTACATGAAGATGATAATTATGCATAATATTATGATAAATCCTTTTATGGATGGATTTGATAATGTTGATTTTTCCCTTTAGAAATTTTTATTTTGAATTTTGGGGTGTTTAAGCATGAGAGTAATGTTCGCTCGGGAACGTAATATACATAGTATACTTAAAAAAATATGTGAATATTTTAGATCCGACTTGGTTGAAGATATTGCATCCGCATCCAGTTTGATTTCCGCAATAATTAGAAGGTCTCTGCATCTCCCGTTATCTTTGTTTGGAGTGGCTCAAACATGTTTACCTTAATATTATTATTTTTAAAGTTGCAAATTGTAACGGTCGTTGACATAGCCTTAAACTACAAAAATAACCTTTGCCTAAATAATTATTACTCACTTCCACGATTTCTTATAAACCATCGTAACATTGAATATTTTCCTTATTTACATAATCATTCGAATAATTCATGTCATGTATAATATTGATTTTACCGATTCGCGCAACTATTTATATTGATGACCATAGAAAAATATTTTTTTATATTCCTGTAGTTTCTCGATTTTATTAACATTAATATGGTTTGCTGAGAAGCCATTTCTAAACGGGTAGCAACCGATAAAGGTAGGATATTATTTGCCGTGAAATAATCAACCTTATTGTTTAACATGACACATTAAATTCGTTATATTTCAGGTACGAAATTAATCAACAATATAATCTTTCCTATACTTACATTGTAATTTCATGCTGCATAAACTATGTCCTAAAGCCCTACATTACGCATCCTTGTGTCGTGTAATTAGGATGTCACGCACATCGCACGCGGCCGATCGACGGTCGTTCTAGAACGTTCTAGATGTAACTCGAGCTCCTGCCCCCGACTAGAACCAGCTACGACATGTCTCGTCCTCGTCTCTGGATGTACCCTCTAAACCCTCTCGTAAAATTGTAACGGTCATTGACATAGCCTTAAACTACAAAAAATAACCTTTGCCTAAATAATTATAACTCACTTCCACGTTTTCTTATTAAGGCATCGTAACATTTGATATTTTCCTTATTTACTTAATCATTCGAATAATTCTTGTCATGTATAATATTGATTTTACCGATTCGCGCAACTATTTATATTGATGACCATAGATTTTTTTTATATTCCTGTAGTTTCTCGATTTTATTAACATTAATATGGTTTGCTGAGAAGCCATTTCTAAAGGGGTAGCAACCGATAAAGGTAGGATATTATTTGCCGTGAAATAATCAACCTTATTGTTTAACATGACACATTAAATTCGTTTAATTTCAGCTACGAAATTAATCAACAATATAACCTTTCCTATACTTACATTGTAATTTCATGCTGCATAAACTATGTCCTAAAGCCCTACATTACGCATCCTTGTGTCGTGTAATTAGGATGTCACGCACATCGCACGCGGCCGATCGACGGTCGTTCTAGAACGTTCTAGATGTAACTCGAGCTCCTACCCCCGACTAGAAGAAGCTACGACATGTCTCGTCCTCGTCTCTGGATGTACCCTCTAAACCCTCTCGTAAAACTTGTAATGCCTTTCACTCTCGCATTTACGTTTTTGTGGACCATTCGAGCAAAATAACTTTTTTCATTTTTACTACATCATCAAATGTCGATGTGGTTTTCAAAGGATCATAAACGTTAGGCTCTGGGGGTATCTCGTTTTGATTCTTCACAGCGTCTCGGGTGTCGCGGCGTCGTTATCCAGACATGAATTTTTGATGGTCACGTTGTTCTATTGTGTTGGTTTTACCGCTTAATTTTATTGATATCTGAGTCAGTTATGACTGTGTCGCTGTTAGAGCGGTCCTTGTTACCAATTGCAACCCGAGCCGTCAGCCGTTACCTTTTAGTTTGACAAAGCCGCCGGCACTCGCGACACGCGTGATCTCTCGCCCGATGTGGGTATTACAATTAAATAGTTTATTGACTGCGGCACCCAGAGGTTAACAGCCTTGCACTGTCAAAAAGGCCGCAATTTTTTCTGTTCCTGCGCCTAATAGTCCGAATGACTTCAGTATTATTGTGCAGATCACTAATTCCGAGTATTTAAAAGTTGCGTAACGTCTATGTGAAGCGTTGCGTGGCGTTGATGACATCTTGATGATGATGCCGCCAATTACTTGTGCATTAATCTGCAATTATATTGCGGATTTGAACATAAGCGCATTAACGTCGAGACATCATGCGCTTTGATGCCCCCTTTTACTTTCAGTGTGTCGACAGCAGACGATTGCACCTAAAGCGGTATTTTTATGCCACGCAAATTCAGTGTCCGTAAGGAAGGAAGCAGTGACGTCATTATTACCGATTCGAATCACGAAGCAGTTTCGACCCAAACCGTGAAGGTCGATCACATTTCTTTGGAGAAAAACTTACGGACATTTTTTTATCGGAAATAGAAATAAATGTTGCCGTTTCAAGAATGACTAGGTGTTAAAACGATAAGTAGACATTGATGTTAATATTGTGAGCTGCTGACCCAGATTATTCCTATGTAATACATAAGAAAAGTAGTTTCCTCATCTATAATACATCACATTTTGATAGTACACCTAACGTACCTATCCTCCTTGTGTGTGAGTCTACGAACACGTCTAGTACCCGTCCTTACACAATAGCAATTCTATAAAAAACTGATTTTTATCGTCTCACAACTTGGAACACATGGCTTCAATCGCCTATATCATCTATATTAATAACACTCTCATCGCGTCAACCCAAATAACTCCGGATCGATGTAAAAACGCTATTTAGATTTTCGCGTATCACAACAAATCGTTTCCTCTATAGCTTTTACTGGAATAAAACCGCCTCGTGCAATTGGTATAGCAGGAAGATAAAAATGAAAAGAAAACGTCGGTTCAATGTTCGTAAAATTTGAGCGATGTGTCTCGTTTTCGATTGGTGTAGCGCAAGAAGTCGACTACACAGAACGGGGGCCATAAAGGGCTTTATCACGTAGAATGTATACTTAAGGGAGTCTCAATGTGAACGTTGCCCCGACGGCAAACAGCCCCGGGACTTGTGGAATTAATGGAAGCAACGCGGCCGTGTCGCCGCCGCCGCGCCCGCTGTTTGAACAACGTCCGCAGCTACACCGGAATGTTATTGTTTCTCTAATACTCTGTACTGTGGGGTTGCCAGTTGCCACCACCGAACATTGGCAATTAACAATCTATAAGCAGCGTCGGTTTTTAAATCTTTCGTAAGTTGTATGGATCGGACAGATGTTTGACAGGCGAGCGATGCTACTTAAGGACTATAAATTGCGAATGTATCGTTAGTGGTACGGTAGATGGCCTTAATAACAACCGTTTTCAATAAATACTAAAGATTTCCACGGTAGGGATTGTTAAAAAATCGATTCAGGAAGTTTTTAGGTAGCGATGCCATGTTCTGTTTGAGTTGCTTTTGGTTCGGTTATTTTAGCGATGCTTGCTTAGGTCTATTTGATTTGTCTTTTGATTGTTTAAATTTGATGTTGTCATCGAAATTTTGAGCTTTTGCGTAAATTTTATATTGATCTTATCACCGATGTTCTTGCCATGGTCAATATTTGTTTGCATTTAATTAAATACAACTTCTGAAGAGGCTGGATATGTTAACACCATGTTTTTTTTCGTTGGTTTAATTTGTATTTTTTTATACGATTGCCATGTTCCCAAAGTGACATACGTACCTAGATTGTTTCATTAGCATACAAGAGCCAGTCGTTCTTTACGCCTCATTTCATTTTATGATTACACAGCCAATTTGTTAGGCCGCCATTCCCTGTCCATCAAACATGTTTATAACAAATTAAATTTGGGTGGTTATCGCTGTCATCAAGTTGTAGTATACAGTATACCTGAACAGGTATGGCCTTGAATTTGATAATAGCCTTAACGTGAGCTTTGTTTCCCCTCGAGGCACTAAAGGTCAGTGTACAAGCAGTTCGAATCAGTGAAGCGATCACAATCCATCCAATCGATCCAATGAGACATCTCCTAATATTAGTTTTAGAAGTTTTCTCGAGGGCGAAATCTCAGCAGATGCTCAGTGCATTGCAAATATTGATATAACAGGAGAGTTACTCTATGTTGACCAAAAATTTACAAACGAGAGCTGTCGTGCAATCGGCTCGTTTAATACAACTAGATAGAGTCGTGGCTCGCGCAGCAGCCCCGAAACTTGGTTTTCCGTCATGTAGAGTGGCCCCAGGGCGGGGGCAGGCACGGCTGGGCAGTATTGACTCCGCATATTGCCTATTTCCCTGTTATTTCGGGGCGGACGCAACAGTTATTGCTTTTCCTATACAAAGTGGAGTGTCTGAAAAGTGATGCTTAACATAACACGTACTTACGAGCACATGACATCATAATTATTGTTTTGCTAGATTTATTAAAGTTACTCTTGTTATTGCTATAATATAATATTTCATCACTGCAGAGTTTGATACACAAAGTTAAGTTCAGAAATAGAATAGCTTTTAGACTGTCGTCGGTTTATCTGAAGCAATGTTTTGCTTCCAATTTCATGGTTTATCTCCACTCCATCTGATTTACGATATGTAGTAGCACGTAATATGTGAACTATAAACTGTTTCTAAACGGAAAACTTATCTACAATACAATAGACTAGTTTCCTAATGTTCAATATTTTAGCCCTCCACGTTGCATGGCGATCTTATTTTCCCATAATTTTCCACAGGAATTAAGTTCGATTCATTTTATTGGACGACAATTCGACTAATTGCACTTTATGAGTTGTAAAACTCCTTGCGATGTCTCGAAACTAATTTACTGCCCGATCTAACTAACTAACAATGGTCGCCATCAAACTGACTTGCAACAGTTGCCATGTTTTGTGTCCTTTCCCATCAATAATGTGTTTCAACTAACATACAAATTGAAAGTCTCAAGTACCTAATAAAAGAGCAATACTAGGAAATGATTTACTCAATTATGGATTATTAGTTCTAATAAAGGTACGTCCATAATGGATTGTAACTGCGGGAAGCTTTTACTCCGCGATCGGTGGCCGATGTGGGCCTTGACTCAGTTTTCCATTTCACCGGCCTTAGTAACTGGAGGGCTACGCTATCTATGCTGACGAAAAACTAACGAAAGAGCTGTCGTGCAATCGGCACGTTTAATACAACAGCTAGAGTCGTGGCTCGCACGGCAGCTCTGAAACTTAGTTTTACGTCATCTAGAGTAACCCCCTGTAGCGTGGAATAAAACACTACATTGTAGGTAGATACCCACATAGATACTGAGTCTACTGTGGAAATTACAAGCCCCATCCGTTGTTATTGGAGATTAACCGAAATCAATGCTATTCATAAACATAGTCTCGGATTTGCATATAAGATGTAGAGTAAACATGTTACGCTTTTATTGTAAACAGGCTTAAGATTGTATAACAATGTCTTCGATTGTTATTTTACTGAATTAATAATGTACGTAAGTCTAATAAGGACAGTGGGGCATGCGGGGCGGGAGGGGGGCACTAGTTGCACCACACACCATGCAACGAAGGTCACATACATTAGTTACTGAAAACAAAAAAAAATACTACAGTAAATACACCAAGGCTGAATTGACCTATTTGGTCGAGCACCATGCTTTTCCCTTCAAACAGGCCATTGTCTGAAGTCGCTCGACTAACACCGATCCATTCTCATCGTGAGCTTTGTGAAACCTAAAGTGTTTCCGATGAAAGAAACAATAGGAAAACTTGGAAATTGAAACAGTGCGTTGGAAAATTCGCGAATCGATCTCGATCGCGGGGTGATAAAGTGCGTATTTTGTAATGGCGTTTCCGCGAGGATTTAAATATATTTAAGTGAAATGGAGCGATTCATCGATAGGTTACGTAAAGAAAGGGCGGCCGTTTGTCGAATATTACGTAAGCTCGTCTGGGGGTTACATTGAAGTGTAAAAGTGGGTGAATAATTCCATGTCTGTGGGCGCCAGGCGGTGGTGTGCTTCGCGAGTCCGTTTCATTTGCATATCGGGAGTCCTCGCGCCTCGGAGCGCTTACATCGCCAGCGTTTAGCTTTAATTATATTTATCCCGCCAACATTGTCTCGGCACTTGCAACTCGCGCTGTTTTTAATTCATTAAAATCCGCTGAATGCTGTCGGTTGCTTTAATTGGAGTTTTCGTTTACAGCAAGATAATCCAGCGACCTTTGCCGCTTTACACGCTGCTCATTAAATTTTATTTACGTTTACCGGCTTTTGTGTAATAACATTCACTAAGATGTACCGTGCTGAAAGGGTTCGCCTGTTCCTAATTATGACACCGTTACTTGTAGTTAAATGAAACTTGAAGTAAACTGCAATATAGTTGAGTTGCTGCAGTACTTGAGCAAACAAATCCATTCTCGAACTGCAAGAGAGCACGGAAAAGTTTAACAAACACGGCGAAGAGTGCAGCGGCGGAGCAGCGGCGGCAATATTTACCTCGGAGGCACTGCCATTGGCAGGGCTTGGTGACACGCACTGTGGCCGCAACCCGCACCATACACTACATGATCCACCACTCTCCGGGGAGTAACTAATTAATCGCACTGCACGAGTTATGATCACTTGGGGCGAACTTTTACTAGCGAAGTGTGTGTCGGTGATAGACGCGGTCGCGCGGCGGCGTCCGGGCGGCGACTGACTCGGCGAGCGCGCCGGGTGCCGGCTCCAACTCCACCACACGGCACATTCTGCCGTGCAACTGTTTCGCTATTCGATTATCCCATTAGAATCTTTGTTGCTTTACATAAAAACACGACCTTTTCTGTATCCCTCGGGGCTCACCCGTGTCACGGTGTCATTTAAACCTGTTTATTTATTTAATCCTGCAAGAGAATAGACCGACTCTGACGGGTAAAAGTGTTCCACAAATTTGCCGATAGCGGCGCCCGCGGAGCCTGCGGGATGCGAACCCGGGATTATCCTGATGAAAACGTCTAACTTTAGTGCTGAATGCGCCATAAATTGTGGCGAAGCGAAGGTTTATTGGAGCTTCGCGCCGCTAACTTTCAGTTGTTTAATGTGAACCTGGAGTCATGTGCAGAAGATTGTTTTCTGTTTGATTGAGATATTGATGACCCCGCCAATGGCTCGTCGAATAGAAGTAATTTCCCGTGTTCATTTTTATGGAATGACAAGGCTATTCGGGTGGGTGTTTTATCTTAATCCCTGGACATTCTCATGACAATAATAGCTAGTTTTTTATAGCCGAAATTGGCCACTTATCTGTGCCGCTTGGGATTACAATATCAGCACTTACGCTCGTAATAGAAATGTGAGCCGTCCGCGTTCCCACGGGACTTAAGCACATTCGTTTGTATTAGCGCCTCTAGTGTTAGCAATGAAGTTTGTGACGGTTGACTACTGTTAATGTAGTCTTCTATTAGTAAATACAAACAGCTGTTAAGTACTTTTATCACTGTATGTAGGTATTCAGCTAGTGTTACAGTGTTAACCCGACACACTGATGACTGTGGGTTATCTCGAGCAGTTGTAAATAAGAGCGAGATTCAATCGGACGGATATTGAATTGAGATAATAAGTAATGGTATCGTTTGGCCATTTCTATGTTTTCAAAGAACAAAGTTCGTTGATCTCCAAGAAAATAGAGTGTGGGGTTACATGTGGACGTGTTTGCTGTGTGTACGATGTATCTATTTCCAGAATTGTATTTAAGTAGGTATTTTATTTTATTGATATATTCAATCGTACAATATTCAATAATGATGTCATTTTTAATTCCACACGTATTGAATCTTTACTTGGCCGGGTAATCCGAGTGAGAAGGCCGTCGTCGTGAATCTTATAAAGGACAAGTGGTGTGTACGGTGGCCTGCGCCTAAAAGTATACAGGCGGAGTTTTTAAAATAGCGATCTCAAGCTCACATGCTGCTCAAGCACATCCACATAAACACCACTGCTACACACATCACACACAACACGTTTCCGGATTTATAACAGATGTAGCTGGTCCCTTCATCATCAGGGATCGCTATTTTAAAAACTCCGCCTGTATACTTTTAGGCGCAGGCCACCGTACATTAACTCTTTCTATCCAAAATAAATATAGAGCTTTAAAACTGCACGACCCACTCCAGAACCGGCTTCCTCTAATTCGATTAGCTAATTTATTCATATAATTTTGCAGTTCCACTGTATATTTTTAGCCTCAGTGCCTAAGTGGCGTTCGGAGTCAAAGGGCACATTAGGCAAATATATTCGGGCCCTGTTTTAGCCCTACACAGTCCAGTGTTTTGAGGTCTGCTGGTTTGTGTGTGACCTAGGTACTCTATTTTTTTTTGCTCAGAGACTTATCTTAATTTCCATGAATATTATTAACATAATATCGTTAATTATGCAAAAGCTGTGCGCTCCGGATTAGAGCTCAGTTAATGGATGGCTCTACACGTGTCCGCGTGTTGTGGACTGAATATACAATGTTTAGTTTTAGTACGTTTAGTATGAACAATATACTGATAAAACCCCTATCGCTGATAGGCTGTCAAGCCATTTCGAAAATAATAAAACTAGATCTGCATCGCCTTTAAATGAACAATTATTATTTAAGTTATTTATAAATTAATTTAACCTTACGTATAATTAAGAAACCTAACGAAATAGGTTCGAGAACGAGTATTTACATGTATTACTAATTTACTATGTATTACTCGTTTGATAAGTAATTTTATGTACTATGTATGTAAGAATACAATAGAATAAAATATAACGTCATTTTCAGATTTCGTTTCCGGTTATAACATGAATAGGGAGGTCGTCCCAGTCTGTTACATGGCACATTGAACAATACATGTGGAAATGATTGTCTTGCACTGGTTCAGCACTAAACTTGGATTCTCTGCGGCGTCTGAAGTGGTCGCATGCGGGTTCTACTAACATCTCCGTGTTGGTCGAGCGAGATTGTTGCCTGTGTGAAGTAGTCAGGTAATATACCTACTTACACAAACATCTAATGTGTGTGCCTACTTTCATTATGCAAAGAAAAATTGTCTATTACCTTTCAATTGTTTTGAAAACTATTTTTTGACCCTTTTTGATGTATGGTTTTCATATTTCGTCATTCGTTTTATCTCTGACGAAATCAAGCGGCATAAAACTGCACTTTACATACCAACACGTCTATGTAAAGTATTTATTTATATACACTTTATTGCACACAAAAAACAAGTAAGTTATGCATATTTTGAAACTGGCAACATTAAATATGAACACGGCAGTGAGTTGCCGACCTAATTAGAGGTGGAAGCGTTACTTCCCCAGGAACAGTGGCCGGCCCTCAACTCGGGAAGCCTAGCAATTTGGAAGTTTGGATGGTTTCCTCCATTCTTCAACTTGCTTCGCCGTATTTGTGCTTTCTTGTGAAATTTTCAATCTCGCCGGTTTTCAGCTAGCTAAATTTTACTGGTGGTTTGTAACTGCGTGTTATTGTGTATTCGTCTGTTATTCTTTGGCAATGGCAATGTTGCTTTGAACCGTAGGATCCGTTTTAAAGGTTTCTATTGGTTTTATAGGATCGGATATAGATCATGTTGTTACTTATTACTTGTCCTATAGTTTTAATACATTATTGAGTGTTTAATTATCATATAATGTCTTCACTTACACACGGGGTCACCTGTTCAACTAAACCGTCTCATGTGTATGTTCTCTCCATCGCGATGGCTAGTTGGTGATCTTCCAACTCCTCGGCTCCTGGATATGTCACCACCACACCTGTCCCCAGCCGGAGCCAAGAAGCGTGCTTACTCATTACCTTTATGCAAAACATCACTTTCTGCATAATCATACACATTTGCACACAGTTAAATTAATTTGTTGATACGTGTTTACTGCGGAGCTGTTGAAATTGGCCTTCGCTCAAAACTCACGGCGTTTGGAGGAAAGTAGGTGTAGTGTTCTTGAAAATGCTAATTATGAGCTGTAATTAAAAAAGGAAAAGAAGTGAAATGGGTTAAAATCATAAGTTCTTTGTGTTGGTCGTGCCCTAGGCAGCTATGAGGCAGCAATTTATGATGAAAATAACACTTTCACATTCATTACAGAAGGTATTGATTCTGTCCCCAATGGCAACTCAGTTTTATAAACAATGCTCTAAGCCACCAAATATTCTTTTTGCGAAACCAGTTTCAAAATACCAAAGTTTTTTCGATATACATAATGAGTTGCAAAATAAGTATTTATCATGAAATATAATTACTTAAGAAGGCAGTCGCGGGCGGTAAAGAAATAATTTTAGATATTTCTAGGCGAATCTATCAAACAGTAACATCATTGATAAAGCCACAGCCACAGTGGCACAGACAGTAGTGGACTCATCGATGGACTTAATAGTAGCTTTGAGAGCGGCACCTGTTCTATTTCGGTTATCGCGTCGATATCGCTTGATGAGCATTATCTCTGTGTTAACATGTCGCGTCCGTTAGCTGCACACGCATACTTCGTACAGTGGAGTGCAGATAAATTGGGTCATCGGAATAAATCCATGTGTAAAACTCTTTATGAATAGAGGTAAAACGCTTCCTCTAAACTTTGTAAAATATAGTGCCCTATACGTTTGATTGATAGATAGTTGTTGAATGGCTGGTAAATAGTTGTTTTGCTAAGAAAAGAAACAAATGTCTAATCAAATATATGGGTTTGACAGCTATCATAGGACTCATGCTATATCTTACAAAGTATAGTACAATATGTGTTGTGGAGAAAGTCCTAGGCAGAACAAAAGCGTAAAATAATAATGAGATGTATAAAAAGTTATGATTTTAATCAAATGAAGTCTGGATACTTTTTTAACTCAAATAATCCATTAGGCATTAAAGATATCGAAATAGATACGCACCACCGTGTACGTGAAGCAGAATAGCTGTAAGCTATTGTCTGAGCATTAATAAGTATGGTAATTCGTTAAAAGCTTCGAGCTCGCGTTTCTCAAGTGCTCTAATAAAAGCACTGCTTTAACGGATTCGTCGCCACTCTGTCACATAAACAACGAAATATCTTAACTTTATTTTTATAAATATATTATATAGGGCCGCCCCCTATTACGTTAGGACTAACATAAACACTGGCGAAAAGTGGGTGCAGCAATGCACCTCTGCCTACCCCGCAAGGGAGAACATTAGTACAAGGTGTGAGTGTTTATATTTTTATATATTTTAATCCGCATGGGTACTAAAATTATATGCATGAAAGTGAAATTAAATAAAGAAATTCGTAATGAGCTGATGAGTGTGTAGTATTTATAGGTTGAAAGATTTAGTGATTAGCGCATTTGTTTGATTTACTTTCCTAATTAGTGTATGAAGCAGTGGCGACATTTTGATGATTTATACCTTATAGTAAATAAATCGTGGCAATTTGGGCTTCACCGCTGTTGTTTATTGTTGTGAAGCGGAATAATAAATAACCTATATAAATATATATGTACTTTATACATAATTTCATGTCGGAAGCACTTCGACTGTCTTCCACTGTACCGCAGCAAGTAAATATTTATAATATTAGCTGTTTCAACATGTCCATTTATCGCTCTCTACAATGTTAGATATCTGGCACTGAACTTTACTATGAATTATATCTTTCAATGAATTGTATCAGCAACGCAAGACTGTAACCTTTATAGTATCTGAACTTGAGTGAGAGAGCAGAGTATGCTTTGGAATAATATGAAGTCATTATTATTAGATACTGTTAAGAATGAAACATGTAGACATGCACGCCTTTGGATGATTTCTCAACTCCCTAGTTGATAAGGTACTATTAAGTGCACAACTGCACATTATTATTATATTTCAATTAATTTTGTTCTAAGTTAACACATGTGTAGATTTCCTCACGATGTTTTCCTTGATCGTGCATAAGAGCAATGTTATCTTTGTAAATAATTTGACAAGATTCCAACCCACATTATTTATTAGAGTCACCGCTCTAACGGGGAATCGAACCCCGATCTCCCTCGAGTGACTTCTTCTCTATATCTACTCACCATAACTGATACACGCGAATGAGTTTGCTGTCTGTATCAATCCTTCGGGCACATAATTATAACACTTCATAAAAAACTGTATCGGCCGGGAAATGAACCCGGTACCTCCAGTAAACCCGGTCCACGCAGCCGTGGAGGCTGTAGCTGTGACGCGTGTAACTTCGGCCGGATCGTATAATATTTACGCCGTCACTGTTTGTTTCGTATCCGAATGACATTATGATTTACAATTTTGCGACCCACTTTCTGTTATTAAATTATTCATTGGCTTGAATATGAAATCAAACAACGACGCTCGTGGAACAATTTTCCAAATTATATTAAGTATTTGTCGATTAAAATAAGAATACAAAAATAGAAGTCAGAGAAAAACTCAGTGCACCGGAAGGCACAGCGCGCAACAATACATCTGGATAGCGAGCGTTTTATAAACTTTTATCATTAATACTTGCATTGCTATGTTCCTAGATGAAGACCTACACAGGCCAGTCTTTAAAATTCCAACATCCTATTGTATTTGTATTTTTAACATCCCAGTAATAGCTATAAAGTAGAACATAGAACAATCCGTCGGCTTAAATAAAAAGACGCATTTTGTAGACTATAAAAACGTAGGACAAAGCCGCCCACATACACAATGAGTACTAGGTACTACTTGAGTACTAGGGACACGTACTCTCCGTGAAATATTGTACGCACGTGATCGAATGAAACTTGCTCTATTTTCGAATCGTTTCTCACGTGAAATTAATGAATTATGTATATTATGTGGTTTAAAAAATGAGATGATGTCTCTTATGTTTCTATTAGGCTATCTGGCTCTTATCTGGAATTTACTTGTTAGGTAGTTATGCGTTTTATACATATATTTCGTTACTAATTTATGACAATATAATAATGAAATTATGCTACTTAATTAAATTAATACATGTTTCAATAAACTTGTAACTTTAGTATCCAATATATTAATTTCTATGTAAATTTTTTTACAGGTAAGTAAAAAAAATTAAAACGAACAGAGCACACAACTCCCGTTTCTGAGGTTTTCTGGTAAGTGTTTTTAAATAACTTCGGGATGACCAATAACTAGTGTATTTATGTAAATTTCCCCTGCGGTTTGTAACTTCCCTGAAACGGCTGTCATTGGATGATGCTTATTTTTATTTGTACCCATTAGTGTATTGAGCAAGTCTGGGAATAGGACGTAGACTGCTTTTCATCCCGAAATTCTGCGAAACTCGTGAACGAAAGCCTATCATTATAATAACTAATAATTTATAGAAATGCCATCGCTATTTCTAAATTAGGGCAATGCCACACGTTGCGTTGCGACGCCCTCCGTCACTTCAACGCATTATGTGGTATATTGTCACTGTCGTTGTAACTTTGAAGAAGGTACCTAAAGTAAATATAAAAGGAATATAGTCAATCTCTAGTAGTTCGGATCTCTTTCCTGTCTTTTCACGTCCACTGTCATTTTATTTCAGTCTTTTGAAATCATTGTTCCATTTCTAATTCCTTTAAGCCAAGTTACAAACTACTTTTATTGTTCATTCATTGTTGAAATTCCGTATCCAAACTTTTACGCCACGGACGTAGAGAGTTACAGACAGATCGATTGCCCTTGAATTTAGTAGTTTGTGCCGAACGGCAAGTTTTATACATGCTGAGATGTCTTTAGATTGAGATAAACAATGTTGTTTCGAGGGAAAGCCAGTTTGTTTGTATCTATTCTTTTATTATGAGTTAGAAACGGGGATGTTTTCAAGTTCGTAGAAACGTAAATTTTTTGTTAAATAAAACATGTTGTATTTCGTGTATAAACCTGTTAGGATAAAAAAAGGTATAGTCAATTCAATCTGTGGAAAAAGAGTGATTGTGATATGTGCTGTTTAAATTTCCCGCTCAGGGGGGTTATTGTACTCACTGTAGGTTACAAAAAACTAAGTTTATCGACTCTCTCACTCCTTCGTTTGTATTTTTGTAATACCCAGAGTATCCCTCCTGTTCCCGCTCCAGTCTATCACCTATCCGTCGCTCTATTTCGTAAACTCTTTACATAAATAGGTAAACTAGTATATAGAGCAGTGTACAAGTAGATGCCCTCATCAAAGTTAGTTTTAGGTAATAGTCGGCACGTGACGTGACTATCGTGCTCGCTACCGTCTGTTCTAGACGTTTGAGAGACTGACTGTGTTTCAACTATTGTACTTACCGAAAATAAATTTTAAACTTCATAATAATAATAATAGACCGTTGAACATAATTATTATATCTTACGTTGATTTTTAAACACACAACTTAGGTACGTTATGTTATTTTCTAGGAGTTTTTTTATATTTTTTTTATAAATAATTGTCGGTAAATATTCCTTAGAATATATCCGAACGCAGTGGCGAAAGAGTCGTTCACACAGTCACATCCAAGAATAGGGAGTGTAAACAACACATTTTCCCATTTATTCCCAACAAAGCGCCGGCGAGCAGCAATCCGAAGATTCGCCCTTCAATATTGACATTGCTGGTGGATCCTGGCACTCTTCCAACACCATGGTGGAAAGGTCAATGGCACCGCACCGCGCCAGGCAACCTAGACCCCCAGTGCCGTCGTGTCTTATGTGTTACGTCACTAATTGAGAGGTCACGCTAAATTGGCGCGTGTGATCTTGAAAATGGGGAGGCATTTGCCTGCGGGTAGGTACGTGGTTGTAGGTTCCTGTAGCATGACGAAGGAAAGGGAGAAAGGTGGATTTGTATATTATTTTCTTATCATGCTTTTCAGGTATTCTATTCGATAGGGTAATTAAACTAGTTAGACTTTTTACAAAATCCATAACTGTCTATACGAAATATAACGAGTAGCACCATCTTGTGGAAAGTATATCGCATACTTTTTTAAAATACTTATTTTGGTAGGAATCTTCTCGTAAATCCTACCTAAATACACGAATGTAAGCAGAAAAAACTAAGAAACAAAACAAACCCAGTCCTGAAATAAAACAAAAACATTTGTGCCCTTGTACAAGAAGTAGTATTTCGCTAATGAGAAGATTCTTTTGCGGAATTTAAGTAAAATTCACTGGCAATAAATCTAACTTTCCGGGCCTTGGCACGTCAGCAGTGTGGCCACCCGCGCGGCGCGAGGCTTGTCCCGTCGGACTTTGTGTTGTGACCCTAAGCTGTGGGCATAGCCATAGACATGGTGCTTTTTCTGTTTGCTGCCATGGTGGCTTAAGTCAAGAGCTTCTAGTTCTCGTTGGAAAACCCTAAGGGAATATATAGCTATAACTATTATTTATCCAGTTTAACCGTGGATTTCTGTAAAAGCATTTTTTGTACGATATCAGTTTCCTTCATGTTTTCCGGTTTTGATGAAACACATGTTTCTGTCGTTGAAAACTAGCCATGCAGTGATCACATAGAAAAATAGCAACAAACGGACCAACAAAAAACATACAATATTTTCGTACAACTTATATCCCTAATAGTTATTGTCAACTTATCAGTCCAAAACTTTAGGCCCAACGGGAACAGGGTAGTTCCCGCTCTTTGTCCAACGAAATGCAGTTGCGGGTGGAGATTACTCGTGTGCGTATCCACGTTATACTTTTATTCTATTTCTCATACAAGTAGGTACACGAGTTTTTCAGCTTACCAAGGTTGCCTATAAGAGATCGCTCTTAGCGATAAGGCCGCGTATTGATCATTGCTCCTTGTTTATAAGTATTCTTTGTATGTTTTGCTATGTAAGGTGACCAATAAAGTTATATTGTATTCTCTATTCTATTCTTACCAATTTTTTTATATCGTACGTCAAGACTCTTATAGTTAAATCGCTAGCTCCGTCTTGGACTTATTACTCGTATAATACATTTTTTTTCGGTGAGGGTTAAAAAAGGTAATTGCGTGGAAGTTGGTAACGAAAGTTTTATTATGATGTTATTTTTATCATTCAGTTATTACATATTTGTGAGAGTGTAATAAAGATAGCTTGGAATAGGTGATAATAATATGTGTTTGCCTCAACTTGAGGTTACCACGGTAAATGAGAAAAATCGCTTTTCCAAACGGTTGTATACATTTATGGCATGTAATAGTTTTACTGCTGAAATGTTAAGTATGCTATAAAACCTTAAATATATTTTAATTTATGTAGGTATTTTGACATTGGAATTTTCGTAAATACTTATAAAATATTAGGTATCTATTTTTCATTAAACTGGTATTTTTTCAAAAAGGCTTAATACAATTCAATTCATTTATTAATAAAATATTACTATTTTTTCAAAAAGGCTTAATACAATTTGTTTATTATAAAACATAAGTAAATGAGAAGTCTTGGGTTCTTCTTGTATAATAGCGTAGTTTAATTAACTTTACACATTTTAGTATCGTTTTACATTTTAGTTGCAAACAATCATTAACAACCGAACAATAGTATTAAGCATAGAGAAGAAAAGATATAGTTTTTTATGGACACAGATTACACTAGTTTCACAGATTAACAGTTTGCACTTATGGCGCGTTTACACGCGTGAACATAGTCCCCCCGGTTGAAGGGATCTTCAATCACTATGCACATCGATTGCACGTCGGCCATTCGTGACTTTGCGTCGGCTCCAGGCATTGCTATCGGAGGTGCTCGCTTGCTGCGTAGCACTGCGGCATTCTTGAGTCTTCTTTCTTCGGAGACGGCAGCGACATTAACGGCCGGCCAATTAGAAAATGTCCAAGAGAAAAAAACTTATGGTCTTAAGGACAAAACGATAGGGGACATAGTCGGCGACTAATAAAAATATTAGTGAAAAAAATAAGAATCCTCAAACGTGAGGTTTGTGTAGCCCATGACTAACGTGACCATTTATTTTTTTTGTCAAAGCGGGACACCTGCGGAATTTCATATCGCACAAAGATACATATATTATCTTTCTTTCTTATCTTCTTATTTTTTCGCTAAGTTTGGTCGGTGCATCAATTGAAAGTTAAATCCCTACGATGAAAGAGTGAAATGTGAAAGAGATGCATGAATGTTGAATTACCATTTTTTATATTAACTAATAATCTTGTAAAGTGTGTATATTTAGGATATTTAAGTACTTATTATGTTTTTATAAATATACCAGACGGGTACACTTCATAAATCCGAATTACTTTTTTACGAATATGTGAAAATTACGATTTTTATATTATGAATTTCATAGTTGTAGTAAATTTAAGTTTCTGAATAGCGAAAATTACGAAAAGTTGATAAACGAAATTTCAAACAACAGATTTATTAAAATTACCAAAGTAAATTTTTCGAATGTTAGTATATAATTTCTATGTTTTAAATGTACGATTTTTTATTATATCGAATTGTTTAAATAACGAATCCCGAAGTTTTAATATTCCGGAAACACAAATCCCCGAATGTAACTTAATTAAGAATTTAACTTTTTTTTTTCTTCGCTGCGCTCCGCTTTGTTTTTCGTCATCTATGTGCACCGAAACGCTCGCTTTGCTCGTCGTCACACCTATCTTTAGGTTTAGGTCCTAAGGTTTTTAAGGTTAAACACCGTAAAAATCCGAGCAAAACAATCGTGTTTTGCTTTGTTGTGTAACTTACAACAAATACTACAAATAGTTTTCAATTTAACAATATTTTACTCTATATTTGAAACGCTCCGCTTTGTTTTTCGATATCTATGTGCTTGTGCACCTAACACGCTCCTCCTCGCTTTGATCGACGTCGCACCTATCTTTAGGTTTTGGTTGTAAAGTTTTTGAAATGTTCATTTTATTTTTGACAAAATCACGAATTATCATATTTTCGGTCCGGATTTGATATTTTCGTGATTATAATAAATCTGTATTTTATTTTTCGTATACTTAATCATAACTAAGTAATCGTATTTTTTAACGTTCGTGTATTTAACAATCGTAATAACAAACCTTCGTGATTATTATATAGGTATATTAGATTTTTATAAATCGATATTTAAAAAAACGTTATTGCAATATTTCGTAAATTAGGTACATATTCGGTGTTTCAAATTCGGCAAAAAAGTTTTTCGGAATTTTTGGGTGTTCTCATACCAGACGCTACAAAATTCTTAAACATACTATGCAACATACTTTGTTTTTTTTAATAATTTAAGTAGTTTAAGTTAAAGTTCTTATCAATATTTTATTTTCACATTCATAAAAGTAATTTGTATTAATTACTTTTATAGAAAACATGTACTCATTTCTTCTTTGTTAGGAATCGGTATTTATCTTCTATATAGTTGTCTCAAGTGATTAAAAGAAAGAAAGGAAATATGGGATGAAGTTACAAAATGTAGGTAATTTAAATTATCGTTTGGTCTGTTTAAGAAAGCGGGACATTTTTGCCCTCGCGGGGGACAGCGGGACGCACAGCTTGAAAGCGGGACTGTCCCGCCCAAAGCGGGACGTATGGTCACGTTACCCATGACCCTTTTAAAGTGGTACTTTGCGGAATAAATTCCAGCGTCTCACAAGTCAACGAAATAAGGAGCGTGAGATAGATAGATAGTATAAAATTGAAGTTGATGGAATCAATTGCCGCAACATTAGATGCTTAAAAAATTTAAAATGTACCTTGTAGAAGTAATAGCAATAGTTTGACAGCTCAATCACTGCCTCGAGATGTACACATTTGTATCTTTGACATACAAAATAGTTAAGTTTAGTTTAAGTTAAGCATAAACAATTGATCTTTGAAATTTGAATTATTAAAACCTACTTAGAATGGAGAAAGGACCAGTCATATGCATATTTATTATAGATGGGAGTTCACATAAACAGTGAAGCTCGATGCATGTTGGATCGTCACAAAAGGCTCGCCTGGGAACATAAAATGTTTAGAATATGGGCTAAATTAGCTTATAAAAAATTCCCAGTGTTTTAATAATAATATCATTAATAATTAGGTACAGTTACGTCCCAATAAAGCTTATGTAGCTATTGTTGATAGCATTTTGAATTGGACTGTACTAGAAATTATAAAAAATATAAGTATATTAGAAAATATAGAAAGTATTGTCTTTTTAGTGATTTCACTGGGCTGACTTTATTTGAAATTAAATAGAAATACCTTAGCTTGTTAATGGTTGCATCTCAACCTAAACCCAAAGTATTGGTGGAATCACTCAAAGTCTCGTTTACATTTAAATTATAATTAGAATTTTTGAAAAACGATGGCAAGTTGGGCCTGAACTTCCTTAAATGTAAGCATGCTGAACTCAGAGTATCTGTAAGAGACTCTAATATGTTTAGGAGTTCAGCTTCGGTGTCATGACACCCAAAATAGTTGTGAAGTTCAGGGTTTAGAACAGCTGATTCAGAACAATGTTCCTGAATAAATGTGGAATAGGCTGTCTTCAGTTCAAGCTGCTTCCTGAAAAGCTTATGTAGGGCGAGTAATCGCTTTTTAGCATTAATATACGATTCACCAAGACACTCGGATGAATCAGGCAGTTTATTACTAAACTGACCATTATCTAGGCGAGTAGTGTTTGTAAGCAAATATTTCTCACAAGCTATCTCGCTGTCACTCAGTAAAGGCTTAGACTGGGGAAGCACTTCGGGCCCCCTGCAGCGGGCAAACTGGTTGTTCAGAGTGACATCCTCCTGCATGTTATGGAGAGAGAGGGAAAAGTTACTTCGCGAATTATAGATAGGTTCACAATTATCAATACACATAGGGCCGGACACGATCCAACCTAATTGTGAACTGCGCAAGTATGGCTTGCCTTTTCCTAATGATTGCTGTTTGTCGCCGACAACATCCCAAAATATATCGCCACCGATGAGAACATCTATTGGCGCTGGGGTGTTAAAACTTGGGTCAGCTAACATTATTTTAGGTGGAAATTTAAATTCTTTTAAATCCACATGGACCTTGGGAAGGTCACCTGTTATTTCCCTTAGGACAGAACATGATAGGGTGACCTTAAAATCCGAATTTGTTGACTGAAATTGGACAATACTGCGTTCACTAACGGAACTGCTGTTGGTATTGCCTATGCCGATTACCTTAATGTTTGTAGGTAAGGCATCCAAACCTAGTGTTTGTTTTAGGGACTCGGTTATAAAACTAGACTGGCTACCTGAGTCCAATAGTGCTCTCACAACGCATTCTTTATTAGTTTTTGGATTTATGACCCGTAGCAGTGCTGTTGACAGAAAAACTAGATTAGTCGGCTGGACGCTGATGTTGACCGCCGTGTCCGCTTGTGCAACAGAAGAGGCGCTCGTTGCTGGCTGTGGAGAAGGTAAAACCTTATGCAGCAGGCTGTTGTGGCGTTTCCTGCATTGCCGGCATGGACCCATGGGGCAGCGGGAGCTATGGTGACCCAAGCGGAGGCAATTCAAACATAATCCCAATTTAGCAGCTTCAGCAATTCGTTGTTCAACAGGCAATGCTAAAAATTTAGGGCAATCATAAATTCTATGAGCTGCCTTGCAAAACGCACATGCAAATGTCGGGTTAGTGTTGTGAGTGGGCTGGGCCGTGCAAGTATAAGTTTTCGCTTGTGATTTGTGAGGCGTTTGTGGCTTAGATTGGTCGAACTTGTTGTGGCTACATGATTCCAGTACATCGGCTCTATCTTTCAGGAACTTGTTAAAAATTGCAAGTGTGGGAGAGTCACTCAAAGTGTTGCGATGCTCTTCCCATTTTAGATTGGTTTGAGAATCAAGTTTTGATGTTATCATATGGATAATCAAAGTGTCCCAACTGTCTGTCGGTTCACCGAGGCTAGCAAGTGCACGCAGGTTCTTGTTAACATTGTCAATCAGCGTACGCAGTGATCTGTCTGACTCACGGTTTAATTTTTCAGTGTTGAAGAGTGAATTTAAATGGTAACTTATCAATTGCCTCTTGTTGTTAAACCGATCACATAGTAAAGACCATGCTTTGTCATAGTTAGACGCTGACATCTCTAAGTTTAATGTGACACGGGCAGCCTCTCCTTCTAGGTAGGAATTAAGGTAGTGGAACTTATGAACGGGTTGTATACTCGGATTCTCATGTATCAGTGATACAAACATGTCCCTAAACTCAAGCCAGTGGTGGAGTGAGCCATCAAACTTTGATATTTGAATTTGTGGAAGTTTAAACGATGGACCTCCAGAAGGCATGCTATTGGATGCATTAGATTTAGGCTTCTCACTGCTTAGGATAAGCTGGGCTTTGGATATAAATTTATAGAAGTCTTGCTCAATAAGTTCCCGCTCATCAAGCTCTGAATCTAATGCATCAGAGTTTAAAATCTCGATCTGACATTGTAAATCATCAAATGTTTTGGCCAATGACTCAATCTTTGCCAATCTTAGTGCAAGCTCATTAAGCTGCTCTGCACTTGGTTCAGTTTTTGATAGTATAGTGTCAAGATAGTTATGAAACTTTGTTAAGCGGCCCTTTACGGAGCTACGCTTGGCAAAAAGTGCCTTTAGCTCTGTCATGCTTGTTTGTTACGATAGCAATAGATTTAAAATAGCAGTGCAGTGCAACTGAATGTACAAAAATAGATAGGTGGTGTCTCACGCTCCTCCTCGGTGACTTGTTACCGCTGACCGCGAAGACTTGACCACAGGATCTGGGGCACTGCTCAACGTAGGCTGACTCTGGGCGGAGGACACTCGTTGTGACGTGCACGAACCTCGCAGGATAGCGGCCCAGCTGAAATTGGTCGGCAGAGCAATGCTGATCACTTGTTGCAAACAAAGAATGCAAAAACTTGGGGGAAAATTGAAAACTAGTGAGACTTATAAAAACTAGGTAAGTTTCTGAAGTAGGAATAGTTACCTACTTTCTTAAAAATAGCAGAAACTTACAGCCTCTAGATAATTCTAAAAGAATTTAGGTATAGCAAACTAGGGAGACTTTAAAACAATAGGTAAGTTTTCTGAAGTATGAATACTTGAAATTAATAGCAGAAAACTTACAAAGTCTCCAGCTAGCTCTGTAAGAACTAGACTGAATATTGAAAACTAGGGAGACTTTAAAAACACTAGGTAAGTCGCTGAAATAGGAATTGGTACCTACTTACTTGAAAATAGCAGCCACACTTACAAAGTCTCCAGCTAGCTCTATGAGAACTAGACTGAAATGAAAACTAGTGAGACTTATGAAAAATAGGTAAGCATCTGAAGTAGGAATCCTACTTGAAAGTAATAGCAGAATATTTACAAGTCTCTAGCTAGTTTTATAAAAAATAGACTACATAATCATCTTATTAGGAAGATGCCATTGTTTGCAGTAGTAGAAAATAGCATAGAAAGTTATTAGGAACTAGAAAGAAGCATTTGTTAGCTTGAAGATAGATAGAATGCTTGAAAATAGAAATTTGGACACTTAACTAATAGGCCAAGCCGATCTGGTGGAGATAGCCACTGCCGCTGCCGTTTGTAGAACTCGAAGATGGTGTGGAGGTCTGCCGCGTAGAATATTCCGGAGTCTCAGACGGCTGCTGCACAGGTGACGCTGCAGTTTTGATGTGTCGGATCGACGTCCTCAATAATCTTGTAGATACCCTGACGTGAAATCTGGACGATACCCTGATGATTGCTCGTTCGTCGGTCGTCGTGATAGCAGGCTGGGTCTTGATCATGATCATTTATAGCGGGAACAATTTGTTTGGCTTCCTTCGAGTTGGGCAAAATGGCGGGATCTTGAGCTTGGCTGCGAATGCGCCGCGTTGTTAATCGGTCATTGCAGAAGTTCTCGTCTTACGGTCGCCAAATTATGTTTATTATAAAACATAAGTAAATGAGAAGTCTTGGGTTCTTCTTGTATAATAGCGTAGTTTAATTAACTTTACACATTTTAGTATCGTTTTACATTTTAGTTGCAAACAATCATTAACAACCGAACAATAGTATTAAGCATAGAGAAGAAAAGATATAGTTTTTTATGGACACAGATTACACTAGTTTCACAGATTAACAGTTTGCACTTATGGCGCGTTTACACGCGTGTACACAATTCAATTAATTTATTTATAAAATATGACTTATAGGCTACATACATTGTTATTCGCATCACATAATTTTATTTAAGTATCATGTTTCCTTGCTAAATTTATCAATTTCAGCAAGAGACCATAGAGTATTGAATATTTATAAGATAGAAGCCACCGCTGCCTCGGACATCCTACAAGGTTATTGGCGCTGAAAACGTATTTATTGTAAAGGATTCTGAAAAAAACAATATAAAGTCATGGTTAAGGTTAATACCTACATAATGATAAATTCAAGGAGTTTTCGATTAATAGGGATCAAATTATTGTATTTTGTCAAGTCATCGACAGTCCTATCGCCTGATTACAAATCCTCATTACTTGTGATAAGCTCACCTATTAATCTGTTTGTATAGACTTCCTAGCGTTACAACATAACATGTGTTCCTTGTATTTTAATATTTCCGCGTGATTTATCTCAGCTAAAACCACAGCAATTTTATAAATCTTGATCACATTATTAATAGAGAATCTATTTATAGACGGTCGTCCTCTTTATTAAGTTGCGAGGATGTTATTTTCGTCTTGAGCACGGGATTATATACTTTATGTGTATGATGTTGTGTACGTAATTGAGTTTTCTGCTACTCCGGAACTTTTATATTGATGCCCCCGACATGGAGATCGACGGGAGGATTACAATGTATTATATTTTATCCACAGATCATCAACATATTTTTATTTATGCTGGTATTTTCTCAAAACGGCAAGCTATAGATAGGTCAAGCGTACAGTCACTACTTATTTTAAAACGGCAATTGGAATTTCCTCCCTTCTGATGAAATTAAAATACTCATTACATAACAAAGGTACGAAGCAATTGTCTAGAAAATTTGAGAACAACGGCCCCTGAAAATTCAAAAGGCGGAATTTCGTGAAATTCAGCACCTGTTCAGCAAAAGCTGTATTAAAGTACAGTTATAGGTCGCCTTGAAAAGGTGTTTGTTTTGTGTGTAAAGGATATATAGGCTGATGAAAAAATAATAAATACTCGTTTTAACTTCTTTCATGCATGCAGCCATGCATTCACGAAAAATCATAACAATTGATGTAACAATCTTTAGGAGCTACAGGTGAAAATAATAAAATATAAGGGACATCCGATTTAGAATGAACAATAAAAATTTAAAAAAGTAGGCTAGGCATAGTGTAGAGTTTTTACAACAGCATGTATAAGTGGAGGCCTGCTCGTCGGCTTCGTTCTGTACACAAGTTGTTCGTTTTGTTTCGTACAGTGCAGACTACAGTACAGTATAAACAGAGTGTACAGTATAATAAACAAAGCGACCCTGTGCTTTTGGTGGGCATTCTAAATAGTGAATAGAGACTAAAAGAGAATAGGGAGCGGCAACAATAGGCTCTGTCAGCAGTGCCTGGTTCGACTCTGAGCACACGCCTGTCATAAGAAAGTTTTCCAACAGATCGTTTCATCAATGAGAAATTAATTTTAACGGATAATTTTACGTCGCGTCGTAAAACCGTGGATATGAAATTACCAACTTTGTTAATAAAGTCTAAATGCGACATAGCTGATGTTTCCCTCATAAAATTGTTGTGGGAAACTTTTATTTCTTTTGGATGTGTGCTTTTTGACACGGGTCATAAAGCGTGAGGCTGCGGGTCGGTTTATGATGAGGCACATTCCTCTGTGTCACATTCCTGACCTTCCATTGTGGAACTAAATAATTAAAATGTCGGCACCTGCGTAGGATTGTGTTTCATCGGAGGTTTGGTCGGAAGGATTCGGTCAAGACTCAGGTTCAATGGAGATTCTTTTGTCTACATTTTATATCAATAGAATATATAAAGAGATCGGGTAGATAACATAAGTATATAATAAATTAGGGTGGAGAGACGGTAGCTCGTAGCAGTTTGATGCATAAATAATTTAATATTCGCAGGGGAGGAGCCTGTTTCAAATCAGGCTATAGTGTGGGACGCCCTCCTCCTAGATGGGATCGACTTGCGAAAGGTGGCTAGTAAGAATTGGATGCGGTAAGCTATAGATAGCAGCCAGTGGAGTGCTTTGGGAGGCCTACGTCCAGCAGTGTCTATAATGAAGAAGACATAAAATAAGTGTAATCAAGAATTACTCACGTTCACGTACATGTTATTTTTAATTAAAAAAAATAGCCTCTTAAAGTAGTTAGGTATGTACATGCATAACTGAAAGGACTTATTAAAATTCCTGTGTCTAAGCGGTTAAGGATAACGTATGCACTAACATTATACAGCAGCCCGCGTATTCTATTTTCATGCTGCTTTCAACTAATTTATAATACAAAAATATTTTCTAGTTTAATAGGTACATTGGAAGTCTATAATGTAAATAATTTGAGTATTTAGGGCCCGCCATTTCATTAACTAATATTCCTCATTTCTGTTGTCGGGTCGGCTCTTTCAAATACTACAGAAGTTTAGGCGAAAACAGGAAGATTTTTGAATCCTTTGACCAAAAGTGTACATTAAAAATATATTATTTTTCAAATTCACAAGAGTACGGCTCTTGTCTTGTGTAAAGACATGATGTAATTCGTAGCAGCTGTTCGTAGCCCGTAGCCTCGTAGCGCGTAGCCGCTACGTCGTAGCCATGTCGTAGCCACACTCGAGACTGTAATATATCTTGGGCACTTTTTGGAACAAGACTTGTGTAATAAAATTCTTCTAACCGTTTTGCAAGGTTTTTTTAATAGTTAATATGCTTTGTAACTGGGTTAAGGATTTGCCTAGGGTTCTGTCCTAGACCTTCCTCATCCAGCGACTACTTACTATTTGTCTAAAGGATATGGTTTCAATGATCTCAGTGGCCTAGGTTATGTCATCTACTTAAATGGTTGGTAATAAAAAAATATGATTCGACAAGGTACCAAAGTGTTAATACATGTTAGTGTACATGACTAATCTTTGGTTTCTACAACAACATATTCTATTATCATAGTGTAGAGGTATTTTTATGATGTTTAAATCGTTGGCCTAAGAAGCGCCGAGGTTCGAACCTCATGTGGAGGTTTCCACTCGGAAGCGTTTTCATTACGGATTTCCGATGAAGAACACTTTTTTTTTCTCGTTCGCCCTTGTGTGTGCATTGTTGAAATTGTTAGGAAAATTCGCCTCGTATTATGTATGATAATGATGAACCTTTTGTGATTAATTTTACCTATATCTGCCTGGCATATTAAGTTATTGTTGTACTTACTCTATGTAATAAATATTATTATGTTCGGTTTGTATGTTATTAAGCAAATAACTGCAGTGTAGAGACTGTAGAGGTAGGTAAATTGAACTAAATTGGAACTAATATTGATTGATTGATGTTGTTATTGGTATGCATTTCAAATATATGTAATAGTAATTCGATCGCGGATGATACAAAAGGGAAAATCCTGAAAAACGGTGGTAAATATTTAAAAACCCCTTGAGTTTGTTTTTAATCCCCCTTTTTCCATTCAAGACCTCGCGGTATCAATATATCTAATCGACATTATATTAATATTATCTCTGGAAAAACACTCCAAACTCACAATAACAGAATGTTGAACTCATTATAGTGGATTATTTGATGTTTACTACGATAATAATACAACATATTTATGCTATGCCGTAAATTTTGGAGTTTAGTTTTGTGTATATGAATAGGTGGACTTATTGTTGTGTGCTGCTCTTCAGCAGAAGTCTAAAGTATGTCGATCGACTCATGATGACGATTATGAAGTATATTATGTCATAGTAACTTGGCTGGCTCAGCTGAAAACAAGAGGACATATACACATTTTATAGCCGGGATCATTAACTTTACCCTCTCCCAGAATAGAATACTATAGAATAACGTGTGTATGTGTTCGTTCTGCCTACACTTGGGTGTATTACCCGATAAGTTATCGCCACAAGTTGGACTGGTCTATTCAAAGAATACTTATCAAAACACGAAAACACACTCAAACACAAAGATCAGTGGTCCCTCGAAAGCGGTGTCGAAGTTAACTCAATCAAAACATTAGAACAGGAAAACGAAACCGCCTTATGGGTCGGAGAAAACTATTTGTACTTGTATATTTATTTGTTATTCACTACTCCGTATACTCGTATGTCCTTCAAAGTTTTCATTTGTATTCAATCAAAGTTTCTTCCAAATGATTATTTTACTAGTTGTATTAAGTACTACGATACGATATGGTGGTAGTACCGAAACCTGTAAAAAGTAAAACAATTGACCAATACCTCATGCCCTCTGTCAGTCACTGATTTCATACTGCATTTCTTCTTGGGGAGGTGCACCTAAAACTACACTCAAACAGCTGGAAGTATCGCAAAGAGCTATACTTAAGATCTGCAGTTTTAAACCGATTATCTATCCAACCAAGCTTCTCTATGAATATTGTCAGGTTTTTACTGTACGGCAGCTGTTTTTGTGTAGTATTATACTGAAACAACACTCAATGTTGCAATACAATCCTAAAATCCTCTCGAGGCGTAGGTGGTTTACGGTATGTAGAAGCTCTTTCAAACCCAAGACTATGTTCATTCACAGATTTTTCAATTTTCTAGGTACACATATATACAATAAAATTAATAAAATTCTTAATATCTACCCAATGAATATTATAGCTGTTAAAAAAACTATAACTCCTTGGATACAGAGTCTAACTTATGACGAGACTGAAGACTTATTGGTTATTCAACAATAAACACGACTTAACAATCGTTTTATAATTAATAATAAACTAGGTAAATACAGGAATCCACATCTTTAACTATTACACACCCTCTCACACACACTCACACACTTACATATTTACACATCGAGAGGACTCACCACATACTTATTTTATTAATATATTTATAGGAATTAATTATTTAACTAGGTAATTAAGCTTAATCAAATCATGTTTATGTTCGTTACGTTTCTCTACTTTGCGTTAACAGATGTCTAATATTATTTAAGATTACTGAGGATAGAGGCGCTGAATGCTGAAATACAGGCCATAAACCTAGTTCAGCATCAGATGCTATGTTTATAACACATTCTTACATATTACTTTAGTATTAATCAACTAGTTAAGAATTTTGTGTAACAAACTAAACTGTTTATCAAATAAATATTTATTATTATTATTATTAATATAGCATTGTTATTTTTTTTCTTTTATATGGTTGATTGCTAACTTGATGTTGAATTCATCCAAACAGATTTACCCCACAATTTTTTGTGCTTTATGCGAGGAATGATTCTTAGCGATTTTTAAGTTTATTTATATTTTATGTGCATATTTCTTCGCAGTCCAGAGCCCAAAGTTGCGGGTGTGCTATGGTAATTCTTATTACCAAGTCAGCAAGAAGTGTTGTATTACTCTTTGAGTTGTACGTATCTTAGCAAGTTCTTTCGCGAACTATTGTCTGAGGGGTTGTGAATTAGCATCAGCTCTCACCACTTCAAGCTTGAAATACTGTGACGCGATTGCATTTTTTATGTTAGGAATACTGATGTAGTAAGGCAGTATTAGGTAATATATCTAAAATGTAATACCGAAAAGTACGTTGCGTTCATGAATATCATAGAAATTTTGTCCCGTAATTCCCACAATAAAACCTCTATTTATTAAATAACTAGCTGTTCCCGCGAGATTCGCTTCGCCTTAAAAAGTTTTCCCGTGGGAATTCCGGGATAAAAAGTGTTCCTATGTTCTTTCTCAGGGTCTAGACCATATGTATACCAAATTTCATCCAAAATTCGTTCAGTATTTTTGGCGTGAAAGAATAACAGACAGACACAGTTACTTTCGCATTCATAATATTAGTTAGGATTAGTTAGGGTAGGAATACTAAGGTTATGCTAAGCTTGGTAAATATATACATATACCTAAATGAAGCCTATTCTAGTGCACACTACCCCGCTCCGGATACAACTCACTCTGTTAAGCTGTAATCTAAGCTACAATCTAGTGAAGTAATTTGCCTTGATTTGCCGTAGCTTCGCTATATTAGTGTTTATTTAGTCTTCAGTCCTTGAGAGTATCAAGGAGTATCGTGTTAGCATGTATCGTGTAAAGTCAGCAGCAAAAGACACTTTTAAAAACTATCGGCAAAACAGTAAAAATTCTAGAATAGTACTCGGAAAGTTACACTTATGTTATGAGTCTGCATAAGTTATGTCGCGCCGAGTTCATATGTTTCAAAAAGTTAGATTTTTTATGGGGTCGACATACACTATTTAAATAAATCCTAAACTAGGGTTGTCTTAAGTCTAAACAATATTTTACATAACTATACAATATTTTGGCCTCAATAGAACATGGATTTGAAAGGATAGTCTGAAATGCACCAACGTCAATTAGATTGACTCGAAGTTTTCGAAATAACATTGCTCTGTCCGAATTATATTGTTTACATTCTACCAAAAAATGATATAAGTCCTCTACTACTGAACATGCTGAACAATCCGGTGAGCCTACAACTTTCATCATATATTTAAACTTATTTAATGGCAAATGACCTGATCTTAATCTATGGGACAAAACAATCTCGTATCTACTTAATTTACACTCAGCAAACCATGGGATTCTGGGAGGTTCAGCTTGTAGCGATTTGTACCAAACGCCCTTTTCTACAGATTTTGAATCAAAATATTCCTTCCAGTGTTCATGATTCCGATTTTTATATTTTAACAAGAAATCTGAATAATTACTTTTTATATTGTATGTAACACCATCCGATACAGCCATTTTAGCGAGACGGTCAGCTTCTTCATTGCTTACTAATCCGATGTGCGAAGGTATCCATTGCAAACGAAAAACTCTATTATTGTTTATTAATTCCTTCATTTTGTTCAGCCGCTGTCACACAATTCACACGTAACCACAACTTGACCATATTTTGTCGCTGCGACGTGGTGTGGTTGTGGTACGTGTGAATTGACGCTTAGGCATAACTCTCTGTTGTGTTATTATATTTTAATTATAAAACCGCCGCTAGTAAATAAGTTACACACTACTGGTTTTTGCCTAGACTACGTCTAATGGAATGAAACAAAAATCCAGCAGTCACCAGCAAATTTTTTGAAATATACCTGTCCTTTATTCAGAATGGAAGAAAACATGCAGTAGGTAATAGTCACGTAATAGTCATATTAATGAGAACCATATTAAACTCATCTGTTTGCCAACTGACACTAATTTCCTTGTAAATGTCTGTGGAGTTATTCGCCTGCGGTTCCCTGTTGCCGAATGAGCGATGCCTCAGTTTCGTCGTCGAAGTTATGTTTCATTCATTATAGTTTGCTGACACATATTCAACTCAGCGGTAACCTTTTAGAATTATATCATCGAGTGATACATTCATAGTGTCCTCTAAAGTTTTCATTACTTTTAACTTTTAATCTGATTAACTCTAAATTGACAACATTTCAAAATTTTATACAGTTGAAATTCGAAAACCATTTAGAGATATGGCTCTAATATTCACAAAAAAAAATGTTTCCGATTTTTCTATTGATTTATTTCAGACAAAAACATAAAAATCTAAATTATCATTCGTGACATCACGATGTGGCATAATAATTAAACGCGCTTTTACTTCTAAAACATGAACAACAAAAAAACATGTTATGTCACTTTGACAATGACAATGACAAACATCACTCAAATGTCTGTCACTTTTATGTGTCCTTGTCAATGACGAAAGTTCGTGATTGGTTCTTGCCACAAAATAAAGTTGAAGTTGAAGTTGATTGGTCCTTGTTCACGTCAAGTTAATGTCATCCAACTTTTTTTTTTAGGTTAGGCAGGCAACGAAAATATTTTTATCCCAAGCCTCGACGTGACGTCACTCATATTATAAATATTTTGAACTTTGAAATTCAAAAAATATATTAAAACATAGAAATATTAAGAAATAAAAAAATACGGGTCATCTAATTTTGTGATATCTCGTCGAAAATAAAATAAAATCGGTGAGCATTTTATTTGAAATGTTGTCAATTCCCGTTGTTTTTGACCAGTGTTAGATTCACCCACTTTGGTACTCATACCATGAGGTTATACATATATATATTATTATTATTATTATCATATTCAGTGTAGACGTATAATAAGCGTGGAATAGATACGCTGCGACACCAGTTAAGCTATTTTAAGTCGACCCCATTGAACCAGTAGACGATTCAGATTCATAATTTATTCATCGTAACGTTTTATAATAATTTTTTGATTGCGGCAGTAAATCTTTCATAAAGACAGGGCACTAAATAAACTTTTTTTCTTCTTCTTTCGCTTGCGTACAGTCGTTAACGCAGTAATAGTTACGTTTCATACGTATGTATGTAAACTTATGGTGGCTACTCTGGCTACGCAAAATAGGTTACCAATTTATCGAGTGCGTTTCTAGCCCAGTAGTTGGTTAAACTCATGTTCGTGACGTAAATTTACGTAGCATTTTCGTGTACCTCTCTGGATATTATATTATTATTTTGTATTTTTATATATTATATTATTTTAATTGTATACCTATTATAGTCATGTATCCTTTGTATAAATTTATATAAGTATTAGAATGTATTTTTATTATATATATTTAGATAATTATTAAGTGACGTTTTCAGTTCTTTCATCTTTCATGTTTATTTATTTATTTTTGCACATCTTTGTACCAGTTTTCCTGTACCTCTTGTAGGTTGGCTGGTAGAAAATGCTCTTAGCATTAAGCCCACCTTTTGTACATTTATTTTATATTTGTGCAATAAAGAATTAAATAAATAAATAAAACGCAAACGTTGTACGTAACGTTAACGTAGTTTACGTTTGTGCATAGCGGACATCTGGTTCTGTAGATAAACTGCCCACATGACATATCCGCCCATGCACTCCGCCCACTCTTCATTTAATTACAGTAAAGGGTTCGGTCAATCTATGCCTAATGTGAACTTGAACTTACTTACGGGATACTCATTCTGATGCAATTTCTAGCTACCCGTAACAGATATTTATATCAATTTGTTGTTATAGAACTAGCGTGGTTGGTAGAATAAGTCGTGTTCAGTTGCAATTCTGACACCGGCTAGGACGGTCGCTTTCTAGCGGCGCCGTCTGTAGCCGACACGTAGTGACTCATTTCCAGAGTGCAACCGCAACATGGCCACCGCCACTAAAGTCTCCGACACCCTCATGGTGAGCGAGCTGCTCGCCTTCGTGCAGAGCAAGCTGGACACGATGGACGTGGTCAGCCTGGAGCAGATCTGCGTCACCAGCTTCAAGGAGGCTGAGTTTGCCGCCGCAAAGAAGCTGCTCGCCGAAACCGCCACCACCGCCGTGCGCCTCGTGCCGCGCCGCGGCGACGGATGTGGCAAGAAAGATCTTCAGGATATCATCCGGGTCTTTCAGGAAACGGATCCGGATAATATCCCTACGTTCGTGGCTCGTGACCTTTACAAGCTGCCGCCGGTGACATTCGATCATGTGGATGTAACCCGGCTGCTAAAGGACATCATCTTGTTAAAGGCCGAAATAGCTGAAATTAGAGGCAAGTTGGAAGCCTCAGAACGTGCCAGCGCGATGCAACGTGAGTCTCCGTCGCCGCGTAATGCTGACTCTGCGATGACCGCGTCGCCGCCTGCGCGTCAAGTGCAAGCGCAGCGGGATCGAGTAACTGCAACTGACACCGATTCGCGGCAGGCAAATGACCCGCCGCCTGCGACCTACGCCGAGCGAACACGTGACACCGCGTGCCCGCTGCGAGCCGCCGCCCCCGCGCCGCCGCGCCCCGCTGCTGCTGCACCCTCCACCACCAGGAGCCAGCAGGAGGCCGCACCCGCGCCCCCCCGCCCTTGCCCCCGCCCCCGCCGCCGCCGTCGAGCTGCGCCGCTTGCTGCACCCCAGGTGACGCTAGCGGCTGCCGGAGCTCCGGCGGCGCCCCCCCGTGCCCCGCGCAACACGATTGCCGACAAGGATGGCTTCATCTTGGTGGAGAAGAGGAGCCCCCGTCGCCGCAACCGCAACAAGCGCGGCACCGCCCCGGCCGCCTGCTCGCTGAAGGCCGCCACGCCCACGGTCGACATCTATGTCTCCCGCGTCCATGCGAATATGGCGCATGATAACATCGTGCGCTATATTAAGGAGAGGAGTGTCGGCCGCACCGAACAGCCAGTCCAGGTGCTGGCGATCGAGAGGCTGCAGTCCGCCAAGCAGACGGACTTCAAGTCGTTCCGTATTCGGATTCCCGCGGCCCAGCAGAAGGTTCTGCTGGATAAAAACTTCTGGCCTGCGGGGATAGTGTTCCGCCGATACAGGGAGGCCAAACAGACTATTAAACCCCCTGATAATAGTGCTAGAGTTTAGTTAGTTTTAGTTTTTATAAGTTTCTAGAGTATATATTAATATTGTTTGATTTATTTTAAAATATATTTGTGTATTTTATACTATGGGCCATTGATGCCTGAAATAAATGGATATTATTATTATTATTATTATGTTGTGTAGTTACCATCACGGGACCATGGGGTCCCGGGCATTTGGAAGGCGTGCATGGGGCCGAAGCCAACACGTAGAGGCCCGTTTGACAACATTAATCTATATGAAATGTGACACCAACCGATGATTTTCCCTGTGTAAACTATGGAAGTAAACCCAAGGAAAACCCCCGGTTAGTGCAGGACTATTGTAGGATATGGAGAAAACTAATACAGGGCTATGAAGTGGGGTGCTAAATGGACTGGGTAACTGGGACTATGGAAGGACTATGGCCCCTGCCTGACCTGTGTTTCACACACGGATAAAAAGGCAGGGGGTGACTCGCACACACATTAAATGGGCCCCCCAAAATAGTCGCTAGCACATTACAGTGACGTAGCAACAAGGGGGCAACATGGCATGAGGTGCTAAGGAAGGAGAGGTATTCCACGGCTCTCAGGACAATCGCGTGATCGGTCAAGATCCCTACAAGCACCTTACTGGGTAATACATCCTTCCTCGAGCATTGCTGCTCTAGCGGTACACCACTCAAGCCAGCCATTGAAGGCAAGCAAGAGGTGGGAGATCCTGTTCCTCGTCAGTGTTCACTCTGGACAACCAATAGAGGCAAGCCAGAGATGAGGAACAGGGATTCTCCCCGGCATCGGGTGGGTGGGGTCGCTAGTGCCCAACAGCTCGCCACAAGCTGCCCTGCCGCAATTAATATTATTATTATTATTAATAGATATACCGGACGAAATCTACTGTTGAAGAAGAGTGCAAACATTTTACATATTTCCGTAACAGGGGGATATTTCTATATAATTATGGTCCTTTCAAAATCTAGTTGCATCTATAGGTAGGATACATAGTCTGATAAGATACATGTTGGAATCTTCAATATAAGTGATGTAAGTCTGGAATTTATCTGTACAAAAAATATATTATTAGCCATTATTTAAATGAGTGAAGCATGAGGAACTAAGCTCTAATAAGATCCGCCAAGATGGCGACGGTTCCGGTTTCGCTCCGACGAAATAAATATAATTGGACATCCGCGGAGACGCGTAATTGCTGAAGGAATACCTGTTAATTGTTGACAATTGTAGCTTAAGTAATTAGCACAATCTTCCCTTTTTTCTAGACTTTAGCTTGCTGACGCCAATTCTGGGTGCTAAAAGAGAAAATGCATTGTTATATACGAGAATATTTCATACAGTCTAAAAATATAATACCAAGGTAGTTTTCAGATCATAGCTACATTTGGAGTGACGCATGAGTCGCTTAAATGATTGTTTATAATGTGCCAATAAATTAAGGACATAATAATAAAGCTTGGTTATCTGTGGTGTTAGTTGAAGCACGCAGTTATCAGTAAATTGATATTTTACTATGTCGCACGCGTCGTCACGTGGTCGCTCTACTGTTTGTCGCGATGCGTTTTGTGTCCAATAAAAAATAAATAATAACCTTTATTTCAGGCTACACGGGTTCGCTGTCGACGTCGATAAACTTGTTTAATACGCGTTCCACCAATCTCAGTGCCGTGGCCGATCACTATATATAGACGTCGATAACGAACCCATGCGGCAGCAGCAGCTACCATAAAACCCCCGAAAGAGATTCAAGATTCTTTGGCGCACAAACAACACAGGTACTGAAAAATCCGTCCAAATGGCACTCGGAGCTGAAAGCACCGATGATCCGTTTGACTGTAACATCATTAAACCGGACATCAGTCGTGATAGTCCGCTGCGATCCAGATGCGATTATCGGAATGTTGATGCCCTGTAATAGGCTGCAAGACACAATTCCAGCGGCCTCCGTCCAATTAAAATGCAAATCAAGATGGCGTCACAAAATGGCGCCTGCGTCCACACTCGCTGGGTGTGCAGATTTAAATTTAAACTATATTTAAAATTGATTTGATACCTTGTCAGTTTATTGGGGAATATGTTTTATGATTATAAATGAATGTAAGTGCTCTAGTACGGGGACCTTAGATAGTAAAGTAAAAAAATATATAACGAGAATCTATTAAGTACTGGCCGCTCAGCCAACATAAAATGAAGTGATTTGGATTGTTCATTTCATTTTAATCCTTTTTACTGCAATCCTTTTTACAGTCTCAGCGTAAACGTTTTATAGTCCTTAGAATTAACAATTGTCGGTATTTAACAGCGCCGCCATTTTGTCAAACTGTTGAAGTTTCTTCAATACTAAGTTAACTGTAAGTGAGTGCTTGTTTCATAAATCATATGAGAGCCTAAGCGAATGTGAGTCGTGTTTGTTAAGGAATAAGTGCGGGGGTTGGAAAGGGTTTACTCTTGTTCTGTTTGCATGTGCAGTGTTGGTAGGAATAAAATGTTGACTTTCTTTTGGCGTAGGAAGCATTGTGACTAGAGCAAATTCACATAGGTGATTCATGACTAAAATGAACGGCTTCTCTTTTATGCATTTTCAAGTTAATCTATGCATTTTCCGTTCCTTATTTTCTGCGGTTACAACAAAACATAATTATAATTTCAGTATAAACCACATTGCAGTAAAGTTGGACAGCAGTGCATCCAGGGTTTGAGCTCTTTGCGGTGGGAGCACAGAGCTCAGAGGCTCAGGGAGTAAGTCCTGGCCAGCTGACTTCGTCCCGTAGAAACAATGCCAAACTACTTATAGTCAACAAAAGAGATTTGGTTTGTATTGATAAAATGTTTTTAGGGCCCTTCATCTTTATAGAGTTTACATAGAACTATAGTGACATCCTTGTTATACCCTGAAGGGCTAGCACACGGCGCACTTAAGACGTGACAAAGGTTCTCCGTCGCGCTTGCTCTTGAGGCTGCGCGACGTGAGATGAGCGCGACGCAAAACTTTTATCCCGTCTTAAATGCGCCCCGTGCTAGCCCTTCTGATGGGTGTAAACCTATGATTTACTACAGTTGCATACCTTTTATCACCTAAAAAAGTTGGTCAATCGACATTGCAGTAGTAGTCACAATGAGGCTCTATTCCCCGGGTCACTGCACCGACAGACAGAAGTCAATTTCATGCGCCGCGATTGTCTTTTGTCTTCACGGAATTGCCTCCAAAGATTAATGTTTCATTGTAACGGTTGAATTCTGACAGTGCCACACGATTGGTTATTGGTTGTAACTTCTATGCGGTTAGTAAAACATCTGAAAGGATAAGTGCCAATTTCTCCATAGTCGGTTATCTAACCGACAGGGACTGATTTATAAATTAAACGTCATCTCCATATAAAATTCATGACAGATGTGTCAAAAGTTAACCACTAACCGAGAATGGAGAAATTGGCACTAAGCTCCAATTTCTCCATAGTCGGTTATCTAACCGACCAGGGATTGGTTAATCAATTATACGTCATCTGCATATAAAATTCTTGACATGTGTCAAAAGTCAACCACTAATACCTGCTCTAACCGATTATGGACAAATTTGCACTAAGGAAGGGAATCATTTTGTCAGGATTATACATGTTGTGATAAAATAAACAACTATGAAAGTTGTCCAAATATGTACACAAGATATAAATGATATTAACTTTGTATCAATACTTCAGCATTCAGTAGTGAAAGGCAGCGGTCTCCATCGCTTCGCAACAAAGGATCATGAATCTGCAACGATTTCGATTGGAAAAGGTAGAGATCCCCTGAATAAGTTACTGCTTTTGTGTCCGCGGCTCGCGATGTGTGGCGCCAATAATGCACCTAGAATTACACTCACGGGCAATGAAAAGTTCCAGCCACAAAATGCCGACAAAAATAACGTGAATTAAAAAATAACTTTTCGGATTTTCGTGCTATGTCACTGGAATCACAGATAACATATACCTGCGGCGAGTATATTAGAAAACTAGTTTAGTATGTACTATCAGACTTACATCTCGGATAGTATGTAATTAACTGAAATAAAAATAGACTGAATTCTTATTGAGCTTCAATACTGTCTTTATTTAATTTACTCATAAAATATGATTTCCAACTCTTCTTCTGCAAAGTTATTTACATAATGGCGTTGGTGGGGGAACTTTCCATGTTTTCTATTATCCTCAAGTTATTATAAACATTGGAGTTTATTTAAAACCATGCCTGAAAGAAAACATGTTGCTTCTCAGAACAAATCTTAATAAACGTTAATTAATGCTTTACGGTTAACGCATTCTGAAAACTTTTCTGGCTACGAATAATGTTTTAGTCTTTTTAATTTTATTCTATGTGTTTTATGTTAACATACAGTTCTTGTACTAATGTAGAGAGCACATTGAATAAGTATAGATTTATCTTAATTTATAATTCAGCTAAAGCACTTAGCCGAAGTATTCACTTATTAGTTGCTTCACCTTAAGAAAACTCATTTCTTAGGCATTTCTTCCACTGGAAATAAATAGGTACATTTGTAAAGATAAATAAGGTTGTTACTTATTTCACGCCCAACGACCGAAAAGTATTTTTTCACACCTAATTTGTACTCAAGTGACATTCCAAGTAAATGAGTTACTGAAATAGCGCTTCTGTAGAGTACTCCGGTAGCTTTCCTATTTAGTTCTTGTATTAATGTTTCTTTCTCGAGCAAACAAGATTTGTCTGGTTAGGGATTATTTAATTTGCCACGAAGACTCTGCGTAGTAATTTGTAGATATTCGGATTAACTGCTACTTCTCACAATCTGCAAGGATATTAGTATCTAGAATCTAGATTATCTGTAGGGTGTTCAAAAAGGTTTTATAGTAAGCTGAATGAAAATGGGTGACTCATGGATCACGCCAATAATTTTATTACTTATTATTTTAAACGATTAAAAAAATTGACGTTGAACTAAAGATCAGAAAGATGAGCTGAGTCAGAGTCACCCCCTCGTAGATTACTAAACAACTTTAGCAACACCCTGTCTTACAAACAAAAACGAAACATCGTTATTGATATTAATTGCATGTTACGGTGGCAACAAGACTTATCGTTCCGCCATCTTTAATCAACTAATAGCTGTCCTGCCATCAATAGCCCGACATATTATCTGTGGCCCCACAGACCAAACACCTCGTCTCCAGACACTGGAGGGTTACTCTATAGAAAGAAAGAAGAAAGAAAGAAAACCTTTATTTGGCTTAGACAGCAATATTAATTTACAAAGAAAGATGCAATGAAATATAAATATAGGTACTTAATCTATTCAATCTAAATTTTTCGCCAGTATAGAGTGACCCCCCTATTCCTATCCCTGAATATCCTCAAGGTCTGACCTTCGCCAGACTTGGCGCGCCGCCAGAGTCTCCGTCCTTCGGGCCGCACTTTCTCTGCTATCGATTGGGCATCATGTGGGTACGGCGCTCCGGGTTAGGAGGCCTGGCGTGAGGGATATTGCGGAGGGGTTAGGGTCATTGTATGATTGAGATATGATACCTAATTATTCTAACTCAAAAATGTATTTGCAAGAGTAGAAAGGGAAGTTGTTATAAAATTTTTAGTCAGTAAGTAACGTTGATGCATAGCCATGGTCGAGTAGTCCTGGGCTCGACGAGTTACTTTGGTGATTAGCTGAAAAAGGACCGATTTAACTTCTATAGCTCACGGCTGCTACTGAGTAACTTACTTCGAATAAAAATAAACATTAAACGGTTCAAATTCAGAAAAGCGATACGATATTATGAAACAAATACGTAACATCCGATACCAGAAAACAAATGTTTGGGTAAATATAAATATTTATAATGTGCGGCAAATATTTGCATCGCCGCAGATTCGATCCCCGGAACAGTCTGTACCGGACGACGCTACATTTGACTAAATAGAATTAAAATTGCTCTGTTGGTATACATCAATATAATTAATAAAATCTTACATTCGTTCCCAACGTTAAATGCAGTATTTATAGGCTAATGTGTTACGGAAAATAGTTTTTTTTATAATCTCATTTATTTTATAAACCATTACGGAAAATAGTTGTTTGAAGAACTTAAACTATTATCGCGCAGACGCACTTCGGTCTATTAAATTATGTAATGCCGTTTACGTTTAAAAGTAGGTATATAGGATCACTTTTATTGTTATATTCTGCTGTCGAACGCTATTAGACAAAAAAAGACAATAGAATTACATAATGCTGTCGATTATTTTTTTATGCTGCCGTATAATTCATTGATACGTAATTTCAGGATTCATGATAGACCTATAATTAAAACTACATTAGGTAATGTTGTTTTATATCTAGTTAACTAACACTGAATTGCAGAAAGGATCTTTAAGTTAATGTCGACATTAAATGTATTGTTGCCTTGATTTGACAGTATACGGACAGAAAGAGACAGACATAGATTTAATGTCGACATTAGCTTAAAGTCCCTTTCTGCAACTCGGCATAAGGCTATTTATTTTAGATTTAAAAAAACTACAACAGATTTTCAAGGATAGCGTGTGACCCAAATGCAGGAATACAATAGTAAAATGGACAATATTTTAGCGCACAAAGCGAAATGAAATTACATTCAAGGCGATTCAAATATATATCTTCCAAACAGCTGCAATTGTCTTCCAAATGCGAAAGTTGTAATGGACCGGTGGTGTTATTGCCGGAACAACTGTTGGCTACTGGTGCTAGTTGTAGTATTAGTGAATAATGTTTCAATACGTAAACTAAGACCCTAGAAAGTGGTATAGGATAATTAAGTGTTATGTATCATCATCAACATCTTTTAAACCTTCTAAGGTGTCTGTGACACACGTAAAAGCTATGTGTTTGATCGGGACCCAGTGCCCTGCTGATGTGGTATCCTAGTATTCCTAGTGTCCTATCGAGGGAGTCCTGGGGTTCCAGTAATGAGAGAGTGGACTGTATTTTTATGATGGTGTATTCTGGTTCACAGTAAGAGCCGCGTTACAATATTTCGGATAGATGTGTTCTGTATGAGATCCAAAAGGTAAGAGCGCGAATTTTGAATGGTTTTGAGTGAAGTTATACAAATGAATGAATGATACAATGCGATACAAATTGAATGAAGTAAATAGTTGAATGAATGATTATTATGAATGATTATGATGACGCGGTGCTCGAACATGCTCCCCGGGTTGAACGCTGTGTTCAAGAAGTTGGCAGCGGGCAGATGTTGTTGTAGGCTCGCTGTATGGTGCCCTTCTTGGTGAGGACGTCGACGACCCTTGTGATGCCATCAGTGCCCGGGTGGACCTTGATGATGCGTCCCAGTGGCCAGAGTAGTGGTGGCATCGTTCTGTCCTTTACTAGGACCAGCGTCCCTTCCATCAACTGCTCTGGAGAAGACCGGTGCCATTTGGTTTTCTGCTGTAGCAAAGACAAGTACTCGTTAGAGAACCGGTTCCAAAAATGTTGTCGTATCTGCTCAACCCGCTGGTATCTTGGCAGCAGCTTTATGTTGACATCTGTGACCTGCGGATGAGGAACTGACATGAGAGACCGTCCAATGAGGAAGTGAGCGGGGGTAAGGGCTGTGAAGTCATTGGAGGGATCTGAAGGGAGCGGTGTTAGGGGACGAGAGTTTAAAATAGCCTCTATTTGACTTAAGCAAGTTGACATCTCCTCATATGTCAAGTGAGCTAGACCTAGAACTCGTCTCAAGTGGAATTTTACTGATTTGACAGCTGCCTCCCACAATCCTCCGAAATGAGGTGTATATGGTGGGATGAAGTTAAATTTGATACCGTCATCAGCAAGTTGGCCAGAGATATCATCAGAGGTATCTCTTAAAAAGCGTTGTAATTCGTTAGAAGCGCCAACAAAGCTGGTTCCCTGGTCGGAGTGAATATTCTGAGGCCGCCCGCGGCGAGCGATAAAACGAGACAGAGCAGCCATGAACGCCTCCTTTGTGAGCTCTGTAACCAGCTCTATGTGAACGGCTTTCACTGCAAGGCAAACAAACACAGCAATGTAACATTTTATTAACCTACAACCTCGACCTTTGCGATCGGCTATCAATATTGGCCCAGCATAGTCAATCGCAGTGTTAAGAAAGGGAAACTGCAAGTGCACTCGAGAATTAGGCAAGTTCCCCATTATGGGTTGTACAGTAGCAGCTTTGAATCTGCAACATTTTGCACACGCTCTAGCAGTACTCTTAGCCAGGTTTCTGCCTCCTAATGGCCAATATGTCTGCCTTACGTTGGCTAAAAGTAACTGTGGGCCGGCGTGGTGGAGACTGATGTGATGTAGCCTGAATAAAATCTTTGTTATGTGATGTTTGCTACATAAAAGAATGGGATGTTTTACATCAAATGAGTAAAATGAATTTTTAAGTCTACCTCCCACACGAATTAAACCATCCTCATCTAAAAATGGAGAAAGAGAAAGTAATCGATTTTTAGCAGGAAGAGACTGATCAGACTGTAATAAGGAATATTCTTCAGGAAACATTTCCTTTTGTGCCATCTTTAAAATCATGACCTTTGAACGTTGTAGTTCTGAAAGGGAAAGATGACCATGCAAGCTTTCTTTTTTGTGACATTTATTTATAAACCTTAGTACGAAGGCTAGGATCCTAACTAGATTTGTAAAACTGGATCTGTTATGAATTAAGTTTGCTATAGGATTAGGAATCTTGTGTGAGTCTTCAGCGTTGGAAAATAAAACTATTTCAGGCAGACTCTGTTCCTTGACGTTAGGCATTACTGGCCAATCACAACATGGTTTTGATAAAAACGAGGGGCCACTCCACCAGAGAGAAGACTCGCCGATAGCATCGGCCCTCACCCCCCGGGAAACTAGATCAGCCGGGTTGTCTTTTGACGGCACATAGCTCCACTTGTGACCGCTGGTACTCTCCTGTATCTCGTACACTCTGTTTCGAACAAACTGTTTGAGTTGGTTTGTCGGAGAAGAGAGCCAGCCTAGAACAATGGTAGAATCAGACCAGAAAAAGCACTGTGCGTTGACCGTCAGAGCGGATTTGACCTTGGTACACAGTCTTGACCCCATTAATGCACCGCTCAGTTCAAGACGAGGAATCGTAGTAGGCTTGATGGGTGCTATCTTATTTTTGGAGACTAATAGGTGAACATCGACTGTGCCATTTTTACCTACCGTCTTAGCATAGATACATGTCCCGTAAGCGCGTTCAGATGCATCAGTAAAGGTATGCAGTTCAATTGAGGAAGGCTCATCGCATAGGATCCAACGTGGTATCCGTAAATTATTGATTTTTGGTAGTGTATCTTCAAATGTGTGCCAAAGATTTTTTATCTCTACTGATACCTCATCATCCCAATCATACTTTGCCGACCATAACTTCCGCATGATGTCCTTTACTTCCATAACGCATGGACCTACAAGACCTAGTGGATCAAAAATTTGATTGATCGTAGAAAGAATGTGTCTTTTTGTTACTTTTGAATTAGGATTATGCTTTAAATTTATGGAAAATAGTAACATATCTTGACTACACGACCAATATAGACCTAAGGTTTTACATGAGGTATTTTCATTTAAGTCTAAGCTTTTATTATTTAAAGGAGTGCCTTTCAAATCCATGACTGTTTGTAATATGTCTGTACTATTAGATTGCCATTTTCTTAAATTTAATTTAGCTGAATCTAGAGTAGAAATTACTTGCTGACATGTATGTTTAAGTTTTTCGATTGAATCATCGCCATCTAAATAGTCGTCAACGTAGAAATTACGTTGGATTGCGTATTTGACCTTGTCATCTTGCACTTGATCAGCCAACGAAACAAGACACTTGGTGGCCAAATATGGCGCTGAGGAACAGCCATACGTCAGAGTGTTGAGGGTGTACGTCTTCAACGGTAAATAAGGCTCGGATCTGTAAATAATTTGCTGTAGAGATCGTTGGGAAGGATTAACTTCAATTGCTCGGTACATTTTCTCTACATCAGCTGTCACGACATATTTATGTTGACGAAAACGCACGAGAATTGAAAATAGGTCGTCTTGAACCGTGGGGCCTATTTTTTGAATATCATTGAAGGATTTACCCGACGTACTAGGCGATTCGTATAACATGGCTAGGCGCCGATTCATGTCTCTAGAAAAACGATTCGAACGCGATCCTGTCTTAAAAGAACACTACACCAAATTTATGCAAGAGTACATTGATCTAGGTCATATGACAGAAAATACCATTAATGTACCACAAGATAACAAGGTATCATATTATATTCCTCATCATGGTTTGTTTCAGCCTAAATGTAGAGTTGTTTTTGATGCTGGAGCGGCTAGTACCGTCTCACCAAACCCAGTTTAGTGCAAATGCGGTCCGTCACGAAGTTGGCGGTGCTGCCGTTGTCCAGCAGAAGCCGTGCCTTGTGTAGTCTTCCGTGACGGTCACCTACCATCACCATCGCTGTGGATAAGAAAACGAACGACGGTTTGGCATCTGTTGTGGAAGTGTCGGTCGATAAAGTTACGTTGTTCTCGACAATTGTAGGTATATGCACTGTTTCCTTATCAGTATGAAGGAGCGTGTTGTGCTTGGAATTGCAATACCTACACCTAGACAACCTACACTTCTTATTAATATGACCAGGCCTAAGGCAATTAAGGCAAACCTTAAGTTCAGTCACCTTACGCACACGTTCATCAACCGTTAATTGACGAAAAGATTGACAGTTGTGCAGGAAATGGTTGTCGTTACACATTGGACAAGTGTATGAGCTATTGTTGTTTTGTGTGTTAACAACAAATGTTTTTGAAAAATTAGGGGCACTTTTTTGAAAATTAGGGGCATTTTTTTGAAATTCAGGCCTACGATTTTGTTTGGTATCTTGTAATGTTTCTAAGAGATCTGCACGGCCTGTAAGGAATTTAGTAAAGTCTTGCAAAGTGGGGGGAATGTTTAATGTATTTCTAAATTGTTCCCACTCACGACTAGTTACGTAATCCAATTTCGTAGACAGTAGGTATATTATTAAAGTGTCCCAATGTGTGACCGGCTGCCCTAAAGTAGACAGGGCGCGGAGGTTTTTGTTTGTTGTATCAATCATATTACGAATAGATTGGCAAGACTCTTTACCTATTTTTTCGATGTTAAATAACGACTGAATATGATTATTCACTAGAAGCCGTTTGTTATCAAACCTATCACATAACAACGACCAAGCCTCACTATAATTTGCACTTGTAAAATCTAAGTTACTTATCACTAACTGCGCACTACCTTGCAACGAACGTCTTAAATAGTGAAACTTGCTTATATCGTCAAGCGAGTCACACTCGTGAATAAGAGACGTAAAAGTATGTTTAAATTCAAGCCAATATTGATAGTCACCAGCAAAGGGAATTAAATCTACTTTAGGTAAGTTAACCAAGTGTTGTCTGTTTGTTGCGCAAGCGTGTGTGTCACAATTAGCTGATACAGGGCCCACCTGGTTGTGCGCAGGGTCGAGCTGGCCCTCCAGCAGGGTGCGCGCCTGCGACACCAGCTCGTAGTACTGGCCCTCGAGCTGGCTCCGCTCGTTGTATCGCTCCTCGGCGTCGTCCGCTAGCTCCTCGAGCTCCAACTGTAATTTGTCGAAGACGGAATATAAGTCTTCGATTTTTTCTAAACGGCACTTTAACTCGTTAGCTTGCAACTTACTTAGCTTATCACTGCTTTTAGCTATATTTAGATAGGTGCTAAACTGTGTCAATTTTGCTTTAACACCGCCACGCTTCTTAATAAGCTCCTTTTCCGTATTCATTGTTAATAGTTAGGAGATATTATATAATAGCAGAGGAACACTAAAAGCAAAGCACTTCTAAACACGTTTAGCCACTGAACAGTTAAAAAATGTACTTTATGAGCTTTAATAATTAGGTTGCTCGTAAGTTAAATTGTAAATATTAAATTATGCACAGCAATTCGCACGACACGTCCAGCGTAAGCAAAATTAATACAGTGGAATGCGGTTTGCGGGGCGCGGGGGGATATGGGATAGATAAGAAACTTGATTATGTCGGCCGCCCGGCTACCTGGCCCATAGAATAGACCTACGCTAACTTTATATGAATTATGCTTGCGTGTTATGCAAGTTAGCTGCTATCTCAATTAGGTACCTAGATATTATATGCGTCATTAATTAAGTATTAGCCAGTAGGTGACAAACTGTACTGGGCATATGAATGAGACAATCCAGCCTAGACAAATAGGGGCTATTTTGAAAAAGATTAATTAGGTTTGATAAAGGATAGGTATAGGATTGGAACGGACTCACAGTATCGTTTCGGCTCCGTAGGCAGGTTGGTTAGGCGCGTGACGTGGCGCGGCCGGCCGGGGTCCAAAGTTCACGCGGCTACTTTGTAGACGTATGCCGCAGTGTGATGCCTTCGTAGGTGACCTAGGCTGCCTAGATGGATGGAGATGACTTTGGAGATGTCCTCTGGGTTGTTTCGCCACGAGGTTGATCTTGCAGCCCAAAGTTCTCGGCCGAAATTCGTCGAAATATCACGTAGAAAGCTGCACGCGACGTCTCCGCAGGTATCCTGGAGGTGTCCTCGGCAAGATGGTACTTGCAGGTGTCCTGGAGGTGTCCTTGACGAAGTCTCTCACGTGGCACGTGGAAGTTGATGACACGGCGGTTACTGGTTGTGTCGAAGGACCATGATCGGGACCCAGTGCCCTGCTGATGTGGTATCCTAGTATTCCTAGTGTCCTATCGAGGGAGTCCTGGGGTTCCAGTAATGAGAGAGTGGACTGTATTTTTATGATGGTGTATTCTGGTTCACAGTAAGAGCCGCGTTACAATATTTCGGATAGATGTGTTCTGTATGAGATCCAAAAGGTAAGAGCGCGAATTTTGAATGGTTTTGAGTGAAGTTATACAAATGAATGAATGATACAATGCGATACAAATTGAATGAAGTAAATAGTTGAATGAATGATTATTATGAATGATTATGATGACGCGGTGCTCGAACAGTGTTTGTTAGACATAATCAGCCCCTGAAAGGATCCGGTCTACTTACCAATAACCCTGTATAAGGAGTATATAATACATCTCTCGGGGAGGCTCCCTTTGAGCACCTCAACCTATAAAAAAGTATACATTCATAAACCTTCGATAAATAAATAAATAATTACTTCAAAAAAGGGACAAAAGTGTGAATATATGTGATATGTTACGGCTAATCTTTGTTGTGAAGATAAACTTAAGCTTACCCGGTTAATATGCAGACACGTAAAATTACCCGTATTAACAAAAATAACCTATACACGATAACCAGCAGACAGTACAAGTGGTGTAGAGAATAGGGCGCTTCCAGCATCGTTGTCTGGATTTATGTGCAGCGAGCCGCAGCGGGCTGCGCGGCGCGATGCGTCTTCCTGACGTGTACCTGGTATACCTACCACCAGGGGGGTCACTCTATACCGGCGAAAAACGAACGAACGAGAGCTGTCGTGTAATTGGCACGTAGACAATGAGATAGAGTCGTGGCTCGCGCAGCAGCGCTCCGAAGCTTCGTTTTTCATAATACAGGGTGAAGCAAAAAGGGTATACTAAGCTTAAAGGGGGTGACTCGGGGGGCTATTCTGAACAACTTTTGGAACATGGGACAATTCACGAAATTAAAAATTCCTTTTCCATAGAAACTTTGTTGGTCACGTGAATGACCCCTAAGTGACCCCTTTTCGGTTTAGTATTCCCTTTTTGCAACACCCTGTATAGAGTGACCCCCCCTGGTGGTATTGCCTGCGCTCATGCCGTTTGTAGATAACTGCCTCTTTGTGAGAACAGGTAAAATTTGTTTGTAGGGGATCGGAATGGATGGTTAGCTTGAGTTTTGTGCTTTGCAATTTAATTGTTCACGAGAGGAATAAGTACATTTAAACTTAATGATAAGGTACATACATCAGTTTTGTAACATATCCTATCTCAAGTACTGCAATGAGTAGATACACGAGGCAGGTAAGGAACACTGACTTTCATTCCCGCGTCAGACTCAATTTGAAAGGGATCGGTAATATTTAGTACCTAATCTAATAAATCCAAACTCAAGTTATCAAAACTTCATCCATTACCATTAAAGTCCTTAATATGCGTTATAAAAAAGTGATTCGTTCTCAATTAAACTGTATACTGTGTGTAATAGAGTTAGTTATAGTTCAGCAGAGTCCAGAGTGCTGCAGTTCATTACAGAGATTTGCATTTTAATTGGAGATGTGCCGCCATGTCCAAATGTTGAAATAAAAAATAAAACTCATTTACACCCAATGACTAGTTTAAGTGTTGCATATTTTATATTTAATTCCATGTAGATTCTAAGGGACTAACCATTTAAAAAAATCTTAGATACATACTAGACGCTGCAAGTAGGCTACCAAACGCCATATAAATGTGTTAAATTTTGATTTAAACAACCATTAAACATGTTTTTTTTAAACCTAGTACTTAAAAGACAACCTGAGGTGTTTACTGGACTGGAATCACTAAATATATTGGGTAAGGCCTGATCTGGAATACTAAGCTAACAATACAAGTTATGATAAGAACCTCAACAATTTCCAAGTTATTCCATAATAAATTTATAGGTACCTACTACAGCTACAGGTGTTGCCAAGTGGTATAGTAAGCTGAAGGAAGGTGACTCAGGGGATCATTCTGAACAAAGGATCATTTTTTTTTTCCCTGGCAACCCTTCGAACCGGGTGTCAAAAAAAACAGCTGATTTAATTTATTTTAATATTACTAAATTTAATGTCTAATTACGTATAAAACTAGTGTTAACTTAAAGAATATAGTGTTATACAGCTGTGCAAATGAAGACAAGCCTTCAAACCCTGAAATAAAACACTTACGGGACTCGGATATTTGAAGCAGCGGCACCTGTCAAAGTTCGAATTTGCCAACGGATATCTATCAGGGGAGTATTGTTAAAATTACATATTTTTACTAGTATTACTCATTTAAAATCATAATCACTAAATTATTTAATCATTATTCATTAGTTTGCTGCATACGTGAAATGTTTTTCACACTTCCTTAACCCACTTTTAGACTTTGTCATTTTCAAACTTTGTTGTTTTCATTTCTAATTTTCAAACTTTCTATTAGCTTTTGTATCCCTTATTCCCTATTCTTACTATATCATAGTCTCCACCTACTTAATTGCTATTAGTACTTCATTGAATAATGATCAAGTGATTGTGTTTTGGCTTAAAGTTTACATAATTCTAAGTCAATAATACCACTGAGTACCTATTCATTAAAGTAACATATTATGCATATTACTCCCTCCCCACCTATAGTTTGTGTTCATGACTACATTGTTTATGATAACTAACAAATAAGTTACCTTTCGATCATTTTTTACAATATACTTACTTAATAATTATTATAACCTATTGGTATCTGGTTTGATCAAGTTATACCTAAAGAGGGTTATTTTGTGTCTTGGATAATCATCTTCTCGGTTCTACCTATCAAGATACTAACGGGTAACCCCGGGTGGTTTCAGATATGTCGAGGATGACAACCCGGAAGGTGCAGAGCCGTGACCTGGAGATCCAGCTGAGGACAGCTTTGGAGGATCTCAAGGCGTCTCGTGACCTCTCAAGCCAACTGATGGCAGAGCGGGAGGACAACGAAAAGGAATTTGATTCCCTTTTGAAAAAGAACACCGACTTAAAGAATGTCATCGCTGAAATGGACATTCAATACCAAGACTTACAAGGCAAATGTGATGAGCTGGAGATTGTACTGAGATCAAACACAGAGTGTCAGGATTTATATGAAGCTGCCTTGACAAAGATCTGCAGCCTGGAGCATCAACTGGCTGAAGCACACACAGAAATCCAGCAAATAAATGAAGCACATGCAAGCGAAGAAACAAATAAGACAATGGCATTGTACGATGAATTAGTCACCCTACATCACACCCCTATGCCAACAATAGACCTCACCACTCCAAGAAAATCAATCAATATCAAAGGTGCAAACAGGCTTAAAAAATATATTAAAATAAATAAATATATTAGAAAGTCTGAGCGAGCATTGAAAAAGCATAAGACGTACCTTCCATTGAAAAAGGATAGAGTGAGACTACAACTACTAGTGAATAAATATGAAGAAGAGATGTCAGACTACAACCAGAAACTCGCAGACAACAACCAAGAGTGCGAGTTCAACATGGCTATGCTACAGTCTAGGCTGGCCACATTGAAGTCTGCCCTAGACCAGAGAACTGTGGAGTATGAAAACCAGCTGCTGGTGCTGAGAAGTGTGGGCTTAGTTCGGGTTGAGATGCTGCCGGAGAAGTCTTCACCTGCTGAAGCCTCCACCGCATCTCCGGAGGCCACCACCACCACCTCGGAGGCCACAAATAGCATCCCGTCGGCCACCACTGAACTCACCACTGGTCTCTCGAGGACCACCACCGGACTCTCGGGGACCACCACCATCCTCCCGGGGGCCACCACCAGACTCCTGGCGGCCACCACCAGCATCCCGTTGGCCACCACTGGACTCACCACTGGTCTCTCGAGGACCACCACCGGACTCTCGGGGACCACCACCATTCTCCCGAGGGCCACCACCAGACTCCTGGCGGCCACCACCAGCCTCCCGACGGCCGCGCCATCCTCAGAGGTCATCCAGAGCGGATCGGCGGCAGCTGATGTTTTTCAGGCCTCCACTAAGAAATTTCATAGGAAACCCACCTATGCTCAGGCAGCTAGTAGAATAGTAGGTAATAAGCAGTTACCTAAGATGTCACCCACTTCCTTGACAAGGCTTACTACAAGTAGTAGCAATTCAAGCGAGGATTACAGCACAGTTATATATTCCGATAGGCTTGGCAAGGATTTCGGGCACATGTTGGGTAATCATGTAAATGGAAAAGTTGTTAATTATTGTTACCCAGAACTTACATTCGGACAAATAGTTGAATTGATTTCAGAGAGGTCACACACTGACAAAACAACTATATTTATTATGGTGGGAAATAGTTTAGGGGTGTCAAAGTCTGACATACATAGAAGTTTTGCTATATTAGAAGGCCTTCCTACAAAACATGTATTTGTTTGTGCATTTCCTTACTCATGCACACTGCCTGACAAATGCAATTATATGACATGTAGCCTCAATAAAACAATGTACAATGCATGTTGTAAATCTGATTGTATCAATTTCTTTGATACTAATTTGTACGTAGATAATTTTAAGTTGACTTGGAACAGTTTATTTTTGTCCTCAAATCAGAAACGACGTCTAGCTACAGAAGTAGCTCATCTTATTAACTCAGTTATAAGCATTATAACGAAGAAAACTTGTGTCCCTATTGACACCGTCAGTAGTAATACTGATAATAGTAATAGTACAGTAGATTTAAATTAGATTCTCAGACAACGGGAGAGCATCATAGCGTTGATATAAAGATTGATTCAGTTCACTGCTCTCTCGGCTCAAAACTATTAAAGGACAAGACATTTAAGAATGAATTTAAATTAGTACATCAGAATATTCAGAGTCTTTCTTCTAAATTGTTAGAAATAGAACTATTTTCGGAAAAATTTAACATTGATTGTTTATGTATCACAGAACATTGGTTAGACGAGAATAAAATGATGTTCCAATTGAAAAATTACAAACTTATAAGCTGTTTTAACAGAAAGTGCAACGAGCATGGCGGGTCACTTATATTTCTTAAAGAAAATTGTAAATGTAAAGAACGAAAGGACATAGTTGCTCTTTCTGTTAAACACCATATAGAAATTTCATGTGCAGAGCTAAACAAGTATATAATAGTATGTACCTACAGGCCACCTACTGGTGATTTCATTACCTTTGAGACTGTCATGGAGGATGTTCTAAGGTTAGCTTCCAATAGTAAAAAGGAAGTAATAGTGTGTGGTGACTTTAATGTTGACCTATTAGGTGACTCTCCTAATAGGTCGAAATTACTGTTACTTTTTAAATCATTTAATCTTTTTAATGTCTTTCTGGAACCAACTAGAATTACATCCACGTCGGCCACTTGTCTAGATAACATATTCTGTAACTGTGAGTTTAAAGACAGTAGTGTGATAAATTGTCTGAGGTCAGACCACAGTGGGCAGACCATTACCTTAGTAAACACTGACAAGACAAATAAAACTAAGGTGAGATGCAGACCGATTACTACAAAGAAAATTGACAATTACTTGAAGAAACTAGACGAAAAACTTCCGAAGGTTAAAGTAGATTGCAATTCTAATGAGATGTATACTAACTTATTTAAGATAATAGCTGATGAGTTTGAGAGTAATTTTGAAACGAAGGAAGTTTTGATAGACAATAAAATTAAATTTTGTGACTGGGCTACAGATGGTATTCGCAAAAGCAGGGCGACATTATATGATCTGTATGAGATGAAAACATTCATACTCCGCCCTGACTTTCAATCTTATGTGAAGAAATATAGCAAAATGTACAAATGTGTCTGTCACTGTGCGAAGACAATTTTTATTAATAACAAGATTAAAGACTCGGCTAACAAATCTAAGGCCATTTGGAATATTATTAATAACGAAACGGGGAAGAATCGAACACGCGAGACTAATTTATCTTTAAAGGTAGGCAATGACATAATAACATCAAATGACGAGGTGGCGAGAGTCTTTGAAGAGTTTTTTACGAACATTCCTTTAGAAACTACTTGCAACCTAGATTCTTCAGCTACATTAGCTGAAACCCTGATGAAGGAGAACGCACCTTCAACCGATAAGGAATTTAAATTCAGATATATTAATACATTAACTATTATAAAAACATTTAAGTCCTTAAATATGAAGAAAACTGAAGACTTGTGGGGAATGTCAGTTAAATTTGTTCTTTCTATTATTAATAAAATCGCCCCAATTTTGGCTAACATTTTTAATAAATGTATCGCTGAAGGTGTGTTCCCAGATCTTATGAAATTGAGTAAAATTATACCTCTGTTCAAGAGTGGGGATATGGAGGACCCTGCAAATTTCAGACCTGTCTCGGTTCTTCCAGTTTTGAGTAAAATATTTGAGAGGGTCATACTCAGTCAGATGCTTTTGCATTTCAATGAAGCTCGATTGTTTCATAGCCAGCAGTATGGTTTTACAAAAGGCAAATCAACAACCGATGCCGGTACTGCGTTAATTAAGCACATATTTGACGCCTGGGAAGACCATCACGATGCTATTGGAGTCTTCTGTGATCTGTCGAAGGCGTTTGATTGTGTAGACCATCAGACTTTAATTTCGAAACTGAGATACTATGGAATAGGAGGAAAGGCTTTAGATTTGATAGCTTCATATTTAGACAAGAGGCAACAAAGGGTCGATATTAACAATACTAAATCACAGGGGGCTCATGTAAAGATAGGCGTCCCTCAAGGATCTATTCTAGGACCATTTTTATTCCTCATTTATATTAATGACTTGCCTTTTATGGTTGAAAAATTGACTAATATAGTTTTATTTGCTGACGATACTTCTTTGCTTTTTAAAGTTAAAAGAAGTGAAAATAATTTTTATGAAATTAATTCTATTCTATCTGACATACACGATTGGTTTACCGTAAATAATCTTTTATTGAATTCTAAGAAAACGAAATGTATTAAATTTACACTGCCGAATGTTAGACAATGCGATACTAACATTATTCTAGATGGGAATAAATTGGACCTAGTTAATGATACTGTCTTTCTTGGTATGACTATAGATTCAAAGTTGCAGTGGGGACCTCACATTGCCAAATTGGCTGGAAGGTTGAGCTCCGCAGCTTTTGCTGTACGGAAAATTAGACAACTGACCGACGTTGAAACCGCCAGATTAGTTTACTTTAGTTATTTCCACAGCTTATTGTCGTATGGCATTTTGCTTTGGGGTAGAGCCGCTGATATTGAAACTATATTTGTATTACAGAAAAGAGCCATCCGCTCTATATACAAACTTGGTTCCAGGGATTCATTGAGAGAACTATTTAAAGAAATTAACATCCTTACAGTTCCATGTCAGTTCATTTTTGCCAATTTAATGTATGTACGAAAGAATATTTCCACTTTTGATACAATTGGCAGTAATCATGACATTAATACTAGGAACAAGCATAAGGTGGCTTTTCCAGCGATGCGTCTGGCGAAAGTTAATAAATCGTTTTTAGGGTACTGTATTAGATTTTATAATAAGCTTCCAACAGAAGTTGCTCAAATGCCAGAGAATAAGTTTAAGTGTTACATTAAAGAGAAACTCAGTAAAAAAGCTTATTATAAAATTGATGATTACTTAGAGGACGTTAATGCATGGCTGTGATAAGTAGTTAGCTCTGCTCATATTATTATAATAATTATTATTAAGCTTATATGTATTGTATACCAACTAGTTTTAAGTCTTTTTTTGAAAAGATGGCTCAGGAGTTTCTTGCCTCCGTTCTTCTCCTTAGACAGAAAGAGCCCCCCCTTATCCGAACGGAGAGTAATTTGTAAAAATTGACGTTCATCAGAAAATTTTATATTTGTACGATGAATAAAAAATTTTGACTTTGACTTTGACTTTGACTTTGACTTGACTTTGACTTTGACTTTGACTTGACAACTACTTTCAACGACTTCTGGATATTCGCTAAACTTTTTGCAACACCCTGTATACTATGCCTAACTAGGTTGTTAATTTACATATGTGTACGTAGTCTGACAACTTATAACAACATCGATATTGAGATTATAAGATAAACAAGCACGAATTATAAACAACTTGTTACCACTTAAACAAGCCTATTAATTCAAATTTAATATACTCGGTGCTCGCCTATTTGAGAATCCCGCCCAAAATACACATCTCAATCAAATATTAACCAATTTTCGTAAGCAATTTTGCGAATAGTTAAGGAATAGGCATGTTCTACTATTGCGACTGCTGTCCCTGTGTTTGATACAATTTAATTGTGACTTGTATGTACCTACAGAGGAAACTCAGTCACTTGCTAATGATTTCAATCCTTACCAAATAAATGTTTTAGTCAAAGTGTTTAATTTTATATTAATTTGCCTGTAAGTTGTGTAGAATACCTTTTTTTTAAGCCTATTTAGATTCCCACTGCTGGGCAAAGGCCTCCCCTTTTTCTGTTGTAGAGTACCTATCTGTGGTTCTACCTTTTTTGGCCTAAGATTTATTTGCCTAATCTCGTATTGCATAGTAACGTTTGGTCAAAGTCTCGTTTCGCCGAAAATCGTATGGCATAAATCTCGATTAGTAAAAAGTTATTTCGCATTATCTTGTTTAGCCTAATAATGATATGGCCAAATCTTGAATAGCCTAATAATAGGTTTATACAAAGTAATAATATTTGTTTGGCTTTAACTTTGACGGAGCGTCTCTCTATAGCGCAAACTGGTGCCTTGTATTGTTTCCGCTGTTTGGAAAACGCTCCGCTCCGCTTCGCTGCGCTCCGCTTTGGTTTTGATGAACATATGCACCTAACACGCTCCTCCTCGCTTTGCTCGTCGTCGCACCTATCTTTAGGTTTCGATCTCATGGGGTCTGTAATAATTATATTGCTCGTTAACTTTAGATTTTTTAATCATTAAATATCGTGATTTTCGGGATGTATGAGAAAAATACCACAATTTGTACATTTACTACATACTTAATACATTATTTATTAAGATAATATTATTAGAAACAACATTATACATAGGTATAGACGAACATAAATTTGAGCAAACGAAACTTAGGTGTTTAAAGATTGTGCCTAAAGAGTTTTAGACGAAACGAGCCTTATGCCACATAAGTCTTGGCAAAGTGATGGTTCGGCCAAAAAAGTTTAGACCACGCGAGTTATGCGAAATGAGTTTTAGTCAATAAAGATTATGCGAGATGAGGGGAACCGCCTATCTGTAAAAAAGTACCATTGTGCTTATCGCGAGTTTCATTTAGTGGAACCGGCTCCGGCGATGCGTAGGCGTCACAAGATACGAGGGTGATCCCTGAAGGTGTTTGTTGGGTTATTTATTAAATCGTTACCGGGATTTGCAAAGTTCACTGCTTTTTGCGTGATCGGAAAGCTTTCCTTATCCACTGTATCAATATTTAGCTTAAGCTTTAAACGAAGTAAACGTTATTTATTATTTAATATTATTCATATTATTTCCAAATCTTAGGTAATTCTTATGTAAATAATGAAGAGAATTTCAAATATTTAACACTTAATTTGAAAAAAAAGTTGGATCCGACATTGTTATGAACCTGATCCTACTGAGTTGAGAACGAAACCAATGAGAAAATTGATGTAGTCATGCTATCATATTAAGGGTAACTAACATGCTTTGCTTAAATTATAACTGACAACAGCATGAATGCAATCTAATGGAAACAAAAATATGTATATGATATTTGTTTAATTACATAATCAAGATTATTAAGACTTTTATAGGTATGCGGACCCATTTAATACCTATATAAGTATCCAATGTACTAGGTATTCTTATTCCGTTACTTCAAACACGAACTGAGCAGCTGTTTGTCACAGACACCGAAGCGTCGAAAACAATGTGAAATTAATTTCTAAACCAGTTCTAGAGTGCCTAGGACAAAGACTCGGCGGGACCTAATTTGAGAATAATTTGGTTGCTTTAGTCCGAAGTTGTCGGCGGCAAAGGGATTAGAGTTCTTTTGTGAGCGGCGGCGGCGGCGGCGGCGGCGGCGGCGGCGGGTTCCGCCCGAGATATTTGTCATTTAAAATTACGCTCGAGAATTCATCGGCGAATGCCGCCGTCCCGGAGATAAACGCTATTGAGAGGGAATTTGTGAGCCGTCGGCTGTTGTTGAAAAACTATTATACATTGTATATGAGTAAATATTAAATTTAATAATAAAAATTAATACAAATACCTAGTGAGGACCAGGTATTTCTTAAAAGTGTCTTCAATCTTAAATATCTGGTTGCAAAGTCATGCATTTTTGGGCAATATTAAACACTGCTGTATAGTTTTAAATTCAAACAATATTCCTACATATTCATGAACCCTGAGGATTTTCTGAGCTTTTTCAGTTTTTACCGCGGCTCGTCCCGGCCGGCCGGATATCTACGCCGGTTCGTATAATTCTGTCGTTAGCTCTTTGTGTTCATTGAGAACAATTAGCCACTCTCATTACATGCGACACTTTATTTTTATAATAATTAGCCGGGGACTTTTTTTACCAAATACTATTGGATTAAATAGGTGGACTACCACCTTATACAGGGTGTTACAAAAAGGGTATACTAAGCCGAAAAGGGGTGGTCGTAGAACAAAAATTGTTCTGAATGACCCCCTGAGTCACCCCCTTTCGTCTTAGTATACCCTTTTGCAACACCCTGTATGTTTTCTTATACATACCGCACCGTTTAACCATTTAAGTATGAGTAATTTATTATACCTATGTCATGCAAGAAAGAAATTCACCTGTTATTTCTCTAACCTACGAAAAGCCAACATAAGTTTTTGTGTACATACACAGGTACTTCGTGTATTGTACTCAGCAGTAATTCAGGACTACGCCGTACGAAGTGAAAGCTGCTATGTATACAGGCTGATTCAGTGCATGCTATTGTCGGCCGTTACCCCCTGTATGTATGTATGTATGTATGTAATTTATTGGTCTACAACTATTGGAGATTGAAATCTGGTTTCGTGTTCTCGAATTCTCGAGTAAAGGTATATAAATATCGTGTAAGCGTGAAGTTATTTGCATTCCTAAACTCAAACCATTAATTTTCAGAAAAAACAAGATGTTGTGAAAGTATTAATATCACGTATGAACATAATCGCAGCGTTTAAAAGTAAAATAAATTACTGACTTCCAACTTTTCCTCGTGAGACGTCATCAAGTTATATTTATCTATCTTGCTAGGTATACTGAAGTACCTAGGTGACCTACAAATATAGATCAATCGAGTATACGTCCATTAGGCCACGCCACGTTTCGATCGGCCAATCATATGTATCATACTGGAATTCACTTTAGGGACCGACCGAAAGTGTAGATGGTAATCTCAATAAGCATGGTCGAGGAATGGATGGTTCCGCAGTATAAGATGCTCGTTTAGATGTTCATTCAATATGTGAGCCTTATATTTTTATGCAATACTGGGTCTAGTTTCCACCCTGTGTAGAGCACTGATCCTTCATTTATTATTTCTTCAGTTTTGCTGAAAAATTAGAGACACAAAAAATATTAGATGAGATTTTGAAATAATCAAATCAAAGGACAAAACGTATTTTTCTTCATTTATATTCTCAATCATGAAAGATAATATTCCATTAACAAGTCAGCGTTACAAACGACTGTATCTTAAGTTTCTTCTCATAGCAACACTCCGATATAGTGTATAGAATAGTCGCTGAGAACCCGCAGTATTGAAATTCAAAGGTTAAACACACAATAATATCTTCTCCTACTGAACTAGAATGTTCTTGTGTCCGACAGGGGTCGTTGACCTCGCCATGTAAACTGTAGCCGATTCGTTTAAACTTTAACGAACCCATTTCATATTCCGCTAGTCGGTATACTCGCTGTCTGATCCCACTATGCAGTTTACATACTTATTTCGAGCTACGTAAGAGTTAGCATTGAAATGCAAGTGTGTGTTTGTCGTTGTATGAACAGGTTTTACAGGAGAAGTTTCACCTGAAAGAGAACGGTTGTATTGTTACAGAAAACGTATGAAAAGCGAATGGAGTTTAGCGAAACTGCCGTTGTGATACGTAATTTAATTTTTTCGATTCATTTTTTGTGGTTCTAACAGCAATACCAATTTTGCCGGACTTTCTTTCATTATCCTTTTACCATGATGCTTTGGAGGTAAAATTTTTGTACAACGGGGTCTCTCAGCCTAACACCAATATCCCTATGAATAGAATACATTAATACCTACAATATGTACTAGGTATATTACACAATAGATGCGGATCTTAATTGTACTTAAATATTAAATCAATTGATCACTGAATCAGAATATTTAAAGTATCTTCATATGGAGAATATGGATGACTTAAAATTCTAATTAATGATTTTTTTACATCCTATGAAGCGCTTGAAAGAGCACATAGAATGTGGAAGTGTAACTTTACTACTCAGAAATAACGGTCGTACGGTTCTCGGAAAATTCGCTATTAAATTAGCGGCTTAACTTTAAACATTCTCTCAGAACTATCATGGGAGCAGAGTTACACAAGTAATCTTGGTGAACGCAGAGTTATGGTTCACAGTTGGGTTCACCTGTACCTAGTAGCACAGAATAATAACTTGTTAGTAGGTACTAGTGGTTAGATAGATGGATAGAATACGCTTTATTTGTACACCAACAAATAATCATAGGAATAACAAATTGCAACTTAATTAGGGTACAAAAGGCGGTCTTATCACTAAAAGTGATCTCTGCGTGACAAACTTTGGATGGTGGGAATAAAAGATAAGATTGGTTAAATTGATGACGAAGTACCTTGTTATATATAAGGTGAAAGTATATGTTAATCAGACGGTCGAATGGCGTAGTGGTTAGTGGCCCTGACTGCTGAGCCGAAGGTCCCGGGTTCGATTCCCGGCTGAGGCAGATATTTGTTTAAAGACAAATATTGTACTCGGGTCTTGGGTGTTAATATTTATATTTAATTATGTATCTATCTATGTATTTGTGTAGATATATCAGCGGTCCGATATCCATAACACAGGCTCTGCCTAGCTTGGGGTTCGGATGGCCGTGTGTGAGATGTCCCCACATATTATTATTATTATTATAATTATAATTGAAGGACTTCAGTCGCTTATTTGCAAAACATATACGTTTTGAATACTATGTATACTTACATTAATTACACAGCTAAATCCCTATTTCAGTTTGAAACTGCCGCAAGCGGACAAAATGCCCGCCCCAATTTCGCACACAGCAAAGCTTTTAAGACCTAACAAATCAGAGCCTGCACTCCCATTTCACGTTAACTAAGCTTTACATAAAGGCCAGCTTGCCGTCTACTGTCTATTGTGTAGCAGTAGCAGCGTCACCGAGTGGTGGCGATGACGCTGCGGGTCGCAGATATACGGTAGTCGCAATGTCAGAGTGCGGCCCCGGCCACAGCCACCTAATGTGTGCTATCGTCGATGGAATCGCCATTCAGCGATTGCAGCCGGCTCGATTCAAACGATTCATCAGCGAGTGAATCGCTCGAATACGACGCGACGGGCGCGCGGGCGCGGGGGCTGGGTGATGTTACAGAATTTTAGGTCCGTATTTTGAGGAAGATTTTTCGGAAGACCTCGTTTGTTTACTCGTATTTATGGTGGAGGTAATCGAGTTGGCTGTTCTAGAAAATTTAGTAACGTTCCGATGTATAAAATTGGGGATGTAAAAGTAGATAGGTGTGTGTGTAGTTGTGTACGGTAAAAATTGATCTTATAGTATTTTCTTGTATCCGAAAAATAATCCTGACAAAATTTAGTCGTGCTTAATAATTCCTATAAGCTTAGGCACAAAGTGGTGATATTCGACAGTTGCCCGGTCCCCCGTCCCCTGATGACGTCACGAGCCGGACACCACCGGACCGCGGGGAGCTGCGGTGGATATCCAGATAATGGATTTTTGATACATTAAATTTTATTTCATGGACGCAATTTGAATATCATGAGCCGTAGTATGATTTTTAACCGTTTTCAGCGGACGCCGGCTGAAACTAACGACGCATTTATAAAGAAAACTGAAAACTTTAAAACGAGCTCAAGATCCCCAACGTTTTCGCGAGCAAATATTTAACTAAGAATTTCCGGTGTAACTGTAAATTAAAAATTATCTCAAATCATCCGTACCCCTCGCTCTAACGCGGTTAAGGGCGGGTAGAAAAGGATAAAAAAGCTTTTCTAATCTTGGCCGCCGCACTTCTCTAGTGGGGCAGTAATTGGCGACGCTACTGCTAAATTGCTTCTAGCGACCGGCAAAAAAACCACCCACACGGCGGCGGGTAAAAAGTACAACAAGCGAGCGAACCGGTGGCGGTGAGCGCCGGATATTTCATGCACCACAAAAGGCGAGACCAAAACACAGGGCTTGGACGAGTAAAAAAAAACCAGTTTACCCCATCCCTGATGAGTCAAGGGCAGGGGTAATCCCGCTAGACACATGGCGGATAATTGGACAGGCGGCACCGGGCCCGGTGACCTTCGCCGACCTTGCGACTCGCCGATTAATGCAAATACGAGCCGAAACGCTGCGTCATTTAGCGTTGATTGAATTTAGTTTGCGATTGTACTTCCTCACTCTATGTAGATTGCTGGCGAACGATTTTAGGGATGTCCGCTCAGTACTTTAATAGAAAAAAAGTCTAATAGAGTTACGTATACGTGGTTCCGTCGGCTCAAAAGCGGTAGAGTAAGCTTTTACGGGTAGCAAAGTGTTTGTTCTGTGAAACGTGACACGTGAGATGTATCAGAGGAGCTTTGCTACCGGATAGTGTTATAACGTCTTGTGAGTCGGTGGCCTTGCCTAATATGCCTCAGCGTATCACATAGATATCTCAATTTGTGAATAAATTTTGTCTAGTATTTCTACAATATATACAGACACGGTAAATCACAACAACAGCATCTTTTGAAAATAAGGCCAACAAGACAAGGACTTCTATTTTTGTAACTCATATACGGAATAACGTTTATAATTTGCTTTTGCCAATTTTTCAACTTTTACCAAGACTTTTGTGCTGTAAAATGTCTATGTGGAAAATAGTTATGTATTTTTCAGTGGCGTCAGCTGACGCTCAGGGACAGACATTTAAAACTTGCACAATCTAACTTTTGCCGCGTTTTCGGGCGGCGGCGATCTGGAAGCTTCCGTCGCTTTGATCTCGGCTGCATTTATCACTTTCCGAAACCTCGCCAGAAACAAAAGTATGTTATTCGTTTGTAGTGTCTGTCTACAACCACGGATGTTCAATATGGTAGGACTGGTGTGAATGCTGATTGAAATAGCTTAGCCGGTAATCGTACACTTCACAAAATATACCTCACTCAAAGATGAACACAACAATATATCCTACGCCTTCCTCATCCATTCACTACGAGGTCGTAAGAATTTTAAGGAAATCGAATCATAAGTAATAAAAGAAAACCTGATGTGAAAATTGGGAGATTAATGCAGTAGGATGCAGTGCTCTAAAGTTGTATCATTCATTGAATCCGTCGCATTGGGTGATGAGAGTGATGGAACAGATATTGCTCTTTTCTACTTCACTCTCTAGGGCGGTATAATAGATAGTTGGTGAATCCCAATGCGGCTGCCACCGTCGCGTTGCCAAAATTTGGTCGTTGGTCCCCGTAACCAACTGTTGGCTTATGCAATCATATCTCACGTACAACATCTATAGTTTCCGTTGAGCTAGATTTGTACAAATTGTTTGAAACAATGTAACACTGTCGGGACATTCCATTAACCATCAATATACCGGTCTACAGCCAACGTCTGCACTACGGCTTCGCACTTTACAACAACAGGCACTAAATCCTGGCAAGTACACCGCGGTGACCACCATTCAGCTAAAACAGAGGACTTTACCAACCAATTTCGAGATTTGATTACTTAATGAGTAGGAAAATATTAGCATTTAAGATTAGCTGTACAGCCCTGAGGTTGGAGAGGTTGTTCCGAATGACTTGTTAATAGCCGATGATCGATTTCAATATTCGATTGGTTTTTCAATTATCCAGTGACCGAACCGGTTATTGTATTAATTGTTCAATCGATTGGGCTTTGTCGTTTCGCCGCAGATGTGCCGTTAATCGACGAGGGATATGTCCGTGATTGGGGCCGTGTTTGCTTTGATGTTTTGGGTTAAATTAATTATGAATGTTGTGTGCGGCATTGTTTTATTAATAAATTATAAATTGCAGCGACATAATATTGCAAAAGTTTACCGGTATGTGCAAAAATTCCGCACTGTGGTTCATTTCATTGGTGAGCCAGTGATGATGTCGCCTTTCACAGTCAAACTTACCTATTCATTGATAGAAAATGCTTTTACCATTAAGTCCACCTGATAAGTACAGAAGCAAACCACTCTGGGGCGTACTTGATGCAGAGAATCACCCTCGCTGTGCAGCGCGGTAACACGAGCCTGCGTAATAGGAACCTTCGAATCGGGTGCGCCTCGGGGTGGTCTTTATTAATGTTAAATAATAACAAAGCATATAAGCTGCTCAATTTAGTTATTTTTTTAAAAATGTATAATAAGAAATGTCCCGAGTATTGTAATCGCGTGGTCACTGTCGGCGTCTCTGCCCCGTGTCTCGTGCAGTGTTTATTGCCCCCCCCCCCCCCGCACTGCTCCCGTCTGTCACTTGTTGTCCGCCATTACCCGTGAGTGTGGCCACCCTACCACTGCTACCACTCCACAAAGGGAATCCAAAAAGAATGTTAAATATTAAAAAGTCCTTTGAGCCAAAAATATCGCGGAGCCTATAGAAAATAAATAAAATAACGGCAGCGCACCGATCTGGCTTTGTAGTTTTTTGTGACGCCCGCTATGATTTTTTTGTTAATTTTGTTAACCTTTGTGTTGCTAATCATCAGAAGCTAGTATTTAAATAAATTTTATCAATTTGAACTTACACAATTTCAATCAAACATCGCTCAGGTATAAAGAGAAACTAACAAGAAGCGGTGTATCGCCGCGACTGTACCCGCGGAGAATACCTCTAGTTGCAAATCGTCACGCAGGGGGGAACGTTTTAGTATTCCCGCAGCCGTACAGACACCCCGGCGAACCAGCGCGAGACCGGAATAACTTGCCCTTCCAACAGAAACACACTATTAGCATTGACAAACTAATATTGAATTAGCCTTACGTAATCTGAAAAAACCAATTCCTCTAAAATATTCACGTATTCGTTTAGGATTACAATCGGCCCCCGGACGCCGATAATTCACGTGGACGCACGGAGTTTGTCAATAGATGGCGCTGCGCTCGACGCTCGATTGGTCCCACGCTGGGCGCCAAAATTTGCTCACATGTAATGTAATATGAAAGTTTCAATTTTACGGAGACGCGTTCGTGTTCTCTCCTGGGAATAGGGAATATGCATAAATTTTTTTATACTTTTATTGGATAGTTTTACATCACTTTATTATAGTAAAAAAAAATTCAACGCCAAAATAAGTAATTTAAGGTATTTTAAAGAAAGTTAAAAAATTACAACCATCACGACCACTTTGAAATTCCCGTCAGGATGGCGGGCTGGTGTGACGTCATAATCTTTGAATATCACGGCTCAGAATAATGAGTCCCGTCAGTCGGCATAGATTTTTTACCTAATCGAGTAATCACAGAGTACTTTTTTTTTTTTTTTTTAAGAAATTGTTATCACTCCACAGACTTTATGTCCGTGCCTTTTGAAGAGTGGTAATTTTTATGAGATAGTTTTTAATTCTTTTATCTACTTTCTACTCGGTAAGGAAGTTTCATTTATATATAGGTATATATATTCTATCTTTTATATATATATTGTTCTTTTTTTTTTTTTCTTTTTTTCCCTTTTTTTTCCACTGCTGGGGGAAAATCCACATGGACACCTGGGAAGAGGACCCAGGTAGTGTCGGGCGTTAACCGACTAAAAACCCCCAGCCGTGTATCTCATTATACAAGAATTATTTTTTTTTTTTTCCTTTTTTTTTCCTTTTTTTTTAAATTAATGGTTTTCAGAGTCACACTTACATTAGTAATGGCAACAAACTTAACAAGGACAGGGCCAATGCCAGCTGTCTTCGGAGAACTTAGTAGACACCTGGCAATGGCTCGGCCCCTCAGTCGTTATAGGTCATGTTTTGCCTGATGTTAGTGTGTGACTCTGTTCTTAAAGATAACTTATTTTAATTGTTAGTTATGATATAATAATCAATAGGTTAGTTATATAAATTATTTTCCCAATTTGACCTATATTTTGCGCTCTTAACCAAAATTATATTTTATGATTTATTCCGCCCCGTTTTGCCTTCTTAACATTTCCCCAGAAAGTGCAATGACCTCTTCGTCTCGATTCTTAACTGCCATTTTTAGATTGTACTCGAGGATGCGTTTCTTTGGCGCTGTTATTGCCGTTTTAGCGAGGTTGCCGATAGCGTCCTCGGTGTCATCCGCATAGTAGGTGCAGGCGGTGGTGTGCCTCGACAGCGCCACTACTGCGTGAGGACTACACAGAGTACTTTGGTATTTTCAACAAACCAATGTTGTCATGGTAATAAACGAAAAAGGAAGTGTATACAGTGTGATCAGTGGCTGTTTCGTAATGGTAATAAAGTGTGACCAGTAAGTGTTTTGTAATGGGAGCTCGTAAATAGCTACTGGTAGCTCTGTTGAAATAGGAGCGCGCAAACCAGAGGACCTTTGTACACTATATTACGCTATTATGGCAATATGAATATAAAGTAATATTTGTATTGTATGTAAGTACTTACTGTAACTTTGGTTCTCAGTAAGAGAGGCTAGGGTTAGTGGGTCATTCTATTCTATTATCTGTGGGGGTGTAAGAACCTGCACCTGGCTCTCTTGAATGGAACCATTGTGCATATCTCAAAGGTCTAAACCCCCTTCCTAAGCTTGGACCATTTCCCACCACGCTGGTCCACTGCGGATTGGTGGATTCACATATCTAAATGTGCTTAATCTAAATATTGAGGTTTCCTCACGATGTTTTCTTTCACATGCTATATGATTATCCCCAAATTTAATAAATTTCTACAAAAATAATAACGTATAACATACATATTATCTTTTATTTATAATAAAAACTTTTCCGCAGCTGGCCACAGTTTACTCGTTCATACTGCGTAATAAATTTAATGTGTACAGTTCTTCTGATTACGAGAATTCTTCCATAACTTAATTTAGAAAAAAATAACAACTTTGGAAATATACTAACGACTGCCATTATAACCTAAAAGTAGAAAGAGCAACTTGTGTCATGTTCATGTCATAATTCTTACAATACAAATTTAATTTTATTGTGTTGCAATATAGAGCATATTTGAGTGGCTCGTTGACTAGCGAATGGCTGTTTACGCCTCATTACAAAAGAACAACTAGTGGCAGCCCATACACTACCAACAAAAAATATAAAAGTCCTAAACTTTGCGAACAAACAAGCATATCAAACAAGAAGTGGAGAGGTTATAGGAGGCTATGATGTATTGGAAGAATTTTTATGTGATCCATCGTATCTGATCACAACGAACATCACAAACACTCGGTGACATTAACATTTCTTTGTTTACACTTGACATTTATTTAACTTCCGCCGTAAACGCAAAGAAGTTATTAATCTGAGATTGTTATATAAAGAATTTTGACGTCACATCCGCCCTAAGAAAATGGGTGACGTTTCTCTGAAGTTAGAATTTACCGAAGTTTTTTTGTACTTTTCAACTTCATTTACTTGCTCAAAAATAAATTATAATCAAAAATATTGATGGAGGCGTAGTTATGAAATAACAAAGTTTATTATAAATAATATTTGACCTTTATTTGAACCTCTTGCATATTCCCTATTGTTGCCTTGTTGAATGTACATAGATGTGTTTTATACAAGTGTATGAATTTCTCGAATCGATTCTGAAAGAGCTGTATAAGGCAAGTAGACTCAATAGCAAGTCTGGTAATAAATTCACGGCATGTAGGTCCCAACTGCCCCGTGTCACATCGGTATCTATGTCTAGTGCTTCAAATCAAGTAGAGTGCTCAGCGCCTAGGACATTCTCCGATAGTCTAGGTCAACACGTAGATCTAGGCGGATACTAAGGTGCCGGTGAAACTTATTGGGTATTGAATTCTTGGAAAGAAACTTTTGAATAAAACCTATTCGTGAGGTGAATTGGGAGTCGGTGAATTGGTCGGCCATTGTAGTACAAAGACGATGTTAATGCTGTTATAACATCCTCGTTAGCAGTTACCATTGGCAATTGTGAAGCGTTTATTTATACTGTAGATTAAAATATCCTAGGATAGGTAACATTATCACTGATAATCTCAAAAATAAATACTGGGGCTCTTTTTAGTGACAAAATAAAATATTACACACTTCCTTATAAAAAACTGTATACTAAAATGAATAATGTATAAAAGTGCAAAGATGAATATTCAATAAGTAAAGCAACAACTCGACAAGCCGGTGTTTGCGCGGAACTTTAATGATGTGCAAAGTTCACTACGCAACGCGCCTCGACTGCGGATCCGGAAATCGCTGTAAGCTATAAAACTATTAACATTATATACAGGATGTTTAAAAGAGTGTAAGCGGAAAAGGGAGTGACTCAGCTCGTCCGGGTCATCTTCGACTTAAGTTAAGTCAAAGATGACCCAGAATGACAGAGGTTTAAAATGCAAAATCTCCACTTCACTAAACCTAGAAACATATTATGTTGGTATATTTTTTTGCGTTATCAATCATAATATTAACCTGCTTATTTTTTGTGGTAATACAGATAATAATAATAAAAAAAAACACAGTAAAATTGTTTCATCAGACCATTCCATGAAATCTTTGAGACCTCTCCAAAATATATTTCCGCTAAAGCAAATAGCTTGCTCATCGGAATCCATTGCGAGTGCGGTCGGTGTCGTATTGCAAGCTTATAAATATTGAGGCGAGGGGGGTAAACACGATGACTGGGGAAGAGGGGGGAGGAAGTCTGCAGCAATTATGAACTAACTATAATTATTAGAACTGACTTTCCTGGCAGATTGCTAGTCAGGACATAACGCTATGTTTGGGACAAGTTCAAGATAATGTTTTCTTGTTTTTTATTTTTATTGATATTTTCTTAAGTAATGGCGCATATTTTTAATACGACATGGGTATTATCGCTACATTAGCGCCGCAACAAATCTTTAATAATGTCTGAAAATGTTCCCTTTCTTCAACTCTGGGCGGCGAACACGAAAAGTTTCGCATCTGACTTGTTAATATTTAAAATATGATTTGCAAGTTTTCCCTTTGTTTGATAAAGTCGATTAGATACAGTTGACTGAACGTTTTTTTTAATATTGTAATTTTTTCATTAACCATTTAGTACTTACATATTTATATTTTGAAGAGCTTCGAGTTTGTTTAAATCCATATACGACCGGTTACCCTGACCTGCCGAAGACTATTCGTTGTCGACATTTTAGGACGTAGCTTCATGCTGCGACTTCATGTCGTCCGAATTTGCACTGCTATTACTTAATATCACTACTTTTATTCTAAAAGATCGGAAAAATATATGATATAAAATGTCATCATCGAATACTAATGCTTCTCCGTGCATTAACAGTGTAACATAAGAAGATGTATTTACAAAGTTCCCTTGTTTGTTTCAGGTGAGTACACAATACGGCGGCCGTGCCCCGGAGTTCAACATTTTGATCTTAAACTTGCCCGATGCTTGAACACGGCTTAATGGTAAATTTTATTTAAAATTCGAAGGTAAGTGAACTTCTACCGTCTGTATGAAATGATGTTATTAATATTTATCAGAATTAATTTGCTCTAAGTTGATTGTCTTATTCTAAGAAAATTAACTTTTGCTGCCTTATCTGAGCAGCCCCATTGTAATTTTAACAATAGGTAGGTATACCTACAATAAAAGCTATATGCTTTTAAATGTTTACATTTAGATACTATATGCGGTCGACTTTTAGAAGTTTTAGAATTGAGCCTCACACAACATATATTTTCCTCCTCCTTTTAATATTTGTGTAAAAGTGTAGACAGCGAAATATACCTATCGTACACGCCAGCCGGCCCCTAGTTCGCCGGACCAGCGGCCGCGTTACACGTGGTGTGTCCACAACATGTAACTCGTCCACAGCACACCCTGTATATACACGGATGTAGGCAGCTCACCACACAGTCGTGTAAGTGTGTAGTGAGAAGGACAGTAAGCACCCTGTACTGGCCGTTACACTGACCAGTTGGAAGAAAAATTTAAATTACGTGGTAGTCCGTAAAAAAATACTGTTGCCAGGAGTTGATATTATCCATTGCTAGTTCTAGCGTAACTTCTAAATTGGTATATTTATTTCTATTTATAGGCACCTAATGTTTTGTACGTTTTTCTGATAGATAAAGTTGTAACGACCTGGGTTTTTCCTCGAACTAATGCGTGGGGACTAAAGGATTGAATAACAATATCTACATTTATACAACGAATAAATTGTCTTCTGTACTCAGGCCTTCAGCCATATACCGACTAGACATTTAAAAGCAAACTTATTTAAAGCATGTATGACGCAACCCAATACTTATTGCATCTACTCGTATGATTCCATAAAATAGTAGATAGAATTTGTGAGTGAACTGTTCGAGTCGTGCATGGCATGCTTTCATACGTTGGTTTTATTGCCTTTTACCGTCAAAGCGACCGGTCGTGCACCTTTGACGTCACATCGCGTGTCCATCAAAATTGACAGCGAATTTACTGAGCAAAGGGCTTTGACATATTTCGCTTGTGCGGTTGCACTTATTTCTCGTGGTACGCTTTCGATTTAGGATTTGATTAAAGTGTCTGTGGCAAATGATAGGCTTTATTTTAAGGTTCCTTTTTATTTTGTCATTTTAACTCTTGAACTAAGGCTATCTGTGACTTGAAAGATTTGAAAGTTATGGAACGATTAAAGTGTAATTGCGAAAACAGCGGTAGGTATTTTTTTTGTCTTTGGGAAGCTTTATCAAGTTTTATTTATTACAGGTCATATTTCATTAAAACCCGTTCAACCATTACAAAATTGATTCCCTATTAATATAATTATTCCTGGGCTATTTTGTGTACACAGAAATCTTGTTACGATCCCGGTTGTGAGAAACTATGGATGAAATTCAGTTACATCTGGAAAAAATGCTTGAATAGACATTTGCTGTGTTTTGATTCGTTTTTGAAAGAACATACCAAATATTCCTTTGAATACTTATATATTTTTATATTCAACGTCAGTATTTTCTTTTACGTGAAGCTAACAACTGAAATGTATACATGGTCGTATAAAAACATCAGAATATTGGATTCAGTATTCCTTTCAAATACATATTAAATGATCTCGTTCAGTGAAAAAGAGTAGAGGACAGATCCAGTTTAATATTTAAGTGGAGTGAACCAGCGAGCGTGGGAGGACCTCGCCTCACACTGAAGCGCATGAGAAGTGAAAGACATATTTAAAAACCGGCCAAGTGCGAGTCGGGCTCGCGCACAAAGGGTTCCGTAGCAGCAAATATAATAAACTTTAAATCAACCTATCTCAAAAACTATAAGAGATACTTTGATCAAACCAAAAATCGTTGAAAGAGTTAATTAGCATGCATCACCTCTATTTTTTTTAGAATTTTATACCCCGTAGTTATAAAAATAGAGGGGGGGGGACATACTTTTTACGACTTTGAGAGCTGATATCTCAAAAACCGTTCACTTTAAGAAAAATGTTTTTTAGAAAACTTTATATCATTTTAAAAGACCTTTCCATTGATACCCCACACGGGTATGTACATCGAAAAAAAAAATTTCATCCCTCAGTTACATGTATGGGGGGCCCCACCCCCAATTCTTTTTTTTACTATTTAGTGTCATATTTTTGTAGCGGTTCATACAACACATATTCCCATCAAATTTCATCACTGTAGTACTTATAGTTTCCGAGTAAATCGGCTGTGACAGACGGACAGACGGACAGACGGACATGACGAAACTATAAGGGTTCCGTTTTTGCCATTTTGGCTACGGAACCCTAAAAAGGGTAGATAGCAATTAGGTTGCTAAGTGTGAAATAGTCATTATGTAGGGGTCGCTGATATTTTGACGAGAATAATGCTATGCATTTTAAAGCCTCTACATGGTGTTTTCTCTCCTGATGTTTACATTTAATATTATAATATATCTATATTGTATTGTAACAATTGTATATTGGTCGTCTTCGAGTGTCCCATCACAAAATTTACCGGACCTGCCGATGACTTCACCAACCTCACCAGCAGCGCTCTGCATATTTAAATAATTGTTGTTTTTAGTGACCTGTATATATTCTTATTTTTCATTAATTTTTTTATGTAACTAGTGATGAAGGACGACCGAATGGCGTAGTGGTTAGTGACCCTGACTACTGAGCCGATGGTCCCGGGTTCGATTCCCGGCTGGGGCAGATATTTGTTTAAACACAGATATTTGTTCTCAGGTCTTGGATGTGCCCGTAAAATGGCAATAGGCCCGCCCCCTATTACATTGGGACTAACATAACACTCTGGCGAAAAGTGGGTGCAGCAATGCATCTCTGCCTACCCCGCAAGGGAGTACATTAGTACAAGGCGTGAGTGCGTGTTTTTTTTTTTTTTTTTTGATGAAAGCCATACGATAAATAATAATTGGTGATTAAAATTGATTTTGTACGTTTCTCTAATACACTCACAGTTCACTTCTCCCTATAGTCTTGTAGAGAGGATGTGATATGCCGGCGACGGGAACGCTTTCAGCTGAGAACTTCGGGCGATTGTCCGCTCCGATTGTTTGTTCGCACCAAATTGAATTCTCGATGCAGTTTTTGATTCCGAGCTTAGAGATCCCAATCGTTGTCTACTGCTAGATTGCTTGCCAGTGAAAGCTGCTTGGAAACCGTTTTTGCCGATATCGTGTCACAGTAACGGTTATAGTTACTGTATTTTATTGATCCAATCCAAACAAGCCTATATTGAGCAGGAAGACCAAAATAGTTTGGTAACCTTGCATATATAAATGCTTCCTGATACCGTTTTAGCCGGCAAAGGCCGGAGAAGATGTTGGGGAGATATAAAAGGTCGGAAGCGGATAAGGCCCGGATCTGCCTCACTCAGATAAGTTTAATTTAAAAAAGCCGCATCGCAAACAATATCTCGTCATAAGAGCTCGAATGTAGCTAGAAATTAGGACGGGAAAGTATCTCGGTGAAGAAGACATCGGTCCCGCGTTCTACCAAATAGTAATAAGAGCGTGTAGTGCATCTGAGTAGTCTGTCGAGTCCGGAGCAAATGTCACGTCCCGGACTGTAATGGCATGTGGCGCTTCCACACGACTCGTCTCCACCCTCGCGTAACTCCACCTCCCTAAGACATAGGAGCTAGTTCAGCGTGTACCTAGACGACACTGTTGGTAATAGCGCACTGGTCGTAAGGGTGGTGGAAATATTACGTTTTATTACTGTACAGCTTGTTACTTAGCCCGCTTCGGTATGTGTAATCGTGTTTGCTGTGTGGTTCCTAGTGCGCAGTGTCGTGTCGTGATTTTAACCATGTTTTTTTTAAGATATCTTTTGGATTTGGAATTACTGTATTAAAAGTACGACCTTAGTCAATAAGTGGACGCGTTTTGGCGCTTCTAGGGATCCTTGATCTCCATCATCACCATCAGTCCGTAATTGTCTGACGGACTGATGGTGATGATGCACTATTATGTAGTCTGAGCCTATCTGAAACCTAGTTAAACATTGGGAGATATGGCGTTTCGACTTTCTCCGTGTTCGGCATCATAAGGGTCACAGTGACAGTTAAATAAAGTCCGTTTTTCTCTCCACCTTTAATTTGCAAGGTGCGGGTGCCTATATAAATAGAGTGAGTCGCCCGCGCGCCTCAGTTGGTTTTTGATTTTTGAAGTGAACACTTCGGCAAAATGGCTCAATGTAGCCACGGTTCTCGTCGGCTTCGCTCCGACGGGGAAAAATATAATATTGAATTTGCGGAGTCCTCGCTACCGGGAGCTGTAGCGTGATGCGGACCAGGCGGCGCGGGGCGCGGCCGCCGCGACACGTGGCGTCGGGGAGCGGGACCTTCCGGCTGCTGCGCACGCAGCCATTGCTGAGGATTTCGCAACGAAGGTTTGAGTTGATAAGCCGTGAGTAAAATGCTATTATATACTGCTTTTAAAAGCTCAGCCACTGGTCATAATTCTCCGGCGCTTGGGGTTTTTATCCCACGCAGTAGGGTCCGATTCAATAGTCGTGGTGATGATTGATCGGTCCTACTAGTGGCGCTTGAGCTAGATACTTACATTAATGACCGCTTTAAGTAAAGCATATGTTAATTTTATACAGGAAAAAATAATAAAAATATATTTTTCTACCCTCAATTTCTAATATTTTTAGAAAACAGTTGATAAAAACTTTGCTATTACAATAATGCACTTGATTATAGCTTATGTAAGGCTTTACAAACAGGAGCTTTCCAGGACCGTCATAGGATTTTTTACAGGAAGCACGTGGCTCCGAGTTTCAGTATGTTGGGGCATTGTGGCATGTGCGGCGAGTAATGTGATCCGCCGGTACCTACCCGCTGAGGGTAGGCAGGACGATTCGGTGAAATTGAAGTTTCGTGTAACCTGCACCCGGCCCTGTGCTCCTGCGCTGGCCGCCGTCTCGTGCCACCTGCATCGCAGCGTACACCCGGTCCTGGCCCTGGCCACCGGTTTGTGGTACCTGCATCGCTGAATAGATCCAGCCATGCACTCCTGCCCTGGCGGCTGTACACCCGGTCCTGGCCCTGGCCACCGTTTTGTGCCACCTGCATCGCAGCGTACACCCGGTCCTGGCCCTGGCCACCGGTTTGTGCTACCTGCATCGCTGCATAGACCCAGCCATGTACTCCTGCCCTGGCGGCTGTTTTGTCCCACCTGCATCGCTGCGCACACCTGGCACTCCTGTTCTGGTTGCCAGATCCAAACGCCCTCTGTCTGGGAAGAGATTTTATGCTCAGCGGAACCGCCTGCACGATTGCTAGCACGGTCATCATCATCATCAGCCATCATTATGAGTGACTTATTTAGAAGGTATCGTGTAACGTGCGCTATTCATCAGTGATTTTGGCATATGCAGACGAACGTTTACTGCCAAGGTTGGTCATGTTAGCCATACAAGGGCACACCAACGAAGCCTGAGTAACCACCTGCAGTCGCCGTAGCCGCATCGGCATGGATGACGACAAATCGGGTAACGTGCACCGCTTCTAAAGGGTTATAGCACTTCAATTTGATGCCTCCGCTGAGGTAGGGTATCTATTAAAGCAGCTTTCTTCTGAACTGCCCCAAGTGACCTGTAGACTGCTCCTGGGGATAGTTGTGCAATAATTTTTTATTTTTTTTTATTTCGATGTATCTGCTGAAGAAACTGTCTAATGCAGCTTTTGTTCTAAACTGCCTAAAGATCATTGGACTGCTCATGGGAATGGTGACGCACGGTAAGTACAGGAGCGTTACTCTATACTGATGAGAAACGAACGAACGAGAGCTGTCGTGCAATCGGCACGTTTAATACATACAAACAGATAGAGCGGCTCGCGCCGCAGTGGGCTGAAAGTTCGTTTTTCGTCATATAAAGTGACCCCCCAGACACTATCTTAAGTGTCATGACACATCGGCAGATTCCAGCTTTGAGTCTTTTCTTTTCTCGGCTGTGAGCAAAGTGAATCCCACCGGCGAGTGTTCAACCTGAAAGCACTGAGCTAATTCCTGATTTCGTGAAAGTCGCTGTTGCTATACCATACCGCTTCACAAGTTACCGAATTTATTATGATCCTACTGTCGGGTGATCATGATCAGAGTGTCATCGCGGTTTCTGAGTGACACCATATAAGCTGTCTTCCTTATGTCCCAGTGGATTGTGAGTGTGTGTCCGAGCTCTTTGTTGAAAAATGCGTGAACCTCCTACGCAGCAGCTGTCTACTAGTTGTGTATCGAATAAATCGAGTAACGGTGCTCTTGCACGAGACGACTACCTTTTGGTAAAATTATAACTTCCACTATTCTGGGAACATGCATATACCTACTGTGTACTGTGTAACACATCACGTGTAGCCGTAGCCCAACTCAATTTACTGGGCTAGATAATAAACAATGGCAGTCGTCATTAAATTTCTATGAATTTCGAAGGTCATCATTTGGAGCACAAGTCAAAGGATGAAATTACCTTATATTCATGCCTAAACGGCTTCTCTAATGAAAATGTATTTTTAATTCGATTCTGGCGCAAACGTTTCATAACTATTTTTCAACACTGTATCTGCTGAAACTACTTAGACTGACTGGTTAAGATGCAGACGTGCCGTTTTCACAATTCCATTTTGAGTAATCTGTTTTAAGGATTTTCAGTTAGTTACGTAACTAGTTACTTAACCAAGTAAAAAATTACTTGTGTCATGCTCGTACTCGCATCTCATTTAGGAGCTCTCTGGCCTCTAGCTGAAGGCTAGAACTGGTATATATATCTACTAAGCTAGTACAGAGTTATAACCGGGCAGCGGTGACGTGGTAGCTGCTTGATTTATTAGAGTTTGCGGAAAACTTTCTAAATAAGTAATAATTATTAGTCATAATATTTACTCTTCACAGTTCTTTCAGAATGCAATACCAGGTCGCTGAAGTAGGTAACTTTCCTTAGCTGGACAACAACAATAAGCCTTTTTGTTTTAAAGAGTGTCACAGTTATTCGCCGTTCCACTGTCATATCGATGTCCAAGGACTTTTTCTTGGGTATAGCTAACTACCTAAGTTTACCTATAGATAGCCGCAAGCTATCTGCTGTTGGCGAACTGTCAGTTCTGATTGATAAGTCAGGCTCGAGGTGGCTCGTCCAACTGTCCATGTTCCTGCCACCATGATTGTTGCTTCCACAGATTAGAGAGTCTATGTTGGCTGTCGTTGCATCAGGTCTGATCAGGTACAACTAACATCTTTACGTACCATCTTTATTTAATCGAGCTATTTTATTTTGTTTTGTCTAGGTTGACTTAATGGTTTCAAAATCGAACCTACAACAATGTAAGTAGGTACCTACCTACGTACCTTTGAAGTTGCAACAAGGCGAAGCCTTAAGGTTTTGGCCGAGACCTGCCCTTAGTGTTGACGAACATACCTAAAGGTGACCTTGTTAATGTTTTTCGTATGAAGTACTGAACATTTTACTTATCCTGGTGGCATGACTGATCATTTACTTACCCAGTTAAGACATGTTAGCCGGGTTTCATTTATCAACTATTATAATTGTTATTGTTGTGTTAATCAATTTTTATTAATTGATGTCATCTACCAAGGAATGCTGCCAGAGCTCATAATATTCACACATGATGATACAGAATGATAGTAGCCCACAAAATCGGTGCAAAGGCTTATAAAATAACTTTCCTTCCTAGTAGGACTGCACAGGAACTCGTTAACCGCCGAGTTAGTTAGAATACAAAATTAGACTGTGTGTTACTTGTCAATCTAGAATATGAATATAGTTACCTGCATCATGTTTTGAAAAACTGAATACTTAGTTATCCGCCAGTGTCACAGCCTTCATCTAATCTTTTCCAGTAGCTGATGAGGCTGAGATATTTAGTAAAATTATCTTCCCTTCAAGCACCACTCCTCGTTCCAAGGACTAGATGCCACGCCAGGTGTTGCAGGCCGTGTCGTCGTACGGGGCTGACTGAGCAGGTCCTCGAGGCTCCAGGGTCGGCTGCTGCATTTCTGAGGTCAGTCCAGAATTACATACCCTAGTCAGCATGTGCTGACCTGAGCCCCAGCGGCCTGGATCGATATTCTACACTTTACAGCTTTTAAATATTGTTGCAAAGTATTTCACTGGTTCCATCCATTCGGCTAGTGTATGTTAAAAATATTGCCTTGACAATAACAAGATTTTGATCAATAATTACTTATAAGTATTGCTTTCGAAGGGCACTGTGTGTATCCATATGTATAAATACCTACCTATATGTATAGGTACATACCTTCCATAACTTTCTGACAAGTCAGGAATAATAAGGCAGTACTTAAGTCTTATGTATACTTATACCTTTCTTTTTAGTATATCTATTACCTAGAAATCTATGCATTATAAATTTATAGATTTAAATATATCTCTACTGATATACTCATCAGTAGCTTATGGGTCACAGTTGGTTTTCTCTCCACCATGCGATAATAAACACATCTCACAATGTTTAACTAGGTTTCAGATAGGCTCAGACTACATAATAGACGCATTTTTCCTGAAATAAAAATGACATATTATGTATCTAGCCTATCTGAAACCTAGTCATTTCTGCATGGTGATATTACAACTGAGGCGCGCGGGCGACTCACTCTATTTATATAGGCACCCGCACCTTGCAAATTAAAGGTGGAGAGAAAAACGGACTTTATTTAACTGTCACTGTGACCCTTATGATGCCGAACACGGAGAAAGTCGAAACGCCATATCTCCCAATGTTTAACTAGGTTTCAGATAGGCTAGATACATAATATGTCATTTTTATTTCAGGAAAAATGCGTCTATTAAAGTTGTTTTTTTCAGTATAACTTTTTTGCGTCATTCTAGTCGTCGAAAGCGCGACATTATAAAAGTTCAGTTTTCTGGCTGATGATAAATCTTATCTACTAAATAGCTTGGATATAATCATGTTTATGAATTTCTTTACATTTAAAACGTATGATCAATAGCTGTATGCAAAGAAATACTCAATTTAAACACAATTGAGCAGACGAGCAAAAACGTAGCGGTATTCCAGTAACGTTTCAATTCTCCCCGACGCAACAGAATTAATAAATATTTGTTGATATGTGCGCGTGCGAATTCTGTATCTGTTTTGATCGTCGGTAAATTATTCATGAGCACGGGCGGCCGGGAACATGTTTGTGGAACTACCCGCAAAAATACATTCAAGGGCAGCAGACAATACAATGATAAGGCTTTGTCTTGTTATGTATTCTGTTTTATAAGCTATTGACTATTCTATTTATATACCTTTGTGTAAAATACCGAGGAGACGAATGTGTTACCTACTACACAATATGAATGATAATTTTTGTTAAACCTAAATAAGCTAAGAGATTTATGGACAAAAAATATAATAACATACATACGAATAGAGAACCTCCTGATTTTTTTTTGAAGTCAATTAAAAATACTCCTTCTATTTACTGTAAGGTTGTGTTCCCCTGAAAGTGTTTTCAGTAGCGGGTCGGCCATAGTTGACCTATAGTTTGGGCTAGTGAAAACGTACACAGTCCATGTGACTGATGCTCATGACCCGTACACACTAATTTCACATGGATGTATACATCTCACTGAGCGTACTGACATAATAATCCCCAATGTAAGCTTGTTTACCAAGAAAGTATCAATTTACCATGTTGTCTTCATTATTACACATAGCGGGCTGACACTGTCCGCATATAAATCAATCCTCGCGATACATATTGCGGGCGGCGGGGCGGGGAGGGGAGGGGTCGGTGTTCCTTCGACGCGCCGCTAATAAATCTGGCTCCCTGGACGCTGGTGACCTTCTGTATTAGTAACATATTCATGTGGCGACACTCTGGTCAGGGCCGTCATTTGTTATTTCATCGCGATCGACTAGGTTAAACTAAAGCTCAACTAGCGCCGCCAATTGAAAAAAACAAAATCAGAAGGTCGAATCGACATCAGCTTCCACATTCTAGTGATAGCTATATGTAATTAGTTTGTGGATATTTACTACAAAGTTCAACTGTGTCTAGATAACTTACATTACAGCTTTGCCCGTACTGCTGGTTGCACGTGTTCTAAGAATTATCAGGGACGAGAGAGAGCAATAACTCATCTGTACTGACATCACTGCCTCTGACATTCAGTCCTTGTAAGCTCCAGACTGATTGCTATAATTATGTATCTGTTCTAAAATTAGACAATCGATCCACATCAAAGTTAATTAGCAAAGTTGGTGCGGTTTGATGAATCGTTTGTCATTTGAAACACATAATATGCATCATGTGATTGTTTTAATTATAGTATACCAAACTACAGACTGTTGTTTGTCAACTGTGTAAATTTAATAAATTACTGGAAACGCTGCATGATTATTAACACTCTATATCTGATGGGTATATAATATGGTATTCTAATGGTGATGGGTTGTGGAAGTTATTTCGGAAGCAGCACATAACGATTGCTTTTCCATTTGCAACAGCATTCGGTACAAAAATATGGATAGTTATTAAAATATCGTATACCGATTAAATATCGATTACGGTTCCGTCAGTCGGCGCAACGCGGCCGGGTCAAGTTTTGTAAACTCAACGAAACTACGCTCTTTTCAGATTCTAGAAATGTGAATTGTTCATTTTAACATCGGCCTGCCTGCTCGAGGCATTCAGCTGCCTTTTGTTCTTGGGAACGCCAAGTTTCTTGTGGATTTATTATGTAAGTATATGAAGAATATGCTTTCACTAGTAGTGAAATATATGGGGCAAATTATTTTTGACCTTAGATTGTTAGCTGGTAGTGTATATAGCCGGAGAGGTTTTGTCCAACAAGGGAAAGTTTGGTATGATTATATGGCAGGTGATTTAAGTGAGTACGGCGTCCTTTTGAATATCTGAAACCGTAAAGTTTCAAAGTGTTTCTTTTATAAGCATTTCAACAGCTTCTCTTCAGCAAAAAACTTTTCGTAGTGTGATTCATTACAAGTGGTCCTAAATCAACTGTCAGCAACACAATCTAACTTTAATAACTTCGCGAAAATGTTAACTCAATTATAAAAGAGTGTCTATTGGACGCAGCTTCTGTTTTCTTCATCAACGCTGCAATATACAATACAGTGACGCTAAGGGAGACAAATCGCATCTCCTGGCCCTATAAACTTGCAAAACTAACCGGCGAGCCTTACAAGCGAAACTAACCGCTATGCCACAAAGCACAAAGGCCTCAACAGACCTGTCACTCCAGTCTGCAGTCTATGCTCTAGTCTGCTATAAATAGGCTATTATTTGTGCTCGCTTATTATTCTGTCTGTGGATCGTAAGGCTGTAGAGATTTGAATAATGTTGGCTAATTTGTCTGCAATGAAGTTAATGCTATGGAATGGGGGAGTAATTTTTAGGTTGTGAGCGCTAATTCGTACCGACATGAGTAGTGCGCGGCTAACTGGGTTTGCTCAGTGCTGTTTCCGATGGGATTGCCTCGCGAATTCACGTGCCTGTTATCAGTGTTTGCGGTTGTGCATTTAGATTGTACAGTTACCCTATTACGTAACAAAAGCGTTGTAGAAAATTCACATTTTTTAAGTTTCGTTTCAATACGTTGGCTTTTGAAACTTGGACACGAACAAGTAGGTATTTTTATTATTCAATAACATTAAATATAACTTTTTTAAAACCATTGGTTATCCAGTAGTACTTACGTGAAAGAGTTAAGTTAATATTCGTTTTTTTGTTTACAGGTTAATTATGCAAACAAACAGTATGAAAACAATTTCAAAACAACTTTTCGAATATATTTTTCCTAACATAGAAACCATGAAGCCTTAACATAATATTACGCAAACACACTTCTTAATTATGAAATTCTCTCTTAAAGAAATTGTTTCACAAAAGAAGTGTTTGTTTCGCTTCGTTTATTTAAGAAACGGTGTTGCGTAACTTGCTAATAAAAGTCCGTGCAAAGAAACGTGTCCTGGACTTTACGCAATCGAAGTTCATTTCGTAGGAAAATTGTTACGTTTAGTTCTGATATACAACTAGTTTAGAAATAGTAGAGGCACGTGTTTGTTACATCATCAAATGCAACCAAATTTTTTATTTAGTATATTAATATACAAATGCAACAACAATAGGGATGCTTCAGGCCATCGATACAAGGTTATGAGAAACAACATGAAACATATACACGAGTATCATCAATTAATATCCATAAGCGAGTAAGACCGCGTCGTGTTGGGCGCAAGGGGGGGTCACTCTATATGACGAAAAACTAAGTTTCGAAGCGTTGCTGCGCGAGCCACTACTCTATCTCATTGTATTAAACGTGTCTATTGCACGTCATGTCTCGTTCGTTAGTTTATCGTCAGTAAAGAGTAACCCTCCTACGAGCAGCCCGGACTGACGCCGCGATCGGTCATCGGTTGCCATTCCGATAACTTGCCCCGCGACCGATTCCGGCAAGCCACTAGATACTGCGAGGCTACCACAACAGAACATTGGCAATTGACAATCCTTGCAGCGTCGCTCGCTTGTCAAATCTGACGTAATCTGAGGGGTCACGTGACAGATGTTTAACAGGCGAGCGATGGTGGATTGTTAATTTGCTAATTTGTCGGTAAAGGTACAGTAGCTAGACTCAAATGGGAGGTGAAGCAGAGGGAAGGTCTTTCCATGTAGCTTTTTAATTCATACACTTTTTGTTGCCTTATGCCACGACCATAGTTGACCGGCTATAGCGGTGACTTTCCAGCTTGATTTTTAACGTGACTAGCTGCACGGCTTCTTTTTTGATGTTTTTGAATGCCTTGGTAATATTGGAATGAACATTAGGGCAGGAGTTCATAAGTTATGCTTCAGCGGTCAACATGTCTTAATCGGAACAGTAATGCTTTAGTTTTACAGAATAGCTAACATGTCGTGCACCAGCTAATATCTAAGTCTAGGCAATAATGTCACTGGAGTAGCGCGAAAGGAATTTAATAACGATAACGATGAATGATAAGTAGTTGATGGAGTGGCCTGCACCAACACCCGCGGGGCAGTGGGGGGCACTGATTAGTCAGAAATAAAGGGTATTTACACTCGCGGGCTATGAAAAAGTTCTACTTACAAAATGTCGACACCAAACACCTAATTATTTCAAACATTTAATTTATAATTTGGGAAAAATATTTACGTTTTTAGTTGTTAATTTTTGTTGCACTGTTAGAATGTACTTCAATATTGTAGACGGCTTCATTGCTATGAAATAGCGGAAAGTAGGCAACATACTTCAGAAGAGCCACATTAAGAGTTTCCAAAAGCGACAAGCGTGTAAGGAGATACTTATCCGCGGGACGCGAATAAAGTACCTTTGTGAGGATGGTGGCACGTGGAGCCCATAGTCTTTGCTTGCCCCTCTGGGAGTCAGGCCTGAGTAGAGAAGTCTATGTGACTGCGTAAAACACTGCACCAAGAAAAAGTTCCACTCAAAATTCCGACCATAAATTACCAATATTTTTAAAAAACATCGAACAAAATATTTACGTTTTAAGATGGTTATATTCTGATGCCCTGTTAAATGTATTTCAATATTGCAGACGGCATAAAGCTAGCCTTTGGCGGAAGGCGCATAAAGTTAGCCTTTGGCGGAAGGCGCATAAAGTTAGCCTTTGGCGGAAGGCGCATAAAGCTAGCCTTTTCCGTTTAGGAGTGATTTGGCGCTTTTGTCACTGGAACTTTTCCATTGCTCGTGACTCGTGAGAGTATTTAAGCCTACGATTATAACGGCTCCGGTATTAATTACCTGGGTAGCGGCGTCTATTGTGTGATTTGTGTGCCCTATTTATATTATCACCATGATATTGAATTCTCAAGATGGCGGAAAGCAATCAAGCGCCAGGGAGGTCGCTCTCTAAGACGAAAAATTAAGTTTCGGAGCGCAGCTGCGCGAGCCACGACTGTATCTCGTTATTTCTTATTTTATTTATTGAATTACAGGTTCATTTCATTCATTCATTTCATTTCATATGGTTCGCAACCTATCACGTGAGTACTTACAAATGTGCTGCGAAAAGTGGGTGGCTCGCTTGTGAGCCACCTCTGACTACCCCTTCGGGGATTACAGTCGAGAATGCATATACATACATATACATATAGAGTAACCCCCCAGCCCCGGGTGACGGCGGCGCATTAATCTACAATAATTGACGCCATTGATCCCCTGGATTGTGTGACGATGGAGGGGATTGTCTTACGATCAAGGGTTATCGGGGAGTCCCGCGTCAAGCTGTGGAGGATGCGGCGAGGATTGAGGGCACTGCAGTACGTGGTGTACTAGATAAGGAATGAAATTTAATCGGGTCATTGTCATTAGAAATACCATATACCTGGTATAAAAACATGTTTATCTATACAAATATATTCATAGTGTCATTCTTCTTCTAGCGAGTAGTAGAAAAGAGTATATTAGTTTTTCCATAACTGCTTCGGGTTTGCTGACTTTGCCATACATTTTAACCCTGCAATTATACGAGAACGACGAAAGTTAAATAATTATTTTTTTGCGCAAATAAATTGCGTTTTGCTATTTTTTTATTGAAAACATATTATAACGTCCCTTAAATATTGTAAATGAACCTTACTCCAGAAACATATAAAATGTAGAAACGTTTACAGTACAGGGCGTATGTGCTTATTATTTTTATGCTCTCATGTGGATGAGGAGTTCACAACGAGATTTATTTATGCTTACACTCTTATTATTGTACACAACAGCGCAATTTTACAACAAACGAGATTGTTAGTAAAGGAAAAGCTGTTAATCGTTCATTATAGTACTAGATTTTAATTGTAAAAAATATATGTTTAACATCTAAGTAATAACTAAGATTGCTATAAATTGTATGTATATAAAAATTAATTCCCGTCAGTGCAGTGGTGATGCCAAAAATTTTAATTACTGTCGAATTTGTGCCTTCAGAATCGACATCATAAATCGTAGACGCTAAACTGGCATCGTCTCGTCATAACACTCATAAGTGTGTTTCTAAGAGCGATGGCGGGTCGTATTGATCCCGGCCTCAATTAGTTGTCATGGTGCCCGCGACAGTATCACTCTATGACGGTATAATCATGTTTCTAGCTATACATATGGATGACTCGTGTTTTCATTGTGCAATAGGTTTTTTCCTCTTAAAATTGATACATAGGTTTTCTAAAACTAGGTTTTCTGTGTAGGTAGGTACTTATGTTTCATCGTAACTATAAGTATGTCAAATCAACAGTACATATTTATGATTTGTAATAAGTATTGGACTCGGCCTTAACCCTTCCTTCATTGGAAGGAGACCCGTGCCCCAGCAGTGGGGACGTAATGGATCGTGATGATGAATAAGTATTGATAAGATAAACTATTCAGTTATTTAATATTATGTATTGGAAGTATGTTTGCCTTTTATTGGATAATTTTCATCAAATATAATATTTCACCATACATACATACGTTCTTAAACAACGTATTGAGAAGGTACTTTGTTTTAAAGTAAATATAATGGAGCCCCGAATGTGTGTCTGAGATTAAATTTAACGTGCGAAGGAAATGGGCTGCTCGGCAGTCTGGCTGCAATTAAAATTTCACGACCTGCTTATTGTGCCTAGTGTACCGAGACTAATGTTGCCCGTCCTCTTAAAAATATTAATAGTATGAGTATTGTGGTAACTATTTATTGTTCTCCCATGAAAGTCACAATTTCGTGTTGTTTGTTAAATTAAACCATATTATGATACTCAATATAACTCTATGTAACAAATAGACAAATAATATTAGTATTTAGTAAGGATTATTTATTGTCGCTACAAGTTGCTACGGTGTCGCTACGAAGTCGCTACGAGTTGCTACGAAGTGGCTACGAGTTGCTACGAATTCGCTACGAGATGCTACGACGTCGCTACGAGATGCTACGAAGTCGTTACGCCTTAATACAAAGCCGCTTCAACAGATAAAACTTTTTGAATTGATAAATTTAATAATACAACGATATGGATACGGCTTTCATCTGAATACTCCAAAAATAACGTTCTGTGTCGTTTTGTGTTACTAGTGGTTTTTTAATATATTTAATAATTAACACTTACAACGCTTTGTTGGCAGACTAGAGCTCCACCTAATACTTAAGTTTAAGGGATTTAAGACCCTCACGTTTATTTTTGTGAGGCCCTTTTGTGCAAGACGAAATGTATAGCAAATAGCTAGTCTAAACTCTTCCATTTAAAAATAAAAATAATAACAATAACACAGTCATACCAAACAAAGCACAAAGCACGCGCCAAACATCCATCGGCCCGGCTATAAAAGGCGCTAAGGGTCGTTATCGCTCGCACAATTCCGGGGGCGTCACACATAAAGCGGTGCAGTAAGTCGTTCCTCGTTACGCGACTGCCGCCTTTGACGACGCCGCCTCCTGAATTATGTATCACGGAGCAACGTGATTCGTCCCCCATTGTACCTGTGTGTTCAATACGGGAGCCTTTGAAAAGCATTTTAAAGGATTATTCCTTCAGTGACATCGTTATAAGAAACGTTGGCTTGTGTAAGAATTAGTTCACTGGTAACAATGCCGATGTTAGGTTCTGTATTGTGTGCGGGAATTGATAAAGAAAGGAAGTTTCAAAGGAATGAGTAGATTAAAATGTATTATATAAAACATTTCTTTTAAATTGTTTACTACTATAATTAATAGAAAATAACATCCTATCCATATGATTACCTCACAATCGAAAGTGAAGTCTACAAGTAAACATATTTTTGAATTTAAAGTATCCTTCAGAGGAGAGGGGAACTTTTTGACCACTTTGCAACATCCTACATTTCTAAACGTGTTTCGGCGCCACATATATTTCACGTATGTGCTGAGTCTCTCCACGGACTACGGAGGCAGTTGCAAGGACGTGTGAGCCTGTTGCACCGCGCTGAGTGAATGCAGCCTACAACACACATAGAGTACGTGCCAAGTGCGAGTGTTGCTACTTGAAGTACCTGTGAAAGTTTCAGATTCACCTGGAGCGGACTCAGGCGGAACGGAGATGTGTGCAGATGACAGATGTAGTTAGATAAGATATTAGTTTACGTGAATTACAAAAACTTACACTATGCTTACTGGATTTTTTAATAGTGTGCCGTATGCACACTTTCTGAAATTTAAATATTCTGTATTCGACTTATAAATACTTATAATTACATTTTACTAAGGGATGATTTTTCAATGGTCAGATAAATGTTATCTGATGAATAAAATTGTTGCTGTCACTGTCTAATACAAACATTCAGTTGCGACAGCACCGGAATTATTCCCCAGATAACTTTTATCTGGGTATTGACAAATCATCCCTAAGGTTTATATAGGTCAGTGACAGAAAGTAAAAAAAACAGTAACTACGAAGAACCAAGCCATCTATTTTAGAGCAAAACCAAAATTACATTTCGTTTGTAGAAGAGTTCCAGACAGGAACCACTTGCCGTCACGGCGGCGACGAGAAATTGGACCTGCTTCGTTCCTACTGTCGAGTAGCGGAGGAGCCTCTTGCGAGCGACAGCGTGCTTTTAGCATTCAACGTAGAGAGAATCATGTTTGTTTTACTGTATTTAGCAAATCAAGGCTACACTGTCGTCGCCATAAATTGATAAAAAATACACTTTCATTTAGCAGTGTGTGCTCGTTGAATATTAATATATGTTAGGAATCCCTTTACGATAACAACAATACTAATAAACAAGTCCTATCTGAGGTCAAAATTGTAGCAGAAAGTTTCCTTGTTATATATCTTGGAAAACATCCAAATCAGTTGTATTTATGTTTTCTTTTTCAAAGAGCAAAGAAGGGATCCTTGTGTTTTGTAAACGCATCTGGCATTGAAGTCAACGCTTTGATATTTACAATAGTTCAAGGTTCCGTAACAATGTCAGGAAATGCTCTAGCTTACGAAAAACTGAGTTATATTATTTATCTCGTTGTATTCAACGTACCTATTTGTTGTGTCTGTCTTCGACTTATTTCTATCCGACCACACGAACAGTTTAGCGCTGGCCTGTATATTAATATGTATGATAATATGCTTTGTTCTAACAACTAGAACCGGTTAAATCTCTCCTTAGCAAAGCGCAACAGAGTCTCGCCACGTCATAAACCATAGCCGGAGTCCCGCCGCGCCTGTAAGCCGCTCGCAACAGCCAACTATAGCTGAGGCTAACTTAGCAGGGTGGGTTCTGCTATTCACACTGTGCTTTTCTAACTCAGGCGGATAAATATGGTCTATTATAATTTATAAATTTGATATGGTGGTGCTTATATCACACAGAGATTCTTCTTTCTTGCCGATGCACCTGACATCGAAGTTTCGTCCGAACAGAACTCTAAAATCCCTTCATATAACATCCAGTATACACATCGAGCTATTGAAAAAATGTCGCCTTACAAGGACCAGCTAAAAACGAGCGCTATGGCCTTTATTGTGTACAGCATGTGCTGAGCTGATGGCTTTTTAGCGCTTCGGACAGCAACCTTCTATGTTGCATTGTATACTTATAACTGTAAAATTCTATTGCTTTATACACTCACAGGCAATGAAAAAGTTCCACTCTCAAAATGCCGATACCAAACGACCCCAATACTTTGAAACATTAATTATAAGTTTGACAAAATATTACCCTTTTTACTTGGTAATATCCTGATGCTCCGGCATTGCAGAAGGCGTCATTAAACTAGCCTTTTCCCTTTTGAATAATTTGGTGTTTTTCTCAGCGGAACCTTTTCATTGCCCGTGAGTGTATTTACAATTCGTTTAGCAGAATGTCCCGTCCCGCTCCACTCCACGCCTCGGCTTTAGCATATTTGGTGCAAGCTCAGCATATTTCGGGCACATCTAGAATAACTAAACAGCACAGTCGAGTCTAACACTATAGCTATATCCAAGTATAGTTCTTATTCGCAGTCTAGCCCCGCTGCAGTGCAAATTTACTAACCCCAGCCTGATAGTAGCATATATTGTATATCAATAAATACTATATAATGAAAATAGGTATAGTATATGATATATATTTGATATTTATAAAATATATATTTGATTGTGGTGACACGATTTATATGATTATGAGTGAATGAAAAAAAATAAGAAACTGATAGAGTCATTAACGACACCATAAGCCGGCTGCACTGTACCTTATCCAGTACTAGCGAGCACAACTGTCTGCTCTAGTCTAGATACATCAAGTCAGCACGTTAACCTTTGTAGTGAAACCGTGTGTATATCAAACAGTTGCTCGACTGCTGCTGGTGAAGTTGTGACTGATGGGCACCACTCACTCAATTACAACTTAACAAGGCACAAAACTAACACAGGCTGTTAGTTTAAGTTTAGAAATTGAACTTTTAAAATTTATATCTTCTTTATCTCCATAATGTAGCTAGTATTTATCACCGACACTCTAAGAAGAAAATCATCATCTTCTTTCTCGCCAGTGTCTTAAACAGTGCTTCCTGTGACGTCTTACCAGGTCTAAAACTATCAAAAGGTTTCAATTGTAAACTGTTTTTATAACCAATTCAGTATAATTTCATAGTTTTCACTATTCAATTACTGCTAAATATTGTAACAATTAAAGCGTTTCATAGGATTTCAATGGATGTCAGTAGTCACTCGCAGTGGCCAAACAAAAAGCGCTGAAACAATGGCCGAATACAACATGAGCCCTGTAAATAACACGCATAGTGACAATAAGCTATTATTAACATAACATTAATAATTTCAAGCACGAACGGGTGGAGGACTTACAAATGAGAGTCGGAATCATTCTGGAAGTTTACATAATACTGTTGCGATATTGAATCCACTTCTGAACGTGATCAATTGATAATGAAGGACCATATTGACGGTCGAATGGCGTAGTGGTTAGTGGCCCTGACTGCTATGCTGAAGGTCCCGGTTTTGATTCCCGGCTGGGGCAGATATTAATTTGTTTAAAGACAGATAAGTATTTGTACTCAGGTCTTGGGTGTTGTTATTTATATTTAATATGTACATATCTATCTATGTATTTGTATATATCAGCTGTCCGATACCCATAACACAGGCTCTGCCTTGCTTGGGGTCGGATGGCCGTGTGTGAGATTTCCCCACATATTATTTATATTACATATTATTTATAAGTATTTGACTGTTGAATGCCTTGGCACCTTATAACGGTTACAACAAAATCTAAATAAATGCTCCAGTCAGTAAAAATTTTATTATTTCTGACTATGACCTGATAAATTTAACAGTGCAGTTACAGTTACATACATGTGATGTGAAAAAATGTGATTGAGCTGTAGAGCATCTGAAACAATATTCTGCTGATTCTGCTGACGATTAAATTCAGATTCACTAACACGAGGACAAGCGCAATGTTATCAAATTGAACGAATAGGTACACAATGAATTCAATTATCACAATCTGAATGATACGCACTTTTAGGTCTTATTATCGAAGTAAACCACCTCACTCCCGTGACCTTATTGTGCTTTTTCCACAGCGTGTGGAAAACTTTGAGCCAGTAAAGGACAAAACGTTAAAAGTGTCGAATTTGGCAGTGAACTGGCAGCCGGGGGGAGGTCAGGACCTTGCGACTCCGACACACTTGTTGTTCGAACTAGCTGGCCACTTACAAGGAGGCGAAAGAAAAACTCAAACTGTTGGTGCTTGGGTGACATGTAGTTGGGTGCATTGTAAAGCAAATCATTTAATAAGAACATAAGTAAATAAGTTACATACCAAATTTTATGAAGTAAGTAATAATAATCACCATACAAAACAAAGCTGGCTCTTATACATACATATTAGGTCCATGACAGCCAAGCACAAGACAAACAAATGTTCTCACCGTTTGTTTGCCCTGGGCGGGATTCGATCCCCGAGCCCCGGAAGCAGTTTCACCCCAGCATGACCTACAGTTACAGTGTCAAAAAACATACTGTACGTATATAGAAATAATAATAAGCCAAAAGCACAAGAGTATACACCCGGATTCCATTGAAAAGAGAACCGTTGATTTAACTTTGTTCAAGATTTAAAATATCGCGAGCTCACAATGAATCAGATCGAGCCTACAAGGCGGTGATAGGCTGCAGGCGCGCCAGTCCTGCTTGAAAAAAAGGTAATTAATTGAAATAATACATTAAAAAATATTATTTCCGTTACAGGTGAGTTTTCAAGTTTTTTTTTAAACTAGCGATTCGCCGTTCCGAACACAGATCATATTTTTTTGTAGCCAATCCTAAAAGCATTTATTTTATTTCAATAGTCAATGAATACTGGCCGTGTGAATGCACATTCGGTCGGCGGATTCATATTCGGAACGGTGTTTAATAAAAATAAACTATCGTTTTTGTTGTCTTTTGTTCGCGGCCAGTGTCCGCCGCGGCTTCTCGCTCGATAAAAAACAAAGCGCGTTCTTTTTCCAAATTGGATTTAATAACTGCCACGAAGCGGCCCTGGTTCATACTCGTGGTGTGTAGATATTCGAATATTATTTTTTCCGTCGCGATGGTATGAATATTTTCTCTCCTTTCGTATATCGGTCGTCTAGTGTCCATACAGGTAGCGTTAATTATATTATTGTCACACCTAATGCTCACTGGACACCAGTCCCACGTAATTGAGATAGTTAGTGTGACGTCACGTGGCGCACAGTAACTTACCATGAAGTAGTGTGCTTGTATGTGTATATTATTTATGTACATAGACCGAACGATGCTGTGTTTGTGTGAAAATGCAACCGGATCAGGTAAACGGTTGGAAGAAGCTACTCTCAAATTAAAACCATTTAAGGGTATCGATACATCTCCATAACATCTAAGGACTGTGTGTACATAATATGTAACAGGATTACAGAAAATAACAAAGGCCAAGTCGGATTCAATTCTTCCAGTTATTTTCCTTCGCATATACCTCGTTAGTGGTGTCTTTTGTTTTGTTATCCGCGATCTCTGCTCTGGAGGGTTACTCTACACTGTAGATAAACGAACGGCTCGTTTAATATAACGAGATAGAGTCGTGGCTCGCACAGGAGTGCTGAAAAACTTAGGTTTTCGTTATACATTGAGTGACCCCCTGCAGACGGCTCGCGAATGCCGCCGCCGCTGCTATGGTCAGCGATCTCGATGGATCGACGATCGCATCCATCGTTTTTACTCCTGCAGGAATAGTGTTAAAAGGTTGTAATGTATAATAGTTTACTTGTAAGACATATATATATATATATGCTTTACATGAATATAAACACGAAAGGAGGCTCATAAGCAAGTTCCTCCTATCTTACGACATTACGTATTTCACAATTATGATGAGGTAAACGTGAAAACAGTTAATTACCATCTGTAAGTACATATTGCTCCACAGGTAGTGCGGTGCCCCCGGGGCGGCAGTCGCTTTGATCTGCAGTTAAATTGACGCTGTTATTCTTTTCCTCTGCGTCCTCATGCGGGTAATAGTCAATTTACTGCCTCGACTTTACTGTGCCGGTGGTGGAAATGACGGTTTGCGTTGGAGGTTTAGTCATAATTTAATACGTATGATGTAGGTAAATATGGAAACTAAAATTAAAATAGGACACCTATGGAAGCGGTGTCTAAACATACTGATAAGTAGACTCATTGTACCTACATTAAAAGTGCATTTTGTATCAGATTTATCTCAAACGTGACATAGTATGTTATGTAATGTTATCTGCAACATCCACTTTGCCATGCATATTATTTATATTAAATATCCTCTTTTTTAGGACTCTTGTTTTCATGAAATATGCTGCCTCATCACAAAAGACCTAAACCCAGCACAGCTGCCACGGCGCACAAACAATAACTCTCTAATTTACTATTGAGAGTCAAAATTTGAATGTCAAGGGTGAAGTTTGTCTTTCTATTATTTAAAATCAACAATTAATCGCCTTTGTTGAACTTGACCAAGTCTATCGGGATTCTGCGAAAGACAAAAATTTACTTTGAGTTTCCTTTGTTAATAGCATCGTCAGGGGCGGGCTACTAAATAAGCTACATTTTACCAGATTATGGTAAAATTATAATAAAGCGTGTTATGTTTTTCATATAATACATAGATATCATAGTATGTATCTTCTTCTCACTACTACACACAAGAGCTAGACTCGGGTAGGTTTCACCCTTGTGAAAATCAGTCAGAATATGTAACATCTGTCTCAGTCTGACCAGGTTGCGACAGACACAACTATACGACTAGAAACACAAGTGAGCAAATGAGAAATTATCAACACTGTCTTGTTTTGTCGCCCGCCACTCGCTGGTCTGCTGGCCCGACGGCGCCGGCGCTGGTAATGACTCCAGCTTCCAGTAACCAGAGACCCTAATGACGACGACGGTCAACTAATTACATCTCCCCAGCAAATCTATTTGAGTTCACAACACTTGGGCACACTTTTAGAACAGTGTGGGTGCGTATTTTAGAAGACAGGTATTGGTTTACGTTGAGAAAATTAAAAGTTAAATTAAATAATTTAAAAAAATCGCTTTTAGTGATAAGACCGCCTTTTTGTACCTATATGTTTGTATATAAGCTTTATAAATTCTGTTCTTGTGTACAAATAAAGAATATTCTATCCTTCAATCTAATAGTTAAGTTAGCATTATGGTGAACCATGTTATCGGTGTAACCTACAGTAAAACCTACCGTATCGTAGGATTCTTGGAAAAATAATAAGTATTGCATACTTTAAACATCATTGAAAATTATTATATTGCAGGTAGGTAGTTTAAAATGATAGAGTATTTGTTAAGTTAATTTTTTTAAAATATATAATTTTGTCAAAATTAATTAGATCACTTGTATATTTAACAAACGGAAGTATTTTAGACGACAAAAACAAATTACCGTATTTTTGTCAACCTAATTTTTTTGTATAAAAGTCTCTGACATTTGAATCAACATAAATTGCCTATTTGAGTTTATTTCAGGACAGTAAATTGAATATAGGATTTTACAATTGCGTGTAATAGGACTCGCTTTATTACATTGTGTTCGTGATTAATATGAAAGAATAACTTTTATTAACAATTAAAAATTCTATTAACATTTTATATGGCTAAAGGCGTTGGCTTAGCCTAATAAAGTTATCTTTAGTGATGCATTACCAACACTACTTTGAAAGTTACTATGCCTAATAGGAAATAGAGCCATAAGCCATGATATAATCATTTGTAGCAATTGCGTCTTTATGCTCACATGGTCATCCATCATTCAATTATACCTACTACTATCCTAACTAATATTATAAATGCGAAAGTAACTGTGTCTGTCTGTCTGTTACTCTTTCACGCCAAAACTACTGAACGGATTTGAATGAAATTTGGCATACAGATGGCAGACCATGGTCTAGAGACCCTGAGAAAGAGGTTACTTTTTTTCGCAGAATTCCGGCGAAGCGAAGCTCGAGGGAACAGCTAGTTCATTATATTAAGGGCCCGTACAGGGTGACGTGCCCCGCCAAATTTGGGTTTTCAATGCTCTTCACACAGCACACGCAGTGACACGCACACATGTAAGTTTGCACAGTGGGTCATAAACTTTTACTCGCCAACTTTATTGACAATTATTTTCAAGTAGTGATTTGAGGGTAAGTATAATTTTTAATTACACTGGTAAGCACCAGGAAAGAGTAGAAATTAATAGGGGTGCCACTTTTCTCCATACTCGGAACCCGATTAGCTTTCTAAACAAATGTAGTATTTACTTACTTGTAGAAAGGTAACTACAGGTATTAAAGTGTAGATACTAAGGGTATACTAAGCCGAAAGGCGATGACTCAACTCAAGGGGTCATTCTGAACAACTTTTGTTCAACGAGTTTTGCAAATTCGCGAAAAAAAATATTCGTTTTCCATGGTAAAAAGTCACGTGTCATCAAAGTTTCTATGAAAAAGTTTTTTTTTTGTTAATTTTTAAAACTCGTAGAACAAAAGTTCAGAATGACCCCCTGTCTCACTTGTTTTTACCCGACTGCCGAAGGAGGAGGGTAATATTTTTCGATTGTATGTTTGTAAGTATATTTTTTGGTAGCAGAATAATATTTTTTCTTACGCAATTTTATTTATTTAGATAATTTCAAAATACAATCATGCAAAAAAATAATAATATGAAAATTCAAACAATAAATAATCCACAATATGCTTCGTCAATATAAAAATAAAAACATAGATTTTTCTGTAATATACATCGTCAAATCACTAGAATAAAAACATCAGCAACGTGCTTCGTCAAAAATATTACATTAAAAATAATAATAAATTCATAATAATAATATATCTAGTAAAATAGGCCACCCCTGGTCGTACCTGGCTCAAATGTACCCATTATACTAGCTGCATTTCCGCGCTGTATTGCCACGGATATCCTTTGAGACAGGTACGACCCGGAGCGACGGTCAAAACCCCTATCTCGCAGTCGTCGGGATATTGCACGAATTAACAACCTGGCCTCAGTTCCCCAAACACCCGTCACCTCAAACGCGACAGGCATAAAAATATACGAAGCTTTTAGGGCATCATATTTGAGGTGTTTCTGTCGCGCGGCTTTTTCTGCGGCAGATCCGGCACTACAAATAGTGTGAGGTAAGTGGGAGGCAGCAAAGGTGCTTACACAGGTAGCGTCCCACAGCATGCATCTTCCCCGCTCCCAGGGAACAAGGGTCAAGCCATCTGGACGTTTGCCATCTGTCCGGCTCAAACCTGGGGGCTCCAGTACACATGGGATGTTTGCAGATACCAATGCCCTTCGGATGATGTCATTTAAGGCGTGATGCCTTGGATACCTGCCAGTACACCTCAAACAATTCAGCCCATGGTATCCCTTAACATCAACTAATGTACCGCAGATGCACCTATGCTGCTCGCAGATATTGCAACCAAGTCTAAGGGCTGCTGCTATCCTTAATGAGTCATCATCCATTAATGTGCCTAACTGAGGTGATGGGAGAGCATGTAACCATGCCCCAGACTCTGGTATCTTTGATGCCTTAATCCTCGCTAAGTCTGCGCCTGAGCTTCTCTTTTCGAGATCTTCAAAAACGATCTGAGCCCGGACGTCATCCCAGCCTCTTTGAGATTTTGGCTGATCAGGTGGATCACAACCAGGACACAAAGCCGACCACGCAGCTAAAGCCTCAACTACAAATGGCAATTGAAACTCATCACCATTAACATTGAGAATGTGAGTGACCAGTTCCACTACCCCGTGAGATGAGGCCAAAAATGCTGCAAGTCCAGTGTCCTTCACCCGTCGTATTCCCAAACCACCATGACGAATGGGTAGTCCCGCCTGGCACCACTGGTCGTCACTCAAGCTGATGTTTAATATTTCCTCAAGGGTACTTTTCAAACAACTGTCAAGCTCAGACACTTCGTTACTGAAATGCCAAACAGGGGCTGTCCTTACTGTGTAAGTAAGTTTTGGCATCGATAAGCAATGTCTAAAAAGAGTCAGTGCAATATGAGCAGGGAGATTATTCAGGTGCGTCTGAGCCAACATAAGGGACCGGATTTTCTCCTCTATGATTCTTGGAATGGCCTCAGGAAATATGGGTGCACCCAACAGAGTAAAAGTTTCTCTGTTTAATTCTTTTATTCCTGGAATCAAGTTATGGAAACGATCTAGACACTCTGTCGATACCTGACCACAATAATAAAGCTCACACTTATCTGTGTTGACTTCAAGGCCTATCTCCTTAAACTTTAAGATAATCTCTTCAATGTCTCTTAAAACGATATCCGGGCTTCCTCCAATTATGCCGTCATCTAAGTACCATATATTTAATGGCGACTTCAGTGAAGAGACAATTTTATGTATTGCCAGGCTAAATATAAGGGGTCCCAATGGGTCACCCTGTTGGACTCCCACCTGAGATGATATGGGAGTAGACTCGAAAAAAAGATTACTGGGCGCAGAATAACACTGGTTCAAAAATGGAAAAAGTGTGGGCACATGCTCTTTGACTTCACCCAGTATTGTATCTCGTTCTACAGTATTAAACGCATTGGAGATATCTAACTTTACTGCGACATGGTCCGTATCATCTCCAGCCATAACGAATGCCCGTGTGGCGTGTATGGCAGCCTCGCAGCCTAATTGGGTACCAAAACCCAGTTGTCGTGGCTGCAGGTATGCAGCCATCCCATCTTTTACAGACCGACAACCCAGTTTTGCAACCAACCGACGAAACAAGTTCCCAACAGCAATTGGTCTAATACCACCATTTTTTTTTGTCAATGCACACAACGATGCTCCGTATAAATAAGGACAAACCTCTAAGTTTAGTAGGCCTTTTAAAAGGAAATTACATAGCCTTGTTAAGGAATCCAATAATTTGCCCCCATTATCACCCGCAGTCAAGGATGTGAGCTCCTTTAGGTGCTCGGGACGTAAACCATCCAAACCTCCGGCAGATCCATTGTAGAAAGAAGCAATTGCATCAGCAACATCTATAGCAGTTACACTAAGCGATATTGAGGACAGGTTTGGCTCTGCTGGCAAAAAGAGAGGGCGTGAAGGCGCAGGATGTTTATTTTTTAAACTGTTTAATGTCTCCTCGTTGACGGGAGCTAAAGAACAGTCTGACATCAACAGTCGAACAGCTCCCCTGAGGTCACCATCATGCACCTTAGTCTCAATAGTTTTATAAACGGAATGTGATCTATGCGGCGCCGAACATTCATCTGTGGATACGGTGACTTCGCCACTAATATTCTCTTTCACTTTTGATGTCAGTGAACGCCGATCACTCTTATCTGGTATCCTTAAGGCAGTAAAAGAAAATGTAAGTAAGGAATACCAATCTTCAGTGCTATTGGACTCAAGGCATTGATCAATCAGCTGAGAAAGTTTACCCGCAGCCAAACTCCGAGCTCCTTTCGGTATATGTTTTAAAATTGGAACATTTTTCTTCAGAGTAGAAATGTTGCCTAATTGTACGGAATTATTGGCAGTGTTAGTGTCAGTTACAGGCTGTATGCTATTGACATTGCCAGAAGTAGACGGCTGAGAAGCCCTATCTCTGTGCATACGGCCTATATGGACATTGAGGCCGTGCGGCACAACAAACTGGCGAGAGGTGTCATGGCAATGAGGGCAAGTCCCCTTTTGTTGGTTACTCATTGTTAATTAAATTCACATTATTATTATTCGTAACACATTACATTACATTTACATTCAGGTATAGCAAATTGATAATAAATTAATCACAATACATATAGATATCATTATTAAAATGTTTAAATATCACAGCAGATTCTTTTTTCAGCAGCTTGCATCGTCAAACTTATTAACTAGACATGCAATAGCATAAAAATTATATAATAATAATAAAAAGGTAAAACTACTAAATAATTCACAACAGGTTTCGTTGGTCAAAAAAAATAATATATAAAATAAAAAAAATAAAAGTAGCTTCACTGGAATCGAACCCCAGCGTGCAGGTCCACACTATGCATACTGGCGACGATACCGAATAGACTGTTCAGTCTATGATGCGCTATTCGAAATTAGTCTATTATTATGAAGTCTTCCGTGCATTTAATTGGGTCGTCAATTTGGAGGTAATTGCACAAAAATATTGCAATAATAGAATTACTTATCGATTTTAATACCATGTCCACAATTCCCTTAGATATTGCAGACTCGCTTATTAGGGACAAACACTGTCACTTCACAGTTAAAACACGGTCGGCACAGTTTCATGATTCAATCATTTTGCTTCGTTAAAATGTAAATTGTGTAGACGCACAATGTTTCACAGTTTTTGCTGCTTCCACCGATTCTGCGACGAAGATAACATTTGCACTGCTTTTCCACGTTATGAACTTCACTTTAAAATAGCACAAGATTGCGAATGCTTGCATTTACTATTTATTTTTGCCAATTTCGTACGGAGCAATGTTTACTAATCAGCGCCCTCTATCGTCAATATCGTATATTTTTTCTTATTTTTAGGGTTTTGTACCTCAAAAGGAAAAAAGCAACCGTTATAAGATCTCTTTGTTGTCCCTCTGTCTGACTGACTGTCTGTCACCGCCCTTTTTCTCAGAAACGGGTAAAGATATCAAGCTGATATTTCGCATAGATATGGGGAGTACCCCAAAAAAATATTGGGGTACTCCCTCTCCCATACAAGTAAATTGGGGCTGATATTTTTTCCGGTTATTTTGATGGTGTAGGTAGGGTATCGTTGAATTGGTCTTTTAATATAATAGATATAAAAAAGGTTGTGTGCGAGGATGGAAACTTTGAATATTTTCTTGATTTTTTTATTATTGATGCAATAACATATAGTATTTTTTTCTGAGTTACCAACCGAAGTCACCCCGTGACAGGGTGACTAGATAGGTACTTCTGCAAATTACGCCATCTATCGTTGGTTTTTTTAGTAACTACTGTCTATAAAAGAAATTCCGTCATTATCAATTTTACGTTACGAATGAATTTAGTAAACCCAGTAAACCTAACTAATCCAGAGGAAACCTAAAATATCTTTCTGTCTCTCTGAAAAACATACTTAATAGCCCAAACTCGATGCTTTTAGCTATTAACATCTTTGAAATAAAATTCAGTCACCACCTTGTTACTGCCCTCATCAGATCCTCACGAGACCATTCCTCAACCAGTACCATGAGACTTAGATCATTTAGATCATCATCATCACTTAGATCCATTCGCTATATTCCTGCTCCTCATCGGACCTTTTACGAGACTGTAATGTCACGCCCACGAACATTGCCCACTATCTGATTTAATTTAATGTATTGAATATAGTGTAAGAATTATGCTTCCTCAATTTCAAATCAAATTATGTTGGTGTCATAAAAGTTGAAAAAGTGCAATGACAACCAATGTGCAGTGATTTTGTATCTGTACACGAAAAGATCGCGAGCTGTCAGTGCTGCCTAAACCGACGTGACCCTTCTTTGGAGGCCACCGGCCGACTGAGTCAAACGTCGCTTGTGTTTATGATTTTATAACACAGAAAGCCGCCATAGATATTTGTATGAAGATTTGAGGGAAAAAAATTGCTCAAGTTTGGGATTAATTTACACAAAATAGGTGTGTGTTCATTAAAAAACAAGGTATTTAGCGCCTAGTCCAAGCATTTATCTTTATAATTTGATAAGAATTATATGAAAATTCTTGATAATTACGACACAGTTGTTACAATACGGGAGTGTGATTTAGTGATTTTTCAGATTTAATTTACAGTTATCCATAAGCATTTACTTAAATTCGAATGATTCAGCACCTAGCTAGACTCTTCGGCTACCTGTGTGATTTTTTTCAAGGCTGTAGAGCATCATTTACTATATAATTCTATGACAATGCCAACCCTAGATTACCTATTGCCGACCCTTAATGAATCATGAATTGAAGAAACTTTATAAAATCAGTGACTCGTTATTCCCAATAAACCAATACAATGTCATTAATGTTTAAAAATGGAACGTCCCACCATGTTGGTAATACGAGCGATCGCCGGATATGGCAGCCGGAAGTGCACCGGCCACCGGAACTCGTGACCACTGACGTTGTTTTATTATTTCAAGTTGGCAGCATATTGGGGAACATCATATTGAACTTGCGAGTTGGTATTGATACTGATTGTTTGAGGTCAATATTTGCAACATGACTTACGATAGGTTCCGGTAGCTCGCTTTGTGAGTATTCTAAAATTAGTTTTGATACAAAAAGATATCAATAAATTTTACGTACCTGAAAATAAATTATTGATTTATCGGTGGCAAATTGTGAATTGAATATTTTATGTAAAATTTCGTAGTTACGAATAAAAATTATGTATGTATTCAGAAAGCTAAGCTAACCTTAAAAATGTATTGTTCCATATGCATGGGCACGCGTCAAACAAAATGTTTTATTTCAAAAGTGCGCTATATGAACATTTTTGTTAAAAATTTTAGCACAAAGGCCTTTTTAGATTTTGTATAGGGATAGAAATATCACTTTTGTTTCATTTTAAGTATACCGTTTTCCTATTTTTTTTAACTTTTAGAATTCATAATGAACTCCGGGGCGAGACTCATAACTGTTTTTTAATTGTGTTATAATTTAAATTTCACAGGATTTAACCTTTTATAAAGTCTATTCCAGATGATGAAGCTGCACACAATCTGAAAATAAAACTATTTTTCAAAACACATGAACTACGTTGCATATGTAAATAGGCCAATCATTTCTTGCCCCCGCATAGCACCAGTGATCTGGTGGCACAAATCCATACTCCAAATGCATAGACAGTTTTCAATCTCCCTGAAATTAGTTTTCAAAGTGACGTCACATCGCATCCAATACATTTCGTAGCAGCCGGCTACGAATCTCGTAGCGCTACGAGAAGCTACGCCGCGCCGTAGCACTGTGATCGCGACATCTACTCACTAGAGAACTTTGTCGAAACAAAGTTGTTCGCACAAATCAGCGACGTGAGAGCAAAGTGTAAAGTTGCTTACTTGTTTAGGGTTCCAACTGGGGTTTCGACCCTATTTGTATCAAAATTTTCCATCTGATTGAGCACGCCTTTGAATGTATGCTTCGATTTGGGTCAGAAGTTTCCAAGAAAACATTCAATTAATCAAGCTCTCAATAATATTAGGTCGTAATAAAACTAGGTGGCTTATCGACACGCAACGTACATAACTTGTAAATTGTTCCAATTTCGTACTAAAAATAAAACATTGGCATTTCTGACCTTGTGATAGAGGCCTTGGAAACAACAAAGGTTTTAGCGTTTAAGTTAGGTTTTACTGCCTCTAATAAAAGTTATCGGTCGGTAGGCCATCTTTTAGTTACATGGGATCAATGGCGTATACGTCAATGTTGTGAACTTAAGTATCAAAGAGGTCATCTAAGAGAGAAAAGGCAACCGATGTAGCTGTTTAAATCTGCAAGCTTAATCAGCGTGATTGCCTGAGCATGGGCAAGGGAGTGAAGTGATGATTCTACTGTGGTCGGTCGGCCTTATGGGTGACCTTGAACTAGGAGCCAGTTATGAAGAAGAGAGTCGGTAGTGAGGTACCGTGTTGTTGTAGTGATCCTTGGCAGAGGTCTACAGGTTGGTGCAAAAAGGGTATACTAAGCCTTAAGACTCAGGGGGTCATTCTGAGCAACTTTTGTTTTACGGGTTTTGGGAATTCGCGAAATTTCGCGATGTTCCTTTTTTCGGCTCTACTAATAACCTATAGTTAGAAGAAACTTACTGCCGAATATAATTATAACAATACCGCTCTCCGCTTTTTTAATATTCGAATGAGTGAGGTTGGAGGCTCGACGGCAGTTCTCATTAAAATTTCATTCTGATCCGAGCTCTTGGCGGAGCCTAAAGAATTCTACGCCATGATTTCCGAACCGCATTCCCTGTGCTTGGAATTTTATGAATGTTAAGTATGTTTGTTTGTTTTTCTTCCTCGATGGCTTGATTTAGTGTTAGGAGGCTGGAAATTTTAATTCTGAATTTAAAAACGTACCAAAAGTGATGTACAATAATGCTAAGATTGTATATTGGTCGACTTTTGCACAGTAAATTGTTCTAATATAGGCACATATATTATGTTCATATAATATTTTAATTTATAAAATTAGGTATTTATTGCACATAAAACGAATCAGTATAAAGGTGAATCTAATTTTAGTAGCATTCTCTACCAGTTAACCTTTTGGTGATGTCGAGAAATTAGCTTGTAATGCTCAAAGTTTTATGTAAGACTGTGGGATTTCCCGTGGTTTTTAACTTTTTACACTCCAGTAGGTACTTGGATCTTATGCAGACTCCTTTGGAACTTTAATCGGGTGTTCTATATACAAAGGTTATCAACGAAAAAGTAAATTAAAACTCAGTCTGCTCATAATGAAGGAGTTTTGGGTCGACGAAATTTAAGTACAGGTACGTGCATATTATATGGATATTCCTTGTTACCCTCACTCCAGAATGGGGACTTCTTAATTTGATATTTCCCACCTGATTTCGCAATCCACTTATTTTATCACGCTAAATCATACATAATTAATTGATTTAATAAAAAATTGCCGACATAAAGGACGTACAAGTTAACCGTAATACGTGTAGTAATAAACCGCATAGGTGTCGCTAGTGTGCCATTGTGGGGCCCGCAGCGGTCGCCAGCGTGAAATGTCATTAAGATCCTCGGCCGAGATACCTCGCAGCCAGGACGGACTTGCATCGCGATGAATAGGAGTCTCGCCTCCCGATGCATTGCAGATCTCCTTTCAGCTATTCAGCTAATCGAAACTTGATTAATTTGACCTCAATGTGAGTGAAAGGCGGGCCTCATTGAATCTAATGTGCTGTGTCATGTATGTTACTACGTGTATTTGGTCACTTACGACTTGTTCTACAACTTTAGGAAATATAAGTATAATATAAGTATATTTTAGTATAAGTAATACATAGAATAATAATGTATTACCCACCCCGTGGCACAAGTAATATATTCTAATCAAACCGCAACCAACACAACATTTTCTTAGAAATACGCCCGTCATTGTGTCAGGTATTGTTATTTTGGGAAAGTTCCTCATCTCCGTAGCTATAGAGACTATAAATCGTCTTCGATATTGTTTCCTATGATTTGTGGAGATCTTTATTGTTATGATATGAAGCAATCCTTCAACTAAATACCTACTCTTTTTTGTGTTCAATAAAATATATTCTTGCTTACTGAAGAAGACTGCCTATCGTATTATTGGTCATCCACAAATATTTATTGTAGTGCAATGTCCTAAAACGGGAACGTCTGATAAAATTCCGCCCTTACGTAATTAAGAATATTCTCACAGTAGCCATTTTCCTCGGCACATAAATTAATTCCCGGCTAGAATGTAGGCAACATTTTGTAGTGACCTTATTCCGGTATTAATAAAAGTTACAGCTTAAGACCCGGAACCGCGGCCTTTGATGCGGTTTCTACCTGCCCGGAGCCTTCACATGCAGAGCCTACACTGAAACTTACTTACAATACTGTACGGTAACTGGGCACCTGTATACAGAATGGGTTCTGCTTATTTTTTTAGTTATGTTATATAGTAATCCTCATTGAAATAAATTTAAATCTTCGTAGGAGAAAACACAGGCAAATAATAAGCGAGCCTTTAGACAGTTTTTTTGTATCGTTGGTCACTAACGTACTTCATGTCAGTATTGAAAATGCTTCCCATCTTATATGCGTGTCGTATATTAAATTTGGATTTCGTGTATTTGGAGGGACCAGTGGAGGTCTTATGGTAATAACAGTAAAGTAATCCTTCAAAGTAATGCGCTTACACGGCAAGTTGTGGAATTAAAATATAATCCTGGCAACACCGGCGGGGATGCGGCACATTAGTGCAAAAACTGCACACCTCAGGCATTGCGGAGAGCGCAAATTAACTTCACTCAAAGAGTATTTTTGTTCATACGGCGGTATTCTATTAGCTAGGTAATATGGCTGCTTTTTGTGTCTATACAGTGATGATTGTATAGGAAAGATGGCTGAAACTCGAATGGTGGTGGGTATAGGTCCCGACTCCCGAGAGGTATTCAGCTAAATGTGATGGCTAGTAATACCATGTAGCTGTTGGAAATGAAATGAAGTTACTTACGACAACGGGCTAATAATATTACTGTTGGACTAATAATTTGAGTTGATGCGTTTTCTGGTATTGATACGTTGATAAGACATAGCCAGCCCTGCAAGTGTCACGTGTCCTGTGCGGTTTCATACTAATTATGTGGTCTAGGTACCATGTCACGAACTATCTGTTATTGCCAGAGTCCATTTGAATGACATGTTCACGTATTATTATTACTAAGTGTAGTGCAACAATTTCTTCCCCTAAACGGATACCTACACTGTATCCGTTTGTGGGTTACTCGAGTGGAAAGTTTTAACGAAGTGTCGTCCCCCGCCGGCCAGGGCTTGAGTAAAAACCCGCGGCTTCAGGTTTCATTGGCAGTTGCTCGTCTAACTTCGACGGATTCACTTAAAACTGCCCGCAAACAGCGGCGGAATTCCGTTTTTAGTCTAAAAGGATGCCGTTAGTTTGTATCAGAAATAAGTCTTTAGTTTATTATTCTGTTATTGGTTAATTATTGAGTAGTTTTTAATATAACATGTTCTACGTATGTTTATTTAACAAACGTACAATAATAATTCTTAAGTTGTATACCAGTTTTTTAATGAATTAATTTTGTTTCAGGTAAGCCTGCAAATGTGTTCTCGGCCTGAGCGGATCGCAAGAGAAACAGGTAAATTATAAGACTTTAGGAGTTTGTCATCGATATCACCCTAGTTCTGAGTATATGGTTACTGTGATTATGCGATCGCGCTTCATAAATTAATTTTATATATTTATTCATACGCGATGTAGTGTAGAATAGCCTAAATGTGTATGCTCTAATGTAGACATAGCATAATAATAAACATTAGAAAGATTCGCAAATGACCATTAAACGGAATGGTGCACTCAGGATTCAGGAGTCAAAAGTACTACGTATCCTGGATTAACCCTTATTACGAGATTTATACATTAATGTTTAAGTCAGACTTCCCGACTGATCACAATTCACAGTATTGTGTCAGGATCCGCCAAGTCCGTTTATCGTCTGTTAAAAAAAGCCTTTTATCCGCAAACAACATGTCCCAAACATGTTGTTTGTTATGCAGGGATTCTATTAGCAAAGATGGTTCGAGATGATAGTATATTAAAGTTGTAAAAATATATTATTTGTTTGTATAATTGTACTTAGTTTATGTAGCCTCCTTTGAAATGACCGATTGCTGAGCGAAGGCCACTTTTGTTGGGTTAACACTCTGGCCACCCCGAGAAAAACCTATCGAGATCAAGAGTTATCTGTATTTCTATCCATTATTATTATATTTTTGTTAAATATTGACTTATGGTACTAGTAATACTCTAAAGTTACCTAGTACAGATTAGAGGTAAACTAGATGATCTGTTGGGAATACGAGTAATAGCCCCGGTAGCCTTAATTAGGGATCAATTAGCGCCTCATGAAGCAGTCCCTTTGACTTGCGCAGCGACTACAGCGGTGAAGGCAAAGCTCAAAAATATCATCATATTACAAACAAATATGCATCCTTTATATTTTTTATATGTACTACACTAGCTGTTTCGCTTCGCCAGTTTTCCCGTGGGATTCCGCGAAAAAGTAGCCTATGTGTTCATGCAGTGTGTCAGCTAACGCCATACCAAATTTCATTAAAATCGGTTCAGCCGTTTTCACGTAATGAAGTAACAAACATACATACAAAATTACACACTTACTCACAAACTTTCGCCTTTATAATATTAGTAGGATTTTCTTAACTAATTACATAATATTGTTGTTACATTAGCCGCCTGATTCACCTCTTTCGGCTTAGTATACTATCCACTTTTGCAACACCTGTATATCTCTACGGAGCCTCGCCTCGTCACGTGAAGTTATCACCCGCCCGCAGTCGCCCCCAGACGTATTCAGGGCATCCCGTGTCGCATTTCACGTCACTTTATTGTATTATTGGCAGGCTGCTCCCAATGCAATGACTCTGCGACTGTTATACAAGTGTCGATAGACAACAGCCATACCGTTATATGTAAACTTTACGCAATTCAGCTGCATACCTATAGATTTTGTCAAGTTGATTGAGTAAGAAATTGTGCTGCAGTCGCGTTTATTCTAAAATTCTTGCTTTATCTGGTAGCAGATTTTCCAATCGATTTAACCAGATGCAGAATCCAACAACAATGGGACGCAATATTGAAAATACGAATACTATGTAAACCAAATTCTGTAGTATTTCTTGATTATATCACTTTATGTACGCGATGGAAATATTGAAAACAGACCGGGGCATTGTACTTAACTGTAGGGTTACTAATAAGTTATGTCTAGCTCTGCCATACCAAACAACACTCTCTGTAGCATAGTATTAAATGATGCGATGGCGTGGCATCGGTCGAATATTTGTAATATTGGTTGGAGTAGCCCTGAAGCTTTGCATGTCGTATGAGATTTTACTGAAACAACTGGAACATATAAAGGTCATGCCTGAAATATACCGCGCCTATGAATCAGCCAATATTTGATGCGCCTTGAAGAACTAAAGCCACCAATGAAAACGTAACACCTATTATAATAACCGTATGCAAAATGTTAATGTAGGAACAGCATAAAACTACCTACTAAGACAAATAAGAAATGACATGCAATCTAGTGTGTTCGTTGTTTTTTGAAAGATTGACTCGTTATACAAACTTTGTCCAAATACATCCATCGCCCCTTAAAGTGTAATTTTTATAGTACCGTCAGCAATAGTAGCGATCGAAGAGATGGATCGCGCCGCTACGCGTGCAATTATTGCCTGATATTGCACCACATTTGTTTTGCTGATGGTCGCTGCCTGTATTTATGGCATCGCGCGTGTGACGTATGTCACTAGATGTAATCTGTCTCAGTGACATTCGAAGGCTATTTTCGATAGGACAAGCTACATCTTTATGTTATACATAAGCAGTAAGGTATACTCATAAATGTGTACAATTGTACATTGAGATACACAAATGCACATGGCTATAAATAATACCGCATATTTTACAATTAAAAGTTTTAATTTGTTTAGTTTATGAATTTATGTAATACTTTATCTTAGCACTGTACCGTTTATTGTGAAATAAATTTAAATGTGTGTCGGAAATTTTAATGCAAAATTCGTTGGTGAATGTTATTTGCTGCGGTCAGTTCGGTTCTCACCCCTATAATAGTTTCGGTCTCTCTGTTTGAACACTAAATACCGCCCGGTATTTTAATTTATAGGCCATTGCATACCTTCTATAATGGAAATGGCTACGGAAGCTCAGTCATTTTAGTACGCTGCGCAATATTAGTTTAGAGTTTTAGACTTATAGGAGTTATAGCTCTGCATGTTTTCTAAATAGATAGAATTCTGCATCCGATTTACAGCTATGAAAACTTATATATCTCTACCGTGGTCCGTGGTATATATATATTCATTCTGCTCAGGTCTGATCACTCACCACCGCCGTTCCCTTCGAGCAATACGGTTCGGTTGTAGCATATTGCTTAATCTCTCTGTTTCGAATTCTGACTCTATAATTTAATTCCTGGAACAGGGATTCGAACGGAAACATTCATATGTTTGGTAAAATACAGGTTATTTTCTATTGAATAATATTTATTATATATTTTTCTAGTAGTCGTCTGAGTATCCAGCTGTTCTCCGGTCTTGGAGCTTATTTTACATACGTACTTGTTTAAAACCCGCGAGTTAAGATTTCTAGGAAGTGAGACTTTGGTCCCGGTATATATTTAATGCTACAGACGTTTGCGGCTTTTAGCGCATCCTCGGTAAAACTGCAAGCTTGCAACATACGAGGCTTGACTCATGTCGACAGTTTATTGTACAAGAAATACCTAGTTTATAAAAAAAACAAGTCTTGGTTTCTCCTTTGTATGTGTAGAGGTGCTGACGGGCATACGCTGCATTACAATTTGACAAATAAAAAAGTAGGTGTAGCTAGATATATATAATATTTAATTATGCTCAAATACTCGATACTTTAAACCTTAAACCACCAACCCGCACTAGGCCAGCGTGGTGGACTAGGCCTAAAACCCTTTCTTCATTGGAAGGAGTGACTTGAATCGTTCCTTCAGATTACTCCAAGTTAAAGATGCCATTGTGTTTTATCTACACTCACGGGCAAAGAAACAGTTCCACTTAAAAAATGAAGACTCCAAATGGACACAATTTTTTTAAATATTTAATAGGAATATTGAACAAAATGTTTACGTTTTTAATTGGTAATATTCTGATGCGATGGAAAAGGCGTCTTCAAGTTAGTTTTTTCCGTGATTTTCTCAATGGAACTTTTTCATTGCCCGTGAGTGTATAAGTGGCACAAGCGTGTCTGCGTGTCTTCACCGCGTGCCGTGCGAAGTGTGTCCGGAATCAATACTGCACGGAGCCTCCACACACTAATAACGACGACACGCGTCCCTTCCGCTAACGAGCGAGACGTTACTGTAGCCCACCTGTGTTGACCTAGGTTAGTTATGTGGTAGACGTAAATATGTATGTACATAAGTATTGGAAAGTTTATTTTGCTAATAATAATATAGACATCCTTTCTGCAGAGTGTTACAAAGGTGCGATGGTATACTAGGTTAAAAGGGGATGACTCATTCTGAACAACTTTTGTCTAGGTATATTTGGCTCTTATTTTTTTTCGCCCTGCAAAAATTCCTGTTCGGGGAGGCTCCTTTCGTACTTCGTCGTGGTTGGTTAGCGGACGCGGCTCCGCTTGTTTGTATGTCGACCGAGTGCGAGTGAATCCAGGTCATGTCGGCGGCTGAATACACATTGTTTATCTGCGGGATTGTCTGTTTGTCTGTTGTGTTCTCCGGAGTGGCTAAATCCTACACCTGTGTTGAGTGCATCGACTATTACGGAGGAAATACGGAGAATTGTGTGGCGTTTCAAATTATTAGAACGTAGTATGCTAGTGCTACATGTTAAGGATAGCTATACATCTTTCGTGTTTAACATTACGGCTTAATTACATTAACTTAATACAAACGAAAATTGGGTGTATCAATGCACCTCTACCTACCCCGTAAGGGAATGCATGCAGTAAAAAGCGTCTGTGTTTATTACACATTGCGGTTACAATAACTTAATTTATAGAGCCCATCTTCGTATCAGCTACGCCTCGTAGGCGCTACGAGATTCGTAGCAGATGTCGTAGCCGCCCCGTAGCACTTCTACGAAAATTTTCTCATCATGAGAAATTGTATATTTTACTCGTCCGCGAGATTACGTCCTAGTTTAGAAATGACATATTATTTGCTTTACATTACTCGACGAGATTGTTTGAGAGATATGGGAATACGGTTCGGTTGAAAAAACCTACGTTTCGAATATTAAATTTTGGCCAAAATACCAAATTGAATAGGCTAAAATGGCACCCAATTATGTACAAAATACAATATATTTAATTGTCGTCATTAAATGGCTCTGTAGCAATGAGAAGTGGGTTTCGCGAGCCCACTGACCGTTCATTTTAAGCTAGTTAGAATTAGAATATGTTTATTTCGGAACACTATCAATTAACATAAAACAAGTAGGGCATTCAAAACAATATTCCCATGACTACGTCATCAGAGCCGTGCTAGTGGCAACAATGGCCGCGGCTGCTCCTGCCACTCTTTGTCCCGCTGCCGCCGCCCACGCAGCTGGCGCTGGGGCTCCGGGCCAGCGGACTGGGGAGATGTACCCACCAGGTAGTGGAGAGAGATAGATATTGGGTGTTAAAATAAGGGTATGGTATACTGGAAGAAGCGGCTCTAGGGGGTCATTCTGAACTACTTTTGAAAATTAGCTATGCCATTTTTGCAACACTCTGTATAATAGGTATAAGTACATATGTGTGGATTAATTTATGTACCTCTTATTTAAATAATAGTTATAATACAATAATTAGTCTAACAAACTATCTTATTTAATCTCTACATCTTCCTTATTCTTACTACCGCATTTCTTTTGTTTTGTGGAAAAAAATATGAAATCCTTCTGCAATGAGAGTGCGTTTTTTATCTGCGGCTGTGCCGTAACCAGGCTATTTGTGTATCTGTGCCTGGGGGGTCACTCTATATGAGAAAAAACGATGCTTCGGAGGCTTGCTGCGCGAGCCACGACTGTATCTCGTGATATTAGGGCCAAAACACATAACCGCGTTGCGGCACCGCGCCGCTAAAATCGGCAGTGTGCGTTGCCTGCCGCGTTTCGGCGTCACGAAAAAGAGCGTTTTAGTACGGTGATCAGTTCTTCTCATTTTTTTATTGTGAATGGACGTATCTCTGGCGCGAAAAGCTATCAAAACTGCATACATTTGAGTAAGTTAGAAGTGGCGACAGACTGGATAGAAACACACTGAATCATGATCAACAAATTCAACAAGTATGAAGTCATAACGCTGGAATTTGAGCCGTCGTTCGTCAGTATAGAGTAACCCTCCAGTGCCTGGCCTGAAAGTGCTTCAGCCATATCTTGTACACTTTGTTACTCTTACTGGGAGCTTTTTATATACGCCGAGATACTATCTTAAAATGTACATTATGTGAGTAGTCTCTCTGTAACAACCTGTTTTTTTGTGTTGTTTTTAAAATTACTTTTCTAATTTAGTCAGTTAGAAACAGGTTTTATTCTTGTTTCAAATGTAATGTAAGCACAACGGTTAGAGTATATTCAATTTTTTTTAATCTAGTTAACATACAACATACATCAGACAGCCTCGCACTCACAATAGCTTTTATGTATTTTGTTTGTTACTTACGATATTAAACTTTTCACTTTACTAGGGCTGAGTGTAAAGAGCAGTACATTAGTCTAACTTCAACAACCTCTCGACAAAATTACTTCTTTCATTACTTACTTCCGAAATAAGTTAACCTCAAGCCAAAAAATACACAATAGTTCAACTATAGATACATAATAATATAATTTAAGATCACTGGAGAGTTAAATGGATCCGTATGTGTATACCTATAAATATTAGATAAAATATATTTAACCTCTTACATCTGAATTTCCTTCGAATCTGAACGGGATGTGCTAAATATTAATGAGATGCTATCTCAACACACATTTATATTTTTTATCTCTATCTGTATTTTTACCAAAAGAACCCTGCTATTTTACTTACTCCAAGTGCGTTAGTATTAAAAAAACGAGAAAGGGTTCGCAATGTAAGAGGTTATACCCCTCGGCCCTCGATATTAACAGAAGCACATAGAAGCGAAAAATATTTTCTTTCTTATACGAGTATATGTTTTTCTTCTGACACATGGCAAAGGCGACACAGTGTTACAGCTAAGAAATGCTGCTTTTTCTCCCTTATAATGTATCTAGAAAATCAAATGTATTTTTTACTGTAATGGTCGCATCTCAAAGGCATTGTTTCGTAATACGATTTGAGTTTCATTGTACGGATTCCGTTTATTATGCCTAGTGTTGTTATGTTTAGCTGTTCTCGTGATTCAATTTAGATTGGAGCAGTTTACAGGCATGTGTGTGTGTGTGTGTGTGTTTGTGTGTCGGCGAAACATGTATGTACATGTGGGACGCCATGTTTACTTTGTTTTATTTAAGGATAATATTATGACATTATTGTTTTCATCGTTACATACTATACATAATGTCTTATGGTATTCGGTTAAATAAAAGGGTATGATGAGATCTAAACCAAATTGACTACAGATAATAATCTCAATAGACTAGTCATGAAAATTAAAAATTGAAAACCAAGAGAACTTTAGGTATATGGTTGTAATGGCTTTCATTCATCATCTAATGGTACTGCTACATTTCCTTGTCTCTTCTGCATCTTAATTCAATGAGACGCAGTGAGATTCATAAAACTTTTCAAATTTAACCTTTGTACGCTTCTGCTTATTTATTTATCCTTTCGAGGAAAATGTTGTGTAAGTAAAAGTAAAAGTAGGTGACGGCCTTATACCATAAAATAACAAGTGCAGTAGGTACTTCTGTTCCTACTTTATGTATTATAAGCATATTTTTCTACTGAAAGTGTTGAATGTTAAATGTCTTCCACTGTACGGAAGCACTGTGTGTGCACCTATTCTTTATTGCTCAGCAATCTCAGCAGTACTGTTGCGGAGCACATAATATTTTGAACATCTTTCTGAATTACGAGTGTAAAATAAAGTTGACAGTTCAGCGGCACGTGGCGCCGCTTAGCTGTCCGCTTCCTCTTTCATATTCTACCGTTGAATGTGAATTGTGGCGACAGACGAGTGCGCACTTACTGCATTAGTAATACGGTATAGTTTATGGCATTAGCTAGGTAGGAATTAGGAGTTATACAATGGATAAAGTATTGTTAAGATGTCATGTAAAAGTTTAAGTAGTGTTTAGTACCTTTTCTGGTATCCTGAGACTAGAGCAATGGGTCCCGGCGGTCGTTTTCCCGGGACTACTAGTGCCTGCCACTGTAGTGAACAGCCTGTATGATGCCTAGTTGAGATGAATTCAACGCAAAAGTTGATATTACAATCATAAATAGTTCGTGTTATTAATAAATCAAGTTTTTTAGCTTTTTCTTGCTGGTATCTAAGAAAATTAAAATATTTCATAAGTCAGTAAGGTGATGTGCAGTAACTACTTTGTTCACAGTCAGCTTGAAATCAGCGTTAAGCTTTAATTATTAATTTAAATATCATTTATTCTCATGTAACAATTGCGCTGTAAACTTCTGAAACCGTATAAGGGCCAAATTCACGGGTTGCATAGAAATCTAAGTTTTACTCGTATTAAACTACGATTTCATTAATCACGATTGCCGCTTTCGTCTAACTGCGTTTAGAGTAACCTGAAATTCATCGGTGATATTTTAATCTCGTTTACGTCACCGGTGTTTCAGCTACAGACGAGCCAGCAACACTGAAATGCGTTTAGTTATTGCGACGCGCCGTACATATTTTTTGGCGTATTTTGATTTCGAGCAATGGAGTAACAAAACGTTTTGACACATTATAAAACAAAAAAAATAATATATGTCGTTGTCAAAGCGTTGTTATTTGCTCAGTGGTTCGTTTATGACGTTTGACAATGACAGCTTTCTATAACTGCGTTTAGCAACGCTAACTGGCCAATTTATAGCAGTTACAGCTGTAACTGCGTTTTGCTCTAATCTTGGTTAATATTGGTCGGTGAAAATCGAAATGAGCGTATAAGCTCGTTTAGAGCATAAACTGCGTTTCCGATCCTCCTAACGACGTTTAATTACTTCGGTGAATTTGGCCCTAAGCAAAACGAATGACACGCTCGGTTAAGGAGTCTACACACCAAACCCGCCGACACAGCCCGGCGGCTTGGTGTCGGCGACCCAAACCCGCCAACCCGCCAACATGTGTCATGGGGCTGTGTCGGTGAGTGTCGGCGGCAAGAAATCAGTACAACTTTTTTAGTACTTGCACGCGCGGGTACGAGTCGCCGACATGATTCTTGAAACAAAGTCGCCGACACCAAGCCGCCGGGCTGAGTCGGCGGGTCGACGGGTTTGGTGTGTAGACTCCCTTATGGAACTAGCGCCTCATCTCTTATCTATCCCAATATTGACTGTGCGGAGTGTAGGCCGGCATGCGGCGGCACGGGCGGTGTGGAGACTGCAGAGACGAGCTTTCACTTGCACCGGGGCTGGTGCCAACTGGGCTTATACTGAAGGCACACGTATAACAACGGTATAGTTGTTGTATTTTGGTATGTTGGACTTTTATTGTAGTGTAGCAAAAGTGATGTCCTTGGCATTACTTACGTAGTGGGTACGTAAAGAAACGCTTTATAATGGTACTTCTGCAGTCGTTAGGTTCGTAATGTATTTTCGAATGTGTGTTCATGAGTCCTTGCAAAATGGTTATAGAAACTAAATATGAAACAAGCCTAGTAAGTCCTTATTAGCTATATGATGCCCGTATGCTCGTAAATACCTTAAACGTTAAAGTATTGAATCTCTAAATACTTACTCGAGTTACAATAAAGATATATTATAATATTTCCTTCAGTCGCAATAAAATTCTAAGAAAACTCAAGAGCTCGTGAAAAATAAGATAGTATTTCTATTTGATGACATTGTTTTACAAGAGTGGAACATTTATAATTCACCAGCGGGGCTGCCGAGTGCATAATGGGCGAGGAAAGATTGTATTTTTAAGGAATCCTTCATCAATTTATTCATCTCTCGACGGTGGCCAGCGCTGGAACAATGTCCAACAGTTTTTATTCTGCTGGTCTCCGACGACAGATTTTTATTACGGAGGAAAATACTGGTTCATGAGTAAATTTCGAAGTACATTTCTTTTTTACGTAACGTTATGGTTATATGGTTGAAGACTGTATTTAACATTCTTCCAGCATATTTTGCTATTGTTATTTAATGTCCGACACACTCACCTATATTGATAAATGTAATAAAGGTTTAGCGCTCCCCGACTAGCTTGAAGGACTACTCCTGCTTGACCAATCACGATGTTTTGGAGAGCTGCAGTTGCTATCGCGTTGCGTTATACATAGGTACATACTACATGACGGCTCTTCAAAACTTCTAATTTCATCAAGCAAGAGAAGCCCCATGAAGTTTATCATTCATCAAGCACCCAAAACTGACTCTTCTATCTACTACAGTGTATTTCAATTGCTTATCTCATTATAGGGCATATTCCGCCTAGCCTGCGAGCACGTCCTACGCTCCATGCGGCGCGGGCGCGAGACCCTGCTGACCCTGCTTGAAGCCTTCATCTACGACCCGCTGGTGGAGTGGGGCGGCGGCGGGGCGCGGGGGCGGCGCGGGGGGCGCCGGGCGCGGGCGGCCCTCGCCATGCTGGCTGTCAGGGGGCTGGAGGTGCGCTGGAGCCTGCAGGACGCCACGTGAGTACATATACACCGCTGGTGGAGACTTCGGCGCAGTTTCTCACTTAGCAGTAGTAGAGTACACCATCCCTAGCATGAATTTATGTCTAGACAATCGCAGCGCTGCATTTCGTACTCAGGGTTTGTTTAACTTAATGTTCTGAATTGTAAAACCGAAAGCGAACTCCAATATTTCAAGATTATTAAGTTAGGACCTGTCCACGTAATTCCTCTTTATCATGTTACTCGAAGCACTCATAATAGCACTCATAAAATAGATATTTCGTAGTGTTGTGATTTAACAGTGTATGTTTATGTATGCACGTATTAATAGAACATACCCTATCTCAGTTAAATATTCATGATTAAAGCTTCATATTCGTAAGACGGAACATAATAATCCATGAATAATATATCCGTGTTTACGCGTAAATGCGGCTGTGGCTGTAACATAAATACTTCCTCTTAAACCTTAATGAGAACCCGCTCGCTACTGAACATAGGCCCATTACTACATATAGGTCCCCTTTATGCTAATCCTAGAGGCATAAGTGTCACTCGAGCGCACGGCACAAGACCAATCAATTATGCCGGAGAATCGTTCCGAATCGGGGTTAAGTTCGTCTTTACTAGTCCTCCTCATAAACTTGCGTAGTTATTAATATTGATGACTGTTTCCAGAGATCAAATCCTCGCAATATTGCCGGAGATAGAAAAGAGCGCCTTAAAATGGCTCGAGGAAAACGAAGCTATTACGTCACTGGAGACGCGTTTGCGCGAGTGTCACCAACAGATGGCGCTGGTGAAGGAGCTCGAGGCTTACGGAGCCTCGCTGCACCAGCACCCGCTGCACGGCATCAGCCAGCAGTACTCCACCTACAAGCAGGCCAAGAACGCCGTCGAGGACTCCATGAAAGCGCTAGTAAAGATCCTCAAAGACTTCGACACGCAGATAGAAGCGTACGTCGCGGCCCATGAAGTCCTCAACGGACCACAACTGATGGAGTGGATCCAAGAGTTCTCTGGAGCCAATGAACCCGAACCGACGTCTATATTCGAACATATAAAAGACTTTCTAACAAACGCTGGACAGAGCACAATGATAACCCAGTGCGAGCAAGCAGAGACGGAGCTGAACCAATGCATGCAGCAAACGGCAGCGCTGCTCAGAAACTGTCTCGACCTCCTGTCACAGTACGTGGCCGTGGCGCAGTACTACCCGCAGTCTCGCACGGAGTACTACCGCATCGTGATGTTCCGCAAGTGGCTGGCGGCCGCGCTGGACAGCCGGTCTCCCGACGTGTGCCGCGAGGTCGCCGCACAGGTCGCCGCGCTCGTCAACGCAGATAACAACAACTCAAATTCCAACACTGCACAGCAAATTGTCGCGTACAATTATAGGCTCCAAGCGGTCTGCGCTGAGGCTAACGCTAATCTAAACAAGGCGTATGAGAGGATGCATCAGGAAGCCAGTCCGGAAGCTATAGCGGTGGCGCAAGAGGCGTATCGTGACGCCAAAGCGAATATAAGCAACTGGGTGCGAACGGAGGAACATGCGGCGTCAGCCTTGGAGTGTGTGGTTATTGGCATGATCTGCAACCTGAATAGGCGATACCTGATGCTGGAGAATGGTGCACAAAGCGCCGGCGATTGCCTCGTGGATCTCACGTCAAGAGATGGGGAATGGTTCTTAGATGACATGCTAGCGTTGTCCAACCAGGCAGTGGAACTCCTATCATTGCTTCCTCTCCAATCAGCATCAGCGGAAGACGCAGCCATGCCGGCAGCTGTCGAATGCGTGCGTAACGTCAACCTGCTATTAGCTGATCTAGTACAACTAAACTACAACTTCAGCACAATAATCTTGCCAGAGACGTTGAAGAAGGTCCACTCGGAGGACCCGTCGACGCTGCAGATGATGAGTGAGCTCAACGCGGTGATTGTCAACACTCCGGTGCCGCTGAATGAGCTGCTGCAGCAGCTTGAGATGCGGATGAGATACCTCGTCATGGATATGGAGGTGAGTCCATAAGTTGCTACATATTTACATCACCAGATTTTGTTAAACAACATAATAAATAGAGCTTAAAGGCTTTATCCAATAAGGAAAAGCCATCTATAAGGAACCGATCAACGCTCTTACCATTGTTCTTATATAGGAAAAAAGTCTGAGTTTTTTTGCGCTTTTTGAGTGTCATATCTATGTCCAACAGTGGACGTATACAGGCTATTATTAATAACATCACATTAGCTTTCTCATTCAAAACAACACCGCATCACATCCATTTCCACCAAACTATTTCTCATCCATCAAGACCCCCAAACCTATACTTCCACTCATAAACAACCTCTTCACCTTGCAGTCGCCAGCGGACACCTCTCAACAAATAGTAGCGGACCTCCGAGCTCGCTACGAAGCCCTTCTCTCCCCCACCCCCCCGGAGTCGGACAGCCAATCAGCGGGCCGCATGCTGCTCATGGGGTTCAACGGCCTGTTCGCCGCGATTGAACTGAGGGCCCGGGAACTGGCGGATTATCTTGCGGCGCCCATACCGGCCGTTTGGAGGAAGATCGATCATATTAGTGACGCTTTGCATATGTCGGTGAGTTGGGATGTTGTATTTCTGACCTATGTGTGTCTGGAGCGTTTCTTTAAAGGTTTATTTATTTGGTAACACCTTACTATTCGCAAAAAACTGCACTAAGGGTTGCTAAATATATTTATAGCCTAAACATTGTGACTGATCCGTAAACGTGTCTTGTTTCACAGGGTAGTTAAAGAGAGTTTTACAAAAAATACTTATGCAAAACTCTTGTCACGTCTTAAATACTACCCCGTACTAGCCCTTCTGATACTTACTTAGTGGCCATGGGATAATCACTTTATTCTAAGTAGGTAGTTACATAGTCGCTTGAGCGTCAGTGAAAAACTAGCCAGACATTAGAACCCAGATACCTAAACGTCTACTCCTGTAACAATAGTTCAGCTACCCTATTCACAGCCCTAAAGTTCGCTCGTTGTGGTATCTTTACGTTCTAAGTAAGATATTGCGAATGTTGTCCGAACTTTTGTGCTGTGAATAGTGTAGAGTAGCTGTTCTACTAATTACTTTTTTCCCCGCCAGGCGGCGCTACACAGCCCCGCTCTCCGCTCGGTGCTAGAAGACATGTTCGTGACGCGCCGCATCCAGGTGGTCGCGGAAGTGTTGTCCATGGCCGCGCAGATGGCCGCCTCGTTCAAGGGAAAAGGGCCGGTCGTGGTGTATGATGACGCGCAGATGTGCAAGCCGGTTAAGAGGTGAGTTTTTGTGTGTGTGTGTGTGTGTGTGTGTGTGTGTGTGTGTGTGTGTGGACGCACCGACCTTGGTGAGTTTTCTTGCGTTTATGCTACATAACTGCGTTGCACTACGTTAAGGATCCAAAGATATCGCAAAGGATCGTTCATGAAAAGTTTATGGCAGCTACTGTCTCACTTAAAGTGGTATGTGCTTGTTCTCTCTTTTAACACTACAAATGGTTGCAGGTTCACGGCGTGCTACGTATCGCGCTCGCTGCTGGGCGCCGGGCCGCGCGCGCTGGCGGCCGTGCCCTGCGTGCTGCTGCGCCGCGCGCCGCTGGACCTCGCCGCCGAGGTGGGGCGCGAGGAGATCGGTGCGTCCACACACACACACACACACACACACACACACACACACACACACACACACACACACACACAGCGCTGGCGGCCGTGCCCTGCGTGCTGCTGCGCCGCGCGCCGCTCGACCTGGCCGCCGAGGTGGGCCGCGAGGAGATCGGTGCGTCCACACACACACACACACACAGCGCTGGCGGCCGTGCCCTGCGTGCTGCTGCGCCGCGCGCCGCTCGACCTGGCCGCCGAGGTGGGCCGCGAGGAGATCGGTGCGTCCACACACACACACACACACAGCGCTGGCGGCCGTGCCCTGCGTGCTGCTGCGCCGCGCGCCGCTCGACCTGGCCGCCGAGGTGGGCCGCGAGGAGATCTGTGCGTCCACACACACACACACACACACACACACAGCGCTGGCGGCCGTGCCCTGCGTGCTGCTGCGCCGCGCGCCGCTCGACCTGGCCGCCGAGGTGGGCCGCGAGGAGATCGGTGCGTCCACACACACACACACACACACACAGCGCTGGCGGCCGTGCCCTGCGTGCTGCAGCGCCACGCGCCGCTCGACCTCGCCGCCGAGGTGGGCCGCGAGGAGGTCGGTGCGTCCACACACACACACACAGACACACACACACACACACACACACACACACACAAACAAACACACACACACACACACACACACACACACACACACACACACACACACACACACACACACACAAACACACACACACACACACACACACACACACAAACACACACACACACACACAGCGCTGGCGGCCGTGCCCTGCGTGCTGCTGCGCCGCGCGCCGCTCGACCTGGCCGCCGAGGTGGGCCGCGAGGAGATCGGTGCGTCCACACACACACACACAGCGCTGGACCTGGCCGCCGAGGTGGGGCGCGAGGAGATCGGTGCGTCCACACACACAAACACACACACACACACACACACAGCGCTGGCGGCCGTGCCCTGCGTGCTTCAACACAGCATGTTTTCACCGAGTGGTCCACCCGCCGTCCGCACGTACATGCGGCTGAGGAGATGCGGTGATGCTGCGTAGTCGATGTAGTGAACGCATACCGAAACAATTTCATAAAAAGAATACTAACCGCACGAGGCGAGGCGGTGCCGAGTTGGATTTTTCTGGCTCTAATGAGCTGAAGCTGAAGTTTATACCTGTCCAGAAAGTATAATGTAATAAATACCTATGCTACCAATATTTCAATCTAAATATGTAGTAAGTCACTCGAAAATGATGAGATTCAGCGAAAATACAGCGAAGTGTAGGTTTACTCGTCACTAATACTAAACCGACTTATAAGATAAACAATTTTCCTAAAGTTGATAGGTACAGATGGCGCTTCAACAATCGCACAGTCAATTAAATGAAAATTTAAAATTATTTCACTGATATTTTACTAGCAATTTTTTTTACACAGCTTTACACTGAACAAACTGCCCCCCATCCAGAAAAGGCCTTCTCATCTGAATTCACATAGTTAGTGTCAACATAAATTCCTAGATGGCGCTGGTGAGTGTGTTTCTACATCGCGGTATGGTTGTGTTTACAGCAGTCATACTATATGGTGCAGTGACATTTTACAGCGACGATATAAGAACCGTTTGAGGACGAGTTCAGAGTGTTGTGATTTTTTGAGTAAGAGAAGGTCTCTTTACTGAGTTCTTTCTCTACATCGTTTGCTAAAATTTATATACTATTATCAAATGTATACTATTATCAAATGTATATTAATAAATTTATAAAAATATAAATCTCTTATTCACTGAGTTTTCGCCACGCTATGAGTAGCCTTTTTTTATCTGTTATTTATGATGCGATCAGTCTAAACTTGGATGTATTGTAATTAATAAAAATAAATTACGGTTGTTTTAGCTCGGTCATTCGGTTTTCTAAAACACTTAACCTAGACTATGCAGATGGCTTGATATCGATAAAATAGTATTTCATTCATTCCACTCATGAGTAACTAAATCAAACTGTGCTGGGCTGGTCTAGATAGCTCTTTTACTGACTGTATATTCCGTGGCGTAAAAACCTGTGAGCAATAAAACATAAGCTGACAAAACCTATGTACTTATATATTATTCTTATTATAAATTAATAATTCCTTCTATCTATCTAAAGCCTTCTATCATCCACTGTTGGGTATATATAGGCCTCCTTTTTTGTACGCCAAATTCTTCCGGTCCTGTGCCGCCCTGGTCCACTGCTTCCCTGCAACCTTGCAGATGTCATCGGATCATTGTTCATCATCACAAGATCACAACCCATCACTTCCTTACTGCTGGGGCACGGGTCTTTTTCCAACGAAGGAAGGAAGGGTTTAAGGCCTAGTCCACCACGCCATGGACCATAATCTAGCAATCTATAATTATCTATCTCATCATCATCATGTCCTCCACACCGTATCCGGCGACGGTGACTCCTGTATGTTCAATCCGGGTTGTTGTTTTGGTGGGCTCTGATGTGACTTGCAAAGCCAAACTTCGTCTTGAAAAATCTAAAAAATATATATCTACAATTGCAGGAGCATCCTGGAGCGTGTCCCTCGAATCGCTCTGCGAGAAGGCCCGCCTCGCCTACCCACATCCGCGCCTGCTGGACCGCGCGGCGTCGCTCGCGGGGGCCGTGGTGGCGGGGGCGGGGGGCGCGGGGGCGGGCGCGCGGGGCGCGGGGGCGGGGGCGCGGCGCGCGCCGGCGGCGGCCGCGGCGGCCATGTGTGTCAGGGCCAGGGTGAAGGCGCATCTGCAGTTGCATAGTCAGGTGGGTGTTGTTGAGATTACACAATGTTTGTTGTCCTTTTTGGCTGATAAGAGTATTTTTTAGAATCATTCATTAGCGAATGAACTGAGGTGCCATATATTGGATATAGCTGTGGGATATTGCACCTGAAGTTCTAAAATGTAGATGTCTTTGATGCGCCTGAAAATAACTGATGTTATAGCAAATACTTTCAACATCTTCATCACCAGACATAACTCATCATACTGCTGGATAGTCCCCGGCATTGAGACCTTCTTACCTCAGTAGTTATTGTTTCTTCAGCAGATAAGTGTCTCGACCGGGCCGTGCCCCGCCCTGGACACGGTGTATGAAGTTCGGCACGGCCGAGCCACTGACAGGACTGAAACTTGCTACAAAAGTGCCCCGGCCCGGTTGAGACACGGTGTAGCGATATAATCATCCTTTACTTGCTGATTTTAACCTAACTTACAACCTTAACCTAACCCCCCTCTACCCCCCAGGTACTAGGCGGCGGCCCGGACCTCATCACCCAGTGCGTGCGCGCCTCGCGGGAGCTGCTCGCGGCCGCGCACAGACTCACCGCGGCGAAGGCCCGAGCGCTCTCGCTAGTTACTGCTGCTCATCAGAGGTTAGTGTGCTACTGTTACCTACCACACCATCATCAGCCAATAATCATCCACTGCTGGACATAGGCCTCTCCCAAGGAGCGCCACAGCACTCGGTCCTCGGCCTTCCTCATCCAACCACTACCGGCTACCCGCCTAAGGTCGTCGGTCCAACGAAAAATGTTAATGACGCCGTCTGTAATATTGAAGTACATTTAACAGTGCATCGGAATATTACCAACTAAAAACGTAAATATTTTAATTAAATTCTAAATTAAATATTATAATTTAGTTCATTTGGTGCTTACATTTTGTAAGTGGAACTATTAATTGCTCTTGACGTGAGTGTAGTTACTATGTAACAGATAGATCATTCACTACCAATATTCCAACACCAACTAAGATAATCTTGAGCCGTGTGTTCTAACTTTCTAACCCCAAGGCAAACATTCGTGTGATGAGCAATTGAGCATTTGTGTTTCCTTAGTGTCTGATTATCGTTTTATAATAATCTTTATGTATTTGCATGTGAACATATACAGGGTGTTGCAAAATTGGTATACTAAGCCGAAACCTACATGTGCAGCATGTTATATCTAAGCCCGAAAATGAAATCAGAATTTGGAAATTCATGTATACATGCTGCACATGTAGGTTTCGGCTTAGTATTCCCTTTTTGCGACACCCTGTATAAACCATATTCCCGCCCACCTAGTTTGGGTTCGGATGGCCGTGTCTATCAAGTACCTACCAACATATTAATTTTTCTATCTCTCCTCCACAGAGTGAAATGGGGCGCAGGCGCCAACCCAGCCCTGAAATCCACCGTCGAAGCTCTAGAGGTATCCTGGCTATCAGCTCGCTCGGCGGCCACGGCGCTGGCGGGGGCGGCGCGGGGCGCGGGGGCGGCGGGGGGCGCGCTGCCGGTCAAGTATAAACATGCTAGGACGGCCACGCAAGCGCTGGCGCATTGGGAGAAGGTATGTTGGTTTTGTTGTTATTTTTGGAGTGCGAATAAAGAGTGTTCTATATATATTTTTGGTAGTAAGAATAGATGGTCAAGTTCTAGTGGTGTAAAAGTTTGATATACTTATAGCATGCGCTCGGATCGTGGCAGAAATGTGAATTAAGAAGCGAAGTTTTTAATTGTATTAACATCCAATGGTACCTATTGGTATAACCCCGTATTTTTTATGTTGAAGAAAACAGAGACGTGAATAGGATTTATATTGTGCAAGAACGTAACTGGTTTTGAGGCTAGTTATTATTTATTTTTATGTGAGAAAAACTCCCTTATGTCCTAGTTCATAGAGCAATATTTCCATCTACCTTTTAAGCATTAAGAGTTGACCGTTATTAAAATATTACCTAATATTATTATTTACTATTTCCAGGCATGCACGCTGGCCCAGAAGTACGCGTTGAACGTGAGCGCCGTGGAGGAGTCGCTCATGGAGATGCTGCACCCGGAGGGCAGCATCGACGCGCACTGGGTCAGTACACAGTATACTACATTCTAAATAGCATGAGATAAGGGTCAAATTAAAGCATTAGGTATGATAACCAATAACGTGCCAAAATTCTCGAGCAGGTCAAATTAAGGCATTAGGTATGATAACCAATACTGAGCCTAAATTCTGAATTTGATTCACAGGTTTTGAAAAAAAATATTTCTCTTTTCCTCCTTAATAAACTCATCTTAAGGCGCTATTATACGCATAACTACCGCCAGTCAGGCAGGTAACTTCTATATTCCAGGCACCAGGGATTAGGAGGGAGGCCCTAAAAATAGGAATTGGAAAGACGAGGGGAATGGCCTTGGCATTTTTTGGAAAAACGCTTACAGACGGAAGTACCTTATGATTTTTTATTGACTAGTGGCGCTAGTGCTGTTATCCTTCATTAATCCTTCCTTACAGGTATCCAACGTATCATGAGACCTCCAAACAATTTTAACAAAATAGTTTTAGTTGCACAAAGATTATTTATTTATTTATTTAATACACATACACATTGTAACATAACAAAATCTGGAACACAAAACCCAAATCGTTATAATAATAATGATTTATTACTCTACTAAACTCTTCCCTCCCCCCCAGGTATCCAACGTATCCTGCCTCCTCCGCGACATGATATCCTCTCTCACCTCGTCTCTCGCCTCGGCGCAGACATCCCGGGCCTCGCTCGCCGCCCCGCCCGTAGAGCTCGCCGCCGCAAGAGCCGCCCGGGCTAATGTGCTGAAGGATTGTAGTGGTCATGTGGTTGTGTTGGCTGGGGAGGTGAGTGTTGTGATTTGTGTCTAAAGAATAAGAAATAAAAAAATTATAATAAGTAACTTGACTGTGTTGAAGCGCATAAATCGCGAAGCATACGAGCTACTGGATTTTTAGGCATAGTAAATGGTTTTTCTGGCGAGAAAAAGCTATGGGATACCGTTGTAAGAATGTGCTGAAGGATTGTAGTGGTCATGTGGTGGTTTTGGCTGGGGAGGTATGTCGTATACTGATGCTCTGTTAGGCTCATTTCACACTGCCGCAGAGTCGAAGCGACGCGACGCGTAAATTATATGCGTAAACGCTGGACTCCAAAAAACAAAATAAAGTCACTTGATAATTAACTTAATAAAATATATATATAATATACTATAATGACACAATAGAGGCGAATATGCTGTAAACATACAGCGCATTATATATTACGCATATAATTTACGCGTCACGTCGCTTCGACTCTGCGGCAGTGTGAGTTGAGCCTTATGTACTTCAAAGTTGCAGAAGGCGTCATTTAGCTAGCTTTTTCCGTTTAGGAGTAATTTTGTGCTTTTCTCAGTGGCACTTTTTCATTGCCCGTGAGTGTATTATAGAGGTAAAACTACTCGAAAAATGTGTTGCTAAAAGCAAATGTCGGGAAAGTTTCGGGCAATTGGGTTTTTAGGGACAAAGAAGGTTGTTATGGTGAGAAAAAGCTACGACATACCTTCGAAATAGTGCCAAGGTCGACACGCATTGGTCTACCAAGAAATATTATTATCGAAGTACCTATAAAATGTATGAAAGTAAGAGAAGTAGCCGGTGCTTTGCTATCCTTGCCCATTGCTGGCTGGAGGACATAAGTCAAACAACGATAAAAAATTATAGCGTTATTTGTACATTATTTAAGTTTTAATCTGCTACATAAATATGTGATTATACCTACTATAAAATTAATCCCCTATTTCACCCCCGCAGGGCACCAACCCAGCATCCGAGTGGCTCTCCCTAGAACAAGAACTTACCGAAGCCCTGAAAGCCTGTAGCGCCGCGGTGTGCTCCGAGGCGGGCGCGCGGGCGGCGCTGGGCGGCGCCGGGAGGGCGCGGGCGCTGCTGCCGCTGCTGACACAGGCACTGTTGGAGTATGTATCTGATAGTCGTTGTTTACTGCTGGATATAGGCTTCTCATAAGTAGTGTCATCGGCCTTCAGGCACTACAGAACAACCCATGATTGGATCCTGGTTTCTACTGGGAAATTTCATCTACCCGAGATCTACCCCAACTGACGAGATTTGTTGGCAGGTTTGTGCCACTTTAGCCCCGATATGGCCTATACTCTTCACCTACCTTGTATACAAGTTGTATACAACTGTTTGTAAACGACGACTTTCTTAGTAGGTATATAAATATAATAGATAGTTCATTTCATACATAGTAGGGAACTAACTGAATGACTGAGTCTACACTACACAGGTTTATAATAAAGTGTATGTTTATTCCAGTTTGCCGAACACGTGGTCGCTGGAGTCGGCGCGCAAGCTGACGCGGCAGAACGCGGTCACCAGCAAGACTAACAACAGACAAGGTAATGTATCTGCATCTCAATACACTATTACAAAAAAGTTAAATACCTAAATTTTTGCCTCTTGTTCTTTTACTCTAACTTCAAAGTTAGGGAAAAAGTGTAGATGACAATGAAATAGCATATATCAATAACGATGCATGCGTTAGAAAGCTCCTGACTTGCACATACCTCCTACACATTTTCAGAATCATTCTCTATGAGCATGTTTGCAAATTTTATATAGCAGTATAGCACATATTACATTCGTGTTGGATAATAATTAGTTTAGTATACCTTAACTTTACCTTTCATCCAGGATCCCCATGGGGTTATTTAATTCGTTGTTTATTTCGTGGCTTAGGTGTAATAGGCTGAAAACCAAGTAGTCCTGTCAATAAATGACCCAAAATGAGGTGTAGAGTGCGTGAGCAGGTAACTAAGCGATTCCTTCAGAAACTTGTTCAGGGGGCTTAGGTTGTTAACATACCAAAAGTCCTGACTCCTAGGTGATGAGCGGGGGGGAGGAGGGGGGGGATAAAGGTACGATTTTTTGGTTTTTAGCTAATATCTCGAAAACGGTGCATCGGAGAGAAATATTTTCAACTAATGAAATGGAGCTCTTAAAATTATCTAAAACTTTTATACCATATGTTTTTTTTCTAATTCCTAAGCGTTTTCGGGCTATTACCCTCGGAAAAAGTTGAAATTTACAAGAAAAATGTATTTATGTCAAAACATTCATAAACATTCCAATATTGCCTAACCTATTCATAAATGAAAAAAATGAATAGAAAAGAAGTTGTAGCTTTTTAAATTTCCTTTTAGAATATATATATGTCGCAGGCAACTGGTTAATCTCCTGTTTGATTGAACCACTAGCCCGTTCATTGGATGGCGCTGTTCAGTTGTATGACTAGGCCGAACGTTGATTGTACAAGCGTCACAAAACGTCCAACTAGTTAGCTGACTTAAAATCAGTCAGGTGGTGAATAAAACAAATATGGCGTCTAACAGCTAACAGCTGACACAAAAAGCACCTATATTGTTAGTTTTTTGCAAATAAATTAGCTTTAAAGTGCGTTATTTGTGTTAAAATAGTGTGACAACATGGATTTACCTATTATTACGCCGCGGGCGGATAGCTTCAAAGATTGTGGCGAAACTGGATAATTATGAACAACAATATGAAGATACGTTTATTGTTATTGTTTAGTTAATTTGTGAGATAAGAGCTTTGTAACATAGTCTTTTTGTTGTCTCTTGTCTGGTGATGTTCACCCTAACCAGACATAACAAAGTTGCTATACTATATCCCATTCAACGACTTCGCTGAATGACGTTCAGTCAAGACGTCGAACGTTACAATCAACGACTTGACGAGTTGTCCTTTAGTCATACAACTGAATAGCGCCATCCAATGAACGGGCTAGTGGTTCAATCAAACAGGAGATTAAACCAGTTGCCTGCGACATATACATATGCTGGTTAATGTCCAACCCACCTAAAGTTACAGCTATTTTACTTACACTTAAGCTTACAAACTCGGTGAGCTATGTCAGTGACTTAAGCAAAATGCAAGTTTAAAATACCTATAACTTTAGGCGGGTTGGACATTAAAACCAAAAAATCGTACCTTTACCACCCCCTCCTCCCCCCCGCTCATCACCTAGGAGTCAGGACTTTTGGTATGTTAACAACCTAAGCCCCCTGAACAAGTTTCTGAAGGAATCTCTTAGTTACCTGCTCACGCACTCTACACCTCATTCCTTGACTGGACTAAAGTGAAACTTTGGCAGCACAATTGAGTGTGCCTTTTAGGTTCTGACCAATTACATTGTCGAGGAGAAAAAATGGCGACTGCTGTGGAATTAGGTAGTCGCTTAGTGCGAATTTCTCCATAGTGGGTTAGAGCATAACCAGGGATTATTGCTTGACTTTTGACACATCTGTCAAGAATTTAATATGAAGATGACGACATAATTGATGAACAAATCCCTTGTTACGATCTAACTGAGAATGGCGAAATTGGGGCTTAGGCCCGGTTTCACCATACTCTGTCAGATCATAACAAGTAACAGGGGTGTTAATGATCTAACAGACTATAGTTCAACATAGGCATTAACTGACAGATATAAGCCGTTATTTTTTACCAAGTAGTAAGCCTAACCCACGTGTGTTTGTATATGTCCAGGGGGCGAGCGCAACGCGCAGGGCGCGGGCGTGTGGCGCCGCGTGCGGCTCAAGCTGGAGGGACGGGACCGCGACCCCGCGCGCCGCCTGCCGCCCAGCGAACAGGTCGGTAACACTCGTGTGAAATTATAAAGCAAATCAGAAAAAGAATTATGAAAATCGGTCCGTAACTGGCGAAGATATCGGTCGGAGATATCTATTATTTATTGACTATAGCTGTTCCCGCGAGCTTCGCTTCGCCTTAAAAAGTTTTCCCGTGGGAATTCCTTGATAAAAAGTAGCCTATGTTCTTTCTCAGGGTCTAGACCATGTGGATACCAAATTTCATTCAGATCCGTTCAGTAGTTTTGGCGTGAAAGAGTAACAGACAGACAGACACAGTTACTTTCGCATTTATAATATTAGTTAGGATAGTATACACTCACAAGCAATGAAAAAGTTCCACTTACAAAATGCCGACACTAAAGGACTACAATTTTTTAAAACATTTAATTTAAAATTTGAACAAACTATTACCGTTTTCAGTTGGTAATATCCTGATGCTCTATTAAATATACTTTTCCGTTTATAAGTAACTAGCTGTGCCCGCGCGCTTCGCTTCGCCTTAAAAAGTTTTCCCGTGGGAATTCCGGGATAAAAAGTATCCTATGTTCTTTCCCGGGGTCTAGACCCTATGTATACCAAAATTCATTCAAATCCGTTCAGTAGTTTTGGCGTGAAAGAGTAACAGACAGACAGACAGACACAGTTATTTTCGCATTTATAATATTAGTTAGGATTTAATGATTTTCTCTTCTGATTGGAACTTTTTCATTGCCCGTGAGTGTAGTTAGCTACAGACATATTGTAATTTGCGTGACTGCAGCGCCGCTGTCTGGTGGCGAACGGCGAAATTAATTGGAAGATTCCTGTGAAAGATACCTCTAACCCTTTTCCCACGACTGCAGTTCTGAATTCGTCACGTCATTGATAAAGTGTGGACAAATCATTTGTGAATATTTAATTATTGATCACTACAACATACTTCAACATTTTATATGGCTGATCTTTTTTCTTTTTTTTTTAATCTCATTTATTTATAGAGGCTTTATTATCAAATGGCTGATTTTAATATTTCTGTTATATTTACTCATTATCTGTGTTTGCATTTGCAGGTGGAATACATAATATCGGAAGCGACGAGCGCGGACAACCTGTGCATGATGTACGAGGGGTGGATGGCCTGGGTATGAGCCGGCCTACTGGCCTAGCCGTCCTCTACTGGCCTCCACTGGCCTCTGCTGGCCTCCCCACGGCCTCTCGCCGCCTCGTGCCCGCCAGCGCCGCCCGGCCCGCGCGCCGCACGAGCAGAAGAACTTATGACTTCAAATATTCAATTAAAAAAACCCCACCACCGGGGCAGAGCATCAGAAACAACTCTCTCGACAAGTTTACCAATCTGGTCTTTGGTATAACAACTTGACCTCGACTTAGGTTCGAAGGATAGCTTTAGGACGATGATTTCAAGTCCGAATAAAAAATAATCGACCGACGCGACATCTGTCGGTCGTCTCGCAAGAGCTAGGTGTATGGCGGAAGTAGTTAAGGTTATGTTTCTGTAACTTCTACTTTTTTTATTATTTTCTCCTCTTTTTATTATTTTACGGTGTTAATGTAACGTATGTATGCTGGTTTCGGGTCGCCCAGTTTGTTGCTATTTTCGATTTTCAATTAATTTTTATATTATGGTAGTTTTCAATAAATTATAGATGTCATTTAAAGTTAGTAATTGTAACAGCTTCCTGTTTAATGTACGTCATGTTTTATGTCGCTTATAAAATTAGACTCAATAGCTAAATTCTCTTTCAAATCACAAAGCAGTTCAGAGTTGACTTCATAAATTAGTTCAATATTGTCATTTGTGCTAATATTTAACCATCATTTTCTTAACCGACGCGACGCTTAAATACACACAACATGAACGTTCATACTTGCACTGTTAGCAACAGGCTGGGCACCTAGGTTTAGATATAATTTGTAGAACTTTACAATACTAAAATATGTCATTGGCGTAGCTTTCTTCATCTTGATGGTAGATTTACGCAACTATGAGACAACATTGCTTTTACCTATAGAGGTCGCTGTCATCACAAAATTTCGGAAAATCCCATAAAAAAAACAAACTATTTCATTAAAAACATAGTAGCATTACTAATAACTCGAATATAAGTCATATTTTCTCAACTTCTCAACCAATCAAAGCCGAAATTATATTATAGCGACAGTGTTTTAAACAACAGTTACCTGCTGTTAGTAAGCTTCAATCTAAATTGACTTCAGTGAATTAAAACCTAATCTTTGACATAGTAATGAATGTTTCAGTAGTAAACCATTGTTTAACGACCACTAATGTCCCATAGCTGCAGATTCCACGTGTGAATGGTGAATGAATGAATGTTACTAAAATTCTCGTTTAATACATTTTGTTAAGCCTTTTTCAGTGTGTGAGAGTGGGAAAGTGATAACGTTTTATGATTCAATTTGGTTAACAGAAATTGACCATAGTAGATGGCAGATACTGCTCAAATTTCTCCATAGTCGGTTAGATCGTAACCAAGGAAAGGTTGATAAATTATACGTCATCTCCATATTAAATTCTTGACAGATGTGTCAAAAGTCAAGCAATAATCCCTGGTTATCCTCTAACCCACAATGGCGAAATTGGCACAAAGTTATAAGTTTGGAAGATTTACACAAAACAATGCTGAAAATGTTAAAGTTGAATCAATCTTTCTTACAGAATGCTATTAGTATATCGATGTCTACAGTTAACCTTAAAATGTGTTCACTCGCATGAATGTATCATTTAATTGCTTAAATAAACGGTGTATGTGTAATTTGTGGTTTTATTTTTATTAAAACTTATAATAAACAGAGAAAATACTTTGTTTTTTTGTAATTTATTTACAATAAGGCAATGCAACAGCACGATTTTTTCTGCAATCAATGGCATAATATATTGAAGTAAAATAACATGAATAGAAGTTTTTAACAATATATATATAAGCTACAGACTAAAACATAATAATTAATAGTTATGGTACTGAAGGAACAATACCTATGTAGAGTAAGTGACCTACCTGAATAAATAGCAGCAAAATCTAACAAAATCCAATGTTACAAAATAATGTTTACATGTGAATTTAACATTTTAAAAAATTTAATTAAATCTTACACATACAATGCAAAGTATACATTTATTTACAAAGAACAGTGAATTTACTACAAAAAATATTGTATAGATTATCTAATATTTATCATACACTAACTTATCACAATTTCATTCAAATAATGCTAAAGATGAACCATTTAATCCTTAATATGGCATTTATACTAAAATTTTACACAATGAATCTACTATAAAGTACAATAATAAAATACCATCAATGATATGAAAAAATAATTTGACTTTTACCATAATTAAACTCAGACTAACTAAAACAATATTTCTAGCAAGTTTAGAAGTTAGATATAGACTATGAATATTATTGCATAACATATTTAGACTATAAATACAATATGTATATTTAAAATTGGCAGTACATTACTAGGATTTATAGACAATATTTATAAGATATCTCTATATGTATGTATATATCTAACGAGTCTCGCTGGTCTCATCCCATGTTCACGTTTCTTTATATTAAATTCTTTATTCTTACATTAATCAGATGCCATTATAATTCGCGTCTTAAATGCACTATTCAAAATTTTCTCCTCATTCAGTATTAAATCCACCATGTCCCTTATACATTACATTAACTAATTTATAACAATAGACAGACAATTTTTTTAGTTAAACTCTAAAATGAAAATGTCTTTGGGTAGGTTAAATCTATCTAGTACGTAGGTATCTACAAAACTAGCAAGTCGAAACAGAAATATCTTAATTACCATAATAGTATCGTTTAGTGACCTTCTTTATTTTAGCAAACAATACGATAGCGAAACAGCAAGTCTAGATGATCATATAACTGAATCTTGAAATCTACACCACCCTACATAGTCTTAACGAAGTGAAATGTTCTGTGTCGGTGGCTATCTAAAATTCAGGCGTTCTTCTGCAAGTTTTCCTTTTAATATTATCTTGAACTTTTTATGTGGAAAATTCCGCAAATTATTCAACCTATCATGAAACTTTTCACAGATAATGTAAGCAGATGACAGAAGAAAACCTAAACTTTTTTGTTTTCGTAAATTTCATAATCCGTACTAGAGGCTCTGTCCGATACCCAATCACACGTTCTGCGTAGTTTAGCTTCGGATGGCCACATTATGTTATGACATCTCCCCACATATTATTACTTAATGATTTCAAAAGGAAGGATGCTTCAGAACATTTTTCCCAATGAAAAACTCACCCGCGCACTGGCCCTAATTCAAAAAAATAATGATAGATATAGGCGAGGGTGCCATGTTCTTGAGCGGTTCGCCCTGTCCTTACGCTAGTAATTTATAAGTCTGACTACATGACTCCTCGGCCCACTCTACATCAAGAAGTCGGCGGCGGGGGCCCCAACAGCTGCAGCTGCTGCTTGTACAGCTGCGTGACGTCCTGCAGGTCGAGGCGGGTCTCGGTGAGTTGTTCTTCTTTCTCGCCGTACATTTGGAGTAGGGCGTCGTATTGCTCTTGCAGCGACTGTGGCAGGGATAAGTGTTATTGATTATGATAATCACCATCATTGGCCCCGACATCTTGATGATATTATTATGGGTAATCATCATCATCATTAGCTACTTCTTGATTAGATGAGTGCAGTGTCAGTTTATTCATTGGGAAGAGGTTTATGCGCTGTTGGAGGTGAGAGCTTTTTCTATGGCTGTAGAGTCCAATTGCAGCTCACGAACCTTAGGGAGACCATCTAGAAATGTCGATGTGCAGGTTTCCTCACGATGTTTTCCTTCGCCGTAAGAACACTTAGCATAATTATTGTAAAATACCTAAATTGAAAATAATTCATTGGTACAAGCCTGGATTTTAGTCAGTTTTTTTTTACCTTGGGGATATGCACAAAGGTTCCACTCGAGAAAGCCAGGTGCAGGTACTGACACCCCCACAAAGAATAGAATAGAATGGGGTCGTTTGGTGTCAACATTTTGTAAGTGTAACTTTTTTATTGCTCACAAGTGTAGATAGTTAGTAAGCATCGTACCTGGAACTCGTCGAACCGCCCCTGCAGCTGGGCCAAGTGGTCCCCCACGGCGCGGCGCTCGCGCTGCAGCCGCGAGATCTGAGCCGACGCCGCGCGGAGCTCGCCTGGGGACAAGCATGCGTATGTTTATTAGTTGTTTTATCTTGTTTAACACTCGGATTAATAATTTTCACTAACATGTAAATTAGAAAATTGTGTGGTTAATATTACGAGCGTAAAATTAACCACACGTGTTTGGCATAATAGTTATAGTAGTAATAGTATATATATATATATATATATATATATGTTTTGTAGGAATACAAATGTAATGACTGTTTGGGGACAAAATAAATAAGCCCCACTTGCGCAGACCTGGGTTAGCGAATTAACTCGGAGATATTTGACATAAGAAGGGTTAGATTATTAATTTGTCTTGCATCGCTGAAATATGAGCGCTAACCTTGGGATAAACTCTTAAATATTTAACCCCCCAATATTGGAGGGTTAAGACGCTAACCCGGCTCACGTCAAAAGAAAAGGTTTTTATCAATATTCTTGTATTCGTTGGAAATGTTTGATTATGATGATTAACTCATCATTCTTATATTTTTCCCCTATCTAGCAAAGTAGCAAATGGTCCCACTTGCGAAATTAAGAGCACGATGGTGTGGTTACATACATATATGCTCACGACTATGACTGTAATGTAGTTACTCAGAGGTGACTCACCCACTTTTCGCTGTACATTTTTGTACTCACGTGATAGGTCGCGAGCCGTATCGCCGCTTTTGAAAGAGTGCAATGCACTTTAGGGTACACATTTAGATCACGATGTTTTTTTCACTGTAAGAGCAATGGTATACATTTTTGGAGATATTGTGTAGAGTAGGTAGAAAATAATACTCAGAGTGGACAGAATAATAATAATTTATTTACAGAAAATAAGCCTACTTATACGCGCGGTGCTAACTTAAATACTCGTGGCGTTGGGAATGCACGGGGACTCGTTCCTTTTCTGCGCTGTCGGAGGCTCTCCTCTCCGAGCTGCCGCGGTGACGGTGGTGGTCGCTGCTGCTGCTTGCTTGAGCTTGCTGAACTGTTATTTTCGGAACTCCCTCTTTGTTTCCAGAAACAGCTCTTTACAGGGCTATGTTTGCTGTTATCTAAAGCACAACTTGCAACCGCGATGTGTTCAATAAAATCAATACTTGCTGTTGTTATTGGTTGAGTATTGCTTGCTGGTACGGTTAGATTGAAGAGAGCTGCTTATGATAAGGTTCTTGAACGTTTTGTGGTAAGTAGAATGTGTGGTAGTAAGTTGCCACACATTGTACTTAAATTCCAAAGAACTCATTGGCATGTCTGCGCTAGGATCCAAACACGCGCATCTTTTGTGTGAGAAGCGAGCGCTTACCCGACTGAACTACCGCCGTTTCTTTTCAATTTTTTATAATTTTCGTAATGTATATCTACAAGGAAATCACAAATATGACACTTTGTAAACAAAATCATAACAAAATACAAATTACTGACAGATTGCGAAAATGGAAATAGAGAGGGATAGTTTTATCCAAAGACGTGAGGTGAAAACGAGATAGAAGACAACGTTTTTTTACGGCAATAGAAACTTGGTCCCTTTCAGCCTGGAACGGGACATAGATTCACAGAGTGCAAAAAGAAACGTCAGGTTAGCTAACTCAGGGTTATTTTCCATTAGCGCAATCAAAAGTCCGGGTTAAAATTTTACAAAGTTAACCCTGAGTTAGTTACCTCTGAGTTTATATTTTTAACCCTGTGATCCACGCAAGTGGGCCTAAATGAATTAACATAACGGGGCGGGGCCAAGTCATCGTCATTTTATCATGGGAAAGAGTAGATAGGGCATATAGCACAGCAATAGTTTACAAACTAGCTTGTAATTTAAACAACTTTAGAGCTATGATGAATAGTGGAATGATGACAACAAACACTTTTAATGCGACTCCAAGTGACCCTCATTTCGTAAACTATTACAACTACAACCCAGCTATGCCCCTACCTTCCCGTCGCTGCAGCAGCGCCATCAGCTCCTCAGTTCCCGACACCATACTTGATCCGGATAGTGGCAACGACGGCTCGCAGCCTTCGTCCTGGAATAGTACCATATAATGAACAGATTAACAAAAAGTTATGAAAGATGGATGGATGAGTAGGACAAATTTAATCGATACATAAACACAAGAAAAAAATAATTGATGTTCGTTAGTCTGCTTAAAACTCGAGAACGGATGAACCGATTAGGCTAATTTTGGTCTTGAAATATTTGTGGAAGTCCGGGGAAGGTTTAAAGTAGGGTAGGGTAGGGTAAGAGGCGGTATGAAGTTCACCGGTCCAGCTAGTAATGAGTAAATAACTCACGGTCCCCCAAAGCGAGTTGGACAGCGTGTCGGACATCACGGAGTGCGGCGGAGACACGTCGCCGCGCGCCGACAACTGCTCCTGGAATTTAAAATGTGTTTTTTTATTTTGTTGTAAAATGTTCTTCTAACGTGTCAGTAAATGCTGGCTAAATTTCCCCGACCAAAAAGAAGCAACTGTGAAGAATTCTGGTTGGCCTGGAGTAAATGTTGCTGGTACAGGTGGAAGGACAGAAGGGACATGATTGTGTTGTAAAATGAATAACATTAACAACAGGGACTCAGGACTCAGGGTCAACTGTGTCACCTGCGTCGTTAGTACAGTCGCTGCACTTACCTGCAGTATAGCGTGTCTCTTCCGCTCGGTGTCCCAGGCGGCTCGTTCGGTCTCGAGCTGCGCTTGTGTTTGCGTCGCGCGCTGCGTTAATTGCGTCACTTGCGTCGTGAGAGAGCTGCGGACTGACTCCAGCTCCACGGATTTACTGGAAACGTCAATACAAACATTTTTATTTAAATTTTAAACACCTTATAATTTAAGCATGGGTATATCAAACATTGGTAGGAAATTAAAACGTGTATGATGGTATACTTCTACAATAGCCTATCGTTACCTTAGCGTGTCGGTGACTAACACTAAAATACGTGTACGGTTTGTCACTGCTGTATATGTCGCAGGCATCTGGTTTAATCTCATTTTTGATTGAACCACTAGCCCGTTCATTGGATGGCGCTACTCAATTGTATGACTAGGCCGAACGTTGATTGTAGAAGCGTCACAAAACGTCCAACTAGTTAGCTGACTTAAAATCAGTCAGGTGGTGAACAAAACAAATATATTATATATTATATATATACTATATATATCCCATTGTTGCTATACTATATCCCATTCAACGACTTCGCTGAATGACGTTCAGTCAAGACGCCGAACGTTACAATCAACGACTTGACGAGTTGTCCTTTAGTCATTCAACTGAATAGCGCCATCCAATGAACGGGCTAGTGGTTCAATCAAACAGGAGATTAAACCAGATGCCTGCGACATATATAAAACGCAGATGCTACGTCTCTCGCGGAGAGAACTTTCGTGCACAAAAGTCTATGATTGAATGAATGATTAGACACTTTTTTAGGTTTGACATGGTACAAAACTGCATAGTTACTAACAAAGTAACATTGTGTTAATGTGTGTGCAGTACTCACGCGTTGAGTTGCTCTTCAACGGCCTGCAACTTGTCGACGTACTCCTGACAATGCTTCGTCAGCTCTTGCAGCCTGTTCTGGACATCTTCTAGCAAACCCTGGAATTTAAGATACATGGAGATCAATGGATAAATTATCTTATATTATAAACGTGAATGTATTTGAGTATATTTGTTACTCTTTCACGGGAAAACCAATTGACAGAGTTTCGTAAAAGTTGGTGTTGAGTGAACTGACACCTTTATTAGGCTACTTTTTATCCGAAATTTGCACAGGAAAACTTTAAGCCGAAGCGTATTTGGGTATGTTCTAAAAGTCGTAAAACAAAAGCCATCAAAACTGACCCCCTCACTTATGCTTCTTATGTATACCACTTTGGCAACACATTGTATTATTACTCAGCATCAGTCCACTGGGAGATAAAATCTGTATTTAAGTATGCACCTGTGATGTGGCGAGCTGGTCTTGTAGAGCTTGGTTCTCCTCTTTGGTAAGTCTTTCTCTTTCTATTGTCTTTGCTAGGGACATCTCTAGTTCAGCTGGAAATAAGCAGTAATCAATTTAAAACATAAAATAATATTTTTATTATGAATCCGTAATAGAGAATATATTTTATATCTTCTTATCTGTGAGGATCGACTATTAACGTGTATGTGTGTCTGTGTATCTATGTCTGGTAGCGTAGCTTTCAAACGTCTAAACCGATTTTCGTTTTGTTTTTTTACGGTCAAAGCTAATGTTACCCAGAGTGTTCGTGGTCATATTTAATCAAAATGGGTTAAGCTGTTCAAAAGTAATGCCTCTTTTAGTGCTGAATTCCGGGGTTTTTAACGTTGGATAGGATTAGAATATGGGGGATTGCACCGCACGCTGTCATACGTATGACAGAATACGAATTACGAGTATGCAGGCGACTCGCGGGAAAATGGCGACCATCCCGCGTGCGTGATGAATACCGCACTTTGTAAAACACACCCTTTCATTGAGTTTACGTTACTTACCAGCCCTCTCCCCTAACGACAGCCCGCTCGCGCTCCAGACTCGCGCGCTGCAGATGAGCCAGCTGCGCCAGCAGCGCGCCCCCCGCGCCCCCCTTCCCCGCGGCGGCCGGGGGGGCGGCGCGAGCGGCACACAGCTCGCTTAATTTCGAGGTTTTTTAACGTTGGTTAGGTTATACAGAATGTTTCAAAAAGCGTTTACTAAGACGCAACCTACGTGTGCAGCATGTTATATCTTAGCCCGGAAATGAGTACCTACGGTCAGCTGCATAAGTAGCTATACACTTTTGTACCTTGTCAAACTACCTACATAACAATCCGTCAATGTTTTAATAGGCAGTTTGTGAGTGTGAAGGTATAAAATTGTACAGCTACTTATGCAGCTGACTGTACAATGAGGTTAACCCTTTTTGCAACACCTGTATTAGAATATCATAAAGTATAGGTATCTTACCAGCCCTCTCCCGCCCCCTAACGACAGCCCGCTCGCGCTCCAGACTCGCCCGCTGCAGGTGAGCCAGCTGCGCCAGCAGCGCGCCCCCCGCGCCCCCCTCCCCCGCGGGGGCCGGGGGGGCGGCGCGCGCGGCCGACAGCTCGCTACGGAGGGCTTCGGTGCGGGCTTGCCAGCGCTTGTCCTCTGGAATTAGGTGAAGGGAGTTTTAGTTTCCATCTCGAAGGCGTGGACCTGTCAGAGTGGAAATCTACACTTCGAGCCCTATGTCCCTGATTAGGGATCCCAGGAACTGATGATGATGATCTCGTGTGGAACAAAATGACTTGAAATTAGGCGGCCGTTTGTGCTATTTCTTTCCTATTTCACCTGACCCAAATCCGTATCATAAGTGTCAAACCTCTCTATGATTTATGTCAAATTGGTTATTATAGGTTCCGCTAAATTCGCCACTTGTCACAAACCGGTAAGCATTCAACTGCAAACGCAAAACGAATTCACGAGTGTAATACCTGCCAAAATAAATATAAACTCCAAAAAAACTCACGAGTGTAAAACCTGTCAAAACGAATTTCCAACCACACTAACCTTGCACCATTTCGCTCCTAAGCTGCTGTAGCTGTGCCTTCAGCACTTCATTCTCTGCCTGAAACCTGTCCCGGTCGCGCTCCGCCGAGCCCAGCGCGTCGCGGCGTCGCTGGAGCTCAGAATAAGAGCGCTGCAGGTCGGACAACTCCTTGCGAGTCGCTTCTAAGGAGGTTTTACTCGTTTCTAGACGCTGCGTCGTGTCGTCTAGTGTCGATTTTGTCTGTGGGTCGGAAATTGGCGGGTTAATTTAACAAGCTACCGTACAAATTAAGATTAATTAAAATATATCTACCCGCATTTTTTTACATTTGTAATGCGAACGAGCAAAATATAACTTTGCTTAGCTATAGTATTAGTAAGTAGATAGGCACATGTTATTGTATGTAAAACAATACTGATAAGCGTGAATGAGCTATGGTTTACCTCTGTATGTATGTATAATTCCCGCACTACATGCCATGCAAATTTTAACTTTAATGTATTAAAATTAGAGTAGTGTTTTGTTACTGCTATGAACAAGTTAGTGTTTAGAGCATTACCTTACTTATTATTAGCTTATTCATATTCATAATTAATGAAACAAAAACCTGAAAGCATTGCCTTACTTATTTCGTTTCCTAGAACTGATTGTTATAAATCGTGTGCGATTCAATTGGTTTAACCAACCTCATTCCGACATTTCTCACAAATCTGTTTATAAATAACACATTCTACAATCTTATCATGTTATCTTTATGTGATTTTAAATACTTAATGTGGGACAATCAATTACAAGTCTAGAGACAACTATGAAACATGTGTTCTTGATGCTATTAGGACATAGTGTATGTCACATACAGAATGACATCATCCAAATAAAAAAATGCTATAGATAAAGGTATACTGCGAATCTTAGGTCTAAGGTACTTTAGTTTTGTACCTCTAACAATCGCCATACAGAGACATTTCAATAAACAAATTGTATGCACAATTGCACACACATTCGTCACATCAAACCTAGCTAGTCACGCTAGAAACCCAACCACCCAAGTAGGTCGTGCACCAAAGAGAAAGTATGCCTACTTCATAACACAAGTAACACTCACCTCATTGAGTTCAGTCTCTAGTTTCTTATTGGCGGTGGTGAGTCGGTAGACCGCCTCGATCTGCGTCACTTCTAGCTCTTCCTTGGCCGCCATCGCTCGCTTCACCCGTTCGAGCTCGTTCGATTGCTCAGCTATTTTGTCTCTGAGGATGTGGAAAGAAGTTTCATGAGTATACATCTTTAGGATGGCTTGCTAGCTAGGACTATGACATGAGTATACTTGGCTGGATTTAATGAGAAGAGATGGACAAGGTGTTTATGGAATTTTGGCCAAGATTGTAAAGCAGTGGTCATAGAACATTATAATGATCAGGATGGCGAAATCTTTAAATTCTAGTTACTATTCCCTCTGATTTTAACAGTCCACCTATAAGGTTACATAAAACATATAGGTTTTTGGAATGCCCTTACATTATATCATCATAACATGATCATAACATTAATTACACTCTCCATTACCTACATGATTATTTCATGGCTGTGGCCATGAAGCTATGAAGTTGAGCTCTAAACTATTAGGTACCTAATTACAATAAAATCATTATTATTCATACTGTTATACCTACATAGCAGTTTTACTCACCGTAAACTCTTGATAACTTGCTCATTGTCTTTCTCTTTCTGTCTCAGTTTCTTTATAATATTGGAATGTTGCAGTTGTTGCCGAGACAGCTTCTCTCCTTCCTCCTGCAGCTGGGATATCATCTCGTCCTTTTCTTTCAATGTGTTCTCTAATTCTAAGAAGTTTTTGCGCGACGCTGTTTCAGACTTCATGGTGTCCAGTTGCTTTCTGTACTGGTCCTAGAATAAAAATGAAAATATAAAATTATGAACAATCTTTTAAACTTTCAGCAAATATTAAAACTGTATCTGTAATTGAAAACATTTTAAAATACCTTTTCTCTAATAGCCTGCTGGAATTTCTTCTCCAAAGCTGATAACCTCTGCGTGTAGTCTTCAGTGATGACATTGATATCCCCCACCTCATGTTTAGCGAGCAGGGACTCCATCTGAGTCTTCAGATCAGCGTTGCTCTCCGCCAGCTCCGCATTGCTCCTGCTGACCTCCATCAGTCTAGTCTCTCTGGCCTCCAGTATCTCAGCCATTTCACACAGCCTCCGCATCAGCTTGTCATTCTCTGAGCCACTGTCATCACTTGTATTGCTCTGTATGGATGCCTGAGATAGCTCCCTATTGTGACCACGGATCTTACTAGCTAATGATTTACCTAAAACTAAGTCTACTAAGTTGGGAGATGTGCTTCCATCCAGTTTAGATTGCTTGAAAGCATACTTGGCAGGACTGCTTCTGCAGAAACTGTGGTTGTCCCCATTTGGACTGGGAATGATTTCTATATCAGATGATGTGGCTGTCTCTACTTCATCTCCAGATGTGTGGCCGGACGTGCGGTCTGAGCCTATTTTGACTAAATCACTCTTAGTACTATCTGAACTGATAGGTGAGGTTCTTTCTTTGGAGCTGATGTCTTTTATTGGTGAGTCTGTGGTCTCTGGCAGTTGGCACTGCTGACTCTCCACATTGACAAACGCTGAGCTCTCTGACTTCAGCATCTCTGCAGATACATTCACATTGTAGAAGGAGGAGGAATCACTGAGCTTCTCTAGCAGATTTTCCTCGGAGTCCACAACCTCTTTCTTTGGCTCCTCAATGTTAGGATCTAGATTGTTAATACTGTCATTATCGGCATTCAATGTCCGGTCCGACCAAGAGCCATCATTGGAGGAGTTTTCACTCATCTGCATCCGGTGTGGCAGCGGCTGGTCTAAATGTATCAGCTCCTTATCATATTTCTTTTGGAATTCAGGTCTTAATGTTCTTGGGAATGGACTAATGGACTTGTCATCATTGTCAAGCACTGTTGGGGCTGTGCACTCAGAGATAGAGTTGTAGGATATGGTGTCCTCATCATCATCAGCTACTAGGCTGACACTGTCGGCTGTTTCTCCACCTTTCTCAGTTCTTTCACCAATGGGTGTGGATTTCTTGTCACTGCCATCATCTGGGGTGAGGTTGGAGGATGATGACTTCTCACTGGCGTAGCTGTCAAAGCCAAGGCATTCAATAGAGCTAGGGCTGACCAGGCTGTCAGGTAATATCTCAACTGATTCTGAATTATGCTTTTGTCCGCTGACACTACTACTGTGTGAAATAGAGTGTACTGAGGCTGCTTCAGAGTCTGGTGTAGTTTTCAGGCTGTGGGACAGTACTTCCACTGAATCTGAGCTGTTTCTACTAGATATTAATGATAATCCTGCTGAGCGGGATGAGCTGCGTCTCTCATCAACTTTAGGAACACTTTCATCGAACTTACTAAACTTATCCTTCTTGTCTAACGCATCAGCACCATCAGACATGACGAGCTGGCTCTTGGAGAACAGGTCGTCCTGGCTGCCGTAGCTGCCATCTGATATGACATTCATGGACTTGGCTTTAGGTGGAGCGGTGATGGCGCCGCTATCCGCCTTCCGATTGTCGAACAGAGACTCGGTGAAGGAACCCCAGACGCTCTGCGCGGCGCCCTTGGACGGGCTCTCGGTGACCACCTCATTTTTCCCCTCGTCTTGAGCACTTTCGGCGCTGACTGTGAGCCCCCAGGAAGCGAAGAAGTCTGTGGATTCCCCGGCGCTTGTCGCGGGAGGCTTGCTGGGCGCCGCGGCCGCCTCGCCCTCCGCCTCGTCGCCGCTCTCGTCCTCCGTAATGTCCAGCGCCTTATCGATGGTCTTCTGAGCCTCTTTCAGGGCTGTTTTTGCAAGATTCGTCAAACCTGACGTGTCGAACCAATTCATTTTGAATGAGCATTAGACACTGTAAATAGCACTGCACACGATCAAATTTTCAGTAGAAATATGAAGAAAAGTTCGGAGATTGATATTAGAGTATCACTGAACACAGGGGAATTTTAAAATAGGATAAAATCACTGAAAAATCTTTGACGTTCACAACACAAACAAGGGCGAATGACGTTTCTCAGTGTCCATTTGTTTTTATTTTTCATTGACCAACTTTTAATTGCATTTTCGTTTTATATTCCTTGAAAAATTATTATAAATAATTTAAACGTAGTCTTTCTGTGGAATTTAGAATAATTCAGATGGAGATTAGTTTTTTACGTCAGCATATAATTTCTGTGTTTGACGTTTACTATCTAAAAAGTACATCAATTGACCTATTCTAGCGGTGGTTGAACTATTGGTTGTTTTCGGCAGTCTTGGCCAAGGCTCCAGTGGCGCAATTGGTTAGCGCACGGTACTTATAAGACAGTGCTCGTGAGTAATGCCGGGGTTGTGAGTTCGAGCCTCACCTGGAGCATCTCTTTTTACATCATGACCTCTTTTACTTTTGTAATTTTGTTTTATTCTCGGAGGATATTTATTGAGTATGAATAGCAACATTCATAATGTGAAAAAGTTCTATATCATAAACTGAGATTAGATTTACCTTTTGCAATGGAACTTTGAGAGTTTTGTAACAGTAGTGTCGCATCGGATGTCGTGTTGAAACGGTTAACCAATATCCAGTTTAGAGTACTACCCAGGGTGCGACGGACATGTAAGGTGAACATTTGGGTAGGCTCTATTCAGGGACCCCCCCGGTTTCAAAATCAATTGATAACTAATTCAAGGAAATTCACAGATAATAAATAGGTAAAAGAAAACAACATAATACAATACATAGTAAACAACAATACCTCTTTATTGAAGATACATATTCATTAAGCGCTATACAATAATTTAAATTACCTACATTATCTTACAATGTGATAAACCTAAGACTTAGTAAAAAACTATAGTAAGGTAAAAACTGGAATCATTCGGGTATTTTGGAATAAAAAACATAGTTAATTAATTATAGGTAAACTTACAATCACAGCACAGAAAATGTGGGACTATATACTTTATTAGTAAAATTAATTCAAAAGGTTCATTTTGGTCGTTAGCTAGCGCCGCCGCCGCCGCCAATGAATGTTTTCTGCCAACAACAAACTCAATCATAGATGGCGTTAGTAGTTTGGTCAGTTTTTAGGATTGCTTTATAATAGTTGGATTTTAAGCTAACACGAATAAAAAATCTTTGCAGTGCCACAACTTAAAACCAGCTATAACTCCCATATTTCTTCAATCTTTCATTAATGACTAATTCTCACATAGCCTACCCCCTAAACCACCCCACTATTGGCCGTTGTGGGGGGCGGCGCGGGGGTGAACATAAACGAGGTGGCATTCTGAAGGAACTGTTTCTTCATGAAGTCCGTAGTGGCAGACTTGAGGTTCTCTTTGGCTCCAAACTTGCACTTGATGTAGCCGTAGAGATTGGCGCCGGTCAGTGTTAGCGCGATTAGCACTAGCAGCTAGAATTGGAAAAATTAAATGGGTTAAATTAATTGACTAAACCGGGAACACACAAGTGTATATCTACTGCCTGTAATGGTTGATAAAATATGAAGATAAAAATGGCGCTCCTTGAGATAGGATTGACGATGATGATGAGTTTATACATGTATTTGTATAGGATGCGGATGTTGCAAATGACTGTTTTGCGAAATTGTTCAATAGATTCCTGGCAATGTCTGGATAATGCATCCCATACATGAAATTGCAGTCGTTAAATACGAGTCGAGAACACATTAATTTCGACTTTATGCCATTTCAACTTTTCCGGTAGTAAACCTGCCTACCTATAAATATTTTATACATTTTTCGACTTGGAGTTTGACTTTCATTGGTCTCAAGTCTCAATTCTTAGGCAACTAAACAACAACGAACAGTAAACACACCATCCACTTAAACTTCAAGCTGAGCAGGCTGATGAAGAGGAAGCCGGTCCAGATGAGCGGGCACAGGATGAGCCCCAGCCAGAACAGGCGCGACTCGTTCTGGTTCACGCGGTTCTGTGACAAGATTAAATGTAAGTACTGATGTTAACGTCTACACTCTACACTGTTGCGATACTCACTGTGCTCTATATGTTGGATAAGTGACGCTGTGAGTTGCAGGAGTTGAATAAAATTGTGTCTTTTACTGTAGGTATCTTGTAATTTTTTGAAGTATTTGTTATACATTATTAATGATCTCTTTTCTCAGATGTTTGCAGCGGAATAGCGTTTTAGAATTGGAAACCTGGATTCCTCAGACAGAGGTCCTGGAATGTGGATCCCATCCTGTAAGGTCCTAGTCTGAATTTTGGAATTGGTGGAATATGCACATCTTCACACTTAACTTAAAGCATGCAATGTGGCTGAATCTGAAGCTACAAAATATCATATAAATTCACAGCTTGAAACGTGATAGCCACATAAAAATACAATGCCATGTCAGTTGGTGATTATAATTTTTGTAACTTCAGATCCGCCACAATGTAAGGACATATATAAAAGCGTACACACATTTACCTGCTTGGACTCGAAGACCCAGTGCGACTTGCCGTCGTCATCCACGTAGTTCCACCAACGCAGCCCCACCAGCAGCCGCCCTGCAACCAATAGGCGTCGACGTTAGTGCAATAACCAATAGGATTCAGAGGTCTTCCTTGCTGTGTATAGCACAGCCAATGGCGTCGCGCCGTTTTGTATTTCTTTTACAAAGCTTATATTTTTGCTGACTGGCTAATCCTTTCAACTCGGTGAAAAACCTTAGCCCAACTCTAATAGAATACTCTTTATTTTGCACTATGGAAGAAATTATTACACACAATAAAAACTTATAAATAAAACAGTACAAAAAAGACATGCTAAGAAGAAGATAACATAAAAATAAAATATTTAACTATTTGTTCCACATAAACGTAACACACATACATATATTATGAAATTGAATGAATGATGCTGAATACTTATACCATTAGATGTGTGGCTATGTCCAAATTTATTTAAACACAATAATAGGGTGAAGTAGTAATGGCCTAACACCACATTCACTCACCAGTAATATTCTTCACAGTCCAGAAGTCGGCGGACAGCAGCAGGATGACGAGCACGAAGCTGGCGATGAAGGAGTCGGAGAACCAGCCGCACAGGATGTACACCACGATGGCCGAGCAGCGGAACACCAGGTGGAAGAACACTATGTACGGGTGGCTGGAATGGATGAAATGTGGGGGGTGGGGGGTTTAATGTGGAATTTTAAACATTGTGATAAAGAATATTGTTTATAAAAATTATCATAATTTAGGAATTAAATGAATCAAAATTGGGAATAAAATTTAATTAAATATCTTGGTGGTTCTTTCACAGGCAAAAGGAGGATCTTATTAAGCTACACACAACTATTATTTGAAATTTCATAGTAAATGTTAATGTTTTAAATGTTATTTTGTAGCCTCAGTGAAGGCTATGATAGAGATGAACTGGAAATGATACAAAAATGGATACTCAATCCATCCAGCTTATGAGACTGTACATAATTTACATAGAATATTAGAATCATGGACCACACCAGTTCACACCACACCAACTTTAATAAACTGGCCTGCAGACCAGACAACAACTCATATCCCTAGTATATTTTTTAGGGTGACTAGCACAAACATCTTAAATCTAGATTTAGTGTTAAATTTCGATTAAAGAATCGTCAATCCATATATGGCATAAATCGTCATTTAACACTAATCTAGATTTAATATTTAGGTGCAAGTCACCCTTAATGTAAACTTACACAAACTGTTTCCCAGCGTTGTCCTCGTCCCCGAAGGCGATGGTGTCGTCCAGCAGCGGCACCTGCGGCACACCTGGCTGTAAGTAGCGTGGACCAACTACATCAACCAAGCCGTGCAAAGCCGACACTCTATGATCTACTTACTAAAGTAAACACTGGCTAAACTAAACTGGGAATTCTAACGCAAAACCTATCGGTTCAAAGATCTAGGTGAGATATATTTGTTTAAATGGGTATGGTAGGTTACTAGTTTAATATTAATGCAAACAAAATCAGCGTTAACGAGAAATACGGAAAAGAAACTGAAAAGTTTTTAGTAATCTGTTGTTACAGTATTTTAGATGTTTACTCATGTTTTCACACAATGTTTTTATAGGATTGTACGTACGGTTGCCGGGTTCATAGTAGCCATTGTATTTTATTCACTTCTATCAATGGATAATACAAGAAAAATAGAAAGAAAATAGCTGAAAATGTACAACAAAACGAATCGTACAAATTGTATTCGTGTTGACGTGTGTCAGTGTCACTTTACAACAGCTGTAGCAAAAACTACTCTGTAGTATTTTTTTAAAGATGCGTTCAAGATTTTGTGTTCCCACAACACATCAACATCGACAGTCACTTGTTCACTTCTAAAGTTTGGTTAAAGTCCTACAACGCTAACATTCAAAAAAGAAAGTTTATTTTTCTATTACTTATATCCTATAATTAATGAAGAAGAATGAGACATAATGGGTGGCACTAGTTTCTGTTGCAATGCAAAGTTGCATTGTTGAACTCTTCTCACATCAAGTCACAAAACCATAGAAGATGGGTAGGTATAAAATAAGGGGTAAACTTAAATGTTCGCGCTGCATAAGTAGGTAGTTCGTTTTTCTCTTTTAGAGAAGTACCTGACTACTTATGTTCCTATATCTTTCTATATATTTTTTTATGCTTCTCCATAGTAAAAATTCGGGTTCCCCTCATCTCGCCTAATCTTTATTGCCCTAAACTCGTTTCGCATAACTCGTAAGGTCTAAACTTTTTTGGTAGAATCATCACTTCGCCAAGACTTATGTGGCATAAGACTCGTTTCGTCTAAAACTCTTTTGGCACAAACTTGAAACACCAAGTCTCGTTTGCTCAAATTGTTCGTTTTTGTATAATCTTGTTGGTCCTAATATTATCTTAATAAATACTATATTAAGTATGTTGTAAATGTACAAATTGTGGTATTCTTCTCCGACATCCCGAAAATCACGATATTGAATGATCAAAATATCGAAAGTGAATGACCATATATTACAAACGCCATTAAACCCCATGGGATCAAAACCTAAAGATAGGTGCGACGACGAGCAAAGCGTGGAGGAGCGTGTTAGGTGCACATTATCGTCAAAAGCAAAGCGGAGCGTTTCCCACATAGCGGCCACAATACAAGGCACCAGTTTGCGCTATGTAGGGAGACGCTCCATCATAGTTAAAGCCAAACGAATATTATTTCTTTGTATAACCTATGCCATAGCATTATTAGGCCATTCAAGATTTGGCCATACCATTATTAGGCTAAACAAGATTATGCGAAATAACTTTTTACTAAAAGAGATTTATGCCATACGATTTTCGGCGAAACGAGACTTTGACCAAACGTTACTATACAATATGAGATTAGGCAAATAAATCTTAGCCCAAAAGAAGTAAGTAGAACCTAAAAATCAAGTGACTATCAAAGTTTCTGGTTATGGTTTATCCTAATTTTTCTATACCTACTTTAGTAGACTTTTGCTACACCTGTAGAACAGTAGATCCCGTCAGGGTAATAGTTAGTGTTCAGTGCTGGAGATCCGCCCCAGAACTTTTTAAATACTTACCTAGTGACGAATGCACCTACATTTATGTACAATAACTACCTACCTTGTTCAAAACATAAGCTTGTTCTAGTTCTAGTAATAGTAGTTAGAAGTTAGAAGATTCTCGTCAGAGAAGAAGATACCTTCTTACTAATGTTCCAGATAAGTACTAACCAGATAAGTACCAGCTTGAGTAGAAGTTTAGTAATCAAGCATCGACGCGTCAATGATATTAAAGAAACAAAACGCAAAATTAGCACTTCAGCAAGTTGACATAACGACAAACACAAAACGTTTCGTTTCGCTGCCAACTTCATTCAAATCCGATCTGTCAAAATTTTGCAGGAAAGTACCGAGGCACATGAGCGCTGTTTACTCACAGAAATTCCACTGTTTTCGGTTCTGAACCCGTGTTCCTCTCATCAAGCAAGTGCCCCTGTAGTGTGTGTTATGATGCGTGTGGGTGGTCCGAGCGTGCGGCGGCCGTGATCGCGTCGGGGCTGGTCATTGCGCAAGCAGCAGGTCGCGATGGGAGCGAAGGCGAGCACGGCCGGGGGCGGCGCGGGCGAGCGGCCGCGGACGTTCAGCACCAGCTCCAGCTCCGAGGTGGTGGCGGGCGGCGGGTTCAGCCTGCTGCGCGCGCTGCCGGGGCTGCTGCCGGCGCCGGACCGGCAGCGCGCGCGCTCGCTGTCCTCCGTGCCCGACCTGCCGGGGCCGGCCGCCGCGCCCGCCGCCGCCGCCGCCGACTCCAACAGCGAGCCCGACGACGCGGCGCCGCGCGTGCTGGCCGCGCACTCCCTGCCCTCGCACATCTGGTCCATCAACGGTCAGTACAATTCTGTCTAAGCTGCTTCTTTAGTCTATGCTCCTCTGTTTGTCTCTGTCAGCAATGTATGATCCCTTTTACCTTAGATCATCCCTGGTTTGGTCTTGTTTGATTAAAATGGAAGATAATGGGATAAGCGCTTTTCCTTTGTCTAAAAAACTTAATCTGATTCAGGTTTTTAGCAGTATAAGACATGAAATATTCAAGCAAAACATCTTTTTGGCTATTAAAATCCTTGAGCGTGATAAAAAATATGTGAAGTGTAGTAAATGTTTCTTTGTTTACATTGCTATTTTTGCACAAGAATCTTATAAGTGCATGTTAGATGTAGTAACTTATCACATTGTGTTTCGGTAAAAGCATTAATGTGGTGTTTCTATAAATTATTTATTTAGGTTTTACAACATAACCAACCACAACACCAATATTTTGATGATTTATTTATGTAAGTTACATAAAGAATGTTGCGCAGTTATCTGTGTCCAGAGATAAAGATGGCGTAATAACATGTTTTGTCATAAAATTTTAGAAAAACTTGTGAATTGAACAAACAAAAATAAAAAAGAACACAATATTATGTGAGCAGATACTTAAAGTAAACATTACTTTTGATTCATTGTCAAGGTTGTTTTAATCTGTGATAGCATTAATGGACATATGGAGTGTAAATTTTTAACATGTAAATACTTTTAGCACACATGTCCATATACCTAGATGACACTAATGCTAAATAATTAAAACAGATAGAATGTTAAAAGCAACTTTAATTCATGCTTCATCATCTGATTTGGTGCTGGAAAGGGGCCTCCCTGCAGCTGTTAGTACTTCGTCAGCAGGTGATGCTAATCTGACCCCTTTGTTCTTTCACCACCACCTTTCTAAAGGTCTGATTTGGTATATCACATAAAAAAGTATAAGTATTGCGAAATTTTAGTAGGTGGCAATTAATATACTATTCAAGTAAGATAAAAAGTACACAACATGATGTGAACTGATATGTTTTTCCTTAAATCAAAGTATGTTTGCTGCAATAGAAACACAGCATGAAAGTTTATCAAATCTTGATAACATTATATCAGCAATATAGTTAAGAAATTATCTTTTAATTTACACCAGCCTGTTAGCAACCATCTTTAAATTGGATAAAATTGCCACTTAGTTTCTAGCAGGGGCTTCCAAATTGCCACTTTGGCAGATTCATTTAGTGTTTATGCCCTTGTCTCGCTTCCATATCATTGGTTAGAGCGAGATAAAGTTATGTGTGTAAACAACTTCAGTACAAATGAGATGTTAGGATTGAATTGTGAATGTTTTGAAAGAATTTTCATGTAAGTACCTAAGTGAAAAAAAACTTAGGTAACTTGCTTTTATATAAAATGTAAATTATTTTTGTACTAATCATAGTTATTATTAATAATATATAATAATAATAATAATAATAATGCGGCAGGGCAGCTTGTGGCGAGCTGTTGGGCATTAGCGACCCCACCCACCCGATGCCGGGGAGAACCCCTGTTCCTCATCTCTGGCTTGCCTTTATTGGTTGTCCGGAGTGAACACTGACGAGGAACAGGATCTCCCACCTCTTGCTTGCCTTCATTGGCTGGCTTGAGTGGTGTACCGCTAGAGCAGAAATGCTCGGAGGAAGGATGTATATCTAGTAAGTGCTTGTAGGGGTCTTGACCGGCATCCGCGATTGCTCTGAGAGCCTTGGTATACCTCTCCACCCTCAGCACCTCATGCCATGTTGCCCCCTTGTTGCTACGTCACTGTTATGTGCTAGCGACTGTTTTGGGGGGCCCATTTAATGTGTGTGCGAGTCACCCCCTGCCTTTTTATCCGTGTGTGAAACATATAGGTCAGGCAGGGGCCATAGTCCTTTCATAGTCCCAGTTACCCAGTCCATTTAGCACCCCCTTCCATAACCCTGTATTAGTTTTCTCCATATCCTTCAATAGTCCTGCACTAACCGGGGATTTTCCTTGGGTTCACTTCTATAGTCTGCACAGGGAAAATCGTTGGTTGGTGTCACATTTCATATAGATTAATGTTGTCAAGCGGGCCTCTACATGTTGGCTTCGGCCCCATGCACGCCTTCCAAATGCCCGGGACCCCATGGTCCCGAGACGGTAACGACACAACATAATAATAATAATAATTCTTTATTGCAGGTGTATACCCATAGTTAAAATTAAAAATACATTAAATTCACAAATAAAATAAAATACAATAAAATGGTCAAATTATAAAATTAAAAATACACAATAAAATATAAAAATAAAAAGCTTTCTACCTAAATAAAACTTATTATTATTATTATTATTGTTTGTATACCTAATGATTTAGTCAATAATTTTTCACTTTTACTCCATGTTTTAATATTAGTTGGTATTACTTGTTTACCCTATCTATTCTATTCTCTATTATTCTAGTATTGTTTACTTTATGACTGACTGACCCCTGATGCAATAAGAATTTACTAAGCATATAATTGTTGCAGCAGAGCGTCTTTCTAAAGACAGTTAGTTATTATTCTGGCCACATCTGTAGCCATCCATTCCGAGAATTCATTTTGTAAATTACAATTTACGACTGTAATTTCACGACACCCCTTGAATCATAAAGCAAATCTCGTGTCGCCGACCGCCTCAGTAAAGGTCTCAAGCACAGTTTATTTTCAAACATGACACTTCCACTATGTATAGCGATAGCGAGCATCGCGACACTCATTCATTACAGCTGATCAATTTTAATCTCATGAGCGAAAAAATCACACCCACGTCGGTTTTCTCCCGAAAGTTTCTCACAGGAAATTAGCCTCTGTTCCTCTGGGCTTACGGTCTGGAGAGAGGTGGGAATTCTATAATAAATCGTGGGGAGTTTTCCGGGTGCGCGGACGCCGGCGCGGCTAGTTGGGTCCCGACCGCCGCGGGAGCCGCATCTGTCGCGATGTACCGCCGCCGCTACCGAGCCACGCTGGGCCTCGGCCTCGGCTCCTCGTTCTCATCCTCCTTCTCCACGACCCTGTCGTTCCGCACCTCGACTCTCACCTCATCACCCACCGCCACAGACTCCGTCAGGTCCGACGCTAAAGCCACCGCTGCCAAGCTGAAGAGCAAGTATGAGAACACCGGGACCGCGCAAGGTGCGTTGTGTGCGAAGCTTTTACTTGGACGATGTACTTACTAACTTTAGTGAACTGGCTGTTGAACAATCCCATTACACAGATGTATTTAATTTAGCAGTTACCGCGAAGCCGAAATAAGTTAAAGCCGTTTTAGATAGAACAATGAACTCCGGAGGGAGGTCGACGGCTAAATTGAATCAGCTAAGGTCCAATTTTACTGGACAACTTAATTTTCGAGGGGTTATTTGAGATATTGGATTAAGTCGCTAATTTATAATTATTCCTTCCTGTAGAAAGTTTTTTCATCTTTCTACTGCAGGCGGAAATTGGGAAAACCTAGGTCTATGAAAATAAATATTGATGTATTAAAATTCTTGATATCTGGCACCGGCACTGCTTTATTATTGCCAGCAAGAAAGGATACGAGTACTTTAAAATAAAGTTATCGTTTATAATATCATCTTGCTTCGGATTATAATATTTCCTCCATCCGTGTTGGGTGGCGCCGCACTGTAGTGTACCTCAATCACAGAAAAGCTTTCCGTTTCAGCGACCTGGCTAATTAGAGGCTGACCTACTTGTCTAAATTAATATTTCACCCGCCACTGCTCCAGTGCAAAAGTCGTAAGTGGGTAATTAGTGTAGCTACATTATTGCTCAGTTAAACTGCTGGCTCTAACATTGTTTAGTATCTATATACCTAGTGCAGGGTATCCTCAGATTCTGATCCTTCAGTGGATTTAACGGACCGGAAAACCGTCTGTTTCCGTCCGTCGTTTGACGTGTGTTTTGAATTGTGTTTATCTGTGTCTGGTCCCGAAAGCGATGTTTTGATGTCGTCCTGTATCAAGTGGATTCTTAGCATTTTTATTTTTTGGTTATTTGGTACCTATCCTAAAGTTATAAATAAACTCGCTTCTTACCAATGTCGAAGGATTTTGAGTGAGGTCCATTCAGGTCACTAGTTCGGTCATGTGTGTAGACAGTTAACGCCACACTAGATATATATTCGAGTACGTTGTATCCATGTTCCTTTCCGAACAATAGTAGGGATGACAGCGCGCACAATACAACACCCTTCTCTCCAGTATTGTGTACGCAAAATGTATCATTCATGCGTCTTTGTTCCTCCCTCTTAGATGCTGCGCCTAACAGTTCTGAAGTTACGTGTTATTTACTTATCTTTCATATTTGTTTATGTAAGGGCTGATTTAATGTTATTTAGGTACTGTTTTGTCGATGACTGAACATATTATCGTAAAACATCGATGCCTACCTAATGTGCGATAAAAAATACTTATCCATAGCATTAATATACTTAATGCTTCCTTCACACAATAAAACATTGTAGATGTTTGTAGATACCTTTCCTTTGTTTATCTTCCTTTACGTCTAGACTGTCTGGAGCGACTAAATGCTTGGTTTCTACTCTATCATATGGCCTGGAGCGTATCCTAAAGTCTCCGTTTTAAAGCTTTCCTATCCTTACTGTGTGACAAATAGTAGTTCCTCTGACAATGATGGCGCCACTGTAGCCGTGTAAGTGCTCCGTCACTTAGTCTTGTCGTGAAGAACAATGCCGCACCCGTTCCGCTTTCTGTAGCCACCGAGCCAGGGAATTAATGTTGCTAGTTGCCCACTTATCGGAGCCAGATTAGTGTTATTAGTTATAGCATAGGTAAATGTTAATGCAGGCAATTTATGTTCTGTTTGCGAGTGACGTCAAGCAGCATAATTGCAATTTCCACTATTGATTCTTAAGAAACGCTGTGCAATCGCGACCGTCTGTTTGGAAACAAAAGCTGTACGAGTATCCTATTCTTTATTTAAAAGCGGGGCGAGACGTGTTGAGTGATGATTGTCTGAAGGAGTCTGTTGTGACGTCACGGGCGAGGACTCGACTGCACCTCGCTTTGTTCGTCACAGACTAAACACCCTACTCTGTGACTCTCGCGCTAATGACCACGCATTACCTTATTCTTTGTGCTTCTACACTACTACGTATAATTTATCGCACAAGCAAAAAGCTCGGCTTCAGCTTTATATACATGTTCGACGTTTCAGTAAAGATCCTAAACTTTGACTTTGCATTTATAGGTCATTGATTTGCGATAAAAGAACTAAACAAAAACGGTCGAATTAATGCCGTCATAAAACTATTTTCAGTCAGTACTCAGTACTTGTCTAGTTTCATGGACTCTTTGTGCTCCAAAGAGTTTATAGATGCGGTGAATGTGTTTTGCTTGTAAACACTCGAAAAAGGTTGACTTGGATAAGTGTATTTTTGTATGAACCCGGAAAACGTAAACCGTGATTGAAGTTCTTCTTCAAAGGACAAGCCTTAATCCATTACGGATAGGATTAACCTCAATTATTTGGGACAGGCCTCCCTTTTGAGGGATTTAATTAATGATAATTATTTCACAAGTTGATCCGATAATGTCTTGAAAATGAATATTATAGCAAATTAAATAGTAACCGCTTTTAAATGGTATTTACTTGACACCTTTTTACATTTGAAACACTTTAAGGCTTACACATTTCATACAATGCTTTAAGCATTTTGTAAAGGACCCAGTTGCACGAATTGATCATGTATGAAAGAACATAATAAAGCACTAAGCTCGCCTGCAAGCATGGCCTGACACTCCGTATAGGGTTTCTAATGGAGAACTCTCCTGAAAAAAGCTTTTAGAAAAGTTGACGGGGATCTAATGTACCTACTAGTGCACCACTAACTTCAACTTATAATTTTTTCATAATTTATTACTAGAAGTCACAAACATGCATAGTATCCCCCACTACAAGCTTCGTCAAGTTTAACTTTTGGGTTTTTCTTTGTGATTTATCGATATTTTCGAGATATTTGTCGAATGGCCACTACAGCGTAAGTAGCTCTGAAAGTAATGTTGTTTCCTGACGAAATTAATATTTCAAGTTTACGATCTCGCGCGGGATCTAGACAGTTTCCTACATTATTTCTGGACGAGACTGCGTCAATTGGTTTATTAAGATTTGGTGTATAATGTTTATCTGACACGCTTTTTTCCGGCGCTGTGTTGCCAAAACATGATATTTGATGGTTGTGTTCGTTTTGTTTATTAGACGGCAGCGGTGGCGTCCATTCTATTCTCATAGGGGGTGAAGTTCCTGTACGTGGCTCTCTCGAGTGGAACCTTTGTACATATCCGGTGGCGTCCATATTTTGTAAAGTTTAGTACTCATCTAGATTCTAAGTTATAAATTTAGAGATTTCGTATTTCTAACTGCTGTTTTTATTAAGTTTAAATTACCTACGTTCTCCACTCGCACCGAGAACATTTTGAAAATCCAGTTCAGTACAGAAAATCCAGTTCAGTTCATAAACATGGTCTGGTTAAAATAGTTAATCGCTGCAAGTCAGAGCAGTAATACGGTTAAATGAAAGTTCTAAAGTTCCACTTATAGCGTCGTAAAATTCACATTTCACAGTATTCAGAAAGAACCAGTGTTTTTATGGCGTTTTCATGTTTTATTCTTAGTTTTATGTTGTATTTTGTGACTTTTCGCACTTTACTTTGATTATTAAAACAACTTTTTTGTATTATTTAACTATAAAGCAGTTTTTGCCAAATAATTTACTAAGCCGTATTTTCGTATTGTTTATCCAGTTTGTAATAAGCAGGTCATTTCCTTTGCTCTTAATGCGTTTCAGATGCTACAATGTGGGTGAAATAATATTTACCAATTTACTTCTTTCCAATGCCCTACTTCTATTTATAATGTATGCTTAAATTATATAAACAATTGAATAGTTTCTCATAATCTTTTGCATAGGTGCCTAGAAACAATGTTATGAATATTTTTTCATGGTATCTACCTACATCTAATAATATTATACTAAAATGCGTTAGCATATTTTTTCTTGGGATTAGCACATTTAAGCCCTCATTTTGATCATATCCTATGCATGTTACATAGCTATGGAATAAAGTGTACTACCTATACGTATCGTATACGACACTGCGTTCAAACCACAGCGTTCGACTATCCGTTCTATTTTAGACGCGAACTCTTTTCTCCCGGCCTTCACTGCGCGTCCACTTTTTTCTTCAATGTCGCATGCGCAGAGACATCCGTGCACAGATGTTTATGCTGGAGGGTTACTCTATCTATACTCATCATCATCATCATCATCAGCCTATAGCAGTCTACTGCTGGACGTAGGCCTCTCCTTCTGCGATCTTTAGCTTTCCGCATGCAATCATATCTATCTCTATAATAACTCTATAATATACTGACGAAAAATCAACGAACGAGAGCTGTCGGCACGTTTAAAACTACGAGATAGAGTCGTGGCTCGCGCAGGGCTCCGAAACTTAGTTTTTCGTCTTATAGAATGACCCTCCTGTTCATCGCCAGACGGACATACTCACTGCATGATATCTAATTGCGTATGTTTCATATCGAAGTAAAAGTAATGTCTCAAAAATAATTTTGTAATATAAAACATTGTTTTTCGAACCGTCGATAAATTTAATTACTTACATTATAAATTATGATACATTCATAGATGCCTACGAAGTATGGTCGGTTCTACAGACTCTTTATGCAAGCTTGTTAAATTTTATTAGTTTCAGCGGTTCAGTCGGAATCTAGAGCGTAGAGACTCAAGGGTGTAATTTTCTTCTTGTGAAAATCTAATCAGCATATTAACCTTATCTAAAGTTAATTAAAAGACATTAAATGTTTCCGCGATTTAGTACATATTTGCATTAATTGTTCGTCTGAATTCGTTGCCAAGTCAAGAATAAGCTCTAGTCCGGTACTAATAGTAATATACCAAGGTACTAAGAACTATCGCATTCGTATAAAATATTGTACTGTGTCAAGTAAACCGGTAAATAGATCCGGTTTTAAAAGTTTCCCTTCTGTATTAAGTCTAAAAAGAAGATTATTTTTTAATTAGTGTGATGTGTTGGTATTATGTAACAACAATGTGAACTTCCAAAATTAATATTTCCAACACAAAACAGTTTCTAGCTAGTACCTAACCGATCTCCCTTTTCTAATAAACACGTGTGTCGGCAATTTCGCAATATCCAATAGGCTGTCGACACACAAATGAGGTGTTTAGCTGGCTCCGAAGTGGCTGGGCGTCCATTCATACACAAAGTGTGAGAGTATTTCAGATTTTGAGCTTAAAGCAACGCGTATAAGGTCGGTGTGTAAATGTTAATAGCTTTGTTTACCCGATTAACAAAGTGCTGTTGATTACGTCGATTCCGTAGCTGTTTGAGTCCCAATATAAAGCTACATTATGTGCAACGATATTTTAATACTGAACTAGATGCAGTGTCGGTGCAAAAGAACAAGAAGGTCGTCTCGGCAAACAACACCCAACTTCTAAAACTGAGCTTTTATTTTGAATTAGTTCGGTTAGAACATTTGTGACTTTATTCATTGGTACAATGGCCAACAGAGGGACATCCCTGCAGCACATACGTAGGCACATTGTAGTAGTAGGTGTCTCATTACGCTGTAGAGAACTTTATTGGCAACATATCAACTCCACGGCTATTGATGTGGGTCGGTTCGATGAACGAACTGTTGTCTAGTTTACGACTCCTCGTCCACCAAAAATACAGGTCATTTTCGAACAAAGCTCTCACCATCCCTTGCTAAAGTGTTTGTCGATTTCAGTCAGCCCCTTCTGACTGTGGCCTTGTTCTGAAACTTGGTAAACGGTTTGTTTTTCGACGTTGCTGAGGTTTCCCGCGACTTACGGTAACGTTGACAACTGTTTTGGCAAAATGGATGTCGTAAACCTTTTGCGTGCGTCAGAAGTTATTACTTATTTCGGAGTTTCTGTCGAAAGGTTCTGGAATACTAGCCAAAATTGGTCTGTTTTTTCGGCCTCAAGCTTCAGTGAAGCTATGAGATCCGTAACCGCATCTAAACAGAGAGATAAAGTTTGATTTGTGTTTCCTCTTCTCTTCTTTGAGGACAGTCTACAATATTGCTACAGTAAGTCTAATATACTCTACTCACATAAAATATCACGGATCGCATTCAAATCCGATATTTCTTGTTAATTTAGTGAAACCAACTGCATATTCATCTAGAAACCCGAACCTGCCTCACACACTATGCCGCAACAAATCAGTCTCAAGGGGGTCACTCTATACTGACGAAATACTAGGTTTCGGATCGCTACTGCGCGTGCCACAGTTCTATCTGTATTAAACGTTCTTATAGCTCTCGTTCATTTGGTTTTCGTCATATAGAGTGACCCCCCAGTTCCCAGCGCAACGCTTCCTCTGCAACTGCTAATGTAATAATAGACATGTTCTCAACCGACGTGCAAGTTGCAGTTCAGGCGAGATCTGAGCCGCAGCCGAGACGTCATGGGCCCGGTTAGTTGCTGTATTGTCGGCCCCGAGTGAATACTGCACAGAACTGGAGTAATGCTGAGTTGCGCGAAGGAACTAAGGTGGAGCTTAAAATCTATTGCTGCCTTGCTTTGACAGCAGCTACCGTACCACACATAATCCCAGCAATTGAAAATTATAAAGCAGCGTCGCTCGCCTGTCAAACATCTGTCAAATCCATACAAGTTACGTCAGCTTTAACAGGCGACCGAAACTGTTTATGGATTGTTTTATTGCATATAAAGACAGAAAGTACTAAACGAGGATTTAAAGTTTTTTTAAAGTAGGTAATTTATTCTGACTGAATCATATTGAAATACGAAAGCTTCCCTGTGTTGTATGGACTCGAGCTAATCTGATTGTCTTGAATGAGTCTTAAGACCTCCTGAAAAGGAAGGTCGACAAGAATATGCAGGGCTTAACGTCAGTTAGTTTTATGTGACACCAAATTATAAGACACTGACTTCCGGAACACCTTGGGATTATCAGCTTCAAGAGCTTATTTCATATTAAATATCTATAGATTTTCGCCCACTTACAAAATAATTATTCGCTTCTTCTTCTGTTTTATGTATTAAGGGTGATTGAAATAATGTCTCAATGTTATGAACAACCCTTCGTCTTCGGTATCCTTATCTAAATAAGGATACCGAAGACGAAGGGTACTGACGGCTGCAAGCTATAATTTAGATTATAGCTTGCAGCCGACAGTACCCAGTTACATGAATAACTGGCGGTATTGCTGTCAACTATTCGGCGTAACTAGAACTGGGTGAGTTTGTCACGAGTAATGTATGTTCGTATTGTGACATAATAACGTTTGAGGGTTTACGTCAGCTGTTGGCAACAGTTATCGACGGGTTCTGGGATGAGAATTTCAATAAGATGAGTTATTTCCGATATTTAATGAATGATAATGAGTAATGTAAGTAAATTCATTTATTTCTGGCGTATTTATTCATATTTCATAAAATTCATATAAAGACCTTTATTTTTAGTAACAATAGTCCTTGTTTTATGTAATAAAAATGCATTAAATGAAACAGTTTTGAATAAATTTCAAGAATCAGAACGCTAACAGATTTTATAGAGATTTTTGGGAAATTCGCAATGCTGGAAATTTTCGCTCGGTATTATCTTTATTTATGGACCTAAGTTCTTTTTCAACTCTAAAACGACAAATGCAGCGGCATATGTGACGTGATGCATTCGGTAGGCAGCACCCTAAATTCTCCTACTCAAACAGTGATATACAACTCCCCCAAAGTGACCTCAAAAACTTTACTCCTCGACAATCCTCTGGTTACACAGCATCTGGATCAAAAGCTGGCTCTAATATGACGTGTGCGGCTCTAGCACTCGACCCAGTGACTCGGCCTAGATCTGGGTCTGGAAATAATGCGTACGCGCAGGTCCCCCTCCCCCCTCCCGCCTATTGGCAGCTGTCGAACTGCAAGCGGGAAGTGACACACTGAGATATTGGCCGTTCCACCCGCAGCATTAATTAACCTTTCCTTTGATATTATCGGGACAAAATTTATTGCGAGTGACTGTTATTTGACACTTTGCGGCTTTCGCCATTTGCAGCTTTGCAGAGTGAAGCACTTTCGCGATGTACTTAGCGATAAGGTTGGATAAATTATTCAGGCAAAAGGTGAATGTGTAACGGCTGTATTTTTAAACATGTTTTGCAAAGTAACCTTTTAAAGAAACTCGAAAATAAAGTTTCTCTGAACTAATAAATTACACTGCAAATGACTGCCGTGACCACCTAATCAAGATTCTGGAAACCATGCCAACTCCAGCCATACATCATTTTGGAGACAATAGCGAAACCACACGTCATATAACGCAAACCCAGCGCAGCCAGGGAGTGCACGGACCCCGGGTTCAGGGCACCAGCCACAGATAAACAACGTCACTGGCAGCCCGCCAACCCAGTAATGACTGCTACAGAGACACGACAATCGCTACACAACTTCCAAATTCAATTCTACAAACTCTATGGTCCAGACAAAGTGGCCAGTATCTTTTGGACAGTTCCAAATTTGAATATGCCATGACTGATGAACTGTCCTTTGTCTCGGTTCTATGATTCTAGGAATGTTGACATCCAGAAATGGATGTTGAGAAAACTCGTGTCTCCTTTGGGACTCTGGGGGTGATCTATAACTATAGTCTGAGCTTTTATCATGTCACATGTTTTCTGATAGCCTAGCAAAAATATGAGTGACGTCAAGCGAAACAATAATATCAGTGTTTTTCATCTTGAACAATGTGAACAGACATTTGGATAATAAATGGGGCAGCTGCTTATTGTTGATTTTGCAAATCGACTTCATAGGAAAGATGACTAGCCCCTGCCAAATGATCTATGTTCCACTCTCTACCAGATAAACTGTCCTCATATATTCAAGCTAATATATTTTGTCATTTTCCTCGGGTTAGTGACCGATCCAACGCATGGTTTATACCTTATACCTGAAGAGGGCAATAGCCCTAAAATAAATTGTTGGACCAATATTAGTGAACCGATCCTCTTGATTGTTAATTAGACGTTAAAAGTCGCATCAAATATATTTTTTTGACCTTGTCTCGTGATCCTGGCGAATCAAAAACGAGTAAAGGAAGTGTTCTCTCGTGACTCGTCGTGTGACTCGTTTGGTCACAAAGATCGCCCCCGCCCACTGCATGTTGTTCCTGTTTGGGCACAAGTGGTGACGGTCGTGATGATATTGCTTTGTTTGGGATCTCTGCTTATTCATCGGGCAGGGATTCTGATTTAGAAACACTTTAAGATTGTACAGATTATGTACTGATGTTTTGGCGATCAATAGAGGATACAGTATATTCGGTCTGCCATTGTTAGTTCAATAAAAGTACCTTGCGGGTAAATGTCAATATCGCTGCAAAATAAAAATAAACTCCCTCGAAACTGTAGTTGGGATTTTCAGTTGCAAATAACCGTTGCGCCGCTGCAGCGTTTTGTCGGTGAAATGTTATAAAAAGCATTCGCGAAGGCCGGTATTGGCGTGTGAGCCGGCGGTATATTTAGCATGCTACTTGAGCCTGTTACCGGCTGGGGGTAAAGCGGAATCTAGATGGCTGGTTATGTCAGCCTTACGGGGTATTTATAGAGGTCGCTTTTGAAAATTTTCAAGCTTTCTTCGTATAGCGTCGATTTGCTGACTTTTTCTGATGAGAATTTGGATTCCAGCATTAATTAAGCTTGACTCGGCTTGTGTATAATTTAAAATTGCTAGGAAGATGTAATTTTTGCTCGGTAACGATTTTTATGCTGTCGCAAAAGTTATTTCTGTAGAACTGGTCGCAGAGCTTGTTCGTGACGTCACGACTCTGCTCATTCATCACGGAGCATTAGGTCATTGGCTGAATATAATTTAAATTGAAAGAAGATATTAATTTTGCAGACGTTTGCGGCAATGTCGGAAATAACTCGGGGGACATAAATATGTCCATTAGGCCACGAATTGTGTTTTGGCAAGGGTCGGCTGGCAACCGACGTCGCATTTTGCAGACAAAATGTAAAGGTCCCGATCCCAATACAATTACGTAGCTCATGGCTGTTTGGTTTGTTTCAGTCAATCGAATTTTCACGCTTTTAGTGACATGTATTACTAATTCCCATCCACCATTACATAATATAACTGTGTATTTTTATTCTCTACGGAAGAATAGAATAGATAGAATAAAGAACAGCACACACGAGACATGTTCGAACATGTTGAAGTAGCATGTCATTTATAAACTGTCAGTTATTGTTGAATTTAATTATGAAATAGCCATTCAATCAAACCTGTTCCACATAGCACATCCATGTTAAATAGGTACCTACTTGTTTTTTTCTCGTATAAAAGTTTGCTCACACTCACACACACACTCACACACACACAACACACTAATAAAAAGTGTCAGAAAATTGTTGGCTACCTTGACTTTCAGTAAAACTACTGTTTGAAGTCAGTGGGGCGGGAATTAATAACAGAAAGTGGGAAATTATCAAAATAATGGAAACCTTGGCAGTGATATCTGGTAATGTCTCGTGTCGTTAATGTCGGATTCGTTTTAGCAGTTTTTTTGTACTCGCCGCAATTAAGCTGATTGAAGAAAGCGGTGGTCGCGGACAGATGAACGGAAAAGCTTTTCACGGTGTCACGTCGTTTCATTTTATCTGCTTGCAGTTTCTAGTTTTAACTTGATTACTTTTATTAGTTTAAATTAACAATTCAGCGAAACAATTTTTTCCACTCGATACAGCTCTATACTTTCATAATTCTATTCAACTATCCTAGGATATGTTTCCCAAACAAGTACCTATGCTTATTGTCACGTTCTTACCAATATTAAGGGACTTCCACCACGAACAGTTACAGCGGTTCCGCTGTAAAGTAAAGGAAATGTTCAGCATGAATTATGGTAATTACGCCAATAGTATTTATGAGTGTCAATGGTAACACTTTTATGTATTTGAATACCTACTTAAACATGGCCTTGAAAATGTGTGCGAATAGCACGTACAACTGAATTTAAATAGTTGACAACTTTATTTGTAGTGGATTGTCCAATCAGGGCCGCCGTGGATAACTGCGTTGTTACAATTTATCCACACAATTTTATTTGCATATTTTACTGGCTTTTTGTAAAGTCAAAAACATTCACATTCACACGTTATTTTGTTCACGAACAATATGCATACTAGGGAAGTATGAGCTTGGGTATAAATTGTGTTTGGTTTCCGTGGTGGCGCTCTGACTTCCAGATTGGGGTAGCGCGGTTTATGTTCGCATCTGTGTTTATGTTTCCGGTTCTAAATTAATGCCTCCAAAGCATAGGTTAGGTTATTATTTATTATGTTCAGAATATAAGACGCTAATCGAGTTATATTTAGACCCGAAAATAAAAGGAGAATCTCACACACCGGTTGAGTGTTAACTTTTGTCGATCATATTATTGAAATATTGAACACTAAATGCACAGAGGTTCTAAATCATTCCAATTAATTTCCTACCCTCGGAATTGAATTAGCCTGGAGTGCATGAAGCTGCACACTGCACAATCAGATACCAGGCGAGCATAACAAAGCAGAACAGAGCACAGCTCATTGATCCGGCAGATATAAACGGCTCTGCTATTTGTCTGCGGGCACCGCCTCCTTTGGGCTTCTTCTCTCCTAGTACACTAGTAGGTACCGCCATTGGAACTGAACGAAACGAATTAATTTTATAGGAGCTTCTGGAATATTACAAAGGCTTTATTAGTTGCTGAGTGTGCTGTTTATATTTGTTGCTCTTTCAGTTGAAAAGTACTGAACGGATTTATATGAAACTTTACTTTTACATCAGAACAAAACAACAAACTTTTTATGGAAAAGGAAAGCTCTCGGGAAAAGCAAATGTGTTAAATATGGTTATATGACCTATTAATTGTACCTATAACATTTAGGTAGAAGAGGAATGCTCTATCAGTTTTAAATTTTGCTTATATTTTGCATGCAAAGATTTTTTTCGATCTTTAAATACATTTTCCTAGAAAATAAAAATATACATTTAGCTTTTTTTGCAGTCTACTAAGTTTCATATTCTTATTACCTCCGAGTAACAATTTTCAATAGGTAATATCTGGCTTCGTGTAATCGATATCCAATTTGTTTTCAAAGGAATATTTTAGTTGGAATACCATTCCGACGTCGTTCTTGTATTGTGTAGAGCTTTCAATTTACTGGGAAAATGCCTCTTATTCAATCGTTTAAAGAAATGTTCGCAAATGACAAAAGTTATTCTTATTTACTGAGTTATTTTTCAGTTTAATAATACTTGTATTGTATTGGTTGGAGTCGAAGTTGAAAATAAATTGTAACTGGTGATTGGAAAAAATATACGGGTTAATTATGGATACTCAGACTCAAAACCGATAGTGATAAAAATAATTAACATATATTAGAAATAATATGCCATATGAAGAGTACCTCTGAAACAATTAAAGCTCATATTACGTTTTCGACCGATAAACACACTCCACAAACTGAAATACTTATAAGAGCTTCTTGATTAATACTATGGAGATGAAAGTGTTGTGACTGCGAGGATACGCTAACGGCTATCTATAAAACTATCTCTGATGCCTTTGTTATGTCGAAAGTGACACCGTGGATTAACACATACGCTACTTTTTACCTGGAAAATCCCACGGGAAAATATTTTCAGGCGAAGCGAAGCTCGTGGGAAAGCAAATACACAGAATTTAAAAAAATACATACGTTAGAGATAGAGATCCCCAAACACATTACATAACATGAGGTTATTGTAAAAAACTAACATAAGCCTTGAAAAGTGTTTTATAAATGTCATTGTTTGCAATAAAGTTGTCTAGAAGCCATGCAGTCTAGAGTCAAATAACAAAACCATTTGGAGGTGGTTTATGTTGTGAAGTATGAACATTATCCATTTCCATGTTTCCCAGAAATATTGTAAATTGATTTGCATGACGTGTATTGGTTGGTGTGACGCCAGGTGACAAACTATTGACCCAATATTTGACTTTGGATGTAATCTTATGCAAATGGACGCGAAAATTAGGACCACTCACCCAACAGTCATAAGAGATTTAAAAAAATCTTTTTAAAAGGTTATTAGTGTTTTCAAAATTTTAATATTATTATCTTTTGTTTTCAGGTAAGTTCTTCAAAAGGCAACTCCAGGCCACATTAAATTTTAAGTCAAAAATCTCAGTCATCACACCATCCTACATATTTTTGCATATGGAATATTGGTGAGTGTAAACAAATAACATATTCAAGTCATGTTTTCAATTACTCCCGAGATTACGTGTTACTCTGCATCTGATATCACTCGACTGCTGCTTGCGACAGGGTGGCAGATTGTCTAATTTACTTTTTACGGAAAAATATATACCTATGTAACTAAGTAAGTGTCGTCGTAGGTTGTATGCTCTATTACAATTACAACAGAGTTTCTATACAGACAGAGCCAGACAAGACTCTTTTCATTTCGTGGATTGTAGTGAGTGGCGGTCAAGGACAATGTAGGACATGTAGGTGTATTGTATAGTCTAGTTGTCACCTCTACCATCACGACAATCTCGTTTTCACTGCTGGAGTACGGGTCTCCTGCCAATGAATGAAGTTCACCACGCTGGCCTAGTGCGAGTTGGTGGACACCTCTACAGCTGTAAAGTGTAACGAACTTCACTGAAAATCTTCTAGGAATGTTAGGTTGACTTTGATTAGAAATGGTCACTATTAAATTTTTCAGCAATTTGAAATTTGGAGGTAGATACTTACACCGGTTGTCATTACTGTATACATAGTGTGTATAGGTACTGTAGTTGATATTTCAGACTTTACTTTTATGGTGTTATGCTAAATACTATAGATACTCTATTGGCTAAGATTTCGGTCAAAGTAAATCCAAAGTTAATAAATTTTCGTTAAGCTCGCGGTCTATTAAGCTTATTGGGAGAACTTTGAGTTTGCTGTAAGTTAAATCCGATAACAAGACATCGCCGCATGTAGAATTGCATATTGAATCGTGGTGCACTGGCAATAACATGCATAATGGATTAACAAGCATTTACGTTTCACAGTTAAGCTTCTTGCGGGTGAATTTCAGTGTTCCATGGCTTTACTGTGAAAGCCATTGTGGAACTTATAATTAGGTGATTACTCGTATACTCCTGTTATTGTGCATACTATATTATTCCTTTGCATACTGCTGGACTGATGTAACTGGTCAATCCAGTCAAATAAAAATAATAATAATATAAAATAAAAATAAAATAAAAATAATATCAATATAAAAATAATAATAATATAAAAATAAAATAAAAATAATATCACTCAAAATAGCAAATTGCCAAGCCCAACTCCAATCACGAAAATGGTAACAAACAAACTTATAAACACTCCGACTAATCAAAACAAAAACAATTTTTTTCGTCCCTCCTCAGTGTAAAGAAAATTATGTTACATGCTTCCATCAAAATATCGCAGGTTTCTTAGGTAAACGTGAACTAGTACAGATATTTCTTAGCGATCTCGACAAAAAAGACATACATACTGACATAATCTGCCTTAGTGAAACATTTATCAAGCAGGGCAGCGAAAGCAATGCTCATCTCTCAGGCTATAAAATGGCGTCATCATACTCACGCAAAACTCAAAAACGGGGCGGAGTTTGTATTTTCGTTAAAAACGAGATTAAAACAAAACAAATTCCAATTCTGAAAGACTTCTCTATCGAGAGATGTTTTGAATGTTGTGGAATAGAGATTCCACAAATTAAATGTATTGTAATCTGTATATACCGTACGCCGTCATCAAATTTAAACACATTCTTCACCCAACTGGAAAGTCTTTTACATAAATTAAACACCAAACGCACAAAAAATATTGTTTTATGCGGGGATTTAAACATTGACATCTTAAAAAATACCAAAGAAACGAAAGAACTAATCGCTTTATTAATAAACCATAATATTGAATTACACATAAAGGAACCTACTCGACAAAAAACTTGTATCGACAACATTGCCAGTAACATCTCTAACATAAAATCATCGCAAACTGTACAAAGCGGTTTGTCTGACCACAACACATGCCAATTGATGACATTTCCTACCGAAACATGCCTACAAGCAAGTAACCATCATTACTATATTAAAAAAGAGACTACAGCCAAGATAACATTGACAAATTCATAAATTGTATAAGCTCAATTTCTTGGTCACACGTATACAAAATTAAAGACGCTGACGAAGCATTTGTAGAGTTCAAAGAAATGTTCCTACTGTTTTACGACCTCTGCTTTCCTATTTTGAAAGTTAAAATAAATACACACCGCAACGGCTTAAAATGGGTCACACCAGGCATAAAACTAGCATGCAAAAAAAGTCGATATCTACGTCATAAGTATTATGAAAGTAAAACAAAAGAAAATAAATGTAAATACTTAACATATTCAAAAACATTAAAAAATGTATTAACAAAGCACAAGTAATGGCCAGTAAAAAACTTATTAACAACTCAAAAAATAAATGTAAGGCAGTTTGGACATTGATAAAAGAAAACAGACAAAATCAACAAAAAAACAATATAGAAAAAATTAATTTAAATAATAAAACATTGACCCACCCACTTGACATAGCTACAGAGTTCAATAAAACATTTATCGATAGCGAAACTAAATCAAAAAACACCAATTTGAAAATAAAACAGAAAACATCTATTCATGACTCTATATACTTAAAACCCTGCGACAGCAAAGAAGTTATGACCATTATAAAAACTCTTAACGTGACCAACTCAGTAGGTCTTGACCAAATTAACACAAAAATTATTAAGTCATGTGCACTCTACTTAGTTGACATACTCTCTTATTTAATAAATTGTTCTCTATCTACGGGCAAATTCCCGACTGCTTTGAAATTTACTGTTGTTAAGCCACTCCATAAAAAAGATGACGAAGCTGACATTAACAACTATCGTCCCATTGCACTTATAAGCATATTGTCTAAAATATACGAAAAAGCAATGGAAGGACGTGTAACAAATTTTTTGTTAAAACATAACACTATAAGAATAGAGCAAAATGGGTTCCAAAAAAATAAATCTACGAGCCTAGCTGGATTCCAACTCATTACTGAAGTGGTAGAGCATATCGATAAAGGAAAGCCAGTAGCTGTTGTATTTTTCGATATGTCTAAGGCGTTCGATTTTGTATCCCACAAAGTGCTCCTAGAAAAATGCGAGAAATATGGGATTAGAGGTATAGCACGCGATTGGCTAAACAGCTACTTATCGGATCGTAAACAAATAGTGCAAATAACAACACTATCGCAAAACAGAGAGCTGGTAGTTCACAGCTCTACACCCGAAACAAATAACTATGGTGTTCCACAGGGAGGGATTTTATCGCCTTTACTATTCCTAATATATATCAATGACTTACCTCAAATCACAAATGATAAGTGTATATTATTCGCAGACGACATTTCCATAGTTATAAAAAATAATGACATTGTTAATTTTGAAAATCATATAAATACTACTATTAATAAGGTGACAAACTGGTTAAGTGCAAACAATCTAAAAGTTAATGAAAACAAAACAAAATATCTACAATTCAGAAACAACAAAATGACAAAACTAAATATGACACTAAAATGTAACGATAAAATTATTGAAAATACAACTTCTACAACATTTTTGGGCATAATCATGGATGAGTTATGTACATGGCTTCCGCATATAGTAAAAGTCTGTAACAAATTAGACCGCTTTGTCTACGCCCTACACAGGCTAAACAAGACCGCTGATAAGTCTACAGCACTTACAGCATATCACGGCTATGTAGCATCAGTTCTGCGGTATGGACTCATACTGTGGGGAAACGCCAGAGACATCAATAGAGTTTTTATTGTACAAAAACGGTGTATAAGGGCCATTTGCAGTGCAGCCCCTAGAGACACTTGCAAACCATTGTTCCAAAACTTGAATATTTTGTCATTGCCGAGTCTCTACATTTACGAAATGGCGTGTTTTGCTCACAAACATAGAACCTTGTTCACATGGTATGATGACATAAAAAAGAATTCTCGTCATCCAAACAAAATAGTGTACCCCCCATGTAGAACAACATTTTGCCAGCGCAGCTGTTACAGAATGTTAATTAAAATATATAATAAATTACCAGCGCCATTGAAGAGTCATCCCCTTATCATATTTAAAAAGAAATTGCATAAATGGCTTGTGAATCAATGTTTCTATTCCATCGAAGAGTACCTTAACTTTAATCATATTTGTATCGAATAACTAATAAAACTATATAATATCGTAAATAACTGTAAATTCTAATACACCTACTTAAGTTTTAATTATGTAAATAATGTCAGTTTAAGATACCTTACATTAAAATTAACATGAATTATAGTGTATAGCTTTGTGACAAATTTTTGCATGCCTTAACAGGTGAATTGTGAGGAACCTATATTATTGTAATGTAAACTCTTTAAACACCTATACTGTACCACTTTTCGTGCAAATAAACCTATTTCATTTCATTTCATTTCATTTCATACCTTATGAAAAAAGTTTTTTTTCGAAAAATTCCTGTTGACCACACCAAAGTCTCCAAGTTTTCTCAAAAGCACCTTAGATTAACAATATACAAACAAGATGGAGGGTCAGTATAAATTAAACGTCTCGACAAATAACAATAACACTAATTCAAAATATAATATATATAAAAGATAAAATACTCTTTATTGCACACAAAAAGAAACAGTATTACAAACATGAACAGAAAATAAATAGCACAATCGGCGGCCTTATTACTAAAAGTAATCTCTTCCAGACAACCAAATTGAAAGGACATAGAAATAATGAAATGAAAAAGGGTAGCGTGTGAAAATAAGAGATATTTATAAACTACATTAATATAAAGTATAAACGATATGTAAATACCTACATATAATAATATATAAAACCTACATAGTTAATATGTAACCTACATAGTTATAATTGTCTGTGCTTATAGAGTTACTCAATATACCGTTTCAGCAAATACATTATTCTTTAAGAAGCTAAATGAGTTGCTAACTGTTGTGTAGTCTGTGGTAGTGTCAGTGACACACAGAGTAATAATCTTTGATACATATATCATCTGTCATCCTGTGATTTTCCCTCTCTTTTAACGCGTGCTTGGCACGACATTGTAACAATTACTTAACATAATATTTTAAATAATAAACAACGTTGTGTTCCTAAACAAAGTGTTTAATTAATAATAAAACATGGCGCAGCCGACGGAGTAACCACTAACCCGTGATGGAAATAAAATCTAACACATCTAACGACGACAATTCTAATATTGAGATGGCAATGGCGGCGGCCGCGATTGAATACCGGATGCCGGCACCCATGGACCTGGAAGTACTGGACAATTTATATCCTCAGTGGCAGCGTTTCAAGCAGAGCTTTAAGATATTCCTTTCTGCAGCTGGACTTGGACAAATTACGGAAACCAGAAAAGCTTCAATTCTGCTAAATTGCATTGGACAGGCAGCTCAAGAGTTGTACTTTAACACATTATTAACAGGCGAAACAGGCGATGATGCGAAGACAAGTACTCTCAAAAGCCAACCCGATGCGAACCCTAAACTCGACGATGTGATAAAAGCATTTGAAGAATATTTCGCGCCGAAGTCTAATGAAGTGATAAATACATTCCATTTCAACAAAAGGTCTCAAGAAGATGGTGAAAGCTTCGATAGTTTCTACACACAAATAAGGAAAATAGCAGCGAATTGCAATTTCGATACGCAACTCAACAGAATGTTACGGGATCGAATTATTGTGGGCATAAGGGACCACAGAACTCAACAGAAATTACTTGAAGTCAAGGAACTCACACTGGACCGAGCCGTGGACATCTGTAGATCAGCAGAGATGTCCAAAGAACATGCCAAGGTGTTAGCCAAGCAGCCAGACTCAGCAGGGGTGGATGCAGTTCAAGCTCGGCAACCATATCGACACTCACAGCAGCGGCAACAGCATGAAAACAAAGCTAAGTATAATGAATTTAAAAATAATAATGTATCTTACTTGTGTAAAAAATGTAACACGAGGCATGGACCTCGTAGTTGTCCTGCCTATGGGGAGATCTGCTCGAACTGCAATAAGCCCAATCATTTTAAAGTAGGTTGTAAGAAGAAGAAAGATGTAAATGTAATTAATAAAGAATACAGTGATGAGAGCAGAGAGGACTTATGACTTGTAAAGGTATGCCACTCTATTAACAATAAGAATAAAGAGTGGACAGAGGCTCTTGTAACTGAAGGAAAAATAATCACTTACAAGTGTGACACAGGAGCACAAGTAAATGTGTTATCTTTATATGATTTAAAGAGAATTGTCAATGATGATAATGTTCAAATGTCTGAGACAACAATAGTATTAGAAGCATTTGGTGGAACACAAATCAGACCTGTAGGGAAACGATGTATAAAAATTTATCATAATGAGGAAATTTTTGAGACTGAGTTCATAATAGTAAACCAAAAAGTACGACCAATATTAGGTTTGAGCTCACTAATAGAACTAGAACTACTTAATAATAATGTAAACACAATTAAAAGTAACGAAGACAAAAATTCAATTATTAATAAGAATGTTGAACTGTTTCAGGGAGTAGGAGAGTTTTCCGAGCCATTGGAGCTACACACTCAGCCTGGTACACGGCCAGTGGTGAGACCCCCACGCCGTATCCCACATGCCATAAAGGAGCGTTTACGGGAGAAGCTGGAGTCGCTGGTGAATCTCCAAATCATTTCTAAAGTTGAGCATCCAAGCAGCTTTGTGAGTAATTTAGTAATAAGAGAAAAAAAGGATGGTACATTAAGAATATGCCTAGATCCAAAAGACCTTAATGAAGCGTTATTGCGAGAATATTATTTAATACCAACATTAGAGGAAATAATACCTAATTTATGTAATAAGAATATATTTTCAGTACTAGATCTCTCAGAAGGTTTTTATAATATAAAATTAACTAAGGAATCCAGTGATCTCTGTACGTTTAATAGTCCCTTTGGTTGTTATAAATTTAACAGGTTACCTTTTGGTCTATCCGTAGCCCCAGAAATATTTCAAAAATACAATGAAAGAGCTTTTGGAGACATTCCAGGTGTAATAATATATTGTGATGACCTGCTTCTCTGTGCTGACAGTGAAGCTGAACATGATGCGATATTAAAACAGGTTTTTGAAAGAGCAAAATTATATAATGTAAAGTTTAATAAAAGAAAATTTCAATATAAGCTAACTGAAGTAAAATATTTTGGTCATATATTTTCTAAAAAAGGCATGAAAATTGATCCTGAAAGAATACAGGCAATTGCAAATATTAAAAGTCCAACTAAAGTAAAAGAGCTGCAAATTTTTCTTGGGATGGTTAACTATTTGCGTAGATTTGTACCCCAATTGGCTGATTTAGCAGCACCACTACAATTACTTTTAAAGAAAAATGTAGAATGGTTATGGAGTGATGTACATGAAGCTGTGTTTAACAAGCTTAAAGAAAAAATTAGTCAAGCCCCAGTTTTACAAAACTTTGATCCCAAGCTTCCAATTGTTATACAATGCGATGCTTCCAAGGATGGCCTTGGATGTTGTTTATTACAGAATGATAAACCGGTGTGTTTTGCTTCTAGAAGTTTAACATCAGCAGAACGTAACTTCTCTCAGATAGAAAAAGAACTATTAAGTGTAGTTTGGGCCACTAGAAAATTTCATTATTATATTTATGGACAGAAATGTATAGTACTAAATGATCATAAACCACTAGAGTCTTTACTTAAAAAACACATACATGAAGTACCATCACCAAGACTACAGCGATTAAAATTGAAATTATTGAGGTATGATCTTGAGTTTAAATATTTAAAAGGAAAATTAATGTATATTGCTGATCTTCTATCACGAGCCTTCACTGAATGTGATGACACTGATGACTCTTATATGCATGAAGTAGTTCACTGTGTAGGCCTTGCTAACTATTTACAATGCACTGAGGAACAAAAGCATGAATTAATAACAGAAACTAGTAAAGATAGCGAGATATCAAAGGTTATAGAATATACTAAATCTGGCTGGCCAGCAAAAATAAAACTACAGCCGGATATAATACAACGTTATTATAAATTAAGATCTGAACTAACTATTGATGAAAATCTGTTATTTTTTAATAATAGACTAATTATACCCAAATCGTTAAGAGTAGACATAATAAAAAAATTACACGAGGGGCATTTAGGCATGACAAAATTAAAACAACTTGCAAGAAAGCTATATTATTGGCCAAAAATTGATGAACAGTTAGAACGGTATGTAAAAAGTTGTTCAGTTTGCCAAATGTATCAGAATAACAATGTTAAAGAGCCACTACTGTCTCATGAAGTCCCAAGTCTACCTTTTTCTAAAATAGGTGTGGATATCATGGAGCTAAAAAATAAAAATTACTTAGTAATGTATGATTATTTCTCTAAATGGCTTGAAATTAAACATATTAACAATAAAACTTCAAAATCAATTATAAACGCTTTAATAGAAGTATTTTGTACACTGGGTATTCCATTAGAGATAGTGTCAGATCATGTTCCCTTTGACTCAAGAGAGGTTAGAGAATTCGCTAGGGAATGGGGTTGTAAATTCACATTTTCAAGCCCAAGATATCCTCAATCAAATGGTATGGCTGAACGTGCTGTCCAAATAGCTAAAAAAATGTTAAAAAAATGTAACGATGACAAATCTGATTACAGATTAGCATTACTTCAGTATAGGTCATCTCCAGTCTGTGGAACGAATTTTTCTCCTGCTGAATTGTTAATGAGTAGGAACTTACGAACTAAGGTGCCTGTTTCTCATACCTACCTAAAGCCAAAGTTAAATAAAAATATTGAGACTGATTTTAATAAGATAAAGTCTAGGAGTAACAGAAATTATAATTGTAATACTAGGATAAAAGCACCATTTATTGTTGGACAAAATATATGGTTTAAGAAAGATGTGAATATTAATAAATGGCTACCAGGTACCATTTATAAATGTAATGATTTTAGGTCATTCGACCTGATAGATTATAATGGAGTTAGATATACTAGAACTTCTTATCATCTTCGACCACAATGATTTGGGGATTCACCAATATAACTACAGTGTAAGCGTTGGCTGAGTGTGCTGCTTGAATGGGTCTATTATCTAACTTTGTATACTTTAGATATAAGCATGAATTAATAACTAATGTACCTACAGATATAACTTTACTTTAGTACTACTATAAATATGTAAACTGTACACTTGGAATTTGTGTTTAATTTTTGATTTAATTAAGTTTAAGTACCTAGTACAAATGTTACTATACATATGTAAACTACACACTTTGAATTTGTGTTTAATTTTTGATTTAATTAAGTTTAAGTACCTAGTACAAATGTTACTATACATATGTAAACTACACACTTTGAATTTGTGTTTAATTTTAGATTTAATTCAGTTTACTTAATTAGTACCTAGTACAAATGTTAAATTAGAACTAGGTATAAACATCTTTGTTGTGTAGTCAACATTTTTTAGTTTATATTAATTTGTTTAGAGAAGGGGGAAGAAAATGTAAAATAGATTATCATATAAATTGTTAACAATTACGTTAAGTTTAAGTGTTACAAACGTAGTGGTTGTATAGTTATTCATTGTTACTAACATTCTATATATTCATAAATATTTTCAGTTTATATTCATTTGTTTGGAAAAGAGAAAGATGTTGTGTAGTCTGTGGTAGTGTCAGTGACACACAGAGTAATAATCTTTGATACATATATCATCTGTCATCCTGTGATTTTCCCTCTCTTTTAACGCGTGCTTGGCACGACATTGTAACAATTACTTAACATAATATTTTAAATAATAAACAACGTTGTGTTCCTAAACAAAGTGTTTAATTAATAATAAAACACTAACAACACTTTGTAATAGCAACAAAAAAAAAGTAATTCTATGTGGTGATTTTAACATCGACATGCTAACAAAAACTAAAACTACGGATACTCTTAAACATATTTTACAAAGTTATAACCTAAAAATTGAAATAAACGAACCTACCCGCCTAGCTAGTGGAACATGCTTAGACAATGTCTTTCATAACATGCGAGGATGTACTAGTAAAGTTGTCGAATTAGCCTTGTCTGATCACTGTGCACAAATTCTTACCTGTCCTGTAAAAAAATCATATACGTTCAAACATTGGTATGTGGTTAAAAGAGATTATAGTGAGGAAAATGTAAAAAAGTTTGAAGAGTACTTAAAATCAATTAGTTTTAATGAAGTCTATGCATCAGATGATGCAAACGAAGCATTTCAAAAATTTTATGAAATTTTCCAACTTTTGTACCTTTTATGTTTTCCTAAAATTAGAGTAAAATTTTCAACCTCTCTCAAACATAAATGGTTATCGAAAGGGTTGAAAAAATGTTCTAGGAGAAAACGAGAACTTCTGTGGAACTATAGACGAAGTCACTCAAAAGAATCAAAGATAAAATTCAAAGAGTATGCCAAGAGGTTTAAAGCCATAATAAAACTAACCCAAAAATCACAAAATAATTATTTTATAAACACTTCTGACAATAAATGCAAAGCTACGTGGAATATCATAAACAAATCCAAGTCAAGAAATATGAAGGAATATATAAACAAAATAAATGATAACGGAAATATACTTACTGACCCACGTGACATATCTCAATCTTTCAATAATTACTTTATTAATCAAATTTCATTAACTGACATAAATATAAATTCTAATAACTCAATAAAATTCAATACAAATAATAATAATTCTAATTCTCTATTCATGAAACCGACAACTCCAGATGAAATATTTACAATAATAAAATCATTAAAAAATACAAAAAGTACAGGCTATGACGAGATTACTACTGATATAATTAAACGTGTTGCCCCTGTTATTGCGCCAGTGCTAAGCCACAGTATCAATATTTGTATAAATGAAGGGACATATCCCGATGAACTAAAAGTTTCAATTATAATACCATTATTTAAGAAAACAGACAAGGAAAATATGAACTACTATAGGCCCATAGCATTGATACCTATATTATCGAAAATTTTTGAAAAGGTGATCTACCAACGATTGAATTCATACATGGAGAAATATGAAATGTTCTCACCAATGCAAATGGGATTTAGAAAAAACAAATCAATAAATAAGGCAATATATGAATTTTTCATGACTGTACTAAATAGCATGGATAAACGTATACCTGTAGCAGCCCTTTACATGGACCTAACAAAGGCTTTTGACTATGTGAATCACGACATTTTACTGAATAAACTAGATAAATACGGAGTGCGAGGAACAGCACAAAATCTAATTAAATCATATCTGACAAATAGAACACAAAAGACCCAAATCAATCGTATATGCACAAAATCTAAAACTGAAACAGCTTACTTCTCAGATAGTAAAGAGAATAGATTAGGCGTCCCACAAGGTAGCGTATTAGGGCCATTACTATTTATCATCTACATCAATGACCTACCTCAAGTTACAGAACACCCAATGGTTCTATTCGCTGATGACAGCACAGTACTATTTAAAGATGATAAAGAATCAAATTATGAAAATAACATAAATAATACTCTTACAGACATAATTCATTGGCTTAATAACAATAAACTATTAATTAATCTGGGCAAAACTAAAATAATGACATTTAAACAACGGATAAATAATAAAACTATTGACATAAAATACAATGATAATAAAATTGAAGAAACAGAAGTGACAAAATTTTTGGGGCTTTATATTGACAGGAACATTACTTGGCAAGCACAAACTGACCACATTTGCTCAAAATTAAACACGTTTTCGTACGCCCTACATAATTTAAGTAAAGTTGTAAGTGAGGGAACAGTAGTTACTGCCTATAAAGGGTATGTAGACTCCATTCTCCGTTATGGAATTATATTCTGGGGTAATGCGACCAACAAAGATTCTGTTTTCAAATCCCAAAAAAGGTGTATTCGCGCAATAGGAAAAATTACAAGCACAGAATCCTGTAAACAATTGTTTAAAAAATACAAAATTCTTACATTTCCCTCTTTGTATATATTAGAAATGGCTATATTTGTGAAATTAAATTTTAATAGTTTCGGTCACTTTAGAAGCCTGCGTTACGGTAGCAAGGTGAGTGCTCCTCGCCATGTTACAGCCTTATATAGGAAAAATATTTTTGGAATGGCTCCCACTATTTTCAACAAGCTACCTAAAGCCATAAGAGATGCACAGGACATCCAACTGTTTAAGACTAAACTTAAAAACTATTTACTGGACAAAATATACTATAGCGTTAACGAATACCTATCCGATACACAATGAGTAAATCGAAATTATAATAATGGACCTAATTATAATTATTTTTGAAATCATTATATTTAATTAATTATTTGTTTCTGCATGACTGCATGATAGATATAATGAAGTACTTACTATACTTATAATATTTGTATGCCATGTTGGCTGATTTACGGTGAAACAATATTTTTGTAATTTTACACCTTACTTCTGACCTGTGAATGACAAATAAATGACTTTGAACTTTGAATAATAAATATATAAAATAACCTATATATTCTATAATAATACATAAATATTATTAAAAATAAATAAATAATTAAATTTATATTATATATATATATATTATTTTGAATTAGTTATGTTAGAAAATGTGTGACTTTATTCATTGGTTGTCATTAGGTTGAACTTAAAACGGTTTCAAAGTAAACCAAATGTGGACAGTTTTTGCCTTGCTTTTGTATGTAACACACCATCTTGTATATTATTAACCTAAGAAAAGCACCGTTATTAAGTTCGATAGCCATCACTCGGAGCGCTGTCTTGTCGCCTATCCACGGCCCTCCTCGTGTTGGCCAAGGTCACAGCCCAGGGCCAAGGTCTCATCGATCGCTGAATGTCAAGGTCAGCCGTCGACGTCACTGAATCGGGGTTAGTGGAGGAACCAAGAATACTTTTCCACCGCTAAGGGAATGGGCACGAGGCGTGTTGTTAGCATTTTAATGGGCTTGTAATGTTACATTGGATTTTGGATTTAGAGTTGGATTTAGAGCTTTGTTGAATGATGACTAGATAACGCTCAAATCAATAATAATAATGTTATATACACTCACGGGCAATGAAAAAGTTCCAGTGAGAAAAGAGTCTAGTTCTGCCATCTGCAATACTGAACTATATATATTTAAAAGCGCACCAGAATATGAGCAACTAAAATCGTAAGCATTTTGTTCAAATTTCCTGTTAAAAGTTGAAAAGAATTGAGGTTATTTAGGGACGGAATTTTCTAAGTGGAACTGTTTCATTGCCCGTGAGTGTATTATAGTTAAATGCTACTAGGTACGGTACATACCTACATAAAGCCCATCTGGATTAGTATGTGTATTTGTTGGCTAGTGGTGATTTTAAAAACGCTGCTATCATCACAGCCATAAGCCACAAATGTAGCGGTGTTACCACGACATCGATTCCTTTAACATACACCTTTCGGATTGCGACAGCAGTGTCATGAAAATATTATTCAATAAGCAAAGCACTATCTCACATAATTATGTCTTCTTATCTCATAACGTAGCAAAAAATCCTTCTCAAACATTCTCAGATATTCTCTGTATGGATTAATATTAGTTAATTCAATATGTGCCTGAGTGCGGCCGTGTCCAGTACAAGACGCGTGTGTTTATTTATTCACCGGCGATAATCCGGCGCGGCTGGGGTTACTCTATATTACGAAAAACTAAGTTTTAGAGCGCTGCTGCGCGAGCCACGACTCTATCTCGTTGTATTAAATGTGTGTGCAGTGTTTAAGTAGTGTATTATACACTTGCACCACAGTTACCTCTAATCCCATTTTTTATAACTCTCTTCCATTCAAAGGTTGTCTGGTAGAGATTGCTATAAGCAATAAGGCCGCCTTTTTGTACTGTTTTTATTTTTATGTTTTTTTTCTGTTTTGGTGCAATTAAAGAAGATTGTATTGTATAGTAAATGTGCCGATTGCACGACAGCAGCTCTCGTTCGTTCGTTTATCGTCAGTATAAAGTGACCCTCCTGCACTCTGGCCGGATTGAGTCTGTCCCTGCAATATTCAGTGAGAGAATGGACTGCGACACACAGAATATGAGGCGACTAATGCATTACACTTAGAGATAGAGAAAAGCGTCTGTGGGGCAGAGAAAAGAGAGTGGATTTTTCTAATGTGCTTCTTTTAGATTACTTACTTTAATCTACACCTGTTTACGAACAGGCACAATAGGTTCCCAACGCTCTGGTAAAGTGTGAAGCTGCCAGTGGCTTTCTTGAAAGCACTATTCTGTAATGTTAGAACATATTAAATAAAACTTCAGGAGGTTTTACAATGACTTTTCTTGTATTTTTTTTAAAATTCTTTCTTTTTGAGTCTAATACATAATAATATTAATATTTTGGGAACGAAGACGTCGACATTCTATCCTTAATTTTTCAGCTAGTTTGTGCTTCCGTTATCCTATCCAAAATTGTGACCAATAGCAGCTGTAACATTCAGTAAGCGGCGAATGCAAGCGGCGCAATCAGCGACACGGCGCGGCGCATGCAATATGCATGGCCAATCAGACGCGCCGTAGGACTGCATGCTTGCTTGGTGAGCCTATATATGCACAATAGAGAGTGGTAGGAGGAAGCATAAGACGTAGAGATGGGTATAGACTGCTTGTTACGCAAGTACCTTCAGTTACATATGCGTAGCATCACGTATATGTAACTGAAGGCCTAGGACGGGGCTCAAGATGCGCACGTCATGACGTGATAACAAAAGTTTTGCGAGTTAGTGCGACGAATTTTTTTTCGGAATTTTTTTGTTACGTGTTGACGTGCGCGTCTTACTACCCGTGCTAGGCTAGCTGGTCACAATACTCACAATATACAAATCGCAATTGCAATTTTATGATCCGAACTTCATTAGATTCGTATCGTTTCCGCGTGCGTAAAACGCTTTATGACTTGTCGCGTTCGTTCTCAGGAAACAAAGCAAATTTAATATGTCTCCTTGTGGTATGCTTCCTAGTCTCGATGTCACAGATAGAGACCTCAACTTCTACAAAAACTCTATTTCGACCGCGACAAAATAGATGTACCTACCTATTCATATTTTATTAGGACATTTTTTAGAAGAAGGCTTGTGCTGTATAATCTGTGAACAGGGTGGAATTTTGTAATGCCACCTGAAGGAGGAGCACTCTTAACAATGTCGATAGCAAGTTTTACACAAAGAAATGTTTCCATTATTTTTAAAAAGAAATAAATCTGCATTAACATTTGTCATCACAAAATTCTACCATGTAAACTTAGGGTGGGTTGCACCATTTAACTTTAACTATTACAAACGTCAAATCTCTTGAAGATTGATCTGTCTCGTCAAGGGATTTGACGTTTGTAATAGTTAAAGTTAAATGGTGCAACCCACCCTTAGTTATACAATATAATTTGTCGTGATATACGCGATCAAATCTCTCCAGGGTGTTATTTTTTAACTGATCAAACACAAACTCCCTGTTGTCTTTCAAACTGTCCCACTGTCGCCGCCGACAGGCGTGGCCTTGTCGCTTGTCGCGCGCTGCATTCTGTTTAATTTTACCACAAGGGGGTCACTCCCTAAATCGACAAATGAACGAGAATTGTCACTCAATCGGAACACTTAACCTCCTGAAACCCAGAGACCAAAAATTTCACAACTTTCAGTTTTCGGCGGCTGCAAACTGCTGCTTTGTCTGAACCCGTCGTGGGTCTCCCCATTATGTCATCGTATGAGGTCTCGGGGTACTCTTTAAACAATAATATAGAGTCATGGTTAGCGCTTTAGAGTTGCTTTTCGAAAGTTTTTCCCGCGCTGCGCTAGCTACGGCTCTATCTCTTTGTATTAATTGTGCCTGTGTGACAACTCTTGATCGTTCTTTCGAGAGTGACCCCCCAGGAACCACAAAAGCTCCCGCTTTGTTTAAAAATAAAGCCCGCCCGTGTCCATCGGCTGCAGTGTGACGGCTCCACAAAGTCCACAACGTCGGTGTTTGCTCGACGCTTGCTAATTGGAATTTGGGCTGTCGATGCCGCGTGAAATATCAGCACGGTGATTTATTGCCCGTAGAGGCTCGGCTTTTAGTTGTTAAAAGGTCTATACGTAAACTGCACAAGTACCTTACTTTGTTAATAAGGTAATTCTCCAAATTTATAGTCTTTTGTCCTGAAAATTCATAGTTTTTTTTTACTTTATAACAGTAATGTTTTCTTCTCATAATCATATCTTAATACGAACCAGACAAGATGACTGTGTCCTTGCCTCCTGGACTAGGTGCTAGTCCTTGATCTCTAAAGACGATTAGTCTTGTCGTGGCACGAGACAAATGCAACATGTTGAAGGGTGCACTCACTTGCTCGGTTGGTGATCTGCTTCTTCTTAGCATGTCGGTGACACACTAGATATGGTCTCCAACAAACCCTTATCGCCATGGTGAAAGAAATTGAGTGATCAAATTAAGTTAGGTACCTACACTTTTGTATATTGTGCAATAAAATATACACTGATTTCGGAAGTCTCAGTAGGTAACTTAGGAGTCAATCCAGTATTTATTGCTGATTAAAATGCCTTCTAAACTTCGGCTGCGGTCGCGGTCGCCGGCTGGCTGGGTCAATGCTCGATTGATGAAGCTAGATTTCAAGGTGTCTTTGTGTTTGCCGATTTTATTGTCTGTATTAGATGATAGTAAATACCTACAGGTTTATTGTTACCGGCTACTGTGGACGCTGGCCGCATAGCTGATGCGGGGCACTTTACCTGCTTTAGCATTAGCAAGGACATTTTTGATTTATTTTTAGCAAATAATTATATCAGTCATTCGATCTGATTTTAATAGACATATCAGAATTCTTAATTTAAATCCTCTCGGCTTAACGGATTACCGGAAGGTCCAGTCAATCTGTTAGGTTATAGGTATCCCTTTCTTTATTGAAAAGTGAACGACCTGAATTGTTGTCCTAAATGTTCATCTTATTCTGATCAATATGCTATGCATTATGATATCCTAGTACCTAGATCTCAACAACAATGCCGAGCCGAAGTCAATACCCTTCCAGGAAGCGCTGTGCAGTCTAGACCGAGGCTAGACCTAGTATTTATGTTTTTCCACTGTCTGGCGTTCGGTCGGGTAACCTTTCCAGCCCCAGGAGGAAAAACCTACGTAGTGAGTAACACAAGTGAGCCCGTAAAATAAAGTATACCCTCATAGATGGCAAACGTACCTATAATGCTCAAAAAAATGTTCAGAATGAGCCCTTATTATACCACTTTGCAACACCTTTTATATCCACAAACATAAACGTGTATCTTATACTGACTATTACGAGGGATTAAATGATACTGCGATAGATTCATGTATTGGTCATCTAGTTAATAATAAGTTTAGAGGCTGTTCTCTCCCAAATCGCTTTTAAAATTTGAGTGGTCTTCATCTTGATGTAATTACATTTCTGGACGTCTCCGAGTCTCAGAAACTGAGGCCATAATCTGAATTTTCCCAACAATTTGTCTTCATTTCTGACCTTTATTGCTTTATATTTTTTGTTTCGTGAAAATCCTCTTATCTTTTAAAATCTAGAAGGTATTTAAATTGTTAGTATTCTAGCAACGCTATATTTATTATTTACACACATACTGAAATCAGTAGAGATTTCAGTCGATCAATATTTTACGCATGCCTTATTGTTTCCCTTTTTCGTGAACACGTTTTTTTTTTCAATTTACTAGTAATTTTTTTAAAATTGGAATATAACTCCTACAAAATATTTCAGTCAGATACAATCCCAGTTTGCGATAGCTGCGGTAGCTGAAAATTTCACAATAAAGAGCCAGAGTCGGGATCCTGACGAAAGCCTAGTTGAAAGTGTACAATTTGCAACCTCACTATTTTATTTTAATGACCAGCTACAGTTGCGAATACAGTAGGTTTTGTTTAAGCTTGACGACATTCAGGATTCAAAAATACAGTCACGATCAATGAAAAGTTTCACACATATCGTCTGATTATGTTATTCTGTTATGATTCTTTCTCCGTCACGGCAGTCCGTCTGTGGAATGATCTCCCTGAGTCAATCAGGAAAGCCCCTTCTCGACCGCTCTTCAAGTCTATGGTTCGTGCTCACTACCTCAGTAAGTTGGGACAGATTAATTAGGCAGTTTTTCTTGTACCCCCTGTTTTTATATATATATATATATATAATATATATTTGTATATATATATATATATATTTATATGTGTATATTTAGGATTTATATATATATTATTATAGGTAGTATTTTAGTATTACTAGGTATAGGGTCATATATATTTATTTACTTAGTTTTAGGGTTAGGTATTATTTTTATTTAGGCACTTCACAATCATATTGATCTTTTTTTTCCGTTTTTGCACACCCGTACTTTTTATCTTTGTACCTCCTGCAGGTTGACTGGCAGAAAATGCTTTTAGCATTAAGTCCACCTGTTGTACATTATTACTATTGTAAATTGTGCAATAAAGAATTAATAAATAAATAAATAAATAAAATGATTGTGATTTTACAAGTCAGTGAATATAAACTCACGAGCCATGAAAAGTTCCAGTGATAATAGCACTAAATTACTGTTTAACGGAAAAGACTAGCTTAATGAAGCCTTCTGCAATTTTGAAGTAGGTACCTACCTACATTTAACAACGTATCAGAATATTAACAACTAATAATGTAATGTATAGTTTTAATAAATTTAGGCCATTTGGTGGTGGCATTTTGTGAGTGGAACTTTTTCATTGCTCGGTGACTCTCGTGAGTATAGTTAAACGTACGATCCCTCTGTATCCGTGGTGACTCTAGAACTAGTCGATGGTTCGTTAGTGTAAGTGCTCTCGGCGGTAGTTGCACGTACTTTTTGTCGACTATTTATTTCCCGTCTGCCCCTCCCCCCGCGCCGCTCCCCCCGCCCCTGCGATACCCTGTCTGCACTCTGCACTGTTTATACGAGACGGTAGCGAGAAAATAATAGGGCAAATATTTTAATCGAGCTCAGCAACTTTTTTCAGTTGAGTTCTTTGTAATTTTCTTAAATTATTTGCAGTGGGAAGATGCAATAATTTGAGTTTAATTTCTATGATGGGATGTGATGTGATAGAATATTGGATGGGATCAATGTCTGTTAAGTAAATGGGATCTCTAGTAATTTGAGATATTTTTAGCCGACTTTGAAAAAAGGAGGAGATTCTCAATTCATCTCTGTATATTTTATGTTATGATGTTTATGTTTGACTGGACCTGATCTGCAAATAAAGATTATATATTTACAAATGCAGTAGAAAGTATAGTTTTCCCTTAGCATTTTCCAAGCGCCTGCGAAAAGTTGAATAGCACGTTTGTAAGAAGTGCGCCTTGTTGCTCAATAGCACTCGCAGGCGTTGTAAGACATGCTGTAGACTTGTAGGATAGTCTTGGAGAGCGGTAGAGAAGATAATACTCAACTTGCATTTGTTTTGTGTACACCCACAATTCCCATTAAAAGAAGTACCTAAATAGTTAATAATTGCATAACTTCATACAATAGATATGTATTACTTTAAGCAAACTTTACAAGTGCCTTTTTGGCATAATTACATCAAAATATGGATACTTAGTTAAGAATTGGACATGTTTGCTTTTTTTTATTTACGCCTTAAATAATTTTCCCACACATGTGTTGGAGTCGTGGCTTTATTGTATACAGTTTGTTTATACAATATACACACATGCGAAGTATTTGCAAGCGAATCCGCGCAAACAAGTCGTGTTTGAATAAAATATGTGAGCATACTAATTTGAACATCGTAGTTCGCTAAATGCATTGTGATGTTAATGTTATATTATTTACATATATGGAGATTTCAAAAAAACATTTAAGCAACGTTCTAAAAATCAAGTTTTATGGGCTATAATAAACCGACAAAATAGGGATACTGGTTATAAATTTTTGTGTACACTGTAAAGATATCATAATTATAGGTAGAAGATGAAAAAACTAAAGAAAACTGCATTGTAAATTCAATACCTAATTAGTTTAATTAATTTTCAATTGCATAATACTCTACCAGAGTAGAAAATATGAAATTCCGACGCAATATTTACTGAAAACACATATGTAGCTTCGTACATAATGCCGGTTTAAACTGGGTCAGTTTGGTACATAAAGCAGGTATGTGGATGCAATAAAGACAATGGCACGGGTGAACATAATGCTTCTATGTATCCATTTTGTTGTTTAAATAGGCCTGAGTTCACAAATAATCGGCTTCCTTACAGTCTATGTTATTTATTATTATTAATTATCACATATAAGCTATAAGTTTGTAACAATTTGGAATGAGCTCACAAAACAACTGAATAAAACGTTAAAGTTTTCTAACTGAAATGGTGAAAGAATAATTATGATAGACTGCCAGCACAACAAACTTTATTGCTCGCTTCAGTTTTGGGACGGCTATGTCGTAGCTTCCTCTTATACCTATTAGAATCCCATCGCTTCCTTATCTAACAGCTTGATTAGTTTGTTTAGTGTATCACTATCAAAGTAATATTAACACACAATGCAATGTTAAATTCAAAATCATTCAACATACACAATCGGTCGCGTTTTTCACAGTAACTCGTTCAACCGTGAAGCGGCATTGTTACTTTAATGACATAATCCAGTAGCTAACCTTCATCCTTGTGTTCAGGAAGACGGGAGGCCGTTGACCCCAGCGGGGCGGTTCTCATCCACACGCCTTTGAAGTCGTTGCTATTAATTCTAACACTCGATTCAAAAGAGTGTTGGCTACAGGGTCCCAATCGCGAAGTCAAAACTAAGTAACATGTAGGAAGTAATTAGTGTCAAATTCAATACAATTTGTATCCGAAAATCGTTGTCAAAACAAGTTCGCGATAGGGAGCCAGGTCTCTTAACTACTCTTTATTACAGAGGACGGGCTAATAAGAGATCTTAATCAGACTCAGTCCCATAATATTATAGGGTGCCATTGCGGGAAAGGTGCAAGTACCCTCGTCCAATGACTACATATAAGGCAGTATAACTAATGTGATGCACGAAAGGCCTCCCTGAGTAACATATCAAATGTTCTTTAGAATATAGAGCACCCTGTGCCTATTTTAGCAACGACGCTATTGTGACTATTTCATAATTTCACCACCGCGACATGATTATAGATTTATTAGAAATAAATAACTGAAAATCAATCAAATGTAATTTCAATATTGGTAAATTAACAAACCAACCCGCTAATCAAATCACACACTAGGTCACGCGTTATCTTAATTAATGGCATGTCGACCAATAGCACTATTATCACGTCGACACACTGTCGTCGACTGAACGACTGTATCGTATCGACCAGCGTAATAAACAAACCTATTAATTAGTGACCCTAGTGGTTCCACTGACAGGCTAATGTTAGTGATAAACACTACGCTAAACGATATCTAGGTATAAACTAGTATATCTAATTAATTAACGACTATAGGCCATTGGTGTCTGTAGAGTTGTACAAGTACATGTTTAATAGTGTATGAATGTGGGGTGGCTGTTATTAAATGTTCTTATGAATAAGTTACTCTTTGCCCATGATTCAGCTTGCGTGCTGAGTTCCGGAAAACCCCGTTTTTATACGGGGTTGGTCACACACCAATTATACATTACTCAACCCCCAATCATTTGAAAAATTAAAATCAATCCTGTTTAAATGTGAGGGTTTACGTATTTTGTTTTTTTTTCTGTGGCTGTTTCTATCACGAGTTTGGCCTCTTTGCTTCGACACTGGCCAGCAATAAATGCAAAAAAGATAAATAAAACAAAGAATAAGCAGTGATGACCTTCCAGTAGAAGTGGCCGGCAACAGGTGTGTGTTGTCGACCGCAGGCAGCTCCTGTTTCCAAGCATCAGACAACAAGGGCAAGTGCCGTGTCTGTAATATCTACTCGACTTCTACTCTTTGTGGAAACATACATTATGTTCGGTGAAGTTGGAAAACTTCGAAAATAGTGAAGTATACATTATGCACTATTCAGTTTTAAAACTAAAACCGCATGTGAATGTGGCTACCGATGGACTTGTCAAACAAAACCTCGTTCATCACGATTTATTTAATGTAAATTTATATCTGCAAGTCACAAAAAGCTCTTATTTATTTACTTTGTAAACGTAAAATAAGCTCCGTGTGAACAGCCATGTTTAATGTCACATCCACGTCTGTCAACTAACCGATATCCGATAGCGGGGTTATCGCCATGACTGATAGCCGATAACCCCAAGTTCGTTGACTCAGTTCAACTTGTCTCCCCACACTAGTGTTTAACACACGATTAACACCTTTATTTCAGATCCCAGAGAGGTTATGTGGAATTGTAAATAAGGGACAAAAGTTGTATGTGAACGGTCCATGTTTTCTGTAGCGTTCTATTCCTGCTGACTACTATTAAATATTTTGAGTAATAGTTTATTATTTTGAATTGTTGATAATGTGCTGACTTTATTAATTCGTGATAAAGTTAAATAGTGTGTTTGTGAAAGAGTAAGTATAGTTTCCTATACATATTATTTATTTAAGTACATATACGAGTAAAATACAGACAGTAGCTATAATTTTCTGACAAATTACAGCTAATTAGAGTCTTCGTCTAATTACAACAGTGCTTAAGCGTAGCTGTGAATGAATTAGTACTTAGTTGCTATGTGAAGTTGATATATACAGTGTAGAACCTAACCAACGTTGAAAACCCCCGACATTCAACACTAAAAGTCACATTACTTTTGAACTGCTCAACCGATTTTCATGAAAATTATGCAAAGGCAGAGGATCTCTGAAGGAAGCCATTGTCACGAATCCTAGTTTAGCCGCGGTAGGGCTGCCACCAATGATATCGTAAGCAGAACATGACACATCTCTAAAAACATTTTTTTCAAGACAACCTTTGGATGGAAGGATATTTATGTTCAAATAGTTATTATACAAGATACCTACCCCCAAACATAACACCGATACTATGAGTTGCCTACAAAATATGAAGTCACAGTACTTACTTACTACTGATTTAAAAATGGATCGATATTATATACAAATCTATTTATTTAGCGGCTTCTAAAGTTTTCATATTAACATCGGGTTGAAATTATTCATTTCCCGGGTGGCAACCCTAACCCGGGCTAGGGCTACCACTTGGAACTAGTTGAAGCCGGGCACTCGCGCGATTGCCCCCCAATGGAACCGCTCCAGTGCTTATGCCGGACTTACACTTGGCTAGAACCGACTGGGGGAAAACTCTTTCTGGTTTTGTTAACTTAGTTGAGGCTTTCAGTAACTTCAGGAGCTGTGTCACTTTAAAGTGCAGAGTTTATAAGATATACGGTGACATTTTATACAACTATAGCTGTTCCCGCGCGCTTCGCTTCGCCTTAAAAAAAATTTCCCGTGGGAATTCCGGGATAAAAAGTGGCCTATGTTCTTTCCCAGGGTCTAGACTATCTGTATATACCAAATTTCATTCAAATCCGTTCAGTAGTTTTGGCGTGAAAGAGTAACAGACAGACAGACAGGCAGACAGACACAGTTACTTTCGCATTTATAATATTAAGTAAGGATAAGCTGGTAGATTGGACGAAAGTCAAAGTAATTTGTTTCATCCTCAAGATCTACCCCCTTATATTCATAAAAAAAGTTAGTGGACGCTTTAGCTATTGAACTGTTTTGTCCCTCTATGTCAAAGAACAATCGGTTCTCTGTACTAACTTTTTATGAATAAGGGGGTTATACTTATACTCTTTGTAATGGCATTTCCGTTTGTAAAAATCTATAATTGGTCAGACAAATTTAGAGTGGTTAGCAATACCTCAGTTATGGCCAGTCATACGGCGCTAAAATTTAGGCCGTAGTGAGTAACTAACCTACCTTGACATGTTGTGTATCGAGACGTCAGTTTTTGCGCGAAAATACATTCATACATTACACCTCGTATATAGTTTAAGTTTGACTGAGTTTAGAATTCACAACCGTACTAATAATCTGTACCTAGGTACTGTTTTAGGACATACCAAATTAATTATTTAAATACAAGTATTATTGTTCCAGAATATGATTTTAGAGTGCAAAATTAATCGGTCGAAATGTAATCTGTCAAAGATAATACCACTATGATAGTAGTGATTATATAATCCAAACCCGGTATCATGATTCATGATAGTGTCATTAGTCATTATGAAAAAGGGCAATAGAAGCTGTACTTTGTATAACAACTTTTTATTTTCTTATTTCTAAAAGTTTTTGAATCAAAGTTGTTGAGAATGACGAGGTCAGTCAATGCTCTTTCAGCGTATTTACTAGTTCTCCAGTAAAGACCACAAACAGGCAAACGTAGCGTGGGACAGCCTCCGGCTCGCTGCACCTTAGTGAGGTAGGCGATGATCAAGTCTGAGGACCGAGTCCTGTGCTCCTTGAGACAGACATATGGTCAGCAGTTGAAGATTACGAGCTGATGATTATAGTCCTCAGCGGGGCATCTAATGCTATTATACATATTCCCTGGTGTGGCTGCACTGGAGCAGCTTCAGGTGGCATGTGGGGCATAGAGGTCGCTCAGTGTCGCACTTATCGGTCACCCCACTGACGCGTGGAATAGCACAGAGGGACCACTTGAGGATTCTCTGAGATGTCTACGAATAGACGGTGCAGAATAATTCTAGTGACTGATTTTGATATGAAACGTAGGCCAAAATGCTTATTAAATCTTATTTACAGTGAAAACATTTTTATGAAAATTAAATGCAAAATTTGAAGATTATTCTCTGTTTGTTTGTGTATGGTCTCCCTAAAGTTGGTGTGTTTTAAAGGGATACTTTGCTGCTTCTTGCAATTATTCTAAATCTGAATATGTGCCAATGGCAGGGATGCCAATGCCTTACTATTATATCCTTACATTGTGAGTTTATTTAAGTCTTCAGTATTAAAGGCATATAATTGTTGTCATACGTGAGACAATCTTTATCACGCCATCACAACCGTAATAAGATTTGATTTCCAAGCGTAACTGATTGAAGATTGTCACGAAGAAGACAATTAAATACTGTTATCTACGTATTATAAAACTGTTACATTGTTATTTCTTCAGAGGCACATTTCTGCACCCACTTTTCATAGTTGTTTAATGACAATCGTAATAAACGTACTAGGAGTGCGCCCAAATTTCAATAGTTCAAACGCATCTAAGACAAATGAACAAACCTCACGATTCTGCGTCACTAATCCTTTGACTAGACCACCCAGTCAATACATCAGTCATCAATATGTAGTACTAAAATTGAAACCTTACTTAAATCATAATTAAATTAACGTACAAACAAAGTACATGTAATTACAATGTACATGAAGTGGCCGCGCTATCATACCCGCAGCGTCGCTCGCTCCAAATCCGAGCTGTCAGTAGCGATTGAGCGTCGTCTCTGTCCGGACGCCATTTTGCAGCGCGCGCGCAGTTTCCCACCAAGTAGGCTGTGTTTGTGCCGTCTCTGTGTTGTGTTCGAAAAGAGAATCATAGTTCAGTGCCGTTGATCTCAGTGCAAGATGGGTCAGGCGTTCGGCACTACGAGCTCCCACAATGGGCACGAGCGGCATTATGCTAGGAAAAATATTGGTGCGTATGTTGTGCTGTGTTTGTTTTGATTCTGTTACGAGTTTTCTTACGGGACTGTTATTGGTATCGAAATTGGCTCTTTGAGGTGGAAATTAGCCGGGTTTTGTGTCGAGTGTTGAAACGTTTATTGTTAGTGTGTATTTGCGGAGCAGTTGTGTAGGTTTGTTTGTAGAACGGCGGATTGGAACAGAAATCCTTGATATTGACGTCAACAGCTTAGCACCTTGCGAAGCCAACTGTATGTCCATTACCAACCTTATTTAAAGGAAATAACAAAGACTTTACAGTGGCCACGATCTATCACCTTTCTCTCAAATTCAGTTACAGAACCATAATAATTAGTATTGTTATAAATATTGAAATTGATAAAAGCTATTTGATTTAACTTATCATTACTAAACTGCTTACACTACCAACATATTTTTGTTATGGAAACTTGCTATAAATTCTTGTTATTAAGAGCAAATAAGTACCTACAACATAAAAGTGTAATCAAACTCATTACAGCAGACATTTAACTGTAAACACGAGCTCGTCAGAAGTTCTTTATTAATTCCACATAATTTTCATTCCAGCATCTCTTTTTCTTGGAAAAAGGGAAAGAGGTATTCAAAAGTTTTCTAATAGTGGTTTTAAATGAAATTAACTTTTAAAACTTTGTAAGTTGAGGGTTTCATTCTCTGAAATTCAATTTCATGACGAAAATAGAGTTTACCATCGATTGCTGACATTCTTGCTCTGTTGCCTAGTTCCTATATGCGACCCTAATTTATTTCCTTATCGTATTCCAATATTATCTTCTATTATACGAACATGTGTAACATGACGCATTGTTTTTTACCATTATAATATTATCTATATTTACAATCAAATGGAAATGTATAGAAAGTTCTAACACATTATATCATCGTTCCTAACTACGCATACACTTTAATCTTTAAGTATAACGCTCGTTCACAACATTTGAATAACAAAGTGTCGCTTGTATTACCTACCTACATACCTATCTTTCTATCTACCTATCTATCTACAGGATCTATAGATGGTTGGATAGCCGCAGTCACTGTGTTTTCTAAGAATACCACCACCGATAGCCATTCACGGGAACCCTTGTGTGGCATATGCCAGCATGCATCTTTAATGAGTTGACGAGAAACAGCTCTACATACTACTGTGTGATAAAAGCATAAGGATTCGAACTTTATGCAATGTTGCAAATTTAGGAGCCACATAATATTACAGGTTGATTGATACGTGGCACTGAATATTAAACAAAATGAAAATACGATAATACCTACATCGAGAGATAGTAAATATACACAAGAAATGGCAAGAAACTCCAAAATCCTAATCCTAACTAATATTATAAATGCGAAAGTAACTGTGTCTGTCTGTCTGTCTGTCTGTTACTCTTTCACGCCAAAACTACTGAACGGATTTGAATGAAATTTGGTATACATATGGTCTAGACCCTGGGAAAGAACATAGGCTACTTTTTATCCCGGAATTCCCACGGGAAAACTTTTTAAGGCGAAGCGAAGCTCGCTCGCTAGTATTAAATAAAATGAAAATACGATAATACCTACATCGAGAGATAGTAAATATACACAAGAAATGGCAAGAAACTCCAAAATACAATATAGACGACACCTATTTACCGGACATATATATGTTCTTATTACATACAATGAGTATAGGTACGTATACATTGATCTAATCGTAAGAACCGGTTCTTAACAACAATTCCTGTTATTATGATGATAATAATATCAGATCAGTAAATAAACCGACTGTCGTTAGTGAAGGATTATCCACCGTCAACTGCAATAACAAGTGCTGCGATGGCGGTCGAATGGCGTAGTGGTTAGTGGCCCTGACTGCTATGCCGAAGGTCCCGGGTTCGATTCCCGGCTGGGGCAGATATTTGTACTCGGGTCTTGGGTGTTGATATTTATATTTAATATGTATCTATCTATGTATTTGTGTAGATATATCAGCTGTCCGATACCCATAACACAGGCTCTGCCTAGCTTGGGGTCGGATGGCCGTGTGTGAAGATGTCCCCACATATTATTATTATTATATTCTAGATTTTATAACTTATTTGGGACGGATTTTAGTCGGAACGATGCTGATGTCAGGTGGGCCATGCATGACAGACTATGAACCATTTGCCAGCCAGTGGGTCATAGGAACAGATACAGATACAATACAATATAAAACATACTATGAATATTATGGAAATTTACTAGTTACAAGTATACACACACACACACACCATTCCCTGAAGTTAAAATTTTATAAATACCTACAATGTTTAATTGAAAATATTATGCTTAGCATGTTATTAGATTGGATTTTATAATAAAAATTGATTGCAAAGTGTTCGGTTTTCTAGATAGAGCTAGACTCTAGACAACATTGTTCTACAGGATGTTGCGAAAAGGACGTGGTTATCAGTAGTTAGGGTGTGTAACTCGTGATTTCTGAACGACTTCATTATACTCAAATAAAAAAGTAGCTCCAATAATGTCTTCTAATGAAGTTTGTATGTTTATTTTCCTCTAATTTGTAAAGTCGATGACGAATGCATTCATCTTTAGCATTAATAATTTAATAATATTTTTTTAATATGTGGGGACATCACACACACGGCCATCCAACCCCAAGCTAGGCCGAACCTGTGTTATGGGTGTCGGACAGCTGATATATTTACACAAATATATAGATAGATAGATACTAATTATAAATATCAACAGCCAAGACCCGAGAACAAATATCTGTGTTTAAACAAATATCTGCCCCAGCCGGGAATCGAACCCGGGACCTTCGGCTCAGCAGTCAGGGTCACTAACCACTACGCCATTCGGCCGCCGATACAATCTACTGAATCTTCGTTGGCAACATCCTGTATGACGTTGCTTTATCTTACTTGTCTAATTTAGATTTATCTTGAGATTGATGATTCTTACTGTTATTGTTGATTTTCATAGATAATGAAGTGGAATTAATAATTATTATAATTCAACCCGGGTGCCTAAGTACTGAGTGCTAATTGCGATTGTTAGTTGCAAGTTGCGGGTAATGGGCGAAGTTAATTGTTTGAATAATTAAAACTATAGCTGATTATTGAAGTTATATACTTTGTTAGTTAAAATACTTGTACTGGTATAGGTACGGGCAATGTCGTGTATTTTTTTATAGAGTGTACAGGTGATACCGTGTGTATGTCTATACATCTACCTAACTATAATTGAAGCCTGTTGGATGAAGACTGGACAAAAGTTAGTCAGCGAAAGTAATTTCTTAAAAAACACATTTAACTTTTAACCCTTATTACACCCAGCTGAATGTGATGATGAATAGAAAATGTATAGGTAGGTACATGTCTTACTTATTAAACAGCTAAGATATTACCCGTGACATGAATATAATTATAGTTCTCGTCTAGGTTAATTTATTTCCCACACTACGTCATCATATTTCTGCGTCAGCCGGATTACAGCCGCTGCGGAAAGACCTGAGAAAATCACAGAAAATCTAGGTCTTTTGTGTCTAGGTCTAGGTTTATTTATGTTGGAAGTACTAAGTTTATTGAATGTTTATCTACAGAAGGATGTGATAAACTAAATAAACAACAAACTGAAGTAGCGTGACTACTATATGTGTATATGTGATAGTTAGATAATAATTTATAAAAAAAAAAAACTAATCTCAATTCAACTATAGTATTGGCGATTATAATTTAAGAACGTATGGTAGATAATTAAAATGTTTACAAAAAACTAAACAGGTTTTCGATAATCGTTGGCACAAAGGATAGCTCAATGACATGATAATAAATCTGCGTGTGGAGTCCTAATCTTTACTCGAGAAATTATTAAGGCCCTGTTTCACAATTTCTGATTAGTGGCTACTCTCTGTTTTTTTTTGACAGTGACAGCATGTATTTTATCTCACAGGTAGCCACTAACCACACATTGTAAAACAGGGCCTATATAAGGCTATTATAATTTTAAGTAGCCTATTTAGTGGGTGTCCTACTGTCCCAGTCCCCCCCATTCTTATTATAAGAAAAACAAACCTAATAAGACTGTAACTTCCTAGTACACAAGCATAGATAGATAGAGAGTCCTCACTCCATACTGCCAGTTATCTACCGATGACTGGTAGTTTACTTTCATATGATTTTGACAGATTGTAAATATTTATGTGTGAAAATAGTGTGAAGGTAACTACCAGGCATCGGTAGATAGAGTTATTGAAACTGGCAGTTAGTTACTAAAGAATCTACCTTAGACAATCGGGTAGTATTAAATTATCTTGGACACCGGTAACAAACAGGCTTTCATACCAAGGCACACCCGTTATTGCTAACATTATTAATTCTCTAAGAAACCGACTAGTTAAGGTTGCGTAGTCGATTTTGATAATGTTATGAATATTGAATAGAACTAATCGAAATATACTTTTTGACCCAAAATTTACTGCGTCTTGGTGACCAGACGACAGACGCACAGTGGTCTCAATTCAACGGCTACCTTAGATTAAGAATATACGATTAATATGGTATGTCACATTCACATACAATAACAAATAAAAAAACTGTCCGTATTTAGTTTAATGTCAAACTGTTTTAGTTAGACGATAACCGTTGTACCAATGAATCTTCTAATCCAAGTAATTCAAATTATGCGAAAGGTGCGTTTTGCGATAGGTACTTTATGCTCCGGAACGGTTATTTGTCGAGATGTTTATTTTACACTGGCACTCCATCTAGTTCTAGCAAAGACCAAGTTCGGCTTCGCAAGCCACGTACGAGCACATGCCAGGAACTGAATAGGTGTCGCCGTCGACGGACACGTCGTGGAGGACATCATCATCAGTTCTAGCAAAACGTCGTTGACGGCTACTTAATATTCGCAATGTTACAATACTCGCATTAGAGTCGCAAGATCGACAGATATTCATGTATGCGTAGCTCTGGTCGACTAGCAATGATGTTTTTGTGCCGGCAGTCAAGGACAGACGCTGACTTGTGGAGTGCGATCGTGGATAACCAACAGACAGGATGTGAGAACACGTGGTCGAAATCTGACGGATTGTGATAATAATATACATGGTTAGGTCGAAACTTAGGTAGTCACAGTACTAGGGTTTTACCAGATATGTGTCAATCCAGGGTTCATAAAAATTGGTTCAGTTTTTTTGTCAATGAGTAACAAACATCCATACATACAAAGTTTCGCATTTGTAATATTACTATATTTTGTAAATTTATATCTTACATTAAATGTGTAAAGAGCTAAATACCTATATTATTAGTAAGAAATGTAGTGAAGAATAAATATAATACCAATTTTCCTCAAAGACTTTGGAAAATTAGATTTAAAATGACATTGTAACAATGTCCTATTTATAACGTTTGTCAACTCCGTCAAGAGATAGTAATGTGGCCCGGTATTTGAACCATTGTGTGCACAGTGGGCCGGCTCCCACCCGCGTCAGGTTTGTCCCACTGTGCGAGTAATAGCCTCTATCTCACCGTAATTAGCTATGGCACTGTTACAATGATCATCATAATGATGATCAAGGAAACTAGGACATTATCTGAGGCTCTTGAAATCATTTCCTCCAGACGTCATGATCTCACAACTTATCTAGTTGTAAGACTACAGGATAAACCTGAAAGAAAGGTTAATAGATTTAAGTGCGACTTTTTCCTACCTTCTGCACATATCGTCATCAGCCTGTAGCAGTCCACCGCTGGACGTAGGTCTCTCCCACTGGATGCGATCTATAGCTTTCCGCATCCAATCATAACCAGCCACCTCTCGCAAATCGCCACCCCATTTAGCCGTAGGGCATCCTACACTACGTTTGCTTAGTCGCGGTCTGCACATTTACTCACCTATAAACGGAAGGAAGACAACAATCACATCATCACAGTATGTGTAGCAGCTAGACCGGTCGAAAGTGAGCAATAGAGCGTGTCTAGCCCACTCGTAGTAGACTCACTTTCACCGCACGAGGTGGCACTACCATGAGCCGGTAAATGCTATTATTTGGTGCTCGTCTCACCGCTCTATGCTGTTGCCTGGGGGTTTATCACCACCGAACATGAGCTAAAAAGCCGAAAATATCTGACGTAAATTGTATGGATCTGACAGATGTTTGACAGGCGAGCAACGCTGCTTATGGATGTTTATTGCGAATGTGTCGGTGGTGGTAGGGTAGCTGCACGTTGTTACATGTGTAAAGTTCCCTGTAACAAGGCATTGTGAGTTTTATTACCGTGTTATACGAGTGTGGGTATATGGAAGTGAAACAAAACAAGGTATAGGTATAATGGTAGTTTGCACTTCCCATGGGCGTAGCTTCAAGACTCCCGACTCAGGCGTCTAGCGATATTAATACTGTAATATCTTGAAAAGATATTTATGTAAAAGTAAGCGAGAGTAAACTGTAAGAAAATAATTGTTGTTAGGACCGAAATTACGGCCCTTTATTATGTTTCAAAGTTATAATTAAAACCTTCGCAAATTTCACGTACAACGCTCTACCTTCGCTCCATAATTTCATATGTTTAGAACTATCGCATCTATATTGGGTTCTAGCAGACACGTTCACAACACTGTTGAACGATAGGCGTTCAAACATAAAACATACAAGGTTAACAATTACAAGTGTTATACACACATAATGTACAAAGCATTGAGTGTTACGTAGATTACATACTACAGACATATCAGGTGAACGTCCTCATACCGAGAACGAATTGTATGTATTTAGATGTGACAAGTGTGGTATCAAGTAGGTACTTGATGTGTGAATATGCCATTGTAATTGTATCTGTGCCACTTATCTTATGATACCACTTCGAGTGCGATTTTAAGTGATATTTTAAGAGTGATAGCACGTTTAATGATTTAGCTGCGTAATTAATGGGACATGACGTGGCGAGGAAATGCAGCTTTGTAGTCTAGCGACTATTTACACATTCAATATTGTGTTAGCCCTTGAGTTTGCATCTGATAAAAAATATAAATTGTCGTAGACATCATTAGAATCGACAACAGTCTATAAAGCAGCATTTTTTCCAAGACTGTCCATGGAGACTACACCCTCGTTATGATTACCTAAATAATTTCAAATAGTGCAGAAAATATTTATTTTAGATACAAATTACATATATCTTCTAGATACCTTTCAATTTGAATAAAAAGCTACGTTGGTACCTAGATGTGAAACTATAAACTATGCAAATAGCATGGCTCGTAAACTTGGAGAGCATTATAACAAAGTTGGGTACAACTTCATATTCATAAACTTACTCCAGTCGGCTCAGCAATATATTATTACTACTAAAGTTTAAGCTGAAAAAGTTAATTCTTTCGAAAGAAAAGTGCAGCACTCGAATTTACCAAGTTCTTAACCAAGTCCATAAGTTTACAACTACTTACTTTTGCTGGTTTTTAGAAAATAAAGAACAAATTTTAAATGTTATTTACATAATCTGTGCGAAGTATATCGTAACAGCCGAGCTCTTTCTATATTTTTTCGGTGTTATGATATGATCACTATGATCAGGCATATTATTATGTACCAGTCATGTGCGGGATCCAAAAAAAGTTGACCCTTCTATGTACGAGTATAACATAGTTTGATAAAAAGATTAAGCTACGTACAACAAGGCGTAGAAGATATATCTGTACCGTTGCCGCGGCTAATGGCTCCAACTTGTGGACTGGCAACAACTCTTCAGAAACAAGTCGCGGGCGCTGAGCTGAATTCGTGATAAGATCACTACTACTTTTGCACGATTTGTCCACTGAATTACAGAGGTTTATTTCTACCCGTGATATAAAAAATAGATGTTTCTAGGAGTGGAAAGGTTCAAAAACTAATGTTTTATTGTTGCAGATTTGACTTCTTTGAGAAAAAACTTCTAAAGTTACGCGTTCTTTTGCTATGCCATTCAGATTAGTATTAGTTCCATGTCCGATTTCTAAGTAGTAAAAACATGTTTTTTTTTTGTTTACAGGTACGTATATCAATTCAAGAATCTTTACATCGGTGCATCGACTTTTAAAAATTCGTTTGTAAGTACTTACTGTTGTTTAAGTGATACTAGCGGCGAATGTATTGGTTCTGGATCTGGAACATTTCACGCACTCGACTGTAATAAAAAAGCTTATCGAATTGGGTTACTCGATCAATCAGATCAATATTCTGTGTCATATCTCTCCTTTATCTTATATACCCATATAAACCAGGTAGCTACTTTCATAATATATTTCGGTGTGATAGCAATGGCTTTAAAATCGATTTCAGTTGTCAATCCTCGAACTATCCAGATATTCGGTCTGTGCATTCAAGCTGCTTATGTTTATGTATTATTACATTGTACAAGTTTTTAAGTACCTACATAGTTCTCAATCGCTTTTCCAACCAGCACTTTTCTGCAAACATCGCACAATCCGCACACCCATCCCAACAACAACAAACATAAGCTCAACAATACGACATTTTGATGGGACAAAATGGTGGACGTTATAAATAAAGCGGGAGACGAGAGTTCTTTGTTCGCGGGTGAGTCACGCTGCGCCTGCGCATGTGTTTACGTACTGTGTGCTGAGGGTGGAGTTTTTTCAGTGGACTTGGCGAAAGGAGCTCGATGTACAATGTACCTAAGCTTGGTTTTTTCTCGATGTCAGAGCTACTCGAAATGAAAATTGCTCTGTATGTTGGATATAGAAGTGTACTGAAATAGTTCAATGATTCAATGCTACTCTGTACTGTTTATAAAGTTTTCAGCCTATATTGTTTTATTTTCTATGACTTTAATTATGGAATTAATAATCATTTCATCAATATTAATCAAAGTAAACTCCTTCAAGGTTACTATCCCATGGTGGAAGCTTGTAGTTCTCATACTGGCCGGGTTATACATCTACACAAACATTGTCGTTTTACTTTCATACGCAATAAATGTAACTCGTTTTAGAGTCGCAAGCTGTAGTTGCAGATATAATGAGCGTTGTGAGATGATGTGCTTCTCAGTTCATTGGTCTCGGCTTGAGTGTCGTATTGCTATAACTTTTACTTTTATTTATTATATTTCTTTCCATGTTTGTGTAGGTATATGGGAAATTTATAATATTTTATCTGTTTTTTTATCAAGTACCTAGTCATAAGCCTTGCCACGCTTAGTAGAACCAACCACGCAGTATTTCTAAATAGTCTAAATACTCGAAAGTGATACTTATAACTTAACCATTCTCAATAAACAATAAGATCCCAATACCGACCGTAAAGGATTTTTAGAATAACCAAACACCCAGTATAAAACCGTTTACGACAAAGAGCGAACTATCCTCATTGCTCAAGCCTCGCCCAAGTGCAGGCAGTGAAGTGTTTTAAAGCTTCAAATAAAACATTGTCAGTGTTTACACTGCACAGTGAGCCGAGTGGTTTGCCTCGACCACGCACAGTGGGTTGAGTGTGGATGGGCGTAGCGGCATTTGTTTAAGTTGACATGATGCGATCGCTCGACGTTTTAATTTGATGCGGGTTAATTAATGCGTGAGTAATTGTGCGGGGTTATGTTGAGTTGGTCTTTACTTGTGTTGTTATGATTGTTGGCTTTCGAGTTTAATTTCAATTTATTTGACCTTAAACATTTGATTTATCAATGCTCGCTTCTTATAATTTGATTGTGTTTGAATCCTTCGATGGACATTTTTTTTCCAATGAATACAGATTGTTGCTAAAGTGGTACGTACTTTATACGTAATTTTTGTAACACCATGTTGTAGGTTCATGGAGAGAAAATTCTGGAAGCGTCTGGTGTCAGAAGAATTAATCAATCGTTATATAGATTTACATTAACGTGATGAAAGGTTTAGCTGAAAGTATTTATAACCATTTCTTGTACGAAAGCATCGAAGTAAATGGCGCTGTTTATAAATAACTTGGCAGGTACGTCTCCCGGCCTTGCCATGAATAGTGGCGCCCTGCAGCCGACTGTAATAGAATGGTGATGAAACGCATAAAACACAGTCGACATGGAATAGTCTTCAGTAATTCGAAGTCCAGTTTCAATAGTTGTGGTACCACTGATCACTGTGTACAGTCGCCGCGGTAGTTACTAGGAGTGAACACGTAACCGTTAAAGACTTATGTACAACTCTTGTAGCCCCTCGTTTACGTAATCTAAAAAAAATCTGCAATGTCCATGAAAAGAAGGAGAAACGACGACAAGTCATGTCGTATTTGACTGTAATGTGCGTTTGGAGGCGCCTCGCACAATCGTACTAGTGATAATATTAAAATGGATTTCGGCAGATTTTGAAACCAGCAGACTCGTATATTGTTGCTACCTGCTGGTACTTAAAATCATTAATTTATTATAGTACAAAGGTTACAACGGCAAAGGTCACCGGTCTCGATTACATTGCCTTAACAGCATTCCGTCTGGGGTATTAAGACTTTATCTTTCACCATATTCCATCTGTAATTAGTGCAGTGTTTGGAAACACCGCCTTTTGTGTCAAAGGTTCTCGGTTCTAGTCTTGATTCCGCACTGTTTGTCTTGTTCTCTGGAACTGGAATAGTATTTAAATGTTAGTATCTAAAGCGTTGTACTATATCGCCTGCCAAGAGGCAACATCTCAACCATAGAACAACGCGGACTCGGCTGTACCCTCTGATCACAACCCATCACGTCCCCACTGTTGGGGCACGGATCTCCTTCAATGACGGAAGTGTTTTAGGCCCCACCACGCTGGCCTAGCGCGGGTTGATGTACATTGTACAACTGCAAAGAGTAACGAGAGTAGTTAAATGTCGCCATTATTGAAGAAGATCCATGTATTCCACCAGTGGACAGTAATACGTCTATGTATATTATTTTTTCCTGAAACCTCAAACAGTAATTGTATTAGAATAGCCAAGTAACATCGGGAAACAATGGAGGTGAATTCATAAACCAGTGCCCCTAGTGCTGTTGTTTAATTAAAAATTAATTTATTTATACAACGTAGTACGGAATACTCTGGACTCGTTGTTGGCGAAGTTGAATCCGTGCGTAGTGGCGACGTGAGTTATTGTATTTCATTAACGCTGTTTACTTGTATTTCTTACACTGACTGTTTTTATTGTAGCTTCGTTACCGTTATTTTATACGAGGTGTTTAAAACGTTACCCTCCCCCTTCGGCAGTCGTAATAGTAACCCCCCCCTCCGCCTTACTATACCACATCCTGTAGGTTTATTAAGAAGGAGGTAGGTACTAACAGTAATTCCAATTTCCGGAGTGTTGATGTTAGATTTGGAAATATTATTTTATTCATAGATTAGACACTGTTTTTTATAGGTATTATTTTGTCCTTAAGATATAAATGGCCATATTGATTGGTATACATTAAATAATTAAATAACCTAACCAACGTTAAAACCCCTTTCTTTCTTTCTTTCTAAATGTTAGTCCCATAAGGCCCAGCGCGGTGCTGAAATCTTCAGTATCAACGATCCTGCGTACTTTGTCCTCAAATGTATGTGGAGCTGCGAATGCCATTTATTATTTATTTATACATTTATTTCAAGAGCCATGTTGTTCGTTTCCGGGATGTTAAGGGTTATTTTCCTTCCTCCTTCAGTTGACGATAAATAATAAGCGAAAATAAACGTTTCCTGCTCGTACTTGTGTTGAGAGCCTTTTGTTGTTCATTCATGTTGTTGATAAGAAAGAGCAACCTTGGTGGATTGATAAAATATAATTCATGTTTTGGTATTAATATTATTATGATTGATAAATAATGATGCAAAAAAAAAAAACTTTAAATTATTTTTGTACGACTTGTAGATAATTTAGGACAATGGTGAGTGTAACAATTTTGAACTATGTTGTGACTTTGCAAATTACCAAAATTTTCAATGACTAGAGTCTTAGAAGCCGGCCTGATATGAATAAAGATGGATGGACGTAGTGAGTGTATGGAGGATTATTATAGGAGGATAAGGAAGGCAGAGAATGTTCTGTGATTGATGTGGCGCTCATTGAGAGGGACCAATGGTTATAAAATAATAATAGTTTAGTAGTTAGTCCACTATCATTACACAGCAGCCAAAATATAAGAAGCAAGAAAACTTTAAACATAACGCTAAACCGTAAATTTACATATTCGAAGCGTCATTCTGAATACCCGCCAGTATTCAGTATAAGTAATCGGTTTAGCTCAGAAACAAACCCAATTTGTGAGCTGCTATTAGTGACGTCACGACGTGACGATAACGACACTTGAGAACGAGTGGCGGGGTCACTCGAGATTGCGAAAAACAGAGTTTCGGAGCGCTGATGAGGTTAACAAGACTCTATCTCGTTGTAATAAACGTACCGATTGTATGAGTTTTTTTTTTTTTTTTTTTTAAAGATTTTATTATCACTCCACAGACTTTATGTCCGTGCCTTTTTGAGAGATCAATATATTGTGAGAGTTTGGTTGTTTTTTGTCTTCATCTTTTAACTACTCACTACTCAATGTGGAAGCTTATAATATATATATTTTATCTTTTATATATATATACCTATATATTATTAATATTTTTTTTTTTTTTGCACTCCTGGAGGAAAATCTACACAGACACCTGGGAAGGGGACCCAGGTAGTGTCGGCCTTTAACCGACTAAAACCCCCAGTTGTGCATTTCTTGTTTTTTTTTTTTTTTTTTTTCTTTGTTTCACACAGTCACACTTACAATTATAATGGCAACAAACATTTGAAGGGTAGGGCCAGTGTCAGCTGTCTTCAGATAACTTAACAGACGCCTGTCAGTGGCCACACACTCCTTTTGTCATCGCTGTTGTGTTCTTAAAACTATCTTAATTTTATTGGTTAGTTCTTATACAGATAATATTAATTCATGATATACTATACAATACCTACATATCAAAACTATACAATACATGCTATATACTATACATAACAAAACTATAAAATACATGCAATACGGTTTGGCCGTCAATATAAAATTAAAATCAAAATTCTCCTATTCCGCTCCATTTTGCGTTGCCAGTTGTATCCTCCTGGAGCGAGATCGAGAGTGACGCTCTCTGGATTTAACAAATTCATAATCATAAGTGTTCTCATGTAATCATGTCAAAATAAATGAAGACGATGTTTTCGTGTTCCCTTTAATTAAATTAATAAATTCCCTTAAAATTTATAAATACCAACATGTAAAACGACCTACAGTACACACATATCTGAGATACCTGAATAATTCTATCTAAACCTCTCCACATGAATTCTAAGAAACATTTCTTCTCAGTGGATATTCTTTCCTGGTAAAGGCCCGCGTCAAATCCCCGCAATGTTTTCAGCGGAAGCCATAGCAATGTGTAACAATAACAAACAGCTGACGCATGCTGAAGCCCCGAGCTCATCCGACAGATTTCCACTCATTCGAGACACTTGAAGGACTGCTACCGTATCACCACCGACACATTAGCAATTAACAATCCATAGCAGGATCGCTCGCCTGTCAAACATATGTCAGATCCATACAAGTTACGTCAGATTTGACAAGCGAGCGACGCTGCTGGATTGATTATTGCTAATGTTGTGGTCGGTGGTGGTAACCCGACTGGTGGTACAGTCAGTCAGTGGTCGGTGACAGTCTGGGAAAGAGAAACAAAACCTCTCTCAGTAGTATTGTTACTGTGAGAGAGAGTCAGGTTTCTCTGAGTGCACCTAGACGACACGCCTCCAAAAATGCTATAGTGTTTAAATCCTCAATATAGTTTCCATAGCCGACTATACATGTAGTCTCAATATTGATGTTGATTCTGAAGGCAGAAATTCTAATTTTAACGCTGTCAAACTAAAAAATTTGCTAGCATAAAATGACATTTACGGAAACAATCATAGAGTCGAATTTTATACAAAGAAATTAAGGTTTTTGACATCGCTAAATTTAAAATTTCTGCCTTCAGAATCGATATCATTATTTCATTAGACCACCATACGTGTGAAGTTTACAATCGGGCAGTCGCTACTCGACTGAGACAAGAGTCTCAAAGTCAAGGTGAACTGTCTAAGCGGATCACCAATATTGGATATTCGCGGGCTGGTGCATGTATGTGCCTGTGCGTGTGTGGACTCACATGTTTACACTACATTTTTTGTTTTTGTTGAAGTTCGTCTACCTTGTATTGAGGCCTGTGATATCATGCGAGACACGGGGAATTATTGAGTGTATTACTTGGGTTAATAATTCAATCCAAACTAATATTATAAATGCGAAAGTAACTGTGTCTGTCTGTCTGTCTGTTACTCTTTCACGCCAAAACTACTGAACGGATTTGAATGAAATTTGGTATACATATGGTATAGACCCTGGGAAAGAACATAGGCTACTTTTTATCCCGGAATTCCCACTGGAAAACTTTTTAAGGCGAAGCAAAGCTCGCGGGAACAGCTAGTTTGTTATAAAGGTTACCTGTGGGATAAAAGTTATAAATCTCTGGCATGATGTAAAACATTTATGTTTTTTTATCCAGACATTGTGAGCCAGACTCTTCATCTAATAAAACCATTCACACGGTTCAAATTCGCAACCCGTCCCACTGTTCTAATATTTAGAAGGAATGTTGAGAGCTCCTCGGCAACCTTCAGTGTTCAATGGCAGTGTTGCCACATTTGTAGAAATGCACGATTTAATCTGAGGAAGTTGCGGGTGGTAGCCGTCGTCACATCCCTAGTGATGCAAGGTGTGCCTATGCCTACCCGGGGGTCGCTCTCTTGCCTACCGTGTTATCGGTAAGCTGTAGGATTATGATAACCTACATTTTAAAACGAAGGCTTTTTATTTGCATATTTAAATACAAATAAGAATTTATAAGCAAATAATTGAGGGCCTTGTGAAATATCGGTAATATTAAACAACGTTTTAGAAAATAGTTTGTAGGTAATTTGTCAAAACCTCGCAAAAGTTACAAGTTTTTGGTCAAAGTAAACTGTGCGAAATGTACGGTAAATTGTGTTAAAATTATACACCATTTGTTCTGCACTGATAATCATGAAATACATATTTTCTTTGAACATAATCTTTTTGAGGTTTACTTGAATATTCTTTTATTATGCAAATGTTAACCTACCTAACATTCTCACTAAACATAAAGTGACTTATTCGTTACCAAGTAGTTCTATTCTGCTCTTAAAAGAATAGTCACGCAAAGTGACGCATATAGAGAGGTATAATTGGGATTTCTGTGACGATGATGACTCTTATCAAATATCATAATACTGTTCGTCAGACAACTGAGGAAACAGCAGTCAGCCGGTCGATGAACTTATACATACTTAACCGTTGTTGTTGTAGACCATTTTTCAGTAGCGGCAACTAAAAGGTGACCTTAGCGTGGGGCGCCCTCATGTCCGCTAGACAATCAGCCGTAGATGATGGCTGGTGGATAGAACACCAAGGAGAGAGTGTGGTGCACTAGTGGACCTGTACATAATATATTAATGTTAGTTGATAATGATGAAATGTTAACTGCCATGATTTTTTTTTTTAAATTTTTAATATCACTCCACAGACTTTATGTCTGTGCCTTTTTGAGAGATCAATATATTGTGAGAGCTTTGTTGTTTTTTTTTCTTCATCTTTTAACTACTCACTACTAACTGCCATGATTGTGACTTGTTTTGTGAAGCGTCAGCACAACAAGTTTTGAACTGTAGTGTTGAGAACCGCTCAAGCGGAACTATTCTTCTTCAAATACAACTTCTACGACGAACGAAATATAAACTGCGTGCATAATATAACAGCGTATCGCTTGGTGAGTCCACCTATGTATCTGATATCTAAATACTTATAAGTTGCGTACGAAACAAATGTATTTCCGTTACCTATTTAGGTATTATCTTTATTATTCACAGTAAATATAATAAATAAAGATAAAAATGGCATTAAACGATTATATTTAGTGTCTAAACCTGGTGATAAGGTCTGTCTGCGAGATCTTGGCCTGCCCCACATGTGTGTTATTGAACTTAGTTGTTCTATTCTCATTGCGTTTTGTTTTTTGCCATTCTCACACTGAACTGTCGTGCGATAGTCTGCGTGTTTGATAACCTGATAACGGTTATCGCGAAACCCAATTTGATAGGTTTCATCAAAGTCTTTTAGATAAATGTATTGTATTTTTATTCTCGTACGATGTAAGTACCTACAAGTCATTTTTACAAATCCTTCTGTAAAAGCGTTTTTACTGGTCTCAGCTTGACTTTTAATGAAAGTTTATTTATCGAGATCCATCTTACAAATTATACCACGAATATAATCAGTTCTGTATAAACCTATCTGTGCACCTAATACGGAACTCAATAGTATTAATAGGTAGAGTATAGTTGGCTTATATGGTTGACTGAGCTGACAGCGAGGAGCTGCCAAGTGGAGGTGTAGACCACGATGATGTGATAACTGTCTACTTTTTGTACAGTGGAATAGGGCATACAATGTTGCAATAATGCAATATGTTCTAACTAAACTCTAATGGCTGGCATAACGGATCAATATCATCAATAATGGAAATGTAATTTTAATAATTTTTCGCTGAAAGTTATGATACAAAATTCAATTGGCTTTGTATAAAGCAAACGAGTATCCGTATGGCTGTTAAAATTAAGAACGGTACCGAAATGTACTCGCGATGCCGAGTGCTGAGCCAGAACCCGACTGTAAATAAAGTAAGTATGTATTACAATTTGAATTTGCATGTGAAAGCGTGTATTGCAACCCACTGTATCCAGCTGTTTTATATATAAACAAACTGGTACCAGTTTTAACGGTATTGCAACATGCTGGTGAAGTAACCGTGTGCTTTACTTTATATACTTGCGAATTTATTTTAGGCACCTTATGCGAAGACTAGATCAAGTATCTTTATAAAGCAGAGCAATCCACTACTGGCCCTGAATCAATCTGAGCAAATCACTTTACGCTCTCTCGTCATTCGCTAGCTAGCATTCGCTAGCTAGCATTCGCTCGACATATCTCGTGTTCTAAGTGAAATATTGTATGTAATAGACGAGATATGTCCTGTTTAAAGATGATGCATTAGAGAAGAGAGCGAAAATTGTCCCTTGGACCGATGCGTCTCAAAGAAAGCGCCAAACTCTGTCCTCGGCCTTTTGTTATTCAGATTCCAGACGCTACCTACCTACATATCCTAGATGTTCCACCGTTCGTATTAACCCCGTATTCATTGCAGTTCATCGATATAGTAGAAATAGGTATAGTCACGGAATGATTACTTCCATATTATGTCCTTGACCTATCTGAAAAATAAATATTTGTGTTTGATTAATATTAATATCAAATTATGTATCAGTAACCTATTTATTTTGTATATTCTCTGTAATTATGTTTGTTTAGCGTTGCCGTTGCGTTTGTTAGTTCAGTACTGTGGTATAAGTTTGTCTTTCTGCTTGGAGAGATAAAAATGTGATGGATCTGCTGTCGCCAAAAACCGATTTCATGTTAGTCCCATAATGATAAATCCGTAAAAAGCAATAACGTTCTAAACTCTGAACTTATTTTTGTTAGATAGAACAGTAATTTTCGATGCTAACCTCAAATTATAACATTACATAAATAGTTATTTAGCGGCTGCGGTAAACTAAAATGTAAGCGCTTCATCTTCGCGGTTGCAAGTTAATGTTAGTATTAGTGTAAATGGTGTTTACGAGCTAAAACAAACACGTCTGTCCGTTTCATGTGTTTGACTGGTCTTTTGGTGTACCTAATTCAGACACTTCTTTTAGTTTACCGCTAAAATATACTGCAGCGAGCGATGGATCTACGAATTCTGCGATGCTTTATTACCAAGAGCAATGCTAAGAATAAGTACTAGAAAATTCACTATAACTTTTTTCCATTTATAATAGAGTAATTTTACGTTTATATCTACAAAAGTTACTGACTGCTATATACGCTACGATTACAATAGAGTTATACATGAGTTGTCCATCCGACACACAATGCGAGGCAACATTGTATATAATACCCATGTACGAGCTAGTCTAGTTACTGCGATATAAAATGGATGTACAATTACGATGTCCAGTCCACGCCGCCGCCGCCTCAAATAACATAAAGACATAATCTGAAGGAAGATCGGGACGATTGAATCTATCACCCAGTTGGTAGAGCTCGGTTGACTGCCCGGTTGTGGCCGAAACTTCGGCTATACATCTATACCTAGTTGATAATACAATGATTTAGACATCGTAAAATATTTTGTATGTGTACTTATCATATCAAAAGTAACCACTGTTCTAAAGTAAGGGCCCTTTTATTAAATACAGGATACTTCAGCATAAGTTTGCTCTAATTTTGTGTTTTTATCAGACAGATTTATACCAACCACTTTTGACTAGGGTACGGTGACAACCGTGGTGAACGGATTAGCCAAAGATTAGCGTCAATAGCTGACTGTCGTTATTCTATAGATCCATTTTACATTTCAGTCGAAAACGCTCATTTCGTGCACCCTGAACTGTATGTATGTTATACCAGTGTTACATATACTGGTATTACATATAACCTTAGTGCATGCGGTCAATTGTTTGTTATGATATGACACAATCGTTACAGGTAATTGCTTGCTTTTGCGAGTCTGAGACAGTTGAAGGTCATCTAACGTTATGAACTTTGTTGCTCCTCAAACATAATATTGTTTTATTTACCATGGTTTTTATTTATTTTTGGCCGAAGATGGTGCATGGTCAGCATGGTGCATGTCTAGTAAGTCATTATGCAATGTATCCTGACTTGACCGTATACTTAGATAATTTATTGCAGCCACTACCTTATACGTATTGGAACTTGTAGAGGTATCGCCTTATAAGAATAATATAGGAGCTTAATTAGCGCTTAGTAGGTTTTTCTTAAACATTAGCACAGTGCGAGATAATTTCCAGCAGGTTTTTACCGTAATATAGTATGGTAGTTTAAAGCTAGCGACTGATATTGAATATTCGCTCGATGTGAATATTCTAACTATTTTTTCTCGAGCTGTATTGTGTGGTTTATCGAGCTACTGCTAATATTCATGTTAATCGCCACCAAAATGATCTAGCTACAGTCTAGTAACTAGACTAGTTGTATCTAACAATTTGTCAGCTAGTGACGTCACATCCCCGCCTCGCTGACACGTCAAGGCGAGGATGATGAACAGTTGATGGTATCTGCCGGTAATCACGGCATGATGCAACCGTGATTGCCTTTGTTGCACTTTTTATAACATAATCAGTCTGCTGGTGTATTTTTTCAAACGATTTTTCCTTGTTGTTTTAGTACCTACTTGGAAAACTTGCGAAAATGCGGCTACGTTTTGCGGCTAAATTACCCTGTAGTGGGACATCCACATCCTATGGGCTACATAAAAATACTATGATGAATGAAGATTTATTAAAAATAATTATATTTCACAAAAGATAGCAATCGCACCACAGCGGTTGTTACGATTCGGAGTGCGCATATGAATGAATAATTCCGTGTTATTCATATGTTCTTAGAATTATACTGCGTAGTGAGAGTGATACATACATATACTGGTACTGATGATTACTGTGTCACGTATAATACAACGCTCATTAGTAGATAAATAGTACAAACATAATCAGTTAATCAGACACGATTTACCAGAGTCAAGATTAGATTAAAAGCTATTTCTATAATAGGTACCTATACAAAAGTAAATATTATTGCTTTCAGAAAAAACTCTAAACTCCTTTTTCTATGATTCCTGTGATCCATTGACTATACAAAGGGGGGTGATTGAGAGGAGTTTATTTCATGCTATGGGTACGTGTATAATATTGTTATGTACACTTGTCCAAAATTAATAATGCACATGCAGATCTTCACACCCGAATCATTAAATTGAAAGAGCCTTAAAAAACACTTGCATTTTGCACCTTGTTCGAAAGAAATAGGAGTCAATATCATGTGTCACATAATCGAAAACAACCGATTTGTCAAAGATTTCTATGCGCATTATCAATTTTGGAGCACTGTATCTGTGTAGATATATCAGCTGTCCGATACCCATATGCTCAGCCTAGTTTGGGGTCGGATGGTCGTGTGTGAGATGTCTCCATATATAATTATTATGTTTAAAAGCCAGATAGGTAGAGTTTCTCCAATATAGGTAATTAAATATTTTAATCTTTGCAATTTTCCCCATCGCTGTGTTGTTGCTATTCGTGAAACTTACGGCTTCTCCGCCCAACACAAACATACAGAAACAAATGTTACCTTTGTAGCTGAACCTCTTCATCATCATCACCGACCTCGCCCGTCTCCTCAGCCACTTTTAACCAACCAGGTAGCGTATGATATGTGTTTGGAAAGGTAAAACTTATTATTAAAATATTGATTATACTATGACATTCATGTACATGTATTAGTCGCTTTATAGCAAAATACACAATACATGCATTATCTTTGTTATTGTACTGTATAATTTACTTTACATCACATAACGTGTTGCATAATGGTAATGAGTAATGAGATATACGCGCTATTTGTAGCTATGACTTTAGGATATTGAAACTGAAGTAAAGTCTATTAAAATCAACAGAATACAATACATAGGTATTTCTGACAATGATCTGGTTTGCATCAAAGACTAAAATGTTTACATGTCAACGTCAAAAAATTTAGCAGGTTTTCTTTGGGTTTTCTGAAGATTATTGAAACTTACTTAAGAAACATTTAGAGGATGTATTGTGTGTTCATATTAAAAAGATTGATCCGTAACGTTTACTTCGTGGTGCTTCTATTAGTACTATACGTGGTGGCTCTTATGACGTGGAGCCGTCCCGTGGAGCGCCCTCCCGACGCCGGCAGCAGCCGCTGGTGCGGCGTGGGACGCCCCCAAGCGCCTCTCATCGGCGACTACATCCGCGGACACCCTCCCGTCAACACCAGCTTGAGGCTGGAGGAACTAAACCTCTACGACTATATCATCATCATACAAGTGCGGCATTCCCTGAAAGACTTGCATCGACTTGTCTACGGTCTCCAAGAAACTCAAGGCATTGGAAGGACTCTGCTAGTGTTTTCGTTGTATTCTGATAATGATGGCATTGTGCAAGCAGTCAACGAAGTCAACTTCACAAAGGTCCTGACGGTCTTCTACCCGTTCAATGACCAGGTCTGTCAAGACTTCTACCCTGGTCCCAGCGACATCTACTGTAGGCAATCAGGCTGCTCAGAATACTCAGCCGGCTTCAGAAACGTCAAGTATTCCCAAAGCAAACTGTTCTGGTGGTGGACCGTTAACTTCGTGTATGAAGTTCTGAACCTTGAGAATAATTACAGCAATAACGTGATACTGCTAGAGGCGGACGACGTGACCGCTCCAGACTTTGTCCTAATGATGGATCATCTAGAAGAACAGGCGCAAGTTGTGGGGCTGAAGCATTCAGTGTACAGCCTAAACTGTCTGGGTGTGACTACTGAAGTGAGCGGGGAGGACGTGGTAGTCGGACCCTTCCTGAGTTTTGACTTCTCTACAGGACTGATGTTGAACATGGACGCGTATGCCGCCATCAGGGCTGCCTCGCATGTCATCTGCCACTACGCTGACTTCGACTGGCGCCACTCTCTCCGCGTGGCGTTGTCTAACTTCACCGTCATCTCCGTGGCGAAGTCTAGGGTTGCTAAATTGGAGGACTACGTTCGTGTTTGGTCGGCTGGTTACAGGGACATGTTCCCGGTTGAGCTGAAGGTGCATAGGTTGGAGCAGGGGCGGCCCCCCTCCCGCGGGGGGTGGTGGGGAGACGTGCGGGACGTCAACCTGTGTCTGCTGATGGAGAGTGTCAGCTCTCTGCATGGAATGTTCCAGGCGCTCGCTGTGGGAGATAGTGACGTCATGGGAAGCAGTGGTGTGGTTTAGATTTTAGAAGTTAAGTGTTACGTGGTGTTAGTTCAGAATATAAAGTTTATTGTGTGTATACTTAGTGAAAAAATGGAGTGTTGATATAATTTCAGGCGTTGTTATTCTGATTTACAATTACTTCATACGATAATAGTTTTGTAAAAGGTAACTTAATCGTCGCAAAATCCATGTTGTAATATTTTTAAAGACACTCTTTTAATATTTTTTTTTTTCAGGTAGGCTTCCGAATATATCTCACATCGTAGCACATACATGTAACTTGTGTGAATACTAGTCAGTATTTTATCTCGATGAATGCGGTAGCATCGCTTGTAAATCTACGTAGGTACTTTTTCTATTAGTCCAGTCAATAAATGACTCAAATGGGGCCTCCTGTCACAGGTTATTACATAGCCTACTAGGTTGGTCTCAGCACTTGATTATAGATTGTGTAAACCATTATTGTTAACGAAATAAACATTTTTGATTTTGATTTTGATTTTTTTTTTGATTTTGAAAATGAGGTGTAGAGTGCGTGAGCAGGTAACTAAGCGATTCCTTCAGAAACTTAGGTTGTTAACATACCAAAAGTCCTGACTCCCAGGTGATGAGCGGGGGGAGGAGGGGGGGATAAAGGTACGATTTTTTGGTTTTTAGCTTATATCTCGAAAACGGTGCATCGGAGAGAAATATTTAAACTAATGAAATGGAGCTCTTATCTAAAATTTTTATATCAAATGTTTTTTTTCTAATTCCTAACCGTTTTTGAGCTATACCCTCAGAAAAAGTTGTAATAAATTACAACTTTCTTGTAAATTTACAAGAAAAAATTATTCATGACAAAACATTCATAAACATTGCATCATATTGCCTAACATATTATTCATAAATGAAAAAAATGAATAGAAAAGAAGTTGTTGTTATTCGATCGACATTTCCGACTTGGAAATTGTGTCAATGCGGATACTTTCTATTTCATTTTTCATATAAGCAAGGTCCTTTAAGAGTCGTGTCACATCTATGTGGTCCATAGAACAACGCGGACTCGGTCGTACCCTCGGGAAGCGTCATAGCGAACTTTCTTGATACAAAAAAGTCTGCCAATTTTTGCGGGGGGAAATTTTACCGTTTACCTTGATTATGTCTCATGGGACATGTCATAATGAGTTTTAATCCGTAGCAATAAGGGTTATGTGAAGAGACATTTACTAATGAACACAGTGTCGTCATTCTTTCTTGCCGTGGATGTAACAATTATCGATAAGCGTTATCGATGAATTCGAGATCATGTGTTGGAAATAATAATTTTAAATTAATTAAATTACGAATGATTAAGTAACATAAATATGAAGCATTTATTTCTATAACTTATGTTTTAAAGTTTTTTCTTGAAATATAGAGTGTAGATCAAATGCTTCCAAAAAGTTAACCATATGATTTACTTGTCAAACTATACAATTTTTTGCTATAGGTACCTACTACTAAAATGGTTTTTCTGCTCCATAGAAACTTGGTTGGATTTTTACATCTTGAATTTCCTGAAAGCGATGACCAAAAAATGTTCAGAATGACCCCTGTCGGCTTACGTTCACCACTTTTGTAATATCTCGTATATCATAGCAATTTTTTGAAAAATAAAATAAACTACTCCTTGTACTGTGACCTTTTTGTCGATAAGCACATATTTACATACCGGTACATCACTATGGCATTTTTCTGACATTGGTTGCTAGACAACGGCTTCAATTCAAATCTTCTATGCAATGAAGCTGTAATTTAGTATGTAAACAAATCATTTTACACGAAACGAACGCTTTGCCAACTAGATTGAGTCTAGTGAAAATTGAGACTGCAACTAGTTTTTATAAATCGGTGGGCCTATCTGGCCCACTACCTCGGCAGAGGGGAACGTCTGCCTATTTCTTCTCCAGACCATTCATACTCAATGATGTGGTCGAAGGTGACAGGGGGCAGTTTATTTAAATCTTGCGCCACAAAGATAGGTTGCTTCGACGGCTCAGTTTCCTTGAAGACTTTTAGGACATCCATGATGTTTTTTTTGCTCTTATCATAACCCTTCCTCTGGAGACACCTCCCACTTTCTGGTAGCGCATTAAATAGCTCCGACTTCCCGTTTTCGATGTCATTTATTACTGAAGTTCGTTGCACATATTTGAATAATACTAAGATTATCTAGCTTGTCAATTATGTTCTGTACGAACGTTAAAAAAAATAAAAACACGCACTCACGCCTTGTACTAATGTACTCCCTTGCGGGGTAGGCAGAGGTGCATTGCTGCACCCACTTTTCGCCACAGTGTTATGTTAGTCCCAATGTAATAGGGGGCGGGCCTATTGCCATTTTACGGGCACATCCAAGACCCGAGACCAAATATCTGTGTTTTAACAAATATCTGCCCCAGCCGGGAATCGAACCCGGGACCATCGGCTCAGTAGTCAGGGTCACTAACCACTACGCCATTCGGTCGTCTAAAACTCGTTAATAATTATAGTTTTTGCCATTTTGCGGGCTAAACTGCGCGCGTCGCATAACGTTTAAAATAATTAATTAGTCGGTAGTCGCGGTACACGTCTTATCAGCGCGGCGGTCGCTGCGAGCTCCAACTTATTATTGAAACTTGCTTGAAAATAAGAAACATTTAGAGGATGTATTGTGTGTTCATATTAAAAAGATTGATCCGTAACATTTACTTCGTGGTGGCTCTGATGACGTGGAGCCGTCCCGTGGAGCGCCCTCCCGACGCTGGCAGCAGCCTCTGGTGCGGCGTGGGACGCCCCCAAGCGCCTCTCATCGGCGACTACATCCGCGGACACCCTCCCGTCAACACCAGCCACTTGAGGCTGGAGGAACTAAACCTCTACGACTACATCATCATCGTACAAGTGCGGCATACCCTGCGAGACTTGCAGCGACTTGTCTACGGCTTACAGGAAACTCAAGGCATTGGAAGGACTCTGCTAGTATTCTCGTTGCATTATGATAATGATGGCATTGTGCAAGCAGTCAACGAAGTCAACTTCACAAAGGTCCTGACGGTCTTCTACCCGTTCAGTGACCAGGTCTGTCAAGATTTCTACCCTGGCCCCAGCGACATCTACTGCAGGCCATCAGGCTGCTCAGAATACTCAGCCGGCTCCAGAAACGCCAAGTATTCCCAAAGCAAACTGTTCTGGTGGTGGACCGTTAACTTCGTGAATGAAGTTCTGAACCTTGAGAATAATTACAGCAATAACGTGATACTGCTAGAGGCGGACGACGTGACCGCTCCAGACTTTGTCCTAATGATGGATCATCTAGAAGAACAGGCGCAAGTTGTGGGGCTGAAGCATTCAGTGTACAGCCTAAACTGTCTGGGTGTGACTACTGAAGTGAGCGGGGAGGACGTGGTAGTCGGACCCTTCCTGAGTTTTGACTTCTCTACAGGACTGATGCTCAACATGGACGCGTATGCCGCCATCAGGGCTGCATCGCATGTCATCTGCCACTACGCTGACTTCGACTGGCGCCACTCTCTCCGCGTGGCGTTGTCTAACTTCACCGTCATCTCCGTGGCGAAGTCTAGGGTTGCTAAATTGGAGGACTACGTTCGTGTTTGGTCGGCTGGTTACAGGGACATGTTCCCGGTTGAGCTGAAGGTGCACAGGCTGGAACAGGGGCGGCCCCCCTCCCGCGGGGGGTGGTGGGGGGACGTGCGGGACGTCAACCTGTGTCTGCTGATGGAGAGTGTCAGCTCTCTGCATGGAATGTTCCAGGCGCTTGCTGTGGGAGATAGTGACGTCACGGGAAGCAGTGGTGTTGTTTAGATTTTAGAAGTTAAGTGTTACGTGGTGGTATATTTCAGAAAATACAGTTTATTGTGTGTATATTTAGTGAATAAATGGTGTGTTGATATAATTTCCGGCGTTGTTATTCTGATTTACAATTGTACTGTAAACGAAAATAGGTTTGTAAAAGGTAACTTAATCGTCACAAAATCCATTTTATAATATTTTCATAGACACTCTTTTGATTTTTATTTTTTTCTTTTCAGGTAAGCTTCCGAATATATCTCACATCATAGCACATACATGAAACTTGTGTGAGTACTATTCAGTATTTTATCTCGATGAATGATGTAGCATCGCCTGTAAATCTACGTAGGTAATTTTTCTATTCTATGTAAATGGGTCACTAATAATTTATGACCGTGGTCATTGACACGTTTACTCACATGTTTATATTCCGATTCATCGTTTAGTGTACCTACCTGCTGAAACATTGAACCTGAGGACACTGGCCTTGCTGAGGTGTCAACGTTACATTTTTGCAAAACATTGTGAAATAGTTTTTGTGTCGAAAGTCTCGCATGGGCCACTAATTCGACTTAAACGAACTGTTTTGTAGCATCAATTCAGAACTCCCGACGAGATCAAATGTCCACATTTCATAAAAACCCCTAAATTTGCATAACGTCCGTGCTCAGATAAAAAAAAACATTTTACTTTAGTATTATGTTTTCACAGTTGTCTGATATATTTGTGTAGGTTTTAATAATATATATGTAAGTGTATTTATTATAATATGAAGGGACATGTATAAAATCATTAATATACTATTGTACTATAGTTATGCATATTTTGTAGGTAGGTTAAAGTAAGATTAAGAAATACTGATAGGTTAAATTTTTGTTAATATTTTATTGTGCTATTAATTGATTGAAAGCGTTAATTTCCTCTTCTCCCAACCTAACAAGGGTTGGCTGGATGAAATTGCTTTTTGGCAATAAGCCCGCCTTTGTACATTGTTAGTTTTCTTTTAATATTCTTCTCCTTTTTTAAATTGTAACTTTATAATGTCATCATCATCATCACGACCCATTACGTCCCCACTGCTGGGGCACGGGTCTCCTTCCATTGAAGGAAGGGTTTAGGCCTAGTCCACCACGCTGGCCAAGTGCGGGTTGGTGGACCCCAACACAAGCAAGCTTGTGCTGAGAGAGTTGTCGGGTAAGTGGGCAACCCGACTGTCAGATGTTTTCAAGCCGCCCGAAGGCCTCTGACTAGGATAACGACTGCTGCCGAAGCAGCAACCGGGACCCACGGCTTAACGTGCCGTCCGAAGCACGGAAGCATCCAGAAAAGCACCACTTGAAATTGGTCACCCATCCCATGGCTGACCGTGTCAGTTGTTGCTTAACCTCAGCGATCAGTTACGATCACTGAAGCCCGGTCGACTACGGACGCTTCGACTTTATAATGTATTGTACATTATTATTTAAGTCTTTATCATTAAAGTGTTTATAAATAAACTTTTTTACCCACATTTTTATTAGGGATTTTTTAACAACATGGTTCATCCATGAACCAACTGCTTCACGTTATACATTAGGTATGTACTCTCATCTCCAAAATACTTGTGCGAAGTGTTGAAACATAATTATGAGAGCACGGTATCCGATTATCCACTTGGAGAGGAAACGTAGCGCCTCAAAGCGACGCTGTAACTGAAGCATGCTTGTTTCCAGTTATTTCTTGTCAAGAGAAGACAAATATGTTATTGTGTAAATTCAGATTTTTTACGATTATTTCAGAATATCTTTGAATATTTTTGTTACAGAGAGTAAGTACTTAGATAAAGCTCACCAAGCAGCGTCCTTCTTTTTCTATATGTAGTAGGAATACGATGTAAAGTTCTTGCCTAATATTTCCGGACGCATTTACATTTTTAATAGCCCAGCGAATAACACAGTTTAAGCCTCTCCCACACATTCGCCGCACATTTTACACGTGATGAGAGTTTCAGTACGGGGCGGCCATTTTCATGACTTTTTGGTAACTTTCCAGACCACTTAAATGTAAGCGATGCACTTAGGGACCAGCTCGGTGCATAATGAGTCTTGTGCTTGTGGTTTCAGATTCGTTTTTCGTGTAAAGTTTAAATGGTGGATCAGCAGTGGCTGGGATTAGTCTGGAGAAGAATGTTGTAAGTAAAATGGTGTAAAAACGTCGGATATGGGTGGAGTATGTAAATGTTAATCATAGTTATAGTATAATCTGTTAGTGCATTTGTTCCAGTTCAGTACCTACATCTACAGTCACAAAACAAATGCTTACACCCTTGTTACACCTACCGATTATTGTGGCGAGACAGTATCATCGGCCGAGCACTCGGTCAATTGCTAGCCGTTCATTGGTCGAGGATATTAACACTTCCTGCTAAGTGTTTTCAACTCGGATACTTTGTATTTCTATAACATCGCCGCCGCCGTGGCACCTCACAACGGGAGATAATCAATTGTTTAATGCAAATGTATTCGACAGAGTTTTTAATTGAATTGTTTTAAGCTAATAGAGCGTCGTCGTGGGCCGGAGAGACTTTCAAGTGGAACTTTTAATATCAAACGGAAACTTTGCAGACATCGCGCTTATTCACTTCGCTTTGGGCCATAAAAATATTAACATGAATATTTGATAGCTACGAGCTTGTTTACTGTTGGTTTAGGAAAATTAATAATGTAGGCAAATGTAAATCAATCGTGAAGTTATTAGAAAAATACCTAGGTAGGTATCTCTCAATTTACATTGTATAGAAAGCAACATACCTCAAAAATGTAATAAATATTGATTAGTAATTATAGTAATTATTCTTTTATCGTCATTCTAGTAGTGTCTAATGTAGGTATGTAAGTATTTGATGAATCCGATAGTAAGTAGTGTATAGGTATGTACAGGCTTTTAAAGATGTATGAATTGAATACCGAGATGTATGTATCTCTTCCACACCAAACAAAGTGAACCCCCAGACAGAGCTACCTTCTGCCATTATAGTACAGTCGCAGTTCACGAGAGTCACGAGACGAACAGACAGGAATTATCTCCTTGATATAGACGTCTGGGACTTCCCCAGCCATTCCACCTCACGCTGAACCAAACTGCATCCTAACACCGGGAAGTAAAGCACACATTCCACTGTCGGCAGACTATTTATTCGGCTAAACCACCTGAGGCGGTTAACGATTTAGTGTTTTACTCGGCAGGTAATATGGTCGGTTTTGGTCCAGTGGTTACAGGGCGCAAGGAACATTTCGGGTTTTGAAAAAGGGGTCTTATTTGCGTATTTTGAGGGTAGTTGTTCGCTCGTGTGTGTGGTGCGGGCGGATCGATGCGGCGCGACGATGCACTTCCGTGGGTATTCGCTTTGTTTAAAGGAAACGTTTTATTGAACGCCGCGAACGAACGTTTATTTATTTGCAGCCGCAAGCTGAGGCTCTCTCCTGAAGGCATTCGCGGTGGCGGCGACAGCTCAATACAGGTTGTCGTATTTTGTTCGGGAAATGCATTTTCTTGAGTGCGAATTGTTTTAAAACTGCTAGGAATTCTTTGCCTATTCCTCTTCACTTTACGTACATAAATAGGGTTGTTGTACATTCGTCACAAATTAAATGGATTTAAAAATAGGCAACCTTATCACCTATGTAGTATGTATTAATCCAGCTTTGTACTCTAACCTAATTTCATCAAAATTGCTTCCGCCTTGTCCCGTGAAAGAGTAACCAACATCAATAGGTACTTACAACATTTCGTGTTTATATTAGTAAGATAAATAATATATCAATTTCTATGCCTTCCCCCCGGGTGACTAACTATAATTTCCTCCATAGCCCCGAAGGGAATGTCAGACGTATCGATATAACATGGGTCCTTTATCGTTCTGTCACAAAATACGTAACGTTATGTGTGGGTAGTATCTGTCACACCCTCAGGGATTCGTGTGTTTTATCAACCTGCCCTGCGATATCGGTCCCTATGTAGGAAAAGATAAGTAAAGTAGTATTTGTCTTACATAAGTGTAAGTATTTATAAGGTGTCTGAATTCTAGAGAAGTCACTAACGGATGGCAATAAGTATACTTATAAATGTTATCGACAACCCGCCTGCCAAGAACAAAATATCTACCCCGGCCGGGGACCAAACCCAGGAAGTCCAATAAACACGGCTCGATAAATTTTACATTCAGTTGAAATATCGTGTTTGATAAATAATATGTTGTATGAATTAGAAATTGTAACGTTTAGCGAGTCCTCGGCAGTTTCACACACTCGAACAGAATCTCGGCCACGCGAGATTAATGGCGACCAATTGTATTGTGTTTACTCGGCGCTCCGACCGGATTCTATTCTACGAAGAGACGGTGTTACTATTCAGAGGTTTCTGAACATTTTAGTGTGGTGATTGGTCAATAAGATCCTCTTAAACTCGCCTGGGAAACTTGTAAAAGTCCACACCTCAGAACTGAATAAAATCATTACCCCCACACCTTATACCAGGATCTAACCGCACCATTGAAACAGCTTCATTCTGTAGAGGTAAACTCTTTTCTTTTTGTTTTTTTTTTTAATATTTTATTTTCCGTTCCTTCCAAAGATTCGCAATGATTATGGTAATACGAGTATCACAGGTAATTTCCTGATATAGAACAGTTCAAATGCACTTTATTTTGTTTTACGACACGCATCTTTGATGAATTGTACCTAATTGTAACCTTCATTAGAACTCCTGGACTTCATAATTATGTTTTCTGTTTTGTTTATCATAAAGGCCGCACACCGTACACATGACGAGACGAGACGCAAGTGTAAGATATGAAACTTCAGTTTCAGCGTCGTAAATCAGTCCGGAATAGCTTGCGTGAGTACACAGACGGAGTGTTTGTTGGTTCTGCCCGAGGCGATCCACAATAGAGTGTAAACAGCCACACATGGACGTGCCACGCCTGGTACACGCTGCCCAGAATACCGTGTCTGAAGTACTAAGGAACATATTATATTTTTGATTTTCACTTAACAGCCACGTTCAAAAACTCTATCAGCCAATTGGTAGATACAGTTTTAGTTGCTTTTGGCACATACAAAGATAAAAAAATCCTACATTAGCTCAATGTTTCTTTCTGCAACTCAGCATACGTTGTACCTAAACACCTAAGGTAGACTAAATATACTGTGACAAAAGACACAAATTTGGAATAATAAACCGGCCAAGTGCGAGTCGGGCTCGCGCACAAAGGGTTCCGTAGCAGCAAAATTACAGTTAAATCAACCTATCTCAAAAACTATAAGAGATACTTTGATCAAACCAAAAATCGTTGAAAGAGTTAATTAGCATGCATCACCTCTATTTTTTTTAGAATTTTATACCCCGTAGTTATAAAAATAGAGGGGGGGGGACATACTTTTTATGACTTTGAGAGCTGATATCTCAAAAACCGTTCACTTTAAGAAAAATGTTTTTTAGAAAACTTTATATCATTTTAAAAGACCTTTCCATTGATACCCCACACGGGTATGTACATCGAAAAAAAAAATTTCATCCCTCAGTTACATGTATGGGGGGCCCCACCCCCAATTCTTTTTTTTACTATTTAGTGTCATATTTTTGTAGCGGTTCATACAACACATATTCCCATCAAATTTCATCACTGTAGTACTTATAGTTTCCGAGTAAATCGGCTGTGACAGACGGACAGACGGACAGACGGACAGACGGACATGACGAAACTATAAGGGTTCCGTTTTTGCCATTTTGGCTACGGAACCCTAATAAAAAGAATATATTTGTTTTTGTAACGTGCGGAATAAAATTCGTATTTGCCATATCACCTGCGCCGGCTCTGGATATTGAATCTTCAGCAGAAGTTCAAAATTGGAATCGAAAGAAATTGCCGCCGTGTTCTTTTATACGAGCGCCAACGCAAAGCTATCTCATTTTAAAATCGCATTCCTTTTGTGTTCGACTTCCAAAGCTGCAGATTACAAAGATTGCAAAGATTCTTAGATGATAACAATCAAAGTTGGGCTGCATGGACCAGCGATTGTGTTGAAAATGTACCGTGTTCAAAGGATAAAAACGTCAAGTAAGTTGACTGCCCCCGTTGCCCCGGACGTGTTTGTCTATTTGATTTTACAGTTTATATCGACTATAAAAACACTGTAAGGAAAACAAAAACAATAATTTGAATGCCATTCGATTTAATTAAGTTAACAATAATGAAGTTATTTGGTCGAGTCTGTTGTATATAATATGTATAGCAATTATTTGCTGTAGTTAAATTCTGAAACCTACACACAGTTCCCCAGTGTAGGGGGGGTGGATCGATGTATCCCCACACTCAGCTAATGACATGTCATTATACTGTGACGCCATCGCAGTCATTCACAAACGCACTCGCAAATTGCAAGCAACGAGTTGACGCTTTTGAACGCAAGCTAGCCTAGCTTTTTCTTCTGTGTATCTTACAGTCAGATATAGTCATAGTTATAAAAGATTTTAAGTAGAACCCGTGAATGACTAAGTGAGACATTTTTATTCACTGCAATATGAATGTTGCAGTTTTTGTTCTTTTATAACCATTACATATCTGTATATGTATGTATTTGTATACTATAAGATATTAGGTGCAAGAGCGGAAAGCTTAGATCGCATCCAGTGGCGTGCTTTGGGAGAGGCCTACATCCAGCCGTGGACTGCAATAGGCAGCAGAATATTAATTTACATATTTGTACCTTTCGCTATAAACCTGTACAGTAGACTCAATAAATAAAGTTAGAAAACAAAATGGAAATTATTCAGTTAGGTTCGCAATTTATCTTCCTGAAAAACGAAGTGTGCGTTCGCTATTTATAAAATGGCTTCAGGCGAGCCAGCCAAAGCTTTCATCGATTAAAATCATTCGTGTGTATTTTTAAATTCATATATTTTTCAAAGCGAGTGATGCACGGTATTTTTTTCAATTTTGGCTTTTTTATTCACTGTCCAATGCGGTTTTATATTTTTATTAATATTTATTTTATACATACATACAATAGCAGTATATTACTTTGATATCAGTTTCCATACATACATGTAGCCAGCTCAACGCATAGAGAGCAAGTTCATGAAACCATCTCATTAAAATCTCATGAATTTCAAGTATACACTCGAGCATACAGTATATTAAGCTCTTGTCAAACGGGGAGACTATCTGTTACTCTCTCCATGCAACTTTGGGTCTTGTTCTACACCCGTTAACGTACATTTTACAGGAAACTCGTGGCCAACATTTCAAGTTAAGACCTACTGCAGTTGTCAAGTTACACGAAAGTTATAGGTTTACATTAGTCTCGAAATAAATACAATTTATTATTATAATAACCGATGTAATGTATTGAGATAGTTTTCATAGTGACTTAAGCCATATTACCAACAGTAATTTAGAGCAGCATTTTTCACTTTGAACAGTCTAAAATTCCCCTAACTGTTGTAGTGAAGTACCAATGATCGCGGCTCGCGGCCTCTCGACTTCAGCAGTAGTTTCCCAGATTTGCCTGCAGTTTTCAGCCGCCGACACAATGCGCTTTCAACAGCGGCTTAGCGACTGAAATGTGAAAAGCTTTCGAGTCATTACCGAGGATTAACGCTGTAAATGCTGAAATGTAAGAGTCAATTTTAACGGATTACGGTGGGAATAAGTTATCCTTGTTTTGCTTTTGCATTTTTTACAATCCTTTGTTTAAGTGTACTTAAATATTTTTTTAATAAAAGCTTTTCGATTAAGGTAAGTCCATTCAAATTTTATATGAAAGTTACTGCCTTGACGAGAAATGTTGAGTAAATAAAATATACATAATATACTAGTACTTCCACATATCTTGCAGTTCAGAATAATCCTTGTGACGAACGAGTTAAGGATGATACTAAGCACAAAGAGTTCTCGCTCAGCTAGTGTTGCTAGCAGTAGAGCCGTCAGACTCTTTTGAACAGTTTTGATAGTTTTAATTCAAATTTCTATTTAACATTTTGCTTCGAGCGCCTTCACAGTTGACTCGCTGCTACGCTTTGTATTTTTATAGCTCGCTATTTACATAATTTACAACTGCATTTATAGCTGTGCACTTTAAATTTTCATATAGTAGTTAGTTAAAATTAGTCATTTGGGACTGACGTGCACTATAGCAATACATACTACATACATGAAACTTATGACAATCTTCGTCCTGACCTGACAGTGGCTTTATTCCTACTTGCTTTATGTTAATTCCTATTTATTCATTAAACTATTTAATGAGAGTGCAGCTTCTAGTAAAGTTTCAGTTCTAATTTAAAACTTCCCTCTTAGTGATGTGTACCGTCTCACTTTACTTGATGTGTTAGTTAGCTAGTCTGTAGTTCGTTACTCTGGGTGCATTATAAAGTGTCGGGCAAAAAGTAAAGTATGTCATGTCGTGAGATAACTTCGTGTCGTGTTCGGGATAAACTTTGTCACTTTCAAGTAGCTCTCTCTCTCTCTCTCTCTCTTTTAACTTACTGTCCTGTTTATTAATTAGTATATTTCACTCGAAAACACACTTGCTCTAATCTAATTCCTTCTGTGGTATGCAAGTAGAATTCCAGCGTTTGGATGATTAGTATAAAAATATGGTTTTAATTATACTGCGCGTTAATGCCCCCATGTAAAGACAAGCTAGGCGCTACGTAAAATTATGTAAAAAAAATATACAAAGTTGTATTTATTTTATTGTTAATTGTATATTTTATTGTTAATTGATTATTTTTATTGTAATCATTACTGTGTAAAAGTTTCCAGCAATCTACTGGGCACTCTACTACTACTCTACTGGGTCGGCAAGTGAGGAAGGTTTCGAACTCTCGATAACGCCGCTAGCTCAGCAAGCTTGCGCTACGCGCGGTCCGGCGTAGCTCGTAGCAACGTTGTAGCGCGCTACGCCGCGCCGTAGCCGCGTAGCTTGGTACAGTAAAACTATAAAGTCCTGAAAACGGAAGTCGATCCTATCTAATTGTTAAAGACCGTATTTAATCAATATATTATATTTATTTAAGGACAAAGCCATTATCAATCGGAATTTTATTTTTATTATGTCTATTTATTAAGTATGTAAGTAAGTAAATAACTGACAATGATAAAAAGTGTTTGCAATATCGCACTCTTTATTGTCAGGACCTTATAGTTTGACTGTAAAATAATCCAGTTTCTATTCATTGAGAAATTCTATCATCAATATTATTATGATTAAGTAATCATCAATTGGTACAGTTATTAGCATAATTTACCAAATGATAAACAACATTTTCGTTACGTGTATACTACGATAGTATTTTTACAGCGTCATGAAATAGATTTCCCTGTTTTAACATTACCTATTTGATTTGAAATTCTCTCCTTATTTTTTATCTCTAGGTATAAATTGCAACATTCGACGCGGAAAGGAATAAAACATCGGTTCAGCGGGCAGCAGCGGCGCCGGCGGAGCGCGGCCGGCGATTGTTTCGACGTAATTTCGCGAAATTAATTGTCGACTCATTGTCACAACTCCCATTGTTTCTCAGCATTTACCTTTTTCTCGTTTAATTGGGTCAGTTGAGTGTGATGGGACTGATGAGCTCGGCTTCGTTTTTATTAGATCTTTTTGTCTTTGAGGAATCTTATTGTTGAAATGATGAATCAATTTCATAATTGTCTTTATTATATTTACCACAACCGGCCAAAAAAGAGTGGTGGTGATAAGTTTGATATTGAAAGTGTATCTAGTTTATTTACAAGTGTCACAGTCGGGAATAATGGTATTTTAGTGAGATCTTTCAAAATCATCCCATTTTGCATGAATGTAATAAAAGTATTAAATTAATAGACGAACCCGAGTGCAAACAATTTATATAATTATATACAAGATTGAATAAATTGGTTTTCTAAAACTACTAACAAGAGCTTTTAACATAAAGCTCCTTGTGTCTCGCTAAATAAAAACTTCTCTTTTGAAAATGTAACTTTTAATCAGCTCTTTGTAAGCTCGGTCCGTGCGAGCTTATTTAATTGAAGAGGAGCTTTTACTATTTCTTAGTCCTTGTAAGGTGGTCTTATAATTAATTTTTAAATTAAATGTTTGGCTAAAATATGATTTTGTTTTGTTTACAGGTATGTGCTGCATCTATTTATTCTGATACTTTGGTTCAGTAAGTTTTATAACATAAACTAAGCGCGTGTTCTACAATACGAATATTCAGTTTCTTAATTAAATATGAAATTTGTATAGTATAATATAAAATATGTATAATTAATTGACATTTTGACATATTTCAACGAGCCCACTACACGGGATAAGTAACGTAAATTACGTCGTCATTAATAATTTATCAACTATAATTAATCAACGTAATAAATTGTCTGAAATCCGTAAGCCGTTAATATTTCAGTATTCATTCCGGACAAGCCTCGTCCTTTCAGCAAATCTCATTTTAATTATTCGGTAACATTCGCAAACATACACACACACATATGCTATGTCGAGACCCATCGAATATATGAAAATTGTGAACATATATACGGCCATTACTGCCTCCATCACACAAAGTCTGTTACAAAAATAAGAGTGGGCGTATTGAATGGCAGATGATACATAGACCTTTACATCTTCAAAGGTTTCGAGTCAGCCATTATTTGATGTATAATGAAAACATACAGGGTATAGCTAGAAATAACCTACCTCAACATTTTTGTTACATTGTCTGAGTTTGAATGTCACACAATAGTCTGAATAACAAAAGTTTCAGATTCTGAAGCTGTAGGTACCGCCAGCTCCTCCTTGCTGTTTGCTGTTGGTTAGAATATCTTTCCACTTAAGTCCGGGGGGGGGGCAATTATCTCTCACTCGACATACTCTGGCACATGACATACCTATCACGAGAGTGAAAATCCAGGGTCTGTACTTTATCTTTAATCAGCGTCGCTTACTTCTCAAATCTGACGTAACTTGTATGGATCTGACATATGTTTGACAAAGGCGAGCGACGCTGCTTATGTATTTGATACTTGCTAATGTGTCGGTGGCGGTACGGCAGCCGGTCACCGGTCAGCCCGGGGCGGCTGCACCGCGGAGGTTGCATGCCTCATCGCTGGAGCGAGCGGGCGTGCGGCCTCCTCGGGTCGCCACGCCAGTCGCCGTCGGGCGCGGGCCACGATCGCTCGTGCCGCCGCCGCCGCCGCCGCCGTAGCGTTCTCTATTCAAATTCGGAGATTCGAAATAATTTAAATATGACCCAGTGACGGTTTAACCCCAGTGCGTTCATGTAGGATTATGGTTGCAGTGCATGTTATTTGTAGTTAAGATTTTAGGAAAATATGAAATGTTTATTTCGTTTTGTGGAACAAGGCGCTTTGATTAAGCGCTCTTGTTTGTACGTTTAAGCTGTGCGATTTGTTATTGTTACAAAATGTGTTGGTTGAGCTAAATTGGATGTGTAGGCATTCGTGAATCATAATCATCCAAATTGTGTATTTGGATGTTAATTTTGTATTCACTCAACAGGTCTTTATCAAAACCATACGTGTACGTAACACGTTTACATAGCATAATAATACATTTAAATACACAAATTGGCTGCAATGGATAAAGCCTTAAATAAGCCTGAACTAAAGGAAGTACTAACGTGAAATTTAATTTACACGTAACACTTTGCATACTGAGTTTGGAAACTCGGTTATTGTGTGCTCTGCTGCCAACATTGCGGACGGATTTTTGAGAAGAAAATATATTCTGGTTCATACATTTTCATGGATATTTATACTTCAGTTAAATGGTCCAGTAATCTATCTTATTTTCATTTATCCAATGAGAGACAATATATGACTAATCATATTTAATTTTGTGCTGAATATGATTGATTATTATTTAATAATAGGTATGTAAAAAGAAATAAAACTTTAAAAATGGAACTGAACAGTCAACCCCAAAAGCAAAACACGATCGCACGATCAAAGAGAGACGTTTCTATCCAGCCATGATTTTGTAGACAAGTGCCAACTACAGCGGTGCAGGAGTGAAGTTATTTCCTCCGCGGAGGCTCTCACAATTTCCGCCCGGCGATACCTCCGGTCTGTGCTGCGAGCCTGGTACTCTCCTCCTCTTAGACAAAACTTTCCTAGAAAAGCATTCTTTTTAGATCTTTAATCTTCTAGATTTTATATTTCAAACGGATTCCCTAGAAGCACGCATTCTTGCTAGACCGCTGAGAGCATTTCTTCCTTACACAAGAATTCCATATACTCGGTTTATTTCCCATTTTTATTTCCTCACAGTCCACATCGCAAGGTCTCCTGGCCTCAAGTGGGTCACCACTTATTTTCCACCGAGTTCTTGCAACACCAATAAGCGGCATATTTTCAAAGACATCCTCCCGGCATTAACGGAGCTAAAATACTTTTGGCCATTCTCCCAATGCAAAGAAAACAAACGATATTCTGCATTCATGAACGAAATTGATTTCAACGGACCATTTATTTTGGCATTCGGACTAAGCTGCTTTACTCTACGAACCGTAATATCCTTCACTGAAACTCTATTTATAAAGAAATACAAATGGAACATCTATGGCGACATTAAAAGGGGTTTTCTGTTCCGTTGTCATTTTTTCTCGTCATAAATCCAACAATTCCAATCTGGCCGCGAACTAACATTTCAGTGTCTTCTTATTTCGGAATTTTCCGGGAACATTTCAATTATTCAGATTGTATTTTTCCTCTCTACTCACGTTAAATTATAATTTATTTTTATATTTTCTGCGTTCGCACAAAATAAGCGGGTACTTACATTAATTGCGGCAAGTATAAGCGGTTATTGGGTCTGACTTAATACGTGAACATTATTTATTGAGCAATACCATAAACAAGGAAAACTAAACCGATATCATAAAACAATAGGTTATTGGCAGCAACCGGGATTTGTCTTCGCGAACTGTGATTCTTTCTCCACCAGTGATTTTCTTCGGGTTTTCGAACAAATACAAAATCACAACGCATCAAATATATCCTACATACAACGGTGTAACGAAAAACAGCGCTCTCGGTGTAATCAGTAAATGTAATTATTAAGAACTACATGCTAATATGTAGTTCCTATTCAGGCACATTAACGAGCTTTTAGTTCGATCGCTGAAAAGGCAACCAACCTTTAGTTAATACCTGTACAATACATGCAGATGATAAATGTGAGCGTCGGCCGCTCACCGCGCTTGCTCGGGCCATAACTTGCGACTGAAGAATTTAATTTTCCACCTTAAAATATTCATTCCTCGGTCGTTCCCGGAGAAAACGAAGCTCAGATATGGAATGATGCATTGTCAGCTGTTCAGAACGCCGCTTCGAGGATTGTACCCTAATATTTATGTTGGGAATGTTATTTATTCCGTACTTTTTCTCTTTCATATCGCAAAATACATCGTGTTGCCGTTTGTCCAAACGAGCTTGTCTTTTTGCGTTGTCGCGTGGAGCGTGTGTCGTAAATGCTCGTAATGAGTAGGTATCAATCTATGTTTATCGTATCCTGTATGTTTTTACGGAAGTGTGCCTTCTGAACATAAAGTATTTTCACCGGAAAAGGTTTAGATACCAATATAATGAAAAGCTACGTAAGCTAACCAGGAAGATATACGTTTGTAATTCTTATAATGGAAAAACTATAACTTTACTATGCTTAATGAATCTATAAATTATGTCCCGTATAGCTGTTACTACGTCGTTAGTACGCGCATTATTAATGCCACTAAAAGCATTCAGTAATATGGTGTAGTAAGCATTAATGCTTTTATGAGTTGTTGGTATGATAGGTTCTTTCGTTAATTAAGACTTAAGTACCTGTACTCGTGTTTTTTCGGCGATGAAAAACACAGTGAGAGAGTCAATCCAAACGATGATATGGTTCATAACTTTTCCATCGCTCACACATACACACCAATACACCTATATCCTGTAATAGCCCATTTTACATACCCAATATCTCCCATATCCGAGATATCACAAATATTGGACTTGTAAAATTAAAGTCGAAGGAAGAGATTCCCTAGAAATGGACATGATTCGAATCATATGCATATTGTAAAATTTACAAGTATTGTGTGTCCTTCAAGTTTTAATTCATAAAAAAGCTATTTAGCTTAGCAATAGTCTAGAACTCATGTAACTTTGTAATGTAATCATGTAATATTCCTATCCTACGTGTGTAATAAAAAAATAAAATAAGGAAAGTGCCGAGGTTAAATATACACCATGTATGATGGGAATCCATAGGTATAGGTATCATGATAGTGGCTAATTTACTGCCGCGCCGATATTATCTGTAATAGCTAGCGGCCACGATCGATATACTCGTACTCATCGCCGTACTAGACACATGGCCATTTGCACGTCTGATATTGTGATATTCAACCTACAATGATCATACAAATAGACTGTTAGAATGATAGACATGTCCTTGATGTCCTACTTATAACACTATCGGCCTTACCACAAAAACTTAGACAGTATCTAACAGATGTTTACCGCTGTCAAACGCCTACAAAATCTGTCAAATTTCGTTTTAAACACTAGTTAAACAGTGTTTAAAGTTTTTTGTGGTAGCACAATATGATTTTAACACACTCTTTCAGCTTTGCTTTGACTTCGAGGTTCACCGAAGATTTTCGACAATCAGAAGTTTTTATAAATGAGGAGTCCGATTTTGAGGCAAATAATTCTGGCCAAAAAATACGTATTTGTGGTATTTATTCTCATAAAACGATGAAATTTAAAAATAACACTCTGATGTTGGTCTTCTCTTTTTAATTAATTTTAGAATTAATGATAACAGCAAAAATCAGTCGAATAATATAATTGTCACTGCAAAAAGGATTCATGAATCACGTTTTTAAAGCTTATATTTTCAAACCTACTTGTATTTGTAAGAAAAGAATCATGGCACCGTCTCAATTTTCCTTTTTTTGTATAACTAAGCACGCAATCTGACAAAAAGGTCCGAACGGAAATAGCTCTATTTGTTAGGACCCTAAATGTAGATTGGTCGCCTTGTAGTCCATCCCAGCTGTTTAATTGGTTCATTTATTTACTCCCTTTTCTTTGTTAAAAGGAAAAAATCCGACTTTTGTTTTGCAAATGATAGATTATTATTTAATTTGATGGCTGATACATAGTCAAGTATATACATTTTCCTGTTACCTTTGTTCCATAAACTCCATAAACTCCACTTATATTTTTCCTTCTGCAACACATCACAATAAAAACCAATTAATGCTAAAGATCTTGTACATTTACTATATATTTTATAACTGTATCCGTATTCGATTTGCCTTTTTCTTTCATATACGTTTAACATGGTATCTACCTATACTATCACCTATTTATTTTATTTTTTACATGAATACTGTACATTGTACATAATGTGGCGTTGATAATGTAAAAACCATCTGCTACTGACAGCCCGAAAGTGCCAGGTAGAGGTGGCTGAAACGGATTCTGAAACTTTGCACGGGCGTAAAGCGACTGTAAAAATTTCACTGAGACATACAGAATAGTATAGTGCCACAAACTTATCTGTTCCGGTGACAGCTCAAATAAATCTCTAATATTTCTTAATTCTATAAGATTTTAAGTTTGCTCGTATTGTTATTTCGCTCTTGCGGTATTAATAAACCCATCTAATGTTTTAAAATATACAATTCATTAGTAAGTAATGAGATATGGATCAATTTAGTTCGCTGTCACCGGAACAGATAAGTTTGTGGCACTATACATAATTACTCATCATCACTGTAAGACTGACGCGCTTGTCTAAAGTGTAAATACACACGATTCTGCGTTGTTATATTTTATAACGAGACATATGATCAGACGAAATGCATTGAGTCGTGCTGTCTCAGGACTACAACAAAATCTAAAATGTAGGTTGATATTTAAAAGGTTTGCGTGTCGTGTTATTTTGGGCAGCTTTTAGCTGTATTCAGTTTACATAAATGATGTATTCATAAAGTTGAAGTATTTATAGCGTTTCGCTGCTAAAGGTTAGGTTTATTTCAAAAGTACTTACTGATTATAAAAGTCTTGCCTTTGCTGTCAACTTTGCTTTGCCAAAAAAGGTATTCCCGTGCCAATTTCGGGTTCCAAAGTGGTCTTGTAAACTTTATTTTAAGTAACGTTATCTAAGAATAGTTTCAGTTCAGTAAATTGATTTTAACATATTATAATACATGTAATATTTACAGAATGTATTGCTGTTGTGTTCCGTGAAGGTACTCGTAGGGCGATTAATTACTCCGGTACTTGGCGTGTTGTGGGAAGCTGGGGGCCACTATATGACGAAAAACTAAGTTTCGGAGCTCAGCTGCGCGAGCCTCGATTCTATCCCGTTAGAGAGTAACCCTCTTGTACCGAGCGGCGTCACTCGGTTCTTTGTGGAAGTTTCACTTCTAATGAGACACGAAGTCCTGAAGCTCTGTGTTATATTATTTTAATTAGAGACCGCTTCGTAAAGACATGCGTATTCTTTGCTACATTATAATGTTTAGGGAGAGAACTATCTGCTCTTTCAACTCGTTCGTACGCACTTGAAACGTTGCGAATCGTAATATGGGAATTATTTAGTACCTATCTCGGATTTATACAGATATCGATCCTATACTTCTTGCCTGAGCGGTATAGGATCTTTAATACAAGACTAGCGTGGTTTACATTTTCCTAATGCTTTTAAAATGTAGTGCGTCGATTCGGCTCGGTGATATTTCAGCTACAGTAATAAGGAAACAAACAAATTACTCCAGTGACCCTGACTGAAAATCTTTACAGTGGCCGTGACCACTTTCTTTACATAGTTGGAAGAAGAATAATTGCCATAATGTCGACCGTTACATTTAACACCTTAGTCCTAAAGAATATAGGTCACTTTTCAAGAAATGTATATATTGTGTTAAGTGGATATTTTAGCAGTAGGTGAGTATTTTTGTCCCAACATGCCGTGATAGTGGGTGATCCAACTTGCTCCAAGCGGGCGAGTAGGCACGATAGATTTGAGTTTGTAACAACGGCAACTTGGCTCGTATAAAACTTTGCCAATTGGTTTTTCTTTATCTCCAGTGATGATTCTGTTTTTGTGTCGAACACAATTGTACTATGTTACTCAAGTGGCCTTACTATTACTATTTATTTGTATAGTCATAATACAATATAAAATCACGGATGGAGTTCTCGCAATACATGAAGTTAAAGGCTAATTTGAATTATCGAAAGCTTTGATTCTTTTGACAAGCGGCAACTCGCTCGGTGGCCGCGAGTACTTCCGATGCCCCTCGTCACGCGATTCAATTTGCCTATCACTTTCAGCGGCGAAACTATAAATTACTCACCCATTTTTATGTTTGGCTACTGTATATGGGTTCTATGTTTAGTAAAAAGTGGGATAGAACTAGGGTTGGTGCTAAAAAAAACATTAAATAAGTAAGTCTTAAATTAATGGGCGGAGCTCAAATCATTACAAGTACATCTGTTAGACAAACTTTAGTTAAATTTCGCAGAGGAATAATGCTAAAACAAATGAATCAACAAAATCAAGTTTTGGGCTACTTTACAACTCTTAGTCGAAGCTAGACTTCAAATAGTCTGTTCGCAAAGTGCCTAGATGTAAAGGTTTCCAGCAATGGGTCTGTTCTCTGACGCAATTGCTAACTGACCTTTTCATTCGTGGTTTTCATCCGTTTAAATAGAAAATGGTTATCATTTCATCCTCTTAATCATCATAAAGTTACTAACATTCACTTCTTTAGATAGGGCCTGACTGTCATCGACCTTCCTCATCCCGTCACTACCTTATAAATATTTGGAACGAACATCCCACGCCACAATTGTCTATTCATGGCCGTCGCTATATTGAATAATTAGATGAGATAAACCTGCCTGTATTTCTTTTTGCCTAATTTGAAAATATTATAATGATGAATAATGGGATCGCTGCCTGAAAAATTATGATCAGAAGCTCTCGGAAATCTCAATTTTATCATAATAAATTCTAATTAGCTTAGTAATATGGTCCACCGAAAAAATATTCAAATTATACCTCCGTATTTGTATATTTTTCAAGCTATACTCGTAAAGTAAACTTAATTTTTTTGTCGAATTGGTTTACAGATCAATCTGTTCATATCGTAGGTATTAAACAAGTCACTGATATGATAATCCAAAACTTTGTAAAACTTACGTCAGCCATTATACTTGCCTATGTAAATAAAACCGTCTGATTCAACACTAATATAGCTTTGTGTGTTTGTGTGTCTGTACGTCACCTATCTAATTAGAGAAGTGCTCTATTTATAGACTTTGCCAACTTAGCCGTTGAGGGTGACTTATATCCGTTTTATGGCAAATTGCGTCATAGTTACACTAACATAGTTAGAACAAAACGAAAATAAATATCTGAAGTGTTTATAATCATATGGCTATGATGTACGATAAAATCAAACTTTATCAAACTCGTAAGCTTTCCCAAAACAACCAAGAAACATTTATGAAAATATCAAACATTCAACAGGTTAACTACAAACAAAAGACTTGTTATTTGATTCCCCAAAGTCGTGTAGTGGGCGGGCGGGGACCCGCAACTGTAGGCAATATGTAAGTCTTCCGCCCACGCCTGGAACTCGACCTGTCGCACGTGGCGGCGAACTAGACGGAATAATCCCGGCTCAGCAAATGAGCCACATAATCCATTTATTGAACTCACTAGCCTCCTCAGTTAAGCAAACCCATACCATGAGTGGACATACGAAATACACCGACGGCCGGCACAGCAATGCAAGGGTTTTTTTTGTTAGCTCGCTTTTAATGCAGCATTTCGGGCGATTCGGGCAATACAACGTTCTGTAAGCTCGCAATACTCATCATCATGAATGGAGCGTGGTTTATAAAGCTTCGCCGATCGCCAATTCCCTCGCTTTATACGTCCGTATTGAAAAGCGATTAGATTCCAATTTCCACACAATCTAATTGGACTATTCACACATTTAAGCGCAGGTACCACTGGCATGTTATATCTACAGGCTTTTCATTAATAATGAACTGATACTATGCTAATAAGCGTCAATTTTCATTAAGCAACCCACAACACAGGCAGCACGGGGCGCGGGGTGGCAGTTGAAAGAGTTCCCCACGGGCCCGGCGCTAATCCGCCTCGTGAATGACGCGCGAGTCACGTGACGTCATCGCCGGCGTGACGTGACGGGCAGTGCTCGTCCGACGGCGGCAGTGGACCCTCACACGCAACTGTTGAACAAGAAAATACTGACCTTTTTAGCGCTGGCCCAGTTGTGTTATATGGCTACGAGCTACGCTGTAGGCTTGTTGTGGCTCGTAGCACATTTTTTTTTTGCGATTTTTTAAATAACTCTTGTGCGCGAGATAAAGACAAGGCCATAAATGAACTACCTACCAGTTACCACCGTACACAATAATCATAAACTAAATAAAACAATGAAGTTAATTGCGTACATGATTATATTAGGCTTCCGAGCCGGGTCATAATTAAAAACGTAATACGACCCAAAGCAAAACCATTAAATAATTTCAACCTCTCCATTAAAACTACCCTCAAGGGCCTTATCCTGGGGTCGAGTGGGAAACTAACGCTTGACCACGCGATCGCAACATCAGCTATACAAGTTCAGTAGGTACCTTCCCTCAGTACCTCTATTCTATACCTCACCCTCAGTGTCTGAACTGAGTCAGTTATAATCGAACCTCCACCGCGGACAGACGTGCGCTTCGGTAGATTTGTTTTTATTATTCACGACCATGTTTAGCGTTTGTTTTGACAGTTGAATCGCTTCTTGAGCCTTGGAGCTCCACCATTGAATTCTTAATTGGTGATTGACAGTGCCGTTTAAAGACTGATTTTTATTGTTCAATTGTTCGGTCGCCACATTTGGGGCTGAACAAAAACAATAGGTTAGTGACTCGTCTACATTTTGGTCACAGAACTTAATTAACTTAACTTACAGGTAATGTTTATATACTGACTATAAAACTGTGTAGGTATCTTACTTAAGTAGAATTTTATACTCGCCCATTTTCTACCTAACATTGTTTACAAACTTCGCGAAAACTTAACTGACTGAACTCTTGAGCAACCACAAAAGTGTTAGTGCGTGTGTCATGATAAGAACCAGTGCTAAACGAGCGTACTCCTCAATCTTCATCATCAGATGGAGTGAGAGCTAACCATGACTTTCATCGTGATATAAAGACCGTGTACCGAGCAGCTAGTGTCCAGCCTATCGTGTGTGGGGGCACGTCGTGTGGGGCACGAGGGGGCACGATGGGCATCATCATCGGCACGTGCGTCCCAGACGCGGAGCCCGACGCCGCGGCCTACGGGGCGCAGCTCCGCCGCCCGCCCAGAAGGATACTCTATGGTAAAGTTTGTGAAATAGTTTGTGTGCCTAAATACGTACCTGTTGGTTTTCATGCAGAATCGCTGATCAAAATGCTGGGAGACTTTGGAGAAAGTAAACTTAGTAGTTGATCTTTGTTTCCCAGTGAAGTTATGATTTCTATTATTTAATAATATTTTCATTTAATGACTACAGATTAATTAAACTATGGCTAAAAGCATATTGCAATTATGTATAGGTACTCTACTCTATTTCTGTATCAACCATATTATTATATTCACAATTATGTTACTGTCAGGATTGAATTGTGTGTGCTGTGCCTGTGTACACACTTGCGATGCGAATGTGATCGATGGTGATTTAGCGTTGCCAGTTATCGACGGTACTGTTTAAATTGATTGTGAAACAACATAATCAACTCGGTTAAAATACATACACACTTTTTACACAAAATAATATTATCCTAACAATACAGTAGTAATGATAATCTGCACCCCTACGCTACGGCAACCTTGGTGGGTCAGTTTAGCTCAGGTTTTGGAGCGCTTCCGTTGCTGCACTACCCACATTAAATTCATTGTTTTTCTAGTTAGATAAACCCTCCAAGAGAGCCTGGTCATAGTACGTTCATGATTTCCACGTCAGGTGTTCCACCACTTCGCCGGTGGTCAGGGTGTCTGCCCTGTCCCTTAGGCATCCCGAGGTAGATGTTCTTGAACTCATCTTCAGTAGTTGTAACAATGGACGGGACATTATTGTTATTGATATTATTGTTTGTGCGTCTAAAGTTATTGATATTATTGTAGGCGCGTCTAAAGTGATTGACATTATTGTTGGCGCATCCAAAGTTTCCACAGCACATGGGCATCCAGCATGGCATATAGTAGCAGTCTGGTTGCTGCGGCAGTGGCGTTGGTGGATACGTAGGCCGCGGTGGCTGCGTCGGCCGTGGCCTCGGTGGTCGCGGTCGCGGGGGTGGCGTAGAGCATTCGGTCTGATGAGGCGGCTGGGTGGATGTTGGTTCTGGGCATACCGGGTGAGGGGGTTGGCAGGTAGTCGTGGGTTCTGGGAACACCAGGGGAGGGGGTTTGCAGGTAGTCGTGGATTCTGGGCATACTGACGGAGGAGGTCGGTGGGTAGGCGGTGCACAGGCTGCAAGTTAAACCGTTTGTTAGGATGGTTTTTACAATGGGTTTCTTGTTGGAAAAAAATATGATTGGCAATAAAAACACTTTATGGTTGGTTCAGTTCGGTTGGCTTCGAAATAAAACAATTTATAATCTGATAATATTAGTCGCATAGCTGGAATAACAGACCGAGGGCAACATTCTTATTTACTAACAATTTGTATCTACACAAATAATTTATAACTCACTGGTACTGGTAGGATAGTCGATCCTCACACACCGTGCCATGTCACAACTCATCCCACCCTGCTGTCGGCGGCCGGACCCGCATTCCTCACACATAGAGCAGTAGATCTTCCTCAGCTCCGGCAGCAGTGGCCGCGGCTGCGAGCAGTGACCACACGCCTCCGGGCAGTCCAGCAGACGTGAAGATGTTACCAGGAGCGCAGACGTACACAGGAGTTGTAGATAGATTGGGGTAGGTGGCATGCTGACGGGGTCTATTGTGGCATCGTGAATATGGTGTTGTGGATTGATGGGCAGTCTTCCATGGTGTTATTGAAAGTGTAGGAGTTACAGTGTGTAGGTAACAATGTGTTTTTATGGACAGCATAAAATGGTATACGTTTTTGTTTTATTGCTGCGCGTTGTTTTAGTGACGGTCTGTTGTTTTAAAAGTGTATTGATTTGTGGAGCGCGTAAGTTACGGTTAACAATAACATTCCAATTCTGCAACAGATCCACTTATACCATTTGTATTGAACGACATCAGCATAAATATTCCACAAAACTAAGAATCGCTTGGCTACGTTTATGTTGATGGAGGATAAACTAGCAGAGATAAACCCAAAGCTGTATTTTCGTCCCTTTTATTCATCCGTCCTTCAGTCAAATTGAAATCCATTTATTTGAATTCGAAGAAATATAATAATACAATTCGTCAAATATCAAATTGATCCAATTCGATAACTCGTGACTAAATTATACCACGTTTAACGTTGTACATCTACGAGCATTTCCATTCCCCCCTGTTCGACGCAGGGCTCTTTTACTGATTTTGTAGCAGAGATGCGCGTGTTTAATAAATGCGTAGATTGTTTCAGCTATGTTAAGTTGTCCCACTGAATTTCGTGGCACTACATTACATCAACATAGCTGTTGTAGGTAGGTACTAATGACTTTATCCTCGTCTGTAAAGCCATAAAGTTACAGTGTAACAAAGTAGATCTATGCCACATGCATCTTACTTTACTCCGACCTATCCCGAGGGTGCCCCCTACACTCCGCTGTATCCAGGAAGCATCCCTCCTCGTGCCAGCTGTAAAGGTCGAGGGTCGAATTCCACATCTTTCCACAAGAGCGAGCATGTTAATTGATTCGCCGCGTCCACTCGACGGGACGAGAGCTGCGGAAGAGCTGAATAAAGGTGGAAACACAGCTAAATGAATTTCAAATTGGGGTTTTTGTAAAACTGAAAGGTTGGATAGAGTTTTTTGCTTTTGTCCGTTTGTTTATGAATTTGGAAACAATGCCTGGAATAGTAGTGTGTTAAAATATGCATTTTTTCAATTATTTGGACAAAAAACTGTTCATAAAAAGTTTGGCATACCCTGCATGAAGCCTGCGTGTGGTCAATGTAGCAGGGTCAAACATTTTTATTTTTGAAAATTTTAGTAGAATGATTGTATACATGTTGTAGTCGTCAGTATAAATTTCCGCTCAACTCGGTTGACTGGACACCGCTTTGACCAGATTGAACTTTGTCAGTCTGTCTCCCATACATGTATTGTATACGTCTGTATAGTGCAGATATAAAAATGTGTATAACTTAGAGACAATAGTAGGTATGAACGGCACACAATATGGCCACGTTCAGATGACAAGCGCTCAACGCGCGTTTTGATGACGCGCGTTTACAACTACATACATTTTAAACCGCGTGACGCGCGTTAGCATGTGTACAGCCTGAATAAAATGTATGTAGTTGTAAACGCGCGTTAACAAAACGCGCGTTGAGCGCTTGTCATCTGAACGTGGCCTATAACAGTTTCATGGTTCAATAGTTTCATACGATAGTGTTTTGTTCTAGTTCAACTTTGCCTTTCAGCTATTGTTTCGTGTCGTTTATTGGATTTCTATTGAAAATAATATGGATACGGACTAGAAACTATTTTGTAATTGATGAAAAACTTGATTCTAGCAATCTATGTATTCTTTATTTATACAAAAAAACAGGATTCTTTTTATGTGGCAAATAAAAAATATACGACCAGCCTTGTGCAATGAAGTCTTCCATATTGACAATAACTAGTGGTTGGGACGCGGCTCACGTCTTCATTATGTACCTGCGCTACGCTCATTTGATGTGACGTGCCCTGTGTGACCACCTACATGCTTACTTCTTAGTTATCTATGTGGTATAAAAGAATATGCGTCCCCTATCTAAATCATAATTTCAGAGTGAGACAGCATAATTTCCATCCAACACATAACTTTTATCGAGACATTTTTGGCCAATATCCTCCGTTTATAAGATGTTGCAAACCCTTCCCTCTCGGATGGAATATAGTTAAGCGACATTCTCATATAATTATCACACACCAGACCAATGTAACCAATATTCAGCAAATACATGATTTGAATTTTATTTCGTGGCTATTCCTGAAAAAACATTATTTCTATGGCTCCAGAATCCTGTCTGTCATAAGCCAAACACAGTGCGGCCCGGTGGCGTATTTGTTGTTATCATGTAAAACTACATGTGATATTTATAGCTATAACTAACATGTGTGTTGTCTGTTTGTTGCAGGCATCAAGTGCCCGGTGTGCAGCAAGTTCGTTCTGCCCGACGACATCGAGTGCCACCTCGTCATGTGCCTCACCAGGCCCAGGCTGTCTTATAACGGTGAGTTCATCTGCATTAGGCTCCCTACGTACAGGCAGGAGGTTTGCTTAGGCGAGTCACCAAGCGAGTTGCTCAGTAAAACGAACGGTCTAGAATCTTCGTGAACGGCCGCACTGATACACGCTAAGCGACTATGCGGCCGGTCGTAAAGATTTGAGAACGTTTACGCTACGTAACTCGCTAGAATCTAGGCGCTAAGCGAGCCTCCTGCCTGTGCGGACGTAGCCTTAGGGATTGTGAAACGTTTACATTTGTAGATACTGATGGTATTTCATGTGATTTCATCGTATCTCGTAACTAGGGTTGGTAAGGACAATCTAATCAAATTAGCGTCAGTTGCTTACTGCTTAAGGTGAGTCGGATGTATGTATGTAAGGATACTTCCTTTCGTCGCTAGAACTTCTGCACCTACAAAGTCATCAGCCATCAATCCTCCTCTGCATTTGCGAATTCGTCTCAAATAACGTTTAAACCTTACCTTCTGAATCAACAGTACCGCACAGTAAACAGAAAATTATACATTCACAATTTGGTACTCACATACTTACCTTATTAATTAGTCAAAACCCTTAGCGAAACCTCAGGTAGGTGTACCTAATTGCATAGAGATACAGGAAATAATAGTAGAGGAATACATTTATTTGTACAAGTACTTCTACGTTTATGAAAGTACCTTCCTAATTGAGGAAAGTGCGTCACTTCGGGTTCAACGAACCTGCACCATCTGTATATTCACACGGCCATTTTAATTCCTTCAAATGGAATTACAGCATTATTTGATAATGTATTATGGACAGTTTTATAATATTTAAGCGAAACGGAAAATAAGGTTAAATCATGACCAAAAGTTACTTTATTATGTTTCCTATGTGTTTTTTTAGTTTCACGAAATCTCAATCACACTGTTTTAGGCAATAGGTCTACATGTCAATCAATGGTTTTAGGTCTATATAAAAAGTGTAAATCTTAATAAATTATGTAGGCGTATTTAGCAGCCAAGTTCATCGTATACCTAACTTTCTACCAACCATAATGCACGCTTGACTTTATTAAACCAACATAAATTTTGCATTTGTGAAATTTATGAAGGATTAATATATAAACAATAGACGTATATACCTACATACCTACTCGTACTAGGTCGGCCACAAAGCTGAAACTGTAAGGATTCATAACAAGAGTCGCTAACTCTTAGTTAGTTTAGTTTTAGTTTAACTTAGAGTTGGTTTCAGCTGCTCACTTCAGCTCAGACTGAGCTTTACCGGCAGATAACTTGTTACTGCTGTCTAAACTCATTTAGATATACTGGCATGTAGCGTAGCGAGGGGTATCTAGCGTATCTTCTTGGTAGAGATCAAACGTTCATGAAATGTAAAGTTTTAATCAGCTTTTAATTACCAAACGTAACGCTTTGGGACTAAGTGCCAATTTCGCCATAGTGGGTTAGAGCATAACCGGGGATTATTGCTTGACTTTTGACACAACTGTCAAGAATTTAATATGGAAATGACGTATAATTAATCAACCTTTCCCTAGTTACGATCTAACTGACTATGGAGAAAATTGGAGCTAAATATCGTTCTGGAATACTGCGATTGAATAATGAATAACCAATATTTCACTATGCAATACCTACTAAATTTCACATAGATGCTTAATAAATATAATTTGGCAGTACTATCATATCAAATTATGTATTTATGTGTGTAATTTATTGAAACATTGTTTTGTGATTGGGAAATTTCCCGTAGTACTCGTACGTATAATGGCTAATAATTTGCATAAACAGATTGAAACATACTCTATGTGATATGTGGTCATTGGCAAATATTATTATCAGCAGTAGGTACTTAGTAGGTTACCTTCCGTTTGAATTTAATGTTGAATTTTTAAAACAAAGGCGTCGTCTGTCAGTTTTATTACGCTACAAGTGGTTTAAGTCGTGACCAGAATGAACGACCGCGGTTAAATTTGTTTATCTTTATAGTCGCCAGTCAACTACAATATAAAATGAATTTTCGTATTATCGATTTTGAGGAAATTGTGTCTCCATTAAAATAAAAGATACCTACTATTTGGTTATGAAGTTTGATTCAGAAGCCGCAAGGCTTCACTATTCACTTTAAAATACTTTAATTTTTAAAATACCGTTTAGGATGCCTTTTCTTTTAGTATTCCTGTATGGAAACATTATGTACTTATTGCTTATTAAACTCAATATAAGTACCTAAATCTTATAAATGAAAGCACAAGGGTTTAAAAAAGAAGATTCTAGAATGCACTCCATTTGGATTGTAGACATCCACAGTCCACCAAGTGTTAGGGTGTGGTCCTATTAGCATTAGTGCGTCGCATCAATGTCAATGGGACATGTCTTATAAACATTGTTATCATAAAGCTCTTCAAGTTTAAAATCATTAAAACAAGTAAATCAGTGCCTAGTGTCCATCAAATTATCACCTACATCAAGATATAACCTCACCTCATCTAGTACCACTGGTGAAATTGAGTTTTAAACTCAAATTTTGGACTATATCCTGAATCAAGGTACACAGTTGGATCTATTGTCTTCATTTCACAGTAAATTTGAATTCAAATTAAGCTTTAACTGCCTTAACAGCAATATTTTTACTCAAACTATTGGTAAACACACACTTCGGAGACCAATCAGCTGTTCACAAATGTCGACGGATAAATGTTGCCAGGCAGAATAAACAGATAAGGCTGTCGCTACACCTGCGATTCATACGACATTTGAGATACGTTCCAATTTATGTACATTGATAAAATTTAGTAGTGCGACTCCTCATTCTGAGCTTTTAGATCACATTGTTGTAGCAAAGATCTCACCAAGTTTATGAATCAACATACAGAGGGCGTTATTGATTGATAGAATAATAATCAATAAGCCGAGATGAATTTCTTAGGAAATATTACCCTTCGTAGGAATCGAAACCGCACACAATCGGACACGGAAGCAAGTAATGATCTCTCAGCAAACCAGACACTAGATGTTACATGCAATAGTCTGACTGATATATCCAGTTCCAATAATACCTGCGACTTATCAGACATGAAAGACCAGATAGAAAAGCTAACAACTGATCTAAATAGCGCGCACAATGAAATTCAATCCCTGATATTGGAAAACAATGAGTTAAAAAATTCTAACCAAGAGATCCTAAGAAAATATGAGTTACTAAAAAAAGTTACGATAACTCCTATAAAAGCGACCCCCCTTAAACAGAAAAAAGCTAAAACAAATGAAACTGCACTTAACCAGGCCACTCAGACTGAGATTGGTCATTTAGATAAATATTTGAATCCAACCATGACAGCAACTTATGCACAAAAATGTAGCATGCTCTCCCTACAAGAACCGATCTCAAAAACCAACTCACCCAAGAACGTGGAAACAAAAACAGGCCAGATCAAAAATACCTCCAAGAAACAGCCTAAGAAGCTGTGCCTAGTAAGCAGTAACAATAAAAACAATATATTGTCAACAACACAAGACATAGTCACATCGAATTTCAAAGTACTGCACTATGTTACTCCAGGCGGCGGAATAAGAGAGCTCCTGACAGGCTTAAATAAAAAAATCGAAAACTATACACTCGACGACTACTGCATTATACTGATTGGTCATCAAGATTTTATAGCCACACAAGATTATATTGGACTTGTCTGCTTCATAAAAGAAACTCTCCAAAAAATTCAGCACACCAATATAGTACTATGCCTACCTACCTACAAATGTAGCGAACACAAAATCCTATTTAACTGGAGGGTAGAGACTTTTAACAAACTACTGTACCTTGACCTAATGAACAATAACTATGCGTTCATGTTAGACTCGAACCTAAAATTACAATACAACGACTCGATGTTCTTCCCATCTATTGGTACCATTAACAACAACGGAATAAAGACAATTCTCACTGCGCTAAAAGAACTCATGATCGAGATTGACGAACTAAATAAAAGTTCCTCAACTGAATTAAATGACAAGATGACTCAGCAACAGAAAACCTCGACACATGAAGAGAGTCAACAGTTTTTTCTCTACTAAATACTTGTACGTTATGCACCAAAACATAGCAGGGCTGAAAAACAAGTCTGACCAACTTTCTGTATGCCTTAACGAACTCTCTCAAAGACAGACAAATGTTGATGTTATGTGTATAACGGAGCACTTCATGGATACCATACAGACGGAAATATTTACAATGCATTCCTTCAATTTGGCAAGCTGCTATAATAGACATGAAGAAAAGCGTGGAGGTGCTTGCATACTAGTAAAAAAAGGGATTCAATATAGAGATATACCTGAAATTGCTAAGCTCTCTGTAAATGGAATCTTTGAATGCTGTGCAGTAGAACTTACTCACTCAAAAACAATTATTGTATGTATATATAGAGTTCCTAAGTCCCGTAACAAAAAGAGCTATCTACAATTATTTTTTGAAAAGTTAGAAAATCTTCTTAAAATTGTTACCAAGAAATCTAAAGAAAATCTTATATTGTGTGGAGATTTTAATATTAACACTCTAGCTAGAAATAATGTAACCTTAGAATTTGAGAGCCTTCTAATGACTTACAATTTAAAATTACAAATCAATCAACCGACAAGACTGAAAAGTGGAACATGTCTCGACAACATTGCAGTATATGAAAGTCATAAACATGTATCTGAGGTTGTAGAGCTAGCTCTGTCAGACCATACGGCACAAATTATTAAACTCCCAGTGAAAAAAACTTTCTTAATAAACCAATGGAAAACGGCTAGGCGTGACTTTAGCTTAGAAAATATACTAAAATTTCAAGAATGTCTACAAAATTATTCATTTTCTAATATTTATTCAGAGGACGACATTAACACAGCATATAATACATTTATTGATGATTTTTCGTTGTTCTATAACTTATGTTTTCCCGTTAACATAAAAACAATAAAAATAAATGGAAAACCAAAATGGGTATCTCGTGGGATTATCAGATGTAGCAAAAGAAAAAGACAATTACTATGGCAATATAGAGTCAATCGTACAGACACTAATAAACTTACACTTGAAAACTATACCAAAAAATTCAAGAAAATTATAAAGCTGACTCAAAGAGCACAGAACTCGCATAGAATTAACACATCGTCAAACAAATCTAGAACTACTTGGGCTATCATCAATGCGTCAAAAAATCAATTACCTAAAGAACCAATCTCTAAGATCAAAGTTGGGGATACATGCATCACAAATCCGCAAACGATAGCGACATGTTTTAATAATCACTTCATTGACAAAATACAATTATCATCCAACTGTCAGCCAAGAGAAAACTTAAATATCTCCACCGTAACAAAATCTATGTTCATGGCACCTTGCCTACCAGTTGACATTATAAGAATAGTAAAATCTCTTAGAAATACAAATAGTGTTGGCCATGACGGAATTGCAACAAAAGTACTAAAATCCGTTGTAGAGTTTATATCTGTACCTCTTAGTTACTTAATAAACTTAAGTATAGAAAGTGGAATATTCCCTGATGCGCTCAAAACTACGATAGTGACGCCAATTCATAAAAAAGGCGACACAGAAACATTGGATTACTACAGACCCATTGCACTGATAAGTATAATAGCAAAAATTTTTGAGAAATATATCAATCTTTGTCTCTATAACTATTTGGAACATAATAATATATTAGCCAGCGTACAGCATGGGTTCCGTAAAAACCACAGAATTGACCAAGCAATTTATAATTTTTTGTATACTGTCATGAAAAACGTAGACAAGACTAATCCATGTTGTGCACTATTTATGGATATGACCCAGGCCTTTGACTGTGTAGAGCATAATATTCTATTAAATAAACTCCATGCTTATGGTATACGAGGCAATATATTAAAACTAATCAAATCTTACCTTTCTGACAGGAAACAAATAACACAAATAACAAAAATAAACATGACATCAAAACTGGTAGAGACCTTTACATCGACTGAAAGAACCATCATCCATGGGGTCCCGCAGGGCAGTATTCTCGGACCATTATTATTTTTAGTTTATATTAATGACCTACCTAAAGTGACTGAGCATAAAATGACATTATTTGCTGATGATAGCACGATAACTATTGAATGTAAAGATAAAAATCAATACGAAAATGACATAAATGATACCCTTAAGGAAATAATTACTTGGTTAAACAAAAATAACTTGTGCGCAAACCTAACTAAAACTAAACTTATGCAATTTAGCCAAAGAATTACGCAAAATCCGCTATACATTCGCTATGATGGCAACGAAATAGAATCTGTTGAAACGACAAAGTTTTTAGGGTTAATAATAGATAAAGCGTTGACATGGAAGCCACACATAGAGGAACTAAATAAAAAACTTAACAAAAATGCATATGCCCTACACAAACTGTCAGACATAGCAAATATTCAGTCATGTTTGACAGCATATCATGGTTTAGTATCCTCGATAATACGCTATGGAATAATCTTTTGGGGTAATTCAACCAACCGAAACATAGCGTTTAAAGGACAGAAAAGGTGTGTCAGGGCTCTGTTTGGACTAAAATCAAGAGAAAGCTGTAAACCATATTTTATTAAACATAAACTGTTAAGTCTTCCCTCAACCTACATATATGAAGTAGCACTATTTGTTAAATCAAATCCCTCACTATTTGAAACAGCAGAAATAAAAAATAAACGGCTACAACGAGATCCAAAGCGACTCTACCTACCCAAATCAAAAACGGCTCTCATGAAGAAAAGCATATTTCTTATGAGTATAAAAATATTTAATAAACTACCGTTAAGAATAAGGAATCTAAACCTAAATACTTTTAAGATTGCACTTAAAAAAATGCTAGTGCAAAAGTGCTATTATGATTTGACAGAGTTTTTAAATGACAAATTCTAAGGTAATTAGCATTTGAATTAATAATTATAGTTGTAATTGTAAGTATAGTTGATATTAATTTATTTTTACTTTTGACATTTCTTTTAACTTTTGACATTACTTGTAAATTTATACTTAATTTTTATATTTTATTGTGAATTTGTATGTTATAAATGAATAACTAAACATGCAGAACTAAAATGATTATGTTACCAACTAAATGTAAATGTATACCTACTCATGTTTAACAAATAAAGAAATCTTATCTTATCTTATCTTATAAAATATATAGAAACCTACGCAGCGACGACGCACGAATGGACCGTCATCCTTACAAATACATAATATATTAAACGACATGTTGTTGTGATTGCAGAGGACGTGCTGAGCGACGCGAAGGGCGAGTGCGTGATCTGCCTGGAGGAGCTGGTGGCGGGCGACACCATCGCGCGCCTGCCCTGCCTCTGCATCTACCACAAGGGGTAAGTCACGAGAACACTTACTGCCAGTTTCAATAACTCGATCTACCGATGACTGGTAGTTACTTTCATACTATTTTGACACATCAAAATTTAAAACATGTCAAAATCGTATGTAAGTTATTAAGTAGGGGAGATTAGTCCAAAACCGGGTATGGGGGTAAAACCGGGACATGTCACTATAGCCACTTAGCAAGTGTCAAATTTTCGCGCGCTTTGCTCACTGCAGTCGGCCATCTTGACGACACTGTCAACAAAAGTTGAAGGACACTCGTGTGCGCTCGTAAAAAATAATTGCAAATCAAGTTTTTAGGGTGTTTTGATCTAATAATTCATGGAATTCATTCATTTACTAAGCGTCGGAACATCCAGGTATGTGGTATTGATTTTTAATCTTGGTTAAACATGTTTTCATGTTTAATAAACACTGCTTAGATTTTTATTGCATTTCGGTTTGTGGTTAGTTTTTTTTTTTTTTTTCTTGCCAGGGTGCTTGGGTCAAAACCGTACGGGGTAATACCGGGTAACCGGGTGGTACCCGGTTTTGTACAAGAATCAATGACTAAGTGTTTAATTATTTTGAAAAATTGCTATTATTACTTCATCACCGTACAAATCGGAAATCGAACAAAATAAGATCACAAAGAATAACAAGACAAATCTTCCGGAATTTAAGATTCTGTTGTTACCGGTGTTAGGGGCAAAGTCGGGTATATAATAATGGTATACCCGGTTTTGGACCAGGCATGGGGTAAAACCGTAAAAAGTTAAGATTTAGAAAAACATTATTATTATTAATTAGAATAGTTTAAACATTGATTTTGTTGAGCAAGACTGTTAATTATAAGGCATAGTAAGCAAATTTTAATAAAGTTGATTAAAACTTCTTAATTTTGATTTTTTATTAATTATTTACCTTAGCGTCCCGGTCTTACCCCACATTCCCCTACCAGTCATCGGTAAATACAGTTATTGTAACTGGCAGTTAAAGGTTGCTACACACATGCCGGCGGCTGTGCTGCCGGGCTGCATTGTATGCCGCCGTGCACAAGGTGGTATAGCCGGCGGCATGTGTGTAGAAGGCTTAATGGGTGTCGGACAACTGATATGTGTTCACAAATACCTACATAGGATAGATTCATATTAATAAATAAACGACTACCCGACACAAGGCACTGGCAAACACATGTGCTGGCTACACGAATATTATTCCTGGAAAAATGACTAAAGAAAAACTCACAGATATAATATGTACTATTTACAAAGAGCTTTATCCAATACCTGCTCGAGTAATATAAAAAGAGATATTTAGCTTTAGGTAGTTATTACATTTATTCTATTTGTACAAAGACTTTTCAGAAAAAGGCACAACTGAAAGCTAATCTTATCTTGAAATCTAGAAAAGTAAAAACGTAGGAATAACGTATTGGCATCTAAAAGGTCGGTCTATTTAGTGATGTGCTTCGTAGGAGTACCTACATATACATTTTACTAGATCTTATTATTTTAACTTCTAAGAATTTATTTTCATGCTCGACGTAATGCAATTATATTATCATTGATCTTTATTTTGCTCAAAAGTTTAATAAGAAATGAATATTTTAAAATTGATTTTATATCGTTATTTTTACAACAACAAATACCTTATTGTTTTGTTGTTTGAATCGAACACATTTCCACTGCACTGAAAGGAGCCGTATACCTATCATAGATATCCCATCTCTTATGATTTTTACATCGCATGACGCGATCTAGCCCAGGGCTTGCTCTCACAAAGGTCTCTATAAAGCCCTGTAAAGCCTGAGAGCTCTGAAGAGCAGCCATGTAGGTCGATAGTCGATAGCAACCTCTTTGACAAATACTTACAGCGTAGCCTTTGTGGGCGAAACTATTGTTGAACAGTTGTGTAGGTCAGTGATATATAGCGGTAGCCAAAATGGTATTGTTGTCTGATTGAATATTTTTAGGAGGGTAGTAATTTGAAATGATTGCCATTACAGCAATATAGTTAACATAAATAATTATAGTGTTTACATCGACTCCCTATAAGCAAATGTTCTTTACAAATGAAACAGACGACGTTTTGTCAAAGGCAACAATTAAACAACCTTTTAACGATGCAGCTGGTTGTTGAGGTGCAAGAATAATAGAACATGGTCTTTTGGTGGTTTTATTTACAATGAATGAGAATAATAGTGTAAAAGTATCTAGCAAAGTCACAATGACATAAACTATAAACAATAAACAATAAAAGGTTCCAAATTCAAACTATATACATGGGGCCTCATAATAAGGCGTCGTGGCGTCGTCAACACAACCCTTCCATAATTAAATCTCACAAAACATTTCCAATGCCCTAACATATTTTATATTTCTGTTTCAGGTGTATAGACCAATGGTTCGAAGTGAACAGATCGTGCCCCGAGCACCCTGGCGACTAGTGCGCCCCCAGCCAGCCGGCCCAGCCAAGCCAAGCTCTGGTCCAGCCAAGCCAAGCCGCCAGCCAGCCCGGCCCAGCCTAGTGCCATGCGCGAGTGATAGTTTTATACAATGAACAGACTTAGCCCACGGGCAGTGTAAATAATGTGCTAGTGACAAGTTTACCATTTAATGAATAATAAACAACTAAATTACAAAGACATTTATTATAGTTATAATAATGGGGAAAATTCTCGGTGGAGTATTAATATTAATGAATATATTATTGTAAATTTTACATCGTTACGGTTTAGTTAAAGTTTGAATTTTATTTGTATTTTTTTCGATTTTGTTTTTTAAATAATAACGTGTATGTATTGTATTATGTATGTATAGGGAGCATGTATGTGTGTGATTGAGACATAAGTAAGAGAGTTCTGTTAGCGTACTGTGATCTTATAGAGCAGTTTACATATCTGTTTATTAAGCTTATGTATAATTATTAATATATGATTTGATCTTTTTCATCTTGATAAATAAAGTTGCTTTGTTTCTAAATTTTCGACGCTAGTTTTTATTGCTTCGTCCAAATTCAAATTCGTATACATATAATTATGTGCCTAATATTACTTTTAAGTCAATATTTGTTGCGGGAGAAAAAAGTATGATTAAACACAAATACCTTAGTTTGTTTGAATAAATTTTATCAAAGGCTTTCGTAAATAAAACATATTACTTTAGATTTTATATTTTCTATTTATTCCTTACATATAATTTACTTAAATTAGGTACTTATTATAGGTAGGTTGATATTTTTATTTAAATTCTGTATTGAGTTTTGAGTCAAGTTGATACTCCCATTACCATATTCCATGATATTTGGCATTTCTACGCAATAGTTGAGGATTCTTAGGGCCTGTTCCACAATGTCTGGTTAGTGGCTACCTGTCGGATAAAATACATGCTGTCACTCTCTGTCATTATTTTTTAGACAGGGACAGTATGTATTTTATCCGACGGGTAGCCACTAACCAGACATTGTGGAACAGGCCCTTAATGTCACTCTGATTGTAACCTGCATAGATTTATAATTAGAGAATTTCTACTAATTCAATATGACCATCCAAAACATTCAACTACTTTTAATGGGTGTGATTTTGACAACCTCTTCACCGCGTTTAACGTGTGTCTAAGTATTGATGGTAAGTTCTTCGGGTCAATAGATAATAGAGTTACTTGTGATATACTTTCACTGAATCGGTAGGGATAGTTGGTAAACAATAGGTGTAATACGTTGGAGTAGAATGTCTATCTCATGAAGGACCTGTGTCTCGGTCCTCGTTGCATCCGCGCACCGCCCCAGCCCATGCCGCCTCCTGGGGAATTAAACAATACGTAAGTATGTTTTAAGAGTAAGTTAATATTCAGTATACATAAACCATAACCAGCCTATAGGTTGAATACTTGGTCACAATGAAACTGAGGTAAGTATCTTACTGACAGATGGTAAATAGAAAACCGAAAGAGGGTTACGACAATGAACAAAACCTATTGAGCTATATTATTATCATGGATCATGGAGAAATAGACTCGACATAAACTTTTAGCCCTAGATATTCTGCAAAATTTGGAACCACAGTCAGTTAAGTATAGTATAATCGGTTACCGACAACAACCATCCAAGACAATGCCATATTATACATTTTCATTTAATAAATGTTCTCGAATTTATGACGAAACATTTACCGAACACACATCAAGAGATTTGAAACACGTATTTATCTGACCCGCCTCAATGCTCGTGTGATTGTGACGTCACGGCCGGGAGGGGTCGTCGACCCGATCGATAGCTGCAGGTGACCTGCATCCCGCTACTGTGTCACTGCCAATTTTAATGTTTCCCGCGCAACGAACATATTCCGGGAGAGACTTTAATTTCATTTGGAGAAAGATATATTTCGTGCTCGGCTCATTGATTTGATGTAGCCCGGGCAAATTAGTAATGCAGTCATGGGATTGGGAGTATAGTGCAAGATGTGAGTGTTTTGTTAAGATAAGTAAGTATATATTAATTGTAAATAATCCACTTAGAACTTAAGAAATATACTAAAGATTATTATTATTATTAAATTCTTCATTGCACAAAGTAAATTGGTACAAAGCCGAACTTAATGCGAGTAGCATTCTCTCCCAGTTAACCTTTGGTGATGTTGAAAAAGGGATTGGCAGATGTCCAGCAGTTCTTTTTCTCTCTCTCTCTTTTTTCGAGCGATATGGTATTTTCGGCATGCTCTAGGCCTCTAGGGAGTCAGCGACTGGCGCCTAAACTGGCTTGCTAATCCTTTAACAACGATGACAAACGCAAGCCTAGGTCTAGTGTGTATTCTATTCAGAGATGAGGCGAAGTTCCTGTACGTGGCTCTAATCTTTGTAGATATCCCCTTAATTTCAGCTCAGCTAGAGTAAATTGGAGCAGCAAGCCTGGGTGTTGCAATAGCTGACGTAGGTCTAGATCACCATCATGCTAAGCTATAGTCGGCAAGTGACTCACCCATCATGTACTGCGAGGCGGGCGGGAAGTGGCCGAAGTGCTGCGCGCCCATGTCCCACGCGCCGCCGCGGCCGCGACTGTGAGGGGAATAACCAGATTTAGTAATGGGAATACAATGTGGAATGAATGGAGAACATTTGTTTTAATACACAGAAACAACTTAGAAATAAAGTAACTACACAGGTTCAGGCAAAAAATATTAATTTTATTTGTTTGTGTGCATTTATTATGACAAATATTACGTCTCGTTAATAAACTAGCGATCATAATACGGCGCGGGGCTGAGTCTTCGATACGGATAAATAAATTATACAAATGTGGACCCGGCTCAAGTTCATCAGTGTGCGAATCACGAATATTGTCGACTCTATCGATACTATCGATAGGTAATTCAATAGGAGTATATTTGTAGTATGCGTTGTAGTGATGTAACGAATGTGTGTTTTTGAACATTCGCGAATGCGATTGCGAATGCGAATATCTGATTTCGATATTCGCGAATGCGAATGCGAATATTCAGTTGGTGTTCAAATTTGGCGCCATTTGTATGTTTTGCTGCTCTAGGCGCATTCCGAATAAAACTAGCAAATAATAGACACAGTTTTTAGGGTTCCGTAGCCAAAATGGCAAAAACGGAACCCTTATAGTTTCGTCATGTCCGTCTGTCCGTCTGTCCGTCTGTCACAGCCGATTTACTCGGAAACTATAAGTACTACAGTGATGAAATTTGATGGGAATATGTGTTGTATGAACCGCTACAAAAATATGACACTAAATAGTAAAAAAAAGAATTGGGGGTGGGGCCCCCCATACATGTAACTGAGGGATGAAATTTTTTTTTTCGATGTACATACCCGTGTGGGGTATCAATGGAAAGGTCTTTTAAAATGATATAAAGTTTTCTAAAAAACATTTTTCTTAAAGTGAACGGTTTTTGAGATATCAGCTCTCAAAGTCGTAAAAAGTATGTCCCCCCCCCTCTATTTTTATAACTACGGGGTATAAAATTCTAAAAAAAATAGAGGTGATGCATGCTAATTAACTCTTTCAACGATTTTTGGTTTGATCAAAGTATCTCTTATAGTTTTTGAGATAGGTTGATTTAAAGTTTATTATATTTGCTGCTACGGAACCCTTTGTGCGCGAGCCCGACTCGCACTTGGCCGGTTTTTTTAAATAAAGTAGCTACACTTTTTGAAGCGTCCGTAGTCGAGCTAGCTTCAGTGATCGTAATTGATCACTGAGGTTAAACAACACACGGTCAGTGATTGGGTGGGTGACCGGTGACCGATTTCAAGTGTTTTTTTTCTGGACGCTTCCTTGCTTCGGACGGCACGTCAAGCCGTGGGTCCCGGTTGCTGCTTCGGCAGCAGTCGTTAAGCCTAGTCAGAGGCCTTCGGGCAGCTTGAAAACATCTGACAGTCGGCTTGTCCACTTAGATACCCGACAACTTTCTCAGCACAAGCTTGCTTGTGTTGGGGTCCACCAACCCGCACTAGGACAGCGTGGTGGACTAGGCCTAAACCCCTTCTTTCATTGGAAGGTGACCCGTGCCCCAGCAGTGGGGACGTAATGGGTCGTGATGATGATGATAATGACAGTAATGGCTAGTTTACACAGTGCGAGCTAGCGTACGAGTCAGCCATCCGAGTAGCTGCACTGCAGTAACTCGCACTGTTTGGACGTAACTTACGAGTAACTCGTACGTGCGAGTTGGTCAGTAGCTCGCATTCGTTACTTCAACATTTTTTGTTTTCACTCGCCTGCTCGCCGGCAGCAACTCGCCCATGACAGCAGCTCGGCCGTCGCTCGCATCGTTTGGACGCGTTCGGCAGTAGCTCGCCAGTGCCAGCCGGACAGTTGTGAGTGGAAACCGTGTTTTTTTGTGTGCTACGCCACGACTTGACTCGCAATGGGACTGGGTGTCGTGTAGACAGCAAAGGCGAGCCGAGCTACTGGCGTACGAGTACACAAACCGAGTAGCTGTCTACTGGCCAGGCAGCAGCTCGCACTGTGTAAACGAGCCTTAACGGTTCTCACACAATATAATAGTACTTAACTGGAACAGGGTAGGATCAGTACTCAGTGTTTCAAAATAGGGTGTGTAAATAAATATATTAATGTGTTTGTGTTTGTATTTAGCCTAACCTAGTATTAAGATTCATTGTTACTAACACTTACTATGGACTATGTGGTCTGATAATAAATATTTATTATTATTATAATAATATGGCTGACAGTGACACTGAACACGATTTCAGTGCGTATCGGAACTTAGTCTCAATTTTGTTCAATCATTCGACAGATTTAACATTATAAATAATACCAAATGATAAAGTAAAGACTGAAAATGTCATTAAGAAGGTTACTTGTAATAAAAAGGTTATAAACGAATGGATTTTGATTTTGTTCACGTACCATTATTTTCAAATAGTTTATTTCTAACTAGCTGTTCCCGCGCGCTTCGCTTCGCCTTAAAAAGTTTTCCCGTGGGAATTCCGGGATAAAAAGTAGCCTATGTTCTTTCCCAGGGTCTAGACCGTACGTATACCAAATTTCATTCAAATCCGTTCAGTAGTTTTGTCGTGAAAGAGTAACAGACAGACAGACAGACAGACACAGTTACTTTCGCATTTATAATATTAGTTAGGATTAATACATGACATTCGCAAAACATTCGCACAAATTTTTGCGAATGCGAATGCGAATGCGAATATCCAAAAATATGCGAATATTCGCGAATGCGAATGCGAATATTCGTTACATCACTAATGCGTTGTATTAGTTTCTAAATTCACACAAATTTTGGTGAACTGCCAATCGAATAACTTATCGACAAGAGTCGTAAATATTCGAGATTGACACAGACTAGGCACCCCGGAGGGCGTCCCACGCTACATGTGTACAACACAATATACTCACAGATGTCGGTAGTGCGGGTGGTGCGGCGTGGCGGAGGCGAAGCGCCCGCGGTCCGACACCGCGATGCCGCGGCGCATGCCCCTGGGACAACAAAAGAGGATTGTTTATATTCATAAATATATTGTGAACTTTACATCTTGTACATGTTGGGTTGGGAGATTTAGGGTGACTTGCACCAATTATTTAAACGCATTTAAATCTATTGCCGTCTTGCTCTGCCGTTTTACTAAAGCAAGCGAGTAATAGAGCAAGCAAGCGAGCATTTAAATACGATGAAATATTTGATGCAAACCACTCCGACAAACACAAAATTCAAATTTTGTGTAGTATATGTCGGTTATTAAGTATATTGAAAGATCTTAGGATACAAAGACGATATGAATGAAGATCGGTAGATATGTGTAAGTAGGGTTAATTGGTAATTTCAGTAACAGCGTGCTTAAACATTCACATGTTTCTTCATCAACAAACATCAGGCTGCAATATCAACATCTGGCCGCTGACGCTGCGCCATATCAAAAAGCTTTTCAGGTTCAACTTTAAAACTTGTTAACTGTGTTAACAATATATTAGCGCCATCTATAAATTAGAAGGTTTAACTACTTAGTTTCCTATGTAAACACAGCGTTATCTCGCAGGCTACTTGCATAGATCGATTATTAAGCATTACTACACTATTAAGTTCCTATACATCCTGCTAGATGGCGCAGTGTCGGAGGTGGTGGTAACATATAAGCCGCTACAGGCGGAGTCTCGGCCTCTTTCCACGGGACCTCGCTGTACAAGCAACAATAAACTAGTATCCAGTATTACCAACACGCGGTTTCCTTCACAACCACGAGTCATCCCCTTCATGTGGTGACCCCTAGTTCTCGAATCTGAGTCGAAAGGAGTGCAATCCCGTGAAGTCGGTCGTTAGAGGGCTGGGGTTTCGTTGCGCGATAGGCGACGGCCCGAGGCATCGGCGACAAAGACAAGCAGATTCGAGCGAACGCGCAAAAATTTCAAGTAAGGAGGAGCAGTGGACAACGGAGAAGCACGCGGAGACACACCAAAGGTTCGTGGGGGCTTGCAAAAACTGCGAGCCAACCCGCGGAGCACCGACACCGCGACGACACGTGGCACGAGGTCTACCGGAGGCAACGAGCACCGCGACGACACGTGGCACGAGGTCTACCAGAGGCAACGAGCACCGCGACGACACGTGGCACGAGGTCTACCGGAGGCAACGAGCACCGCGACGACACGTGGCACGAGGTCTACCAGAGGCAACGAGCACCGCGACGACACGTGGCACGAGGTCTACCAGAGGGAAGGAGCATCAAGACACAAGAAGTCACCTACCGAGGCCGCACGAGGACGGCCACACGCAGCGAGCGACAACAAGAGATAAGTACCTACCATCAGTTTTTTGAGCTAGGCAATTCTCTTCCCGCTAATTACGAATTCAAGATACCTACAGACCTACCTACCGTATATAATTTTTTCGATTGCTAATTTTCTAAATTAAAATGGCAAATTCAGATAAATTAGTTCTAGAAAACTTAGAGTTAAAGGATTTAATTAAGAAGCGCGGCGTCATAAAGGGTAAATTAACCAGTTTTAAGAAGTATGTATCTGGTCTTACAGAAGAATTAAGTGCCGAACAATTATTAGAATTAGATCTTAGGATAACTAGAATGTCACTAGTATTTGAAGAATTCGAGATTGTACAAACTAGAATAGAAACATTGGCCACAGACGTAGACAACCAAATCTCAGAAAGGGAATTATTTGAAGACGGTTATTTTAAGAACGTAGCTCTAGGTAAATCCATACAAAATGTAAATGGTTCCGACCATAACAACACGATCCTGAACCCGTCCAACAATGAAAGTTCTTCGCCGTTAACCGAGGGTAGTCAGTCGATTAAATTTCCAGAAATTTCATTGCCGTCGTTTAACGGTGATAAAACACATTGGGTCGAGTTCAGAGACAGCTTCGACGCTCTTATTAACCAATCGAACTTAAAGTCAATTCAAAAATTTAAGTACCTAAAGAGTTGTTTGACTGACAGCGCACTTGAAGTCGTTAGTTCCCTCGAATATTCCGAAGAAAGTTTTTTGATAGGTTGGCAATTATTATGCGAAAGGTACAACAACCCGAAATCATTAATCAATAATCATTTGAAAGAATTATTTAACATCGATTATGTCCCCACAACTGCCGCAGCTTTAAGAAAATTATCCGATAACATTTCTAAAAACCTTAGAATAATAAGATCACTGAATATTCCAACCGATAACTGGGATATGTTAGTGATATTTTTTCTAAACCAAAAACTCGATAAAAAATTGCAAAGTAAATGGGACAAAGTAGCCAACCGGATCTCTAGAATTGACTCTGGTGAATTGCCTACATTACAGGATTTCCGGACCTTTCTGAAGGACCAAGCGGACCATCTGGAGTCGCTGGACCCTGGCAAGCCTCATGGACCCAGTGACGCCCAAATTATACCCGCGAGGAAGGCCTTCGTAACTACGTCTTCCCACACCGGCACCGCAAGTCCCACGAGTTCAAGGGTAATACCTAAACCTTATACTAGCAATAATCAGTGTCCAAGTTGTAAGGAGGGGCATTATATTAACCAATGCCCAAGATTTCTAGCCCTAAACGAGGTCTCACGCATTCGAGTCGTGAGAAAATTAGGGCTATGTTACAATTGCCTGAGTACGAGACATACACTGCCGACCTGCAGAGCTACCACTTGCAAAATATGTAAAGGTAAGCATCATACGCTTCTACATGTCCAATCATCCAACATTACTCATTCAAACACACACACAAACACACAACTTCAGCCAAATACATATTCGCAACCGAGCGCACAAACACAACCAACTACCCTGTATACCTACGAGTCCAAACCAACTGGATGCGTAGGTACAAACGAATCAAAGTCGATAAATTTGCATACCAATCAAGTAGTCAACACTACGTTATGTCAAACCGATGACAATCTATTACCGAACAAAACAGTGATGTTGTCGACAGCACAAATCAATGTTTTCGATAAAAATAACCAATTACACACATTCCGAGCACTATTAGACTCAGGCTCACAATCAAACTTCATAACGAAACAAGCATACGACAAACTTAACCTACCTACACAACACATAAACATGGAGGTGTTAGGCTTTAACGAAAATAGCACGATAATCGAAAAAAGGTGTAAAATTACATTCGAGTCGAAAGATAACCAATTTACTGGTGAGTTGTCTTGTCTAATTGTACCTACCATCTGTAAGTTACCGTCACAGATCAATGCCACGTCTTTAAAAATCCCACCACGATTCAACTTAGCCGATGACTTCTATCACGAACCAGGTGAAGTCGATATGATAATAGGTGCAGAGTTATTTTTCGAGCTTCTCTGCATAGGACGACACCGCCTGGGAGATGGACAACCGACCCTGCAAAAAACTCGACTCGGCTGGGTGGTCACGGGTTCGATTCCCGGCGCCAGCCCGCCGCCACAGTCAGTAAGGTGTAATTTCGTGTCGAATACACAAATGAAATCGCTATTTGATACAAATGAGTTCGATTCAAGAACCTTACCCAATGATGAGACTATACAGTGTGAGAAAATATTCAATAAGCACACACGCACGTCTGAGGGTAATTTTGTGGTAGATTTACCGTTAAGGTTGCCTATCTCTTCCCTCGGTCAGTCTCGTCCCGCGGTCTATAAAAGATTTATTACATTAGAGTCGAAATTTCAGAAAAACCCCGAATTTAAAGAAAGATATGTCGATTGTATGAGGGATTTGCAAGAAAAGGGCCTTATGATAAAAAATGATGATTTCACTCAACCATGTAATTACCTACCGCAACACGCGGTAATTAATAGCGAAAAGGTTACGACACCACTTAGGGTCGTATTTGATGCCTCCCATAAAACTAGTTCAGGGATGTCATTAAACGATATTCAATTCAAAGGTACAATCAGTCAGGACAAAATAACGAACATTTTGTTAAGATTTCGAAAACACAAATACATCGTTATCGCAGATGTAGCTCAAATGTACAAAAATATATATGTTCGAGAAGACCAACGTCACCTACAATGCATTCTATGGCGTGAAACACAAACTGACCCACTACTCACCTACAAATTAACGAGTCTCAGTTTTGGTCTGAAATGTGCACCGTATATAGCGACGCGGTGCCTGACGCAACTAGCGAACGAAAACAAAGGTGAGTACCCGTTAGCATCCGCCGCGATACAGCATGATTTTTGATGGACGACTACGTTCACGGCGACGACGACGAGCGCAGGCTAGCAGAGACCTCAGTACAGGTCGACCGTATCCTGAGCACAGCTAATTTCAAATTAAGAAAATGGAAATCCAATTCGAAAACCATCTTAAACGAGGTAAGTCACAGTACCACACATGACACATACATAACCACCCCGATAGGTCAAGATAATAATAACACACACAAAGTATTGGGTATTGTATGGGATAATAATGAGGATCGATTAAGTTACAGATTAAAGCGGGAACCAATGTCAAAATCAATAACAAAACGTTACGTTTTATCTATAGCCTCGTCGATATACGACCCGTTAGGTATGTTAGGACCAGTAATTATCATTGCGAAATGTTTCATACATAAACTTTTCAAATTAAAGTTTAATTGGGATGAAAAACTACCGATTCAATTAATTAATGAATGGGAAACATTCTATAACAGTTTGTTTACGTTAGACACACTATCTATTCCAAGGCGAGTCGTTATCAATGATTACATAACCATAGAAATGCACGGATTCTCAGACTCGTCCTTGACCGCTTATGGGGCCGTTATATACATACGATCTATAGATAAACAGGGCAGGATTATGGTTCGATTATTGCGCGCGAAATCGAGAGTTGCGCGTGAGGAAACTATTCCACGATTAGAGCTGCGAGCTGCCTGGCTGTTAGCCGCATTGTCTGACGACGTAAACAATGCGCTTAAATTTAAATGGACGAAACAATACTTCTGGTCAGATTCAAATGTAGTATTAGCATGGATAAAATCACCACTACAAAAATTAAACACATTCGTAAAAAATAAAGTAAATGACATACAAAAAATTACAAACATCGATGATTGGCGTTGGGTCTCTTCTGGTAACAACTCAGCGGATTTGTTATCTAGGGGTCTAGCTGCTGAAAGGTTAGGTAGTAGTTCATTATGGTGGCAGGGGCCCTCCTGGCTTTCCGAGCCCATCGAGAAGTGGCCTACATTTCAACTACCCAAAACGGAAATAACGTTACCCGAAACTGAACAAGAGACACATTGTAATATAAGTACAAACAAGTCAAGCGAGTTAATTACAAACTTAATAAAAAAATATTCTAACTTAAATAAACTCAATCGAGTATTTGTTTACATGCGAAGATTCATTCACAACTCTAGACATCCGAACAATAGAATAGTCGGGGTCTTATCAGTAGATGAAATGCGACATGCGTTGCTCGAATTAATTAGATTTGCACAAACAGAATCGTTCCAAATGGAGTACAAGTTACTAAAAAATAGTAAACAACTACCACAAACATCAAACATATTGTGTTTGAAACCATTTATGGAAAATGGGATTATTCGAGTAGGGGGACGCCTGGAACAGTCCTCATACAATTACGATAAAAAACACCCAATACTTCCACATCACTCACACACACTAACAATTCTTATAATGCGTGGAGAACACATAAGATTAATGCATGCAGGGCCACAGTTATTACTTTCATCTGTCCGCGAGAGATATTGGCCGACACACGGTAAGATCGTCGCTAATAAGGTTGTACGAGAATGTATAACGTGCTTCAGGAACAGTCCGAAGATCTACTCACCGATAATGGGTAATTTACCAAGGTCAAGAGTAACTCCAGCACCGCCCTTCCTCACAACTGGCATTGATTATGCAGGACCCTTTGCGGTGAGGGACAAAAGGGGGCGTGGTTACAGGTCATACAAATGTTACATAGCAATTTTTATTTGTTTTTCGACAAAGGCAATTCACTTAGAGTTAGTTTCAGGTCTAGAAACTCAGCTCTTCCTGTCTGCGCTGCGAAGGTTTACGTCCAGGCGAGGTATACCAAAAACAATAGTGAGTGATAATTCCACTACCTTTCATGGGGCCAATAACGAATTATGTGCAATTTATAAATTTATCGACGAATGTTCGAGCGAAATAATAGCTTCTTGTGCAAATGAGGGAATAAATTGGAAATTTATACCTGTCTACACTCCACACATGGGGGGTTTGTACGAGGCGGCCGTTAAAAGCTGTAAATTTCATCTTAAACGAGTTCTAGGCCAAGCCCTATTAACCTACGAAGAATTTAGTACTATACTTACCCAGGTGGAAGGTATCTTGAACTCTCGTCCGCTCTGCCCTTTACCAAATTCGGATACAGACGAGATATCAGTTTTAACGCCAGCTCATTTCCTGATTGGTAGGACACTTATCTCATTGCCCGACTACGAATATGAAAATGTACCTACAAACCGCTTATCTCACTACCAACAGCTGCAGCAGATCCAATGCGACTTCTGGAGAAGATGGTCAAGAGACTACATAGGACTGCTTCAAGAACGCACGAAATGGAGAAGCTGCAAGGGTGCCGGACTCGACGTGGGTACCATTGTGCTGATCAAAGATGACCGACTGCCGCCCTGCCAGTGGAGGCTGGGACGCATCGTCGGCTGCTGCCCGGGTCGCGACGGCATCACGCGGGTCGCAGAGATGCGCACGGCGCGTGGAATAATCAAGAGAGCATTCAACAATATCTGTCCATTACCGATTACATGTTAAAATGCCTTTTATTGTAACAATCAAATAACTTATAACTAGTTAAATCTCATTTAATACCCGTATAGTTCAGTTTTAACAATTTTGGTCTATTAGTTACCGATAATATGATAGGTTGTGGAATATTTTAGCTTACACATTAAATAAAGGTTAGGCTTCAATATTGTAAATAGTTCGTAGTCGTTAGGATTTAGATTCGAAATTTAAATATTAAAAATACAAATAAGTAACTACTTAATATAAATCTGTTATATTAGTACCATCTAACTATTGAATTAAACGTGCTAATAACATGAGTTTCATTTCCTTAGATAGGTAGGTAATAACAGATAAATAAATTATTATTTGGGCATAAGCGCCATTCGAAAACTACTTAATTAAATCTGTTATATTAGTACCATCTAACTATTGAATTAAACGTGCTAATAACATGAGTTTCATTTCCTTAGATAGGTAGGTAATAACAGATAAATAAATTATTATTTGGGCATAAGCGCCATTCGAAACCAAATACCTAACTAGTTTCTAATTAGAATCTTGGGGCGCAGCATGTTAACTGTGTTAACAATATATTAGCGCCATCTATAAATTAGAAGGTTTAACTACTTAGTTTCCTATGTAAACACAGCGTTATCTCGCAGGCTACTTGCATAGATCGATTATTAAGCATTACTACACTATTAAGTTCCTATACATCCTGCTAGATGGCGCAGTGTCGGAGGTGGTGGTAACATATAAGCCGCTACAGGCGGAGTCTCGGCCTCTTTCCACGGGACCTCGCTGTACAAGCAACAATAAACTAGTATCCAGTATTACCAACACGCGGTTTCCTTCACAACCACGAGTCATCCCCTTCAGTCAACTTTGAAATTGCTACTAGGTTTAGGCGGTCCAAACACTTGCCATGCGGGCGGCTGGTGGTGCTGGACTGGTGTTAGGCTCAGACGGTTCTAACCCTGTCATGCTTGATGATGGGCAAGCGGCTCTGTGTCACACATACCTGGTGTGAGGGCGGGCGGGCGGCGCGGCGGCGGCGCGCGCGGTGAAGTCGTCCACGTGCAGCGAGGGCGGGCGGCTCGTGTTGGGCGGGCGGGAGCGGAACGCGTCCGCTGTCTCGCTGCGGACTCGTGCTACTGACACTGTGGGAGAAAAAATATGTTTAATATTGTGTACCTAAGCTCCTCATCGTCGTCATTTAGAGATGATCTAGCGGTAGACCGCTAGATAATTCTTTTAAGGGCATCATTTGAGATTCAGCAACCAAAGCACATACCAACGGGCTTCAGGAGGATCTAATGACGGCATGGCATCTTTAAGTACTTAGATAAACGTGACTATTTCGCGATCTGCGTCCAACACGACGATGCCATTACTTTACCTACCTACCTACCCCCTACCCTTGATTACGTAGTAGGGCATGCAATACCGCAATACCGGTTTTTTTCAATACCGGTATTGAAAGTTAATACCGGTATTGAAGTAATACCGGAATCGGACATTTTTTAGGCAATAAATCAAGCGATTAAAATATAGTTAGCCTTGTGCTCCTATATACTATGAAAGCGCACTTGTTTTTAACCGTTACATGCGGTTTTTGGCCCTTGGAAACCTACTTGTTGTCCATGCGTCCTAAAATTTTAACTCGAATACTCATTTCTCGTAAAAAATATTACATAATACAGAATTTGATTGCATTTTCTTGTTGTATTTTGCCCTATACGATGTTTAAACAAAATATATGCCATTTATAACAAGGAAGTCTAATACCGGTATTAATACCGGGATCCCGGTATTGAGTTCAAATACCGGAACTCAATACCGGTATTGAAAATATTACCGGTATTGCATGCCCTATTACGTAGGTACTTTTATAATGGTTGAGAATTGGCCACTAGAATATAATAGAACTGCACAACCACAAAAACGTTTAATAGTTTTTCGAATGGTACTTCCCAGCGCCAAACACCTGTGGAACAGTGTCTAAATGTTTTTAGTAACACTCACCGGCAGCGGGCACGTGTGCGGGCGCGCGCGCGGGCGCGGCGGCGCGGTCCACGGCGCCCGCGAGTCGCCGCACGCAGCTCGCCAGCGCCGCCGCGCCGCCCGCCGCCAGGGCTGACACCGCTACCGCCATTATGTCACACGATACCGAGAGACCTATGCTATGCCGCCAGGAACTCTTAAGAGCGAAGGTATGGTTGAAAATTGGCCACCAGAATCACATCAGTGGGTTTGTATGCTTAGATCTTTGAAACTATAGGTAAAATTAATTTTGCTGTGTTTTATTTGATTACACAGACGTATATGACACTATATTCCCCAAGTGTGGCTACTGCGCGTGTCGAAAGGTTGATCATAATTATTGTGATCAACTTTTGGTTCATACATTTAGTTTTGGCTAGCTGTCTGTTTTTATCAGTGTCTAATTTTAGCACGCGTGGTTCTCATAGAAATGAGTGCATTATGTGTGTGTAGCTTAGAGTAATAATGTGTGTAGCATCTAGTCATATAGGTGTGTGGTTACTTAATAGGAAGATTCACGTAGTCTAATAGTATAGTCTATAACACTCACCGGCAGTGGGCACGTGTGCGGGCGCGCGCGCGGGCGCGGCGGCGCGGTCCACGGCGCCCGCGAGTCGCCGCACGCAGCTCGCCAGCGCCACCGCGCCGCCCGCCGCCAGGGCTGACACTGCTACCGCCATTATGTCGCATGATACCGAGAGATATAGGCTATACCGCCAGGAACGCTGCAGCCTGATATAAAGGGCTTCAAAAGCGTAGGTATGCTTAATATTGGCCACCGGAATTACTACATAGTATTAAACATAGTCGCTTCCCACCATGGAAGTAGAAAAAAAGACGGAAGGAATCTCGCTAACTAAAGAAATGCCTCACACCCAAAGTAAGTCAGTTTCATTGTTACTACGAACCCGAAACACACCCATTCACACTCAAAATAAGTCAGTCCGCCGCCGCGTGCCAATCACGTCACACCCAAACACTCTCATGTCGCCGCCATTGCTGTGCTACATTTTTTAGTTTGCGAGATTCCTTCCGTCTTTTTTCTACTTCCATGTAATATGCTTAGATTTTTTAAACTTTACAATGGATTATGCTGTGTTTTCTTAAAATAGAGCGCTATTTAAGAGGAAGGATTATGTGTATAGTATAGTCTATAACACTCACCAGCAGTAGGCACGTGTGCGGGCGCGCGCGCGGGCGCGGCGGCGCGGTCCACGGCGCCCGCGAGTCGCCGCACGCAGCTCGCCAGCGCCGCCGCGCCGCCCGCCGCCAGGGCTGACACTGCTACCGCCATTATGTCGCATGATACCGGGAGACCTATATGCTATACCGCCAGGAACCTTGTGGTTTGATATAAAGAGCTTAAAAAGCTTAGGTATGGTAAATATTCAGCCACCGGAATCACTACATACCTTGTATAAAACACAAGCGCTTCCCACATCTGTCTGCATAATATGCTTAGATCTTTGAAACTTTACAATGGATTCCGCTGTGTTTTCTTAAAATCGAGTGTTGATTACACGGACGCGGACGTAGGTATATGACACTAGATTCCCCAAGTGTACCTACGTACTGCGCGTGTTAAAAGATGATCAACTTTTGGTTCTCATACATTTAGTTTTGGCTAGCTGTCATTATCAGTGTCTAATTTTAGCACGCGTGGTTCTCATAGAAATGAGTGCATGATGTGTGTGTAGCTTAGCGTAATAATGTGTGTAGCATCTAGTCATATAGGTCTGTGGTTGCTTAATAGGAAGGTTCACGTAGTCTACATAGTAGTATAGTCCATAACACTCACCGGCAGTGGGTACGTGTGCGGGCGCGCGCGCGGGCGCGGCGGCGCGGTCCACGGCGCCGGCGAGTCGCCGCACGCAGCTCGCCAGCGCCGCCGCGCCGCCCGCCGCCAGGGCTGACACCGCTACCGCCATTATGTCGCATGATACCTGTGGAGAGAGGGGGTAGGTTAACAAGAGGTAGAGGTAGGTTCTATTCTACGAGGGAGGGTCAATAAGTCCGTGACTTTTATAATTTTATAATAATTTCCCGCCACTTAACTGAAAGAACAACATTGCTCCTGTCAACAGGCAACTGTCAGCTGACATCTGTCAAAATTTGGACAAGTTACGTCACTTGGTTTGTGTTTTACACCCAAACTCAAACTCAAAAAATTTTATTCATCGTAAAAATTGACCACCAATGTCCAAGGAATCAGTTGGGGAGCAAGTGTTCTGGAGGACCTCGATTACGCGGATGACATAGTGTTGATATCGCCAACACTAGCCCAGTTGGAAGGAAAGCTAGAGAAACTACAAACTGCTGCTGGCCAGATGGGCTTGCGAATCAACCGACAAAAAACTGTGGACATGCGCGTAAACCCGACCGAGACCGATCCACTTGTACTGGATAACGAGAGCCTGCAGTCTGTCCCTCGCTTTGTGTACCTTGGCAGCACGATCACAAGCCAGGGTGGGGCAGACGAAGATGTCGCAGCTAGAATAAATAAGGCGAAAGCTGCCTTCGCACAATTAAGATCGGTGTGGGACTCCAACGTACTCAAGCGTCGCGTGAAAATCTCCCTCTTCAACTCCGTGGTGAAGTCGGTTCTGCTGTTCGGTTGTGAAACGTGGAGAGTGACTAAGGGATTGATGAACCAAATACAAGTGTTCGTCAACAAATCCCTGAGGTCGATCCTCCGCATCTTCTGGCCGAACACAATCCGCAACGCTGACCTGTGGAAAGTGTGCAAACAGTCGCCCATAGAGCAAGAAATCGCATTGCGAAAATGGAGATGGATCGGTCACACTATAAGAAGGGGAGCCGATAACATGGCAAGCATCGCTTTCGAGTGGAAACCGCTAGGAGGCCATCGGAGACGCGGTCGCCCCGTGCACACATGGCGGCGCACAGTGGACGGCGAGCTGCGAGCGCAAGGCCTGAGCTGGACGGAGGCCAGAGCGGTTGCTGAGGACAGGACGGCGTGGCGCACTCTCGTGAAGGCCCTCTGTACCACTGGGGTACCTTAGGACGACAACAACAACATCGTAAAAATATAAAATTTTCTGATGAACGACAATTTTTACAAACTACTCTCCGTTCGGATAAGGGGGACTCTTTCTGTCTAAGGAGAAGAACGGAGGCAAGAAACTCCTGAGCCATCTTTTCAAAAAAAGACTTAAAACTAGTTAGTATACAATACTTATAAGCTTGATAATAATTATTATAACAATATGAGCAGAGCTAACTATTTATCACAGCGTTCTTAGCAACTACAGCGTGATTTAAAAACCTAATTGAAAAAACTGAATTTCTTGTGCTCACTAAGCATGATTTTTTACGGAAAAAAACCATCACTGAAACCAAGGCTAAGCTTGATAAAGATTATGGGGACTCTGCACCATCAATATCTATGGTAAAAAGTGGTTTACTGAATTCCGTTTTGGCCATACAAGTACGGAAGATGCCGGACGTTCATGGCACCCAGTTGAGGTCTCTACACCTTAAATGATTGAAAAAATTCACGACATGGTGTTGGCCGATCGGAGATTGAAAGTGAGAGGGATAGTGGAAGCCACAGGGATATCACGTGGCTCAGTGGTTTCAATTTTGAATGATTACTTGGGTATGAAAAAGCATAAGTAGCTATCCACTCTTTTTTTATACACACACACACACACACACGCTACTTATGCCTTATGCAGCTGACCGTATGTCAGTACCCTGATGTCCCCTTGATTTCAGCTCAGCCAGCCTAACTCCCGAGTAGAGGTAGGTTAATAATGATGATAATGATACATCATCAGGGTTAGCTTTTTATGGTCATATGCGTCCTTTTTTTCGCATCCAGCCAAAGACAGGGTTGGGTTGCAAAACAAAATACGATGACAATATTAAATTAATACTTATCAGACTGTAAACAATGATAATGAAAGGTACCCGCATGGTGCTCGATTCAAACACACCTAGATCCCACTTCTAGAATTATATGCTTAGGACATTATGTTATTCTTAGTGCAGATTCATACTACAAAAAAGCTCTAAAGTTAATTGAAACATAACTACACCAACAAAACAAACTTTAACTCACCAGTTCCCCATCATTGACCTCCTCCTCATGATGTCTCGGCGGCACGTCCAGCCAATAGCTACTAGTCAGCCTCTCCTCCGCCCCCGCGCCCCCCGCATGCCCCGCGCGCCCCGCGAACTGCGCCACCAGGGGGTCCGCGGGGGCTGCGGGGGGTGAGGGGGGATCCGCCCCCGCGCGGGGCGACAGCGGGGGCAAGTCGTGGAGGAGAGGGGGGATGAGGGAACAGTTGCTGATGACCTCTTCGTCTATGTTGCGCTCCTGGTAGAAACATGAGAGATGGAAGATGTTAGAATGGGTACAGAGGAGAGAGAAGTTGTGTGGTAAATGTAGAACTGAGAAGTGGAGTAAGGTACGAGTTGGAGAAAATAATAAAATATGTAGATACACATAAACACAACAACAAAACTCACAGTTGTACTTGTGTAGGTCCAGAAAGGCTGTGTTTGCGATGAATGTAACAATTAAAAGTTTATGGCCTATTAATTTGACCGTTTGCACCATCCGGTCACCTCTACAAATGATGTGAATATGATATAAATCAGCAATAAAAAGACAACTCACCTTCAAAATGCTCTCCATAGCCAGCGCCGGATGCGATTCCTCCCCCGGAGTATACCCCACCATGTCGGCCACATCATGCGGAGTCAGAGTAGACCTCCTCCCCACCGCACCCTCGCCCTCCTCCAAACGAAGTATCCTGATCAGGTCCACGTACAGACTCAGACACTCGAGCTTATCCTCCCCGGCCGTTTCTAGAACCCACTTGAAAAACGAGCCCAAAAGATCGCGCTTTTTCGCCGCGAATTTTCGAAACTGTTGGAAGCCGTACTCGTGTTCTGTTAGTACGAAGTATGCTCGAAGGATCGAAGAGGCGACTGAGCAGGTTCTGTTGGGCGACGCGAGGCAGTCGGCAGTCGCGTCTAGTATTGCTGATAACGTTTCTCTGTTCGGTAGCGAATTGGCCACGATTTTCTCTGCGGGTGCGCTTAGGGGTGTCAGCGTGACTTCCGCATCACATAACCCTGCTAGGGCTAATGCGGCAAACTCTTGAGCCGTTGCGTGTTCGTGGGAAGTGTTGGAGAGGCCTAGGACACCGCAAAGGGCGGTTTGAACGTCAGCCGCCTTCGGGCCACCGCTGTTAATAGCATGCAATACGGCACATTTGACCGGCGCGTGCGCAACTAAACATGCCAAGAAACTCAACACCCTCGCTGCGCTGCCATTGGCTGGCTCTCCGGCCTTCAACTCTTTCGTCACCGCTCCTATAGCAGCCCTGGCCACGGTGGCGGCGGTGTTGGGGGCCAAGTCTGCTATTTGTACACACACTCTCCGCAACATGTGGACCACGGGCCGGTAAGTCGACATGCAGATGATCTGGATCATGTCGATCAAGTCATTCGACAGCGCGTGTAAGTGAGCCGACCACAGCCTTCGCTCGTTGAATGCGTCTGCCAACTCTCTTTCTGTGGGTGGTATCTTTGTCTGCATCGGTAGGGGTAGAGGTAGAAGCTCTGAGAAGACCAATAGGCCGGGGACAAAGGTGTAAGGAGCCGTCATAGTGTAGGAAATAACTTCGGAGCACAAGGAAGTCCAAGGTCCTCTTCGTATCGAGTCTCCGTCTTTAGCGTCATCGGCTATCGGTTGTGAATACGCTAAGAGAGCTCTGACAGCCGCTTCGGCCGCTTTGCTGGCTGTTGCGTACCCGACCGACCCTACCGGAAACGTTTTCGCAATCCCATAAGTTTTCAACAACACTGGAGCGGCCGTGAGGTCTCGGAATCTGGAGCCGCGACACCGCACCACTCTGGCCAACATTTCGTCCAACAATCGCAAACATGGCAGCAACATTTGCGCCAACTGAAGCCCTTTTACTGAAGCGAAGAATGCCGTATGCATGCTCGGCTGATCGAAGTGCGTTGCGATTCTATCGAGGATCCCCGCCAAATGTGCCACTCCGTCCAAGGAAAACAGCTGTAGTATGCTGTATTTGTACTTCAGTTCCACGTATTCATCAGTGGACGACTCTGTGGCTACAGTGATGTTGGCATTGTAGTCTGAGATGCAGAAATGCCTCAAGATTCGCAGACACGTCATGAGTTCTCCGGGCAAATCTGGCGCATGCTCCGCGCTTGTCTTAATGATCTCCACACACTCAACCATGTCGTCTCCAGACAATAAGTTAGTCTTTTCAATAGGAGTCAAGTACGGGACCACTTCCTGCAACACGCTTGAAACGCTCGGCTCGAACCTATCATGCTCCCGCGCAACATTCAAAATCCTGGGCCCAAACTTCTTCAAAAACGGCACGTCAGCCGAGAATCTTACTGCTAAAACTATCAGCTCTATCGCATAGCCTTTAGCTGGTGATTTTTGCTTCGGCGGCGAATCCGTCTTGGTTTTCCCTTTCAAATCTCTTTCGAAGACTTCCATGAGGCACTCGGCATTGTCCCCCATGGCTATGACGTCGGGGACGGCGGTTTTGCCGACGGTACCGAAGCTGAGACAGTACAGAGACTGCAATCTATCGATCAGCTCGTTCTCATCGGGCTGGCCCGCCTGGATGTCGCAGATTGACTCCAAATAGTACAAAGATTTGAGTCTGTACGCCAATTCAAGTCCAATGATTTGTAGTTCTGTGTAGTTGCTGGTGTCGTGAAGGTAGACGAAGTCTTCAGCGTTTTGCTGTCCGTACGGTTGCACCAGAATCTTGAATATCAGTTCGCTCAAATCCATGTTTTTGTACAGGAAATTCAATCCATTACGCGAGTGTATGAGTTCGTAGAGGAAATCGTGGATAGGACTCGTCACCACCAAGTTGTTACAGGTTGATGGGGCAGTCAGGAGGTAAAGGCACACTTCCAATATGCGATGGATGTTGAAGAATTCCAGTAAGATTTCGTTGGAACACTCCTTGTTGATTTCAAACTGTGCCGAGACTGGCAGGAACCTCTTGGGCTGTGAGATGTGGAAACATTGCGACCGGTACATGTACAGTATTTCTCCCAGAGAATCCACAATAAAATCAGTTTCTTTTTCCGTCAGTTCCACCTCTTCATCAGGTTTATCTTCTGCTGTGGATTTGTTCATTTTCAGAACTAACTCATGAAGTTTCTCCAACAGTTCGTACATGTTTAGTTTCTTTATCAAAGCACTCACAGAGAACTTGATTCTGGCAAGGGGATTGGTTTGCATTATAGCTAACAGTGCTTGGTAGCCATTTTTCGGTCCACTCTCACTGTCGTCATTTTTACCGAACCTCGGGAAAACGGCTTTCTGCATAAAATGTTCCACAGCCTCCTTAGAGGAAAGCGCAGCATTCAAGCTCTTTAGTATCATCAGTCTAATACTCAGTGCCATGTATTCCTTGGAATACATTTCCAGAAGCTGCATCGGTATATTGATTCCAATACTAAGGAGGATTTTGGTCACTTGTCCGTTGTTTTTGTGGGACAACAATCCTTCAGCTAACCTGATGCCACACTTCATGTGCCTCACTTTGTATGTGGGTTGCTGCTGGGCAAGGGCCGAGTCAAAACTTAATCCTATTTTAGTAAATATTATGAGTAAATTGTAGATGTCATTAAATTCGTCAGGCTCTTCTGCTTTGTCGAGATTTTTAAATATACGAAGGATGATATCGCTGGTCTTGCACAGACTTGTCAGGGATAGAAACAGTTGTTCACACTGGTGCACCCAGTCCTCTCTACTCGCATTGTCTATTTCTGCAAAAGTGCTTGCAAAGAATTTTCCCTTACATGCTTTAGTTAACTCGGATATTTTGAACAGATCAGCATTCGTACTGCATAGCTCTTCAAAACTTGCATTCATAACGTCTTTTACGCCATCTTTCTTTACTGGAGCTACTAGATGTATTTTATTCATATTTTCGTATTGAACCCATTCTGCTTTGAATGGATTATAGTATTTGATGATGTCATCAACGCCGCAGTATTCATTAACATCGTAATCGACGTCCATATACGCCGGCGCTTCCAGATCATCGCAAATGTCTTCATCTGAGAGAATCGGCTCAAACTGCTCAGCATCCATTGATTTCTCATCATCCACGTTTCTCCCTGGAGATTCTATTGGAAGTTTCACAACTGGAGGCGTGTCCACTATTTGCACGGTGACCAGACTTGAATGTTGAGCTTCAATGAACGGTGGATTTTCAGGTTCTTGCGAAGGGCTTCTAATAGACGCCACAGCTTTCTGTCTGTAGCTCTGATGGTAGAACTCGACCCGGGGTATCTGCTTGCCGCTTCTGTCGAACTCTCCCGTCTCCGATCTTATAGAGGTAGTAGGACTGACCTTTCCTTCTCTGGGCGACAGAGGTCTTCGTTCGCCGGGCGGCGTCCGCGGCCGCTTCCGGGGGTCTTCGCGACTCGGGGAGCGACTGCTGTAGCTTGACCCGCGGATCCGGTTGTACGGCGAGTGTCGCTTCTTGTCATACGTGCTTTGCTTCTCGTACGAAGGAGCTCTTCTTTCGTAAGACGATCCTCTTTTGTCGTAGGGAGATAATCTTTTTCTTTCGTAGGACGGCGCTCGCTTGTCGTAAGGTGAGCGTCGTTCGTAGGAGCCAGATCTTTTATCATAGGATCCAGCTCTAGATCTTTCATAGGAGCCATCGCGATGGCGTCTGTAATCATCTTTTTTATACGAAGACCTGTCCCAATCTCGTTCAGAGGACCTTAGTCTGCCGTCGAGGCTTCTGGAGCGCGAGCGAGTGCGGGGGCGGTATTCTCCCTTCACGATGTAGTCGCGGTCCCGACTCCTGGACCGCGAGTGCAGGCGGTCGTGGCGGTCCAGCTCACGACTCCGGTCCCGCAGTCGGGACGACTCCCGGCTGCGTCTGTCCAGCGACCGTCTCCGGCTTCTGCCATCTCTCCTATCCCTGTCCCTGTCTCTGTCATGCTCAGACCGAGGACTCTGTCTGTCTCGCTCGGCACTCAGCCTTCTCTCTTTATCCCACTCGGGACCTTCCATATGATAAGTTCTAGGGTCCTTTGGAGCTTCTGCATCATAGTAATCGGCACGGTACATCTGGTTGTCGTAGCTATCCGGTGGATAGTTTGGAGGGCCGTACACCTCGGGCATGGCTGCGGCCACTTGCCCGGTGTATGTTGGGATGGGGTTGGGTGCCTCTTGGGTCCATTCTACTGGTGGTGGTGGGATGCTGGTCGGTGGGACGGCAGCCACTTCCCGGGGCAGAGCCTGCTTGGGCACCGAGGGAGGTGGGACACTGGTCCCAATAGGTGGGGTTTCCGGGATCACCTGTGTCAGGTTTCCATAGACGGCCAGGGTGATAGTTGTGTATAAACCTGAAATGAGAAAGATTTTTTATTTAGTTACACCTATTTTACTTCAACATACAGTACTCTTTCATACATTTTTTTCTCTCGTTCTTTTTTAGTCCATAATAAACCATCTTCAAAGCTTTAATCTATTCTAGTATTAGGTTTCATTCTTGTTTCAGCACAACAACCATTTGCCTACAAACAATACATGACTGTCTGCAACTTGAGTAGAATACAGTTTTGATTGCAATTATATATTTGTTTTAATGAATAGTCACAAAATAAAGCATAAAAAACCATAACTTTATCTATTTTTACATTTATAATAATACCAGAAATAAATCCGCAACTACTACTGAAAAATCTTTAACTTACCCTCTGAAACTTACATTTTATCATGTGAAACTTGATAACTATTATCAGTAGGTACTTTAAAACACATATTATGGTAGCTTAAAATTATGAGTGCTCTTTTTACCTGACTGCCGAAGGAGGAGGGTAATGTTTTTATTGTTATCTACCCACTAACAACATACAGATTTACATTCCATGTGAACAAAAGAGAAGCATTATGCGATATCTTGGCATTGAGGAACAACTGCCTTACTATGTTAGCTTGTAATCTAGATAATAACAACAACAGTACACACACAATTATTGTTCTCATCATGATGAATTAAAAATAAAATAAAATTCAACAATTACATACCATGAGTTTGTGGGACGCCAGAGGTGTCCCAAAGTATGTTTTCCTGTCTGTGGTCATCACTTGCTCTGAGCTTATACTGCAAAATCCTTTCTTAACAACAATAACAAAAAAATAAAGAACCATAACCTTTTCAAATCTACAACAGCAAACAACAAATTTTGCTGCTTTGCTGAATACTTCGAAACAAACAGTACACAAGACTCACAACAACAACATTAATCATTTATAATACCAGTAGTAAGCGATCTAACCTCTCAACACAAGCCCATCGGTGGGAGTGCGGGTGTCCTCCGGGCCGGCCGCGCACTCCATGTGTATCTGTCCATTCTGGCAGTAGTCGAGGCTGCCCAGCGCCTCGAACGTGGACGCGCCGGGCTTGCTCAGGTCATTCACGAAGAAATCGATGTGGAACTTGGTTGGGTTCGTAGCCCCCAGACGCACCCCGCCGGGGAAATCACCCTCCACGCGCGCGCCCAGCGGGATTATCCGGATCTCACGGACGTAGACTGACTTTGGAAACTGCACCAGGTCTAAATTCAACTCCTGCGGACAGAGAAGAGAAGTAAATAACACTAAATACGACAACAAAAGTAGGACAGCAGCGGTGTTGTTCAACTCACCTCGCTGGTGTCGTGAGAGAATGTGTCGAAGAACAAGAGATCGGGTTGGTCCGATGAAGACATATTGTAGTATTTTGTAAGATTTAAGTCATAATTTGCATTATTTAATAGGAAAACTCGATTATTTTTGTCGCCGCAACACAAAAAGCCAGAACCATAGACAAATTTGATGGTTTTTTTGTACGTCACATTTGACAGTTGACGTTTACCACAGGCCACTTTCTTGGCAGTTATACGAAGAAAACACATTCGCTTCACGATCCTCGGAATATTTCTTTTTACAACAAATTGTACATTTATAGGTAGAATAGAATAGAAACATGCTCCCTGTGTCCGCTCCTCAACTATGTAAAGCATTTGGTAATGAGAAAGCGTGAGACCGGACCACCGATATATCAAAGGACGGATGTTGACAGGGACGCCACAATGTTTCCTACATTGGCTAGCGCAGTTAAAGTAGGTACCTACTCACTATTTTTATCTATTATTAGGTACCTACTTGGTTCTTCCCTTATAAATCAAACGATCGGGAGGGAGATTGAACATGCGAATGAGATAACATATAACCGCAGGTAACATGCACAACCACACATGCTGGACTGCACCAGCAGTTTGTGGTTGTGGAACATGATTGTTTCATCATCATCACAACTCCACCACGCTGGCCTAGTGCGGGTTGATGGACCCCAACAAAAGTGAGCTTGTGCTGAGAGGGTTGTCGGCTAGTGGTCAATGTCACATGTTGTCAAGCTGCACGAAGGCCTCAGACTACATAGAGCTGCCAAAACAGCAACCGGCACCCACGGCTTAACGAGCCGTCTAGCCGTGGGTCTCCGTAAGTAGTTTCCCTTCAGTGCCGGTTTTTTTTTTAGCTAAGTACATATGCTAAGTACTTACTTACTAATTAATAATTATATTTTTATTTGAGTTGAGGCACTTAAGAAGGACAGTATGTACACAAAAACACGGACGTGTTCATCCCTGACCGACACGACTTCAAATTCAGACCTCTACCAAGACCACCTTAATGTTTCAGCCCTTACAAAACCACCTAGATACAGCTGAAAATAGTGTCGGCGATGGTTTAAAATACTAACGTTGCTATTAGTTTTATGTTTTTATTTCAGTACCTATAGTAGGTAATTATCACATTATATTTCCGGTTATTTGTAATTTATGTACTCAGCTATGCTGTAAGAATAACATAAGTACCTACCAACTTACGTATTAAATTTAATAATTAAGTATCTAAACTAATAATCATCTTGCATAACTAGACAAGGAAAAAGCTTAATCCTTATCTGTAAGTGTATTTACCTATCGGTACCTACTCAATCGGAGGTGTTTAGTGTTTTGGTTAGTCCCATATAATTTCTCAGTAGAAAAAGCAGAGGCATTGTGTAGTGATAATGGAGAGGCTTCGCCGCCGCCGCCGCCGCCGCAGCGCGGTCACTAGCTACCTGCCGACAATCAACCACCTGTGAGAACCAGTGTTGCCAGCGAGGGGAGATATACCCAAAAACTGGGGAAAAAGGTTTCGTATTTATGTATGGGAGGGAGAACGACCTATAATTTCATATTTAAAAAAAACTTGTATTAAAAGTAAGTATAAACTAAATGTTTGTGACTTATGTAGTATATTTATATTAGGTACCTATTAAATACGTAGGACGGTAGTAAATACGTACCTAATAAGTGTAGGTAATTAATATTTTTCTTGTGTTAAGTATGTGTATGTGTACATTAACTAAGTATATCTCTATTTGTTTATCCTTTTCTAAAATATAATTTCTCTCCATCTAGGTAGTCACGAATAAATTACTTTTAGTAATAATACCTATACAGTATACACTATGGTACTATACTATATGGTACTTACTGAATATGAGGTAATTTAACACCAAAGAACGCCTTTGTATACGTCCTATGTGTTTTATTAAATTTGTAACTGTTCTTTATATTGTTTTGCTTTTATGTGTACAATAAAGTGTTAAAATAAATAATTTAAAAAATAAGTAAGGCAACCGACATTTAGCTCTTACAATCTTAATGATATCTGCCCAAGAAACATTAAGGTTTTGAGTAGACCAGCCTTAGAGGCGAGAGTGGTTGCTTAAAGAAGGTCGAGGAGGTGACTGGCACTCCTACGGAAATGCATGTGACCAGCAGTTTTTTTTTTCTAACTTTACGGTATGTGCCACCGGTTATGTCTAAATATTATTTAGAAAACTTGCTAATCTAGGCAATAAAGATTACTGAATCACCATAATACAATATAAACTATCTTTGAAAAATTTCCTCTGGTCCCAAAAAGTAGGCTTTAGTGCAAAATGAGGTTTGTTCTTGTTGCAACCCCGCGGCGCCGGCCGGCGGCGGCAGTCATCGCTCGGCGCTCGCTCGGCACAGGCGTGCGGCGCTCACGACAACACGCACCATAGACACGTCACCAAAACTTTCCCAACCGTTATTCATCCGAGTTCTAACTTTCGAACGCTGCCACTTGGATTGCTCTTTTTAGTTTTAAAGTTTCAACATTTCCAGCCAGTGTTTGCCATTTGTTTGTGCAGTGTGTTGTGTTGATGTGTGGAGTGGTGTGAGCTGAAGATGCGGGCCGGCTTAGCCTGCTGGCTGGCACTGGTGCTGGCTGCAGAGGCCGCGGCACAGATCGACACGAGACATCTATCAGGTACCTACGACACCATTTTCTTCTCGTTCTATTTTCAAATCGCATTACAGCGGGAGCGCAAACTTTTTTAATCCCGACAATGCGACCTTTTTTCGCCGTCAAACTGCAATAAAAAGTTGACCGGTACTTTTGTAGGTTGCCAACTAGTTTTGGATGGAAACTTGAAAGTTTTTGAAGAAAGGCTTTTGCCGGTAATGCCTGGTAGAACCGGTAGCTCGTATTTCTAGTTCTGTGGACGCTCGAGCTGGGTTTTAGTGGACGCGACCATGCATAATATTAGCCAACTCGCCTGTTTTCGTGCTAACTTATGTATTTTCTAAGGTTCATTAAACTCCGACACGCTAATAAGAACGTCTTCGTTATAAGCACTGAGTAAATACCTACCTACCTGGGTGGATTTGCGTAGCTGGTGTTAGTAATCTCAAATCTTGATCGATGTAGGTAAATAATTAGGTAGGTAAGTAGTAACTACTTACAAATTTTTCTTAGTGTAATTTTTGTACATAAACCTAACTACTTACATTAAAATAAACAAAGTTATTAATACCTCCTTAAATGACTCGTTTATAATAAAGTTAAACTTATAGATGAAAAGTAGCGCAATGTTTTGAGTCAAGTCGATGTGATGAGCGTTCCACGTCAATGAATGTCTATACAAAAGAATTCAACGGGGGAGCTAAGTTCTATCTAATAGTATTATTAGAAATATTGTTTTGAAAATGTGGTACGTCAAATATCTAACTCAATAAGATAGTTTATATAACTTGCTAAAATACGCTGACCTATAGGTACCTACAATACTATTGGTAATTAAACTATGTAAGGCAGTCGTATATAAAACTAGGTTAAAATAAGTCCTCAGTCAACAATATTGTAATTTATTTACCTTCTTATTTATACTATACACATACATGTAGCAGGTGCTAGGCTACGCAGACTAGGTAGTTAGTACATAGGTACTTCTAGTCAGAGACACCTGTACGTAAGTGAGTAATTATCTACTTTATGGTAGGTAGGTACTTAATTAATTAAGTAATTACATATTTAGTAGACGTCTTGTGTGTCTCTTTTACCTGCACACTAGATTAGTACTTTAGTAGGTTAACCCAGTGTACATACTGATTTACATAGTATACAATGGTAGGTAGGTATGAAAGAAATGGACAGTCTTTAAGTTTAAGTCATGTTCACGTGTATTTATTAAATACAAATGAATACATACTTATATACTTACTTACCTTCTAGAATACTTGAGGCCATCAAACTACTGACTATAAAGAACTCATCAGGCAACCACCAATCCACACTTTTTCTCACATTTATTTATATGCTCAAATGTGTCAGTCGTATCCCTTCAAGCCATCCTTATTTCTTCGGGCATAAAGTCCACAGTCCGCTGACAATAAAGCGGTCACGGCCGGCGTCGAACCGGAAGCAGTCAGTTAAAGAGACGCTGCACTGAAGTGTCGAACAATATGGAGACAACGTGGTGACCTCAGCACTGGGGAAGAGAGAGATGTGACATGCCAGATATGGCCATCATAATGTGTAATACCTATAGCTTTTCTGTCCATAATAATTGGACCGGCTTTCAGTCACCGAAAGAACTATTGGCTTACATTAGCCATGCTAAAGTCAAGATCAAATTATAATTTTGTGATGTATCATAGGGTTTCACCTAACACTTTGGACTCAGATGACTAAATAAGTAGGCACTATTTTGGATTTATACTGCTTTTCATTCGTAAAGTCTTCAATTTTACATGTATAGGAAACTATATGTTACACTAGATAAGTAAATTTATAATAATAGTGCTATGAACAAATTCAGTATTCAATATCAATACATAATCCGTTTTGTGATATTTCCCCTTCAATGGTTCTTCTTCGTTTTCATTGTTCTAATAAGTGGCGATGAAATGATGAGTCTGTTTTATTCACCTTTGTTGACGACACCTCGGGTTTAGAGGACTGGTGTGACGTGTTTGATTCAATTCAACTTTGTTTGTAGTTGTGTACTGTGTAGGTCCAACTTATGGAAAACTAGGAGATAAGCTAATTTAATGTAATGTAAAAAAAACTTCATTAAACATAACTATAATAATTTAATTACAATATCAACAATACGATTTGAGATTGGCCTGAGTCTAGCATTATTACTGCATTCCGATTCATGTTAAAGGATTTCATTTTATAAATACCTACATTAAAATATACCTGCATTTTCATATTCACAGTTCACGCCAATTGAAATTTATGCACACTATGTATTTATTAACATAGCAACCATTTCAGATTGAACCTACAATCTAATCTACTTTACCTAACTGGTAGGTTACCAATAGAAGCAACTGAATCCTAGACATAGAACCTGCATAGAACTAACACTTAAACCAACTCCAAACAGTATCGGCTTGGCATACATTAATTCTATCCCATTGAATACCTGGTTGCTTACATAACCCAGCTATCAAGTACTGTGAAGCCAGCTCTTTCTGTCTCGGGTGTTTAGACAAGGATAGTGATAGGTAATTTTGCGACCAAGTCTCAAAACTGGTCTCTTATTTGCCTTGAACTTGTTTAACCGCTAAGCCACGGCTGTGTTTGAACTCAATACCAGTACCTACCTACTCGCTGCTTACGATAATAGTTCGATATACTCAGTATAATAATAAGGCAGGTTTTAAAAACTGAATTTGCCCTAAGAACTTTTTTTTTTTCGGAGACGTTAACTTCCAGCGGACAGACGTGTTTTATGTTACTAAACTCAAAGTTTTAAATTATTTATTTTTAAATCAATCTACTAAATTCAGTGATCGCAGAAATATCGGTGGCTCTCTTACTATCTTGAGGAGATTCCCATTTGAGGACGGCGCCATATTGGTTTCTGTATTGCTTCGTCTCTCTCCTTGCTGTGAGTACCTACTTCGTTACTCTATGAAGAAAGCGAAAAATTAAAAACAGTTGGCTGATGTGGATTTGAACTCGGGTCTCCTGATTGAGGTGCGGGCGTCCTAGCCGTTGAGCCATTTCGACAAGTGAGCGCCGTGGCGAAATAAGCCTACTCAACCTAACAAAGACACTACACGTATAACACGTAGTGAGTCACTGAACCATTAGCGAACGACTCGACGTTCAACAACTCTTTCAAATACTAATTATGTTCACCTGTGCTCGCTGCAATAATAGCTGCAATGATGGGGCTAGATGCAGTAACTGTAAGCAATTCCTGGATTTTCCTTGCTCTGGAGTTACAGAGGTCGGATATAGGAAACTAGGTGATAGACAGAAGTCTTGGCGCTGTACTGCCTGCAAAACGTCTGGGAATTCACCGGATATTCCTTCTCCGAAACCTAAGTCACCCGTTACAAACGAATCACTCATGGATGAGATTAAAAAAATATCCGCAATGGTTGCACCTATACCGCAGTTGGTTCTAGATATGAAGCAAGTAAAGGTGGACATAGCTGAATTGAAAACTTCCGTCGACTTTGCCCACGATTCAGTAAAAAATCTTGAAATAAAATCTAACGCGATTGATCGCCGTGTATCTGAGACGGAGAAAGCGGTAGAGCTGATAACATCTCTTCAAACGAAAGTATCTAAACTTCAAAGAGAGATTGATGAGAAGGAGCAATGGTCTCGCTCAAATAATATCGAGTTAAAAGGCATCCCCTACACCAAAACCGAAAACCTGTTTGAGCTTCTTCTAAAACTAGCCAATATATGCGATTTCCAATTAAAGAAGGAGGATATAAACTTCGTTACCCGTATTCGCTCTCGCAGCAGCAACACCGGCCCGAAGACCATAGTGGCTTGCCTCACGAACCGGTACTTGAAGGAAAACTTCGTCGCGGCCGCGAGAAGTCACCGTGGAATCTCTGCTTCTGACTTGGGATTCGCCAATTGCGCCGATAAGGTGTTTGTTAACGACCATCTCACGGAGAATAACAAATTACTCCTGAACAAGACAAAACTGCTAGCTAAGGCGAAAAATTTTCAATTCGTTTGGGTAAAAAACTGCGCAATCCATGTTCGAAAAAATCCTACGTCTCCTATCTTGTTCATCAAAACCGAGACAGATTTAGCCAAAATTTTGTAATTGTATCATTTTTATATATTTTAGGTATATTGTATTTTTTGTACCGTATTTTAATTGTGAGAAACTTTGTACTAATCATAACCAGCTTTTATTGGCTTCATGTTGCTGTGGTGTGCGCCAGTCCTAAAGTTTTCAATTTTTTAACCCAAAATTATACAGCCGCTTTTCGACTAGCCCTGCCTGTTGCTTGCTACATATTTTACCCATTAATTTAATCTTACCTTCTCAACTTTAATGCTCTCTAACTCACTAAACTTGTACTTTCAAAACGTAAGGGGTCTTAGGACAAAGACGGATGCATTCTATAGAAATGTACTTATGCACTCCTATGATGTTATTGCAATCTGTGAGAGTTGGCTACCAGAAAATATTCCAGATAGTGAACTGTTTGACGAACGTTATCTTGTCTTTCGACGTGATAGAGATTATGCAAAAACCGGTCAAACATTCTTATCCCCGTTTACTGAAATATCCTCAGGAGTTCCCCAGGGGTCCCTTCTCGGGCCTCTCCTCTTTGTAATCTTCATTAATGACATAACATCTTGCTTTCAGCACTCTCAGCTTTTCCTTTTTGCTGATGATATGAAGATTGCAAAGAGGATCTGTAGCGCAGACGACCAAACTGACTTGCAGTCTGATCTATGTAGATTGGATAGTTATTGCTTGGCCAACAAATTGGATCTTAATGTTTCCAAATGCTATCTGATCACATTTACTCGCAAAATCCGCCCTCTTCAGTTTGGTTACTCGCTGAAAAACACCGATTTAATAAGAGTCAATCAGGTCAGAGATCTGGGAGTTGTTCATGATGAAAAACTCCTATTTGATCATCACATTGATCAACTTATATCGAAGGCTAATAAATCAATGGGGTTCTTAATCAGAATATCTAGAAATTTCACCAAAATCAAAACTATAAAAATAATTTACTGTGCATACGTTCGAAGCATACTCGAGTATGCCTCACAAGTGTGGAATCCTAGGTATCGCGAATATATTGACAGGGTCGAAAAAATACAAAAAAGATTTTTACGATACTTGTCCTACAGGACCGGTATAGCTGATCCCAGCTATGATGATCGCTGCAAGCGTCATCACCTACTTCCATTATCCAACCGCCGTAAAATTGCTGACATCATTTTCTTTTTAAAAATTATTCACGGCTTAGTAGACAGCCCTGAGTTGCTTTCGTTAATTAAATTTTTCACTCCAACCAAGCAAATTCGTCAGCCGTCTTTACTCTATGTTCCCCTTGTATCAAGTAACTACAGGCAGAACTCTTTCTTCTGGCGTGTACCTAATCTCTTAAATAATATATTGCGTGACCACAGTGACATGGACATTTTTATCAATAGCATAGCATCTATTTCCAATGAGCTGGTTTCTGACTACTTTGGTTCTCATAAACCTGGTTAGTTTAATTTAGTTTGATTTCTTTGTTTTTTGTTTTATAATTTAACTCCCTCTTTTTGTTATAAAGTTATGTGTATTTGCGATTAGATTAAGTCTAAGCTTTAGTTAACCCTCCCTATACTACCTAACTAATCTACCTAGAGGTGGAAACTTGTGCAACATAAGCTACCCTGTCATTGTTATCTACTAAATAAATCAGTTAAGTTTTCCTAATATAGTAAAATAAAATAAAATAAATAAACATACTTGTTTAGTTATCCTATGTGAATATACAATCTAAGAAGTTGGAAATACCCTACCTGGTGCGTGGTCAAATAATGTGGTTGGGGGTAGGTATCTCGTTTACGACAATTTATGTCAAGCGACCGGACTATATACCTAATACTTACCAAGTCATATTCCTCGTCCATTTCACTGTCTGCCACAACCTACTAGTTTTATATCCTTCGTAGGTAAATCACGGCTACTCAAGACTAAACTAATTAAGTATCTAAGTATAACACTTATTACTGCGCCGAAATATACTAGCAAGTTTTATAACTATAGTTATGTTTCACCAGCATTCCTGCTCGATGCACGACTACACTCGCGTACAACAACGTGTCTTGCACAACCGGGAAGTGGCGTTACTGCCGTATTCATTAAAAAAAACTGCATCCGACTCACGTCTGATTGGTTTAACTAGTTAGAAAAGTATTCAAACTGGTTCGGTATTTATAAAAAAAGAGTGTTACCCTATGGTATGGACTTAGGTTACCTAGGACTACAACTTCTACAGAAAATATTTAATTTTGGGGTGACAATAAATAATACGTTAATTTTATGAGTGAGACTTCAGTTGACAGGAGTGCATCTTCTCATTATGAGACATACTACTTTGAAATCACAAAAAAGTTACTGCAGTTTCATACTAACGTTAACAAAGCCTAGAGGGGCATAATAATATCCAGAACTGAACGAAAGTAAGTTTTTCATAAAATAACCTTCTTCTAAACCACATAGCTATGTAATCTATGTATACAACATAGAAAAACATACACATAAGAACATGGATGAGATTACTGCAGCGAGAGGAAAGTGCAAGATAATTGTTTGTTGTAGTTGTAGGTATGTATGTGAATTGTGAAATCTGTTTGATGCACTCAGATAATATCTTCTACAGAAAACATTAATTGAATAAGCCATTGTAACTGGATATCTATGTACGACGATCTACTATCTACTACAGACGAGGCTGCTATTGACATCTTTCACTTTAAAGATTCCATATTTTGAATGTTTTCATTATTATAATTATTGAAGGGACTAAGTAAAAATATATTTTTTCGAACGCTAGCCTATGCCGCGGTGCATAATTTATAAGAAATTAATAAAATATAAAAAAAATAAACTATTCACCATTGAACTAGTGCATGTTTATTATTTTTAACTGTTAACAAACCGTGAAGATAACTTAACAACTCATTCGTTACATCAAATGCTTCTAGATAAGATATGTTTTTGCGACTTGAGTGAGACCACAAAGTGAGACGTATGAAAATAATCACACTTTTATTTTACTAATTGACCAGAAATACTTCTATGATTAATCATCGTAATTACAGACGTGATCTACGTAATTAATTAGGTAAGTGGAACGTTTGTTCTAACACTATTATTACATTAGGAATATTATTTCTTCGAATTAGATCATCCAAATTGGAAATTTACCATCAGTCTTAAAAGTTTTTGTAAGAAAGTTAGTAGGTACTATGGTCCCTTCCCAGGTTTCCATAGCCTATTTATTAATAGTTTCCTAATCTGATAACATTTTCAATCAGAAAACAATCAAATAATCAGAACCCAGCAGAGTCAATGTCACTCCACACAAGGCTCCTCGTGCATGGAATGTCAACCACATTACCCCTCCACCGCCGCCGCCTCACCCGGCGACCATAACTCACCGTCATTATGTACATTGACGCACATATTTAGCACATTACCTCTAATGCTTGTCACTACGCAGCAGTGGATGTTAAACTTGTGCGCGTAAACGCTCGCATAGCACACACGGTGGCGGTGTAGGTAGGTCAACGCACTGTACGGTTGGTTGCTTGCAGTAGAAATTGCTCTAACTTAGTTTTTGTGCTTTATTTAGAGTGACAAGGTTGTTAGGACGTTTGGGTGGCGGTGTTGATGCCACCTTATCGCGGCAGGTGTCATCAGGATTAAGGTAAGTCAACATCAACTGTAGACAACTAGCTACCTACATTTTGTTTATAGTTAACTGAAGATGTTACCTATATCTGTTGTACGCCCATATTAACAGAATAATCCGTCTTGCTAACGGCATTAGTATGATAGTCACAAACTCATTAATTAATTAGGCACTTCAGATATTAGTCGGCTGACAGTTGACAGCTTTCGCTCCCTAGTGACATCGCGTGTTATGTCTTGTGCTGATGGATTAGGTACATACTTACCACCAAGGGTAAATAATAATAACATAAAAGCATACCTTCCATACATAAATAAGTAACTAAGCATATAGCTTTCATACAAGAGTACATAGAGTCTATCATTTTGTATTTTTTCAACAAGGGGGAGAATATATGAAGTTCACTTGATATCGAGCTTGACTTTAATAAACCAGAGCTGGTCCATTTATGTGTATCTAGTTCAAATGCAATGACAGCTGGACATTAAACTCAAAAGGCTGCGTCTATTCCCTCACCTACTAACCATAAAAGGTACAAGTCGAGTCTCACCAACAAAAGCAAAAGGTCACGTGGACTGTAACTGTACTGTAATACAAATAATGATTTGTACAGAAACCTAGCACGATCGTGAATTGCGAACGGCATTGATGATTATGCCTTATTGTGATTTAATTTGCAGCCGAGCCGTTGCCAACGCAAACGTACTAAGAAATACAAAAAAACACTATGCTTTAGAACTTGCGTGTTCCCCGTGTTCCAAATCCAAAACCACTGCAAATCACAGTTCATCCGACATCTTGGTTTACAAACGCGAACCAGCCAGCACGTTCTTTTTTCAAACCGGCGAACAACAAAAAGTGCGTTCAAAAGACTGAATGATACTTGTTCGGAGTGTTTGTATACGTCACCTGTGTGCCTGACACGGGCTGGCACCGAGGCGGCCTCCGCGGCGCGCCGCCACCGACCTCCGTGCTGAGAGAAAATCTGCCGTGTCTATGGTTAATAGAGTTCCCGCCAACTGCAAACGTCAGTTTGTCTTGTTTTTCTGTGGGATCTCATTTGTGGCACAAGAAATTGATACTTACGAGCATGAGTTTAAAATATACGTTCATTTGTTTGATACTGTTCTTTTCTTGGTATTAGTTTGCGTACGTTGAGACGAATTAATACTATGCTCATTGAGTTAAGGTAGATTTTGTTACAATGGGGATAAGTGCATTCGCTGAATGACATTGCGCGTCTGTATGCTAGTTATTTTTATGGTTTGTAGGAAATAGTGAGGTGCATGGTTGAAATATGATGGGCTGCAGGTATGCTGGTTATGATAATGTGAGACCCTGAATTATATCATTGCACAATGCTACAGGAAGCTCAATAACAATATTATTTAAATCAATCGATATAAATAATAAGCCTTGCCCTTCGTATTACACAGTACCTGCTTAAGTATGTAGGAATATCGGAAATCACTAGAATATTCGAAAGATCTATAATCTCCGAAGCTTCTCGGATGTCTAAGATAACTATTTGACTACCGTTGTTCAAATATTTACCAAGAAATTGTTACTGGAAGCTATCCGAGCCATCTGTTTACTATCAGTACCTATTGTGAGGCGCCAAACTAGTTAGTACGTTGAAACTTCCTACAGGTTATAACTTAGACATTATAATAATGATCATTACTAGGTAGTCCGCCATCATATTTTTTTAAAGATTTTTTTTCTATAAATTTATACTGTCTGCAACATCATAGTACATAGTCTTGGGCAAAGATACCTGAACCTTAGAGTGGCAATACATTATAACAATACCCAGGTGACCCAGTTATTATGAAGAGGTCATGCATCAAAGCAGAGTGACTCTAGGACTCTGCTATAGAGGACTTGAGAGCACTGGACGTAGCGTCCTGGTGTTTACTGTAGATAGGTACTGTGATGGCCTATACGCAACAAAATAACTAACTTTGCTGCATTTGTAAATTTAACGCAGATTTTTAATGGACTATTTTTTACAAAAATATACTAATTTAAAAGTAGGAATATCAAAAGGTGAATTGAACACCAAAATTCATCATCATCATCAGCCTATAGCAGTCCACTGTTGGACGTAGGCCTCTCCCAAAGCACGCCACTGGATGCGATCTTTAGCTTTCCGCATCCAATCATAACCAGCCACCTTTCGCAAGTCGTCACCCCATCTAGCCGGAGGGCGTCCCACACTACGTTTGCCTAGTCGCGGCCTCCACTCCAGAACACGTTTACTCCATCGGTCATCGGAACACCAAATTTGCAGGGGGTATATTTTATAAATACGAAACAACATAGCAAAAAAAAAAACTATCGTCCCCTGTCTCGTCAAAGTCCAGCTTGCAAGTTCTGCATTGAGGTCGCCGTGAACACGTTCAGCGCCGGCGTCAGCGGCCCACTGACCCAGTTGCTGCTGCCGCATCAGCAACCTTCGAGCTGCACCGGAGATTACTGCTGACGTGTGACGTGTTTCGACTTGGTTGTTTTTATTTACATAGTCTAATGATGGGCGATGACGCTAGGCGTCGCTGCAAAAAAGTTATGTCTGGTATCATTAAAAAACCTAAATTTTAGCCTTCACGTGACGTATTTAAAGCCATCAGTGTATTTTTATTGTGTCTATTATTTTCATTTTTGCACGGTAGGTATTAAATGATAATAGCTAGACTATTTATCTGGTCCCCGCGAGTGCACTCCCGTGGCTTTTCAGTTTCAGTAAGTAGACGCGGCAGTGTGTGCCATCTTTCAGTGCTTTGTTGTTATCAGAGTGGCGCAGTCGGCCCCACTAGGGATGTGCTCTTCGCGGCACTTCCGTGTATCGATCATCTTCTTAGTGTGTCGTGAAAAACACGAGACACTCACTACCATCACCGTGGTGTAAGTCCACTTAGAGTAGTAGCGTCAGTCGCTGAATGCCCAAGGTGCTCCAGACGGATACAAAGTACAGTTGATACGTCAATCAGGGAGGCTCCTTGCGTGCACCACGTGTTTCTATGTTAAACCATAGAATAATGGTTATACCCAAATGAGGATTTTAGCAACTAAATAAAATTGAGGTAGTTATTGAGGCAGGCGGTGGAAACAATTTATGTCTGCTATTTTTTCATTCTCAAAAATACGAATATTCATACCATGGAACCTATTAATATTGATAGGTGAACTTTATTAATAGAAAACTTTTAGAATAAAAACGAGTAATCGAGTATCGATAACATCCCTGGGCATCTCTGCGGCTCGGCTTACATCGGCGCGCGACGGGCGGTAATTAGCTTCAAACTGTTTGTGTGTCAGTATTTTGTTGTGCGCTTGTGTTCTACATCGACGGGACTTCGTTAAATCTTATGTCAAATTAAATTGCTGTCTCCTCGATAGCGTGCAAGATTTAATACAGTCTTGGTCTAGAGTCTAGACTCTAGAGCAATAGCAAAACTATAGTTCTATAGGTACAAGGCATGATTTGATGTGAATGCGTTTTTTTCGTGATCCAGTATGTTCTTATTAAATTATTTCATAAACGTTTTAGCTGCAGGTACTTACCTAAAACAATAGGATCCTGTACAATGTACATTATTGTAACCATGAATGTTTATATCGTAACACTTAATTAATTGTTTTTATGACTTGAAAACGTGATGATGTTATCATAAAATATCACCTTGCAATGGCATTCACGACTTAGCGTAAAATATAGGCACATACGTTATTACTTTATTTTCTTCGTTTGGACAAGTGTAAAGTCGACATGGTTGTGTTACGGAATTAAACTGGAATAGGTACTTAAGTTATGTATTGCGTCTGAAAATAATTAAATCGAACCTTCACGCCTTTTTGTCAAACCAACCATGGATAAGTGCTTATATTAAATACCATGTTCAGCAGCTGAAACACAATTGTGGCAGACGTTCATGTATTAAAAAATATTAAAGAACTCAATAATGTTTTACGATTAAAACTTAACTAGGTACCGCTTTCCACAATCCGATTATTAAAAGCGCAGTTTAAAAACAACAATATTCAATGCTGGCCAACGGCAGCAATTTATGCAACATTTTACTGGCTGGTTTAAAGAATAGCTTACAATATATGTATAATATAGCAAAAAACTATATTTTAACAACATCCGGAGTTCAGAGTAGGCTTCCACCGCAGGGTATCCAGCGGGAAATCTAAGTAAAGTGCTCTATCTAGTCTCTGCCCCGGATTAATGAAATTAGCATAGAGCACGCATAGTTGAGGAGCGCTATACTCCCAACAAACGGAATGCTATCGGGGTTGTTCATTAGCTTATTAGTTTATTACTTTACTTAGTCTGTGGTCGCTACAAGCTACAACTATTCCCTGGCGAGTGTGGAGTTCACTTTAATAAATGTAGTGCTCAGGCTCTAAGAGAGTTTGTTGCTTGTTTTTAGTTTAAAACGGATGTTTCTAGTTAAATTCTTAATTTATCGATCAAACCTTATTAATTACTTCAGCTTAGTTAGTTTCAACGTCATAATAAACTCAATTTTCCGTTCGACAGAGAGCTGGAAACTAGGATGTAGAATAAACATGGCGCAAAATTCGCGAGCATTAACTTTGTTCCTCTTAACTTCGTTACAAAATGTTAATGAACTAGTAATATTGTCCTCTTTCATTGTCCGCAAAGCTCGTAACGCAATCACGGCAGTTTCCTAAGATATTCAGACAGATATAGATAATACAATCTCCCTATATAGTGCACTCCTTGAACCTGAAGACTGTCTACAAAATCTCTTTAAGTCAAATATCTCATTAAATATTCTAACTCAAAATATTCGCAGCATTTACTGCAATTTTTCCTCTCTAGAAGTCCTTTTAAACAGAATCGGCATGGAACTCGATGTCCTAGTTTTGACTGAATGCTGGTTGGAGAGCTACAAACCTCCTCCATTGTTAGAAAACTATACAATATACAAATCAACCGTACTAAGAAATCAAAACGATGGAGTAGCTGTATATGTAAAAACAAGTATTGCATGCACGGTAGAAGAACCTCCATTCGAAGGAGGTAATTGCCTCCTACTTAAAATTGATAAAGATACAGTTATTATAGCTATATATCGGTCACCAGAGTTTAAAAATACCGGAAGTTTCATAATATCGCTAGAAAATATTCTCTGTACCATAAGTGGTACCAAAAATATCATACTAATAGGAGACATTAATATTGATATTAAACCTAGTAATAACGTTGATAAATCCAGTGACAAATATCTTAATTTAATGGCTGAACACGGCTTACTACCGGGACACACTTTTCCTACTAGAATCAATAATTGTATTGACCATGCTATGCTTAAAACGACCTTAGACTCAAGATCATTTGTCTTAGAATCCCTTATCACCGACCACAAACCAGTTATAGTAAGCCTCAACAACAACACACTTAAGCCTGAAAAAAGTGCGTCCAGCACAACTAAAATTGATTATGAAAAAGTTTTGAAACTTCTGGAGACGTCCAACCTTCATGAAATTATGACCTTCACAAATCCTAATACTGCAGCTGATTTCTTAATTTCAAAATTCACTAATGCTATTAAATCAAGTTCCACCACCGTTCATATACCTTGTAAAGTTCGTACTAAGAAACCATGGATCACCCCAGGCTTACTGAGATGTATTAGAAATCGAGACAATATGCATAAAAAATTTAAAAGGGATCCAAATAATCATATATTACAGACTACATACCGTAGGTACAGAAACTTTTGTAATAATTTACTTAAAAAAGTGAAACGAGCACATGAACAATCAGAGTTACAGAAAGCATCTAAAAACCCAAAGAAAACATGGCAAATAATCAAGAACTTAACTAATACGGTAAAAACTAAAACATCTTCAAGTGAATTGCTTAATATTAACGTAAATGGCCCTAAAGCTTCAATAAATGACGTAAATTATTTCTTTAGTGAGGTGGGTAAGAACTTAGCCTCCAAAATATCAGCAGCTCATCATCAGAATCTGAACTCAGATATTCCCATGCAGACTCATTCCCAATCATTTGTTCTTCTGGAAACGGATGTACGGGAAGTTGATATACTGATAGACGGATTGAAGAATGACTGTGCCAAGGGTTGGGATGAAATACCAAGTATCTTAATTAAAAAAGCAAAACATCTTATTATCCACCCCCTTGTACATATTTTTAATTTATGCTTCTCGTCAGGGACCTTTCCTTCGGTCTTTAAGAGGTCAATAATACATCCCATTCATAAGGCAGGAGACAAAGACTCAATAAATAACTACAGGCCGATCTCGGTTCTGCCAGCCCTGTCTAAACTATTGGAGCGGCTTATGAATAACAGACTTACTGACTATCTGGAAAGTAATAAACTTCTTGCCGATTCCCAATTCGGGTTTAGAACAGGCAGATCAACGGATGGGGCGGTGTCAAATTTGTCTCGTTATATTGTTGAAGGCCTTGATCAGCGTAAAAAATGCGTAGGTATCTTCCTGGACCTATCTAAGGCATTTGACACCGTCTCCATTCCGATCCTTATACGAAAAATGGAGAACATAGGCATTCGGGATGTTTCTCTTAAACTTTTTTCAGACTACCTGTCTTCTCGTTTTCAAAGAGTCAGGATTGGTTCTAGCCAAAGCACTGATCTGTCGGTTACTTTCGGAGTTCCCCAGGGAAGCATACTCGGCCCGACCCTCTTCTTGATATACATCAATGAGTTGTGTCGGCATACTCCTCAAAATGGGAAAATATTTTGTTATGCGGATGATACGGCTCTAGTATATTGGGGAGACAGTTGGGAAGAAGTACGCAATAATGCTGAACGTGGACTCCATAAGGTTATGAGATGGTTGCAACTGAACCTGCTTTCTCTAAACATTGACAAAAGTAAATTTCTCTCTTTTTCAATAAAAAGTGACAAAAATAAAAACTTTAAGCTTCGCGCCCATACCTGTGATATGAACAATACTTCCGACTGCTCCTGCATACCAATCGCAAGAGAGCCCTTCGTTAAATACCTCGGAGTCTTAATCGATGACAAATTATCCTGGTCTCCACACATTGATGCCCTGACCATCCGCTCTCGTAAACTGATTTATTTGTTCAAAACTCTTCGCAACGTAGCGTCCCAAGATTTATTAAAAACTGTATATCTTTCTTTGGCACAGTCTATCCTCAACTATTGCATTCTATCATGGGGAAGTGCGTGTAAAACTAAATTGATAAAACTTGAAAGGGCACAGAGATCCATCCTCAAAGTCATGTCATTTAAGCCCTTCCGATTCTCTACTGAACTCTTGTATGACCAGTGCCAACTTCTCTCCATTCGAAAACTGTTTATCTTGCAGTTGGTATCCCAGCAACACTCCACACTTAAATTTGACTCCCAGCTTTATTCAGGAAAGAGACGGAACGACATAATTTGTAAAATGAAAATATGTAAAACCGCCTTTGCCCAACGACATTTTACATTTCTGGGACCACTTATTTACAACCGCATAAATAAGATCCTGGACTTATATCCTAAAACACGTCACGGATGTAAAGCAACCACAAAGCCCTGGCTTTTAAAGCAAAATTATGATATGATCGAATCCCTTCTGCTTACACAAAAATGATTCCGGACTAACTACCTACACACCTACTGTAAATAAAGCTAATACCTACCTGACAATAAACACACGTAATATACATTTAATAGGTACATTGTATGTATAATTAGAATATACCTTTCTTTAAAATAAAATTATTATATTTACCTATACCTAAATCACATCATCATCAGTAACAACTATAAACTATACTCTCTAAAAATGTTAAATTTGAATCATACTGTGTGCTGTGCAAGTTAATGTCTTTGATATCTTGAGCATGTATTCTATTTTTCTCTTTGAAATATTTATGCACTCTGCTTGGCGGACGGCGCTGGAGGCCAAAACTCAGGTCTACACCTATCTTGGTCTTCAACGTTACCCATTATCTCTTGTAAGTTTAAATTTATTATAAATGTAACTTAGTTTGTATGTGTTCTGAGACTTTGTATACTGAATAAATATTTTTTCATTTTTCATTTTCATTTTCATTCCTTTCCTCCGCTCAGCTCCGCTCGGCACGTGGTGATGTGCCTCGTCATATGCGACGCGGGGAAGTCAGCTGTAAACTTTTTTGTCTGAGGTAGGCCTACTGCCACTCGAGAAGTTTCTCATAGAAATTATACGATTGATTCATTTTGGGGAAGTTTTTGTTTTTGTTGGAAATGTGCTGGGACTTTACAAAGCGATAAATAAAAATAGACGTGCCAATTGTTATTATAACCAAAGATAGTTATTAAATAAAGTATTCTTTTAAATTAACTTAATTATTAAGGATTGTAGTTTTGTCACAGCTGAGAACATAAAGTGAACAACAACTTAAGCAGGACTTCACTTAATTTTTGGTAAATTTCACCACATAAGAAACTGGAGCTCTATCACGAAGTAATTAGTGTGAAATGCAAAACAATTTGAATCCGAAAATCATTGTCAAAACAAGTTTGCGATAGCCGAAATTGTGGAAAGTCAGTTAATAAAATGGAATATCTATTTAAAAAGTTTAGGACGGCATCGAGATAGTCTATGGGCGCTTCCGGCCTGCCCCGGACATCTCGTTAACTGGAGGCAGCGGCTGTCTGGCGAGATTCTTTGCATTCAATTAGCTTTTTCGCTAAATTCCAAGTTTGATTTTTCGTGAGATTCACGTTCGATCTGGCTCGTTTGAAAATGGAAGCAAACTTTCTCACTTCGTTTTTAGACGGAAAAAAATTGCATTGTTATGATTATGATAAGCTGATTTACATCGAGTTAGTATGCAAATTGCGGAAAAACATAAATTTAGCTATGTGTTTGGATTCACACAACAAAGCTGCATTCGTCCATTATAGTAAATTTACTGCCGGAACCGGAAGCAGTCCTTCCGGCCGCAGCCACGTGGTTAATGCAGCCTTGATGTCCTCGTGGTGCCGCCACTTTACTGTTGTACAGCTCATATACTTCTGTAACCCTTTTCGGAAGTTTTTCGGAACTAAAACAACAAGTGCTTACTTACAAATATAAACGAAGAGACAGGTTACAGGCAGGACAGGTACATAGGTTGCAAGATAAGTGTACTCTTATATCGGAAATATTTTCTTAGGTAAGTATTTGTGACACAAACGGAAAAATATTTCAAAATTCTAAACATCATCTTGCAAGCATCTCGTCTTATAATATCATAAACCCTCGTAACCTGTATGTATGTATGTAGCGGCGCGTCTGGGGGCGGGAAGCGGAAGCGGCGCCGCGCGAGCGTGCCTAGCTTACTGATCATACAGCACATGGCCATGACCGGGGGTGTAGTGGTTAGTGACTCGGACTGCTATGCAAGATTGTTCTCGGGGCTTGGGTGGTGATAGGATTAGTTAGCGCGAATAGCTTTAGTCGCTGCGTTGTGGGTCACTGGGTGCGACGGATACATAAACAGTCACTGGAGGTAGATTTTGTGCGCCCAATATGTCACTATACTATACTAACAGTGTCGCTTAGACCCTAAATAGGTAGGTGAGTAGATAATTTACATAGATAGATATTATTTATTTGTACCTGCGTAGACGTAGTCATAAACATAATTTATATTATGGTGTACTACGAACAACTGTTCACGTCAATACCAACAAAACAGCAGGCTTTTACTTACTCGTACTTGCAAAGCACATAAGTTATTATAATACCTTTGTGCGGAATGAAACACTTTACCTTATTGAAATGTGTGCCATTATGAAATGAAAATGCGGAAATATCTGTCTATGTTCTGTTGAGTACATATATATTTATATCTGCTCGTAAAGGATGCTGAGTGGAGTAAACATAAGACTTGGATGTGGATTTCAATACATTATTATATTACTTTTAAAGGGTCTATTTTCCTCAATGGCGGAACCGGCTACATGCAGATTTAAACATAAGCAAAGGCGCACACAGCCCGTCCTGCAATGTAATTCTTTTAGAAAATCATCGTAGGCTCATCTTTGAAATCTCAGCAATGTATGACGGCGTTCATCGATTGGCCAACGACCTAAATCTAACCCTAAAACGACTTAACCTTCTTACAGAACCAAGACGCTGTGCATTGTTGAAAATATGACACCAATGTAGGTACCTACCTAAGTAGCAGGTTAATTTATCGATACAATTTAAGTTGAAGTACCTGTAGTATGTCATGTCCATGAATTTATTATAAAGTATTTTACTTATCATTTGCACCGAGTCACCTTGCCACAGTCACGTCATGTCTTCACTTAATTATTTTCGAGGCAGTTTTCCGTTTTTATTGGAAAAATACGTGATTTTCCAGTTGTTAACTTGTCTCTGATAAATACTATTAAGCACCTACTTACATAAAATAACGACGTACATTGTGGTTTGGTCATAATTGAGGAAAAGTACGAGGCTACCTACTTGCACAGTCCAGTGATATTGCACCTATGGAAAGCCATATATCCTTGTGATTCACCAACATCAGCCATTGAACATATTATATCCCTGTCCACAGGGAGCACAGCTCTCTTATATCAGCCTTCCTCATCGAGTATAAGGCTACTTCTATTCTAAATAACAAACTAACAAAGCCCTTGCAAGAAATCAATCATGCACTTTCGAGCAATGAAAAAGTTCCTGTGGCAATAGCACCAAATTACTCCTAAACAGATTTCTGACTACTAGTATTTATAGTGACGCTGTCTGCAATATAGCAGATATCAACAATACAATTTTAACGTAAATATTTTGATCAAAAGTCAAAATCAAATGGGGTCGACATTTTGTATGTGGAACTTTTGCTAATAATTGCTCGTGAGTGTTTCAGAAATTATTATACGAGTCAAACCTATAATAAGTAATATATTTCGTGGTCAAATGAGGAAAATGTTGCATGTCCATCAGAATATGGGTTTTCCACCAATTAGCGAGCTGAGCGTCACCGCATGCGATCTGATTGATTATGTACAATCGAAAGTTAACAATGTGTACGGATTTGCAGACTCTGTTATTGTATTACAATGAAAAGCCGAGCCGTAGGATTTTTTGGATAAAATATTAACGCCATCCACACTATACCAGTAATTATAAAATACTTAATAATATTATTATGTTGCATGAACTATTTCCATTTCGTTTGATTTTGTACATCCCAGTTTCAGTTGAATAGTATTATTATATTATATTTCGATATCAGAATGTTAAGACGTGATTGCACACAATTTTGAGAATTTAAATATGAGCTCGATTCAAAAACAGAAGTGCAAGCCTGGAAGCCGGCAGCGGCAGCGTCTTAGCTGATTGTACAAAGCGCAGCAAAAAGCTCTGACTGTCAAAGTGATCCGACAAAAAGGTTGAAAACTTGAGGAATTCTGAACTCCGCCGGGAGCGAGGAAAGAGGTTTTACTTTCAGTCCCACTTTCATGTTACATTTATATCACTTCTGCCCTGTACCGGGATAGAATACTAAGTTAGATTTGCCGGGAAAATTGTTGTGTAATAATATGTTGACGTCTATTTAATTTCTCCCATAGAACGCTAGCGAACCGGATAAATACGCAAAACAAGAGAACTCCTTAGGAACTTGCAACTAATGCTTTGTGTAGTGAGTATTGTGGCCATTGTGAGTAACTTCAACGTATTCTTACGTAGTTTCTAAGTTCGGCACAACACAATGGAACGGAATTCAGCCAACGCGAATTAATTAAGAAAGAATTAAGGATTCCTTTTATTTCTTTGTCCTTTTTTAACGTATTTTGTTTTTGAATAAATAAACTGAGTTCTCATAAATTCAATTGAATTAATGTGATTAGAATAAGCGTAAAGGGCTTTCCCAAACCAGGTCAATATAAAGGTCACACACACACTATTTGACCACACTTTGAAGAGATGCTTTCATGTGGAAATGGTGACACAACCCTTGTATTATATACATGTACTACATTAAGGCTGTTACTAAGGCAGCTAAACTACAGTGCCGCCAACTGTAAAAAAAAATTAACTTACTTAAGTAAGAGTTTTCCAAAAACGTTCGAGGACAATCTGTTGGTCACGCTAATATAATTTTTAGAACCTTCTTCCTAATATCCTAATATAATAAATAAATAAATAAATATCTACCTCTACGCAAAGAAGTCAGATAATCACACAGATCAAAGCAGACCACCAAGCTATATACTTTGCTTTTATACTAAGCTATATTTTATAGTATCTTGCTTGTGATAGCATAATTAAAATGTTCGCCTCCGTTCAAACTGTAACAATACCAGGTGAAGTGAATTAACGTGAGGAAAGCAGATCATGCATCATTGTCTTATGTTCTACGGACACCTACATTAGCTCATTACTATCGCTTGTCAATAGTGGTTAGAGTAATTGATAGCGTAACACTTCCTGAAACATAAGAGACAGCATCACTTTCTTTCTTTGTTTCTTCATACTTCCAGTGTTCACTGGGCAGTTCAGACGCCTACGGCTACCTGTCTAAGGTTGTCGTACCAGCGGGCCGGAGGGCGTCCCACGCTACGCTTATCTTTTCGATATCTCGTTGACCACATCGGCATATCAATGCTTTGGCATATTATAGCCGACCCTCTGACACTTGAGCTTGTCCATTTTAAGGGCATAACCTGCATTCTGAACAATTAATTCTAATTTTAATTAATCCTTAGTATAATTTTGCTATACCTCCTCATATATTTTAAAGCAGTGTATACTGTGTGTATGTATGTGGCCAGTCACTCGGTCGTGACTGTTCTCAACAATAAGACACGTTCAATACGTTCATAGCGCACTCGTAATGAGATAGATAACTGTGTTTAAACCACGATCTTTGTATTATTCTGCCGTAAAGGTTGTGGTGATGACGCGAAAATCATACGTTCTAGTGTTCTTGCACTTACTATGCCACTTGTACTGTGAATGGATGTGCTTAGAGCAGCATTTAGATAACAGTCAGGAAGTAATGATTGTTATACATTAAGTATGTAGTGGTGAGGGCATTATAACATTTTCCATTATCGCAACGGTTCGTATTAAAAATATCGCCGATATTGTGAGCTAACAACGGCGCCTATCGGGCGACTACTAAGTATGTCGAGAACCCTAGGTTCGATCCCCGACCTTACCGAATCTGTAAGCAGATATTAAAATTTGTAATAAATATAGTTATTAGAATTATTTGTCAGTTAACAAATTATTCTGATAGGACAACATTTACGTAACAGATTAATACGGACATATTAATACCACGATCTGCGCAATCTCTAATTACACGTGTTGAATCCGGTTAGTTAACGAGACCAGCAATAAACACTCCATAAACAATCAGTGGCATTGTTGCTTTATACATAATCACTGATAAATAACACCGCATTATTTATTACAGGCATCACTACTTCTTTCGCTTTTACAATTTATTATGCAATTTTATGTGGGAAACATCTGTCTTATTCATTCTCTTTTATTGGGTTTCCCGTAGCTAGTGCACTTTCAGTTACTATAGCATGTAGGTATATCATCATCATCATCACGACCCATCACGTCCCCACTGCTGTGGCACGGGTCTCCTGAAGGAAAGGTCTTAGGCCTAGTCCAGCACGCTGGCCTAGTGGACTGGTGGGTTGGTGGACCCCAACAAGAGGGCTGTCGGGAAAATAAAGTAAAGTAAAAAAGTAAAGTAAAATAGCATTTATTGCCAAAAACAAATGAAACCTACTACATAAAATACTTAATTCTATAGTAAAAACTAAACACATAACAATTAAGTACTTATAACAAGGACAGTAGGTAACTAGAATTAACATAAGAGTTATAATAAAATAGGTAAGTAGGTACTTCAGTTCTGGCAAATGGCATCATGCTCAGCAATGTCGACTGAAAGCTTGTTTCAGAACGACGCTGTTTTTCAGCATGCTCCAGTTTGTTTAGTTCTTGTAGTTGAATTTAGAAATCAGACAGAGGTGCCTTTTCAAACAAAAAAATAATAGAATAAAAAATATATAAGAAAAAACATCCAGTAAAACAAAACATGGTAGTAACAAAGTAAAAATCTACTAAAAAAAATTAAATAAATAAAAAACAGAATGAACAATAAATTATGCTATCAGGTGTTACAATAGGTTTAGTGCATACTTATACTATAATATATTATGTTCATATAGATAAATTATATAGGTATCATGTGATTAAAGTTATATTTGTTTTTATGTGTTGTGTGTGTATTGTAGGTAAATTGTGCGTATATATGTATATAAACATGTGTAGATGTGATAGATAGATATGTCAAATATTATATAGTGTAGAATCATTATAAATACAATTTTCATATGAAGAGGAAAAAAGGTTTTAGCGGTTATTTATTTTTTAAATATATACTTAGTTGCAGCTACTAAAATTTGTTTTTCTAGAATATGATGCTTCATTTTTCTTTTGAATGTAAGATATGACATTGCTGTTTGTAATGGAGGCGGTATGTTATTCCAGATTTTTGCTGCGGCGTATTTAAAAGATCCTTTAAAGTTCTTGGTTTTGTGCTTTGGGCAGGCCATGACTTTACGGGCTTTACTACGAGTAAATATTTTGTGAGATTGCCCTTGCCACTCAATTTTATTAAATAAGTACAAAGGTTTCTCATTGTGTACCACTTTGTAGACAAGCCCGGCTAGATGCAATTCCCTACGGCCTTCCATTTTCATTATTTTTTATTATTTAAGTACGGCGTAATATGACTTCGTTTGGGAATTTTAAAGCAAAACCGAGCGCACGCATTTTGTACCCGTTGTATAGCGCGACTGGTTTTTTCTAGTAGCCTAGGCCCATATACCGTATCACAATAATTAAAAATCGACAGTATCAGAGCCTCTGTAAGCATGATCCTAACCTCCTCACTGAGATAGTCTCTAATCCCATATAGGACCTTAAGGCGGAAGAAAGCTGTTCTGATCATGCGACTTATGTGTTCCTCGAAGCGCAATTGACTATCCATCAATAAGCCCAAGTTCTTTGCGGAACTTACTCGCTCGACCGTAACACCGTCAATTCTCAAATCAGGTGCGTTTGCTATAATTTGCTCACACTGCCGTTTTGTACCAAGAACAAGATATTTCGACTTTTTTGGATTAAGCACTAGTGCATTATTTTTTGTCCATTGAAAAATATTTTCCAGGTCGTCATTTATAAGCTGAACCGCGTCTCTTGTTTGTTGGTGCTTGAATGAGAAGTATAGCTGTGTGTCGTCCGCGTATAAATGAATTTTGCAGTGTTTTATAATAGTGATGAGATCTGTTGTATATAGAATAAATAAAAGAGGACTTAATATGGATCCTTGAGGGCAGCCTCGTGGCACATTTTTTATTTCAGATTTCTTAAGATCTCCTTTGCTATCTTCAGTAACAACAAATTGTTTCCTATTAGTCAGGAAGGACTTGAACCAGTCGCAAGTTGTGTGAGATATGCCATAGTATGTCATTTTTGCCAAAAGTAGCTCCGCACTGATGCAATCAAACGCACGCGAAAAATCAAGCAAAGCTAAAATACTTCCGTCACCTATATCAGCAGCCGCAATGACATCGTCTGTTACTTCAGCTAGAGCAGTAGCGGTCCCATGCTGTGTACGGAAGCCTGACTGGTTGGCCGGTAGAATAGCCGAGTCCTCCAGAAATTTAGTAAGCTGTGAACAGACCACACGCTCTATGATTTTAGACATGACCGGGAGTATGCTGATGGCTCTTAAATCTTTATATTGTTCTACCGAAGATGATTTCGGTAGTGGCTTGATTTTCGCGACCTTCCAATCCGCAGGGAAGATTTTATCATTTATCGATGCATTAACTATGTAGGTGATGATTGGAAGGGTGACTGACAGGGTCATTCGCAACATTTCAACGGTAATCGTGTCCCAACCAGCGGCAGTAGTGCCTATTGCGTGTATTATTTTTGAAATTTCTTCTTGTTTGCAGTTACGTAGCGCAAAAACTTCTGAGCCCATACGGTTATGTGTGTAAAAATGTAGCAAGTCCTCGTCAATTTTACTGTCTCCCGGTACATCCAGAAAAAAGTTATTAATTTCGCCCGGATGGTTTAGATTTGGTGGGATATCTGGTAAACTAGAATTTCCGAGTATAGAGGTCTTTTTTAGGTAGTTCCACATCTTTTCTGGCTTCTGCTTATTATTATTTACGTAGTAACTGAAAAATGCTACCTTCTCTCGTCTTATGGCACTTGTGACCATATTTTTAAGTTCTTTGTAGTACTCGAAATGGCCTTCTTTTTTGGTACGGTTAGCTCGATGTAATGCTTTATCTCGTAGAGACATCATTAATTTGATAGTATCCGTGAGCCAAGGAGTCGGACTTTCTTTAATTTTAATTTTGCGCAAAGGTGCATGTCGGTCAAAAATTAAATTAATAAAATTACTAAAAATTGTTACCATTTGATCTATATTTTCTGCTGTGTATACATTTCCCCATGCCAGCGAATGGAGATCCTTAAGAAATGCATCCTGTTCTATTTTATGTATGGCCCGTATCCATTTATAAACAGGTATTATTGGTGGTTTTTTTATATTAACTTCACACATCACCAAACCATGGTCACTTAGAAGATGGTTGTGGTGGACACTCACAGACTTACATATATCTCGACTATCCGTTATCACAAGGTCCAATAGAGTTGCAGATCCATTTTTTACTCGAGTTGGTTCCTGAACTAGTTGATACAGATTTTGTTGCTCAAAAAACGATAGCAACTCGGGTGCCGAATCAATGTTGGGCTTAAGTAAATCTACATTAAAATCGGTGAAGAGCAAAACATACTCACAGTATCCGAACATACTTACCGACTCGCTGAGCGCGTCGATGGCGGCACTTGGCGAGAGCCCGGAGCCGGGGCGGTATGCGGTGCCGATGGCGATGCGGCCCGCGCCGCTCACAGTTAGCTCCAGCCACATCTGCTCGAGCGCGGAGGGGGGGTGCGGTTTATTGCGGACCCGCAGTCCGCGACGGATATAGAAACCGACGCCGCCGCCTCTTCTGTCGTTAGGTCGTGGGGTGTTCCTAAGCGTATACCCTGAGATAACTGGAGCATATAGATCCTGCCCACCTTTGGTCCACGTTTCATTTAAAGCTAAAATATCTGGTGCATATCTATCCATCGTTACCTGAAGTTCATCTCGACCAGTGTTTAATGAGCAAACGTTTAATAGGCCTAGTTTTAGATTTGTACTCTTCTTATTCTTCATATTCAGATTTCAAATAATAATGTACAGTATATTTATGGTTTAAAATATGTTGTGATTTTATTTTTATAGTTGTATATAAAATCATTTTATTTAATAAAATAACATAAATATGTATTATGTATTTTGGTGGCCAATTTGTCATAGCATAACTGTCATTTCCATACATCTCCGCACAAATACAATTTTTTAATTTATAGTTAATAACATATTTCGATGTACAATAAGTCAGATAATATAATATAATAGCATAAAAATTATTACACAGATATATAATATATGTCTGATATATGTTTATATGTATAGAGTTGCTTAGTTTACACACCATAGTCAGAATTATAGAACATAGAAAAGAATATAAAATACCAAATAGTCAAACATTTTCCAGATCGTTTTCACATCGAATTTTTAAAATTTTGCTAGTGTCGGTTTTTCGCATTTGTATAACATTGTTCTTAACCCATACATGCTTATAGTCTTTAGCCTTTTGCACAGCACGAGCCTTCGAGTACAGCAGTTTTTTTTTAAGGGTTAAATGTTCATTGACATAAAAACGTCGGGCCGGCGAAGGTAGAGCCAACTGCTCGGTGGAGAGGTCCCGGCGCACGCGCGCGGCGGCCAGCAGCGCGTCCCGCAGGCGGCGCGTGGCCAGCTGCACCACCACGTTCCTGGGCCGGGCGCCGCGGTGGGCGCCGGGCGCGACGCGGTGGGCGCTCCGGATACTCTCCACAGGCACGTCCACTCCCACGAGTTTGCCGATGTTCCGCGTCAATCCGATTAGGTCCTCACCATTAGTTTCTGGTATATTTTGGATTTCAACATTGAATTGTCTTGAATTTTGATCCAAAGCTTCAAAGTTCCGCTCCATTTGGGTAAGATCTTTTTTCAGAAGCTCATTCTCAACTTGAAGGTCATTGAAACCGTCAACCTTTCTTTCCAGAACTTCGAGGCGATTTTCCCATTTGGCCAGCCGCTCAGACATATTTTGCATGTTAATTTGTAATGGTTGTATGATATCACTCATGTGCTGTTTCCACTCTTCACGAAGGGAAGAAAACTTTTTTTCGAAATATTCGATGAATGCCTGGGTGTCGAGATTCACCATAGATGTCGGTATATCGGAGAGTTCAGACTCATTAAGTTTCTTAGGTACGTTTGAAGTTGAAGGAGTGGAAACTTGATCTTGTACTATCATATGACTACTTTTTTTTGACTTGCATGTTTGACATTTCCATTTCATTTTATTCATAGGCAAAATCTTGTTAAATTCTGCTTCAGTCAAACCCCCACAAGAGAAGTGCACTACGTGCTGGCAGCCGTTACATTTAAGATTATTTTTGGTAGTCGTTGGCTGGGAGCAGATGTAGCAATTGTTTCCGCTCATTGTTTCCAGATTACGATGTAATGATTACGATGAAATGGTCAGATGTTTTCAAGCTGCCCGAAGGCCTCTGACTAGAAGGTATATCAAGACCCATAATTTGTTGTAGACTCATTGGTAATTCCTTCATAGACTATTTTGTACAAGTAATACAAATGATAGGTCTTGGTATATATTATAATGCTATAGACCATCGGTACTCAACCTTTTTAATATAAGGGCCACAAACACATTTAAGTCATGGTGTCGCGGGCCGCAAGCAATTTTTTTTTAAAACTATTATAAAGCGATGTAAACTATCGAATAATTATATGAAAAACACATGCATATATACTACTCTGTGTAGTAGTGTATAGTCTAGTATCGGGATTAGATCAATAAAACTAAAAATGATTGCTATGCATCCAAATTTATTTTATCACCTTCAAAGTATGCTCCTTCAGAAACGATACACATACAGAGCAACTAAAAAGTCCTGACAATAAAGAGTGCGATTTTGCTAAGACTTTTTATAATTTTCAGTTATTTTTTTAACACAACATTTACATACATTTTAAGAATAAAATACCAATAGGTACTGGTTTTTTAACGGATTTGTCCTTAAATAAATATAATGGATCGATTAAATACGGTCTTAAACAATTAGTTATAATCCACTTCCGTTATCAGGACTTTATAGTTGTACTGTACGTCATCACAACATTTTTTTTAAACGCTGTTTCCAGAGTTGTGTTTAGAGTACTCGCGGCGAATTTTCCTTTTTGTCTTCTATGGATTGTTAGTTAAAGTCATGTTGACTGTTTTTTTTTACTATCGTTCTTTGACTGTTGTGCCCTCCGAATCCTTGCCAGAAAGTAAAACCGTAGGAAAATAATATAATTTGCGGGTTATGTAGAATTTAATACAGCAAATTAGCCGAAGATGTGTGGAAAAAATTCGAGAAAAGATTTTGCTCCTTTCGCACAAGGATCATCATTGTGAATAATTAATTTTTGAGCAAACACTCAACAAATACCATCGAGCATACACCATATTAACCAGATATGGCTGCAGCTCACGGCTCTAGCTTCTTTTTTTCCTTAACTAAAATTACCACTTCGAGGCACTGTTTTTAATCGTTAGAACACAATAAGGAAAATCGTCGCGAGTACTAAACACAACTCTGAAAACAGCGTTTAAAAAATGTTGTGATAATTAGATAATTCCTTGGCGTATGTGTATCGTTTTTGAAGGAGCAAACTTTGAAGGTGATAAAATAAATTTAGATGAATAACAATAAATTTTTGTTTTATGGATATAATCCCGATACTTTTTACACAGAATGTAACTATGTTCTCTATTATCTCTCATGGCACGCGGGCCACTGATAAAGGCCCGGCGGGCCACATGCGGCCCGCGGGCCGCAGTTTGAGTATAGCTGCTATAGACAGATGTTTCCCTATCACTCTGACTCCTATGACCAAGATGTGATGACGTCCTAAACTCCTACCACGGCCGCAGTGGCATGAGCATCCTGAGTAGGACATAAACAGCAAACATCAAAACAACTAGTATAAGACGCTCCCTGAGAGCAAACGGCATTTTCCAAGTTGGTTTATTTGCAGCAAAGTGCAAATCTTAGCTCCCTGTCGCACCAACATTATCACAGTGTTTAAATGTTTACAGCCCACGTTCAGAACATCTACACTGGTTTAGTTTCAGTGCGATGGGGATGCGACACGAATATGTACAATGTATCGATAGAACTTCTACACTTATGCCTGTAGATTCGTGTTTTGTTATTTACTATACGTTTTTTCCCTAAATACAGACATGACTGAAGACGGGACGCTTATTATACATAAAAATAATGTTAAATAGAAGAATGTTGATTTAATAACAAACTCACACAATTTCATGAAATTTAAAACTTCTACATTTGCTTATTTAGTATGCAGTTCCTCTTAAAAGCTGAGCGTCATCCGGTAGAAGTGTAATTGCTTCATTAATATACCTTTTCTATGCCGTTCATATCGGTAAATTATTCGAGTGGCACATCCTTAATCTGGAACAGAACGAGGCGATGTTTGCGAAGCTATTTCCCGTAAAACACTAGCTGTTTAACTAACTCGGAACTGTTACGTAGGGACCTTTGCAACTGGTTTTCTTCTCGCTAATTATTGAAGTGATAATGTACCCACTTAGGTGAGGTTATGTATAGTTATGTAGCACCCACCTATGTTTATGCTGTGGGAATTCTTTCTAGGTTTTCTGCGTATGATAGCTCTGATTAAAGTAACTGTTATATTGGTAGTGTGTTATTAGGGACCTTAGTAGAAGTAACTGGCCTTGATAATCGGATGCACACATACACATTATCGACATACAATTTGTAACGGCGAGATAGATGACGATCGTATTCGTCCTTATTACTAAGATTGTAAATAATATGATAGCACTTTCAACTAGTGCACTGAAAACAAACATTGATTTAGCAGTTATGCATGTTTATAAAATAATGATAATAATAATAATTTATCTTTTCTTATTTATTTTCAGGTATGTACCAGTCGATTGATGTACCAGTTCAATGAATACACTACACAACGGTTTGTTGTTAAAAACCAGTTTTATGTACATAGTTTAATAGAGACGCGTTTGAACGTAGCACTAAAAGTTCCATAAACTAACTAAACGGTACTTGTATGTTGTACATCCAGGCAGCATTATTGACGTGGCATATTCCAACGTTGTGCGGTGGAAATAAATCAGTAACAACTTGCTGTTAGCGCACAGTCGCTGCCCACAAATCATTGTGTGAAAACGGAATATTTTAAATTAAGAACAGTAGCGATTCCTATTGTACAATGAACATTATGAGCAGATGTCCCCAACATTCGGTTACGCCATCTGCGAGTTATCGCCTCTAGGTTTGTGGTCTTGGCGCCAATTTTAACCGCCTCATTTTAAATTTGGAATATTCATAAATTTTTCCGCATTCCATTTCGGTTGGTAACTGAATTCACATTATTTGTACAGTTTGAAAATAATGCGATTGTTTCTCAACAGTAAAATTTTAGGATGTGGAAATATGTAATTTTGTTTCCGATATTTGATAGAAGTTATCTGAAACAATCAATACCCGTCGTTGTGATGGATGGCCGCCATGTGGCTAACCCCCGTAATCTAACTTTCAGCTGAATTGGGCCTTTTAATTTAATTGCTTTTACAAACTACCCGCCGAGGATTAGCGGGATATTTATTGAATCCGCAAGATAGATATTATCTAGGAAAATACAACATAGGTAGTACGTAATTGATGAAATTTGCAAGTTCTGTTGGATTGTACACACACTGCAATTACAGTTGCTATGCGTAGGTAGATTTTGTACTTGTTTGATATAGGTCACACATTTAACTGTAGTAATTACCTACACTATAGATTTATATCTGCATGTTATACTATCTCTTCCAGCGAGCTTCGCTTTTCCTTAAATCCGTTCAGGAATGACCACATGACCTACGAAAATATTCCCAAATTCTACATAAATACCGAAGTAAAATAAAATTAAGTATATCCTGTTGTATTTTTTATCTCCTTCAGTCATAATTTCCAACCGTTCTAGGAAACAATTATAACATTAAATTTGAAAATCGAAGCTTCTGTTTCGTTTCAAGAGCTATCTTTGACATTCAATATTGTAGTTGTTATTTAAAAGAAGGCTCAATTTCCGTAACGTTTGGTTATCGGAGCTGTGTCGGCTTGAATGGGAGATTTTCTTTTGACGTTTAAAAGTTCCAAAATCGACCAATAATTGGCATCCGGCCTGTCGTTTTTTATGAGCAGCATTCTTCTGAGGAAACGGTAGATGTCATAAATGGTACAAAGCTGTCTTAAACTAGTTAACACTTAATATTATGCATAATATAACAGCTAGTTATCGCATATGGTTGAATTCAAATCCATAGGGTTTTTGTATTGGCTGAAAGGACTGGAATCCATGCCAGCTAAAAAAATGCAGTGCTGTTGAGTATGAAGTTTTACTAGCGACATCTATAATCGGTGGTTCTACCTTTTTTCGCCTAATATTTATTTGCATAATCTCATATTGCATAGTAACGTTTGGTCAAAGTCTCGTTTCGCCGAATCTCGTATGGCATAAATCTCGTTTAGTAAAAAGTTATTACGCATAATCTTGTTAAGCCTAATAATGGTATGGCCAAATCTTGAATAGCCTAATAATGCTAGTGCATAGGTTATACGAACTAATATAATTTGTTTGGCTTTAACTTTGATGGAGCGTCTCCCTGCATAGCGCAAACTGGTACCTTGTACTGTGGCCGCTATGTGGGAAACGCTCCGCTCCGTTTCGCTGCGCTCCGCTTTGCTTTTGACGAAAATGTGCACCTAACACGCTCCTCCTCGCTTTGCTCGTCGTCGCACCTATCTTTAGGTTTCGATGCCATGGGGTTTAGCGGCGTTTGTAATTATTATAATGGTCATCAATCACTTTCGATGTTTTGATCATTCAATATCGTGATTTTCGGGATACAGGAGAAAAATACCACAATTTTTAAATTTACAGCATACTTAAAATAGTATTTATTAAGATAATATTAGGAGAAACAAGATTATATATAATACGAACAATTTGAGCAAACGAGACTGAGGTGTTTCAAGTTTGTGCCAAAAGCGTTTTATGCGAAACGAGTCTTATGCCACATAAGTCTTGGCGAAGTGATGATTCTACCAAAAAAGTTTAGATCTTACGAGTTATGCGAAACGAGTTTAGGGCAATAAAGATTAGGCGAGATGAGGGGAACCCATAATCGGTTTTTGTCTAATGGTTGAAAATCTCCCATTGTAATATTCATTGCGAGTGTCCTCCCCGGGGTCCCACATTTTCCGGGACAAAGTAAACGATGTTACATTTTCAATTTATTTCTTAATGGGGTGTGTCTGAAATTATCAATCGTGCTGAATATGTTCTTATCTTATGATATTAATAAACAAGTATCTAGCCTGTCTTTTAAATATGTGTCTAGAATTGGATATCCAGATATATATTATTTAATTGAATAAAATACCTTTAATATTTTTGATTTCATTGCATTGCATCTTGTATTTTTATTTAAGAAAATAGGACATACGTAACCTTAATTTTTCTACATAACTTTGGTCAGAATCGTCTAAATTCTAACGACTAATAATAATATAGCATCTCCCACCCTCATACAGTAAGCCTCTCACATCGCGGTCCAAAGTTCGCATCCGTGATTCAGAGCCATATTATAACAACAACAAAAAAACGTCTTAAACATTACAGTTTATCTCCATCTTCAATTACCCAATTATTGTGTGTCTCTAGATATGCTCGCTAGTTAGACACGCCGGTCGACAACCGTGGGACACAGGCCCAACCAGAATCATCCGCCATTGTTTTTCGACTATTCAAATGAAACGGTTACTAGCGGGTTTCCAATTAAGTAATGTCGATACTTTCTTGTTACTTAATTTTGCATTTAATTGGTCGTGTCTTTTTTATAGTGTATTGGAATACGATAAAACTGTAAGGGAAAGGCATAAAATGTGATGGCTAGGACATAATGAAGTAGCTTCTTAGCATAGGATCCAATTAAGTTTTATCTGAAGTACATATCTATATAATAATGTACCTACAATACAATATTTGAACCTGCGACATATCTAAACCGTTATTTATACGTGAGTACGAGTAGGTTACACAAAGACAGTATATTCGCGAGTCGCCAGCTACATCGCTTCGCCATTTGTCAATGGGAAAATTTATTGTGAATTCCGAGTTCAATGACCCCGCGTGGCGAGGCTCGAGACGTGACCACCTAACTTAATGTTTATTGTATGATAATTTACACGAGGTTTTTATTCCTCTGAGTCCCCAGCAGACATCAATTAATAAATACCCTTCAGTATTTAACTAAGAAAACAAAGGATTTTTTGTTAGTTAAATTTAATATTTAATCTTAACTTTTGCGTGTCACCAACTCACTGCACTGTGTTCAACCTTCGTGATGTAAAATGTAAATATTTTCTTTCGACCTCTTTTCACTCGCAATAAATAACGATATCAATCATGATCACTGGTTATTCTATTTCACTGGCCGCTTAGAAAATTTCATACGTCAATTTTAAGATAATATTAATGGTATCGGCTATCGGTGTGGTCAAATTGATTTGTTCCGGACTCGTAGTATTGCAAAACCCGAAACGTTAAACATGCATTCGTTTATTTCCACGTACGTGCGTGAGTGAAGTGCGAAAGAGATGGCCAAATATTAGCCGATAGAGTGAGAACAATGGGGACTACCGTTTTTTTGCTCACCAGTTGGCGCCACTGTCGACTGAGGTAAAGAGGTACCATAGCTGTCAAATTTATCAAAGGCGACTTTATCAAATTGGCGCCAAATAAAGCTTATTAATTATAAAATAACTATCATCATATCGAGTTACTATGCCGCAATGTTGTTCAGATCCGTTATATTGGGAAAGAAAAGGAGGACATATGTTACCAAGTGATAAAACTGTTCTAAAACAGTGGCTTGTGAAATAATTATTATCCGATAATCTCGTGTTTGTAAAAATCATTATAACCAATTTCAGAAAGAACATAATGTAAATAAGGATTAGGCATTTAATAAATACACTAAAAATAAAAGAATTACACACTGATTTAACTTTTATTTATCCTCTCCGTTTAAACACACTGCTATACAAAAAATATAACACATTAGTAATCCACACAATGAATGCTGGTTGAGTTGTTAGTTGAAACTTAATAATGGTAGTATAGTATACTAAGTATTCTATTATTTGTGGGGGTGTCAGTACCTGCACCTGGCTCACTCGAATGGAGCCTTTGTCCATGTCCGCCTTAAGGTCTAAACTCCACTCCTAAGCTTGGACCATTTCCTACCACACTGGTCCTCTGCAGGTTGGTGGGTTCGAAAATCTAGATATGCAGGTTTTATCACGATGTTTTCATTCACCGTAAGAGCGATGGTATGTACGGTGGCCTGCGCCTAAAAGTATACAGGCGGCGATTTTAAAATAGCGATCTCAAGCTCACATGCTGCTCAAGCACATCCACATAAACACCACTGCTACACACATCACACACAACACATCCCCGGATTTATAACAGATGTAGCTGGTCCCTTCATCATCAGGGATCGCTATTTTAAAAACTCCGCCTGTATACTTTTAAGCGCAGGCCACCGTACACTGTACATAAATTCCAAAGTAGTTACTCATTGGTGACAATATCTAGATCTGGAGTTTCATTTTTAGTGTTTACACTGCTATACAAAGTTTCTTAAGGCCACTCAACAGTATACACTGAATCATTTTGTTGTATGATGCTGTCCTCTACGTTAACAACCAAGTTACTGTTACGGTCATAGTCTTGGTGTCTGTAAAAAGCAAAAACATAGCTGTTACCTAAGCAAACAAGCATACATTTCGTAAAAAATAAGTTTGTAAACAGTAAACAAACTAACCTCTGAATTAGCTGCTCTTTGAGACCGCTTATTTATGCGCCTCTTTTCCTTAATTCAGCTTTCAAAGCGTGCACATTCATCGATAAATAATCCATATTTGCGATAATTTCGCGAAAGGAGATCACTTTTCAACAGGGAAATGAACGAAAATATAATTTATCACGAAGCCCGCCAAACAAATTATATGAAAAGTAAAATGTCACTTAACCTCAGTCGACACCAGCGCCCCTAGCGGCAAATTCACACGCGTTACTCCCCATTAGCACAATGTGAGTGACCCGAGACAATAGTGGAGAGAAGTAGAGGTACATACTTCAATGGACTTATATTTGGTCACGTGAGGAGGTGGTCGTTGCAATTTTTTTATTTATAGAATATATAGGGTGGACTTAGCTGCATTTAGAATTTGAAAGAGTACATACTTTTCTTAAAAAGGCTAATACTTTAAATAGTACATTGAATTTCTGAAAACAACAAAGAACTTCAGATAACATCCAGAGGATATTCAGAAATGTATTTTTCTCTACCCAATGTTTGACAGTTCCACATGAGATTATTTAGATTATTAGCATAGGTGCAATGCCAGTGGTACATTACATGACGTCACTCTGTACATACAGTTGCTTGTCAATGACCGCTGTCACGTTGACAGACTTGCTAATGTACTTTGCGGAAAATTTACGCGTTTCTTATGTGCATGTCATGTGAGTCTATCAGTATCATCATGATAGTTTATTACTATACCTACCTACTAGTTACATGCAGAATATTATACTACAATGAATTGGCATGTAGGTTGGGCCTCAGAGGATTTATCTTTAAACTGTATTGACTATTCATACTCTTACTCTACGAGGAGCACAGGGTCTCAGCTCCGCTTCTTAATCCTTTAATAATTAAAAACGCAGTTACAAGTTACAACTCTCAAACAATTCTCTTCAAAATATATGCCACTTCAAAATACGAGTATATACCAAAGTGTCCCGAATTCCTGGCCGCAACTACCCGCACTAGCGGCTATATCTTAATAGAGGGTGTTCGTTTCGTCGGTCGTGCAGGCTCATAACCGAGCACCCTGTGGCTGGCGGCGGGCCAGGCCCAGATGGCCAGACTAGTCGTGGGCCGGGAGACGCCGAAGTCTTGCTTAATTCATTGGTCGGTTTAGCGATGTAGCTGGCTGCGAAAATTTAGGACGGTCAGTTGGTGAGCGTCGCTTGATGTTGAGAGATAAAACAAATGCGTTTTAAGTGCAGAATTATGTTTTACTTCTGCCTCGGCTTAAAAGAGTAGTCTGTAGATTCCGGAAACGAAAATTAATTAAGGTAAATGGGAACCTCTCTAATGTCATGAAGCTTATTATCATTATGGACTTGAGCTTCCGTAACTTTATCTACAAATTGTTTCTAACATCAGAGAATAAAAATGTAAGGATGATATTAAAGTGCACTTCTGTAGAGCAATAATAATAATATGCCTAGCAAGCGCTTTGCAGCAATACGGGGTTCGCCCAAAACGATGCACCCAGAGCACTGCGGACTGTCGCGGAAACATTTCTCCAAGTAGCTAGAAACTTTAACGTTATAGCATTTGGAAAGTTATTCAAATAATTAGTTCAAAAGTTGTTAGAACCTACCTACTACCTCTAGTATATGATTTATTCTTAGACCATATTATCTTAAGGAACTAACGAATATGTTCCTATTATCTATTAGTAGCTAGTCTTAACCTAATCCTTCCAGACATGTTTTCACGATAAGAGTCTGTGATTGGTTGTCGTTGTACGAGAGTGCTTCATTATGTGTATGTTTAGCAGCCGAACTGTCATTCAGTCTGTGCCCTGTGCGTACACACGTATCGAGTAAAAGCCGCTTACACAGTGGTCCTGTGCCTGAAATGTAGTTTCAAAAATTGACCCTTGCCCCCTGCATTTCTATCATTTGTTTCTACACATTTGATCGCTAGTGGCGCTAGTTTGTACGAAAGAATAACTATCCAAAAGTTATCCAGACTTATTATTATTATATTTTTTTTTGTAATTGTCGGATCACTCAAAACTATGTTGGTTGTGTCCCGTAGTGGCCCCGGTAGTCCCTAGCCCCGTGTCCCCGCTAGTCCCTGGCGCGCCGCCAGCGCGGGTCGCCGTACATTACACAAATGAGGATATCTTATCGCGAGACAAATATCTGCCATGTTGTCTGAATGCGGCTCGGCGGTGGCTGAGGTGGCGACGCCGGGGATATGGCTACTTGCATGAATGTGTTTATATTGAAATCGGTTAAGATTAAGGCTGTGGTGTCTTCAGTTGCGAACTACGAATCCTTTATTCGTATCGACATACGCATTTCAATATTCATCGTATTTTGCAAAGTAACCTAACATTGCTCCTATACTGCCATGCCATGTCAAAAATATGTATATGATAATATGGAAGTTCTTACTACCTATATTTCTTTATAATAATAATATTATAATTCATTTATTTTCATAAAGTAAAATCCATAAAATGTGTTAGTAACAATGTATACCTATATAACTTTATAAAATCTGTCGGTAGATACCTATGCGACTGCTTTTTCAGAGCATGCATATTTTTGATAAATATCCTATATGGTCATATTTAAATAGATTTAATGTCGACGACCTCCTTAAATTACAAACCTGAATATCAAGTTTTTATTTTAATATCGTTTTATCCATATCACTATCACTATGTTTCGAAGAGTAACGAACGAACCACATTCTTGTTGTGCCAAGTGCTGTGAAGTAGGTCTGAAATCTGAAGGAATATTTTAACTATGTACACATCAAAAATGCAGCAAAAACCCAAACGATGCACTCGAAAGTCTTGGAAAATGAAGAGGTTTTTTACTTTCATTTGCAACAACTTAATTTAATTAAACGAATAATACTAACCTACTTTTTAATGCCGAGCTCAGCTGCATAATTTCTATTAATCACATCATATCGTAATTGTAGTCATTACCATATTAGGCACATTCTGTGTCTCTTTTCAATGGTATTGTTATGGTGTCTCTTTCCCTCTCATGGGGAGGCTCAATAGGAGTGAAAGAGAGAGATGCGGCTGGTGGCGGCGTGCGCGTGCGCAGCAGTCCGTTCACTCGCGCTGGTGCAAGTGAAAAAATACACAGTAAATAAAGGTTTTGCTTATATTTCAGTCAATGACGAAGCCTCCTCCTGAATGTATCCTTAGAACTTTTAAAGTACCCAACAGCTGTTTGTGATGTTTTTAAATAGATGGATATAATGATTATTTCTTAAGTAAATGCACACTTCTTTGTTCTATGAGCATTACCACCATGATCATTTCGTTAGTTAAATAATAATTAAGTACGTTATGCATATTTTGTAGAATACCTACGTAAAAAACGGGTTTCCCTGCAGTTAATGCCAAATCTTGCTTTTTATTAAACACCAACTGAGAGCCTTAGTAACAGTGATAACCTCTTTTTGAGCAAGTTTGTAACTTGGACCACGCAGAGGCACCGTTACTCAGCTTTTGGTCGTCGCTTTTAGTTTGTTTGCTGCTTGTAGGTAATGAGGTCAATTTCTTTAGCGTTTACAAACTTCTTTTGTCGAAAAAAGTTGTCTTCAGACGGCCTTTCTTTTAAGTTTTCTTTTCAGCTAAAAGTACTTTGAAGTTATTTCGTAAAAGACAAAAAATCTAAGATCTCACGAAATGATAACTCGAGAATTAGCTAGAAGTTTACCGCTAGAGAACATTAAATATTTAAAAATACAATAAAATCATCTCCGGTAATAAATCTGCTAAAACCTGAATGTTTTTTAACGGCTGCAGAATGTTCCGTGTTCTAAGTTTGAAAGTGACATTTCGTCGTGACTCGTGATTCGTCCGGAGGATTCGCGGGTCAACGACCCCGCCCGGCGGCCGAGAACTTGACATAGCCTCTTATGGACTTTTACAATATACGTTGCATGTATTTTTTTACACTAAATAAGTTTATACCAGGTTTAATTGGCATTAGATATTTGACGGCGCTGATTTTTTTAAACGTGGGTCTGCTAACTAACTTTCTATATGTATATTTAAATTACATAATTGGTAACTGCCATGTATATAGGTAACCCAACCGCACATTTAACTCTTTGCGTTGTATATTACAATGTTTTTTTTTCTATACGAATGACAAAATTACTTGAGTCTTGGGAAATTCTAGACTACTTACGAAGATAGTAGTATGCAAATATCGCAATCAAAAAGTAAATGTTGATAATGAGATGTGTCACAGTAATTGCACAGCATTCTAGTTGATTTAATGCTTATTTAAACATAACATACTTAACAAATGATTGTTGAATTAGTAGTTACATTGTTACAGTGACCGTTTTAATTAAAGACTAACGTAACATTTACATATAAACAACTAAGCACATAATTATCATGTCAGTTTCAAAGCCATTTAAGAAATGGGGACCTCATCTCATGGGACTTTGGGATAAGACCCAAAGGTTACCTACATATTATTATTAGATCCTACCCTACCTATCTGGTTCTTATCACAGCTCAAGATTAACTATAGGTTCTTAACTTCAATAAAAACCTGCTTGCTGTTCTGTTCATCTGTTCGTTAGTCTCACTAAAACTCTAGAACGGCTAATTATTTGTTTATTTCACTCCGGAAATTCGTCGGAGAAACTTTATACTTAAGGCGAAGCTCACAGACAACAGCTAGTTAACTAATATTCCCTTGTAATTATACCTACATAGTTGTAAACGCCCAATGTGGCACAATACGAGTAAACCCGTCGGGTTGCATGTAATGAAGCCCCTAACACGGCGGTTTGCAGCTAAATACACAATTTAACCGTTATCTGTGGCCATAAGCGCGCCATGCTAGCCCCCTTCATTAGCTATCCGGACTCGAATCTTGACCGTATTTATCGGACACCCACACGCCATCGCAGGGCTAGACTTGGCGGCGGTCACTCTTGTTATGTTCATTAGTTGAAATACCTAGGATTGGCTTTCTCTCTTTATACACTTCAAGAAGTATCTTTCTATGCCCATGAGTATCGATGAATCAAAAGCTTTTTAGCCATGTTTTATCTAAAATTCTTCTAAATTTATCTTCTATCTTTTTACTCCATAAAGCCTTATATAATAAAGCCCTTTTTTACAAAAACCTTAAAATATAGCTTTTTAAATTAAGTTATCTTGTAAGCCGCAATCTACTCTACATCCTTACTAACCCTCGCTGGTGTCAATGTCAGTGTACAGTCGCCGCCACGACGCACACGGCACAATAATCAAACAGCGTGTAAACACGGCTCTCCGCCGGTAATGGCGCAATTACGGCCACAATGCGACACATAATTGCGGCCCGTTTCGGCACAAAGACGGCGAATCTGGACATCTTGAGACAATGAGGCTCCGGCCGCAGACACAATGATGGTTAATTGTGGAGCCGAGTGTCCAGGCCACTGAGGTTATCACTTCAAGGCGGTCCTCTAAATTTTGAGAGTAGAATAGTTCCTAAACCTACAATTCGAATGAAGACATACAACTTATATTTGAATGATACGACTAAAATGTAACTGATACGAATATATGAGACAAGAAATCTAAGCTACAATTTCTCAGAAAGTCTAGGTCCAATAGAATTCTAATAAAATAATAAATACGGTATAAAACTATGAATTTTCCAGGTTGCTAACTTGACTAGTTTAAGCTGGGGCCATATTTCACGCAGATATTGGGCGGCGCTGCCCCGCGCTGCCCCGCGCTGCTATTACTCATACGTACGCTGCTGCGATTGGAAATATCTGTCGTGTCAACTTGTAGCGAAGATAGCGTACACGGAGCCTTAAGCCAGCATAAACTCCAATTTCTCCAGTGTCGGTTAGATCGTAACCAGGGAAAGGTTGATCAATTATACGTCATCTCCATATTAAATTTGACGGATGTGTCAAAATCTAAGCAATAATCCCTGGCTATGCTCTAACCCACTATGGCGAAATTGGTACTTAAACTTATTCACCTACTGTTTAGTGCGATGATAAGTAGATGTACATTTCCGGGTTTGTATGGTGGGTCCAAAGTTATGCAAATGTTGTAAAGAAAACACAGCAATGTACTCGTACATGTACTAGGTAATATTGGTTGGGTTTTTATTACAACACGTACCTGTTAAAATATTAAAATTAAATAAGATTGATATTTTTATGAGTCGGTTAGAAGTTTAGATACTTAATAGTTTCGTCGGATGAGTGTCCGGAACGTCGTATATTTTACCGTTAGCTGCTATTGTTGATGATAACTGTACGTGAGTGTACATTGTACAATGTACATGCATGAACAGTATGTACACGCAACATATATTATTAAATTTAAGTAGGTATATATAAAAGGGTACTTATTTTTACCCGCACTCGTTTTTAAACATCCACTTTAGCTTGGATACTTCTCAACCGTTTTCATTGTATATTTTGTCAGAAATATAATTAGGTACCTTTGCTACAATGTGTGCTACTTGATATCCCGATTAACTACTACATCTACGATAAATCATTTCTGAGAAATAATAAATAGTTAATCTATTGAACGGAAACATCTCTGATCCTAATCGCGATAAATAATTACATTTAAGCGGATATCGACTACCAACGTGACTTGTGTTTCTCTACAATATACTTAATCATAATAATAATATACATATAAAGGGTGTTCCAAAAGTGGTAAAGTGGTATAGTAAGCCGAACGGGGGCGACCTCGGAAGTCTTCCGGAACCACTTTTCTCGACGGATTCTGGAAATTCTGAAAAAAACTACTCCTGGGTGTACCAAAAAGTCACGTGACTTCTAAAGTTTTCATCACTATAACGCATCGCAAGCCGGCACAGGTAATAGAGTCATTACTCGTGTCGGCAAGGAGCGTGGGTCTGTTGTCTTACATTTATCGTTCCGCGCAGTCGGCCGGAATTACTCTTCATTTCCGAACGCTGCACGAGAAGAAACTGAAAGAAGCGGCCACAATAGAGAAGAAACACATTTGAAAAACACATGGAGTATTGAAATAAAACGTAATCCACTGCAAGAGTTACGCCTCCTGCAAGACAGCAGGGTTATTGCCATGTTGCGGCGGGTTGGAGATATCAGCTGAGAACTAAGGCCTTGAAGTCAGGTCCACTAACCACTACAGATAGATATTTTAAATACAAACCGGCATCATAGATACATACATAGACAACATAAAGTATATGTAGTATACAAAAAAAACGATGACTTCAAAGAATGTACTGCGTAGTTTAAAGTATGAACGCCTCTTTACGTAGAACCCTTTCACAGTAAAGAGTAAGGACTTAGCTCGGCGCGTCCTCATCACGGTCTGTCCCATTCATTGAGACAAAGTACCTCAGAAATTATGATTTGTTGAGTACGCGCCGCGAGTACAACGTATTCTTCGCCGCCTTTTCAAATATTAAACGTAATAGTTAAGATTTATTTATAATGGTGCTCGCGATGAAAGTTAGTTTAATGTTGTACGCTGGCTTTAACGAGTTGTGAGGAAATAAAATACGTTTTCGCAATACATAGGCATTATTACGAACTTTACTTACACTTTTGATTTTTTTGGAACTGTAAAAAGTAAAAAATGAAACCAAGGTAATTACTTAGTAATAAACCAATTATGAAAATTTCAGTGGATTACTTTCAAATTCAGTTGCTAAAATTAGTTTTAAGCAATTATTTTGTATTTTATGTATTTTGTAACTTTTATTTTCAATCCTGAAAGCGTGAATTTCATGACTTTCTTGTTACTTTCTAGTCTGAATTAATTGTTTGTGTAATGCCTTCAGCTAAACTTGGCACACATTTACATTTCAGGGGCACAGTTTAGTAATTATACTTCAGTTTTCAAAGTTAATTTTATTGAATTGGCTATTAATAGTATTGAACACTTATTACTTAAAAATAAATAGACGGTAAGCGTAAATCCAATGTAGTTGGGGTATTTATATTTTTTTAGTTAGCTTCCTCACCAAGACGGTCGGTTGTCAAACCTTGTCTCGGAATTAAATGAGTCATCTTCATCCCTTGGTTATCAATGTAGGTACTAATTACCTATTTATTTCTTACCTAGTCTGTACAACATTTTTGTAGGCTCAATTTTTCCAACAAACAGTGAGCTGCAATGCGTCACACCGTTATTAATTGCTATGTAAATATTTGCATCGGAATATTATGCAGTCTTTTGTTCCTGGTTATTAAAGCTGAATAAATCTGGCTGAAAGTTTGTTCAGCCATTGCGCCCGCGGGCCGTGGTGTGCGTATGTACTAGACCGTGCATGTGACTGGCCTGGATGTACTTAGGTACTTCCTATGTACTATTGTACATAGTAGGAAACAGAATAGGTCAAACTCTGCCCCACTTGCGAAAAATCTGATTAAAAAGTTACTTTGAGTCGGATTTTTCTACTGAAAAGTAATAAGCCGACTACGATTATAAAATGTCACAGGGAAATCGGTCAACACTCGTGAATCCAACTGTACCACGGCATTGCAGGACGCGAGGCGCAGATTACCTAACACTCAATTACAGGTTTAACCGACGAACTAAACAATCCGTAAATATACGCACCCGGGCCGGCCCGGTCGTAATTATCCGGTCCGCAATCACCCGGCATTGTCACCGGCCACCCGGTAATCGGATATTGGGCGGTTGAATCGGTTCTACATGATTGTACCTTTAACTCACGCGATTTCGCTTATTTGTAACTGTGCTATTTGAGGAAATTGATATTTATAGCCACTTTATTAATTATAACACTGAAACTGATTGACTTCAATGAAAAACAAGTAAGGCTTTTCTTATCAAAATTGTTTAAGTAATTGTTTTTTATTTATTTCCAGGTAAGAGAGTCGGCCGGAAAGCCTGATTCAGGATCAGAAGCACAAGTATAAGTTTGTATAAACAAACCGTTTCCGTTACAATAACAATCAAAGTTAGAAAATATAAAATGCGTGAAATTTGCTTTTTTGGGTTAAATTTAATTGTTTTTTGTTATTTCTTACTTGCAAATGCTAATTTATGGCATAGCTGATAAGCCGCCGGCTTCACTTTAGAAAATAAATAAAAACTCAATTCAGATTTCAGCGCATTTGTATACTTCCGTTTGTTTAGAGTTGGCGACTGAACACTGAACTGATTTCGATTGTTCATTCGGGGTGAAGAAACTAAGTAGAATAGGCACCTCGTAATCCATACGTGGTCAATACTAGTTCACTATAAAATGTAGGTACAAACACCAACCAAACGGTCACTGTTACAAAGAGAGGAACACCAGACATTAGATACCGGAACCAGAGAATGGGCATCACGTCCTCACTCTACCTTACAAACAACAAAACCAACGTTAAAAAAACACCGACATTCAACACTATAAGTCAAATAACTTTTTAACATCTAAGCTGATTTTGATAAAATATTCCTAAGAACACTCGGGGTAATTTAACCCAAAAAACAAACCGAAAATCATTGCAGACAGATACCTACACAGACACATTCTTACACTTATAACACACCTCTTTTTTCCTATGGGGGGTGAAAACAAACTTTCAGGGCACTGCTGCGCTAACTCTATTCCTTTCTATCTAACTTACCAATGGCCTTGATCTCGTACGTTACTTTTTGTCTATCTAGATTGACCCTTCAGTGAGTGAGGCGTCCGCGGGGTCGAATGATCCCGCAGCCGGGCTATGAGGCGTGCACTACACACTACACACTGGTCGAGTTATGTTACTGCTGGTGGAACAGCTCACCTGCAGTTACGGTTCGAGAGCCTGGCTTATAGGGCTTCCTGTTGTTGAGGGAATTTATCTTTTGTATACGAAGTAACGCCATTTTTGCCCTATTCCGAAAAGGAATGGAAGTTAGTTTGAAATAAAAAAGTAGCTGAATTTTCGTTTACAAAACAATATATAGGTATTCTAATCGGGGCATCCATATGTCTTTTCACAGACACAATATGTATAATACCTCTGTATTTCGGTAGGGTTCAACTTTTTTATTCTGCTCATGCTCATATTATTTTGAATCTCATCAAGATTTCAAAGGTGTTCTTGTAGAAAATTGTGTTTTCTAATCAACCATTTTAATAACACTCTCAAACCTAGTTTACATTCTGATAACAGCCGTACAAGAAGGTTTAATGAGGTATCCGGTATAAACAGCCTTATTTGCATAGCAATATGGGTTAATTTGGTATAGCTGATGATATTTGTTTACAAAACATAATTGTATGAATTTCGGTTTTTGCTGTTTTCCGCTTGTAACTATGTACTATGTTCCTAGTTTTCTACCTTATTGCATAGATAAGCCAGAATATGCCTGTATATAGAGTGATTACATGTAAGTAAGTACCTGATAAAGATAATACAGAGAAAAAACTTAAAATAAATATAATAGCATCGCATTCGGTGTTTACTAACAAAAAATACGATATCTCGTAAAAATGCCTTTCAGTAAATATCACTTTGAAACGTTAACTATTCGTTAAAAGCTTTTTTAACCGACTTGAAAAAGGAGAATGTTCTCAATTCGCTTCAACAGATATTTTTTACGACGAGTCCTCGACTCGATCGCGCCAGAACTGAAGTCTGAATGAACCGCCCGCCATTTTAATTTTAAATGTTACTTCAATTTAATAGCAAGAAGCGTTTAAAAGGAACGTTAAAAACGAAATGAGAAAGAGAGTAGGTATTCGAAGTAGTGCTGTCAGTGGAGCAATGAGATATAAATAAAATTATAATCAACATTCTTAATAAAGAACAGTTTTTATATATTAATTTTAATTTAATAGTTGAACTGTCATTACGTTTTTAGTTTGCATCAGGATCTTTGACAGAAATTAGAGTAAAGCCCGCCAGAGAACGGGATACTACTAACTACTAACCGGATCTACTCGTATAGACAGGCAACTAGGTGCTTACCGAAGGTACATTAAAAATGGATCATCTATGCAAAAGTATGAACATAAAAAGTATGAAATAGTGTAAAAAAATATTCAATGTTTATAATAATTCTTACTGAAGAACTGTGCTTAAAAATATTTTATGAAACTTAATCATATTTTTAATAGCCTAGAATTTAGAAGCGCACATTTCTATGACAGATGACAAAGTCGAAGGCTGACTTTATAACAAAATATTCAGTTTTCTTTTAGATTTAATTATGTTTACCTACTTGTCTATTTCGTTACATCTTTGGTCCTACGAATATAATATTTTTGGGTAAAACTTCAAATTAGATTACCCCTAATTTTTGGTCGGGGATTACTAAATACAATGCTGGTTAAATTTAATGTTATTATAAGAGTTTACTTAGACTCCCTGGAGAGCGGAAATGCACTAAACTGTTAAATTAATTTCAAATGATCCGCATTTAACATAAAATCGCAGTAACTTTTGACTGTAATTTCCTGAATGGGACCGCAAATTAAGGATTGAAATTTTGCTTTTTAAATCTTGCACACTATACACTGGGACTAACTAAACTTCTGCCTACCCAAAGAGGGTTTACCTACATTTTGTACAACTTATATAGGCTGCTGCATAAGTGGTATACCTAAGCCGATATGTAGTGACCGAAATCGTTATTCAAAGTATAGTTTTATATAGCAGATTCTCTGCTCTAAAATCATCTGTATAACAATATATTAGGAACATCGCTAACGTAATGCTTAAGACTACGGTGAGTACTTACTAAGGTAAGAGAAGGCTCAAACACATTAAAGTAGTGGTCAGTGGTGAAGGGCGGGCGATGTAACACCTGAAGGGGAAAGATGTGGTTTTAAACACTTCTTGTAACTCGGCTTAGGCCGGGTCGGGCCCTTTGTAAATTATTGTTCTTCTTGCAAGGATTAGGTAAGTACAGTGGGACTAAACCGCTAAAGATTTATATAAAAAATAATCATATGAAATTTTTATCTAAATAAAAACTAGAGGTAAATTAACGTGTGAGTTAGCCTTATATCCATAAGCATAATCTATGCATAAAAAATAATAGAATACGCTGGAACTATAAATCTATGCATTCTGGTTCTAGAATGGCACTGAAAATATTTATTCTTCCGGATTAAGTCGGCATTAATTCCAACAAGAACTGTACTTACTTGATTTGAGCACGCTATGTACTTAAACCGAAGTTAGAACTAAGTTTAAGTAGTGCGGTGGAGCCGGCTCGCAGCAAAAACTTAACTTGAGCAAAAACTTTGTTCGAGAGAACCCTTGAGTTGTCCGGCTGTTTTATTACATAGTTGGTTAAATAACTGCCTCTATGGCCTAGTCCAGTGAAACCCCTCAAGCTTGGGTTGAATCCCGAACTGAATCAACAAATATCCTTAACTCTGATCCTCAATCAAGTATTCTTAAACAGCAATTAAGCAAATCAATGTTGTCGGAGAAGGATTAGAATTCACATCTCATACGCTAGTTGTAGCGGCGCGGTAACTGAATTACAGCGTCTTGTTCCGGGAAACAGGATCAAAAGGCCAGGGAATTATTAGGAGTTAGATATAACTTTTGCTACATGGACGTATACTTATGTACGTCGGGTTTTTAATAGGCGGTTTGAAGTATCCTTGTTTGTGCTAACGTACATAATATATGTATGTACCTACGTCTTACATACATAGAACCAAAACTGATTTATTTGGTTTGACAAGTTGCATTTATAAATTTAACTACATAATTCAAAAGTCACTTTAATAATTCGTTGGACAAGTAGGTATTTATTAACTTTGCTATTGACACTATTAGCACATAGATCGGGAACATATCAGAAGTGCCACTCGCAAAATGTTCACCAAAGAAGTGTACCCCGATCTATACCGACTCTACTGAGCTGGCGCCCCGGCCGGAAGGGCCTGACGTGATCCCGTCAGCTGTCGGCTCCAGCGCCAGCGCCGGGCTGAGGTGACAGGGACGGTGAATGTGTAGGTTTTGTCACTTCTGCGAATGGGCAAAGAACAACGCAACGGGTGTAGAAAAATTGGAGTTTGGTTCTTTTATCTGTTTATATACGTTTTATGATTCCATTTTATGTTTAACAGTGTGAATGTGTGCACGTAGGTCATGAATGTCAAGGGAGGATAGGTATTTTTTTTACAGGCGAATGCACTTCAGTATTCCCTATACTACCTTAGGTATACGTCGTTTAGGTAAAATAACCTAAAGTACCCAATTTAATGTACTTAAATGCACTAGGTGATTAATTTACTTACCGTATTTGTAATATTTGTAGAACCTGAATACAGCCCTGGACACGTGGCTCGAGTTAGTTAGGATGTGAAGAAAGTGACGTGAACACGGATGATCCCGATGTCGATGTCGCCTGTTCTCGTCTAAAGTTACAAGAATTACGGCATAGTTATTGGATGAAAATGGTAATAAAAGAAAATTACTATTTTGGAGTACTAACACACTTTTCGAGGTGTCCAGGGTCTCTATCGCGAAGTCAAAATGAAATAAGATTTACGAAAAAATTACTGTCAAATTCAATACACTTTGAATCCAAAAATTGTTGTAAAACAAGTTCACGATAGGGAGCCAGTTTTATGCATTTAAAAAGCGATTTACCATCAATGAGTGCACAGTATCTAAGTTTCTCAGAACAGTTTTAATTACGTGCCTACTGAAGTCCGGTCGCACTACTCAATAGGAGTATCTCATTGTATTGCCCTGTTTCGGAGAATCTCATGTTCAGCCGACAAAAGCCAGAGTCAGACACTGACTGACCGACACACAGAATCATGACACCTGGAACTCTAATAGACTCTCATTGCACTCAATATTGCGATGAAGTTATACAGGTGTTGCAGAAGTGGTATAGTAAGCCGAAAGATACTGAATCAGGGAATCATCCTAACTAATATTATGAATGCGAAAGTAACTGTGTCTGTCTGTCTGTTACTCTTTCACGCCAAAACTACTGAACGGATTTAAATTTGGTATACATATGGTCTAGACCCTGAGAAAGAAAATAGGCTACTTTTTATCCTGGAATTCCCACGGGAACACTTTTTAAGGCGAAGCGAAGCGCGCGGGAACTGCTAGTTCTAAATAAAAAGATAAAAAACGAATTTTGGAATTTCGTGAAGAATAAAGTATTGTATTGTATATTATACATTTGCGAGGTTTGTCTGAATCCGGCGCCAAACGGCCGCCCCTCGAACACGGCGGAGCTCTTGAACAATTCCTTTATTTGCCTTCTCAAAAAGACAACATCAAATTAAAGTCCAGAGGAGCGCTAAGAGGGAAATAATTTAGCATTTCGAGTCCTCTTTCTGGCGAGTGGATCAAGAATCAGCGAAGTACCGACGGGACTCCACTCTGGAGATGCTAAAGACTTCACATGGCTCCTAATTGGCGAAGCTTCTTTTAAATGTAAATGGTATTTTTTCGCTTTAATGTTTTGATCTGAATTTTTGTCACCCTGGCGTAAGAGATTATTTTTCGATTAAATTATAATAAGGATATTGTACTGACTGTAACAAAAATGACTTTAAAACTAAAAATAATCACAAATAGCTTGATCTGAAACCGCTGCCTAACATGTAAATAAGTCCATTAACAGTCGAATGACCCGCAATCCTCTTAGCCTCCACCGCCGCCGCCGCCGCCGCCGCCGCCGCCGCCGCCGCCGGTACAAATCCTGAACGGATGCGAATCGTGGGGAAAATGCAAATTGTTTGTCGGTGTCTATGACTAGGCGCAATCTGGACGCAAGCGCGGGGCGCCCTCCGGCTGGCTTAGAGCTCTCAATCACAGACTAATCGTGCAACGGAGAGAAAGATCGGCTCCATTTGAAGAGGGCATCTGTGGCTACCCTTTAATTCATCATTTAGAACAAAGGTACTTAATTCAAAAACAAGTTTTAAGTAAGAAACACAATGTATCACATTTATTGTCCGAGGATTCATTAATATTATTTAGAGTATTCGATATTAATAGCTTGGTCGCAATTTCTTTGCAGCTTGTCTCAGTACATACATACGTCGTATTTCCTTTCCTCGCACATTTCACATTGGATTAAAGTGCTCATGAGGTAGTCATGCATAAACCGGTGATAATAAACTGGCGAACATAAAATAAGGAAAAGAATTTCGTTCGAAACGGAATGAGTGTTCATAGATTCATCGCCAATAATAATATAACGACGCGTCCGCTGCGCAGTTTATTTGTAAAACTTGTGGAGTAAAGACATTTCTTCGTTTTAGGGTTCAATGTGGGATTTTACTATGACAAACGCTCGTTTTCACTCACAATATCACTCGTCTGTGATAATCTACAGTATGATTTTGATAATATTGTTTTTACTTTGTACATAACATAACATTATTTATTCGTTCTATAGAAAACAAATAGGCGACATACAAGTAGGCGTCAATTACATCCTGAAGAAATCCTAGACGTATGAGACTATACAGAACCTCGTAGCGGGCAAAATACCCACGTGTGCTTGAATTTTTCCCATTTTTTCACACTCGACTGCGTTTGGGAAGTCGAAAACAGAAAAGCGATTAAAAACGAACGAACGAACGGGCCCGAGCCGACGGATTAGCTTTTCAATTAGGGCACGTGCTATGTGAGACCATAGACTAAGGAATCATCGGAAGGTATATGTATAAGTTCGGTAGCTTGTGTGATTCGATAATGAGGTAACACAAATTTCAAAGTCTGTATCCTTTTATTTCATACTCGTCCCTGTCGGCATCCTAATTAATACATTTATTCAGCAGCCAATTACTGCTTAAACTAGTGCAATCTCTTTTCTGATTGGCCAAAGCAAATTCTAATTTCAAATCCGTGTTTTATTTACGAATAAACATTCGTTATTGGCTCGCGGGGTCACCGGGCAGCGCTTGTACTCCCATATTTAGTTAGCAATCAGTGCGAAACGTAGTTTTGTTTGACAGTTCGCAGCGCGACTAAAAATAATTGAATGTCAACATGTTTGAATGGGCTCCGTAGTTAGTTAATAGAGGCTAGATTTTTCTGTAGAATATCAGTCTAATCGAGGGTGTGAAATCCTCTCAATCTGAGTTATTTTTGGATTCCGTTCAAATCTGTAGTTGTTTCCTGTTGAGGTGTTTGGCATGAAACTTGCGTCGGAGTTTGGTCTACAGACCTCCGTCAAAGTCATAAGTTTGAGAACTGTAGCCGTCGTCACCGGCTCTCCAACTTTAGCATCTTAATAGTAGCCACGGGGCAGGCGGGGCGGCGCGGGGCGGGCGGGGTAAGGTGCTGCTACTGACAAGAAATGGGTAGTTTGACGAGAATGTTTAGAACATTGATATTGACACCTTAAAATGTCGTCGATTTTGTTGTAAAATGTTTACAAGTCTGTATTTTTTGTATAAAATTGTTGTGCTTTAAAAATTATATATATAAAAAAAAACATAAAATATGGATAAGTAGAGTTAGGTGTATAGAAGTTGTTCCATTTAAAACAAACAATACCCATATGCAATCGTACCTGGGATTGTTCATGGAACTTCATCCCTGTAGGGATAATCCCACAATCTCTATTTTAATTATAACAAAAACGTGACCAATAAGGAAAATAATATGAATGTAACAAAACATTACGTTAAAAATAGTTTTTCTCAGAAGCTCTCGTTGGCATGTTCATAATAGTTCATATGCGCTGAGATTGCACAAAGGTCCCATTAAGCACCTTGCTAGCGATACAGTAACTAAATAGTAGATACGTTGCTTTGACAACTATTCTAGAAATATAAAATAAGATGATAAATAAGCAGTCTAGGATTTAGGAATTACAGTTAAAACCTGTACTCACGTCTATCCGAGGGCCAGAAATTATGGAACCTTCAGGTGGCACGATCTTAATTCTTAACATACTTCTTTCGCTTCCTCTACATTCATAAGTCTCTTCATATACGCTCGAGGGTTTCGGAAACTCCTAATTTGTCTCTTCTTGAGAGAGTTATCGTCATACCTTCGCCTCGGACGTCCCATAAGACATATTAAAGATCTATGGAAAAATCTAACGATGACGCTGAGTTTATATTGTGTAATGAGCTAATAAGTGAGCTAGGTTCTGTTGTGCCAATGTTCAATCTTCGAAAATTATGAATAATCACTTCCATATTTTAAGCCTAAACCAGGCGAAGTCACAGCGTTTTTATCCGGGTATTCCCCCGGTAAAACTTTGCAGTCCGCCGCGAGGTTCGAGCGAACCCTCAAACAGCTTTTATACGGCAACGCGCATCCAATAACGACGTGGCTTGTTAGAAGGTTCTGGAAGAGACCCAGCCAGCTCCTAGTGAAGCGAATAAAGGACATTCTAGTGCTAAAGTGTATCCGTCTTATTGGGGTGTATTCGGAGCGGTTGAGTTAAATCGTAAAGTGAATGTGGATTTGGTCGTGTTTTGTTTGTAAGTTATGTAGCGACCAAACACGGAAATATTTAGTACACAGACAAACAAAAAAAAAACTGTAGGACCGAGGTTCATTTTGCGGTGTTATGTAAATAGTAGAGTTATACACCAGCACACACACTTGGCTGAATTGGCTTACATTACTTATTCTTATTAACGACCGTCTTGTAAAGAGGGTTTTACAAAAAAGGGTAGTTGTTCGGAATGATTCCCAAAGTCACCCCCTTTTTCTGCTTAGTATATCACTTTAGCAACACCCTGTATAGTGAAACTTGATTATAACGTTCTCCAGAATACTGCCGTCTCTCCATGCAGCTCGCGGCCTCGCTCCATCTGGAGCTGAGCCGGATCGGGAGAGGTTTACGTTCTATTGTCATTTCTATTCTCTACTTAACTTACTATGATTCTGTTGTTTAAGCATACGCCGTATTAGTGTGTATGTGGAGGGATCATTCAGCAAGATAAAGTCGGTATAATAATAGCTGCAGAAAATGCTGTGTCCAATTAAGCAATTTACACAATAACATTACAACTTTATACACTTTTTAAACATGCCAAAACTTTGGCTTTTCATGAATAAATTGTGCGCACTTACTCCCGTACTGTGCGAACTTTTTGTTCGCAAAAAGTTTAAAAAGCGCAGTTTCAAAACATGTCGCGAAATATTTCAGAATTGTACTGAAAGGCCATTTATTGAAAATTTAAACGTTGAAGTCAGTATTTAAGTTTTCTGTCTCTGCAAATTGGATTTTAAACTTACCTAATTCCTTACGGAAAGGTCCCCAGTGGCCGTAGGTAGTATTTAAACGATGAAAACGTTTTCAGTTCTAGAATCTTTTCAGCTCGTAAATAATTCCCCGTTCTCGGTATGTCACAATTTTTCATATTTTCAGCCATTTATTGTACCTTGAAGTTATCGTTGTTACAATGGTTTCAGCTGGAAAACTGACCTAGCTTTATAGGAGTCTTCGACTTGATACACGCGGTCTCTATCTATATAGTATTCTTCATGTCATTTACCATCAATAAAATGGTAAACACATGCCGACTGTGTATTCCATCAAATGTTTTCAAAAATCAGTAGGTACGATACGAGGTAAAAGTAGGCAGGCACTTTGTGCATGTCCTTTTCAACATATATAATGTCTTTGCAAGTGTCTCGACTCTTAGCTTAGTAGCCATACCCATTAGTGACATACCTAAAACCATGATACCAGGAGGTCGTCTAGAATACATAATAATAAATTCAATGACAGTGTAGTTGTACAAATAAAGAATATCTACATATCTATCTCACCGACGCCGCAGGGCATGCTATCTCTATCGAGGATGCCATTTGTCGCTAATGCGGCACCCGTGTCGCCCGCCGGCCGTACACATCGACTGCGCTTTCATTCTCATTTCAACTGGGAATTATTGAACCTATTCTGTAGGTGGATAGAAGAAAAACGTGCTGGCGTAATGGATAAGGCCTAGGTCCTCTTATTGCAGATGTACGGCTAAAAGAGGGTGGCTCGCTCGCAAGTCGTCTCCACAGAATCGTGAGCAAATATGGTTTTGAAAAAAGGATTTTGTGTTTATATAATACTCGACGGAAGATTAAGACAATTGGAGGGACGTAGAGACTATAAACTATAAAGATTAGTGACTGAAATATCATCCGGTCAAGCGCTGAATAATTGCAAACATTGAAGCTGGTTTAGAATGTTCAATAGGTACAACATCTATAATAATACTAGTAATGTATGTGGACAGGTTCCGGTAAATTGACACAAAACTATTATAGTTCATTTACACGGACTGATACAGTAAGTCTAAACGTTAAATATTAGATCAGTTTTATCCGCTGTAAAACGTAAAAAATAACAACATATATTCCAGTAAATATAAATAATAAATTCCGTTTGTTTCAGGTACGACACGTGCAATATTCAGAACAGCAGACGACGAGTAAAACAAAATGGATTCGCTTCCGGCTCCGGATGAGAAAACGACGAAACGTAAGATTTCATTACGACGAATGCTTATAACTTCTCGAGATGACATTTTGTTTATTCATAAAAGAGATTGTATTATTTTTGGGTTGTACTATGTACAATGTACATATCGTTATCTTGCATTGATAAGGGCAAGATCAGAGGGCATTGCAGTTTTGGCGGTTAATACGAGTTTCACATATATGCTTGTTAAGTGTTTGTTTCTTAGGATACAAAATTTTAATCTGTACGTTTCGTAAATTACTAAAATATACTTAGCTATCAAATTATGTAAAATCAGTAGGTATAACAGTTAATTAGTTGAATTTCCAAGGAAAATTACAGACACGATCGTTCTTCTAATTTTAGAATCAAGATATTTTCGAAATTTCTTAGTACAGTAAATATCGTACTACTCAACTAGTATATGTAGACTAGTAATTAACGCAAATCATTCGCTTTGACATCAAAGCGGCTAAGTATATTGGTTCTATAAATTTTACTCCTACATTCAAATTGATAGAAATCTAGCATGTGAAGCTTATTTTCACCTGTTTTCATTCCAATTTAATAACCTTTTTCATTTCATCAAATGGGTTAATCTCTCAGTTACAATAATATATACCTTTGCTCTACCTATACGATCTATACTTAAAATATTTTCAACTTAGAACAGAATAATATTCCGTCAAGATTCAAATAAGCATCTAACATCCATTGTATATTTTGTACCTACTTACAATATCGAGACAGATTCTTCAGCGCATGTTTCAGGGCTCGCGTCTCTTCGCGTGAGAAATATCAAAAATGCAGCCTCCTTGTCGTTGCACTACGCATAATGCAAGGGGCTATTCTGCAAAAAAAAAACAACTGAAGTATTAAAAGTAGGCTTTTACATATTGAAAATACCACGTATTGTATCACGTCTTTGTATTTTCACACTCGTAATTGAAACTCCCTGAAAGGTCTCATTTCCTTTTTTATTAAATACTTTTTTCTTGTTTTGCCATTGCCAGTATTAACGTATACATATAGTAGTAGTTTAGTAACGTATTACATATGAAACTAATTATACTTAATCATAATAGAGCAGTATTATCTACAAGGTAGCAAGTAGGTAGCACCTCAGTATACGACGCTTGTATTGAACTCCGCACGGCTGACTGCATGCAATTTCAGTCCTGAAATTAGCTCATCGCAATTGTTATAATTAGCGTATCGCATGAGCTGATTGCGATAAAAATTAATGATGCGTTTGTTTTGACGTGTTTATTGCTATAGGGTATGTTTAGTGGACTTCTGTGTCGTATTATGTATAGTTACATAAGATTAGAATTCGAAATTGAAGCGGAATTTGCGGAAATAACTAATGAGTTACGTGTGAAATAAACAATTAGTCTATTAGGTCAAAAGAAAATACCCATACCATCTATATATTATCTACTAAAAACGATTCCGAAACACATGTTATGTATGGACCTAATAGTTTTTCTTCTATCTGCCAAGAATATGATTTGCTATAGATTGATTTTGCATGAATTTGTACTCCATATGAATCAAAAGAGCATTTTTACCAGTTTTCTTCCGCTTGTATCTAGAATGGCCCTGAGCGCGTTGGTATTGCACACGCGGCGTCCCTCGGGAACTCAGCTGCATCCTTTGTCGACATAACCCAGTCCTTTCGTCCCCTTCTCACACTCTCCCGTGACTCTTACACCACTGCAACAGAGCCTGGTTTGCCTCCACATCGGCGGATCTAGGGGACAAGTTGTGATGAACGGTGACCGGGTATGGATGCAGTGGTTTTTCGATGCGTTATTCATGTCTACGTCCGTTCAAAGGAATAAAGCTACTTACTTAGCAAAGGTTTAAGTGGGCCTGGACCTCTGGATCAAACGAAATCTTCGGATCTGAATTATCGGCGACCTTTATTGCATTCTGTGCGATAAGGAGCTTATTTTTCCTTTTCTTAATTGAATAGTAAATCGAGGGTAGAACACTGTTCACTGAAGTTAATATAGTTTCATAAACATAAAGGTTCAAACTTCAATGCATTGAAGTGAAACTAGATTGTAAATCACGCATTTATCCAAAAGCATATTTTTTTCTTACAGAACATTATACCTATAAGAGTTTAGACCGTAGGAGTACCTAGGAGTAGAATCATAAAATAAATAGTAAGTAAACTCTCACTAAACTATGCCACTGCACTAAGCTACTTAAACTTAATTGGAAAACTCTACTTAGAGGTAAGATTTTTCGAATACTTTCAGCCTGAAGTGGAGCTAAGTTGCGGGGAAACTTGCCCGCATAATGCATTTCAAACTTGCGTGTGTTGCTCTCAACATACTTCAGCCACTTCAGGAAAGAAGATCGATGTATTTACTTAGCCCGTTAACGTAGTATAAAATTACATAAACGAACTGATTTATCGATTTTTAGTATGAGAGCCAGAGTAGTTGCTGAGGACAGAACGGCGTGGCGCACGCTTGTAAAGGCCCTCTGTACCACTGGGGTACCATAGGCCAGCAACAACTACAGTATGAGAGGTTAAACAAGTGATGTAGAATAGAAACCCAGAACATGAAACAGAAAGAGCTCGGGTTAGTAAAATAAATAAAGCGAACCCGTAAAATGGACTAGTAATTGGTCCAATGGCTTCCTTTGCCGTTACTAGCAAATCCACAAAACCTCTCGTCAGTATGCAAAATGCTATAGCCGATGTATTTCATTAAGGCTTTTCCTATGTTTTCAAAAGTAAGATACAATAATGGCGTTGTTATTATTGTATCAACCTTCGGCTTATTTATATGCCATATTTATTGCTTTAATAGCCGCAAAAAAAAGGATTCATGAAGTTTTGTTACGTTGTATACCTATTGGGAATAAATTTAGGGGTTGCGGTCATCATCTTCATCATCAGGTCACAAGACCCAATCCTCACCCTTCCTTGTCCGACGGCCTCCGGCTACTTGTCAAAGGTCCCACGCTCCGTTACCAACATAAATTAATTGAAGTAATAAGTTTTACACTAGTTATTATTCTGTGGTAATACTTTCAACCAGGCCATAGGTGTATTACATGTGATTATTTCTTGACAGTATTTTATTGATAATTAAACAGGAAACATTATTCACAAACCTTCCCGATCTACAAACACTACGGAACCCCGAAACCAATTGAAAGGAAATGAAACCCCGAATAGCCCTGAAAGCCGCCAGCGCTAAAATTAATTATAAACCAATATCAATATAACAATTGTGGACACGAATTAATAGAGTGACTCGTGTGAATCGAGTCGAGAACTCGTATTTATTGTATTCGATTCATTCGTCGGGATTCGGTGGCTAATAAATTTATTCGATTACAATTTGATCGTGAGCGGAATATTTTTGGTTGTTCGTGTCATATTGTAGGCGAGAAGCCTTCCATATCGGCTTACATTATGTACTTAATTAATTATACTACTTTTCTTAAGTTTTACACAAGTTTTGTTAGATTGAACGGCGACGCGACCCCAGCGAGCCGAATTGATTTGGAACGAATACCACAGCCACAATGTGACTTTATGCCCAGGCAAGTGGTTTACAGCCATACTAATATTATTATTTATAACCCCCTTTCGATGGTCGTTGGTCACTTCACTGAAACTGAAATTCACGATATACTATTTTCTTATGTTGTCTTAAACACACAGCCCAGTAGTAATAAGATACAAATTATACTATTACCACTGGGCTATAATTACAATTTATTATCTTATTTAAAGTTAATTTGTACGGTAACAACCACGGACAGTTCGATCAACCTCAGCTTCGTTATGTTCATTGCACTGATTCAACTCATCACAGTGGAGAGGACGGATACCGCACTCGATAATTGGCCAGGATGCGGAGTTCCGTTTTTGAATTTTCGGGGTCTACAGCGAAAAGATGAGTTGTAACCATCATTATTTAAAAAATACAGTTGCAGAAATGATACTACATATGTAGGTATGGTATTAAATTTTAATAAAAATGGAAAATTACAGACACGATCGTTCTTCTAATTTTAGAATCAAGATATTTTCGAAATTTCTTAGTACAGTAAATATCGTACTACTCAACTAGTATATGTAGACTAGTAATTAACGCAAATCATTCGCTTTGACATCAAAGCGGCTAAGTATATTGGTTCTATAAATTTTACTCCTACATTCAAATTGATAGAAATCTAGCATGTGAAGCTTATTTTCACCTGTTTTCATTCCAATTTAATAACCTTTTTCATTTCATCAAATGGGTTAATCTCTCAGTTACAATAATATATACCTTTGCTCTACCTATACGATCTATACTTAAAATATTTTCAACTTAGAACAGAATAATATTCCGTCAAGATTCAAATAAGCATCTAACATCCATTGTATATTTTGTACCTACTTACAATATCGAGACAGATTCTTCAGCGCATGTTTCAGGGCTCGCGTCTCTTCGCGTGAGAAATATCAAAAATGCAGCCTCCTTGTCGTTGCACTACGCATAATGCAAGGGGCTATTCTGCAAAAAAAAAACAACTGAAGTATTAAAAGTAGGCTTTTACATATTGAAAATACCACGTATTGTATCACGTCTTTGTATTTTCACACTCGTAATTGAAACTCCCTGAAAGGTCTCATTTCCTTTTTTATTAAATACTTTTTTCTTGTTTTGCCATTGCCAGTATTAACGTATACATATAGTAGTAGTTTAGTAACGTATTACATATGAAACTAATTATACTTAATCATAATAGAGCAGTATTATCTACAAGGTAGCAAGTAGGTTGCAGGTAGGTATCACAGTATACGACGCTTGTATTGAACTCCGCACGGCTGACTGCATGCAATTTCAGTCCTGAAATTAGCTCATCGCAATTGTTATAATTAGCGTATCGCATGAGCTGATTGCGATAAAAATTAATGATGCGTTTGTTTTGACGTGTTTATTGCTATAGGGTATGTTTAGTGGACTTCTGTGTCGTATTATGTATAGTTACATAAGATTAGAATTCGAAATTGAAGCGGAATTTGCGGAAATAACTAATGAGTTACGTGTGAAATAAACAATTAGTCTATTAGGTCAAAAGAAAATACCCATACCATCTATATATTATCTACTAAAAACGATTCCGAAACACATGTTATGTATGGACCTAATAGTTTTTCTTCTATCTGCCAAGAATATGATTTGCTATAGATTGATTTTGCATGAATTTGTACTCCATATGAATCAAAAGAGCATTTTTACCAGTTTTCTTCCGCTTGTATCTAGAATGGCCCTGAGCGCGTTGGTATTGCACACGCGGCGTCCCTCGGGAACTCAGCTGCATCCTTTGTCGACATAACCCAGTCCTTTCGTCCCCTTCTCACACTCTCCCGTGACTCTTACACCACTGCAACAGAGCCTGGTTTGCCTCCACATCGGCGGATCTAGGGGACAAGTTGTGATGAACGGTGACCGGGTATGGATGCAGTGGTTTTTCGATGCGTTATTCATGTCTACGTCCGTTCAAAGGAATAAAGCTACTTACTTAGCAAAGGTTTAAGTGGGCCTGGACCTCTGGATCAAACGAAATCTTCGGATCTGAATTATCGGCGACCTTTATTGCATTCTGTGCGATAAGGAGCTTATTTTTCCTTTTCTTAATTGAATAGTAAATCGAGGGTAGAACACTGTTCACTGAAGTTAATATAGTTTCATAAACATAAAGGTTCAAACTTCAATGCATTGAAGTGAAACTAGATTGTAAATCACGCATTTATCCAAAAGCATATTTTTTTCTTACAGAACATTATACCTATAAGAGTTTAGACCGTAGGAGTACCTAGGAGTAGAATCATAAAATAAATAGTAAGTAAACTCTCACTAAACTATGCCACTGCACTAAGCTACTTAAACTTAATTGGAAAACTCTACTTAGAGGTAAGATTTTTCGAATACTTTCAGCCTGAAGTGGAGCTAAGTTGCGGGGAAACTTGCCCGCATAATGCATTTCAAACTTGCGTGTGTTGCTCTCAACATACTTCAGCCACTTCAGGAAAGAAGATCGATGTATTTACTTAGCCCGTTAACGTAGTATAAAATTACATAAACGAACTGATTTATCGATTTTTAGTATGAGAGCCAGAGTAGTTGCTGAGGACAGAACGGCGTGGCGCACGCTTGTAAAGGCCCTCTGTACCACTGGGGTACCATAGGCCAGCAACAACTACAGTATGAGAGGTTAAACAAGTGATGTAGAATAGAAACCCAGAACATGAAACAGAAAGAGCTCGGGTTAGTAAAATAAATAAAGCGAACCCGTAAAATGGACTAGTAATTGGTCCAATGGCTTCCTTTGCCGTTACTAGCAAATCCACAAAACCTCTCGTCAGTATGCAAAATGCTATAGCCGATGTATTTCATTAAGGCTTTTCCTATGTTTTCAAAAGTAAGATACAATAATGGCGTTGTTATTATTGTATCAACCTTCGGCTTATTTATATGCCATATTTATTGCTTTAATAGCCGCAAAAAAAAGGATTCATGAAGTTTTGTTACGTTGTATACCTATTGGGAATAAATTTAGGGGTTGCGGTCATCATCTTCATCATCAGGTCACAAGACCCAATCCTCACCCTTCCTTGTCCGACGGCCTCCGGCTACTTGTCAAAGGTCCCACGCTCCGTTACCAACATAAATTAATTGAAGTAATAAGTTTTACACTAGTTATTATTCTGTGGTAATACTTTCAACCAGGCCATAGGTGTATTACATGTGATTATTTCTTGACAGTATTTTATTGATAATTAAACAGGAAACATTATTCACAAACCTTCCCGATCTACAAACACTACGGAACCCCGAAACCAATTGAAAGGAAATGAAACCCCGAATAGCCCTGAAAGCCGCCAGCGCTAAAATTAATTATAAACCAATATCAATATAACAATTGTGGACACGAATTAATAGAGTGACTCGTGTGAATCGAGTCGAGAACTCGTATTTATTGTATTCGATTCATTCGTCGGGATTCGGTGGCTAATAAATTTATTCGATTACAATTTGATCGTGAGCGGAATATTTTTGGTTGTTCGTGTCATATTGTAGGCGAGAAGCCTTCCATATCGGCTTACATTATGTACTTAATTAATTATACTACTTTTCTTAAGTTTTACACAAGTTTTGTTAGATTGAACGGCGACGCGACCCCAGCGAGCCGAATTGATTTGGAACGAATACCACAGCCACAATGTGACTTTATGCCCAGGCAAGTGGTTTACAGCCATACTAATATTATTATTTATAACCCCCTTTCGATGGTCGTTGGTCACTTCACTGAAACTGAAATTCACGATATACTATTTTCTTATGTTGTCTTAAACACACAGCCCAGTAGTAATAAGATACAAATTATACTATTACCACTGGGCTATAATTACAATTTATTATCTTATTTAAAGTTAATTTGTACGGTAACAACCACGGACAGTTCGATCAACCTCAGCTTCGTTATGTTCATTGCACTGATTCAACCAATCACAGTGGAGAGGACGGATACCGCACTCGATAATTGGCCAGGATGCGGAGTTCCGTTTTTGAATTTTCGGGGTCTACAGCGAAAAGATGAGTTGTAACCATCATTATTTAAAAAATACAGTTGCAGAAATGATACTACATATGTAGGTATGGTATTAAATTTTAATAAAAATGGAAAATTTTACTAATGACATAAAAATTTAAACTTTTAGCAATATTATGACAATCCACTTTTTTTTTATTGCTTCCCCTCCATGTGCCGTATCTGGTATTTAAAAAAAAAATGAGTTTTATACCTACTAAGTTTGATGGTAGAATCGATACAGTTTACCCTGAAGTCGCGATATTTTTAATAAGTTTACGTATTTTTGGTGAAAATGTGACCTAGAAAGCTCGGCGTACGAAAAAGACGAACAAAATGTTTCAGCACAACACAGTTTAACGCCACCGACCCCGTAATGAAGTTAAAACACCCGAAATTTACCGAATTTTATGAAAGATAGCTTTAACGATCGATTACAGTGTATTCAAAATACACCTCCAATCGTTGATCTATCCATATTTAAACCGAAGTTAAACAAACCTACACATCAAATTTATAAAGCCCTTTGTTTTGAAAAGCTTTTTGTTTGAAAAGCTTGTAATTTTTTTTAAATACATTAGTTAATTTTTTTTACAGAGTAAATCCCGACTCACGCTTGACTGTTTCAGTATTGTAAACCCGTGAGCGACCGACCGAGGTAACTGCCCTCTCGTTATATAAAATGGTGGAAAGGTTAAATATATTCACACCCCTCGTCAACCAGTGTGTCACAGATCGACTGAATTTTAAACTTTTCGTATGCACAAATTGCTTCTAGTACTTTTTATTAGACAGTAGACGATTGATACATTGATAGGTATTTTAGTTTCGTTATTTAATAAAACAACTGATGAGTTGATACCTTGATACACCGTTTGACACTTCATTTAAGTTTGTCTCGCGGAGTATTAAATTTCAAATTTGTTTTTGAAGCACAAAATAAGTGTTACATTTCTGTCTCTTATTGTTTTGGAGTAGATATTTGATAGGCTTTGTCTACAATCGTGACCCTTCAGAAGTAAATTATTGCATAAATAAAATCTTGAAGGTACTTAATTTTTTTTTACTTCTTCAAGTAAATATTTTAATAATATAGGTTTTAGGGCTGATTTGTCAATGGTCAGATAAGTGCTATCTGAAGAATAAAATTGTTGCTGTCATTGTCTAATACAGACATTCAGATGTGACAGCAACAATTTTATTCCTCAGATAACACTTATCTGACTATTGAAAAATCAGCCCTTAGTCATACGTCAGTCCCACGTTGGGCGCCAGCCTCAAGTGTCCGTATCGACAGATCTCGCCAAAGAGTAATATCCGATAATAACGCGGGGTTTTGATTTATTTCCGCCGGAACTCACATAGCGTCGGTCCGATCGACCTTTTACGCATAATCGGCATTCGGATCGGCCATAAATCTCCCTTATAATTTCACGGAAACTCGTGTTATGACAAAATTAGGGAAAATTGTATGATAATGTTGTTATGATCCCAGTTAGGGAGAGGATTTTTTTAAACGACGTTCCAGTTTCTTCTCCGAGGGGAAATGAGAATTGGAGACAATGTAGCTGGGTGATGTAAAATAAAACTGGCAAGAGACATTTACTGTTGCATAATAATAACTAAGGGGATAAAGGGTAAATGTTGTAAATAAGTTTACCAAAAGTATTTATTATTCTCATTTAAATATTCTTCATTCATAATATAGATAAATACTTTGGCAGGTTGTAGAGATCATTCTACACAAATATTTCACAACCAAAACCCGAGAAGGGCTCGAACACGGGACCTTCGGTACACCAGTCAGAGTCACTCACTACACCATCCATGTTTTTATTAACTGCATGATATTCTCTTCCGCCCTGTGTGCACGGAGGAGGTTGTACCCTGGCACCCTGTGTGTAAGCGGCGAAGGTTGTGTACCCCGGTGGATCGTGTTACACACAGGCTGTGTCTCGTGCTGTAATCGCGGCCAGAACAGTATCTGGTGCGGTATGGCTTTCCTTGGATAACTACATGTGTGCAGCAGTGTAGTGTAAAAATATTAGTAAAAATAACTTTTATCGAAACCGATAAAAAAATCGATGAACTTAAGTTTCTGTTAAGTTAGACGAGTGCGATAGAGATTCAAACGGCAAAATTACTCGTATTGTGTGGATAGAAACATAAATTGCCAGTATAGGTTACCCAAGTGGCTTGCACGGCGCATCCCGCCATGTTGGATTGTTGCAGCCGCGTGGGAACACTTTCACCCGCCGCCGCCGCCGCCGCCGCGTTGCCTCTATTACTCTATTACACACTTTTTTCTCGCCTGCAAAGAGTTCCGTCTCTAAAAAGTTTGTCACTTGATGTGTGATGTTCTTATATTTGTTTAGTAGGTACATCATCATCATCATCAGCCTTCTATCGCCCACTGTTGGGTATAGGCCTCCTTATTTGTACGCCAATTCTTCCGGTCCTGTGCCACTCTGATCCACTGCTTCCCTGCAACCTTGCAGATGTCATCGGACCATCTAGCAGGTGGTCTGCCAACCGCTCTTCGTCCGTCTCTAGGCCACCATTCTGTGACCGCCTTTGTTTGTTTAGTTTATTTATTTTTAATAGTGATTTAACTAAAGGTTTATATCTACTTTTTATCTCAGAATTCCCATGAGATAATCTTATAGAGAAGAGCAAAGCTCGCGGGAAAAGCTACTATTTTCAACAAATAAAAAGTATTTCTATATTTTCTTATCGATACAGATTTCTACAGATGACTATTCATTTGTTCAATTCATCAAAACCTCATTTTGACATTTACTTCATGACGTGAGAAACTTCATTATTGTCTAGTTTGTTAAGTTTCCAAGTATTGTGAGAATAGAATTGATGAGTGCGTGAACAGTCGCTGAGTATATTCGAGATAAAAATCAGACGAAGCTTTGTCTAGTGAATTGTGAAGTACTCGCTGATGCTTAGACTGTATCTAACTGATTAATATAAAGTTCAAGGTATGAACGTACTGATTCTGCAACACTTGGTTATATCTGTAACCGTGGTTGTTATTTGTGCCAGTATGTATACCTACAAAATTTATAAATAGTAAACTATACAATTACTATCATGTCTACCTGTACCTATTACGTACCTATTTGTGAGTAATCATTATTAGCTACTTGTATTCACAAATACGAGGCATTTTTTTCATCAGTGCCCCTGGAAGCATATCGTACCATCATATTATAAATATTCTTAAAACCTTTTTCCTTCCATATCTGTAGGTAGTTTTATACGACGCCGAGGCAGATAACATTTTGTTTACCAACACAATTTGAGAACCTTTCCTCACACTATAACCGGCCTTCAAAAGAAAAGTGTGAATTTATAGTGATGTGTATATATTTCACATTATCATTAACTTTCGCTGTTGGAGCATGTTGTGTCTTCACTGCTACTCTATACTGACGAAAAACGAACGAACGAGAGCTGTCGTGCAATCTGCAGGTTTAATAAAACGAGATAGAGACCGTATATGGCCTTAGTTTTTTTCGGAAATGGAGTGTTTGGGAAGCCCGGTATATTTATGATGAATAATATTTATTTTAGGTTACATATACCATGGATGCCTTCCAATCAGCTGAACACGTTATCGGTTGTGGCTAAGTCCTAGGGAAGGGAATAGGGATCGAAGTCGCAGCTAGCTTGTACTAATAATTCTAGCCTTTAAATGACATGACTAGTAGTATAAACCGCAAATCCCTACCGTATTATTTGATATAAGCAATATAATAAATCACCGGTACCGAACTTACGAAACACAAAGCTCCACCATTCACCCGACCAGTTGCACAACAGATCCGAGCGGCGGTCGTCGACCCCGTGCGTAGTGACTGATGGATCGTGGAGTGTGTGTCACGGTGACAGACAGTCAGACAACAACTATTGTTTTCTGAAGGTTACGGCTTAGGATTCAAATTTATCGTTCACTAAGTTTTTTACCATCATGGTCATCGACTGGTCGCCTGATGGACATAGGTCTCTTCCGAAAGTTCCAAAGCACACAGTCATGATCTAACCTGGGGCCTTTTTGAACTAGCTACGTTTCGAGGCGGTGATTTACCTAGCAATGTTAACAACCTATCAAATTATGTAACCCAACATTGACTCTATCCCAAAAATTGCCACAGGAAAACCTCTTATTTACAAATTATGGAGAATCTTAGCCCTATGTTCAAATGAGAGAACTAACAACGGAGCATAATATGACTAAAACTACATCAATTTAGTAGCTGTAAGTTACGAATATGATACAGTATTACAGTATTAGTCAGACTGAGGCAGCCCGCTGAAGTTCGCAGCAAATTTCCGGTGTTACACTACACGGGGTATACTGTATACTGCTCATCTTCATAAACTGTTCATTCATTGTAGTGTAAGTGTTGCAAGTATGGAGTGTTTTGGTGCTCCTTTTCTTTGGCATATTTATCCAGAAGTGGAGAACTGTTGACTGGTGATGATGATGGAATGTGGGACTTATCATTGATGAATTCTGGGCAATGTCAAGATGCGGCATGATCAATAAAGCATCCGAATTTTATGTAAGCAGTATACAGGGCAATTAAAAATTCGCGAAAAAAAATATCATTCTCCAAAAAAAAAGTCACGTGACCAACAAAGTTTCTATGGAAAATGTCGCGAATTTTGAAATTCTGATTTCAGTTTCGGGCTTAGATATACCATGCTGCACATGTAGGTTTCGGCTTAGTATACCCTTTTTGCAACACCCTGTATACAATATAGGAATTATAACTTAAGTTATTAAATATAATTATAGTCGATGTGGTTTCGTACCTACGTCGAGTTCATTCCTCTGTGTTGGATCACTGATTACATTCACCCTGTATACAACATATTTTATTCAAGATTTGCATAAGATATCCGTTTTAATTTTCTCTGGTAACACTAATGCTCCAGTCTGGATTAGTTTTCTGATTAAAAAGCTGCAAGAAGTATCTTTATAAATGAACTCAACATATTTATCTTGAAACGCTCTTTACTTTAATAGTAATAAACTAGTATATGTAATTATGTATACAGAATACCTATACTTGTCCTATCCTTATTAACATTATGGAAGAAGTACAAAGTATTTTTATTCAGACATTTAAACAAAACCTCAATGCATAATTATTATCAAACCAAATTGCGCCGCTGCACAACTCTTCACCGGAGTTCCGCATAAAAACAAAACACTCTTAATTTGCAAAGTCGGCGAATGTTCCCCGGAGAGCAATAAGTCAGCCGTTAGTTCTACAGTGGATCTACTGTAGCTCGAACAGTACACTCCTTTCCTACAAATTCATTTTGTACAGAGAGGCGCGTGATAAGAGTAATACTTTGGAGATTGTTCTTAGTTCTGAAGTGCGTAGTAGAGTTGATTGGTTTTACAAGTGTGTCCGCCTCGTCTGTACTACTACTTTGTGCAAATATGTCACCAGTACTTATCATCATAATCATAACAAACTGTCCTCTGCTGGATAATCGAAGTTATTTTTTCTAAAAAAAGTTATTTATCAGACTTAAGAATCTCAAAATACGAAGACGATAAGGAAACATGTGTATTTTTCCGTATATCCTCAAACATCCACATATATACTCGTACATGAGATATTTGGCGTTATTGTAGAGCTTGCTTGTTGCTTAATCACTGCTTTAAGCTTAAGCTAATAAGTCTGTGTGTTCGGAGCTTTAAGTCTGCAAGTTTTAGTTCCTAATACCGCGGGCGAGGCGCTGCGATCGCTCTTTTTACTCTGAAAGCAAGAGTGAATGTAATCCGCGCCCTATTGCATCCACTATGAAGTGTACTTGTTAAAAGTAATCAATCTATCGTTGTTTACAATGTAAGGTTAGTAACAAGGGCTACTAGTTGAATAATATTTAGTGCATATTTTTTATGTATTGTTAGGTTTCATCAGCACCATATATCAATATAATATGCCATTGTCTATAGACTTTGTCTTGCATTTAAATTCCAATTTTACGGTTTGATATACATATAACCGGTGGTATTTCAGTGTTTATATGTATGTTATATGTTCAGTATGTATATCTTTTATCTAACCTCTATAAAATGGGGTGTACGAAAGGAGGCGTATCAACTGTAGGTACCTTAAATATTTACAGTAAATAATAAATAAATAAATAAATAAATATGTGGGGACATCTCACACACGGCCATCCGACCCCAAGCTAGGCAGAACCTGTGTTATGGGTGTCGGACAGCTGATATATTTACACAAATACATATATAGATAGATACTAAATATAAATATCAACACCCAAGACCCGAGTACAAATATCTGTATTTAAACAAATATATTATTATGCACATGTAGTGCCCTATGGCCTACTTATTTAATTTATTAAAATACCTAGATACCTAAATACCTAGATACCTAAGTACCTAATATCTTTTGCATTAACTCAAATTCAAAATAATTTGTTAACTTACATTGTATAAAATATAAAAATAACTATTTACAATATTTACAGTTAGTAGTCATAGTCATTGTTTAAAATCATAATAATATAAAGAAACTGGGCAGTCAGCGACTGACAAGTTATCTGACTGTCTATTACTTTCACCCCAATGACAAACCCTAGACCAGCTCTAGTGTTTGTCACAGACACGCTCACAAGAAAACAGCACAAAATGGAAAAGCTAGTGAACAATATGTGATTACTGAAGGCAGGTGCTGCGCCTGACCCCCGGATAAGACGCTCATCTGTCTATTGTCTGAGGCTCTGATAGATACTCCCGTCGCTGTCACTGCAATCGAAACATCGGCCTTCAGTTGACTACATACAATAAAGATACACTCTTTATGCTTTAGCAATACATGCAGTATTTATGCGGTAGTCAAAGATTATTTAAATTTACTATATTGTGAAGTAAACAGGTACAATTAATTATAACCATAGTTTGGAAATACCAGACACAAAGTTGCATTAATCTTTTCACATGTTTTTAGCGTAAGTAATAGTTCTTTAGTATAAAATGTTTGATTTAAATATTTGTCGACTTTGTCTAACCTTGATGACTCAATCTTGTGACACGCTAATTATTTTTAAGGTTTTCTAAACTGTTGCAGTCATCGTGACGATGAAGTGGGAAACAGTTTTCTGTCTGCATTGTTACGATAATATACATTACTGTTTGGTTTCTTAATCAGTTTCGCTTTTGCTACCTATATTCTAAATACCTACTTCTACTTATTTATATTGATTGATAGTCCCGATAGCATCTAATCCACCATGTCTAACCCGAGTGCCCGCACACAGTATCGCGATAGAGACTCAATATGACGCGCGCAGTCACAATGGCGATTGTAGTTTAAATGAAAAGTCTCCTGCAGGCGCGGCTTTGTGCATCTTGTAACAATGTCCTATAACAGCCACCGTATGTGGACATACAGCTATTGGGATTAGAATTTAGTTGTTTGTTTATTGTTTGTATTGTTTATATACTCAGCGTCGGACGCCCTCCTGCCCGCTGGACTGACGACCTTAGGCGGGTAGCCGGTAGTGGTTGGATGAGGAAGGCCGAGGACCGTATGTTGTGGCGCTCCTTGGGAGAGGCATATGTCCAGCAGTGGATGATTATTGGCTGATGATGATGTTTGTTTATTCCTGAATACATTTGAAAGGTCCCACAAAAAGCAGGTTATTTTCAAAGATCCCCTGATAGGTATATCTCGTTATCGTAAATTTTAATAACCATGTGCCTTCTTTACAGTATCCAAAAAGTTAATGTTATTTCAACCGTTTATTTGCTCGTTTACTACAGACGCAGCCTAATGATATCAGGCTTCAAACTGTCAACACTTAAAAGGGAGATCGAGGTATTCATAAAAAAGCAAAGATCCGATGAAGGTCATGGATATTGCTGGATATTGTGCAGGATTGTTTATTTTGTTCGTCTCGTCGTGCGAGCGAGACAGAAATAGTGTCAGAGTAGTAGAACATAATTAGAAATATGAAATATAAAATAGAATAGATATAGATACTATGAAATGAAAAATGAAATAAGGACTGCTGTAGTTTATTATACAAATACATTTTAACGAATTCCATTGTAGTTGAATCATAAGCAGGAGTCAGGACCTAAAACAGCGTAGGGATTCAAGGCTATAATCCTCGTTATTATACAACGCATGACACAGGTAGGTACAATACCTCATAAATAAAAAATACGCAGTTCTTATGTAGGTAGCATATTAAATGGAAATGTTAAATGGTTCTGTCAACTGGCCTTATAAGATGAGTCGAGTCTGTCGTTCTAAGAACTCTGCATTAGTTGTCGACATACATTAAATACATTACAGAAACATTTTATTAGAATCGCTTTATGTAGGGGTACGACAGTGCATACTAAAAATATTAATATTTTTATTAATATTAATAACTAGCTGTTCCCGCGAGATTCGCTTTGCCTTAAAAAGTTTTCCCGTGGGAATTCCGGCTTAAAAAGTAGCCTATGTTTTTCCAAAAGTCTAGACCATATCTGTGCCAAATTTCATTCAAATCCGTTCAGTGAAATCGTTATGGCGTGAAAGAGTAACAGACAGACAGACAGACAGACACAGTTACTTTCGCATTTATAATATTAGTTAGGATAATAGATTATGTTAGAAAAATGAACGTTTTTAACAAAACAAGCAGTGACAGCTTTGTATCCAAGTAGGTACATTTAAGTTACTTTGTGTACCTATCCCGAACTTGTATTGACACTAATTATTTCTTAAAAGTTTTGTTTTTACTTCGCGATAAGGCCCCTGTAATCGAAAGCAATTTTTGTTGTGTACACTGACTGGTGATGTAGAAACGTAATGAATTTCAACAGCTTAAATTAAATGGGTTAAACCGAAATAGTAATTGTAATATTTTTTTTTGTTACAGGTATGTATTCGATAAATGTATCTACGCCACATCAAGTAGCTATCTGCAAAGTAAGATGTTCCTAATACCTATTATAATTTTTGAACCTGGACATTAAATACGTACATACCTATATTTAAAGTTAGTAAAAAAATACAAGAGTTGTTATCTTAATAGGTAAGTACCTACAGAGACTCTCAACTGTTTGATTTATCCAAATACTAAGCTACATTAGTATTATAAATTATCTAGTATTATTAATTTAAAATGCTGAAACTCATTTTTTCTTTGAATTATCTTTTTTACAATTTAGGGTATTTTATCTAAATTCCAAATGTAACGGTAAATTTTTACTTAATTACCCACAATTTTAAAAATACTGACTTTCTCTTATTCCTGTCTTTTAAACTCCGGACAGGTACATAGATATCAGACGAAGGAGTTTGCATTTTTATTCTTCCTCCCTTACCGAGCTTAGATTAGCAATGTACAATATAAGATGGTATGTCACATACAAAAACAAAGCACAAAAAAGTCCGCATTTTGTTTTCTGTCAAACCGTTTTTAGTTCAACCTAATGATATCCATTGTATGTACCAATGAATAAATTCATAAATCTTCTAACCGTTCGGTTCTCTAATGCAAAATTAGAGCTCAGTGGTGGAAGTGGAGTGTTATTTATCGAGACGTTTCTTCTGCACTCCATCTTGTCTTATCATCACGACCCATCACGTCCCCACTGCTGGGGCACGGGTCTACTTCCAATGAAGGGAGAGTTTTAGGCCTGGTCCACCACGCTGGCCAAGTGCGGGTTGGTGGACCTCAACACAAGCATGCTTGTGCTGAGAGAGTTGTCGGGTAAATGGGCAACCCGACTGTCAGATGTTTTCAATATCTTGAATCTCGATATCTTGTCTGCACATTGTTAATCTAAGCTCGTTGCCCAGTCCCTCTGAGTAGGGTCGGGAAGTTTGACGGCGGCCGGCTGCCGTATCTGCGAATAATAAATTATGAATTATTTAAAGCCAAGTCTTTTGTTGGAAGAATCGAGTGAAAGTGTCCCGGACTGAATCTACATTCATTTGCATTCAATTATGTTACTTACCTTGTCGGGATTAGGGACGCGAGGTTCGCGAATATTTACCTACAGCTGTGCAGTAATCGTGCCTGGCTAGGTGTTAAAAGTAGTATGGCTAATGTTGGTTTATATATTTTATTTTTTGACATATTTCCAAGGGCCCATTTGTGTGATAAAAAAATGAAATTAAATAGTTTATGAATTTGTTTCTTGTATCCCAGTTTTTTCATTAAAATTGTGAATATTTGTGTTATCCGATGGATTCATGGCTTTCATTTTGGTGGTGATATCCTGTGGTGCATGTTGCATCTAAACCAGGATTATATCATGTCAGTCTGTGTGTCAACGAATGCCGCGACTCCCGCAAGTTAGATTTGACAGTTTGTTGACTGTTGGGCGACGTGTGTCTCTCTCTCTATGGGGGTGTATCTGTGTGTGTGTGTGTGTGTGTGTGTATGTGTGTGTGTGTGTGTGTGTGTATTTGTGTCTGTCTGTGTGTGTGTGTGTGTGTGTGTGTGTGGCTGCAGTCTGCAGTGTTCCAAAACCCAATATTTATTCGAACGTGCGTTTTGAGGGTATTCTGGATTTTTGTATGGAGAATATTGAAATAGGAAATACAGCTAAGGATTACGAGTGTTTATCAATATTTTTCCATGATAAGTATACATTAATCGCAAAAATATATGTACGTACCCATGTAGGTATATAACAAATATACACACAGAAAATATCAATTTATAAAAATATCTACAGAATTTTATAATGGAAAACGGAATCCACTCCAGTTTTCTTAGAATGCACTATGCAAAATATGATTAAAAACATTGATAAATAAGTCGTTATAAATTGGTTGAATGTTGCAGCGTCTCCGAGACAGAAATTAAATTACTTTGTACACTGAAATGTGATATTACTCTAACTGGAGGAGATGGCATTGCAATTTCTACTTTATTCTCAGATGGAAAAAGTTTTGTTGGAATGAGAAGAGATCTTATAATGCAATAAGACGTATATACGTACTTTAGGTAGGTTTATAACAAGACTATCTCTAAATGCCTTTTGTTTTACAAAAGTTATGCAATCATTTTTTATGGTTACTATTGCATAACTTTTGAAGATGGATTTTTGTTGTTACCTGATTGTTCTAATTTTACAAATATTTTTTATCGTAAGAGTTATCTTAAATATAAAGCAGCCGTTACAAAAGCAGTGTTTATTTTCTTTAAAGTGAATTCTATGAAAGCTACTCCTGAATATTGAAACAAAATTACCTGTCATTTATCATGAAATTATTATTGAAAAATCTTTTCTCGGAACGTAGGTATAATAACGAGATTGATGCTACAAAAGTTACTTTAATTGAATTTGGGTGTATCAATCAATGCCTTTTTCTTTCTTTTCTGTACGAAGTCCATAGATAGATGGATATTTTACAAACACAAGTATTCCTTATTCGTAAAGCGTTCTGTTTACTAAAATGAATAATTAATTAAATACCCAATAATAATTGTATGAAAAATTGAATATCTCTATTTTCCTTATGATCTCAGGCAGCAATTCGGCGCAGTAAGGCCGCACATAACAGGGGACGTCTCTATCTCGTTGTATTAAACGTGTCGATTGCACGACAACTCTCAAGCGTTAGTTTTTCGTCAGTATAGAGTAACCCTCTTGAACATTTATTGCACAAGATCGCCTCAGCTGCGCCGCACGTAATGTGCTTATACTGATAAACTGTGCAAGTACCGCGGGACAACTCGCTAAGTATTTTTAAACTTAAACCGCTCTTGGCGGTTCTGTTGTCATGCCCAAGTTTAGTCTATTGTATACAGTAACCAAGGTATAAAAAACAAATTTAAATTATTTTAATGGTTGAAGTTTACTTATCTAAAATACCTTTAGTATAAGCGTTTTTTCGGTTGACAGACAAGAACTACATTTTCAATTATAGAACAAACAACCATAATTCTTATATAAGTATCCACACAGCTGTGTACAAACACAAACTGTCTCCAAAACTCGTCATAACAATAAAATGTAGCCATTTCGTAATCTGCCGTATCTGCGCAGTTTGTCTGCAGCACAATACGCCGCTCCATGTTACAGTCAAGGCGCGCTACAAAGGCGTCGAGTTGTAAAGATAGCGAGATAATTTACTTACCTGTAACAGCGGGGAATATTAAATTATATCCTGAGCTTTTTGTTTACCAAGAAATAGACACAATTTTAAGAGTAAAGCTCTGTACTTAGACAGAAGGAAATATATCTTATTTATTAACCAATCCTGTCAAGTATAATCGATGTATTACAGCTAAACCTTATGTAGGTAATAATAAATAGCGTTTTTTTACGAAGAAGTAATCTAGACTTTGTTTCTATGTAGTTTACCATGTTTATTTATCTCCATAGCATATAAAATAACATTTTATCTGCGAATATCTATCTAGAAGATCGTCCCATTGACATGCAAAGAACACGTTGAACGCGAGTCTAATCGGCGCGTCTCTAGGCCATCATTTACGAAGCTGCCTAATTCCACGAAACGGCATTTATATTGGATCTTCTACACAATTTATTGTTATGTTTTCGAAGAAAGAAAGTTAATGGCATTGCTAATTTTTGATGCGCGTTTTTGGAATTAATCTTAGTTGTGGAACGTTATTTTTTTCAAGTTAATATCCCTATCTACATACCTCTATTGCAGACTATCAGGTATTTCTTAGTACCTACACACATAATGTGTAATCGCATATTTATTCAGGTTCATTACATTCCATTTATGGTATTTGATTGATTGGCCGACATCACACCCCTGATACAATTGAACTGGTTAAGTTGACGCAATGAACGATCATACGCGCCACATAACATTCATTCACTAAATGATTCATTCAGAATTCTTTGAATTTACTACGCACATTTCACTCCACTTCATAATCAAGCTTATTGCTGGACAATAAGGTGGGGAATGGCTGGAGTGGTGCGCTGAATAGTGTTGTTTAAGTGGAGTTGTCCCCACACAGTGGGCCGGAAGTCCAATCGATTCAATTGGTACCTCACTAGCCCTAGACGTCCGTTGTCATTGACTCATTGACCATTCCACGTCGGCCCGCCGCTGGCCTGGGCTGGACCACATCTACTTTGTTATTGAATTAGAAATATCGATAATGTATAAAGTTATCAAGCCGAAAGTTTACGTAGGTGGAAAAATGTGGTGATTTCAGCTACTACTTACATAAATATGACGCATTGTCGAAAAATATGTGGATGGTTAGTTTTCCTTTCCACCGTCGATATGAAATAACGAGATGTGTTGAGTATACATTTCTTTGTATCGTCCGTGTAAGATCGCGTGAGCCGACCAACAAGAGAAAGTAAAGAGTAGAGCATCTCATGTGCCATCGCACGCTGGTTTCAAAAACATCACGCAGTCTACAACTTCATAATTAATATGTAAAGCAACCTAACTCAAATTAAAACATATTCAAAATGTGACCCAAACAACCCCGTGTCACGAACTTGCAACAGACGCGAAGAATGGCGGGAAAACGGGGCAGAAGCTACAAATTATAACATGTGCGTGGGTTATAAATCAGGGCAGGTGACAGTTTGCTCATTTCAGCTCCAACGCGTGGAGATTGCCTCAGAATGACGCATTCATCATCATCAGGAGCCTGGAGTGTGGAGTTATCTGCCGGGCTCGTCCTCAAAATTATTCACGTTACACAGTAAGCGACTGCGAAAGATGTTAAAAAAGGTATAGGTTAATGCTTTTAGAACTATAAACGATACGGAAAATATTGCAGGAGGAGTTTTGTGGTTAATTATGAATCACTTAATATATTTTGCATACGCATACATGTGACATTCGGTTCTAGTTATCGGTACCTTCAAAGAAATGAACCCAGTATCTTATACTTGGTGCTATTTGTTTACATGTAATTAATCTTCTACATTACCCAATTTATTTAAGGTGGCTAGACACAGTCAGAAGTGATGTTAAGCTTAATGGAACTTCTCTTGCAAAGCAATCTTTAAATATTTTAGCTAAAATGCTAAAACATATTTACTTAAACATTTATGATCGAAACAGACATTTCCGAAGCACATATCCGCAGACATCCCTGCGTCCGTACTCTGTAGTTCGCGGTTTTAATTTAATGTAATTTTCCGGTTTCCGCTAAACCGATAGCCGGCAAGGTTCGCCTCTTACATACCGGTATCAGAGATACTAAGCTTTTATAGCCTTTTGTGCGAGATACTTTTAAAAATAACTTCTTTATAGAACAAGTTAGTTTTTACGAGCCAGCTTTGATGAAAGCTTTTGAGAAAATTGTGTGGTCGAAAAATTTCGGATTTTAGGATTTTAGTAAATTGGAGGATTTGTGGCCGCGACTTTGTTAGTTTAACAACTTGTGATGTTATGAACTTAAGTATGAAGCTTGGGGTTCAGTCTTAACCGGAGTTGGTAGTGGAGATTTCAGGAGGTTCAGCCATGGGATTACTTAAATTGTTTAAATTCCCCGCTATGCTGAAAAAAAAACACGAATAGGTTTATATTTTACTGCTCGAAATCCAATAATAAAATAACTAGTGCTGTGAAATGTGACCACAGACAAACATAAGCACTTGTTACTATCAAAGGAACGCTAAATGCATACTAATTAAATCCCGTCCTACATCTTCCCAACTACAACCGCTTCAAACGTCACAACATTCAACACACACACGTTTCCGCTAACACAAATATGCAGAAACTTGTCCTCACGCCACAGAGTGGGGAAGTATATCTCAAGGTGTTGTACGTACAGTTGTGGACAAACATGTTAATTAGCGGAACTACCCCGAACACCGGCGACCGTCCTGTAGAGTGGTGCAAAGGAAAGCTGTTGGATTTCTATTAACTTCACACGAAATATCGGTTATTAATTAATATTATGGTTAAATATAAGGAATTTAACTTTCTGCGTCCATCTATCGGTATCGTACATCTGGCATCAAACGGATTTACATAAATGTATGGAGAAACGGCGTCGGCAATGCCGATGAAGTGTAATTTGTCGTACTTCTCCCACTTGTGTGAATTTCGATACAAAGAATACCTACTAAATACGATGCGTCCGTTGCGTACGATGCAAAAGGTGAACACTTACCTTGATGGCATCAAACATTTGTCCACAAGTCCCTCGCAACTTGCGCCACCACCTGTGCGATGAGGGATACATCAGCGGCGGCAGATATCCCGGATTATTGCTGCTCTGTGGAACTCACAGATTGGATATTGTACTCGTAATCTGCTCCATAAACTTCTGCTCTGTGTTTCAGTTCGCAGTTAGTTTCATTAAAGTGCAAATGTACAATTATTGTGCATTGCTGTGTCGACGCTTGGGATTAAACTGGAGCGTTCGCGTAAGCTCAATATTAATATGATTTGGATTTCGTGTAAATTATTATGAGCAACTGTGGATTTTTAATGTTTAGAATCCGATGGTAAGTAACCAGTACTAAGCTGCCGCTCTGTATCCGTCTGTCTATCTGTATTTGTTAAGATTAGGACTACCTAAAACTAAAAGTTGAACTCCCCATAATAGTTTCATCTAGTAAAACTATTTACTGACCCCACAAAAGTCCCTTTTGACCAGACATATGTCCTTTTGACCCATCTACCAATCAGGACACGTAATTATGACGGCACAAATGAGCTTAGCCAATCAGCGCTCATTGACGCGGACCGCTGAATCAATTGAAATGTATTGAATTGATTAAATAAAATGATCTGTCGGCTGTGATTATTTCAGTGAATTTGCCTGTAATTATCTGGTGATTGGTGATTGTTGGCTGGTATCGCCGTGGTGGACCAGTGTGGCTGCGGGGAATAAACTTGCAACACGTATTAATACCTATATTTGTATTTGTTTCAGGTAACATATAATAATATGATTAATATCGAAGAGTTCCGTGATGTGTGAGTACTTTATTACTGTTTAACCTTTGATGATTAATTACATAAAACAGCGTCGTAACGCAAGTGTACCTGCTTAATTAATAAATCGATTATGTGTAAAATGGTTTTTAATTTGATTATTAGTACCTAGGTATTTAATTTCATACTTAATTTCAAGCGTCCGTAAAGACATAAACGTGGTAGCTATCCCAATCGCAACGAATATAATTTATTTTCTTAATTTTCAACAACAATTATTTATTTTGTTCTCATTTAGTTTATAACAACACAAACACACTTTTCTGCAGTGGGTACAGTCAGCATAAAAACATAATTACGGTCGGCCCGTGGCTTCGGTCGGCAATCCTAGTTCTTGTAGTCACTTGTGTGCGTCACAGTACAGAATGTTCCAGATTCTTTAAGCCTATAAAACATGGTGTACGCCGGGTTTAGTTTTTGCCACAACTGTGGTGTCTAAGTGATGACCAGCAGTTATTTATGGCAAATTCTATGCGCACACTGAGATTCTGTCCGTTTTGTTTAGTTAGCCTTCAATGGAGCCCCAAGCTGACAACATTTTAAGCTGTATGAATTTAATTTAATGCTACGAACAATCTAAACGGTTTCAATTTAAAATCTTAGTTAACAATTCGCTTCGAAATAAGTTCGAATTCAACTATTGTGAGAGATTCAGGGAAATTTCCTTTCAATTCAATAGCGGAACTCGGGCGTCCCAACACTGAGATAAGTGGTGCCAACTGCAGGAAAACAAAATAAAATTAAAACTGTATCGTCGCCGCAGTGCTGCCACCTTGCGGGCGCGTCTGATCGCTTCTTATTCCCCGGATAGTTCACAACTTTGTCGGCACGTTGCACTTATTCTTAGGAACTTGTTTTAAATGGTGTTTGTCTGAGCACTTTTGTTTGATAGTTTCTTAATGAAATAATTAAACCGTATTATATACAGACTACAGAGAATGTTAAGGAGTTTCTTTGAAGTAAAATGCTATTGTCGATGACATTGTTTACTCGAGCAGCCTCTATTAACTACTTCAAAGAACACCAACCTTAATGCAAACATTAAACCGTAACAACATCACAAAAACAAATGATGTATTTTTCCCAACATCCTTACATTAGCGCCCACCTGTTGCGGTACAGTCGCGGCCACATTCCCTTACTTACCACTACCTATTATATTCACCTTAAGAGTGAATTTCTTACATTTTCCGCAGAATGTAACGTTGGCTAGAGGTACTTTCTCCTCCGTAGTGCCCGAGGCGACTGTACCCCGTGTCGCCGAGTGTACGTCTCATCTGTTACTGTGTCGGCGACACTGCTTTTAATTTAAAAGGCCGTTTGTTGTGTGAATATAATGGTGTTGTTGTGGTTAATGTGCTACATTTAGCAAGTTTGTATTAAAGGTTCGCGGCGAGAGTCCCGTTAGGTGGAGAATCTAATACGAAATAAATATTAGGTACTTACAATAAAATTGATTTATGTCAAGTAGGTCGTGACGTGTTGTTTTGTGATATGTCCAATCTGCCTACCAATCTTGGAGATTATAGCACATTCAACAGTGAATTTGTACAGAATGAAGGTACTTGCCCGCCAGCTTCGTTTCGCCTTTAAAGGTTGATCTATCGAAATTCTGCAGTAAAAAGTTGCCTATATATCGAATCCATGCATAGTAAATTTCATGATCAAATTTCTGTAGTTTACAAATTAGTTTACAGCGAAAATTTTATAAATAAACAAATAAAATGTCTAAAACTAGTTAAAATGCCTGCCCCCTGCAAAATTATAGCAGATTTCACCTGCGAATTATCGGAATGTCCCAGAGCGTTGCCGGCCCCAGCCACGGAGGCTACCGGAGCTCCAGCCACGACTACATGAGATGTCCCTTATGCCCCCAAGACTGCAACGCACGGTACAAAGGTCAGAGAGGTGTGAACATCCACATCGGGAAAACCCACCCCAAGAACCCGCCCTCGCAACCGCTCACCCCACCATCAAACGCGAATACCACCACCCCATCTGACGAACCTTTACACGAGCAGCTGATAAATTTAAAAAAAAGACATCCAGTAGTAAAAAGAATCCCACGGGGTGCCCGCCTAAGCGTGGCAAACAAACTCAGCAGCGTACTTAGACTCGTCATCGATGAAAACTCAATAGATTCGTGGAAATCCCTGTTTTTTTTCACTTACCAAACCCTACATATAGATGAAACCACAAGAAGACACACCTCTCTGACCCAAGCAATAAAAGACAATTGCTCAAACCCGCCTTCCGAAACCAACCAAACAATATTCAGTTACCACCCTAAAGAAAAGTATAAAATAATAGAAACCAAGATAAGTGATGGAGACATAAAAGGTGCAACCCAACTTATGTTCTCCAATGACTCCGTCGCCCCAGACACCCCCGAGACGCTACAAGGCCTACAATCAAAGCACCCGCCACAGCCGCCTTCCGCCCAGCTCCCCGACGCCCCGGCCAGCGACTCCGCCCCGCTGCAGGTGCTCGGAACCGACGTGTACGGGGCCATCATGTCTTTCCGCTGCGGCTCCGCCGGCGGACTGGACGGCCTAAGCCCCCAACACCTGAAAGACCTCCTCGCTAGCACCGGCCAGGCAGGAGAAACCCTGCTGAGCAATTTGACGGCACTTATCAACCTTATGCTAGCGGGGAAGGTCAACACATTAATTGCCCCCCTCATGTACGGCGCCAGACTCTGTGCCCTCAACAAAAAGGATGGGGGCATAAGACCTATCGCCGTTGGCTCCACCCTCAGACGTATAGCTTCCAAAGTCTGCTGCCGTCAAATTCTACCAAAGCTAAGCACCTACCTGCAACCCCTCCAACTCGGCTTCGGCTCCAAGGGAGGATGCGAGGCCGCAGTCCACGCACTGCGGACCTATATCGAACACGACGGTGGCGAGGTTGTCCTCAAAGTCGACATCAAAAACGCATTCAACTCAATAGACAGAGGTACATTCCTAACTGAAATAAAAGAACTCACACCAGAAATATATCCATACCTCTGGCAATGTTATTCATCCCCATCCAATCTCATCTACAATTCAAATCTCATCCACTCCGAAGTCGGCTGCCAACAAGGCGATCCGCTCGGCCCCGCCATCTTCAGCCTCGCCATCCACAAAACGATATCCTCCCTGAAGTCGAAGCTGAACATGTGGTACCTTGACGACGGCACTCTGGGAGGCGAGTCTGACACCGTGCTCGACGACCTCCGTACACTCACGGACAATATGAGGGAAATAGGCCTGGAACTCAACAGCTCTAAGTGCGAAATTTTCATCCCATCTTCACCCCATTTCTTCACATACATATATCCGAAGCGGACTCATTAGCCCCCAATATTAAAATACTAGACGAAACATCTCTGCGCCTCCTCGGAGCTCCTATCCATGAACAGTCAATTAACAACTTCATATCTGAAAAAATTAACTCTTTCACCAATAAAATCCCACACCTCCTCAAAATAAGTAAACACATGGCTTTTCAAATAATCCGGTACTCACTGTTTGTCCCCAACTTCACATACATACTAAGATGCAGCCCCATTTTCAAAAACAAAACAATCCTTTCAGACATAGACAACCTAATACAAAATTCACTCAGTAAAATATTAAACCTACCATTCAGAGACCGCGACTGGCTCCAGGCCTCTCTACCCATCCGTTTCGGCGGCATCGGTGTCAGAAAGGTGTCGGATGTAGCCCTACCCGCCTTCTTGTCTTCAACCCACAGCACACTGGCCTTGTATAATAAAATTATTCACCCATCCTTGGGTGTTTCTGAGGTCTCGTGCTGTGGTGAAGCCAAGGAGGCATGGCAATCGATCTGCCCTGGTGAGGTACTGCCCGAAAACCCGCACTCGCAGCGCCTGTGGGACGAGCCCAAATGCCTGTCTACAGGAAGGCACCTGCTCGAGACGAGCCCCAACAACACAGAGAGGGCAAGACTCCTGGCGACGGCAGAACGCGAGTCAGGCCTCTGGCTCCATGCCCTGCCCTCGCCGAAGGTGGGAACCTTCCTCGACGACAGGTCTTTCCAGACGGCGATCGGCCTTCGGCTTGGCATGAAAATTGTCCAGCCCCATCACTGCCCGTGCGGAGCGGAGGTCAACCAACTTGGCCACCATGGCCTCTCGTGCAGACGCAGTGCCGGCCGCCTGTCCCGCCACGCCGCACTGAACGACATTCTGCGCCGGGCCCTTGTGTCAGTCAACACCCCGGCGGTGCTGGAACCTGCCGGTGTCATCCGCGACGACGGAAAGAGGCCCGACGGGATGTCGCTCATTCCCTGGGCACACGGGAGGTCGCTAGTGTGGGATGCCACGTGCGTCGACACACTGGCGGCGTCACACGTCCCACACACATCCAGGGCGGCGGGAGCGGCGGCTGGTACTGCTGAAAACCTGAAACGGGAGAAATACAGGTCGCTCGTCAGCACATACCTATTTCTCCCGTTTGGCGTTGAAACGATGGGGCCATGGGGTCCGGATGCCAAAAGTTTGGTCAAAGAGATCTCTTCCCGGCTCGCAGACGTCTCAGGGGACAAACGAGCCGGGGCGTACCTCCGCCAGCGCCTGAGTCTGGCGATCCAGCGGGGCAATGTCGCCAGCGTGTTGGGAACCCTCCCACAGGGACCAGGCTTAGAAGGTCTCTTCTACATATAGTTTTAGTTATGTACATAGGTTTAGTTTGTATAATATATAGGTAGTTTAGTTTCAAATTAGTTAAAAATATAGGGAATATAATCTCAAGCCTCCTAGTAACAACATAACAGAGTCCTAATTTCAATATCTTATTGCATTCATTGCTGGTAGTGACATAATCACTTACTTCCACACACCCAGTCCATCCCCAAATGTCTCTGAGGTACTAAGACGCCACTCGTGACGTCATCACATCATACTAATAGTAATGGTGGAACGTTTCAATTACACCTTGTCATAATCTGTGGCCGCGGCTGCAGCCAATGGGACGCGCCGGTTGTGCAACATGGCGGCAAACACAGAGCAGCCACTGACAGATGGGGGGATGAGCTGGATTGTAGTTGCCTCAAGTTGTAGACACGTAATTTTGCTAGTTTAGTAGCTACGCTTTAACTGAATTTGAATTTGTTTTTAAATGACTGTTTCTTAGTCTGATTAGGAGCGAGATGAGAGAGATCTATTAGATGGTCATGTAAATCAGTTAGGATTGTACCTACTACAATTCTATCCAATTATTTTTCCCTCCCGCGGATTTATGAGGGTGATGGGACAGATAAAGCTCTGGTGGTACTGTCTAGGAGCCACTAACAGTGTTTTGATCAAACGTGTACAGAACCGACAATCTCAAATGCATCAGTTTCACTAACCCATCTCCTATCTACTCTGTGGCACAAGCGAATGGCAGAGACGTACGGCGCAGTTCCCGCTGATAGCAGCCGCCTCCAGAATACAAGCAAGCATCTTCAAGACCTGCTTCCAGCCACACACGCTAATATCACACTTATGCATATGGGCATAAAATATAGTTTTACGTGACTGGAAAAGCCATTCTGGTGGGCTATTATGGCAGATAGTATTAGTCCTTTAACCAGACAAGATGTAGTTAAAATATATCACTTTGAATGCCATTTTCTGATACCTAAATACAAAGAAAGGTAAGTAAGTAGAAAAGAAAAATCATTCAATTTCGCTTTATAAAATTCATCCGCATTTTCTCAATAGCTTGTTGTCAATTATCGTGGCGGAGCTTTCACCCGGTTCCGGGAACGGCCGGGCACCCGGCTTGCGACGTCCGGGGCAACATCCCGCGGGAAATAACGGGCCGGGTCGCGTCTCGTTAAACCGTGGGATTACGCCCTATTGCCCCCGTACAATCCGTACATGATCGACAATTTAAAAAGAAATAATGAGATAGTAGTAGTAGGTAGTTGTTCTATGCATAATTTTTATAGGATAGAATCCTATGGAGACATTAATTTTCGTAATTAATATATCGTCAACGCTAACATACACAACATTCTTCTCGCGACTCCACGTAGGTAGGCATATTATGTACTTTCATTCTTAACAACACCCTATTGTATGTAAACTTCCTTCATATATATTTTTCCCTGTAAAGCTTGAAGTTGAGAGCATCACTTAGGAGCTTCTTCACAAATTGGCTTTGTTATGGACTTTCCGGACAATTCCATTAATAATTCTAAAGGGATAAATTAATCGGACTCAGATATGAAATTTATTCATAAAGTTACTACTAAATATTAGATCCTTTACAAGATTTATATAAAACAATGATCATGATATAAAACAATATTATTATGTATTAGTTAATTTAGAAAAAAAAGAGGCAAGGTTTCTAGTTTGGGTGCTGATGCAAAATAATAAATACGTGTAGGATGTATAGTAGGTACAAAAAAACATGTAGCAAAGTAGGTAGGTACCTACTATTAGCCTCTGCAATAAAAGTAATAACAGGTGCATAATAAAAGTGGAACTGATTCGGAAATGTTTTTAATTCGCGTCGTAGAAAAGTGAATGTCGATAGAAAGTGAGTCGCGCGTATTTTTCCGAACTGGAGCGCGGAGACTACTTTTATTGACATCCAACGCCAGGTGTTTTCATTTTATCTGCTCGGACAAAGAAATTATATGGATGAGGTGGATGCCATTTCGCAGATTCGCGGTTCTGCATCTAGATTTATACTACCAATTGTAAAGATGAACGATAGTGTTTGTCTGTTTGTCTGTTTGAGCTTAAAATTAATGTACCTACCAATATGAATGCTAACGCACTTTAATTTTTGTCACTTGATTAAGACTGTTGTTCAGCCTTTCATAATTGTATTAAACTACTCATTAATTTTAATATTATGGTGGGAATCACATGGATGAGACTTGTTTGTTATTGACAACACAAATCACCTACTGCTGAACTTAGATCTCTTCGCTTACAATAAAAAAAATATTGTATAGTGAGTTTTGCACATATAGTAGGTACGTATAATAGCTAAGTATCACGCAAAGGCTTCATTTCTTTTAGTTGAATCTTGAGATGATTCGTCTCGTGTGCACCCGAGCCTTTCTCTTCTACCGCAGCCGGTAATATTTGTTATTAAATAGTAATATACGCAAGCCCATTTCCATTCGTGCCTATATCATTACATTTTCGGCGGAAGCTGACAAATCTCCGTACGGTGAAATTTGTCACGAATTCAATTTCGTAGTTAATGTTCTAGTTGGGAAAAGTTTAAACTAGGTTTGTAGTTTAGTGCTTGTAATTTTCATGATAGTTAATTCGATAAGTAGGTAGTTTGTTGATTGATATCGAATATTTGACATATTTACGAATATTGAGTTGTAAGGCTTCAAATAACATTAATGCCTCTCTCACCATTACCCTACCCCCTGGGCGCCGCATAAACAAACACACAAACATCAATGGACAGACTCAATAGAGGCACATCCCTTTTTGACACAGAGGTTTGTTTACGCACTAGTTATTCATAATCTTAGCTCACTGAAGAAACTGATATTTAAACATAAGATCCCGCATTATATGTGACTCATATCCGACAGCAACAGTGTACTATTATTACGTTTGTGTGTGTGTGTGTGTCTGTCTATGTGTGTGTATGTGTGTAGCAGGATCATGCTGCATCCTTTCTAATTGAATCGCCAGGCGCTCGTCAGCTCACGTCTAGCTCCGCGACTCGAGCGCGTCTAAAGAGCAGATTCTCACGACCGCTGGAGTTGCCATGCTACAGATTAGATCTACCTGAATTCCGTAAAAACATCACATTGCACACTCTTGTTAGGTTTCACTTAGTTGAGAAAAAATATGTAGGTTCTTATAGTGAAGTGGAAAGGATCTATGTTTACTCAGTTTACTAGATCTATGCAACACAAATTAAAATGCCAAACTTATCCTACGAGTAATTCATAACAACGTTTTATTCTTTCGAAACTAGGAATAAGATTAGCTTTTCTAATAAGAACTACAAAGAAACGATGACGATTTTTCAACCCATAAACACCGGAAGCGCCAAAAAAACCCTCCTATTTATCCATAAACTCCCGAAAACGGTCACATCGTATGCGCAGACGCAGCCTCACGCGCGGTCGATGACCCCGGCTAGGAAACGGTACCAAAGCCTTCACCTCTACGCGGTTGTACTTGCCAAGTCTCCACTCTATTCCTTTACAGTTAAGGGTGAGTTTAATGCGGTTTCGGTGGAGAAAGAGACAAAAAATAGTTCATTCATGCGATACGAGGAGCGTGATTGTGAATCTGATTTTTGGATTTGGAAGACGCACGCGATTGGCCGAATGTTTCATTTACTGTGTTGTGCGACTTCTGCGGCATAAAGAGATTGTAAAACTGTCTTTTAGACCCCTATTTATGTAGTGGGAAGACACTTATTTATATGATTCAGAATAACAATAAAGGACAGTATCGGAATCACTAACATTTAGGTACAATCTAAACTACTAAAGACTTACTCCGTTTACCCCTTTCATTTAATTTGTTTCCTCAAATACTGTTAACATTAACACCATTCACCTACTTTAGAGGTACTATCAGATACAAGTGTAGCCACAAGTAGTCGCCTAATGACCCGGAAGTCCATTCTGCGCAGATAGGTCGAGGTTCGAGTCCTTACACGCCATTATTCTTTATTTCACACCTTTGTGGATGTGATGGGAGGTGGAACATGTAAGGGAAACAAGATTTATTGGAATCATGTTTAGCGAGAGAGCTTGATAATAATAAAGGTTAATGGTATTTGGGCGCGGTGGTGTTATGAGGTTGATGAATAGTAGGAATCTGGAATACCTAATAGGTAGTTATCAATTTAATTATAAGAAAGCAATGTTAGCCTCGTGGTTTACAGTCTTTAGTAGATTAATCTTGTAAACTCCACCACCAAAATAAGGTATGTCTGGACAATCTCGTAAAAAAAGGATACTAAACTGAGAGAGTTTTGTTTCACCTATTTCGACTCCGGAACTTATAACCCGCCTTGGTTTTCGTCGGGGGTTCACTCGTCGTATATCGTATCACACTGCTCAGTGATCGACACTCGCTCGGAACAAATAATAAATGTCCGCAATAAATATTATATAAGACAGTGGACACTCCAGCCGGTATCTTCACTACACACTCAAGGATTAATCCGAAAACAATGGCGTAAGTATAAGTGATAGATTAATAGTAATGTGTGTTGTTTCCTAATATTTATTGGCTCAATATTTTATTCGATGACAAAAACATCTTAACCTATACACAGACAAGCAACATAACGCCATTGCTCCGCTAAACGTGAAAGTTGTAACAATTTTTTATAATAGGTACTTAAGTACTTTATATTTTAACGTATTACAGTAAAACCGTACATTGTAAATACTTAAAAATATACGTTGCAAGTCATGTCTCTACATAGTCCGCTCCCTCAACTTACTATGCTAAGCACTTCTGGCAGATTCCTTGTGGCTGTAAAAAAGCTTCTTATAAAGTATACTGTATACTACAGTAGGGTCGACAATGGCGGCGCGATGGGTGAATAAACAACTTTATCAATAACCTCTTCGACACACGCTGAAAGAGCCCTTTGTATCATCCACGCATCAGCCGCCGCCACAAGAATATACACCACGGCTTAAAAATATTATGTACAGATACCAAAAAGGCTCTTAAGCCTTTTCGTGAGCGTGTAAGAAATAGCCGTGAATCTAAACTGAATTGTAAAATTGTTTGTTTAATATCGTACGTAGCTTATCAATGAAATTACCCCGCAAACTAAAAACGCACCAATATTGAATCATCGTCATCAGCAGCCTATAATCGTTCACTGCTGAAAATATACCTCTCCCAAGTAGCGCCACAACATTCCATCCTCGGCCTTACTCTTCAAATTTTTCAGATCCTAACGCGTGTTTTGAAACTATACAAGGCCAGAACGCACCCATAGTGTACTAGCACTGTATAGTTTCAAGTGAAAAAAAAATATATTTTACTTGAAAATATACACGATTTGTGCGTACTAATCGCGTATACTTTCAAGTTGGGATTTACTGAATCGTTCTTGAAAATATACATTGCTATTACGCACATTGCTTGATTGGCGTACTTGTCGCATATAATTTATACCTACATGCTGAATCTGATTTACTTAACTATTTCGGTAAATGTACATGACTACAATTTACTTGTTCTGCCTGTCATACCTATAGAATGTTAATAAATAAAGATGAACAAGCTCTAATTTGATTCATAAATTGATATTTATAGCAATCATACTTGCAAGTAAGAATACTAATATCTTATTATTTATATGAATTATGAGTAATACCTACTAAACTCACGAGCAATGAAAAAGTTCCAGTGACGAAAGCTCCTGAACGGAAAAGACTAGCTTAATGATGCCGCATCAAAATATTGTTATAACCAACTAAAAACAAAAATTTTGATCAAATTCTAAATTAAATGTTTTTAAAAAATTGGGGTCATAATGGTGTTAACTTTTAGCAACTTGGACTTATTCATTGCTTGTGAGTGTAGTCGGTATTACCCTATAGACCTATTATTACAGACATATTTTTCATCAAGTTTTGAATTCACCGTAATTGTCTTTTATGAATTGTTCTACACCCTCTTCTGATATCATTTTTACTATTTACAACAGTTCTACAGTTTAATTTAAATCAATTTACTTATTAACTGTACGATGTGAACAAAAAACATGTTACGAAACGAAAACAATGCCAAGTGCGGGATGATGATGCAATTTTTAGAAAGCAATAGACTTATTACTATTTCGCATAAAAGAAAGAGAGAGCAACAATTCGAAATGGCTATGTATAGTTTCAAGTGCTCGCATTGCCGCTTGGCACTTGAAAATATACACGATTAGTACGCAGTGGTAACTGCTGCAGTATATTTTCAAGCCATAATTTTGGCCCAACTTACTTGAAAATATACGCGATTAGTGCGTAATGGCCTTGTATACTTTCAAGTAAATCATGGCACCATTTTAATTTGAAAATATACGCGAGCAGTCCCAACCTCTGCGTTCTGGCCTTGTATAGTTTCAAAACACGCGATCCTAACCCTATTTACCCAGTTTTCATTGCTATCCGTACCCCCTCCAAACCCCCGCTCGGGCGGGAGCGGAAGGGGGGGGTATAATCAACTGCATCTCCACATTCTGAGGCTCATTCACTTAGCAGGCGTGAAGCCTCCGCCTGGTGCCGGCTCCTATAGGGCCTTCTTCAGGCACTCGGTGAAAGGATGGAGGCAGTAGCGGATTGATGATATGCATGCGGGTTTTTTTTTAAATCTACTGTTATGGGATTGATATACCTACTGTACGTATGTATGTAATCTACTCTGACCATATTTATATCAGAAAAAGAAGAAACATTTTTCTGGGTTTCTCTATTAAGCATATCGAGCAATTTATTTCTCAGATTGTTTTTCTGCTGCTTATACTGCAAATTAAAAATAACTGTCTTGTAAAGCATATAATATAGTATGTATACTGTACTCTTACATGTTAAGACTTTCCCTTATTCCTTCCTCTGCCCATTTTTCCACCTAAAACATTGTCTGATTCTGGCGATTCACCACGCTAATCTCTTCCAACTTGTACCACACGCCACGTCCCCTTTCCAGTTTCCAGTCTCTTTGAGTGTCTCGGTGTCACAGTTTTATGGCACCGTGTCTCTCGACTCAAACCCTGAGCCACTGGGGCTCCGGCCTCTAAACACCGCACCGAGTGCATGGGACCCACGAGTGTGAAGCGTGTCATGCCTGTTTTGCGAATGCACTGCCAAACTGTCTCTACAAAAACCAAAATTAATCAAACCAATGTTTAAAACCCGACATTCCACACTAAAACTCGCATAACTTTTGAACTACTTAACCGATTTTCATGAAACATGGCTATGAATACTCGGAGTAACATTACCTACAAACCTTAAAAAACAAAACGAATATTGGTTCAGCCATTTTGGGAGCTAAGCTGCTACAGACATATTATATAAGTAGACAGACACGTTAAACTTGTAACACCCTTCTTTTTTTTCTGTGTTTCCAAGTTTAGGCACAGAGATCAGACAAATTTAATGTATGTACGTGATATAAAGGTGCATATTAGATGATTATTCAAGAGCATTTCGTTTTCTATACAAATACGAACCAATTGTGCCCCGTCTAATGAATCAAAATAGTCCCAATTTGCCCGGACCGCCCGTCCGCTTGATTAGAGGCTGTGTTTAATGTATGTGCAGTACATACGGGCTATATACATCTGTGTATCTAACAATCACTTAATTGACAATCAACATAGGATTTTATTTAAATACAAAAAAATGTAGCCTGTTCTAAAATATTACTGAAAATACCGAGCTTCAGCTTAGACTTTATACAGGTTTATACTCCCACGAGCTTCGTTTCGCCTTTAAACGTTTTCCCATGGGAATTTAGCGATGAAAAGTAGCCTATGTGTCAGCTAACTTCATATTAAATTTCATTAAAATTAGTAAAGCCGTTTTGATGTGAAGCAGTGACAAACATACACACTCACAAACTTTGGCCTTAATAATATTAGTGAGATGTGTTTATGGTATTCTATACCTTGTATTATGTAATGCCTGAATTTCATTAAAAAAATGGGATTGTTTATCCTATTTTATAGAAAAAAAAAAAAAAAAAAACACGCACTCACGCCTTGTACTAATGTACTCCCTTGCGGGGTAGGCAGAGGTGCATTGCTGCACCCACTTTTCGCCAGAGTGTTATGTTAGTCCCAATGTAATAGGGGGCGGGCCTATTGCCATGTAACGGGCACATCCAAGACCCGAGAACAAATATCTGTGTTTAAACAAATATCTGCCCCAGCCGGGAATCGAACCCGGGACCATCGGCTCAGTAGTCAGGTCACTAACCACTACGCCATTCGGTCGTCTTCGTTTCGTTTTCGTCGTCCTATTTTATAGATAGATAAAATTTTCATTTAAAACCGTTCTAAACAGCTATCAGTAGACATTTCATACGTCAGAGGATGGCAGAAATAATTTAATTACGATTGGGCTCAGTAGTTATTAATATTCCTTCATTTAAATTTCATAAATTTGCAACATCAAATAGCTAATACCTCAATTCTTTTGTATGTAAAATAAATTCGAATGGCAATTACGGTGTTGCTTACAGCTGTGTTTACTCATTATTGAGTCACCAGCAAAGATGCCAGACAAGTTTTAAAACCAATGATATTAAGTTACTTACACCAAATTTGAACTATATGTATTACATATTACTCACATATTTAGTGTAACATATATCAACAAAACTTTGTACCTAGTAATACCTTCAAGTAGCCTAAACCACAAAATCTATAATAACATCACTAGATATTTCATTTCAATCACACCTTATTAAAAAGCATTCCTCTACCCATTCATACAGCATCTAGCTAAAAACATCTCATCCAAAACAAACGAAAAAAAAGCTTGCGCAAAAAGACTCAAAAATTTCCTCTTACGAAACGGTCGCGCACATCCTCAAAGCCAAGGTCAACGTAAAGGAAAAATAAAAAACAAACTTGCGCAGAAAAAAAAAACTCGAACAAACCCAGTATCGTACCCGAGGCTTACGATCGATAGAATAATTTGTAACTGTACTCGCGCGCATTCTTGCCTCGCCTGGCACGGCCTGGCACCGCGCACACAGCCAACCACATGCCATTCCCAACCTTAATCATTAAAGCTAGAAAATTCAAATTCATTCGCTGACGTGCTAACCGGTATATTGACAGATCTCACACATGCATGCAAATGATGAAAATCGAACTCGAAGAATGTCAACTTTTAAATTTAATTTAAAATTCGAACTTGACTCGATGCTTCTAATGACTTGCAATGTCGATAATTCTTCGTGCATCTGATCTTGAACTTTGTCCTCATATTATTAGTGCTTAATTTCATTTGCTTATGGGTTTTCTGTTACACACACTTTGATGTACAGTATTGTGCATTGTGAATAAATCGCGTGTGTGAGTGAGTAAAGCCGTGTTTGTAGAGTTAACTCTACAAGATGATTGATTGAAACGAATTGTGACTTTATATTATTTTCTTTTGTTGCACTGAGCGAGACCGGTTCTCTAAACGGTTATGATTAGTTGTGAAAGATCAGTGGGTCACTTGCATCGCGGTATTTGAAGATCATCACGATATTCTAGTTGCGACTGAGAACTTATTTATCGTACCTAAAGTATCTCACTGCCTCTTGTTATTTATTTAATTATGGGCAATTACTGATTCTGTCGATTCGCGTGTGTATTTAGCTTCATAAGTAAGTAAAATAATTTACCTGAGAACCTGCTAATAAATAATTTCAGCTAATAATTTCAGCCACACAATGAATTTCAGAGGATATTTACAAATATGGGTAGTTAGTTATAGTTAGCGACACACACACACACATATCTATAATATAGTTCTCCGTTATTATAATTGACGACCTTTAAATCCATAATGGCACCTCCTCCGGAATACCTTAACAAAAGCCAACCAGAGCTCAAGGCATTGTCACCAATAATAGTCCGTATTCTACTGTTTAATGCAACTGGCATGACGTATGCATTGCATCGATAAAAAAGTCTGGTTTAGTGCCGTCATGGGCAGGCCACATCCGTTGCCCGTATGCATTTGGAGAGTCACTCTTCGATGCTGCGTCAATCTCGACTTTAGCTCTTTGCATGACAGTAACAATAATAATAATAATAACAAGTACTTTATTTACATGTAAGACCCATTAAAATACAAATACAATAGTAATTCTCCTTCAAGCAATAGTTGACCTCTTACCGGACCATTGGGCCACAGTGAACTAAGTGGCTGCCAGGTAGACCAAGGCAGATAAGTTCCATCATCTTGTGAATGTCGTGATGACTTCCTAATTTCTGATGATCAACCAAGAGTTTACTAACTTACACTGTCTGTCGACAGACAGATTCACTTCCTCCCATGGTTAACCCGTATATCTGTAGCGAGGTTGGTTTGGGTTTACATCCCAACAGTAGAATGTGAACTTTAAGGAGGCAAGGACAAGTTGGGAACAATTAGGGATGAAGTCGGGATGGAATATGCGCATAATTCACCTTCTCTTTGTTAATTAAATCCATGGTTGGAGCTGGCAACACCCGCGGCCGCTCGTTTGTGACGATACCTTGAGATATTGTTCTGGGATTGATAGCAGGAGGTGAATAGAGTTGTGTTTTAATTTTGTCGTCGGCTATGTTGATCATAAACGATGGATTGATTCGAATGCGGTATCTTGGTTAGGAGTGATGAAAGTTAGATAGTAGTATCTTGGTTAGGCTAGGAGTGATGAATGATTTTGTAGATACGCTTAACATAGGGCGTCCTCGGTATATAGGTATATGGGTTTTTGTTTGAACTCTGAGGCCTAGGTAACATCGATTCGCATGAATTTGTAAACCTTATATTATGTACAACCCGCGCAAAGTTTCTAGACACCTGGCCCAAAAATCTACCCCTCCCCCGCTTCCCCGCGCGAGGCCCCGCTCTCGTCCTTTTGTAGCGTCAGCATAAGTCCGTCGCAATTTTATCGAAGAATTATCAGACTATTAACAATAAATATTTTATATCGCATACTTTTTTGTTACGTACTACTTTAACAAGTACCTAGGTATCAACTTGAATACATTATATAAACAAATATTTATACATTTTATTACAATATAACAAAATTCAGGTAAATATGTTTTTCGCATGCGGGTTTTTAGATAACCCATGGAAGTAATAAGTACTTACGTACAACAACCAAAAAAACGAGCCGACCGAGATAGTCAGCACGGAGCCATCCATCGCATTCTATTATTTATAAAATTATTTCCATTAAAATTGCGCAGTATGGCGAGCTTTATAATTAAGCTCGGCTAGAAAAATAGCCGAGCTTCTTAATTATAAAAATTCTGATAGCAAAGAGGAAGAAAATAAATATTTTTGGTAATATCGATATTACTTTTTTTGCACTCAGTACTAAAAACAAATGTCATTTAACCCAGGTGTCTAGTTATCTCGCCCGCCTTGTACATACATAGTAGGTGCATATAATCATATATGTATATGGGTAAACCACTTAGGTATGTAACACCACTGTGACAGCATAATGATGATGAAGGGAACTTAGCGAGTTAAATAAAGGAAGTGGATATTTAATGAGTAAGCTACAACGAGTAGCAATCAAATCTAGTGTATATATGTATAGCTGCATACAGGCTGTTTCAAAAGTGATATACTAAGCATAGTACCTAACTAAAATGTCACGTGACCAACAAAGTATTTATGAAGAATTATAAAACTCGTAGAACAAAAGTTGTTCAGAATGACCCCTTGAGTCACCCTCTTTCGGCGTAGTTGCAGCATCCTGTATAAGGTAAATGTAGAGTTGTTCGGTGCCACCTGACGATGTCACCCGACTGCGTGACGTCACCAACAATGAGTGTTGTGTTATCCTTCCCAAGCACATTGTATTGCAATGGCACCTAAGTACAAGGACTGTCTACGGTATCAATAATATTGTGAAATAGTTAACTATGTAATCAAAATATTAGACTTTGTTAGTAGTATGTACTATGAATATGAAGGGTAAAAAACCTTAAATTTAAAAACATTAAATAAGCGATACGAACGAAAATTTTCAGAAGAAGACACAAGTTTTGCTCTTTAGCTCTTATCTAGTACAGTTAAAATCATCCCTCAAGAATTTAGCTTTTCGAATTACCCTCGAGAGTATACAATAAAGCTATTACTATAATAAGGGATAAAATACTCACTATACAACAACTACCATACATTGATTAAGTAAATATCATGTTATCAGACGGGTGTGTCCACTTTCTAGCAATATCCGGTGCGGCCGCGGCGCCCTAGTTGTGCCCTCGGCCTCCGCGAGGGCCGGCCACTGCTAGCCTAGCACGGGGCACAAGACGCGCACGTCAAGACGTGACAAAAGTTCTCCGTCGCAATCAGGTCTGCTTCCCCAAAATATTGAACTCAAACATAGATTTTTCGATACATAGCTGATAATAAGTATATCAAAACAGCCAAGATTTTGCACCTCTTTTGGAAATACTACGAGTCACGTATTATTGCCATATCCATGTACACATGTTTATATAGTAAACAAACAGCCCCCTGCCTTCCTCAGAGATTGCAATAAGTTCCAGACACATTAAAATCCATTCATCCATAAGCGGAGGCAATAAAGACTGATTTGCTTTGTACGCACAGAGCCGCATAAAGTACAGTTATGATGGCGGCTCTAAATTGCTGGGGTTTTTATGAAACCCTAATGTAATGTAATGTAATGTATATTATATTATCTGGTATTAGATATACTCACGTGGTGGTATACATATATTATTAACGGTGTGTGTAAGTATATGATCCACTACCTAATATAACTATAGTTTAATAACATTATCATTATGATGTACATTTCCGATAACTGTGGATTAACACAAACCATTATATTATTGAAGTAGCTACTACGTTCCTGGAAAGATGCTTATCCCAAATCACATTAATCTCTATATAGGTATGTCCTCACTTCAAATGTAATTGAATTAGAATATAATATAATCATACCCGTAGCTACATTATGTATTTGATATACACTATACATACATAGCAATACCCTAACAAACGTTGCCCTTGCTTGACAACTACATTACCTACCTGTAGCCTGTAGGGTGCTTGACCCAATAATTGACACCTCCGGTTTATTGTACTACAGTAATACGAGATGCCGCCCCGAGCCGCCCTTTATTTGCATGTTCACCTTCTTGTAGGTTGACTTCTGGTTCTGGATGCTTCGGGCCACTGTACAATACAGTCAGTGGTTAAACAAGTTCATTTTACTTTAAGAAGTGCTTATATTCAGTTATAGAATGGTTTCGCGTTAGGCTGTGATGGTCGATACTCGTGAAAATATTCTGTAAAAAAGCTGTAGCTTTTCAGGCTATGTTAATTTTTATCTGGTAATTATAACAATGATATTAAATAATTGGTTATATAGTACATTCATACATTTCTTGATTGTGTATCATTTAGGAATCGTTATTTTAAATCATAAGGAGGACTCTATGCCTGACAATTAGTGTTTTTTTTACTATTATGCTTATAAACTGAAAAATCCTCGTTACTATTATTTACATAAATATTTTATCTACCTTCATTGCCAATGCATTACAATGCAACTATTTATTTAAAATTATCACTGTTACCTACATTGCCATCACCATTGACATTGAAAGTGCCCCTATCTATCTACTGTAGGTAAGCATGATAATTACTGTTATGTACTTCATTCATGAACTTGATTGTTCAACAGCAATATGTGGGCCATTATAGGCTGATGTTACAATAATTTCTCGTATATAAATTCGTTGCCGATAGCGATTAAATAAAAGCAACATACAAGCGAGTTGAGAACCTCCTCCTTTTTTCCAAGTCGGTAAAAGAGAAGCAGTATTGATTGTAGTGTTGTCTATGTAGTGCCTACCATTAAGTTATAAAGGAAGAGCTTGTTATCTAAAGCACAGGTGATGAGCCTAGTTTAGGTAACAATGTAAATTCTTTATTTAATTGTTCAACTTATGTATACTTTACATATTTTTTCTGTCAATAAAGTATATTCATTCATTCATTCATTCATTCATTCATTCATTCATTGACTTATCTAATTAAAACGCATGTATTATTAATTATATCTACGCAGGCGATAACTACACAGATATGACTTTTTTACATTGTCTGACCATATTTAATATATTGTTTCAGGTAATTTCAGGAGTTGAACATTTTCTATCGAAAATAATTTATCTTAAAGTCTGCTTAACCAAGACATGCTGATATGGTATGTAGTTTAGTTAGTTTCGTAACTTCCAAAAAACATACATATTTGTACGGTCAGTACGGTGACAATAAGTCTTGTATTGTATAGTACTAATACAGCGCAGACATTGTTAAAACTTAATACCTCAATAGTATACATATTCCTTGGTGTCATTATTTAACATGTAGTTAATAACATATTCTACGAGATTAATGGGCGAAAACCGCATACTTTTAAGTATAAGTTAAACGTTATTCTAACGTTAATAAGTTAACGTCATTCCGCTCATAATAAATTAAATGGCTAAATACACCTCGTAAAATTGCGCCAAACTTTTCTCTCTATTCTTTTTCGTCAACATAGAGCAACCCTCCGAGGTGACATCGCCGCGGCGTTCAAAGTCAAGGCCGCGCCGCTACAAGGTTAATGCCGAGGCTATATTTTGACGATAAATTAATTTCGTTTGAACACGGTGCTGCTTTTTAAGGTGTAGGAAATTTTGAAGTCATGTGTTAATATTTGTTTATCACTTCAAAAAGGGTGTATGTTGTTAAAGATTATGTTATGGCAGGGTAAATTCCTATGTATTTCTATTAAATTGTTGTGTTGTTGTTATCTGATTCATAGAAAGACTGAAGTCGTAGACTGCGTAGTGTTTTCTTGGAACAGCTGTTTCTCTACAAAGTCACCGTGATCACAACCGTATCACGCCGGTCTACCGCTCTATTCCTTCTGTAATAAAGTCTATTATAGTGACGCAGAAAGGAAAGGTATTGTCAGTGAAAGGGACAGACAGACAGACAGACATTAGTTCCGCTACAGAACTAACGAGGTCTAGTGCAAGGTCACAGCTCTTTGCGTTTTTTATACCTACTAGAAAAAAAATGATTTAATTAATTTAATAATAGTTTCCTGAAGATGAAAGTCACTCAGTTGTATTGAGTTAAAGTATTACATGATTTTCCTTAACAATATACAAGCAGGAATTAGTTTTCAGAAACGATCTTGCTGGATATTAGTATTACGTAAATATTACAGGCTGAAAGCGAGGGTCTGATCCCATTCGCGTATTGAATTCTAACTCATATTGGAAATTACCTGCCGAGCCGAACCTTTGAAAAAACATGCTTAGATTATGTATATTCGGCTCAAAGGGTTTCTGGGTCTAATAAATAAAATTTTGTTTCTATACTGTTTATATTTTGTATTCAAAATAGATTAGGGGCTGTTTGATACATGATTTTAATGTCGAGATTACACCTAGGTACATGCTTAAATAACATTCATGTCTTTGAGTACTAAAGATAATGAAAATTTAATAAGAGCTTAAGAAATTCTCAGCAGTAAAATTGCTTTTGCTTATAAAAAAAAGTTTAAGTATAGATACTTTCAGGCCTGACGCTGTCTTGCTGGACCTGACCTGGAAAGAGCCTTACGATAAATAACTCAGAAGCGAGAGATGAATGTATAATACAAACTGAATTGCTTAAATACATTCACAAAAGTAGGTATTGTTGTTACAAAACATGTGAAAACTGAAAACCTAAACTATTTTCGTCAGTGTTGGTTTACAATCCTTGCACTCTTCGCCCTCGTATCCTAGAACACAGTATCAACGTCCACTGCAGCTCGTCCGAGACGCAAAAACACAATCGGACGCTCCGGCCAGCTGCCTCCGATTTATCTCCAACCCTCGACATGCCGATATGTATCCTGCGTCTGTACGATACGGTCCAGATCCGGCTGATAAGTCGGCTGGCTGTGGAGACAGTTGCAGTTGCCTGTTTGTGACTGCCATACGTACCGCGGTGGTGGCGTAGAGTACAGTGGGGCAGTGAGGTCATGGGGCAGAGGTCACAGGTTGCGTACCTGTTAAGGGCTATTGCTATATTAGAAACTGTGAATTTGCGTCTTTGTTTTAAGTAACATTGGTATGTGAAATATGGTTGGTGCAATATTATGTATGATTTCTATTAGGTACGCCTAGGTACATAAAATCGCTCATGGTACGCTGAAGCAAATTCGTGATCAGTAAAATATACACTTTAGAATAAATAGTGTGCGGTTTCTCTGGCCTGTGAGTACACTGGGCTATTGATGCATGTTGGTGATCGCTCAGTAACAGATGAGTCTTGTGCTAATAAAATTTACGATCAGAATAACGTCCAGCGCTGCGCATATTCGCTGGTTATTAACTGACACCCGCTCGCCAGCGAAATGAGAAAACTCTGAGCGGAAATTAACGAGAAAAGAGGGCACTATAATAATAATCGGATTTCTCAGTTTTACTGCATCTATGATATAGATGCTTTAAATTTAATGTTAAATCTATACCATCTAGGTAGTCTGCGAAGTGAAAACCAACATTCCATCACTTTATGCCTGAGTGATAGGTAGCTTAGCTACCTGCATCCTTCGCTCGGTGGCTAGTGGCTACCTATGTGTGCCAAAAAAATTAAACAAGGTATGAACTATAAATTTTTAATGCAGGTAAGGTTGTCATTTTTAATTTCCCCGCCATGCACATAGCACACGATGCCAGGGAATCCGGCGCGCCACGCCGCGTCGTCTCGGGCCCCTTATTGCACGCCGCCGCCGCTGCACGCCTCGCCCGTGTCATATTATACGCCGTCGTGTCCTCAGATGTACTTATTAAAAAGTTTTTCATACCTCCAGTTGAAAAGTGCTCGCGTTCAGACGGGATTTTATCTCATTCTACCGACCGAGAGATGAAATGCTTCAGTTCCGTTAATGTTATATTAAAAGTGGATTTAAATGGGACATGGACACGTTAACAAATAGTTTGAGATATTTTAGGAAACACTTAAGTTGTTCTATAGAATAATAATGGTTGGATACTACTAATTTCTAATTAAATAACACCTTAATTTTTTAACCGCCGGTGTCAACTCCATAATGAATTTTAGCGGTTTTTCCACTTTCTCTCCCAACTGTTGCTGCACGTTTAATTACGTCTAATGTAAAGAGAAGGCGGTGGAAAAATACGTGAGGAAATGTTCACCTTCCGTACTAGCAGGAAAATGTTATACAGTATATACTTTAAAAAATATACAAGTATAAAAGATAGATAAGATAGAAGGTAGTATGTAGTAGTCATCAGTGAGCGTTTTTCACAAATTTCAGATTTTGTAATGTTGGTATGTTGTGGGGTACATTAACAAGCAGAGGCGATGTGAAGTTCACTCATAAAATTCTACTTCTGTATTTTTATATTAGGTATGTCATCCTGGGGTTTTTAAAGTCCATCCTAGCCGAGGCCCCGATTCGGGTAGAACAATTTTGTGTATTTCGTTGTTTTATTTAAATTGGCCTACTTGGCATTAGGTGTTCAGTGTGCAAGTTCTTAAGGGGATCCCTAAAGCTAAAATGCTAAAGTCGGCTTGATATACTTGATTAGATTGGAAAAACGGTGGCTTCTATCACATTGATAAAAATATATTTTGTAGCAGAGGGTATACTGAACATGTTAGTTGCTTATAAATTGGTGCAGGATTATAATAAGTATGTTAAAAAAAATTGCAAACACACCATGTCTTTTGCCATTTTTTGACTTATTATGAAAAAACCCTCGAAATCAGAGGGCCCATTTTCATGGAATCTTATATGTATGTGTAGGTAATTAAATTCTTAACAAAGTTACCTTAAAGAGTTGGATTTAATGGACCAGAAGTCAACTTTTTTTGCAAAAAACTAATAAATTCCGGTTTAAAAATGATGACACCGTGACAGATTTCAGATTTCTTCAGTCGTCGCCCTGGTGGCGGCCTGTTAGGAGCGATACCCACGCCATTTTATTTTTTATCAAATATTTCACAAAAACTGATTAAATCAACAAATTATGACTACAAGTATTATAATACATATGCATTTGCTATGGAAAGTTAATTTTCTAATCATTTTAGATGCAGAAAAGTCGAAAATTCTTAGAAAACATTTCGCCTTTTCGATTTGTTTACATTTTTTACTATAGAGTTACAGATGCATAGATAAAGGTAAACATTGCACATAATAACACTTATTAGATTCTCCGAATAAGAACTATACGGTCAATGCAGTATGCCAAAGCGCGAGCCTGTTTATATTCTGAGGGGTAATTTATTTTATTTTAACGGTTGTGTATGGTAGGTAAGCTACACAATATACAGGGTGTTGAAAAGTAAGTTCATAATTTGTTTTATTTGAAACCAAAAACCGTAGTTAATTAAAAATATATATATTTTAAGATGTGGTAGTCTGTACACTACAGGTTGTTAAAAATAAGTAAGTATTTTTAAAAATTGAAGATCTAAAATTTACATAATTTTTTAAATCTATTTAACAAGCTTTGCAAAAAAGCGGTTAAGTGCGACTGTATCTCGCCATGAAAAAAATGAAATGTTTACTGTAGCTATGAATTTTATGCGTTACAAGTGGAATAAAATACCGCATAATATTATGTACAACTATGTAAGAGCCTAGTTTTTAAAAAAAAACTCATAAGAAAATATTAAATACACAGGTTTTTTAACCCCTGAAGAAAAATGAGGGGTGTTATAAGTTTAAAGTAAGGGCTGAATTTTTTTTTTAAATTAGGGTGATAGGTAATGTATATTTTTAATGATTTTTTCAAATAGATAAATGTTATACCATTTTTAAATTGCCATAAAATTACCTATAGTTATAGTTATAGAAAAGGGCAGGGCTACCAGTGCCCATTCGCCACTGCAACCTAAAAGATCTATAAATTATGACTCCCCATGCCGAGTCTCACTCTACAGGCCCAGGTCTTTTATAAACCTGATATTACCTATACAGGATGTTGCAAAAAGGGTATACTGTGCCGAAAGGGTTTGACTCAGGGGTTATTCTGAACAACTTTTGTTCTCCAAGTTTTGGAAATTCTCGAAAAATAAATTCGGTCTCTATAGTAAAAAGTCACGTGATCGAATAAGTTTCTATGTAAAAGGTTTTGCTACGTGAATTTTCAAAATTGTAGAAGAAAAGTGGATCAGAATGGCACCTAAATCCACTTTTGGCTAAGCTTTATACCCTTTTTTCAATACCTTGTATAAAATATCGTCAGCGTCACCTTAGATCGTAATCATCGTAACTCCTCGTGACCAAATTTTAGAGGAGACAAAAATACTGTTTTATTTGTAGTTCTAGTTGGCATACTACCCACCTAAAGTTTTTTTTAACTAGCCTAAAAATGATTTGTTTAGACAGTCTATCTTCCTGTTCAACCGCAGCCTGAGTGCCAGTGACTCAATGACTGAGAGGAGGCCATTAGTGCTCCTAAATAAATAAAGCAGGCCTGTAGATTATCTTTCAGTGTACCGACACATCTGATTGCTGTAAGAGCCTGATAAGCTCTTCGAACGAGTCATACCTCTGTGGTGGTACGGTTTCGACCTTTCGGACAGTCAGTTTGGCATCCGAAATGCGGATTCGAATAGTGGGTACAATACTTTGCGTTCGTTCACTGTCGGAGCAGGATAAGAACCACGGGCGAGTTGTTGCGCTGGCTGTTTGCTTAAAAATAGTAACCGCGTTCAACTCTATCCCCTAGAGGGCGAACCTTTAGGGCGGCTCTTGTATACCATCACTTGTCTTCTCTATCTCGTCATCTGCAGAAAATTGACAGAGGTCATACGTGTCTAACAAGTACATTAAGGATGCGAAAAGAGAGGGTTTGTTTTCACTGAAGAAGTTCAGTTGCGGAGTTCCACAGCGGTAGGTCTTGGACCCCTCTGCTGTGGAACTTGGCATACAACGCGGTCCTGCAAATCAAGCTCGCAAACGGCGTTAGCACAGTGCATTTTTCTAATGTCACACAGGTCGTGAGGTAGGCTGAGAGCCTCCTTCGGGGATGACATCCCAATGATTCATTACGAAAAAATTGCTGCAGCTGTGCTCGCCATGCAGTGCATGGGCTACTTCCGAATCTGGGGGGCTGTTGCAAAGGAGTCCGTTGCCTCTATACGGTACGGGTTCCGTGCGATCTATGATCCTTCCGGGAGCACCTGTCTTGTCAAGTCGAAGAGAATGGCTCGTATTCGACGCAACCTGCAGTACTGGTGGGATTGGTTGGAGGGCAGGACAGCAGGAAGCTGCAGCAGCCGTCATGCTGTGATTCGACGCATAGATGCAAAAAAAAGTTGAAAGTAACTTCATGTTAATAAAATTAATATTAGATCTTAATATAACAACATAACATTGCAAAAAAAAATTAACATTGTTGAGTATGTTATTGTAATTTACTAAAGTAGTAATAAAAACAAAGGCTTATTGCATAGTTTTCGTTCACGTTCGCCTACATCGCACGTTGTATATGAGAATAAAGGGTAATTACTAAGTTTTCTTGTTAAAAAATCACGGTTTGGGGTTTAGAGGAAAACAAATGGTAAAATGCGGAATACAGTTTTTTTTTTTCGAATAAAGAGGAAAACATGTGAATTCAAAAAACGTTTCTATTGACACCAAAGAGTACTTTTCGCCGAGAAAAGTGGAGTTACAATGTTTGCGATCTAAAGTGATGATAGAACTAGAACTTATTTTTTCAGTTCACCTGCTGTTGAGTGAAATCGTAATTAGGTAAATGACTCCTTGACATGAAAATAACATTTTTTTTATAATCGTTATTACAAAACCGTTTTTTTTAATACAACAATATTTGTAGGTGTACTTACAGAGAGCAAAAGAGCGCAGCAAGGTGTAAATTTTTTGGTTTTTAAGAAACAAAAATATTATTTCTATCATATCCCAAATACACATAAGTACTTAAAAAAAAAAACACACACTCACGCCTTGTACTAATGTACTCCCTTGCGGGGGTACTTACATGTTATTATTTTTCTGGTGACCTCCCCATATCCCTTTGCCAGCTACGTAACCTTTTGTGACACCCTGTATATGCAGAGTTCTGCAAACTACTGTTCTGCTTTTGAAACACCAAAAAAAAACAGGTCGTCTAACTAAAAGGTCACGTGACCAAAAAAAAATTATATGAAGAAGCGTTTTTTTCACGAATATAAAAAATTACGTAGGATAAAAGTTTTTCAGAGTGACGCCTGAGTAACGCCCTTTCGGCTAACTATACTTTTTTTATTACACGGGGGCAGAGTTTAATACAACACCCTGAACTATTAAACTCTGATAATATTTTCGCGATTTTTTTACATTCTGATTTCATTTCCTGGCTTAGAAATAACATCAATAACATGCTGCACACGTAGGTTTCGGCATAGTATTAAACCCTTTTTGCAACAACCTGTATAAATATCGGCACGGGTACGACTTTATATATAATTAATTATTAAATATTAAAAATACTTTCAAATAAAAATAAATATTTTCGTGTCACAAAACAATATTACTTACTTAGTATATTTTTAACAAAGTGGCATGTCTTCACTTTTATGTTTTCGAGTACTATGTTAAAATTTCATGTCATTGTCCATAGAACGCCCCGCATACCTCAACCCCCCCTCACTAGATTTGACAGATTCTGATTTTCTTCCAGCTTTAGTGACAGCCTTAAGGTCGTTTATCAATAAAAAAAAGTCTTATATTCCTACCTTCATAAAACTTATTTCTCTTACCATTGAAGAATCTTCATCAGTTGTATGCCCGTGGTCGTGACACAGACAATAGCTCATTGCCTTGGGCACACAGTGCATGGCAACTCGCGTGCCTCACCACCGTGTCACGTGACCCACGTGACCCACGAGCGCCGGCGCAATGTCACCGGAACATGTAATTGCTATAATTTACCCCTTAACACATTACAGGCCGTATGATGATAGCGATAGGGGTTAGAATAGTGGTAGTTTTCGTGCGATGTCATGTTATCAGCTCATTAGAATGGTTTATTGTGTGTAATGAGGCGGATTTCATCCGGTTTTTTACCGTGTAAAACATACCTAATTATCCATTTATCTGAAGTTTTCAATGTTATTTTATTGTGAACCGCTGAAAAACCCTGTAGAAACATAGGTAGGTACAGTAAAATCTTGATTCTCTATACTGAACTTATAATTACCTTATAGCTACTTGTACACAACTAAGGGCGCCTACAAATTTACTGAGCAGAATATCTTGCACCATTTATTTTGGGGATACACATTACACACACACACAAGTTAAACCTACAACACCCCATACTCAATCGAGTCCAGAACTAGGAATAAACGTTAAATATGATATTATTTATAAAACAAAGTAGAGCTGTACTACATAGTAATGCGCGCACGTAGCGGCGATAACTCCCCTGTTTATTGAAATACGTGGTCACCAGCCAGCGCCACCACCGGCCAGCGGCTCCGGGGGCAGCATTATTGAAACATTTGTTTTATAATGTATGATGTAACCAAAGCTGAAAGGCACGTATTATTGAAAGAATATACATTATTCTGCGTTTTGTTCTCCAGCCGATGTTATTGACTGCGATGATGTCCATAGAAACTCAGATATAGGACGGGAGTCGAAACGATCACAGCTAAAAATACAACTGTTCTGAGTTTAATATTGTGTCCCTCCCTCCCCGCTTGCACTTAATGAGTCTAGGAGACTCGTTGTATGCACTTATTTTCCCCGATGTTTTGTATTATTAATTTCTCTATGTAGGAAGGTAATAATGCTGAAGATATTTTATAAGCTTAGCAAAGTTTTTTTCATTCAAGACAAATAAATAACAACTGAAATTAATTATTTTTATTGTTACAGGTAAACATCATTATTATACGGCCCTCTAGCAGAGTATACAGGTGAATTATAAATAAGTAGTTACTTAGTTTCAAAATTCAAACTATATCAATCCGAGTATTTTTTCCCATAAATGTATGATTTTACACTTATAATTAACGAGCGTAGGTAGTTATTAAAAAGCAATTTGGAACTAACCACAGATATAGAGTAACCATAGAGTGCCCCAAACATGCCTTCCCCAGTCCAAGATGGCAGAAGTCAACTGTCCCCGCCTTCCCGAGCAAACACGGGGCTAAAACTAACAGAAGTGGCAGTCGAACTGGTCCCGTTATTGTTCCACCTGCCGCTAAATGCTAAACTCTGCTAACACCTCGCTGCCGAGTGCTGCATTAGTTACAACTGGAACGCACACTTCCAAATTCGAATTTTGGACGTAACTATGTGACTTCTGAATCAACATGTAGGATCATTGTTTGATAACTTTTTGGGATCAGCCCGCCAGCCTACTTAACTGTGATTTAAATCTGGTATAATTGTGTGAATACACGACATTTAAGATAGCAACAAGAGATTAAATATGATTAAATATACTTAAGTTGTACAAAGATGTGCATTGTGAAAGGGGATAGTCAGATTGCAACAAAACGCTGGTTTCCTAATAATTTCCAAGTCTTTGTCTCTCCATTCCGCATTTAAGCAGATTTCCCCGTATCTTGCGGCGCCAGCTTAAGCTTAAATTATAGCCAACACCTTTTGTTCCCGTTTTTAATATTCCACTGTTGATCTCTAAAGTCCCGCTTTGTTTATACGAGTGCATTGTATATTGTGTCATACAGGGTGTTGTGAAATAGAATCGTACATACAGAAATGAGTGGGTTGGTGAGCATTACCTAGATCATTCTATCCACAACACCTTTTCTGTGGTAAATAATTAACTAAATTTAAAATTAATAAATTGTAAATTTTTAAAATAAAATGTATATGGAAATATTTGCAACACCCTGTAGACAGAAGGAGGGATGGTCGAGCACGTGGGGGTTTATTTTTGTCTCCGGATACGGAAATGTCCGCAGAAATATGAATACAGTTTATGGGATTAAAGTACGGGATTTCTGTTCTGTAAGTATGGAATGGGTTCTACAAAAGTTTAGACAATAGGTACGTTTGAATTTTGGATGATTAAAGAGAAAGTTTAAATGAAATAATATACAACCTATTTGTGATCTTTTCAAAGCTGAAAAGCTGTCAACAATACTATTATAATATCACATTTTATTTAACGTAAAAAATTACAATTAGAAAATTAGATGCGGAGTTTCACTTTAAAAAGCTCCTAACCTGATAAAGGTTTAGACACGTCGAAACAGTTTTCGTAAAAATAGCTCTTTTACTGGATCACTCGGTAATTCCTGATCAAAGCAGGCAGCTATCACCTCGTTATGTAAAAAAATCGGCGCCTAATATCTAGACGAAAAACCGTTTTCGTAAACAAGTTTTTTATAACGACATATTACAGAAGAGGCCCTTAATTTTTTATGAGACGACGAGATTGCGTAACAAGATCATTACAAACACTTGAATATTGCCGTATATGTATAAAAAATACACTAAGATAAAAAAAAAACAAATGTTTACAAGTTTATTTTAAAACAAAATCCGAGAATACAATATTTCCGAACCCTTTTAACGCTCTCGATGGCGCTCAATTTTTAAACCACCCTCGTCAAGCATCGAACCGGAAACCCTTTCCAATGCGGACCACTTGACCTTCCGCGTGGACCACCGCAGTGGACCCGACCGGGACACGTCCACCGAGTGTCCGCACTCGCAATCAGCATATCCTATTAGAGGCCGGACCCGTCAGCCGCAAGCATTGGACCCTACTTTAATTTACATGGCGGCGACACTTTGCCCGTGAAATTATCCTAGTTTTGCCGAGTTTGAACCCTTCAACTTGTGGGGAAAACCAGTGTAGCTAATATAGGTAGGTACATATGGCTGTTCTAGTAAGTTTACATGTAATTTCAGTGTCAGCAATGCTTATTTGTTGCCTAATCTAATAAGTATCTGTACCTTTGTAACTAGTTTCTGAAAAGGAATTGTGTTGTGGGTTGTTTCATAGTATTATTTCATCAAAATCGGTGCACTGCTCAATAACGCACTGAAGGCTCTGAAGGAGGATTTATCATTCATATACCATACATAAGTACATTGTTTCATGGTTATAGTTATAGAAAAGGGGACGGCAACCAATGCCCATTCGCCACTGCGACCTAAAAGATCTATTGTGACTCCCCTTGCCGAGTCAAATCTCACTCTCCTGGCCCAGGTCTTTTATAAACCTGATGATTTTACCGGGAGGGAGAGACCTGACATCTATGGGGGCTAATTTGTAGCCGTCCAAGATTCTGTTTCTCTTGTGAATGATGCCTCACATTCACAGAAAATATGCATGGGCGTTTCGACCTCTTGTTTCATTGTAGGTACTGTAATAATATATATTATTATTATTTATTAATACAATATTATACTATTTACTAATTTTACCTACCTAAGTGATATAATTTGTAGACCAACGTAATATTTGCATGTCCGTTTCATCTTCCATTACAAAGCTCATTGCCCATGATTAATTAAACCTCATTGTGAATTACTACGCTATTGGTTCCTCATTTTATTTATGTACGTAAGTACTCATTAGTTGTTTTTTCAGCGTGCATGTCCCATGGAGTAATTAATTGCCTTGACGTGGTCAGCGCTGACATAAATTACAGTTTTGCGCATTCGTCCAGTGAGAATTAAAAGATAATACCTATCTCCTGCTGGTGTAATGGGGATGACTCCTCATTTAAGGTGTTCTGGTCTTGGGTTCTATTCTCGCTATTATTGTTACATACAGTATGAAAGATTTATAAGTTATAACGAGCTCTAGTAAAGCGTAGGTGCACCGTCTACCTACGCTTTATAAATCTTAATGTTTATAAATCTTTCGTACTGTATATAAGAATCATTTACCTTAGGCGCAGGCGCAGCTTTGGTTAATTTACTAGTAAACAACGTAACTCATTTAAATTAGAACGTTTCAATAAAGTTATCTCAGATCCGGCTAGAGATTGTGGGACGTGGTCGGGTAACGATGACGAAAGATTTGGCTTTACTTCGTAGGTAATGATTGTTGTATAGCTATCCACCGAAAGAAAACGAGGTCCATAATAAAGTAATACACGTATTTATGTATGTGCTATTTACCTTACGCCATTAGCGTCTTCGAGGAATATAGGTACGGATTCTGAAGGTATCATATTTTTATACAGTTTTACTTTTATCATATTTTTATATCATTTAAAGCGAAATGAAGCTCGCGGGCATAAGCTAGTGCGTCATAGTTGTATGATTATCATCCCTCATAGCCCCATTAGCATATCTGTCCTTGTAGAATGGCACAATTTGGCTCTGAAAACTAACCGTTTAACATCCACATAAAGTGGCGTGACGACCTATTACACCCCCAACTTGGCACTAACTTGTCATGAAGCTTTATTATCAATATAAATTATATTTAATGATCACTGCCCGGTATTCCACGGTAGCGGGAAGGGCCTATGCTATATTAGGTACGTTATGATAGTAAGCTATGATATCAAATATTGTTTAATCTATCCTTCTGGCTGTTACGGTTGTAAATGCAGATTAAAAGGTAGGATGACCATAGCTTGAGAAATATTTTGCTGTGCCTTAATATTTATGAATTTGGTTCTTTTTAAGCTAACTAGGGCCGGTCAGACTAGAATCAGTTGCCCATTGATTAAATTACTTAGCTGACTCAGGATCAAAATCATTATTGCAGTTTTAACTTTAATTAACATAATGATTATGTGTCCTACTTTTTAACCTTAGATACAAAACTGTAGCACGTTGTGCAGAGTATCTACAAGTAGTAGCTTAGCAATAAAGTAAAAAATACTTTACCTATTATTTGTCCTAGCCTGTACATTCCTCATGGTCACCCCTACCAAAGTCAATCTAAATGTTAATGATTGAATTAGGGCAGAGTTGCCGGCTTAGAGGATCACAGCTATCCATCGCGGCTTTAGTTCGTGCTGGAGCTGAACTGATCGCTTTATACGAGGACATGGATTATGATGTATTAATTATGTTGGATTGGTTGCTGGCTTTGATCGATATGCCTATCTAGCAATCTATTACGGTAGATGTGGCATTGAATAAATAAGTAAGTAGTAAAAAAAACATTTCAATTTTATTATGTTCTGGATTAAACTATACATGTATTTTGCACAATTTTCAGTCGATTCTTTATGCAAATGCGGCTGAGCAAGTCATTGGAGTTGCACAGAATAATAGCAACAACGCATTGCAAAAAGCCTTTTAACATTTTTAAACTACGGCGTTGAATAAAATATGCGTCTGAATATAAAAAGACTGGAACACACGCGGGTTTTTTTGTGAAAATTACAGTGAAATGGTGGCGCTCGCCGGCTAATAATGTTACATTCATTCCACCACCAGTGTGCAGCTATGTACAGGGTGTCCACTGCACAGTTATCACTGTTGTTGACCGAACATTAGACAACCAATCAAATTTAGAGGCTGTACATTCGTCAAAACAAAATGGTTGAATTTAATTCCGATATACGTATTTAATTTGCTTTATAGCGCATGTAGGTACAGAACAACATCCTAAAATTGCCAAATTTAGCTCTTTGTTGATAGTACTCGTAGTTTCAAAATACATAAATTGAAAAACTTTCAAAGCGTATTTATGTTTAATAGAAAAATATTTTAATCCTTTCATCTATCTATATTGAAAAAAAATATAGCTACTGAAATTCTAAAAATATTGCAAATGGAATTGTGTTGACTGGGCGAGCTGCTAACAGGGTCTGTATTGTAAATTCAAAAGGTCGAAACCCGAACCATTAGGTACATTCATCGCTTACTTAAAAGCACTACACTACAAAGGTACACACTTTTACTTCTTAAACTGAAAGCTGTTTTAAATCTCGTCGCAAAATCTCAGCGCTGGTATAAGGACAGACATTATTAGCGGAGGAGCGAATAGATCATTGTTAGTTAACTAACCGTATCGAGTTCTGACAAGTTGTGATGGATCGTCGCTGGTCTGGCTGGTCGCGGGGCGGGGGCCAGGCAGGCAGCGGCGGCGGGAGGTGCGCCTCAAAACGGATCATCCGGCATTCAGGCTGCGCTCCAGGAAATATAGAAGCTTTTATTTTATGACATCCTTTCATAGGGTCACATAATTTAAATATCGAGCATTACTTCTTTGGTAATCGTTCCCAGATACTGGGGTCATAAGATCACCCTTTGCGTACGCTTTACCGCTGTTTCCTATCCAAACACAAATTTACGACACTTAGTAGATTGCCAAGAGCAGAAGCAGGTTTCCTTTGAATGCGCAAGTTGCCTGGTTCTATTGATAATCTTCTGTGCTGTTAAATTATGAAGCGTCCACTTTTGGCACGATGTGGCCGCGATCTCTCACTTCGTAGCCACACGGGAAACTCCGCCGTTGTTTACAAATAAGAGCTTCGCAAATAAGCGGCCATCTTTTAAATTGTCTTCTAGGAACACAGCCAGCTGTTCATTATTAAAAGCTACAAAAACAGGATAATAAATAATTGGTCTCGCAAAATATTAGTTAAAGTCTGCCACGACATGTTTTAAAATAATATGATCCATGATTTAAATTGACGGTCACCCGTCAGGGAGGAGCAGATGAGGATATAGAGAGCAGGATCAAGAAGGCGAAGGCTGCGTTTGCCCAGCTCAAACCTGTTTGGGACTCGAATGTGCTCACAAGGCGGATAAAAATCTCCCTCTTCGACTCCATCGTGAAGTCCGTATTGCTCTTTGGTTGCGAAACGTGGAGAGTGACGAAAGGGCTGACGAACAAACTGCAAGTGTTCGTCAATAAGTCCCTAAGGTCGATCCTACGCGTTTTCTGGCCGAAGACAATACGTAACGAAGATCTGTGGAAGCTGTGCCGACAATCTCCCATCGGCAAGGAAATTGCGAAACGAAAGTGGAGATGGATTGGGCACACTGTACGAAGAGGAGCTACGAATGCCGCAACTATAGCCTTTGACTGGAGGCCACCAAATGGCAAGCGCTCCCGGGGACGCCCTGTCCAAACATGGCGCCGAAGCGTCGAAAACGAGTTGCGAGCCGCTGGACTAAGCTGGAGTGAGGCCAAAAGGACAGCCGAAGATAGGCGGAAGTGGCGGACGTTAGTGGAGACCCTCTGCACATCTGGGGTGCCATAGGACTGCAACAACAACAATGATTTAAATTAATAAATGTAGGTGGCTAGTAGCAAAATTAACATATTCTTATAACTCGCTTTGTAACGCTTACTTATACATAAGCCACGGTGGTAACCTCTATACTATAACTTTACTTAGCAAAGCTTTTAGGTACATTAGCATTTAATTGCAACGGCAGTGTCTTGTCACCCTGTAGATGAAGACAATTGTGTAAATGTAGACCACACTGTAGATACGGACCACCCTGTATACACAGCCTTCCTTGCCTAGGTTAGTAGTAGTACCTAACCTACCTGCCTAAATGCATTAGGCACCTACTGTGAGTATATACCTACTACCTTTATGGATAATATTTTAATTTACTTACATAATATCTAAATAGATCTTTAGGTTTGCTAGATACCTAATTTATTAGCTAACTTGAATAATTAGCACGACTGGTCATTATATTTTAGCACTTATTAAATACTAGCTGTTCCCGCGCGCTTCGCTTCGCCTTAAAAAGTTTTCCCGTGGGAATTCCGGGATAAAAAGTAGCCTATGTTCTTTCCCGGGGTCTAGACCGTATGTATACGAAATTTCATTCAAATCCGTTCAGTAGTTTTGGCGTGAAAGAGTAACAGACAGACAGACAGACAGACACAGTTACTTTCGCATTTATAATATTAGTTAGGATTATCATTAAGGTAAGTACTAAGTACCTAATTAATATTTAAGTTGAACATAACGTTTGATAAATGTTAAAAAAAAAAAAAAATAAGTCACTCCAACGATTTTAAGTAATCTCTACTTTTGATCATAATAGGTAAAGTAGGTAATTTCATTTTCACGACATGCTTGCTTACACAAGTAATAAAGTCATTGACTGTTTGTTCCCCACTGGTCCGCTCGTCCTAGATCTAGCGCGACACGCGAGTCCTAGCCTAGGTCTAGGCACTAGCTACACGCCGCACGCTATTTTTACCATAATCTTGTTGAAAGTGTGTCATCTATTGTGTTCTGTTCCCACGAGCGAAGAAACTAAATCTATCACTCGAGGCCCTAAGTATTGTCGAGATCGCTGGACAAAGGAGTTTGCACCTTATCTCCTGGCGATAGCGATGAGTTGTGGTGTTAAGCTTGGATTGGTTAACGGTCTGCTTGTTTTTCTAGCACAGTGAGTGACCATAAAGTGTGTTTAAGGTTCCATTGTAAATTATATCATAATTTACCGTGTATCGCTATCGTGTTTTAAAATATTTAGGTATAAGTTAATTTATTTTGATATCATGCTTATTATAACGAACAAGGTAAGTCAAGTTGGTTGACTTTTTCATGTTACCCCTTACTTACAATATAGTATGACGACCTTATTAAATTTCCACTTGTACCTATATCGCTCTATGCGACTCTTTAATTTTTTGTAGTGGAGAATAGCAACAATTTTAAAATTTAACTTCCCTGGTAAACTGGCTTCTTTTATCTGTATAACTAGGTAACTAACCCAAGCCTGTGTAAGCAGGACGCGAGGTTGTAATAAAGCGCAGTAGCTGGGGGGTCACTCTATACCTATGACGAAAAACTAAGTTTCAGAGCGTTCCTGCGTGAGCCTTGACTCTATCTCGTTGTATTAAACGTGTCGATTACACGACAGTTCTATTAAGTTCGTTTTTCGTCAGTATAGAATAGCCCTCCTGCCCCTACATCTTCATCAGCCGCGATCTTCTCAACTCAATATAAACTTGTTTCTAAACCAATTTGTAGCGGCTTAGCGGACGTGCCGGGTTCGAGTCCCGCCCGGGAGAGGCTCCAGGCTACAACACGCGTTTTTCTTGCTAAGCTCAGCAAACTATCGGGTCATTTTTTTTTTTATTTTTTTAGTATAAATTTACAAGTATCTGCTATTATTACTTTCTTAACTAGAAGGTCGTAGACTAAAGTGAATGAAAGTCTTTAATGAGATATAATAATTATGATGACTAGGTTTTATCGCAAAATTAGTTTCGAGTTAACAGATACATAATTATGTAGGTTTTCCCGTAGAAATTCCGAGATGGAAATTGTTCCCTACATGTCAGTTTTCATTCATCAAATTAGGAATATAAATAATTATTGTTATTTTATTAATAAATTATACTCTATGTCTATGATAATATTCTTATACTTTATCTTTTTCCCAATCAACCTGGCATCAGACACAATGCTTTAAAAATAACAGAGCGTTATTCATTTGCTTTGAACACAACCTAGACGTTCTCATGTTAACAATAACGACATTATATCGCAATAGTTCTTGAGCAAAACGTGTTAATAGTCGGTTATGAAAATGCGTGCGCCGTTCTGCACACAATGGCATTATTCAGTGCATAATGGTTTAGGTTACCTAGGTTTCAAGTTATTCGAAACGACCCTGGAGCCATTACTTGTTTCAAATAATGTGTGAACTTACTGAGATGTTTTAAATAACTTTAAGCTATGATGCAGGTACAAATTTATAATTGTCTTGTGAAAACAAGATAAACACTGAAAAAGTTTCAGTGACATAATATGGGACGGTAATAGCAGGTTTAACTTTTCCATTGCTCGAGTATATTATGTTATTTGATTAACACACACACACACACTCACGCCTTGTACTAATGTACTCCCTTGCGGGGTAGGCAGAGGTGCATTGCTGCACCCACTTTTCGCCAGAGCGTTATGTTAGTCCCAATGTAATAGGGGGCGGGCCTATTGCCATTTTACGGGCACATCCAAGACCCGAGAACAAATATCTGTGTTTAAACAAATATCTGCCCCAGCCGGGAATCGAACCCGGGACCATCGGCTCAGTAGTCAGGGTCACTAACCACTACGCCATTCGGTCGTCCTTATTTGATTAAATTACGATTTTAATGACGATTTGTGATAGAATTTTACTTGGATAACAATGCATTTTAGACAATGATAATGAAGCATTTCATGTAGCACTGTGTACCGAACTCAGCATGTAGCACCGTGTACATAATTATAATTACCTAACGCATAATGAATCCGTTAACAACGTGCGTCGAACACGTTGCACTAAACCCAGTTAACGCCGTTGTAAATAACGATCTATTATATTGTGATGCGACGCACTACAATACTACCTACTGGATGAAATTTAATTCAAGCCATAAGTCGGTAGAGAAAGATGCGGAGGCTAGTAAAGCTGATGAACGAGGTTCGATTTCCGCAGCAGTGTTTGATATTTGTGCTTGTGTGATGGATTAGATATGCCTGAAAAATTGCAATGGAGCCGTCTTCTATTTCATCCAATTACATATTTATGTATTTACTTAGATGGCATTGTGACCATGTAGGGGGTCAGATTTTTCTGGCCCAGACTGTATGTACAATGTACATAGATCGTTACACACATAAATGAACAGAAGTTAGGCGAAGTGTCTGCGTGTTTGCGAAGCTCAAGCTAACTTGTTGCAGCGCATGTCTGTCCACTGACGATGATGGGGCCTGTATTAGGTACTGCACTTTTAGCATTATCAGAACAATTAATAATATCCTATGTAAGGCATAGGTAATTGCTGCAGCTGTTATCAGTTTTTAAAAGGTACGTACACAGCTGAATAAAACTAGATACAGTTTTTATAGTTTGTTGGAAAGTTATACAGTTTTTAGGTATTTCTTAATCCTTTTAGAACCTGGCTGAATCCCTGCATTATCATAGGTACATAATACAGCTTAAAACTGAATAAAATTAGTAAATTCTGTTCATGAATACCATATCAAAGATCAGCGCGCTAAATACCCATTATATTGGACTAACAACTTTATAGAGATGCAAACGCTCCCACATATTAATTACGGCGACACAAAACCAACTGAACTAATCTTGTGTGCACAAGTGGCGACACCTATGCGGGAGAGCCGAAACCCGCGAACAACAAAAACAATTATAATTATCTAGTTAAAATGTACTTAGAGTGGAGTCACAGTCGCAACTTCGTAATACAATTTGTTGTTAGTTCCGCGCCGCCCGCCCAACTTGTGACGTCACTGCGGGCAGTCTCAGTTTCAGAAACTACAGCTCTCGGTTTAGGATTTAGGGCGGGATAGTTTGCGAGCTAGGAAGGTGTGAACTACAGTTTGCTGCAAATTTGTCGGGTGAATTTTGAATTTACCCACAGGTAGTGTTGGAGGGATGAGATTACACATTTAAATTTGATTCTATATATCAGTAAATAAAAAAGACTTTACTATAGGTTTTAGGAGGAAAGCAATATGAAATATCAAGCGCACTACGATGACTGAAATTAGCAGCTAGTATTTACATAATGAAAGTCCTCGGGGAGCGATGTGCGTTATCTAGCTGCTATAGGAATTAAGTCAGGTAGTCTAGAAAGACGTTTTAATCTGAGCTCACGGCTCCCCGGCCGCTAATACTCGGTATGCACGATTTATTCACTGTAGCTCCTACAGTTAAGAAAAAAGCTTAATGAATGCTAGCTAAGTTCTTTTTCTTACTATCTTACTAATATTATTTATTTATTTGAACACTTTATTTCATACACAAACAAACATACGCGAACGTTTATTATACTTAAGTATGGATGTTGGTTATTGTTTAATTTAAAAACTACTAACAATTTCATCAAATTGTATATGACACCCTCGTGTGAAGAGGTGTTGGTGAATAAGACAGAAACACAGGTGCAGAAACACACCTTGTTCACACTCATCACGCAAGATCTCAGAAGAAGTAGGGACAGTAAATAAATAGTCAAAATAGTGTTTATTTAAATTTCAGTCTAGCAACATTTGTATTGTATAACTTCACTCTTATTTCAGTCTTGCAACATTTTCATTGTATAACTTCACTCTAAACTTTCAATCAATCAAAAATTCATTCATTCAATCTTCCTTCAACTTTACGTCAAACACGACATTCTAACGATCATCATTTTCAAGTAAAATAAATTATTATACCAGCATCAACATCAAGAATCTTTCATTGGAAGTACGCACCAAACACAGGCAGGCAGGCAGACATCATCATCAGCCCGAACATTTGGACCTTACTTCGCCGGAACTTGAAGAAAATTGGACCACCCAGCCTGACCACGTGTAAGCGGACCCGGAGCATTGGACAAAGGACCAGGCCACGCCAGCGACGAGCAGCCACAATCAGCCTCATCGCGGTAAGACGTGCCAGCCGAGAACTCCAACCCGATTCCCCTTACCCTTGTGTTAATACCGTACTTCATATCTATTCCAGCCATCCTTGAGCTGTATTGCTGCCATGTTGCTGCAAACTGCGTGCTAGCTTCAAGCACACCATCACACGTCACCAAACTTCATCACATCATCATAACCGTGAGTACCTCAGCTTTCATTACAATACACCAAAATGTTGGGTGCGGATGTGGCTTCAGGCATTTATACCCCATCTAAATCGAGCGACTCTAGCTTGCTAACTCGTAAAAGGGGAGTGCTAAAGGGTAGGCTCACTAATTTAGAAAAATATTTAGATTCATTCACAGGGCTTACTTTAACCTCTGAACAAATAATAGAAATTAAATTAAGAGCACATGGCGCGTCATCATTGCTAAATGAGTTTAATACAGTTCAATCACAAATAGAGGAGCTTAGTGAAGAGCTTACTGACGCGTTACAATATCGGGAAAGCTTTGAAACTAAATATTATAGCTTAATAGCAAAATCACAAAACATAACCTCAATTGATGAGTCCGCTAACAACCCCAGCTGTGCTAACCTATCATCAGTCAAGCTACCAACCATCACATTGCCAAGCTTCAACGGTTCTTATGACAATTGGCTACAATTCAGAGATACCTACCTGTCTTTAGTCCACAATTCCACACAAATTAGTGCAATTCAAAAGTTTCATTATTTGAAATCATCGCTTGAGGGCAGTGCGGGGCTAGTTATTGAATCACTCGAATTCTCAGCTCAAAATTATAGTATAGCATGGGAGTTGCTTACAAATAGGTATGACAACACACAATTACTCATACACAACCACATCAAAGCATTGTTCTCGCTTCAACCTTTGACGAAGGAGTCACCGGCTTGGATAAGAAAGCTCATCGACACAATTATGAAGAACCTTCGTGCTTTAAATACTCTCGGGGAGCCAACAGATTCATGGGACACTCTGATTATTTACATGGTTGTTTCCAAACTAGATGCCGTTACTGAGAGAGAATGGGAACAACATAAAGTATCTACACTGTCACAAGCCGGAGATTCCAAGCCAGGGTTGAAGGTTGATGACCTGCTTCAGTTCCTAGGTCGTAAAGCAGACATGTTAGAAACTGTTATTGTCACACACAAAAACAAACACAGTTATTATAACACTTCACACACTCAAAACACACCCAAGGTTCACTGTAATGTATCTTCATCATCATCATCCAACAAAACGCATCAGGAAAGGAATATACATTACAAACCTTGCCCGGTATGCAATAATAAGCATGCTATTTATTCATGCCAGAGATTCTTAGACATGCCAATCTCAGATAAATACAACATCATTTCACAACACAAAATATGTGTAAACTGTTTGCGTTCTGGACATGCAGTAACTGACTGTCGGTTCGGTCCGTGCAAAAAATGTACAAAGAAACACAATTCAATTCTACACCAGGACGGGTCTAATGGAAGCACACATAACAACACTTCATCGTTAGTCACATTAGATTCAGAAACACATCAATCCCCTGTAGCAACTGAAAACAATTCACACACATTTAACATTAACACAATATGTGAGACGTTAAGCGCACAGTCTCCCATCATAGAACCCGTACTGTTATCAACAGCTGTCATCGAGCTTGTGGATGAACATAATAATTATGTTCAAGCTCGCGCATTACTAGACAGTGGTAGTCAAAGGTGCTTCATCACCAAAGCTTTATGCGACCAATTGAACGCTTCAATAATACAGTCCACTCACACAATCAAGGGTGTAGGTAACGCGGTAACACAAAGCACACAAACCTGTGACATCACTATCAGGTCCTTATCGAGTTCCTATACAGCAGACATCAAATGCTTAGTCCTTCAGACAATATCATCAGATTTACCGTCAACTAGCATTTCAATACAAGAACATAACTTCAAAATACCTGATAACATTCAGTTAGCTGACCCAAAATACTTCATGTCTCAGCCTATCGACATGCTAATAGGTGCCGACTACTTTTGGAATCTACTTGAGGAAGGTAAAATCCGCTTGGCCAATGGCCCCTTCCTTCAGAACACAAAGTTGGGATGGATCATTTCAGGTCCAATTTACAACAGCACACATCATGATTCTCAGGTTCATTGTAACTTCACTTCAGCTGTAAAGAGTCTCGAGGTAGTAGAAAGCGCTTCACAAGACCTACCCGAGATTAAATCACAAACCACGCAGAGTTATCATGCTTCAGATAATAATAACTGGTTTCCATTTGAAAGATATTCCCAATTCAATCGCATGAAACGTTCCTTTGCTTATTTGATGCGCTTCATTCACAACACACGTAATAAAAATAATAAAAGGACAGGCGCGTTAAGTGTAGAAGAATTGAACGAATCTCTAACAAAATTAACAAAAATATCACAACAAGAATCGTTCCCTAGTGTTTATGAAACACTTAGCAAACAAGAAACATTAAAAAATTCACACAACTTATCAAAGTTACATCCTTTTCTTGATGAAAATCACATCATTAGGGTAGGGGGTAGGCTTTTAAACTCAGCTGATTACAGCTATGATAAAAAACATCCCATTTTAACTTCAGGCAAACATCACTTCACTACACTGTTGTTCCGGGACGAGCACCTTCGGCAGCTTCACGCCGCACCGCAGGCCTTGCTATACACCCTACGCGAGACGTGGTGGCCGGTGCGAGGGCGCGATGCCGCCCGCCGGACCGTGCACCGGTGCGCGAGGTGCGCACGTCTACGCGCTAAACCGCTCACGCCCCTTATGGGTAACCTCCCTTCAGAACGCATCAGCCCTGGGTTCGCCTTCATCAATACGGGTGTAGACTACATGGGTCCCGTGTACATTTTAAATAGAAAAGGTAGAGGCGCTCAAACCGTTAAAGCTTATGTTTGCATTTTTGTTTGCATGGCAACTCGCGCAGTAAACCTGGAGTTGGTAGGGGACCTATCAACTGAGGCCTATCTTCTCGCCCTTAAGAGACACATCTCACGCTATTCAAAGCCAAATACAATCTTCAGCGATAATGGTAGAAATTTTGTAGGCCTGATGAACGACTTCACTAAGTTCCTAGGTAAATGTTCCTCGGAAATAATAGATTACGCCACAAGTCAAAACATTAAATTCAGCTTCATTCCGCCTTTTAGCCCAAATTTTGGTGGATTGTGGGAAGCCGGGGTAAAATCATGTAAATATCATTTGAGACGTGTGATAGGTAATTCACATTTAACATACGAAGAGTTCAATACGGTATTGGCACAAATCCAAGCCGTCCTGAATTCCCGTCCTCTAAGTCCTCTGTCCTCAGATCCACACGACTACTATCCTCTTAGTCCAGCTCATTTCTTGGTTGGCCGTCCACTCACTGCTCCGCTCTGCGAGGACGTCAGCAACACTGCCTGCAACCGCCTCACACGCTATCGCCGAGTGGAACAGATCCGTCAGCATTTCTGGTCCAGGTGGTCCAAGGAATACATATCCGAGATGCAGACCAGAACGAAGTGGAAATCAAGACTCGATGACCTGAAGCCAGACACGCTCGTGCTCATCAAGGACGACCAGCTGCCTCCGCTAAAGTGGCACCTGGGTCGCATCATCACCACTGTTCCAGGGAGAGATGGGATCTCCAGGGTAGCAGACATCCGCACTGAGAAGGGTGTCATTCGCCGTGCCTGCTCCAAAATCTGTCCTCTCTGGGAAGAAGATGACTGAGACCAGCGCAACATCCTCGGTTGAAAGACCATCCTTTCAAGGCGGGGGGCATGTTCACACTCATCACGCAAGATCTCAGAAGAAGTAGGGACAGTAAATAAATAGTCAAAATAGTGTTTATTTAAATTTCAGTCTAGCAACATTTGTATTGTATAACTTCACTCTTATTTCAGTCTTGCAACATTTTCATTGTATAACTTCACTCTAAACTTTCAATCAATCAAAAATTCATTCATTCAATCTTCCTTCAACTTTACGTCAAACACGACATTCTAACGATCATCATTTTCAAGTAAAATAAATTATTATACCAGCATCAACATCAAGAATCTTTCATTGGAAGTACGCACCAAACACAGGCAGGCAGGCAGACATCATCATCAGCCCGAACACACCTAGTTTCACTATGTGGGTATTACTTTACATTCCGGCCTAGGAACTAAACAATCCATTTACATGACACACTGGGATCAACGAAGCGTTTGGTTCAACACTAAACAGCTAATCATGCCCACAGATAGTAATGGGATTATCACTGGATGTACTCAGCCTGAATACTTATTCTTAGAACTAATCTCTTGGACTTAATTATCTGAGAATACGAACATTTATGCATTTGCGTCAACATCAATATAGCAAATTAACAACCATATTTGGAAATAACTTGTGACCACGGTCGAAAAGTTAAAATTAAACAGGAAAGTATCGCTTTTAAAATGGCATTAAGTTTTTGTATTTATTTTCGTTGCAATAAAATATAAAATCATCACTAATTGCCTCGGGGAGGTGTTGAGGCATGTAATTGGCGGTCACACACACACACACACACAGTGAAGAGGTTCACATATACACTCATGAGAGATGGAATGACAACGATGATGGCAATGAGAATGAGATAAAATTGTACAATAAAGTGATTTTACGAATATTCTTTAAACCAATAAAATGACGCTGAATATTTAGGAATACAACGTAAATTCTTTTTACATTTATTTAATAAAAGGTATAAACAGGTTTTGATGACACGATTTTAGTTTCAAAACCCGTAACTTTAAGTACATATGACCTTTTCAATGTCTGAAATAAACTGAGTTCAAGTGTCGTCCTGCCTACAGACTGACTTGAAACAGAAACAATTTGGACACAACACGGGCGAGCCAGAAGGGTCACTCTATACTGACGAAAAATTATAGAACGAGAGCTATCGTGCAATCGGCACGTTTAGTACAACGAGACAGAGGGTTGGGCGACTAATGTCTACATGGAATAATGACGAAGTATAATAACGTCGACACCTCATAGTCGAAAAATAATAAAGACTGGTAAGATTTTTGACGAGGTATAAAAATGACGACACAGTCGCCACATTCGATCTAACAACTAGACGTACACATGTGCATACTCCTTGCATATATGTATTTCAAGTAGCTCGCGTAGCAGCGCTCCGAAACTTAGTTTTTCGTCATATAGAGTGACCCTTCAGCACGTGTACCTTTGATCTCCCAGACGCGGATCAATTTCAGACCTTCGTCTACAGCTTTCATTTCAAATCTCCATTGTACACTGATATCTTTGATACTTCACAAGAAGGACTATCATTAACCAGATTTTAATTAACCTGGACTCAAAATATCGAATCAAAGCATCAATACGTCTTTAGAACCAATCTACTGAAAAAAGCGGGTGAAATCCTTAGAAACCAACCAGTCGATGTAGCCTTCATCGGAAACAATCAGAATGCTATTAACCCTATCTTTGTACCCGCGCGGCTGCTGGGGCCTGGAGGGGCCTGGAGGGGGGCGGGGGGTTGATCGGCCATATTTAACATTTAATCGTTAATCGGCGATCAGTAAACGCGTAAGTTAACTGGAATGGCGCTGTTCGTGTTGTGCTGCGTTCAGTCTACTGGGGCGCGGGAAAAGTTAGAAGGTGTATATTATTATCTTTAACTTGTACCTTGTCTCATATACATATTGTATAACGAGTGCCTGTTTAGGGCACATACAATAAACAGTTACTATCCGCAGGTTTTGTTTTACAATAGGTTTGCTCATATTAAATCAAACAAAAGTTTGCTCATATTAAATCATAGAAAAGGAATTTACATTTTGTATTTTGGACAAATAATAGTTCAGTAATTTTCCATTTTCTGAAATCTTAATAAATTTTACCATACATAATATGGCCATTGAAGGCTGATGATTATGATGATGATGATATGGCCATTTAAACTAATTAATAATCTTCTTACTTAACCTGCGCTTATAAATAAATAAATAAAATTACATTTAATTCAAGTTTCCTCCTCCTGAACGCAGCTCCAAGTGTTTCATGGAGCTTACACTCGATAGGTAGTTCGGGACCCTATTGTGGACTCAATCGACTAGCGAGTTGTTTATCGAATGCGATAATACGATAGAGGACTTAATTCGATTGGGAAATGGCGGTGCTCAGTATAATGTGGAGCAAATATGTGAATGTAAATACCATGACTGTGTCTAAATCAATAGATATATTAGTACATACTTAACCTTATATCACAACTATTTTAATATAAAACACGAAGACGGGAAACTAACTTAAAGCGTAGTTAAACTATATGTGAAACCTAACCTATTATGGAGTACTTACACGCAGTCGAATAATTTTCACTTAAATTTTACATGTTTCCTCCAATAGGGGCAATTGATTTCAATTGTATCGGCTGGCCGTACACTGCGTCGGCCATCAATCGTCAGCGCCCTCTAGTGAGCGTATCGCGCGGCTATCGGGAAATTGCGATACAATTCACTGACTGTTAGTCGCTCGTGGGGGTCACTTTAGATTAGGAAATATGAAGTTTCGAAGCGTTACTGCGTTGTACGGCTCTATCTCGTTGACTTCGTCACCACAACCCATAACGTCCCTACTGCTGGGGCACGGGTCTCCTTCCAATGAAGTAAGGTCTTAGTCCTATACTCCTAGTGCGGGTAGGTGGACCGTAATGTACCAATTCCTTGACATCTTGCATTTATTATTTTAGTGTGTAGTTAGAGTAACCCTCCTTCATTGTCGCGACCACTATTGTACACTCGGAAGGGTGGCGCGCCGGCTGAATGTTAATGCTAGAGAAATTCACTTTCTTCAATGAATTTTTGTATAAAACTGTTCATTCCTTTTGTTGTTGATAGCTCCGTGCAAGTTGTACTGAATCAACTTATTTACGATCGATAGGAAGGATATAGGAAAACTTTACTCTCGGAGTTTGCTTCTAGGTGATTAAAATTGAATGTAGGCTGCAAGCACTTTAAGCAGGAAAGACCGAGATCCACTTAAATATAAAACCTCAGTTAACGAATCCAATAAATCTATTAGCAGCAGACTTCTGAAGGAACTTAAACTGGATGTAAAACTTCCTCAGTGGATCCCATTACCGAGTAAAGACAGTTAAAAGAGTGAAGAAGTTTTCAATAAAATAAAAAGTAAGTGGTTTAGTGCAAGTTTCTTGCGGTTTATCTGCTGGCTTGGATCTGATCTGTGGTGCGGCGGCGGCGGCGGCGGCGGCGGCGGCAGGCGGCGACCACTTTGGAGATAGTTTCGTTGACGATTGTCTCTATGCTAAGAAACGGTGTTTAATCTGTAGTATGATGTTATTTTACAAAGTTATGATCGGGCTAGATGGGGTGGCGACTTGAGAAAGGTGGCTGGTAATGATTGGATGCGGAAAGCTATAGATCGCATCTAGTGGCATGCTTTTGCAGAGGCATACGCCCAGCAGTGAACTGATATAGGCTGATAATGATGATAATGATCGAGGCTTACTGAAAAATATGCGGATGTAACGGTTAATCAACATAATATTTTTTGACAACGATCATTTAGCCCACAAAGCACGTAGTTTTTGGGCGAAACGTTCTTTTGGCGAATCATTTTGAGGGCTAACAGTTGTTCATGGGTCAATAGCCACGCCACGCATTTTATCGAGTCTGAAACGGATCATACACAGTCAACTTATTAGGTATTATTCAATGCATATTGTTGTTATGTAAAGTAAGTAGCCCTATCTAATTATTACCGTTCTATTGTTACAGGTACCGTGACATAAGTACGGAATATAAATTGCCAAAATATTAATGCTTTATGTACCTAAGACATTACAAGCATCTTCAACTACGCAAAGTTGGTAAGTGCATTTATTAAAAAAAAAAAAAACACGTAAAACATATACAGGCTGCTGCAAAAAGGGTATACTAATTCGAAAGGGGTCAATTAGGAGATCATTCTAGGCCACTTTTATAGAACAAAAGTGAAGTGAACTTTTGAATATTTTTTGATTTTACATAGTAACCTGTTAGTTTAGTTCTAACAGTTCATTCTAGACTTTCGGAGTAGTACCTATATCACTTTTGCAACTCCTTCTATAACAAAAAAAACTAATAACACCACGTTTTTTATGCGTTAGTTGTTTTAGAACCCACTCTGTGTCGCCTTCTCAGTATCTCAGTCAATTTACATAACACGCTTATGTTTTTATCTCTTCATATTGTAAAACGCTGCGGTTCAGTCGTGAAACTTTTACGAGTAATATTGTGTAGCGGCCATCTTCAGTTTTATCGCCGCCCCCCCCCCCCCCCTCGCCGCCGCCGCCGAAGAGGCAGATTTTTATTTATTTTATTGTTGCGTAAAACAGATACTGAGGGAAACGGATACGCTTGTATGTTTATGAAAGCTGGACAGATTATAATATATTTTATTGCAAGGTTTGTATTGATGACAATATCAGCTACAGTTGCCGTTCGTACAAATATAGGAAAATAATTTCGTTCAAGACTTACGAAATACTTTCTGTATGTGGCCATGTATTAATTTCTGTTGGGTCTGTCTGTTTCAACCAAATTTAACTATTTGGACATTAAACGGAAAAGTTAAAAAAATACGTGCATTCAATTGAAACCTTTTATAAATTTAATCAAAAACACAAGAAATATATTTTTATTAAGATTTTATTCCATAGGTACGTTAACACGCGAGATGACATGGCCTAATGTCGCCATAACTCGTGGTATGTAGATTTTATCACTTTATTTCGCAAAATGAAATGAATCACTGTAGATATAATAAAAATATTCAGCGGCTGTGTGCTTGAGGCATGGTTTTTTATGAAATATCTTTAAACCCTCCTTACAGACAGTATTATTACGAACTAAGGTTAGGTGGACATTGTGTTCTCCGTGCATCATGCTCGAATTCCTAATTTAATAACCTAAGGAATAATATTGAGAGATTTTCCTTATATTTTAACGGTGGATCTACCATAAAACCACGTTAAAGTAAAATTATATAAAAAAGTCTTATAATTATGTACCTACTGACCATGGTATCGTTCTCTGAAATCATTTTATAGTTAAATAACCGTACGCAGTTATGTTCCCCGCCCGCCTCCGATTCTCTTCAGTTACGTTCTATGTCTGACCGTGGCTTTTATCGTGTTGAGCCATCAAGAATTTTCAATGCTATTTTTTATATTTTTGTTGGTTGTTGTTATATGTGATTTGATTGAAAGCTTTTCCGCCGATATCGTTACAAATTTCGTACCCAACGTATTGATGGTTGACTAAAACGTTGTAGATACCAATTTATTTTCATAAGTTCAAATCCATAAAAAATTGAAAACATGTGGTGAAGCATTATTTACACATTTCCTTCTTTACAAAAATATAAATAATCACAAAAATAGAGTATACAGCACTTATCCAAATGTGGATTTTCCCAATTGCTATTTCGTCAATTAAAGATTCAAGGAACAAGACATTTAATATTTAAATTTTCCTCTCAACTGATCGTTTCCCCGCCACATTGAAGGTCCACTATAAGCCGGAGTGGGGGGAGGGGGGGGGGGACTCGCCTCGTAATGAGATGACAGGTTTATTAATTAACTTTGATACTTTGAGCGCCAATGACGCGGTAAATGATTTCAAGTGCTTACTAAATGGCGAGTACATTATTCATTAACTGGTTACACTTAAATGCTCTCAAAATATGCAGTATAGGTATTTAATATTTCAATATGAATTTCAGGAATAAAGCGATGCTGTAATCGTTAATTTACCCTCACACACCTATAACAATTAACCATTATTTATTGCAAAGGTCAAAGAAAGCAAATACCGTTTGTAAGCTGCACCCAGAGACCAGTTAGCGCCCCTCACCCCGCCCCCGCGCCCTGCCGCCCCCGCGCCCCGCTTCAACGTACAACAAGAATACAGGAAAAATACAAATGCCCCGTGGTGTGTTATTGGCTCACTGGCGATATGTCTGGCCGCGTTGTAGCGAGTGTGATGTAGGGCGGGCGGGCAGGTCCCTGGGCGGTGCGGTACAGCCTGAGTCATAGTTTCAGGCTTCTGAGATAAGCGGTAATGTCTACTAATATGTTTTAAGTTATTTATGTAACTTTAAATATATTAAATCCTTACCACCTGTACACTGTAATAACTAAGAAATCAAATGAACGCCTATTGAGTTAAAAAAGTGATAGAAAGTAAAATATAAAAAATAAAACATTAGATGTTGTCAATAATCTCTACAAAACGCCGTAAAAACTGTGTATTAAACTACTGGTACCTCTCCGCTGGTCCACTCGTTCGTATAAAAATGTAAATTGCGTTGTATCCGTCGCGCGGGACCCGGCTACGCTTACAAAAACTACTCTTTAGTAAGTGCGAAATTGCCCCTGGAAAAACTACCGTTATATCATTTTGATGACTACTCGAATGTACTTATGCGCTCTCCCTTGTGGTGTTGATGCTATGTAATGTAATGCCTATAAATTACCGAAAATTAAACAGCTGATCATTACATTTTGGACGCACGACAAGCCATTATTCTAATGCTATTTACGTCTTGCATCTATGCTTTCGCTTCCCCATTAGTAATGTAAGAATCTGCAATACAGCAAGTTATAAAACTATTATACAAAGTAGGAGCAATTAAATTAATACATATCTTTATCAGGTAAGTAATCAAATCTAAACTACCCAGGTCTCAAATATATCTATATAATATAAAGTGTTTTTACATAGTGTGTCAATCGAACCCGTTAACATACTCGCACCCTGGGTGTTTACAGAGTAAACCTTTGAGACGCAAACATTTCTCTTGACACAAACGCTCACGAGCACCCGGCACAATCCCGCCCGCCCTGGCACAATCCCGCCCGCCCCGGCAATCCCGCCCGGACCGACAATCCCGCGTGTGTGGGATTTCCCTGTTACCTCTCTTTGTGTAACGTTTTGTAGGACTTCAAGTGCATATTATAATTTCAAATACACCGACATAGGTATTTTGATATAGTGTTGTATACGTTTGCCACAAGACTAAACCGAACTCTTACCCTCCCTATACCTTTGTATCATATATCTACAATATGTTTTGTTTGCCTCCAGACAAATAGGCAAATAATATTCACGTGGCTTGCCTTTGGTTTGTTTAATTACAGAATAAAGCCCTAATTTGTCTGTATTTGTTGCTGTAAACAGTTCTTGGTGCAGCGTGCTTCGCATTCGTAATGTGGCGGTGGACCCTTTAATTATACCCGTTTTTTCGGAAAGTAATGAGAAGGACTCGTCTCTAACCCAGCCAGGAAGATTACCATCCAGACTTGAGTGTTGGTCATCCTTTTTTATTCCCATTTTAAAATAAGTATGTATACAGCGCTTTTAACGGGTTTCACGTGGGAATTCTGATAGGATCAATAACGGTTGGAGGATTTTTTTATCATGGGCTCAGTAGATGTAACTATTAAGTAGTCAAAGTCAAAGTAAGACGTGAACTCTTGAATTTTTAAGCATGAATTTAATTTTCATACTATAGTTTCATTTTATCCAATAGTACCTAATAATAATATAATATACATTGCAAATCCTACTCTCCTATTTAAATTTAAATCTACTCGTAAAAACTTTGGCTCTCCCAGCTAATTTACTTTGTATGGTTTCGTCTTACACTTTTGAACCTGTAATTAACTAAATTAAAATTCGCCAATTCGCCTTCGCCGGAATACTCACATTCTCAACATGTTATTCAATGTTTTGAATAACCCTTCTTCCCCCCAATATCTCAAATCTAAGTTTTCATTCCTATGTTCCCACGGCCGAGCGTTGAGATCTACAGAGAACAAGATGTTGAGTGTGCCTGATCGTAACGCTGCTTCTTATAGTGACTCGTTTGCTGTGAAGGCGGCGTGTCTTTGGAACACCTTGCCCGTGAACGTACGACTATCACCTTCGCTTGCTACCTTTAAAAAGAGCGTAAAGGATCACTATTATCAGACCTTAGGTTGGAAATTATAATTATGTAAGTAAGTATATGTATGTATTAATATAGCCAGTATATATTAAGTGTATTTTGTCTCTTAGGTATATGTGTATTTATATTATTATTTATGTAGGTTGAATAGGTAGTATAATTCTAGTTTATAAGTTTATTTTGGACATGCTTAATGTAGTCTCAGTTACTTATATGTCTGCATTTACTGTTTTTCTTTTTATTATTGTATAAAAGAGTTTTGTTAAATTTACCTGAGTTTTCCACCAGCCAAGGGTTGGCTGGAAGAAATTGCTTTTTGGCAATAAGCCCGCCTTTGTGTACTAACTTCTTCTTCATTTGTATTTTGTCTGTGTATGTTATTTTTTTTAAGTATGCAATAAAGTGTCTATAAATAAATAAATAAATAAATAAAATTATCTTTGGGGCGAACTGCCAGGCCCAGTCGGGAGCGCACCGGCGGCCAATCTGCATAAATGTAATTACAGGGGCGTAGACCAGACTGCATAAAAATGAGAAATCGTATTCGAAACGCATCCCGTAAACTCACCTTTGTACTGACCATGTGGTGGACCAGATCATTCTCTTTCTCGATTCGCAGAGGTTTTTAATGGTTTACATAGTTAATAGTTATGAAGTATTTGTTATTTTTAGTGTGGGAAATTTGATTCATCTTCGAAGCATCGACCGAAGTCCGTGTATATGATGTTGTTTTGTACACTTTAGATATTCTGCTTTAGACCTATCTTAATTTATACATGTAACTATATAAAAAAAAACATTCATAAAAAAAAAATTGTAAGCATGTATTTATTTGAAAAAACGACTTACTATTTATCACGGCTTTACCTTGCTAAAATATTCCTGTACTAGAAAACCCCGAAACATGGAACAATGATAATAACTTAACCCCGACTATAAATATCTGGTACATGAATGATGTGCACCCTGTATATAGCTGTGTCGGTTTCACAAGACCGCTACCCGTCTCTGTCGACCCTTGTTAATATCACAGATTTGAAGTTATCATTTCCGACGAAATTTTATGGTCAGAACAAGCATTTTTGATGTTTTAGCTTGCCGTAGACATACCCTGCATACTCTTGAATACTACTCTTAATAAACATTCCATATTAAAATTCACCTTCAGTAGGATTCTATTTTTAAATTCACAGTACGTATACATAAGCTTTAAAAATATACAGTTCTTTAATTAGATTTTTCACATCCGACTGTCCTTTGACCGAATCCGTTTCCAGTTCTTTTAAAAATAAATCAGATTGCTCTGAGCATTCGTCTTTTGATGCTTAGTACATAATTATATTGTACAAAACTCACTGAGCAAACATAATACGAGAGGAGGCAATAAAACGATACGAAATCCCATCCAACAGAGAGAGCCGACCAACAAATCCTCTTCGAAACAACTATTTAAAATTACATCTCAGCCAGAAAGTTTAGACTTTAAATATTAAAACATTCTTCTCAATAGTACCATTGAGTCTACGGGAACCTGCTATTCCATTTTGTTCCTTATTTGTTACCACATAAGTGTTGTTTGAAGTGCGCGCCTGATGTTGCGCGTCGTGCTCGTTGGAAGTTGCGAACTGTTCGCGCGCCAATTCCGTCCATTGTTGCGCGGACTGTCCCGCGGCGATCCGTCTTCAGGACAACTTCACGTCTGTCACTAGGCTGGCTAGAATTTAAAATACACTCTGACAAAAAGTACGAACGAAAAGTTTCAAGAAATATAATTACATATACTCTATACTCTTGAAAATTCATGTTCTTTTTAATTTTATACTCGATTATTATGCAATGTCGCTAATAGGTTACGTGTATGTAATGTAGCATTATATTAAAAAATAAAAAATCCAGTGTCCCTCTGTACAGCAGGTCCTCTTATGCGTCGCCGGTACAAGAGACCTCTCGCCACTTCACCTGAAGGGACGGTACTTCAGACTTCTAGCTCCATTTTAAAACTAAGCGAAGCCTCTTTCTTGTGTTTTCATTCTATCTTTGAAACAATCGTTAGTTTTATGTTAAACACGAAAATAAACTTATATTCTTTCCGTGTTAAAATATATTATAATATCTAGGCCAAATTCTTCAGCTTCGTGCAAAAGCAAGCTAGTATTTTCGTTGTCAGTTGTCAAAAAAGTAGCAACCTATGTAACGAGTGCGCCGTCGCGCCGCATCGCTAGCGACTTAGCGTGTGTCGCAGTTCCTAGTTTAACATAACATTTCCATTTTGTTGCAGGTAATGCGCCCGCCACCGTGAGCCGTGAGTCGTGACACCAGCGGCGACAACCAGACAGGAACTAGCCTGCTGACATCATATTTACACACCAAAATGAGGTCATTTTGCATAGTAGGCAAAAATGTTATAGAAAATATACAATATCATGTATTAGGATCCCCGTGTATGGAATTTGAACTATAACTTAGGTAAACATATTTATACTTGCAACCCGAGATAGAAAACATGGGTTAGTATTCTAAAATGTGAGGAACCGCAACAATATGTCACGCAACATCATTCGCACGCGTGTCAGCTCCCGCAGCGCGCCGCGCGACGCCGCTGACTCGCAGAACACACGGCGCAACATTAGAATATTATGTGCGGAATGCTTTCACGTGAAGAGCTGCTTAATGTTACGACTGTGAGGCGAAGAGGTGAGGAGGCGGTTCCCCCGAGAGTAGCTGCAAGTAGCTTCCTGCGTGATAACCGTGGACTACGGAATGTCTAACAATATAGTAGTAGTAGTTGTACTTTGGTGGTACAAGTACAACAAGTTATCTCTGTCCGCGCTGTACCTTGATAGGTAAAATTTAAATACACGGGCAAACAGGTTCTGATAATATATTCATTTTCAGTAATAATAAATTAGAAGCAGTAATGTGCAAAAAGCAGGCGTAAACCAGAAGCAAAGTCTTAACGTCTCCGTTAGAATATTCATTTTATTCATACATTTAAATCCGAAAGCCATTACACAGAGGGAATGTATTTCGTCGTAGCTAAGACAGAGAGGCTTTAAATAATGTATTCGAGATTTTAACTATAGTCTGGCAATTTGTTCCCTTCCCAGAACATAGGTACAGTTTCAACAGGTACAAATTACAAATAACTAAGTACGTTTATTTTCACACTGAAAAGTGTCGTAATCCCATCTATTCCCAATTCTCTGTACCAACAATGTGAACTCGTGTGGACTTCTTAAACAATAATAATTAAAAAGTAATAAAATACATTATTTCCAAAAAAGGGTATTTTTAAATTATCTACATTATTAATGTGGTCTGAAATAATTTATTAAATTATAATCATTTAATCATGCCCTATTCTCTAACTTCTCGGCAAATCGTCACAATGAATGGTGCGCCATCGGCCACTAATCCACGGCTACAGAGCTGATCCCTACTGTGAGCTGGGGATCACTCTATATGACGGAAAACTTAGTTGCGGAGCGCTGCTTCACGAGGCACGACTCTATAGGGTCGATTACACCTAACGAGTACAGTAGTGAGACAGTATCCTCGGCCGATCCTGGACTAATGAACGACTAGCAAGTGACCGAGTGCGCGGCCGAGGACTCTGACTCGCCACTGTACTCAGGTGTAATCGACCCATACCTTGTTTTATTAAACGTGCCGATTGCACGACAGCTGCTCTCGTTCGTTCGTTTTTCGTCAGTATAGAGTAACCCTCCTGTATCAGTCGGAGATTACTCGCAGCTGTGAGTCGGAGAAGATCTCACTTTAAATATTAAGACGGGCTTAGCTCGTCGCGGAGTCAAGACGATTGTGTTTCGTCAACTTTGCTGGAATTCTGCAAGTAGGTAACTTAATGTTTAAAATGAGCATAATAAGGATTTTTGATAAATAATTTAGCGAAGGTTAGGCTTAAACTTGTCTATTATTTGACATGTAGGTATGTTCATTAAGTATATAACATTTCAATTAGTGAATATTTATAAGAATTCCGATCGGTAAATAATTCAGAGTAGAATATCGATAAGTACATTATAAAAAACCGTGCGCCTTATACCCGTGTAAGGCGCACGGTTTTTTTTTTAGGAAAACTAAGTAAATATAATAATCTAAAAAAAAACTAAAGATAACTTAGGTCTTACAATAAATAATAGAATAGCATCCACATTCACTCAACTGCTGGCTTCCAGGGCGCGCGGGGCGCACGAAGGCGCGGCCCTCCAAGCCCTTCGTGAAGAAGTTCAGGTTCCGAGGTACGTCGTAGCGGGCCCTTCGACCTTGTAGCGGGCCCTTCGACCTTGTAGCGGGCCCTTCGACCTTGTAGCGGGCCTTTCGACCTTGCACCCCAGTCACTAACTAAACCATTTTGGCACAGATTCTCATTCAAGTTAATGTATTTAAGCATGAACTTTTAGTCTTGCTCGCGAAATTCCGCGCTGTATTCCTACTTAAGTCATGCTTAACTTCATATTTCCAAGTGAGAAACTGGGCAAAACACCGACTGGCATTTAACTTCGGTTACATTATAGTTGTTTGTACTCGTATAGCGGTAACAAATGAGGTGTAAAAATGCCATTCGAGATGCCGTGTCGTTGTGGTTTTGTTGTGAATGTGATCGAGGCTACACTCGTAGAAACGTGGGGTTTGCTGCTAGTAGTTCCAGGGGTTACTCTCTAAATATAAGACGAACGAAGGAACGAGAATTGTGCCGTTTGCGTGACAATTTCTTGTTGGTTCATTCGCCGGTTTAGAGTGTAACCCCCCAGTGTGTGTTTGGTAGTTTTGTCATTTATAATTTGTGTACTTATCTTAGATTACGGTAAGTACGCGTTTTTAGTTTCTATTCGTAGTATTATACCAGTTTATTTTCTTGATACTAAGTAGCTGAGTTTATAAAAGTAACAGCAAGAGTGATGCTATGGTATATAGTAATTTATAGTTTTTGTGTTCACTTGTGTTGTAGATTGATTACGAGTTTATAATTATGATTTTTTTGTGCTGCTGGAGTGACTTTTTGTGTCTCTATTTTAAATCACAATCTCTAACCTAACATACTTTCGGATAATCTAATAACACTTATTATTCTGGGAAAAATTATCTGGCATTTTCAGCTTACAGTAATTATCGCAATGTACCGTCAGCAGAGGTAAGTCAACAAGAACATCCATACTTCCGCTTGCATATTCAGCAATCGCCTGTAAGTACAGTCAACAAAACAAGTCGGCGTAGCGTCAGCAGCGCAATGTTTGAAGAGTTTGTGTGCATAAACACTTACGCTGCTGACTGTATCGGCGCGATTGGATTTTCCTCTAGACTGGGCCACACCGTTTATGTTTTAAATTATAATGGTGTTGAAAAATACGATAATGATGATATTCACTTTTTAAATTTAATGTTGTATTATTTAGGAAATGACTTGTCTACACAAAATAGACTAGTGGTACAGTCATGATGTGAACCGAACTATTCTGGCAGTTTACAAGCTAAATATAAATTAATACCTAGAACAATTTATAATATAAAATGAAACATTGGTGCTGAAATAATGAAATAACTTGCATATTGATAGATACCATACTCCTCAGAGAATATTACATTATTATTTATTTAACCAAAACCATTCGTTTTATTAGGGTTCCGTAGCCAAAATGGCAAAAACGGAACCCTTATAGTTTCGTCATGTCCGTCTGTCCGTCTGTCCGTCTGTCCGTCTGTCACAGCCGATTTACTCGGAAACTATAAGTACTACAGTGATGAAATTTGATGGGAATATGTGTTGTATGAACCGCTACAAAAATATGACACTAAATAGTAAAAAAAAGAATTGGGGGTGGGGCCCCCCATACATGTAACTGAGGGATGAAATTTTTTTTTTCGATGTACATACCCGTGTGGGGTATCAATGGAAAGGTCTTTTAAAATGATATAAAGTTTTCTAAAAAACATTTTTCTTAAAGTGAACGGTTTTTGAGATATCAGCTCTCAAAGTCGTAAAAAGTATGTCCCCCCCCCCTCTATTTTTATAACTACGGGGTATAAAATTCTAAAAAAAATAGAGGTGATGCATGCTAATTAACTCTTTCAACGATTTTTGGTTTGATCAAAGTATCTCTTATAGTTTTTGAGATAGGTTGATTTAACTGTAATTTTGCTGCTACGGAACCCTTTGTGCGCGAGCCCGACTCGCACTTGGCCGGTTTTTTATCTTCATCATTTAGTACCTTATCGCCCTGAAATAGAGCAACATTTACCCTGTAGGTGGGCAGCGGCGGTGGTTAGTTTCTCTTTGATTCATTTATTAGAAGATATAATATCGTTAAAATTAATGAACGTTAGTAATAGAGGGTCGGGAAATATTAGTGATACATTACATTCATTAACAGATAAGTTGTGCTCGTTCATTTCACCGGAACTCGCTGAAGGAAGAATGTTCCCGCTTTGAAGGAAATACCGTAGAGATTGCATTTCTTATTCGTTAGTTACAACTAGGTACAACTAATGAAATTACAGAAAAGTAAAGGCATGATTGCAATGTGCTTATATTACAGTCTCAAATTACTGAAGTTTATCCCAAGCATAGAAAAAAAATATCACACCGGTGTATACAGTATACGTATAGTCGCTAAAGCAACGCAACCCACCTACGATAAAATCTAATAGAATGGGTAATAGCTAGAGTGTAATCGTATAGTGTCTCGCGTCTGTCTGTCTGTATGTACTTGTATTATCTGTAGATACTGTCCAGAAGCGCAGATGCAAGCACACTCGTAGCTAATGGCCACTCGGAGCGTCTCAGTTATAAATATTGTCATTAAAACGACTCCACTTCGCGAGTGTTTTCTGCACATACGATAGTGCTGCTCAAGGTGTTATTTAATTAAATAGGTAGGTAATAATTATATTCTTGGGCAATACTAGGTGTTATTGTATCAAAGTACTATCGCCTCTCATGAGCTTCGTATCGTAACGATAGCTCCTACTTTATGTAGCTTTCATCTTGCAGGAAAGATTGAAAAGGCGTTTAGGTTCTAAAAAGCCTTTTCATATCTGCCACGGTGGCGTAAAAACTGCGAAATCACGTCTCTCCTCCTTCATCTTCGTAGAGAAGTCAACAAAGGACCATTTTTATAGATCATAAATATTTTCGTCGTATTCTCGTAGATATTTTTATGCTCGTACGAACTAATTCCTCGAGTTTTCGGATTATGTCTATAAAAAGTCCTCTCGTAAAAATATTCTTTGCCTAATCCTAGATTTACGTGAATAATGCCTTTTTTATTGGAGCTTTGATGCTGGGATCAATTGTTCTTATATTAAAATAGTTGGAGAATATACCTACTTCATAGATGTAATGCTTATAAAAATGTTTCAAAAGGTAACTTCAGTATGTTACTATAATATGTGTAAGATATGTTGCGTAAGCTTGTTCTCTATGTGTAGGTACGTAGTTACCGCAGTGGGCCCGACACACGCCAGATATCTAATACTATGTGGAGATTGTCTATTTCTTTGTACTGTTATGATCTTGGTCTGACTTCATGGGGACTGTAGTTAGAAGCAAACTGAGCGATATTTGATTGAGCATGCTATACTTAAAAAGTAAATGTCACATATGCCAACTAAAATAGAATATAAATCAAAGAAACAGATTCGTTTTACCTAGGCGTATTACATGATATTAGCTGCATATTGGTACGATTTAATTTATAGATTATTTTTCGACTGACAAAAATATACTTATTTAAACCATCTAAGTACATCTATTTGGTGCCATAAGACAACTACAAAACATTCGCAATACATACCCACACATGCTGATGGCTAGATTATCCGGGGACGCTCTCCGCTGTCTCTCGTCTGAGAGTCTCTGTATAAACGGAGTGGTGAAACAATCTCGACGACAACAAAATAAATTGCGCGCCCCCCGCCCCGCCGCCCCCTGCGTTGGCGCCCCCCGCCCCCCCGTGGGAATTGTTTTTAAATTTCGTTACGACAAGTTCGCGCACCGCTGCCAGCGCGCGGATGAAATGTGTCGCGACATACTACCAGCCGAGCGCTTAGATTGCTGCTGTGTCTGTGATCTGTTTGAGATGGCCCAGTGTGTTTGACTTCCCTCCCTGAGATAGGTAGGTACTTGTTTAAAATTTTGCTTCGACGTGAAAATCTCATCAGCTGAGGTCGGAAAATAAGATTTGTTACTAGAACCTGTTATCATTATGATGCATATTCCACGCATAATTGCCGCACTTTTCGGATTATCTCGAACTTTTCGCATTTTTAATCAGACCTCGGTGGCCAGTGCTTCCTGCATGTTCCGCCTACAAACATGCTTCCACTGCTGCAACCCTCACATGAGGCGGACACTTGAGCTACAAGTTACGGAAATTAGATGCACTATTCACGAGAACCTATCTTCACTGGCAACAACTCTGACCGTAGCATAAGTAGATTCGACTCTACAGATGTAACTACCTACAAACAAGACTAAATTCCGTAGTTCCAGTTTTAAGCCCACAGGATTCACTGTTTAAATACGAAACACGATTGGATATAGAATGCATTAGAATAATTACAGGAAAATTATGCGAATCCAGTTTTGAATTGGAAACTTTGATACAAAATTATAGAGCAGCAAAATGTGATGGTCGTTAATAATATTTTGAATGAATCAATGTTTGTATCAATCAGTACGGGTATTCTAAAATTCAAATCGTGCATTAATGTATCATAATACTTGTATTGTAATTTATCGTGATCAACATTATACTCATGAGGGTATCCAGCGAAAAAAATAAAATAAAGAGAACTACAGAAAATGTTCATAAGTATAGCAACTAGTACGAACTACGAGTATCTGCATACTATCTCTGAAACTTAAATCTTGGCTTGAAATATGGGGAAACAGAAGCTGTGAAATAAACCAGCCCATTACCACGAGAGCGAGGAGGAAGTGCGTTGCACCACGGGCACCGGAAGCGGAAGTGGTTCGCGCGCGTACTTCCGGCAACATGGCGGCGGCGCGGCGAGCTCGCGCGCTCACTCGACTCGCGGCGCGCGACGCCGGCGGACGTGTCCCGGCACTCCCAGGAAATACTACATTACTCACTACGTGAAGGCAGATTTAAAATGCACGTTTATGCTAGTGTTAAAATATCTACTTTTATAAAAAAAAAATTTAGTTGTAATTTTAACCTACCGCCACCAGAATTCCTCGCATCTCTACCATACAAGTACAATAGGTAATGCATTTCCACTAAGAGCCGTGACCGCTGTTATAATAGTAGAAGGATAAAGTGTACGAGAGTAGCGAGTGGCCAGTTTTATTCCATGCAAACTTTTGTCCATCTCAACAAAGCTTCATGAAACAAAGTAATATTCTAAAAGCCACCAACTTCTCTCGTCGAAATCCCTGCTAAGTACACCAATGATCGCGGCAGTTAGTCGCAGACGTTAATTACCGCTAAGTGTCCGGGTTCCGCAGCGACAGGCATTACAGGGACCGGGGAGAGGCGCATCGCTCTCTCATTTACACTCTCCAAGAAAACGATCCAATTTCATCGAAGATTTTTCGGTAACGGAGTCAAAAGGTCATTTTCATTTGATTGGAAATATTTTTTGCAATTTATCATACCATTGAAAAAGATTTATCAACTGACAGTGCAGAATCCCCTAAAGAAAAGTTTCAATATTTATAAAGAATGATGAATGTGTTGAAAAACTGTGAACGAGGAAAAACTCCTCGCAAACTTGCAAATATAAATAACAATTTCTTCAATACACGGAGATACCGCTATTTGTTAATATAAACTTTAAGAGGATGGACTTTCTTCAAATTTATTCCAGTTTAGGAGCTTTGAGATCCATCCATCTTTATTTCAATCCACTTTGGAGCTAAGCCATCCGTCTAGACTCTAGAGACACCACACCTCCTATCCCCAGGCTCTTAGCATCAATATTCGAGCTAAACCTATGCTTTTGTGGATAATGTCACCATATTGTTGTGCTAACGGATGCATGACACACGGTATACATATTAATAGGGTGGCTACGGGGACAAGCTACATGACTGAATTGCTTAGTGGTTAGTAGTGTTGTCTGGCGTGCCCAGATTCGACTAGTAGGAGGGACAAATATATTAAATTGTAGGTTGTTGGAAGTGTCCCTATAACCTTAGAGTAACATAACAGAGACGAAAATAGAGTCCATACGTGTATATAGTGCTACCCTTACAGAATTACAGAAACTAGACGGCAAAGTGGTAATGTAACGTCATGGGTGCATGGACGGCTGGTCACTTGTTGCTGCCGACAGCTCTGGACATGCTCCCTGGATCAATACCTCGAGGTGCACCGCGCTACGTGAGCCATTGTTGTCATGCACGGTCTATGGGGTAGCGTAATCCGTGTTAGGCCGGTGCGGCCTGGCTTATACAGACGGATTCATTTGTTGCTCTATACTTTTTAGTAGTTCAGTGTGTATAATATAATATAATATAATATAATATACTTTTATTGACAGAAAAAATATGTAAATTATACATAAGTTGAACAATTAAATAAAGAATTTACATTGTTACCTAAACTAGGCTCAAAACCTGTGCTTTAGATAACAAGCTCTTCCTTTATAACTTAATGGTAGGCACTACAAAGAGTATTACAGTGTAGAATGAGTTTATAATATATACATTAATTAGAGAAAGTAATTAAAAACAAAAAACAAAAGTACTAATAATACAAGGACTTACAGTAAAAACGTCCACATAAATTAAATTAATAAAGACTTACATTACTAAATAATATTTATCTGTTTATCTAATTTTCCAAATCGAAAAATCAAAACAATTTCAACACACCCAAACCATACCAAAAGTGACAAGATCAACCGCGGAGGGGGGAAGATAACAATTTTTCCGTTTCGTCATAATCGAGAGAAAATAACCATTTACTTAATCAAAACAGATTTCGCCTCAAAGGAATTACATTTGTAGATGAAGTGTAGCTTATTTGCTAGGTTGTACAGGAAACCAGCTAAGTAACATTGGAATCTGTGCACAAAAAATGTTTTATAACTACAAGTGGAAAATATATTAGATGAGCGACGTGATGAACAAGGTTTATTGAGGGACAGTGGGTTTAAGAAAACGCGTTTATGAGTTCTAAGAATAGTGTTAAAGATGAATAACTTACGAACAGTTAGGACTCCACAATTTTGATAAAGCTCAGTAGTAGAGTACCGCTTTTTCCGAAATGTAGCTACTTTTAAAATTGCTCTTTGAGCACGCTCAAGAGGCAGTAGGTAGGTTTTGAAGGAAGGGTGTGTTGTGTAATGCGTATGTGTCGCGTTAAAAAATATACAGTAGTTGTACTTGCTGGTGGGCCTTTTTATTGTTTTACTAGTACTTCTTTATAACGTAAATAGTTATTCATGCAAAACTTAGCTTTCCGTAATGATCTAAAAATAACTATAAAACTATAAGTTTAAACCAACGGGAACCACAATTCGGCATGTCGCAAATCCAGTTCGGAAGCTGTAACAAGCGTCTGGCTCTTTAACAAGCAGCTGCGGTGTACATCGCTGCGCGCCGATGACCACCACGCGGACTGGCTATACAACACCAGCAATGTATTTATACAGACTGGAGCAATTACAGGACTTTTTAACCGGGGTAAATAATACGAGTAGTTCCCGAGTATTACGTCTCATATGATTTAACTTACTCGATGTTTGTTACTTTGTTAAATAATGTTTAAAATCTGTTACTTTTATAACATGCCTTGTGTCCTTAGTATCTCAGTATCTAATGAAACTCCGTATATTTGTGCTCCAGTCGGCACTGAAGACGTGTGGGTCCCGAGTCGACGAGATACAGGGTGTTGTAGATTTACGTACAATTTGCGAACGGAAACATCTCGCGACTCAATACGTGGACATTTTCATATGCTTAATGGAACAGGCGCGAATGCACACTGCTTTGACGACATTTTTGTAAATATTTTATGCTTTAAGGAACTATTTTTACCCGACTGCCGAAGGAGGAGGGTAATGTTTTTCGATTGTATGTTTGTATGTATGTATGTATGTATGAATGTCTGTTTCTTTGTTCCCTCCTGTAGCCTAAACGACTTGATAAATTTTGATGTATGAGGTATCGTTAGAAGCGTATTGATTGCGCGATGGTTATAGGCTATGTGACGTTACATTCAAATGTATATAGCGCCCTCTAGAGGACAAAAAGTGATGATAGAAAAATATTATTTTTTCAACTATGCCGTGTGGGGTATCAAATGAAAGGGCTTGATTAGCGCATTACAAAAATATGCATATTGTAGGTATTTAAATCACAACACCAAAATTATTGAAATAAAAAATGTTCATAAACTAAAACCCGACTACTGACATGAAATTTCATAAAATAAAAACAACTAAAGAGTTACAAATAAAAAAAATATTATAAATAAAAAAAAAACCGACCGCACGATAAAAAGATGAAAACAAGCCCCAATGTTTATGGAAAGTATCGCAGGCGGGGACCAACCTATCTAGGTAATATTCAGCTAAATGCTGAACCCTCTGCTGGTCCCCGCCTGCGATACTTTCCATTAACATTGGGGCTTGTTTTCATCTTTTTAGCGTGCGGTCGGGTTTTTTGTTTATTTATAATAATTTATTTATTACTATAATATTTGTACATTTATTTTATATCTGTGCAATAAAGAATTAAATAAAAATAAATAAAATAAAAATAATACTGTTCCGTTTTTATACATATCAGAGAACATTCGTAACAAATATAAATAGTAAATATCATAAATCAAATTATATTGAAAAACACAAAAATAGATTAAAGTATGTATGAAATTAATGTTAAGAATGCTACGGTGCGTTATGGAAAATTTAAACTACCTACTTCTTTTCTTTGTTAATATGAAATTGACGAGTAGTTACAAGTACTTAGGTATTTACATTACATTGGATAAATATGCATGTAATACCTTTAAAAATGCAACATGCAAACCCTTCAATATACTTCTACTTCACATAAGCTAAGCATTAGCAACCAAGCCCATGTAACCTCTACAAGAGGTCTCTCATTCCCTGGCCCCAGCCCGCCCAGCGCCGCCGTCACGCCCCGCTCTAATGACAGCCCGCAGCCGCATAGGCCCCAGTGACGTCACGACACACACGAAAGGAATCCACTCGGTCCAGCCGTAGCGTACACCTTTGACTGCTCAGATTGCAGGGTTGGGACTGCCATTGTGATCATCTAGGTGCTATTTATTTACCTCAACGGCAACGCTTGGTAGTTCTTGTAGTAGAGTTTTCTAATTCTGTTATTAATTATAAGTAACCGCCTTTTTTATTATTATTATTTTTATTATTAAACCGTTTATTTCAGCCAACCAAAGAGCCATAATTTGTTAGTCACATTTTTTGCACAAATATATTTTCATTTGTTTTATTCGAATAATTTATTATAGAGCCAACTCAAACACGATAGCATTATGTAAGACTGCTATCTACAATACACCGAGAAATTCCCACAAATCACAGATTCCTGGAGTCGAACAGAAGCACAATGGCAAGTACATAGCATTAGGAGCTTCGTCCACTCCTGAGTGTTGCCAGTTGAAAAATTGCGCCAATCACGCGGCTGTCGGCAACACTGCGCTCCGTTTGGATTCGGAACGTGCACCGATTGATTTATGGCACGAGGTGGGTATTTTGAATTTGGAAGTGGAGCGCGGCGGCTGCGTATTGTTTTCGGCCAGAGCCTGGCGCCCTCCGTGTAGAGGCGATGTTTGTGGCGGGTGTTGCCAGTATTCAGTATTCCTGTGCTCGAATTTGCAACTTCATTGCTCGTGCGCCGGAAATATGAGTGAATGAAATTCTGTGCCTAGTGTGATGTTGACGTGAGCACGAGGATTGCATTCCTAGACTACTACTATGTAGATACTACATTTCAGATTAAAGCTAGACTTGTTAATCATGTTAATGCAAAACCCCTCTTATTTTAACGAGCAGAACATTATAAAAGCGAACGTAACTGCATTATAAAAGCCAGTTGAGTATCTCTGAATAGTTATCGTTAACCGTAACAACCTCTCTAGAGTCGAACCTGGGACCCGCATTAGGCGGCGAGCTCACGATGTTATTATATCCGATTCCTCGCAGCTGCTTCTTTCCACCATCAGAAATATTAAATATCTATAGATCCTATTTTAAGTGGCATAAAGTTGAAAGTTTAACGAATTTTTTGTTCTTCGGTGAGTGGGCCGAGAACTGAGAAGAGTGCACTTAAGGTGTAAGATGAGTCTGTAGCTCGTGAATTTTAATGCAGACTATCATATTATTTGGTATTTTTGCATTTTTTTGTTATTTCAGTCCATCTATATTATATGGGTACACTACATAAATCCGAATTACTTTTTTACGAATATGAAAATAACGATTTTTAAAATTACGAATTTCATAGTTCCGAATAATTCACAATCCCGAATTTCAAGTTTCCGAATAACGAAAATCACGAATAGTCAATAAACGAAATTTCAAACAACATATTTATTAAAATCACGAAAGTCAATTTTCCGAATATTATTATTTCGATGTTTTAAAAGTACGACCTATTATTATAACGAATTGTTAAAATTACGAATCCCGAAGTTTTAATATTCCGAAAATACAAATTCCCGAATGTATCTTAGTTAACAAGAAATAGTTATTAAGAATAGTGTGTTTATTAACAGCATAATCCGTATACAATTTAACAATATTTTTTAAGCTATATTATGTGAAACGCTCCGCTCCGCTTCGCTGCGCTCCGCTTTGTTTTTCGATATCTATGTGCACCTAACACGCTCCTCCTCGCTTTGCTCGTCGTCGCACCTATCTTTAGGTTTTGGGTCTAAGGTTTTTAGACGTTTACGGTTTTTTTTGTCAAAATCACGAATTATCACATTTTCGATCGGGATTTGAATTTTTCGTGATTATAATAAATCGGTATTTTATTTTTCGTATGCTTGAGTAATCGTATTTTTTAACGTTCGTGTATTTGACAATCGTAATAACAAATCTTCGTGATTATAATATTCAAAATTATAATTTACGTGATTTTTAGAATTCGGCATTTAAAAAAATCGGTATTGCAATATTTTGTAAATTACATATTCGGTGTTTTCAAATTCGGAAAAAAAAATTTTCGGAATATTTGGGTGTTCCCATATTATATAGATTACCAAATACCAATATCCCTAATTAACAAAATTACATCATGAATCAATGCTAGAACAAACCTAAGCCACCAAAGATACAATCACATTACGGCTGATAAACACTTATTCATCTAATGAGATGTTATTCTTCCTATTTGACGAATATCCCACGAAACAAGATTACATTTCAATGCAAGTAAACAAATGAAAATCTAGGTTCTCGCAAGCAAATATGATCTCTGTCGACCTGTAATTAAGAGTTACTGCACAGTACACAGGATGTAGTGAAATTTATGAGTTGTTCTGTCAATCTGAGCAGTTCGTTCGTCCGTTCATCGCTGTGTTGAATAAAAGATGGCGGCCATTCTCGAAGGGAGGCTAACGAGGCGGGAAATGGCTGGGGATTGAGGTAAGTAGTGGTCATCCTGAATGCGATGTATATCTTTCAATTCTATTCAAGGGCTGTTCAGTGATTGAAGGAAACACCCACTTAAGTGGAGTGGATTTTGTTTTCCCACACTAGTTGTTGTCTAGTAGCCTGCAAATTGATTGTATTTCTATCTAGTTGTTTCAGTAGAAAATAAAACGGAAAGCTTTTAAAATAAAATCTGCATACATCATATTTTCAAGATTGGCGCCCAACGTGGAACCACGGCCCGTGTTTGGGCGCCAAAGTTTATTATTATCCATAAAGAACAAGCACGAAATCAATCTAACAAGAGGCAATCCTCCCGGAGGCTCAATAACGATCAGCACCAACATCTGCTAGTTTTACTGCCGCCTGTAGGCGTTTTATTGGCTGTTTATATCTCTTGACGTTTAACGTCGACGCGGCATGTCGCGCGGCGGGGGCGACGTGTCGTGACGAGCGACACGCCCGGACATGACACGGGTCCAACTTTTCAGCTGTAACGTGTCCGCCATCTTTGATGTCATTGTTATAGTTGTGATTCTGGCAGATAACACGCTGTCTGACTCAATTGTATCTTTATTCTCATATTTTGTCGAAATCCCATTACAACGTTATTTTTTGTAACAGAACGCAAGCGTTGAATAACGTGGGAATATTCCTGTATTTTTCATTTGTTTTTAACCGACACTCGTAGCGTTCTATAAACAAAAAGAGCCGCACATAGAATAGACACTCAAACAAAGCTACACACCAGACGCAGCAGCCGGGGAGCGCGCGAAGGTTTTATGCAATTTGGAAATTGATTTTCCTTTTAGACGGAGTGTTCGAGTGATCGCGCAGTCTTTTGTCTCTTGAAGAGTAAATCCGGTTTACGAGCCATAAACAGAATGTGCTCGCGAGCAGACAGTGATAGGGACTGTGGTGTAGTGGCTTGAAAGCGGAGTTACTGTGCAGGGAAATAAACACGGAGACAGTAAAAAAACGTTTTAAATGCATTTTATAGGCTACCGATTTTCTTTGGTTTTTTTAAGTGTTAACGTAAACATCGCTGCCGTTTTTTATTCTTCAATTTAGAACTGAAAACGTAACAGTGCAATAAAAAAGTTCTTGACTTTGAAAGTTTCATCGAAATAACTCAATGCTCACGCTTTTACCTGAATTCACTGGCCCTTTGAGCAGAATGTACAAGCTCTTGCCAACTGAGCTTCGTCCCGGGGCGGCGGCGGCGGCGGGAGGGGGGGGGGGGACACAGACACAATTAGTCGCGCTCTGGACGGAGATATTTTAATTTTATACGAAATGACAAGCGCGGAGACTTCGCAGAATAAACTATTTAAATAAACTCCTGAAACAAAATGTCCCTGAAACAAAACGCAAGTGTACGGTAAGTGGACACGTTTGTGCCACTAGAGCTCGTTATCGCATAACAAGGTTGACTCCCCGCAAGGACCCCGCTTGTTACCGCGCCCGTAACTGCCACACCATTCCGCCCTTTATCGTCTCGCAGCTTGTTTACAGGCTATTACGGCGATTTTATACGGCGATCGTTAAATAAAATAGCTCTTAAAATGTAATGGAAGGCTACATTTTAATTTTCTAATGCGTCGCCTTTTTCACTGTCGTTTAAAAGTTTAAATGAGGGAAGAATCCTGTTTTTATGCGTTGTTTTTACGAGTTAGTGTTTTAGACTTTTTACGAGCTAAGTAACTAGCTAAATCTAGTCCATCTAAACACTCGGGTCCAGTTGTCGAGATGGCCGGTATTTAAATCTTTGCCATATTTTTCACAAAAGAGGCGTTTGGATATTTTTTTAGTTTCTATTATAAGATTTATAAGTATATGAAATTCGGTGTCAATGATGAAGTGACTGGCTGTAGGTAAATTAATTGCTTAACGAAACTTAATCTACAAAAAAACCTGGTATATTTTTGCGTGTCCCAGTCTCGAAACCCAATTTTATGTTATTTTTGCAATTATTATTCATGGATATATTTCGGAGTTATAAAATAAACGGATATAAGTTTGTTGTAGCACCCGTTTGCTACGAGCTACGCGCTACGGCGCGGCGTAGCAAAGTGCTACAAAGATGTTGTAGCCGAGCTGAAAACTTTTCTTCTTTTCCTTGTAACGTAATGAATGACAGTGACCAGACTGACTAATGATGTGTATTGTATGAAAAGTATGTTCTATGTACATAATAAGAGTGAATGTTTTATTTTGTTAGTTGTATTTTAAGATCGTTCCAAAACATACTGTTATTTATATAAGTATTATTTTCTTTTACTGTAAACATTTTTAAAGCCAATGTCAAGGTAGTCTATTATATAACTTTCATCAGTTGAGGCTCTTTTAAGGTAACATGATGACTGCACTCTAGATTGCATAAAACTATGATCTAGGTTTTTTTTATATAATATGCACTTCTTAATATGCATCTGATCTGACTATCGCGATGTTCAGTCTGGTATACTTTATTTCACAAAAACAAAAAAAAATAACAGAAGTAGTGGCATCTCTGGCTTATTCATGTTGACCAATCTTCCTCAGATTGAATGACTCCTGAAGTTTGACTGAAAATTCAATGATTACTGTTGAACGTTTGACGGCAACATCATTAACAAAATATAATAACGAGGAGTGCTTCACATTAATTGACATAAGTACTGATATATACAAATGATTTTTTTTTTTATTATAATTATTATACAATACATGATAAAATATTAATCCCTAAAACTAACTATTATAAAATGAAAATTAAACTAAAAAGAAGATGCTGGCCAGATCGCTGCCACTGTCGGGTAGGGTACCCAAGACGCTGGCCGCGTTACCTCGCTGTATGGCGATGCTTATCCTTTGAGCGAGGTACGAGCCAGCCCTAGGGTCCCTTGTGACTTCTTTGAGCCTGCTGCCAATTTCTTTTACCAGCCGACGCGCCTCCGGTCCCCACGGCCCTAGGGTTTCGACTCCGAAAGGCACAAACATGTACCCCTCTCCTAGGGATGCAAATGTATAATACTGATATAGTACTGATATAATAATGTTAGTACATAATTAAGATAATGATGTCAATTTTAAAGGCACAATTTTTTATTTAAGCGATGTTAAACTATATTTTACTCCAGTGACTCAGAAGAGAAGTCTAAACTGTGGACAAGTTATCTCTATGAAGGATTCTATACCTAGAGGGTTCTAACGAGCGCTTATTAAAATAGATGTCACAGTCTGTCGGCGAGCTGGTCTCTAACCGCAATTGGAAAGAGTTGATATTTCCACAGAGAGCCTCGGTATTTATCATTTAGTTAGCTAGGAGTATACCGGGAAAACCCTAGCTTCAATACTCTACTGAGCGAAGAATTAAATAAACTAACGTTACTTTATGTTACCGGCAAAGCCAGTGAGTTTCTTACACGTGGTACACTTATCTTGCTTATCTTACTTTTGTCTGGATGTATAAGTATTTTTCATGTGTTACTTACTTAAGTAGTTATGATATCAAATTATATTGGGTGCTTAAGTTATTATTTTACATGTGATTTTCTACTCCTTTTCTTCTTTCATAACCTAACTTTTAATTATTTACCTATTAAAACCTGATAAATTCGCCTCCTACTGTTGATTGTTCCTATTATACACTTACGAGCAATGAAAAAGTTCCAGTGACATATGGAACAATCTACACGATAAGAAGAAGATGGAACATTCATTAACACTTAACATTAATGGCACGGGGAACTTTTTCATTGCTCGTCATTCTATGTAGGTATAAGTGTTTTTTTTGGGTTGTCTGTCTGAAATGTCTTACTTTGTTAAGACAATCTCTAATTTCTTTCGTGTGTATCTATCTCCATTACATCTTCGCTGACTAACCTCCATCTCTGTTGCAGGGGACACGATATGTCCGTCGGGCATGTTCCGCTGCCCCGAGGGCAAGTGCATCCCGTCGCTGTGGGTGTGCAACTACCAGCGGGACTGCGAGAAGGGGGAGGATGAGTTCCAGGCCTGTCGTGAGTACCACCACTTGTTCTACATAGTTGTATACTACACTCACGGGCAGTGAAATGGTTCCACTTACAAAATACCGACACTAAATACCCTTCTTTACCAAAACTTTAAAATATCAACAAAATATTTTTATTTTTAGTTGTTAATATCCTAATGTGCTTCTAAATGTACTTCATTATTTGTAAAGGGCGGGTTTGAAAACGACAGCTTCATCAAGCTAGCCTTTTCCGTTTAGAAGGAATTTGGTGCTATTGTCACTGGAACGATTTCATTTCCTCGCGAGTGTACTAGTTTTTCTTCTAAGCGAGTCGGTGACAAACACAAGCTATAGCTTAAGGTTTGTCACTGTGGTCAGATTAGCGCCTGTCGCTGGCTGCTCAGGATGCGCCGGATGTATATAATAAGGAACGGGTGATACTTCAGTCAGGGAAAAGATTGGCTTCCTCTTCTCAAGCTGACCGTAAGAGACCAATATTTTTTAATCTTTGTGGATAGCTATAATAATCACTCATTCACGTTTAGAATCACCGACGATATATCAGATGACATGAACAGCATAGAGAGGACATAATGAGGCTGACAGAGCCGTCGGGTGAACAGTAATGACAATTACCAGCTGAATCACAAACCGCCCGCAACGTATCTGACGGCGGGAAATGAGAAATTAACCTCTATACTCGTGTTTAACTCTATAATTTAAATGCTATTTTAGGTCCACTATATTATACCTATTTGAATTCATGATTTGTCCGTTTCGGATGATCGTTTGTGTGAGCTGCATACCTGCTGGACGGTACTTAGTTTACTAAATCATATGAGCTAACTAACAATCAACATAACTAGGCACAAAATGTATGGATTTGAAGCTATTTAACGTCAAGAACAAAAATATGGTTTCACAAAAGTTAAATGCTTTTGAAATATGTTACAGTAAGTAAGTAATAATTGCAGTTTAATTTTAATATTAATTTTATAGAAACGTTTTTTTTTCTTTTAATAATACATACCTCTCAAAATCGTCCGTTAATATACTCAAAACACATTCATCAAATCGCTAAATTCGCAATCACAAACGACAGTGCTAATGACTACTAATGCTAAATGAAGCGGTTTTCCTCTCTACCTGGTCATCAATCTATAATTTCGCACTGCTTCACAGCTTAGTAAACTAAGTATATATCACCACAGAAACGCGTGCGTGTAGTTTTACTGTTCTTTACATTCAGATTATTTTAAAAATTAGTCAGTATGTAAAAAATTTCAAACGTTTATTCTAATTCATGTGACTGTAAAAATTTCCTTACCTGCTATTCCCAGAGTTTTCAAATCATAATGAAAGCCTGCACTTGTTGCTCCGCCTATAATCACAGAATATTACGTGCTATCTTGCCTCGATTCATCTGCATTCGCAGCAGTAGATGCTATGTCACTAGTAGATGCTCTGTGTACAAACATGCTTCAGGGAACTCAGTGACAGGCGCAGGATTAACTAAATTGCACGTTCCATCGGCGGAATCTGAGATACCAGCATATCATGGGATTTGTATCCGTTTATCGACAGTAGGAAATGTGTATGTATGTTGCTAGATATTGAATTGTGATCGAAATGTTCAATACGTAGGTACATAAGTATTGCTTGTTTTATTTTAACTAGTTCCTTACAACAATTATATTAACTATTTTGTGAGAGCCTTAAATTTTATTAAATGAATTCAAACTACATCTAAAAATATATTTCATCTAGCCGTTTGTTTATATATCTCGAAGAGCGTTCATTTATATTAATTAGTGTTGAAAATGTTCTCACACAAACTACTGACAGTTTGGGTCTACAATTATTATTCAAACTAAATATAGACATGTTAGTTTAGTTGTTTACGACCTTTTCATTATTAAATTAGCCCTCTCATACTCGAATTATTTATTTATAACTATTAACATGTTTTAACCTTGAAGATCGGACTTATTTCCTGCAATAGATAACCTGACTTAGACTCGTTTCAATAAACCTATACCTAAGCGTATCATAAAATAATATATAAACTTATATCTGATATATTTCCTTTAATTGACTCAATTCCATCGTCGATGTATCAAGTAAATACTAATGCTGTGTATCAAACCTAATCAAACTTAGATACCGGATTAGTGTTTGAAGTAGTTTCTAGGTTTGAACTTTAGTTAGTTCTAGTCTTTAAGTTGTATAGTTGAGTAATTGGATGTTTGCTATTGAGCCAACGTTGTAGTTAACATTCTGGGAAGATCTGAGGAATAGTTCAGTCATATTTGGGAGAGGTTTGCTCTGTGCGTGACGGCTGCTTGGTGCATAATTTAGTTGATTTAAAATAGTTCTATCATAATAATCATTCATTCAGTTTATGCTTTTGACTGTGGCATAAATATCAGTAAAAAAATAATAAGTACTTATTATTGCAATGCTGCTCTGCCTACCCCGCCAAGTCTGAGTGTTTATACAATATCTATGTTAATAATTCAAGTTTCAGTAAAATTTCATTACTAACTTCAACAGAAACTTCATTAATGCACAACTGCATGAACCTGACTTTTTAGAAAAGGCTTATTGAAATTTGATCCAAATTTATCATGTAAAATAAATACACAATCCTATTTGCATTTCATCACTGCTATTAAAACAATTTCAGCTTTCAGCGAAATTAAATTATTCATAAACTGGTAATATGTCACGGTCAACGTATCGGAAAACGAGCTAATCATTCATTTAAATGAATATCAGTGATTCCGGACTCATCACATCGATACGAGTGAACGGCCCCGCTGGAACTATTAGCTGTATAGCGGGGGTCATCGCCTCATCGCTCGCGCCTAAAACCTGATCGAGCCGAGTACTAAATTTTTCATTCGTTAAATAAAAATAAAGCAACACGGTTGTTATCGAACAATACTCGCAGCGCCGCGGCCCGGGGCCGGGGGACAATGGCGACGGCACAAAGATACATCCGCTGCAGCTACAGCGCTAGTAGCGCTACACAGCGCAGCGCTTTTTACGCTGAAAAACAAAAAGAGCCATCGATGGACGTCTATAAAGAATCGCTTTTACGACGCGCCGATCTAATACTAACGTTTTACTGGAAAATAGCCATTTTTAAAATGAACTTTTTTCCCCAGATGAAAAATGCTTTGATGTATTAGAGCACAAAAACTGGCCCGTAGTTTCAGTTTTGCGTTTCATTACGAGATCCTCCGCTGAGCTTCTGTTCCGTACTATTCATTTTTGTGTCCGCTATTGTTGGTGTTTAAATGCCTCACTACACTATTTAAATACCACAGAGTTAGTTGTGTGCTTTAATCGAAACAAAAGAATTTGTTTTCTCTTCTTTACACCTACCTGCTACTAAGATTCAGTGACGTATATTGACATGACAATGCGTCACGTGTCACTGGCAAGCCGCATCATCCCTGACATCACAATGCTAGTGATATGAAAGCGAAATTTCATTTTCTTGCAGCTTGCTTACTTGTATTGTGATTGTTAAGGTGTAATGGTTCCCGGATTGTTAACGTATACTGTGGTTAGAATATCTATATCTCATACAGTACTAATAGTACAAATCACCTTATTGACAAAGCCCTTGACTAACTCTAGTATTTGTCATCCTATTACAGTAGGTACTAATAGTACTCTAGTGTTGGTCACCGACAGAGTCAATAAGAAATAAAGGCCTTATGTATATAATCATAAAAAAGCCTGAGTATAATGCTCATAGGTACAAAGCCTGAAAAATAACCCGTATAGTGCATAGGTAGGTCATGGCTACCGCCCACCGACTCATCCAACCTTAAAAAGGGAGATCAACTTCACGGGAACACTGCAACTTCACAAAAACCGTAATTGAGGGACCGAAAACTTTAGGGTTCCGCACTCAAACAAAAAAAACTCTTGTCGCAACTTCGCTCTTTATGTTTGCCGAAAGTCCTCAACAAGTTGGATACATTTCACGTACGTAACGAGTCAACTGGCGTGTTCCGTGTGATGCCTCGCGCGGGCCTGTTCATGCCGACTACAACTTGTGCTGAGTGGGTTATAATTGGTGTTGAAGAACTAGGGCATATTCGTACACAACTACTTGTGCCTGTGATCTGTGCGGGGCCGGCCGAGGCGGTTCGCGATACTTCCTTAACGCTCTTTCACATATATCTTACGGCTTACGCTTTGTGTGAAACATATCGGTATTTTTCATCAAAATGTTTGCAAGCATGTTTGAATCCCTCACTCACACATCACGTCGTGACACGTCGCGCAACGTCCGGCGCGCGGCGTGACGCATGTCGCGCGCGCTATGTTGAACGTTGCTGTTCTGAGAGTGATGACGTCATTTTTCTCGTGCAGATTTCCCGTGAGTAAATCCAATATGGCGGGCTAAGCCGATGCCGACCCGCGCGTCATGTCAGGAGTTTTTCTCTTCTACTACTAAAGTTAAAACGATGATATAATATCTCTTTTATCCTATACATATAAGGAAACCTTGATATTCCTCAAGTATAGTGCTAATAATTATAAATTCTCATAGCATTTAAATTGACTACAAAAACTAGGCTAAGTTGCAATTTCTTAGAAAATCATTCGTGTCCGCAATATCCCTTAGGAACTGGTTCTGGCAGAATTATCAGCGCTATATATATATATACACACTTATATATGTAGCACATGCTGAGTCTGAACCATTTCGCTATCACTGTGCACGACATGGAGATTGGCAACCATAAAATATTGTTTATTTATTTAATGTATAAGCTGTGTACCTACCTAATTTGTATTGTTATGTGATTTTCCATGTTGTGTATTCTTGAAGGCGAATAAACTATTTCTTTCTTTCTTTCTTTCAATATAGTTCAGAAGACGTGTGATGCAGGTTAAAAAAAAAATGACGACAGAAAGGCGGCAACACGTTGGATTAAGATTAATCATTGCATCTAGTCGATTGAATATCACTACAAAGTTTTCACACCACAGTGCCATAAGTAAATTAGTAGAATGTAGCCCTCTAGTTGGTCTAGCTACACACACAGGGTGCGTTCACTAATAGCCTCCATCATTTTTGTGCACTAGTCGTTTAAAACGTTAGAGTGAGTGAGTGCCAGGCGCAGCGACATTTTCAGGACTTGATGAAAACTAGAATTGCTCACTTTATTTTGTTTTCAACTTTTGCATGAACTTTAGTACTTTTAAAGTTCATAAAATGTTAAGCTGCGTTCGTTGTTGTTGTAGTTATGACACTCTACTTTGTATATCATTAACCATTAAGAAGCATGGGGTTTTGGGTCGATTCGATATTAGCTCTTGGGCCAGAGAGGTCGCTGAAAAATAGTATAAGGTCCGCCTCCAATCACCCTCGGCCATCATAACATAAACTACAGGGAAACATTAGATGCAGCAATTTCTGTTTTAGTGAGAGTGTGTGAATACTCCGTATAAAATGATGTTTAACTGTCCTAATCGATCTTCGACAAATATCATAAAACGATTTAAAAAAAAATCATAACTATGAAAATACTTAGGGTGGGTTGCACCATTTAACTTTAACTATTACAAACGTCAAATCTCTTGAAGATTGATCTCTCTCGTCAAGGGATTTGACGTTTGTAATAGTTAAAGTTAAATGGTGTAACCCACCCTTAATAAAAACAGATACGAGACACATATACTTCATCCCTCTTCAGTCACAAATCTAAACCTCTCGATATTGTATGAACTCCTGGTGATGTCGGCTGGTGCTGGGCGTGACGTGGCGTCATCGTAGCGTCGTCGAGGAGTCATCACTGATGGATGGATGAGGGACGAGGGTCCTCGCGGCTCGAGGGCTCTTCAGCCGCGGCTAATGTAAGGTCGCTAGTTATCAGTGGACTAGTAGACAGTGGGTCTATCAGTGACCTCGGTGGAATTTTATGTGACCTCTAATTGTCTGCAAAGTTGTAATTGATCAATTCGGGTAAACATTTACTAACTCTGGAACGAAAATACTCGATATTTAATTGTACGTTTTTCGTCGTGTTCATAAGATTATTGACAAAACTCTACCCTGCATTCAAACATACGTACATATTTATCTATAAGTAGTTATTAATTATGTACTTGACTTAATTAGTGGTGATTAATTTGATTATGGATTCACGTCAATCATCTATCACTATTCCGTTAAATTAGTTATAAGGTATAACGAGAGCTTATAAAATTCCATTAGAACCTAATTAGGATTTCAATACGTCTTATTTTTCAAATTTTAATTAGTGCCAAAATCTCTGTTATGTACCTACTACCTATTAATAATTGTCTCTCTTATTGAAGTCAATCGACTCTTACCATGAGCACTCCGGTATTCAACCGGCTCTAACCTCTGTATTCCAATGGCCTTTGCACTCCTTTGAACGGCTCTAACATGTATTATCCCTGTATTCCTAAAGCTCTAGCATAATTATATATTCCTGTTTTACAAAGGCTCTAAGCTGAATATTCCTGTATTCCAACAACACTAACTTATGGTAGCAGTATACCCTTGTGTTCCAACGACTCTAACCTGTGTCTCCCCATATTCCAGCGCCGCCCGAGTGCGAGCCGGGCCAGCTGTCGTGCGGCCAGTACGTGTGGAACAAGACGTACTGCATCGCACCACACTACCGCTGCGACATGCACGTCGACTGCGTGGACGGCACCGACGAGGCGGACTGCAGTGAGTATAGCTGGCTCTGTCTGTCTTGAGGTATTTGTGTGTTGCCTTCTCTCTCTCGTGAGGTGTGGAACAAGACGCACTACCGCTGCGACATGCACGTCGACTGCGTGGACGGCACCGACGAGGCGGACTGCAGTGAGTATAGCTGGCTCTGTCTGTCTTGAGGTACTTGTGTGTTGCCTTCTCTCTCTCGTGAGGTGTGGAACAAGACGCACTACCGCTGCGACATGCACGTCGACTGCGTGGACGGCACCGACGAGGCGGACTGCAGTGAGTATAGCTGGCTCTGTCTGTCTTGAGGTATTTGTGTGTTGCCTTCTCTCTCTCGTGAGGTGTGGAACAAGACGCACTACCGCTGCGACATGCACGTCGACTGCGTGGACGGCACCGACGAGGCGGACTGCAGTGAGTATAGCTGGCTCTGTCTGTCTTGAGGTACTTGTGTGTTGCCTTCTCTCTCGTGAGGTGTGGATGGCACTGGAGAGGCAAAGTGAAGGGAGGACGAGAGCTTCGACCTTTGATCTTTTAAACCTAGGAAAGCCTACCTAATACTAGACTATTAGATATAGCCCTTCACCCAAAGGTAGTGGTCACACCTGAAGCTACATTTTTTTTTAATTAATTGAGTTTCTAAAAAATCAATTAAGAGCCAAATTGGGTACGAAAAAGATGTATAATATGGATGTAATAAATGGAATACCATTTATGCCATATTTCTCCAATAAATAATGTAATTGAATGAAATGACTTACTAAAATGAACACAACACATTTCCACGAAGTTCGTAAGTCCTCAGAAGCTTTTTCAATGTAACAAAAAATAAATCCATCATGATGATATTTACTTGAAAAGTAAACAAGAAGTGTTTCCGCGAAAGAGATGGAAGAAAACGCAATTTCCGCGCCATTAAAAGTTTCCCACTTGTTGAAGAGTTGGCCGACTGTACTACATGCAGCCGGTCGCCGGAGACCCCCGCAGTTCAAGGACTCGTGCCGGCTGCGGGGTCAAGGGCTAATGGTCCGAGACTTGGGATTTGTTCGAGTGTGGTTTTTGTGCGTAGAAGGGGTTGCAATTGAAAAAGTTTGTTAAGTATATAAAGAACGTACACTTAAGTATATTAATAGAAAGTTAACAAGTTAGAATCTTTCGTGGTTTCTAAAAGTAGATATTTTATATCGTCATTATAACTACTCGTAAGTATAACTTCAACTGCAAACAAGATATTTTTCACACTCATTTGCTACGCCCCGCGCCGTAGCACTGAAAGCGCTACGAGAGTCTACGCCGTAGCGCCGCGCCGCGCGTATTTAAATACTTGCGTATTCACGTTACATCAAAAATGGTTTAAATTCAATTACTCCGATTCCGGTATGGCATTGACATAGGTTTCAGGTGAATTTATTACTTTAAAACCGCTTTTAATATATTTTAACCATTCGGGAAACGATTATAGCAGCTTTTATACAGATTTAATTACAAAAGGCTTACTGGTGTACTTTTATTTATAAAGTGATTTGTGTCAACCCATTTTATATATCCCCAGAAGATACCAAAGCAGAGCTTCATAGCTGTATGTGTGTTGCTGTAACTTACACCGTGTAAGGCCGCAAACTACATCTAAAACATTAACAGCCTCACGCCACGCGCCATAAACTGGGCTGCCCACATGACGTGTGAGTAGATCCTCGTTGAGCGATATCCTCCGCTGATTACCAGGGCAGCAAGGCAAGCGAGTAGTTCAGTTAAAAATGCAGTGATCCATGCCCCCGCGCCCGCACCCTCCCCCCGCGCTCGTCTCAGCCAATCCCATTCCCTAAGATTGGAATGTTCTCACTACAACTCACTGGAGACTTGACGGTATTCTGGGTGATGGGGTGGTGTCAGAGCGGTTCTGTTTCATTTTTGGTGCGATAAAGTTACAGAAGTATATTATTAGTTTTTGTTGATTTGTAAAGCAAGCCTGATTTTGAAAATTGGGTTCCCGTGTTGAAATGATTAGCCGGGCAGATTAGTTGGATATCATAATACATTTGTTATCATCCGAACATTATTATTTACTACAAATAAAAGGCACACTGAATTAATTTTATTGTTAAAGTATTCTCACACGATCATTCAATCTACCTATTTTTGTACAAAAGTTTCAAAGTAGACTAGTGAGCGAAGTATCTAAACTTGCATAAAAAGTAATTGAATCATAAATCGGGAATACGCCGCTCGTGAAAGTTTCCGATTGGCTGCAAATCTCACGAGCAGCTTCAGTGGCAACATCCTCACGAGAATACATACATTTATATGTTTACTATAACAATATAGTATGTAGGTTATAATAGAGTAGGTATGATTTGAACTAGACACTTAGTTTATCTGTAAGAAATATTTGTTACCTAAGTTAACACCTATTAAATAAAAGAAGTCAAAATAACTTACCCTCCCGGCCAGGAAATCCCTTCTGAAATGCTTGTCATCATTCTTAAGATCTAGATAGACTGGGCTCTTGGTCCTAGCTCCGATCTAGACTAAGCTGGCTATGATAGACTCGGCTCAGGGTCCTAGCTTAGCCCACTGTATACACTTGATAGATGAACTAGACTGCTGCAGCTGAAAATGCAGATATTATTTTAATATCGTTATATTCGTTTTCGATATTCAATAGGAATACGTAGGTAACTATGTATATTTTAATCTAGCCTGTAGTGTTCTGCTGGATTACAGCACTAAAACGTTGCGTACAAAAAATTCAAAATATCCGCTTCCAACGATTCTATAATTTAGTGAAAAAAGTTGATGAATATTCATCAATGGAATTGATTCAATGAAACTCATCAGCCGCCTCCGCCGCCTAAACTAAAACTGCTGAAAACTTTCGCTGAAAAACTGGGCAAGTTTTCGCAAATTTGCATGTAATCTAGGCGCGCAGGCAAAAAGAGCCTCTTGCAACTGCATACGTAATGGACGCGGAATTTTACTGTTTTGGGCAAAAACTCAATTGTTTATGTATGAGGACCATGATACTGGCATAGTATTCGCTAGTATTTGCAACTACTACTACTTATGTGCTAAATACTAAATCATACGAATATTTTGTAATGACTCAAATTTAATATTATAGTTTTAAAATTATGCATATCCTGTTAGAGTCCAACTACACATTTACAAAACATTTAAATTGATACATGTAAAATCTTCTCAGTGCCCAATCTAATCCGAAAACTTTCCTAAACTAGTAAATGCAAAACACACGTCACCCTAATATTAACATAATATTAATATTTCGCTTTGCTTCGCTTCATGACCCAGAGGTCCTGGGTTCGATTCCCGGGTGGGACCATCAATTTGTGTTTCTAAATTGTGGTTCTAAGTTTGGTTAGGACATAGAAGGCTGATCACCTGTTGTCCGAAACAGTGAAACGATCCATGCTGTCGGATGGGCATGTAAAGCAGTCGGTCCTGCGCCTAGCTCTCTCCAGTCGTGTCGGTCAATCCGTCCCATTGGGCTATGAGAGTGATGGAACAGAGAGTGCTCCTGTGTACTGCGCACACACTTGGGCACTATAATCTACTCCTGCGTAGATGGCTGATCTCAATTGAGATTGGCCGCCGTAGCCGAAATTCGGCTAGGAGGACATTAACATAATATTATTTGATATGAATATCGTTCAGACTCCCCCGTGGGACGCCCTGTGATCTAGTATGCCGTGTGTGGGTGTGTGTGGGCGACGACGTTACTCGCTCATTAGCCTGCGGTTACAGCTCATCACGACTCATGACTAAATGCTCAAGGCTCATCAGTTTATATCTGTAGTGAAAATATACTTACAGGATTTGATACGGTCGCCGTTGGTGAGGCAACAATCGAAGTTGTGCAAGAATATGTCTACCTCGGGCAGACTATTCAACTAGGCAGAAGCATCTTCGACAAGGAGGCTGCAAGGCGCATCCAACTGGGTTGGGCTGCATTCGGGAAACTTCGTCACATATTCTCCTCGGCCATTCCTCAGAGCCTGAAGACAAAAGTCTTCAACCAGTGCGTCCTGCCAGTGATGACGTATGGTGCAGAGACGTGGACACTGACGGTAGGACTGGTCCACCGATTTAAAGTCGCTCAGCGTGCTATGGAGAGAGCTATGCTTGGGGTTTCTCTGATGGATCGTATCAGAAATGAGGTTATCCGTCAGAGGACTAAGGTTACCGACATAGCTGTCAAAATATGCAAGCTGAAGTGGCAGTGGGCTGGTCATATCTGCCGAAGAACCGATAACCGTTGGGGTAGACAAGTTCTCGAGTGGAGACCACGAACAGGCAAACGCAGCGTGGGACGCCCTCCTGCCCGCTGGACTGACGACCTTAGGCGGGTGGCGGGTAGTGGTTGGATGAGGAAGGCCGAGGACCGAGTGTTGTGGCGCTCCTTGGGAGAGGCCTATGTCCAGCAGTGGATGATTATTGGCTGATGATGAGGATTTGATATGTACCAAACATACCTCTATACATAGCGGTTATTACACCTACCAAAGCGTCACAAATGTACATTTCGCGTGCAGATAATCATAATCGCACCAAACTAAAGAAGTATACACACTTGATAGTGTACATGTTAATCATCTGTGGAGATGGGTGGTTACACTGTGTGTGCAGCCGCCCGGCGGTCACCGGGCCGATTCCGGCCCACCGGACACCGGGCGAGTGAGCACGTACCTTTATGCTTTACTTTGTACAAACTGTAACTAACAAACTATATTGACCATCAAACGTTTGATAAATTCGTTTTAGCCTTTGTATAAAAAATACACGTGAATGCACAGCTATGTTTATTCTGGTGATGAAATTGATACCTTTGGCTCCCTCTGCCTACTGTTAGGTATCAGCATCGGATAATCAGTTTCATTTATTTTAGCACCCATTAGCTAAATGGTGTTTTCAGGAATCAGGATGGATGATAAAAAATATTCTTTTGAAATTCGTCTGCTTTGAGTTGAGTGGCTTTGACTAATGCGTCGTTCACCTAGTTTAACTAGATGTGTCACAAGTAGGGTTATACGAGTAATTGCCTGGTTTGTACCTAATTAATGAGTTTATTTTGTTTCCATGTAAAAAGTCCATAGTATACATGCGTTAGTTAATACTTGTCTTTAATATTTTCTTAATACTTTAGTACCAAGAAAAAGGGTTTTCATGGGTATAAAATAGCTAAAGCACCCTTCACACTGGACATGGCCGCGGCGCATCGACCCGGTGCGGCCGCAATCACACCGGCGGCGCTAATTTCAAGGAATTTCATTATGAGACCTGCCCGCGTGGCTCTCACCCGACTGGACTTCAGGACGTGAAAACAATGCCTTTTACGACCTTTAAATAGAAATCAATTAAATTTCAAATGTCCAAGATTGTGTGGGTGGGTATTACAGGAAATATTTACGTCATTACCTAAATTACTTTTTGGGTTAACCCTTCGGGCGCTTTACGGACACACAGTAGCTGTAGGATTATTTGCGTTTTTTACCCGACTACGGCGAAGCGAAAAGGAGGGTTATATCCGTCTCTCAATAGCTAAAGTTATACCACAAGGTGCTGCTCACTGTTGATTATAAATCGATGTTAAAGAACACATTAACCTCCATTTCTCCTGCAACTGCAAATAATATGTACCTAACAACCAGTTTATCAACAGCAACTTAATGCTGGCATCTCTCCCTTACACCACTGATATCCTATCATCTTCTGTTTCAGCATACCGCAAGTGTCAGACAGACGACTTCCAGTGCGGCGTGGAGAGCGGCGGGCCGGGCAAGGCGGCGTCGCAGGGACCCTGCATACCTAAAGAGAAGAGATGCGATGGGTAAGCACCTTTACCACACACGACACATGCGATTGAATACTTGTGTATTGCTCCAAATGTAAATCGAGACGGTCTGGGTCAGTAATCAACATACACAACGACATGTGGGTAGGTAGGATAGCTGATACCCTGGATTAACACATAGGCTACTTTTATCGCGGAATTCCCACGGAAAACCTTTTTAAGCCGAAGCGAAGCTCGCGCGAACAGCTAGTACCTACATAATATAGAAGAATTAAGAACCTCCTTTTTTCGAAGTCAGTTAAAAAGAGGTATACCGATATACTATATTATTTATTGCCTCGTGTAAACCTCTCATTGATTTCGTTCAACTTCTAAAAAGTTGTAGGTAAAGTTTAGGGACAAAGGGTCTTTTTGTATATAAAAATCTGTTCAACTTTCGTTTACGAAACCTAGATGTTTCATTTTATTTTTAGACAACATTCTAAATGTGATGCTGGATGAAATAAAACCCTTTTTTCCAGGTCATTAGTTGTGAAAGCAAATGGTGGAAGAGTTTCGCCGCATTCATACGATTTTGTTATGATTTTACTTCGTCCGCTCTAATGAGGATAATTTTCTTGAATAGCTGAACATCAGCTGAAATAATATTATGTTGTGTCCCGGAATACTCCAGAGGAGTCTTTTAGTGTAAAACGTTTATGTTTCCACATGTTTTATACACTTGGGACTTATTGGGATCACTACCTTTACAACCTCTAAAACCAATGTACAGTAAAAGTGGGTGTTTTGAGTCACCTTTGACTACACATTTGGGGATTACAGTTGTGATCATATTATTATTTGAAACATATAGTTGTGTATCAACGCTACTTTGTTTAGATTATCTTTAACTCTCACACATGACAAGTCACAGCTATTTCCCATATAACCAACCTAGACGACCGAATGGTGTAGTGGTTAGTGATCCTGACTGCTATTCCGAAGTCCGGGTTTCGTCTCCGGTCCCGGGTTTGATCTCCGGTTGGGGCAGATATATTTCTTTAAAGACAGATATTTATACTCGAGTTTTGGGTGTTAATATGTAACTATATGTATTATGTATGTGTGTAGATATATCAGCTGTCCGACACCCATATTACAGGCTCTACCTAGTTTGGGGTCAGATGGCCGTGCGTGAGATGTCCCTACATATTATTACCTCTCTAATTCCCTCCTCGTCCTCAGCTACCTAGACTGTCGCACACGTTGTTCCCCAGCTTAGGTTACCAGGTAGATAGTTGAGGTATCTACCTACCCTCTCTAGGTAAACCTAACCCTCCCCTCCTCGTCCGCAGCTACCTAGACTGCCGCACAGGAGCAGACGAGCGCGACTGCCCGGGCGCGCCGCTGTCCTGCCGGCTCGACCAGTTCCGCTGCGCCGCCGGGGACAAGTGTGTGGACGCGAGCACCAAGTGCGACCACAAGGACGACTGCGGGGACAACTCGGATGAGGCGCATTGTAGTGAGTATTGGTGTGGCTGGCGGAAGAGGAGGTTGTAGACAGGATTTGTCCCTCACTTTTGGTAGTGAACGCCTTATGTACAAAGAATAAAAAATCGCGTTCTTCCAAGTTTTATAGAATTCTGAATCCTTATTCTGAGAGTGGTTAATGTGTCTGACCTTCTTTAAAAGGTGGATTATTTTATTTGTAAAGAGGTAGGTTGAAAATCTCATTTTGTCTATGGTTTAAAAAAACAAAACTTGCCGCCATTTTGTTCATGTTTTGTTTTTTGTTTTGTTTACATTGTGAAACCTTTACCACGCACTATAGAAAATTAATAAAATGCAATGGCAATATCCATTAAAAGATAATTATTTTACTATAGTTTTTATCCATAGTTATATAATTTACCTACCACGACTCAGATACCAAAACCACCCCAATCTCACCCAAACATAACCTCAAACCCGCAGGTTTCCCGCCATGCCACATCGGTCAGTTCCGCTGCAGCAACGCGCTGTGCATCCCCGCGTCGTACCACTGCGACGGCTACAAGGACTGCGCCGACGGCTCCGACGAGGCCAACTGCACTGCTATAGCCTGTCCTGATAACAGGTTAGTTGAATATGCTTCTTGTAGTGTCAGTAACAAACTATGACGTGGACTATCATTTAGTCACGGTGGTGAAAGGATAATAGCCCTTCACCACCTTCACTTTTAGAGAAATGTTCCTTGGATTACTCAGATAAATTGCCAATCGCTGACTTCCCAGGTGCACCGGAAGTATATTACGTACAGTTGATAAGTCACTTGGGGACACATTTTTTCTACTATTTCAATGATACATTTCAATGATAGCGCGATCCTCGTAATATCAGTCGATATCACAGCGATCTTCGAATAACACAGTCCAGATAATACCGTTGTTGTAAAATTTTGTATATTTATCAACAAATTGTTTTTTCAGATACCTATGCCCGCGCGGCGGCCCCGGGGGCACTCACAAGTGTATCGCGCGCTCACAGCTCTGCGATGGAAAAAGGGATTGCGAGGATAATGCTGACGAGGAAACTGCCTGTTGTAAGTATATGGATGTATAACTTACAAGAAAAAAAATTGGGTCCTCTGTTTTTATGTGCCTGAAAAGTACTATAAACTCAGAAGTAGACCACCAGCTGCCATACACTACCACTACTCCAATGGCATGTAGCCAGTGCAACCGCACGTTCACAGCCAAGATCGGCTACATAAGTCATATGGGGGCACACGACCGACGCCCTCCCCAGCCGTAACAGTCGCCGTGACCGAACCCGGTCGGACAGAATCATCACTTTGTAAAAAATAGCAACAGTCCAATGACGTTTGATTGATACATACTTATGCCTCGTGAATAAAGTTAATTTTCCCTTGAAAAACGACAAATTATGTTAGATCATTAACACCCCTGTTACATTGTAATGTCATCAATTATACGTCATCTCCATATTAACTTCTTGACATTATGTTTAAAAAGTCAACAACTAATCCCTGGTTATGATCAAACCGACTATGGCAAAATTGGGGCTAAATGTTTGGATTTCACAGCGGCTATAGCGCTTATGCTAGATTTTACAAAGCATAGACGTACCCATTTTGTATTTAGAATATCAATTGTTTTACGATAGCTTCCGCCACTCGTCACCAATCTCTAACCCCTCCCCCCACAGCAACCGCCTCCTGCCCGGCGCTCTCCTGCCAGTACAAGTGCGTGGCGTCGCCGGCGGGCGGCGCGTGCGCGTGCGCGGCGGGGCTGGCCCTCGCGCCCGACAACCGCACGTGTGTCGACCGCGACGAGTGCAAGGACTGGGGGCTTTGCCACCAGCTCTGTGTTAATACTCCTGGATGTGAGTATTGTTGTGATGTAATAGTCGATAGAATCGAATAAGTTTTGATTGGTTACCAAAGTAGAAAAAGTGCCTGAGATGAGGTAGATAAAGGAAAACGTAGAAAATGCTGGATTGCGAAAAAGAAAATGTTACCGACTGAGAGAATGACAGTATGGAATGTCAGAGGATAGGGCAAATGCCTAACAAGACGCATAAAATAAAACTTAAATAAGTTCTTAGTCTTAAAAAAGAAGGAAACCCTTAAATACCCTGTCTTTCCATCTTCTCTATAGACAGCTTCTACTGGCTATCTGTGGAACGTCGTTGATTCAGCAAGTCATGCCCCCTATTCTTTGCCCCCTATTAAATAGCGCTCCAATCTGTATAATAATTATGTTCACTTTATACACCCCGTAGCCTACAAATGCCTGTGCGCGCCCGGCTACACTCTGGTCGACGGCAAACGCTGTGTGGCGGGCGAGGCCGCGGCTCCGGCGCTCCTCCTGGCTCACGAGAAGGCGGTGCTGAGGATGGACCTGCACGGGCGCGCGCCCGCCCCCCTGGCTAATGCTACGTCGGCGGCAGGACTGGATTATCATTTTAGGAGGAATTTGCTGTTCTGGTCCGATTTGAAGACAAGAAAGGTATGTTATAATAACAGTGTACCTAAACATGGCCTTAGCGTCTTATGTATGACCAATCATATGCAATCGTGTATTCTTAGTACTTCGTCGTTTCCCTGAATGAAGTATAGTTAGTTAATTCTAGGTTTTACAGTAAATAGTAATATTTGGGTCAGAACATAGGTAGATTTTAAGCAAGATTAATTACTCATTTTAGAATTATTTTTAATATTCGTATATTTTAACACTCCAAGGCACAATAAACCTTCTCTATAGGTTACCTGTCCCGTATTAAAATTAGTAGTTTTTAGTTGACTTTCGTCAAGAATGTATTCATTTTACGACGAATACTAAATTTCTTTCTAACAGTGCATACTTGTATTTCTATAAAATATATCTCCCCACCACCAGATCCACATCCAGCAGATGAGCACGCCGCCCGGGGTGCAATCCTACAGCAACTCGGACATCACAGTCCCCGGCTCGTGGGCCCCCGTGGCCCTCGCCGTGGACTGGGTGGGCGACAAGCTATATGTGGCCGACGCCATCGGACAGAAGATCGACGTGTTTGAACTAGATGGACGAGGGCACGCCGTGGTGTTGGGGTCCAACTTGACGAATCCGGCCGATATTGCGCTCGATCCGACGTTGGGACTGATGTTTGTTGCTGATAGCAGTCAGGTGAGATATAGAACTGTTAAGAAATGTTATTAAGTTATTGTCAAAAACAGATCACAGAATGATGCTCAATGTTTTTCTTCTTTCCAGATAATAAGAGCAAACATGGACGGCACCCACTCGAAAGCCATAGTTTTAGAAGCCACATACAAAGCGTCGGGTATAGCAGTAGACATAATCGCACGGCGAGTGTTCTGGTGTGACTCACTGCTCGACTACATAGAATCCGTAGATTACGATGGAAACCACCGTTTCCTGGTTCTGAGAGGACAACAGGTTCCCAGCCCTTCAAGGCTGGCTCTGTTTGAAGACAGAGTGTACTGGTCTGACGGCACCAAGCAGGGCATCAGCTCTGTGAACAAATACGAGGGATCCTCCAGCATCCAAGCCATCTACAAGATGAAAGACATCAGAGACCCCAAAGCTATAACTGTGATACACTCCCTGAAGCAGACGTCAGTCAACAACCCTTGCGGCAACAACAACGGAGGATGCTCACAAATGTGCATAGTTACTGCGCTACAGAATGGAGGTCTAGGATACCGATGCGCCTGTAACATCGGCTACAAGCTACAAGCTGATTTGAGAAACTGTGACATAGTGAAAGAGTTCCTTATGTACTCGCAACAGAGGTTCATTAAAGGGAAGGTGTTAGACCCGGTGATAGAAGGGTTCAGCGAGGCGATCCTGCCGGTGGTTTCGCGGCGCGCGCGCTTCGTGGGGCTCGACTTCGACGCGCGCGACGAACACATCTACTACTCGGATGTGCTTCAGGACGTCATCTTCCGCGTGCACCGGAACGGAACCACCCGGGAGATAGTACTGGCCTCACAGAACGAGGGAGTTGAAGGGCTGGCAGTCGACTGGGTCTCCAAAAACTTGTACTACATAGATTCTAGGAAAGGAACGCTTAATGTTCTGTCGACGAGAAACGTAGCTTTTAAGAGAACGCTGCTGAAGGACTTAAAGAGGCCTCGCGCGATCGTGGTGCATCCCAACAAGGGTTATATTTTCTTCTCCGAGTGGGATCGTCCAGCGAACATCAGCCGAGCGAATACAGACGGAACCGGACTATTAGTATTCGAGAACGTCACATTGGGATGGCCCAACGGTTTATCCATAGATTTCATAGAAGACCGAGTGTACTGGTGCGATGCTTTACTAGACCATGTTCAACACGCCAAGCTCGACGGAACCGACGTCAAGACTGTCAACTCTAGGCTGATAAGGCATCCATTCTCCATCGTGATCCACAAAGAGTTCATGTACATAACGGACTGGAGGTTAGACGCCATTGTGCGCCTTCACAAACTGACAGGCGAGCAGGAGGACATCATGGTGCGCGAGCCGCAGACAAACCGCCTGTACGGGGTCAAGGTCTACAGCGACGAGATCCAAAAGATCGACCCTATGCAACCCTGCTCTAGAAACAACGGGAACTGCCAGAAACTCTGCTTTGCGGTCCCTCGGAACAACACAGAGTTGTTAACAGTGAAGTGTGGATGTCCGTATGGGGAGAAATTATCAGGAGATGGTACAAGCTGCGTGGCAGACCCGGGGGCCGAGCCGCCGCTGCAGGCGTGCCCGCACTCCTGGGACTTCACCTGCAACAACCAGCGCTGCATACCGAAGAGCTGGGTCTGCGACGGAGACGACGACTGTCTGGACAATAGTGATGAGGAACAGAACTGTACTAGTAAGTGGAATTGGTTTTTATTGCTCTGCAACTATTCTCATATGTTGGGATACTCCTAATTATCTCCTCATATTATTCCTCTATAATTATCTCCTCATATTCCAAGATTTCTCGTGGCATAAGTTTCCTATACTCTCCTAAAATCCATTCTCTATGACAATACAATCCATTAGCAAAGATTATATTATATTGTCTTCTTTTCATTTTACATCTCTTAACAGCTTTGCTCTTGTTCTAGTAGTTCTAGCCACCATGGTCTATCAGCTCTTCCATTTATTCTCTCATCTTTATGTGTTGACCATGAATCTAGCCACTGAAGTCTGCCAGTTCTTCCATTTCATCACTCATCTATCTACCTTCACCACGGCCCCCACTGACCCCCCCTCCCCCCGCAGAGAGCACGTGCAGCGCGTCGGAGTTCATGTGCAAGTCGGGGCGCTGCATCCCCGCCACGTTCAAGTGTGACTCGGAGAACGACTGCGGAGACTTCTCCGACGAGACCGGCTGCGTCAACGTCACCTGCTCCACCTCGCAGTTCCAGGTATAATACCTGTTTAGTATTCTGTGTACAAAAGAGACTTAATTGCTTAATGGATGCGCTGAAGACACTTTTTAGATGTCCCTTTGCTTTTGCTGTAACCATCAACTTCATTAAACGGTTTCCTATGCCAAAAGACTGTTCAAAAATCAATAATAAAAATCAGTCATAATAATAAATGTGTGTATCATAAAATCGGACTTAGGTACCGTTCGGTGAAGATTATTGCTGCAGTTGATCATTATCTTTCCCGGGCGCAAATGGCAGGGCCTATGGACTTAGTAAATTTTTAAAAATATAGTCCTGCAATAGTCCGGACCACATCAAAAACTTCCAGCTATAATTCTCACTTGAATTAAATAAGCGCAAACTCGCATTACAAGTGCTTTATTCTCCTCAGTTCCTTTTCAAGAAATAGTTCATTCGCTGTTTGTTACACGTTATTCAACAAATAAAACATGTAAGTATTTGTTTCTTCCAGTGCGACAACGGCCGCTGCGTGCCCAACACGTGGAAGTGCGACTCGGAGAACGACTGCGGCGACGGCTCCGACGAGGGCACGCACTGCGCAGAGAAGACTTGCGCTTACTTCCAGGTATCGTGGACTTTACTTAGCTTTCCTGGCGAGTGAGGAGTGAAATAATCATCCAAAAGCATAGTGTCTAGCGAGCTGCAACATAACTAATTGCCTTCAATCTTCTCACCTAGCCACTTCCGGCCGGCGGCCACCACCGTCACTTTGGCTGGAGGATGTCACAAGTAGTCACAGCCTACGTTTCTATCTAATTATATTCTACCAGATATACTGGAACCATAGGTTATACAGAGCCAACCGAAATCGATGATCTTTACTATGAACTGCTGTTGAAGCTTTTGGTGGTCTTTATTATGTATAACTGCTCAATATAGCATTATAGATGGTGACCCCAAAGAAATGCAAGTGGGATACCAGGTGCTACCTTCCTTCACTTACGTGGCTAGAGCTCAACTTGTTGCCATTGCCACCGCCAGAAAAGGATGGTAGCACCTGGTGTCCTAAAAATTTACCTCATCAACCAATAACCCCCTCTCTTCCCCCCAGTTCACGTGTCCCCGCACGGGCCACTGCATCCCGGCGTCGTGGGTGTGCGACGGCGACGACGACTGCTTCGACAAGCAGGACGAGGCCGACTGCCCGCCCGTCGCCTGCCTCGCCAGCCAGTTCAAGTGCGCCGACCTCAAGCAGTGCGTGCAGGTACGTACCTCTGAAATATAGATGTGTAGGTTGCCTCACGTTAAAATTATTACCAGATTTCGCACACGAGACCTTAAAGAGGTCTATCCGTCACGCTGCTACAAGAGGTAGGTGTAGGTTATTCTGTAAACAATCGTCGTAGGCACAACAAAACATTCATTTGATTCAAAACATTCATTTGATGAATTTCTTGCAGACTAATTTGCATTCTATGCGTTTTAGGATGGTGTCTAGCGTGGTAAAGTATAAGGTAGAGAAATCTGACCCTTCTCAGAAGCATTGTTACTATGAGAGGGAAATGCAGAGAAACCTGACCCAGGTTTCTCTGCACATAACACATCTATTAGGTGGGTAGCATCCATCCGGATGTCACTCTTGGAAATTGAAGGTCTTACAAATAGCTAATACCCAAAACCCCATTTCCCCCACCCCAGGAGGCGTACAAATGCGACGGCATCCCGGACTGCAACGACGGCAGCGACGAGGCGGGCTGCCCCTCGCTGGCGCCGCACCAGTGCTCCGCCGACAAGCAGTTCCAGTGCAAGGCGTCGAATATATGCATACCGAGGACCTGGTATTGTGACGGTGAGTTGGCACAATGGACATGTGATACACTTGCCACTTAAAAAGTGGCTATTTCTAATGGTGCTATTCTTGTCTCTGAGGCGATTTGTCAGGGAAACCTGAAGGTAATTCCTCAGTGTCTGTAAAAATACGCATCCTGCGGATAATGGAAAATATGGTAGAGAAACGTCTTCCAGTGCTTGCTGAGATAAACTCCAGTCCAACAACCAGTGCCCACGTACACGTTTCTACATATCATCACCGGTCTGACGCATTCATTGAAGACCTTTGTTGTCAGAAATAACAATGTCTGATAGGTATTTATGACGTATAAAAATATTATTTAAAATACATTTACACTTACTACAACTTAGTAATTACTTCTAAATGACCTTTTAAACATACCCGAAACCCCTCACTCCCTAGGCACCCCCGACTGCGAGGACCTCTCCGACGAGCCGGCCTCGTGCGGCACCACGGAGTGCGCGCCGAACTTCTTCAAGTGCCACAACGGACGCTGCGTGTTCAAGGCCTACGTGTGCGATGGCAATGATGATTGTGGGGATAACTCTGATGAGGGGCTGGAGCATGCGTGCAAGTCGCCGCCATTCAGGTAACTATTAGGGCTTATAACTTATTAGAAAAACGTTTATGAGAAGTGATCTTAGAAGGGATAGCATTTAAGGAGATGGAGATTGAAAGAGAAAGGGAATGGGACTGATTGGGGGGACTTTTGATTAGATATGAGTTATTTATAAAACACCATGACGAGATCAAAAGTTCAGTAAATGAAAAAAGGCTGAGCGACAAGAATCCTTTACAGGACATGTTTAGCGGTTGAGTAAAGCCTCCTAGAACTTCTGCTTGTACACAGGCTAACAACATAACGAGGCATTCTTATAAAATAAACATAAATGAAAATATTGCAGATGTCCATCGGGAGAGTGGCAGTGCCCGGAGGTGACTGGTCGCTGCGTGAACCTCACGCAAGTGTGCGACGGCAAGCCCGACTGCCCCAACGGAGCTGATGAAGGTATAATATCCTCCTTCTTCCGTCCTTACATTATTTTCAGGCAAAGTTTCTATACAAGATCTCTCAAGTGGAACCTATGTAAACGTTCTCTAGCTTTCAGTTCTATACTGGTACAAACTACAGTAAAAGAGCCTTACAATGATGTCGATTCTGAAGGCAGAAATTCTAATTTTAACGCTGTCAAACAAAAAAAAAAGTTAGTACAAAATGAGATTTCAGGCAACAGTCATAGAGTCGAATTTTAAACAAAGAATTTAAGGTTTTGACAGCATTAAAATTAGAATTTCCGCCTTCAGAATCGACATCATTAAATAATCAATACTTACAAATTTAACTCACACAAACACATCACATCAAACAAAACACGAACATCTTGTCAGGTTCAAGCTGCGACTTCGCGGAGTGCCAGCACCAGTCGGGGCTCTGCTCCAACGAGTGCAAGCAGACTCCCTCGGGCCCGCTGTGCCTGTGTCCTCCAGGCGAGGAGCTAGAGGAGGATGGTGTCACCTGTCGCGACGTGGACGAGTGTGTCCCGCCAGGACTGTGCTCTCAGGAGTGCCACAACGTCAAGAGGTCTTACCACTGCAGCTGTGTGGATGGGTACATGCTAGCGCCAGACAAACACTCCTGTAAAGCGAATAATCATTCTAGTGCGTTCTTGATCATTTCAAATAGGCACTCGATTTTGGTGGCTGATCTTAATGAGCAGGGATTGGAGAGGGTGCCGATTAATGTGGAGAATGTTGTAGCGACTGCGTCCAATATGCACACTGGAACGATATTCTGGTCTGATATGAAATTGAAGAAGATATCTCGGTTAGACAGAGGCAGCGAACCTCAAGTTATAATTTCGACTGGTTTGGATCTAGTTGAGGGACTGGCATATGACTGGGTTGGTGGCAACATCTACTGGCTGGACAGCAAACTCAACACCATCGAAGTAGCCAAGGAAGATGGTACAGCCCGAACTGCTTTACTCAGCGGTAACATCACTCAGCCTCGAGGAATGTGCCTGGACCCCGCTCCTAACGCCAGATGGCTCTTCTGGACCGACTGGGGAGAGAACCCCAGAATCGAAAGAGTCGGCATGGACGGAACCCACAGACAAGCCATCATCAACACCAAGATCTACTGGCCCAACGGTCTGACCCTAGACACGGCCACACAAAGGGTTTACTTTGCAGACTCCAAGCTAGACTTCATAGACTTCTGCTACTACAACGGCACTGGAAGACAGCAAGTGTTAGCCGGGAGCCACTACCTCCTGCACCCGCATTCGCTCACACTATTCGAGGACACACTATACTGGACGGACCGTCAGTTGAACCGTGTTCTCTCGGCGCACAAGTTCAAGGGTTCGAACCAGACGGTGGTGTCGCACCTGATCTCGCAGCCGCTGTCGATCCACGTGCACCATCCGTCGCTTCAGCCGCAGTACAGTTCACCCTGCAAGCCGGACTCCTGCCAGCACCTGTGTCTGCTGAGTCCCAATAATACCCTGGGGTACAGCTGCCTCTGCAAGCCCGGCTTCAAGCTTCTGCCTGACGGGAAGTGTGTTGAAGGTAAGGTTTTAATAATATTTATTCATCATAAGTATTTATTTAATTTTGAATGTGAATATTAGATATCCCTTTCTTATTGTGTCTGCACTTTTGACTTTGCTAATCAATATTTTTGTCAAATTTCAGAGGAAACAGCCTACCTTATGGTACTGAAGGGATCGCAGATCATTGACCTGTCTACTGATGGATCAGGCCGAGCCGGCCAGCTGGCTTCCGTCGTTGGAGTTCAAGGTAAAATAAACTTTAATTGTGTACTTTTACCAATTAGAGTGTTATTTTTACCGATAAGGTTTATTAAAATGCGTTTTTGTTCTGCCAGGTGGTGTCCAACTAGACTACGACCGTCAAGGCCACATGCTGTACTGGCTGCAATCCATCTCTGGAGACAGCGCCGATGACGAGAACTGCACAATCTACACCATGCCTTACGGCGGAGGGAATAAGGTCGAGTTTACCGGACAGGACACAGGCATGGTGGGGGCTCCATCGAGCATCGCATTTGATTGGCTGGGACGGAACCTCTACATAGCCAATAGGGTGGCCAGCAATATTGAACTGATCCGGGTCGACAGTAAAGTCAAGTACCGCACTATAGTGCTGGCTAATGACGGGAATAGATCATCACTGGCTAAACCGAAGGGACTGTGTTTGGATCCTACCGAAGGGTAAGTTTAATTTCATTGGAGTTTAAAGTATTTTCATTTCATTCAAGTTTTTACGAATAATATCTTCTTGCCTAGCTTTTAGTGGCCTTACTATGCTGTCCTATCCTATATAATGTACCTACTTACTGAAAAGATGTTTTAAATAAAGATCTGATAAAGAATTTGGTAAGATAATGAAAAATAGGTACCTAATAAACTAATGCTAATACCTTTTCATTGCAGAAAGATGTACTGGTCAGACGAGGGCGGGTACGGAGTACCAGCAAAGATCGGCAAAGCCAACATGGACGGCACCGGCGCCGTGGTCTTAGTCGACGGCATCGAGCGGCCCGAGGCCATCACCATCGACCTGGACAAGAAGGTGGTCTACTTCAGCACGCAGTTCCCGGCCAGTGTGGTCAGTGTGGGGACTGACGGCAGCGACCGCCGCACCGTGCTCAGCGAGGCCAACGACATCTCATACCCCAAGTCCATCGCCGTGCTAGACTCACGACTGTATTTATTGGATCCTAGGCATGAAAAGATCATCAAGGTAGACTTGCCGAACGGCGATAACCTCAAAACGATTATGGACAATGAGAGTGATCTGAAATCGCTGACGATATTCCAGAAGAGGAAGATGATCCACCACCCGTGTACTAACAGCAACGGGGGCTGCGAACAGATCTGTATCCCGAGCGACGTCGGGTCTAGAGTGTGCGCGTGTTCCATCGGCTACAGGAAAGAGAATGAGGTTAACTGTGTACCTTACAAGACATTTGCTGTTGTGTCTCAACTGGACCTCATCAGGGGCTACAGTATAGACAGCAGCGCAGAAGCCATGGTGCCTATCACAGGCCAGGGCCACCACATTCTACACATCGATGTACACTTCGCAGAGAACTTCATCTACTGGGTGGAGTTCAACCGCGGCTACTGGAACGGCATCTTCAGGATCCGGCCCAACGGCACGGCTCTTCAGCACGTGGTGAAGGACGGCATCGGCAGCAACGGCGTGCGCGGGCTCGCCGTGGACTGGGTCGCCGGGAACCTCTACTTCACCAACGTGTTCCCGCATGAAAACTACGTTGAAATGTGCTGGCTGGACGGCTCACACAGGAAAGTTCTGGTCAAGACCACCATGGATGCGCCTAGAGAGTTGGCAGTGAATCCCCTAAAAAGGCTGCTGTACTGGATCGATTATGGTCAATATCCAAGAATCGGAAAGGCGTACCTTGATGGAAGCAACTGGCAGACGCTGGTGAGCTCGGGGATATCGAACCCGAGGGACCTCACCATCGACATGTTGTCGCACGACGTCTACTGGGTGGACTCCAAACTCGATCAAATCCAGAAGATCTCGTACAACGGAGGAAACAGACAACTGATCCGGTCCAACCTGCCCAACCCGATGGGCATCGCCATCCACACCACCAGCGTGTACTGGGTCGACAGGAACTTACAAACTATCTACAGAGCTTCCAAACTACCAGGAAACATGTCGCTACCGGAGAAAGTACGAACCAACCTTCCGAAGTTGAGGGATATAGTGATCTTCGACATCAACAACCAGCCCACGGACGAGGGCAACCTGTGCCGGAAGCTCGGCAACGGCGGCTGCGACCAGCTCTGCTTCAGCTACCCGCCTGAGGCCAACAAGGGCGTCACCCACCGCTGTGACTGCGCCACTGGAACTATATCCGCCACTAACCCAAGGAAATGTGACGTGGTAGATGAGTACCTCGTGTTCACTACCAGGACCGAGATCCGAGCTGTAAACTTAGATCCTAAATCAACCGGAATACCTTTCAAGCCCATCGGAAACTTGACTAATGTGGTCGGAGTGGAATTCGATTACGCTGATAATAAATTGTTCTTTACACAAATCCGTCCGTGGGCGCGGATCGCGTGGATGTCGGCCAACAACCCTGACCCCGCCGGGATCCAGAACATCATCAACAAGGGCATCAACCCCGAGGGCATCTCGTACGACTGGACACAGAAGAAGGTGTACTGGACCGACAGCTCCAACAACTCAATCTACGCTATGAACCTGGACGGAACTGAACTTGTGATGATTGCTCGAGTGGAGCGACCGCGAGCTATCGTCGTGGATCCTTGCAACGGAACCCTGTACTACACGGACTGGGGGCGCTTCGGAACCTCCGGAAAGATCTACCGAACCACCATGGCCGGCTCGTTGAAGAAGGCCATCATCGACAAAGACTTGTCACAGCCGAGCGGCCTGACCATTGACTTTGACGAGAACATGTTGTACTGGACCGACGCCGTCCGCGAAAAGATCGAGAGATCCAAAATGGACGGGTCAGACCGAGAAGTCCTCATTTCAGCCACAATCTATCCATTCGCTATCACCGTATTCAGAAACTACATCTACTGGACGGATCTACAGCTTCGCGGAGTATACCGAGCAGAGAAGCATACTGGTGCCAACATGGTGGAGATGGTGAAAAGACTCGAGGATTCTCCGAGGGATATCCACGTGTACAGCACGGGGCGGCAGCAGTGCCAGACCAACCCCTGCAAGATCAGCAACGGCGGCTGCGCCCAGTCCTGCCACCCCGCGCCCAACAACACCGCCGAGTGCAGATGCGATGACAACACTAAACTGGTCAACGAAGGTCGCATGTGTGTCTCCAAGAACGTCACCTGTGATGCTAGTAAATTTTCGTGTGCAAACGGCAAGTGCATCAGCCGCATGTGGTCGTGCGACGGCGACGACGACTGCGGCGACGGGTCGGACGAGGACCGCAACTACTGCGCCTACCACTCCTGCTCGCCCAACGAGTTCCGCTGCAACAACGGCCGCTGCATCTTCAAGTCGTGGAAGTGCGACCACGAGAACGACTGCAAGGACGGGTCGGACGAGGAGGGCTGCGAGTACCCGCCGTGCGCCGCCGGCGAGTTCACGTGTCTCAACCAGCGCTGCATCCCCGCGGCGCAGCTCTGCAACGGCGTCAACGACTGCAAGGACAACGTGACGTCCGACGAGACGCACGAGCGCTGCCCGCGCAACACCACCTGCCCCGCCACGCACCTCAAGTGCGAGAAGACCAACATCTGCGTGGAGCCGTACTGGCTGTGCGACGGCGACAACGACTGCGGCGACAACTCGGACGAGGACCCGCTGCACTGCGCGCGCCGCACGTGCCCGCAGAACTCGTTCCGCTGCCCCAACCACCGCTGCGTGCCCGCCACGTGGTACTGCGACGGCGACGACGACTGCGGCGACGCGGCCGACGAGCCGCCCGAGTACTGCCGATCCGAGGGCCGCACCTGCTTCGGCGACCTGTTCACGTGCGACAACGGCAACTGCGTGCCGCGCATCTACATCTGCGACGGCGACAACGACTGCCTGGACGGCAGCGACGAGGACGCGCGCCACCAGTGCGACGAGCGCCGCTGCGACCCCGACACGGAGTTCACGTGCGCCGAGAACAAGGCGTGGGGCCGCGCGCAGTGCATCCCGCGCAAGTGGCTGTGCGACGGCGACCCCGACTGCGTGGACGGCGCCGACGAGAACTCCACGCTGCACCACTGCGCCGCGCCCGCGCCCTGCCAGGACGACCAGTTCACGTGCACCAACGGCCGCTGCGTCAACCGCGGCTGGGTGTGCGACCACGACAACGACTGCGGCGACGGCTCCGACGAGGGCAAGCACTGCAACACGCAGTACAAGCAGTGCGGCGACCAGGAGTTCCAGTGCCAGAACTTCAAGTGCATCCGCAACCACTTCCGCTGCGACGGCGAGGACGACTGCGGCGACCGCTCTGACGAGGTCGCCTGCAACAAGACCGCCGCCGCCTGCCCCGCCGGACAGTTCAAGTGCAACAACGAGCAGTGCATCGACGCGCGCCTCGTGTGCAACAAGGTGTCCGACTGCAGCGACGACTCGGACGAGCCGGCGCACTGTCACGTGGACGAGTGCGCCAAGCTGGAGGCCAACCAGTGCGGCCACAAGTGCGTGGACACGCTAACGGGCTACTACTGCGACTGCAACGCCGGCTACCGGCTGCAGGCGGACGGCAAGGCGTGCGCGGACGTGGACGAGTGCGTGGCCGCGCCCGCGTGCTCGCAGGCCTGCGCCAACACGCCCGGCTCCTACTACTGCAAGTGCGACGAGCGCTACTACGAGCGCGAGCCCGACGAGCACACGTGCAAGCGCCGCGACAACACCACCGCCTGGCTCATCTTCACCAACAAGTACTACGTGCGCAACATGTCCACGGACGCGGCGCTGTACAACCTCGTGCACCAGGACCTTATGAATGTCGTCGCCATCGACTTCGATATCAAGGAACAGAAGATGTACTTCGCCGATGTTTCAGCCAAAACCATCTACAGGTCGGACTACGCGGACCCCAACCCGACGAAGGAGGTGGTGATCCGCCACGACTCGCACGGACTTGAAGGCATCGCCGTGGACTGGATCGGACGCAAGCTGTACTGGCTCGATCGACACTCCAAGAACTTGGACGTCTCGGAATTAGACGGAACCCGAAGGAAGACTCTTAAAACTGGCATCGCCGACCCGCGGGCCATCATCGTGCACCCCGGCACCGGCTACCTGTACTACACGTCGTGGCACCTGCAGGCCTATATCGGCAAGATGGGCATGGACGGGACCAACTTCACTGTGATACTGAACTGGGAGGACGACATCGCGTGGCCCAACGCGCTCACTATTGACTACTTCACGGACCGCATCTACTGGGCCGACGCACATCTCGACTACATCGCCTCCGCCGATTTAGAGGGCAGACACAGGCACGTCGTACTATCTGGCACTAAAGTCCCTCATGTATTCGCTCTGAGCTTGTTCGATGACGACATCTACTGGACCGACTGGAACTTGAAGGCAATCAGCAAGGCAAAGAAACACTCGGGAGAAAACCTGACGCTTCTGCGAAACACGACGCACAGACCTTACGACATCCACATCGTGCATCCGCTGCGACAGCTGCCCTACACGAACCCGTGCGGGACTAACAACGGCGGATGCTCGCATCTGTGTCTGATAGCTCCTCCACACGAGTCCAGCTACCTGAACATTGAAGGGTACGGCGAGGAGGGCGCCACCACGTACAAGTGCGCATGTCCCAACCAGTTCTACCTGGCGCGCGACATGAAGACGTGTGTCGCCAACTGCACGGACGGGCAGCACCGCTGCGGCGGCCGCGACGAGAAGTGCATCCCGTGGTTCTGGAAGTGCGACGGCGAGAAGGACTGCGCCGACGGGTCGGACGAGCCCGCCTCCTGCCCCGCGCGCCACTGCCGCGCCGGCAGCTTCCAGTGCGACAACACCAACTGCACGCCCGCCGCCACCATCTGCGACGGCAGCGACGACTGCGGCGACGGCAGCGATGAGGCGCAGTGCGCGCACGCCTGCCCGCTGCTCGAGTTCAAGTGCCGCGGCAGCGGGCGCTGCGTGCTGGACTCGTGGCGCTGCGACGGCGACGCCGACTGCAAGGACGGCAGCGACGAGGACCCGGCCACGTGCCACCGCCGCACCTGCGACCCCGACTCCGAGTTCTCCTGCAAGAACGGCCGCTGCATCCCCAAGCTGTGGATGTGCGACTTCGACAACGACTGCGGCGACGACTCGGACGAGCCCGCGTACATGTGCCGCCAGCGCAACTGCACCACGGGCTGGCGGCGCTGCCCCGGCCGCAGCAACTACCGCTGCATCCCGCAGTGGCTGTTCTGCGACGGCAAGGACGACTGCCGCGACGGCAGCGACGAGCTCCCGGAGCACTGCCCGGCGTGCGCCGCCGGCGACCACGCGTGCGACAACCGCCGCTGCGTGCCGCGCCAGTGGCTGTGCGACTTCACGGACGACTGCGGCGACGGCAGCGACGAGTCGGAGGCGCTGTGCCGCCACCGCTACCGCGACTGCTCCGAGTCCGAGTTCAAGTGCGGCAACGGCAAGTGCGTGTCTTCGCGCTGGCGCTGCGACCACGAGGACGACTGCGGCGACAACAGCGACGAGCTGCAGTGCGGCGGCTTCAGCTGCAAGAACGGCACGTTCCAGTGCGCGTCGGGCCACTGCGTCGCCGCCTACTTCCGCTGCGACGGCGACCGCGACTGCCGCGACCTGTCGGACGAGATCGGTTGCCCGCCGCGCTTCCCCGGCGGCCGCTACTGCCCCGAGAACAGGTTCGTTACTATCATTATTATTTTTGATTTATGGCTTTTACTGTGAAGGAATAGTCATAAAAGTATGTCTTAAGCGGCGGCACTTGTAGTTGTGATTTTTTTTTTGTTTACGGCTCTTAATTAGATATATTTTCCCAGATTTCAGTGCGGCAACAACCTGTGCGTGTCGCAGGCGGACCTGTGCGACGGCGCCGACGACTGCGGCGACGGCAGCGACGAGGCGCCGGCGCTGTGCACCGACTTCAACTGCGACTCGCTGCGGCGGTTCCAGTGCGACAACCACCGCTGTGTGCCCAGGTCAGTGATAGTACCACTGTGGCTAAGGGTTACATGCACTAAGTGTTAAAGTGTTAAATCTAGATTCGACTTAAGAAACGTCATCCTTACTAATATTATAAATGTGAAAGTAACTGTGTCTGTCTGTCTGTCTGTCTGTCTGTCTGTCTGTCTGTCTGTTACTCTTTCACGACAAAACTACTGAACGGATTTGAATGAAATTTGGTATACATATGGTATAGACCCTGGGAAAGAACATAGGCTACTTTTTATCCCGGAATTCCCACGGGAAAACTTTTTAAGGCGAAGCGTAGCTCGCGGGGACAGCTATTCCATATAAATTTATGGCATAAATCGAGATTTAACACTTAATCTAGATTTAATATGTTGGTGCAAGTGGCCCTAAGTGACTAAAATCATGAAGAGACAACTCTCCAGCTCTCCACTAGGCTAAAGACTGCAAAAAAGGTCTAAGTACCTATATACATGAATAATGTTCAGACTGTAATGATCTATTCGAATATAATATTGTTATGGATATGGATGTCAAATATATGTTAGTGGTATGGGCATTATCCTAACTAATATTATAATAGGCGACCGAATGGCGTAGTGGTTAGTGACCCTGACTACTGAGCCGATGGTCCCGGGTTCGATTCTCGGCTGGGGCAGATATTTGTTTAAACACAGATATTTGTTCTCGGGTCTTGGATGTGCCCGTAAAATGGCAATAGGCCCGCCCCCTATTACATTGGGACTAACATAACACTCTGGCGAAAAGTGGGTGCAGCGATGCACCTCTGCCTACCCCGCAAGGGAGTACATTAGTACAAGGCGTGAGTGCGTGTTTTTTTTTTTTTTTTTTAATATTATAAATGCGAAAGTAACTGTGTGTGTCTGTCTGTTACTCTTTCACGCCAAAACTACTGAACGGATTTGAATGAAATTTGGTATACATACGGTCTTGACCCTGAGAAAGAACATAGGCTACTTTTTATCTCGGAATTCTCACTGGAAAACTTTTTAAGGCGAAGCGAAGCGCGCGGGAACAGCTATTGGATAATAATTACAGATTGACATGGCTAGAACTCACATCTTTCTGCTTAGCTAAAGGCTGACCAAACACCTGAAGTCTGAACTTCTTTTATTAATCACATGACAAATTATACATTTATTTACATAAATTTTTCCCCCCCCAGGAACCAAGTATGCGACGGCACAGACAACTGCGGCGACGGGTCCGACGAGAACAACATGACGCTGTGCGCCTCGCGCGGCCGCGTGTGCGACCCCTACACGCAGTACCAGTGCGCGAATAGACATTGTGTGGAGCGGACACAATTGTGTGACCTGGCTGATGATTGTGGAGACGCCAGTGATGAGAGAGGGTGCCATCATACGCATACCTGCGACCTTAGTGACAAAGGTGAGGGTATAGGGTTGCTTATAGGTACATTGCTAGGAAACGATAGGTTTCAAAAACTAGTCTAGTCAACATTAAGACTTATAGAAGGTTGTTCAGCCGACACGTAGTACCAGTGCGCCAATAGACATTGTGTAGAGCGGACCCAGCTTTGTGACCTGGCTGATGACTGTGGAGACGCCAGTGATGAGAGGGGATGTCATCATACGCATACCTGCGACCTTAGTGATAAAGGTGAGGGTGTAGACTTGCTTATAGGTACATTACTAGGAAGCGATAGGTTTCATAAATCTAAAATGTGGCCTCCAGATTATTCGATGTAAAGAGATACTTAGAAAGCTGAGCATGCTACTGAATGCATTGGTTGACCATGACATCTGAAAGGTTTTTTCCACTCGACCCCTCATTGGAAGTTAAGAATGCCACATCCACTATACAGTTACTTTTTATTTTATTTATTTATTTACAAAAATACTAGTAACCTAACTAGTAATAAGTTACTAGTTAGGACTAGAGCTAGGAATGCACCTATACAGTGCATAGACTGTTTTTTCATCACACATTTCCACATTCCACTTCATCCGCAGGAGGTTGCGAGCACTTCTGCACCAACCTGACCCTGCCCGCCCTGACGCCGGGCGCGGCCGTCCCCGCCCCCGGCTCGGGCGGGTACATCTGCTCCTGCTTCCACGGCTGGATCATCTCGCCCACGGACAAGAAGAAGTGCATAGACGTGGATGAATGTGCCACCGGCACGCATCGCTGTTCGCAGCTCTGTAGCAACTTGAATGGAAGCTTTAGCTGCAGCTGTCGGGATGGTTTCAGGTAACTGCGCTGTTTTGATTCATTTTTTTCAGTACATAAATATCAAACGGTACCAAGTGGCACCAGTAATTTATTTATCTATCTATTTATTTACTAAATTTGTCCCAATTGTTTAATTTTAATTGGCTACCTACGGCCACATGTTCTTCTTGCCAACGAAAGTGGTGACCCCGATGTGATCGGATATGGAAACGTAATCGTAATAAAAATGCAGTAGGAACTATAAATCTCACGAGGGATCTTAACTGATGTAGTAAAAGTAGCTTTACTGAACATGTCTTTCCCATTCCAGATTGGCGGACAGCCTGTCGGGCGTGTGCAAGAGCACCGAAGGCGACGTGGTCCTCATGTTCGCGAACGGGCCCGAGATCCGCGCCTTCGTGCAGGACAAGAACGAGGAGTTCAACGTCATCGGCGCCGAGAAGCGCATCGAGGCCATCGACTACGACCCCACGAACGAAATGGTCTTCTGGGCCGACAGCTACGACAAGACCATCAAACGCTCCTACATGGTCAATGCCCTCAATGGACAGGTTAAGAGCGGGTTCGCTCAGGACCTCAACATGAAGGGAAATGCGAAGCCGACAGCTATTGCTGTGGACTACAGTGGAGAGAACTTATACTGGACGGAAACAGACCGCGCTGGATCCAAGCCGCGAGGCCGCGTCATGGTCGCCAAGACCGATGGAAGATACAGACGAGCCATCGTCTCCGCCGGCATTGAATCACCAACTTCCCTAGTCCTGGACCCGCAAATGGGAAGAATGTTCTGGTCAGACGCCGGTTCCGCTCCTAAAATCGAGATCTGCTGGATGGACGGCTCCAAGCGACGCCCGCTAATCACCGAGAACATCCGACACCCGACTGGCTTAGCCATAGACTATGGAATGGACCACGCGGTGTACTGGGCCGACTCCAAGCTCAATACCATCGAGATGATGAAGCAGGACGGGTCGGGCCGGAAGGTGGTCCTCAAGGGGGACATCCTGAAGCACCCGATATCCCTGGATGTGTTTGAGTCGTCGCTCTACTGGGTCACGAGAGAGTCCGGGGAGTTAGTGCGGCAAGACAAGTTCGGACGGGGAGTGCCGTTTGTCATCTCGAAGGATCTCGTCAACCCGTCTGCTGTTAAAGGTAAATTGTTATTCATTGTTTGATTAGAGTTGTATATATTATTTATCTATCTATTGTGGCGAGCTGATTTACCGTTTTAACCTCTGAGGTGGGCCATTATACGGAGGGAAATAGTGTTTCTTGTTGTTGAGCTGATACATTTTATGTACTCACTGCGATGTCTGGTAAATAGCAGGCCGTTAGATGTGAATATACTTAATATGTGATTAGCCATGTATTCACCACGCCACGGCGAGGCATGTCTCGAGTTTTCTAGAACGCGATCCAATGCTCGGTTTGTACACCGAGCATTGGATCGCGTTCCCGCGGCGATACGCGGCTATTTACTTACTTTTTATAGCTATGGATGAATCCGACTGGCTTTGTGTAGGTAAATACTAAGAAAGCCTCTTCACCTAAAACTGCAAATCAATTTCCAAATGTCCTTCCCCCCAGTATACCACCCGCTCCGCTACAACACCAGTGTCCCGGCGGCGCGGTGCGGCGCGTGCCCGGCGCTGTGCCTGCGCGTGCCCGGCGGCGCGCGCTGCGTGTGCGACGGCGCCGCGCCCGCCAAGCGCGCGCACGACACGCCCTGCGAGCAGCGTATGTACTACATAGACATAATGGAAGATACGAACGATAATGGAATGTCCTTGCTGCAATAGGCGAATAACGGTCGAGCGGTATATGACGACGCTCGCTACCTGCCAATCATTCGCAAATCTGACTGGCCAATCCTTTCACCACGGAGACAAATCATTGTCTAGTGTTTGTTACTGACATCAACATACACAATTCTTCCTTTTCTTTGTGCGCCTCTCTACTGCTAATGGTTGGCGGTCAGCTCTGCATATACTCCTCTTTCTATTCTTCGCCAATCACAACAGGTGTTACACTACAACTATTAAAGTATAATCTATCTGTACCCAGTGCCTAACCAGTCTTCTATCCCACAGCTGTAGAACGTCCCCGCCCGCTCCCCCGAGTCTGCCCATGCGAGAACGGCGGCTCCTGCGTGGAGTCCTCCACAGCTGAAGGCGGCGTGGAGTGCCGCTGCCCCGCGCCGCTGCAGCCGCCGCACTGCACGCTGGCCGCCGCCGCGTCCGGCGCGCCGCCCGCTGCTGCGGTCCTAGTGCCTGTGTTGTTGGTGTTAGTGATAGCACTGGGAGGCGCGGCCGCGTGGTTCGTCATTAGGAAGCGACCCTTGTGAGTACTTACTTTATCTATTATCATTATAGTAGCTACAATAGGCACGGCGTATGAGGCTCCTTCAGTTGCTGCCGTCCTGGTACCCAAATACGGCTGGTGCTGGCTATTTCTGGTCACACACTGTAGTTTATCAACTATGGTGACGGGCGCTAAGCCCGCGGCTGCCGTGTTGGTGCCGGTGTTGTTGGTGCTGGTGATAGCGCTGGGAGGCGCGGCTGCGTGGTTCGTCATTAGGAAGCGACCTTTGTGAGTATATCTGATGCTTGTCTGTGTCTTGTTTGTTGTGGTACATCCTGGAGGGAGCTTCTGTAACGGCTCCTACTCTAGTACCTGTGTTAGTGTTGTTTCTTATAATTGTTATCTAGCAAACGTATGTGGTACGCCTTACAGCCCACTGGACCGAGAACCTAAGACCGAATGTGGTTGGATGAGGAAAGAATGTTGTTATCTATTCTTCCAAATATTATTACCCTTATTAACGTTACCCTTTAATTCTCCTTACAGCGGCAAAGGCGGCGGCCTCGGCAGCCTGGCCTCATCCCAGAGCGTGTCCTTCCGCCAGGGCTCCAACGTGGAGTTCGGCGGGCCGGGCGGCGAGCCCGCATACACGCTAGAAGAGACCAGGAAGGGACGGGACTTCAGCAACCCCATGTACGAGGCCGTCACGCGCGCCGCCGCCGCGGGTAGTCCCGAGCCGCCTATACGTGAGTTGTCATGTCCTAGTACTTTTATGCGTAACAGTTGGCAGGTCAATAAATATTAGAGCTGCTATAATTATTGTTAGTAAATTATAGTAAAGTTTTCGTCATATTATCTACGCAAAGCGTTGGATGCAGAAAACGTTGCGTTAATAGTGTGGATGTTTTTTGCTTGGCGTATAGGGGAGACATACTAGAGTTTAATAGTATAATGTCCCTATGTAAATCAGTAGGCTTAGTACCTACAAATTTTGTGTTCAGTTTTATATTCGTTTCCGCCAGAGGCGCCACATTGTATACAAAACAACACTAACTCCCACAATCCACTTCCTCTAACCCGCTGTTCTACCCACAGCGGGCATCTACGAAGTGCCGGACGAGCTGAAAGCGTCCGTCCAATCAGCAGTCATCTCCCCCTCATCTACCGAGACTCGTGGCACAGCGCCAGGCAAGCGGCCGCGCGCGCTGGACCCGGCCGCCGACACCACGGCCGACACCGCCGCGCTCGTCAAGGAAGACCGAGACTGCTAGCACACGGACTATGTTTACAACTTGCTCTAGAACCGTCTGTGCAGACTAGCGAGTGAGTGTCGAGGAGATACTGTAGTTAGGGAACCGTTCACCGTCAAGCTACCGTGCCACCACTGACAGATTAACGATCGACGGTCTTTAGGCAGCATCGCTTACCTCTCAGATACGGTCAGCTGCATAAGTCGTTATACACTTCTGTAGCTTGTCAAACTGACGAACCGTCAATATTTCCATGAATGGATAGGCGGTTTCAGATTGACAAGGTACAAAAGTGTATAGCTACTTATGCAGCTGACTGTACGTTACGTCAGATTTGACAGATAACGATAAGAGATGCTGTTTAATTATTGTTGATTGCTGATGTGCGGTGGTGGTAAAAGTTGTTGAAACGACTGTGGTGGCGGTTGATAGGTAAACAGATTGTATGTTAGTAGCGTTGGTTGTTACTATGAATGACTTAAAGTCTGTAAATCTGTTTAAAAGTGTTGTTTTAGTTGTAGGTTATTTAGTGAACACTATCAGACTGGAGATTGAATGTGAATTTCAATGAATACAAATTCTGGTAATAATAGAATTGTGTTCCAAAAGATGACATATTTTGTCCATCAAATTGGAAAGTATCATTTTATTGATGCATTCTTGAAGGACGTAATACCTTGAATATGAATTATAACTACTGCTTCCAGAGACTTCCTGTATCTGGCTTGAGGTGAATTCAATTAAACGTGAGTGCACAGTTGCTTGGTTTTTATAGGTAATGATTGGGGCATTAATGTATTTTCAAATTCGAAATTTCGTTTTATTTTTTAACTTTACTGACCAAATGACTTTGCACTCAAGTTCAGTGTAGCTGATAGTTTTTACTGGTTTTAAAATATGGACGTAAATCAAAAAATATATAACATTTCAATGGGACTGTCAAATAAATATATAAGTTTGTTAAAACTAAGTATGAAACTTTAACATCTTTTTCGTAAAAGTAAATGCAGGTTAATTATTTTTTTCTTTCTAGATTAAGGCTGTCTCTTTTGAGAACATATTGTTTTACTTTCTATTTATTTTTATGATCTTTTTTATTTCTATCTAGTATTTCCGACATCACAATGTATCATGTCCCGGCTAGCCCGGGCGTACTTATGTGTATTCATCTAGCTAGGTATTCCGTTCATTTCATTTCTTAATACCTAGGTAGGGACATAAATCGTTGTAAAATAGTTACAGTTCCAAATTAAAATAAAACCATATCAATAGGTGATATAAAAGTTGAACTATAGGTAGGTATTTTGATAGAGAGAGACGCACGATCCACGGAGTGCGAGGCAGATATTGCATTCCTTCCTGTAACATAGCTCAATGTAATTATTAGCGACTGCTGTGAACGCATAACTAATACTTATTCTTATACATTCCAAAAATAACTGTATAAATGACTGTAGTTAGGAGCTCGTGGTGTTACGCGATATTGTTCCTTATGGCTGTGCCACTTGCAACCGGTATTGTATGTACCTACTTACTGCTTTATAGGGTGAAGGTACCTAAGGTTGTCGGTGACAGGCCACAAAGTTCAGTGTAAGTAAGTACATAAAACTAGGAATTGTTTTTGTCGTCTTCAAAATGTTTCGGTCTTCTATGATTTGACAATAAGTAATATGAAGTATATAATAGAGAGTTATTTATTTATTTCGGTTTAAGATGTATGTAAAAATATTGCAATGTTGTGTTTTATATAATTGTCTGATAAGGTGGTAAATTTTTAGTTTGTTTTAAATGGAATTCACTGACAATTGCCATAAATGTGTGAGATAGTGTTTCTGTTGTTTTAATGTTTAATGAATATTCTTCAGTTTGTTTAATAGATATCCTCTATGTATTGTAAATATGTGCGTTCAGACCTTGTCATGTACATTTATAATATATATACATAATTATAAAAAATAATTGAAGATAATGTTTTACAATTTACATTCTATTTAGCATGTATTAAAATGCATTGCTAACAATCGTATAAATACCTATATTACATCACATTATGAAATTTTATAAAGTAACAAATAGATTTTATGTAATGAGAATGAGAATTGAATATAATGTAAAAAGTATAGAGATGTCAATATTATTAATACATGCATTACCTATATACCTACGATAAGGAAGATGAAAATATTTTTGTATCGGGATTATTAAGTATTTTATTAGAAATTGTCTGACATAAGTTAAAATATTGTGTAAAATAAAATAAATGAATGAAAATGATGCCTTTTAATTCTTCACCTATTATCTCAGAGATACAGAGACGTGCGAATGAGTAAAGCAGGGTCTAGTGTAGGTCTCATCGTTCACCGTAGCACTGAATTTCATTGAACTAACGATAAAGTTTAAAACTTTACGACAATAAAGAGGCTAGCAGAAAGGACATTGTATACAAAGTCCTTGGCTAGCAGTTATATATTATATCTGAGCTCATATCACAGGCTCACGTGGCAATACGCTAACGTGGCAATACGCTAGCGTTGCACGATACTACACAAACATAAAATAGAACAGCGCCAACGTAGTCACTTTTGGAACTAATAATTTTTACTTACATTTTGACAGTGGCAGTACAGTAAAGTTGACGCTGAGCAACGAAACGGAGGAGAAAATCTTAAAATCGCTGCACAGTTGTGCTATCAGACCCCTTAGGATGAATTTTCATCGTGAACGTGATGTGAAATTAGTCGATGAATTTTGTAGGGAAATTTTAGTTCTGCTACCGACCGCCAGGGGCGCTGTTCATATTTGCATACAAAATTACTCGATAAATTCTACTTCACGTTCACGATGAAAATTCATGCTAAGGGGTCAGCTTCGCTATCAGTAGGTATATATTACTAGCGACATCTCTGATTCAAAGCAAAAATGCAAGTTCCCAGCAAACGTCAAAAACTTTCGGTCTTGGTTTATGAAGTGACTGCTTATTCTTGTGATGTTATTAGTTACTACTAGATGGCGTGCCAAATGTTAACAAAACAAAATAATGTTGCCACATACAACATAATTTAATCGAGTAAAGATGAATATAAAATAATCGATTTATATAATGATTAATGTTTTTTAAAAACCAATTTTACCTAGTAAATTAAGTAAAATTATGCTAAACAGGATTATTCACCGATAAAAATTAGATAGACCTACCAATAAGATAGATAAGTATAACAGTAAGAATAACATTGACATTTTTTGTCCAACTTTCTAAAAACGTTCTATCTTAATAAAATTAAAAACTTCAATGCTGTTTCATTTTAATTATCTTACAACTTATTTAAATAACTACACATAGTTAGATTATAAATAGATAATCTTCTTTTCGTGGTTCCTTCTGTATCTGTGACTGATAAGCCTAGATAATTTAATAAGTACCTAGGTAGAAACTTATCTACCTACTAGCTAGATCTATTATAAATTGTTAATTTGAAAAGCGACAAATTTAAATTTCAGCACTTTCAAAAGCTTGAACTAGCTATTTGTTGAAAGTATATTTTACGTTAGCAGAGTAAATCTTTAATCGAGAATTAATCGAATAAAATTATCTTCGACATGGAGATAAATGGTAAATAAATAGGTACCTACTATTGCAGCCGATTCTGAATGCCTAAAGCACTGTACGAACCTATTTTTTTAAAATATAAAAATAGGTTTTACGGCTTTAAAATAACCCAAGTACCTACTTCACTACATACAAAAACCACGTTTCCTAGTGTTTTTTATGTTTTCAGAATATAATAAATATATTATTTAACTAAGATACCTATTTAGGAACTTTTATGCACCTAGGTATAGGTAAGGCATGTCTAATAGGCACTTAACTAACAGTGACCTAACTCGCGTACCTTATAAAAAAAACGTAAGAACGTAACATTTCAGTTAGTTCACAGGATAATAATATAATGAACCAATCAAAATTACCAAGCTGTCTGTAAAATTTTCAGGAAGTAAGAACCTATTGCAGTTTCAGGTAGAACAGCATAGCAACCTCTGTCCCATTTCACTTTCAGTCAGCTGTTTCGTGGAATGTTGCCAATTTCAAGACAAATATCTCCGCCAATATTGTTATATAACTTAGTGAACAAATAATAAATTCTTCGTGTGATTCTCGTCAGTTAATATTACAATAGCATCGTAGTAGATAAGAGTGGTTTCAACACACGCTTAAGGTTTGTTTTGCCATCTTCTAACCTCATTTGTCAGGTCAGTCAGTGATAACGATATCGATCATCCATCACAAATAGTCCACTCTGTGACGTCATAATCGATATAATTCAAGCGTGAATCGAATCTTTATCGATCATGCTTTTTAATACACCACTATCTTTTGGTGGAGGTGGGTTTGATATCATTTTAATTTAATTAAAATCGTAGAATTCTGAATTAAACAGTAAACCATAATTCATGAAATATTCAAATTAAATTATTTGTTAGGTTTAGAGCTACGGACGCGCTGAGTGGAGTCAAGAAAAGTGTAGAAAGAAGTGATATTGATTAGGAGAATGTCGACCATGACAACGAAGTTGATAAGCCGACCGGCAGTTGTCAGTCGGCTGTTGTGTGGCGCGCGGAGTCCGCTGCGAATTGAACGTACGCTCGCTGCACACAAACAAGACCCCAACATGGCTGAGAACAAGGCGGTGACCATGGAGAACATCAACCCGAACATCCTGCGGTTGGAGTACGCCGTGCGCGGCCCGCTCGTCATCCGCGCCGCCGAGATCGAGAAGGAACTCGAGAAGGTACGTCCAGCGCCGCCGCCGTCACCCTCCCCATGATCTCACGTGTCCTATCAGACTTTGACTAGGTCCAGGAAGCTGCCCTGGCCACTTATATTGTGCGCCATATGGTGGCAACACAGGGGGTCACATGAGGGTCAACATTAGATTCTTCTGTAGGTCAGCTGACTCTGTTGTGAAATTTGTTTGGTTATATCACTACAATCATGGTAAATTTAAAGTTGCACAACTAGAGCACCCATTAGCACACACATTTAATACTATTCAGACCATGAATTACTTCCTGCCAGTCAACTGACAATGTTTGGTGGAGAATAGGTCCAACATTCTGAACTGTTCCTCACACAGTGTGATAATTATTCAGATGATGATGTGTGTTTAGCTCGGGAATGCTAATTAGAAATGGCAAGTTATGGAAGGTGATAAAAAGTTGTTATTATTGATTATCACGGGAGAAGGCAGTCAGGAACTTAACTATAGGAGGTTTTTCATTGCGGTATATGGTTATGTGATTACTTTTACTGTCATCCTTTAAATTTTACCAAGTATTTTAAACAGAAACACTCACAATCATTACTACTTTGTGTTACATGAATCAAAGCACTGGTATGCAACTAGTATTATGGAAGGCAATGCAAAGGTGCTATGGGCTTACTGTATTAACTTTTAATTGAGTTAAAATTACATGTTGTTATTATTTGTAAAAGTTTTTATTTTATTTTACTTTTCATTACAAATTCTCCGTGGCAACATCTATCAAATACTGTAGATAATCTTATCTTTGCACTCTCTAGATTTGGACGGTTCGCTAAACTGTTTACACAAGATATATTAATAGCCCAATGTTTACTGTTCCTATAACTGCTGTATGTTCAAGGTTGGTCATTTCCAAGATTTACTGCTTTTGTTAGAGTGCATTTCCATGGAAATACTCCAGGAAATTATTCAAAACTTTGTAAGTACTTATAACACCAGCTAGGTCAGCTAAAGTGCTCAAATCATACTATTGATGAATAGGTATTATTAAACAAATTATGGTAGATGAGTTCCTAAGTGCCACCAAGGGTATGATTCTTGCTGGTCCAGTAATGGGAAATTGTTGATGAAATATGTTATTTTAATTAGATTCAACTACAATATACTTAATCAGTATTCAGTATACATTTGGAACAATCTTGTAAACTTAGCACAGTCTATTGTCATTTGTTGAGTGGTTATCCTTAGTGAAGGCCGCCGCTAATCAGTATGGATGGATTGTAATTAGCTTTACAATAAAAATACTTGTTTACATTAACTTCTAAGCTTGTTGTGACAGACACTGAATTAAGGTTTTTCACCATGGTAAAAGGATTAGGCATTCAGTTGAAGATAGCTTGAAATGGAATGGATAATAAATCCATTATTTTTTATCATTTATCAAGCTTGTTGATGTGATAATGCATGTAGCTCGATATCTCAGAGGAGATAACTATCATGTAATAATGTATAATTATGGTGTACCTAGAGTACCTACCTATCTGAAGTGAAATAAGTACTTACAGCAATTTAAAAGTAAACATAATAATTAACCATATTTTTTCCCGATGGCTGGTAATGATAATTATAAGTTGCTTTATACAACCAAATCTCCCTTCAGTTAAAATTTTATGTATCACAGCAGGCAGGAGTTCTTATTAATAAATAACATAATTTTCCATAAGAACAATACCCTTCTATGCCAATATTAGCACTGATTACTGCATACTACAACAGATACTTATCTACGAACACTAGACGACATCAACATACTCCCACCTAGGTACTGAAAGTAGATGCATTAATAGTTTATCATTAGACTAACTGTTTACAACATATTAACACACCTTCATATAACTATGTCTACCGCAAGAGCGAATTAACAATACGAGCAAACTTAATATGTTATAAAATCAAGAAACATTAGACATTTATGTGAGCTGTCACCGGAACAGATAAGTTTGTGGCACTGTACATAGAGGTATCTACAGCAGTCCCTTACTAACCCTGTATGTGGTACGTTTCAGGGCGCGCGCAAGCCGTTCAGCAAAGTGATCAAAGCCAACATCGGAGATGCACACGCCATGGGACAGGTGCCCATCACCTTCATCAGACAGGTACGAACACCAACTACCCAGGGAAAAGGATGTAGCATACTTATGATTCGTCTGAGACAAATCTGACTGGCCAATCCTATCAGCTAAGGTCAGGAGACAAGCCCTTGTCTAGCTATTGTGTTTGTCACAACGAAAGAGTCGTATTACGAGATACAAGAAATTAACATGAATACCTACAAAGTATTAGTCATAATCATAATATAAGCTGCACTGGGTGGAAATGGTATCTGATACAGAATCATACACATGTCGGTACCTACTTAGCATCAGACTATTATTTTATTACGATGTAAGTATCACCGATCAAACCACTATGTACTAGTACTACATAGTAAACAATGTTACGTAACACATAATGTAGCTACACTGCTACACTTGTTTAAATGTATGAAGTAATAATACGATAATTTATAAGAAATATGTCTGTAACCGCACTGCGAATTGCGAAATATTATGTAACTTCTTGACTTTAAAATACAGGCAAAGGTAACCTTGACCGAAACCTTACTATTACTATCCGCGAAGAAACAGCTAAATAAATAAAACTTGCCATTATAAGTAGACTCACTAATGGCTAAAAATTTTAAAACATTATTTATCCTGTTTTATGGTCGCATTTTTATCATAATTATATTTCAACTCTCAAATTCATCTTCTATGAAAATTGCCTCCACTTTGGTATTTTGTGAAAAAACAACAAATATTTCCATCATGATATCGAGTTTCTTATCTCTGTAGTTCACGGTCAAGTGGAAACACTTATGAATGTGAAATTACCTCGCGAATTTCGTAATGTTAATCAGTTATTATTTACAAACATTATAGGTAATTATTGCGGTCAAGGCGGCTTTTCTTTCATGAGACCAAAAGAAAATTCAACGTGTTTTCTGAATGTAAAGAACACTAACACATAGTCACACAACACAAACTTTGCCGTATAAAACATAGCCACCATCGGGCAAGTTAAGTTCTTGCGATGCGGCCCATCACTTGCTAGATCCTCAACACAACAGTAACTCATGGCTGGTGCGTATATTGCTTACGTTCTTGCGATACGGCCCATCACTAGCTAGACTCTCAATACAAACAGCAACTCATGGCTGTTGTGTGTCAATTCCAGGTGCTGGCGTGCGTGACGTACCCAGATCTCATCGACAAGGCTGACTTCCCCCCAGATGTTAAGAAGCGCGCCCGTGACATACTCGGCGCTTGCGGGTAGGTCTACATCACATATACATCTAAATACGAATTTGAAAACCGGTCAGATTATAAGACTCATTAGAGAATCATAGTCCTTCTGCTGTTCTAAACCATTACCTTCGTTCAACTGATGGTGTAGCTGGCAGATAGACAGTCTGCCCAAGCTTCTAGGTCAGTTTCTTGGCCACTGTCCCGGTGCTGCTTTCTTCTACGTGTCATATTAGTAAATTACTTTTAATCGCAACACTTCTTTATTAAATATTTTTTTATTTTTATTTGGAAAGATACCTTTAAATACAGAGATATAAACATTAGAATATGTATCATATGAGTTAATAATATACGAGGGCGGGTCAATAAGTCCGTGACTTTTATAATTTCCCGCCACTTAACTGAAAGAACAACATTGCTCCTGTCAACAGGCAACTGTCAACTGACATCTGTCAAAATTTGGACCAGTTACGTCACTTGGTTTGTGTTTTACACCCGTTCTTAGCAACTACCGCGTGATTTAAAAACATAATGGAAAAACCTGAATTTCGTGTGCTCACTAAGCATGATTTTTTGCGGAAAAAAACCATCACTGAAACCAAGGCTAAGCTTGATAAAGATTATGGGGACTCTGCACCATCAATATCTATGGTAAAAAGGGGTTTACTGAATTCCGTTCTGGCCGTACAAGTACGGAAGATGCCGGACGTCCATGGCACCCAGTTGAGGTCTCTACACCTGAAATGATTGAAAAAATTCACGACATGGTGTTGGCCGATCGGAGATTGAAAGTGAGAGGGATAGTGGAAGCCACAGGGATATCACGTGAATCAGTGGTTTCAATTTTGAATGATCACTTGGGTATGAAAAAGCTTTCCGCAAGATGGGTGCCGCGTTTGCTCACAAACGCAATCGAATGACAAAACTTCGCAGGAGTGTTTGGCGTTGTTCAACCGAAATTCAGACGAGTTTTTGCGCCGTTTTGTAACCGTGGACGAAACGTGGATCCACCACAACACACCAGAGACCAAACAGCAGTCTAAACAGTGGGTTTCTCGGGGTGAATCGGCGCCAAAGAAGGCCAAGGTGGGTATTTTGATGACCTCGTGAAATCTTATTTTTTGGAAGGGATAAAAAAATTGCTGAAACTTTGGACAAGGTGTATAGAGCTCAAAGGAGACTACGTTGAATAATAAAAAATAAAATTATCCAAAAACCAGTATTTTCTTCAAAAAGTCACGGACTTATTGACCCGCCCTCGTATTTTATGTCAAATGGTATGGTACCCTCCCATTTTTCTTTAACTATAACACTATCAGTCCCCTGTCTGTTTTCCGTATGGCCGTGTTATTGAATATTAACATTCTATTCTTTCCATCCCCAGTGGCGGGTCCATCGGTTCGTACACAGCCTCGCACGGCATCGAGCAGATCCGGCAGCACGTGGCGGAGTACATCGAGCGCCGCGACTGCCACCCCGCTCGCTGGCAGGTAAGGCCATGTCTAGCAATGATACTCAATACTCAATCTTTTATTGCATCCATAAGTAATTGTTGATTTAAAAAGGAAGGATACGCCCGTCAGAACGTTTTGTCAAAAGAAAATGGCACCCGTGCGTTGGCCCTAATTACCTATGCTCCAATCATCATCATCATCACGACCCATCACGTTCCCACTGCTGGGGCACGGGTCTCCTTCCAATGAAGGAAGGGTTTAGGCCTAGTCCTATGGTCCCTATTGCAAGACAAATACGAGGGGTAGGTTAGGTAGTCCAACAAAAATAATTTATTGATGGCCGCAGGCCACCTAATTCGGTAGTACGAGTTGTGATGTATCTGATTTCACTGCGAACTTTAAGCACTCCCCTGGATGGTCTAGTCTACTAGTTACCCCTAGATGGATTACTACTTTATAGTCGCAGTTATTTAATGTATGTATGCTATAGCTGTACAATTTTGTACCTTGTCAAACTTACAAACTGTCTATTCAATCATTAACGGTTTATTATGTAGATAGTTCAACAAGTGTATAGCTACTGATGCAGTGTACATGGTTTCACAGGACATCTGCCTGAGCGCCGGCGCCTCCACGGGCATCAAGAACGTGTTGCAGCTGCTCTGCAACCACCTCGACGGGAAGCCCTCCGGTAAGGCCTCGATCATTGGTACTTACATGCACTCTAGTTGCCTTCAGGTAGATACATTGAATGTGACAGAAAGAGCCCCCCTTATCCGAACGGAGAGTAGTTTGTAAAAATTGACGTTCATCAGAATTTTTTATAGTTTTACGATGAATAAAAATATTTGACTTTGACTTTGTGAAGTGATTGCCGAATGTGAAGCAAACAGGCCTCAGGACGGTCTTAGCTACATGCAAGCATGCAACCAACCTACAGTGGGTCGTAGTACCACTCGCTATGTAAGGAACGGATGGCTCAGCTACTAAAGATTAACGAAAGGGATTGCCTTGTGTCGAAGGAGCGTTATCCACAGAAACATATTGGAGTTGTGATAATATATTCGATGTCTTAGCTGGTAAGTTCGCTACAAAAAATATTGCGTATTCATCTTTCCATTCTATACATTTTCTTCTAGGTATCTGTTTGACGATTGGTTTCGTACCTAAGAGGTGCCATTTGTATCTAAAACTATATAGTGTGGTCACTATATTTAATTATTAGTACCTATCCATCAATAATTCAGTCTATATTAAAGTAATAAACTTTATGTAATAAACCTTTCTCTCATTCCAGGCGTGATGATCCCGATCCCGCAGTACCCGCTGTACTCGGCCTCGCTGGCGGAGTACGGACTCACACAGGTAATATAATGTTTGTTCATGAAAGGAAAGTAAAAACTAAATTACAAAAATAAACTTGATTTAGACTTCAAAAGTATATACATAGACTTATAAAACATTGTAATTTGTTTTTGTGTAAGATATTGGCATATGCTTATGAACTATATGGAGTGTCATGTCTGTGCAAAAGAAACGTCTCGACAAATAACACCTTACTTTCCAAGTGTGCTCTTATTTTCATTCAGTTTGGTTAGAACATTTGCGACTTCCATCATTGATACAATAGTTGTCATTACGTGAAACTTGAATCATTTCTCTCAGTTTGACAGCGTTTACCTTAATTTCTGCACTTGACACTCCATCTACCTCACATCATTTATCATCCACCCTACTCTCACATGTCTCACTCCCAGGTGGGCTACTACCTGATATGCCTCACATCTATTATCAACCATCTTGCTCACCCATATCTCACTCCTTAGGTGGGCTACTACCTGCAGGGCGATCACGAAAAACAGAGCTAACGTATAGAATCGAATGCGAGTGCGACAACTGTCAATTCGATAGGTAAAAAGTGTTCGAAAGTGCTGTCAAGTTGACACTAGTCGCACTCGCATTCGATTCTATATTTTTCGTGATCGCCCTGCAGATCTACTTCATATCATTCATCAACCACCCTACTCACACAACACATATCTCACTCCCCAGGTGGACTACTACCTGATCTATAATACAATACACTATACACAATTTACTCCCTGTACCTCCTGCAGGTTGACTGGTAGAAAATGCTTTTAGCATTAAGTCCACCTGATTGTACATAATTACTTTTGTATATTGTGCAATGAAGAACAAATAAATAAATAAATCTACTTCATATCATTTATCCACCATCTCCTCACACAACACATGCCTCACTCCTTAGGTGGGCTACTACGTGATCTACCTCACATCTATTACCAACCTATTCTATTCTGGTAGGGGGTGAAGTTCCTGTACGTGGCTCTCTCGAGTGGAACCTTTGTACATATCCCCTTGATTTCAGCTCAGCCAGCCTAGCTCCCGCGTAAACTGGAGTAGCAAACCTGGGTGTTGCAATAGCTGAGGTAGGCGCTCTGTTGGTCCAAGAATAGATAATCTTGTTTCTGTAGTAGGTGGACAAGCTAACAGAATATGTTCAACCGTCTCATCTACTTCCTTACATGTCCTACATAAGGGACTAGTTGAGTTTCCTATGGTATATAAGTGTTTTACTTATATACCATAGGTAACTACCTCACATCATTTATCCACAGTAACACGTGTCTCACTCCGTAGGTGGGCTATTACCTGGACGAGGCGGCGCAGTGGGGGCTGGCGTTAGACGAGTTGGAACGCAGCTACAAGGAGGCTCAGAAGGACTGCAATGTACGCGCGCTGGTGGTCATCAACCCGGGGAACCCTACCGGACAGGTAATGGGATTAGATTGCTATACTAGGCAGGATAGTTACCTAAACTGTTAAACAAACAATTTGGATTTTGGTTGTGCCCTAAAAATTTAAGACTCGTCTCAAGCTCGCCTCTTATTACATTATTTTTAAAAGGCACTACCTAGCATACATAATTTTATCAATCTATCTACGACGACGAAATAAATGCCTTTTTATTTCTTTCTTTCTTTCTATCTGATGATGGTTATTCCTTTAACTCCATAAGGAGGATAGGGCGTTAAGGCTGTCACTAAAGCTGGAAGAAAATCAGAATCTGTCAAATCTAGTGAGGGGGGGTTGAGGTATGCGGGGCGTTCTACGGACAATGACATGAAATTTTAACATAGTACTCGAAAACATAAAAGTGAAGACATGCCACTTTGTTAAAAATATACTAAGTAAGTAATATTGTTTTGTGATACGAAAATATTTATTTTTATTTGAAAGTATTTTTAATATTTAATAATTAATTATATATAAAGTTGTACCCGTGCCGATATTTATACAGGTTGTTGCAAAAAGGGTTTAATACTATGCCGAAACCTACGTGTGCAGTATGTTATTGATGTTATTTCTAAGCCAGGAAATGAAATCAGAATGTAAAAAAATCGCGAAAATATTATCAGAGTTTAATAGTTCAGGGTGTTGTATTAAACTCTGCCCCCGTGTAATAAAAAAAGTATAGTTAGCCGAAAGGGCGTTACTCAGGCGTCACTCTGAAAAACTTTTATCCTACGTAATTTTTTATATTCATGAAAAAAACGCTTCTTCATATAATTTTTTTTTGGTCACGTGACCTTTTAGTTAGACGACCTGTTTTTTTTTGGTGTTTCAAAAGCAGAACAGTAGTTTGCAGAACTCTGCATATACAGGGTGTCACAAAAGGTTACGTAGCTGGCAAAGGGATATGGGGAGGTCACCAGAAAAATAATAACATGTAAGTACCCCCGCAAGGGAGTACATTAGTACAAGGCGAGAGTGTGTATTTTTTTTTTAAGTACTTATGTGTATTTGGGATATGATAGAAATAATATTTTTGTTTCTTAAAAACCAAAAAAATTACACCTTGCTGCGCTCTTTTGCTCACTGTAAGTACACCTACAAATATTGCTGTATTAAAAAAAACGGTTTTGTTATAACGATTATAAAAAAAAAGTTATTTTCATGTCAAGGAGTCATTTACCTAATTACGATTTCACTCAACAGCAGGTGAACTGAAAAAATAAGTTCTAGTTCTATCATCACTTTAGATCGCAAACATTGTAACTCCACTTTTCTCGGCGAAAAGTACTCTTTGGTGTCAATAGAAACGTTTTTTGAATTCACATGTTTTCCTCTTTATTCGAAAAAAAAATACTGTATTCCGCATTTTACCATTTGTTTTCCTCTAAACCCCAAACCGTGATTTTTAAACAAGAAAACTTAGTAATTATACCCTTTATTCTCATATACAACGTGCGATGTAGGCGAACGTGAACGAAAACTATGCAATAAGCCTTTGTTTTTATTACTACTTTAGTAAATTACAATAACATACTCAACAATGTTAATTTTTTTTTGCAATGTTATGTTGTTAAATTAAGATCTAATATTTTATTAACATGAAGTTACTTTCAACTTTCTTTTGCATCTATGCGTCGAATCACAGCATGACGGCTGCTGCAGCTTCCTGCTGTCCTGTCCTCCAACCAATCCCACCAGTACTGCAGGTTGCGTCGAATACGAGCCATTCTCTTCGACTTGACAAGACAGGTGCTCCCGGAAGGATCATAGATCGCACGGAACCCGTACCGTATAGAGGCAACGGACTCCTTTGCAACAGCCCCCCAGATTCGGAAGTAGCCCATGCACTGCATGGCGAGCACAGCTGCAGCAATTTTTCGTAATGAATCATTGGGATGTCATCCCCGAAGGAGGCTCTCAGCCTCACGACCTGTGTGACATTAGAAAAATGCACTGTGCTAAAGCCGTTTGCGAGCTTGATTTGCAGGACCGCGTTGTATGCCAAGTTCCACAGCAGAGAGGTCCAAGACCTACCGCTGTGGAACTCCGCAACTGAACTTCTTCAGTGAAAACAAACCCTCTCTTTTCGCATCCTTAATGTACTTGTTAGACACGTATGACCTCTGTCAATTTTCTGCAGATGACGAGATAGAGAAGACAAGTGATGGTATACAAGAGCCGCCCTAAAGGTTCGCCCTCTAGGGGATAGAGTTGAACGCGGTTACTATTTTTAAGCAAACAGCCAGCGCAACAACTCGCCCGTGGTTCTTATCCTGCTCCGACAGTGAACGAACGCAAAGTATTGTACCCACTATTCGAATCCGCATTTCGGATGCCAAACTGACTGTCCGAAAGGTCGAAACCGTACCACCACAGAGGTATGACTCGTTCGAAGAGCTTATCAGGCTCTTACAGCAATCAGATGTGTCGGTACACTGAAAGATAATCTACAGGCCTGCTTTATTTATTTAGGAGCACTAATGGCCTCCTTTCAGTCATTGAGTCACTGGCACTCAGGCTGCGGTTGAACAGGAAGATAGACTGTCTAAACAAATCATTTTTAGGCTAGTTAAAAAAAACTTTAGGTGGGTAGTATGCCAACTAGAACTACAAATAAAACAGTATTTTTGTCTCCTCTAAAATTTGGTCACGAGGAGTTACGATGATTACGATCTAAGGTGACGCTGACGATATTTTATACAAGGTATTGAAAAAAGGGTATAAAGCTTAGCCAAAAGTGGATTTAGGTGCCATTCTGATCCACTTTTCTTCTACAATTTTGAAAATTCACGTAGCAAAACCTTTTACATAGAAACTTATTCGATCACGTGACTTTTTACTATAGAGACCGAATTTATTTTTCGAGAATTTCCAAAACTTGGAGAACAAAAGTTGTTCAGAATAACCCCTGAGTCAAACCCTTTCGGCACAGTATACCCTTTTTGCAACATCCTGTATAGGTAATATCAGGTTTATAAAAGACCTGGGCCTGTAGAGTGAGACTCGGCATGGGGAGTCATAATTTATAGATCTTTTAGGTTGCAGTGGCGAATGGGCACTGGTAGCCCTGCCCTTTTCTATAACTATAACTATAGGTAATTTTATGGCAATTTAAAAATGGTATAACATTTATCTATTTGAAAAAATCATTAAAAATATACATTACCTATCACCGTAATTTAAAAAAAAAATTCAGCCCTTACTTTAAACTTATAACACCCCTCTATTTCCTTCAGGGGTTAAAAAACCTGTGTATTTAATATTTTCTTATGAGTTTTTTTTTAAAACTAGGCTCTTACATAGTTGTACATAATATTATGCGGTATTTTATTCCACTTGTAACGCATAAAATTCATAGCTACAGTAAACATTTCATTTTTTTCATGGCGAGATACAGTCGCACTTAACCGCTTTTTTGCAAAGCTTGTTAAATAGATTTAAAAAATTATGTAAATTTTAGATCTTCAATTTTTTAAAAATACTTACTTATTTTTAACAACCTGTAGTGTACAGACTACAGACTACCACATCTTAAAATATATATATTTTTAATTAACTACGGTTTTTGGTTTCAAATAAAACAAATTATGAACTTACTTTTCAACACCCTGTATATTGTGTAGCTTACCTACCATACACAACCGTTAAAATAAAATAAATTACCCCTCAGAATATAAACAGGCTCGCGCTTTGGCATACTGCATTGACCGTATAGTTCTTATTCGGAGAATCTAATAAGTGTCATTATGTGCAATGTTTACCTTTATCTATGCATCTGTAACTCTATAGTAAAAAATGTAAACAAATCGAAAAGGCGAAATGTTTTCTAAGAATTTTCGGCTTTTCTGCATCTAAAATGATTAGAAAATTAACTTTCCATAGCAAATGCATATGTATTATAATACTTGTAGTCATAATTTGTTGATTTAATCAGTTTTTGTGAAATATTTGATAAAAAATAAAATGGCGTGGGTATCGCTCCTAACAGGCCGCCACCAGGGCGACGACTGAAGAAATCTGAAATCTGTCACGGTGTCATCATTTTTAAACCGGAATTTATTAGTTTTTTGCAAAAAAAGTTGACTTCTGGTCCATTAAATCCAACTCTTTAAGGTAACTTTGTTAAGAATTTAATTACCTACACATACATATAAGATTCCATGAAAATGGGCCCTCTGATTTCGAGGGTTTTTTCATAATAAGTCAAAAAATGGCAAAAGACATGGTGTGTTTGCAATTTTTTTTAACATACTTATTATAATCCTGCACCAATTTATAAGCAACTAACATGTTCAGTATACCCTCTGCTACAAAATATATTTTTATCAATGTGATAGAAGCCACCGTTTTTCCAATCTAATCAAGTATATCAAGCCGACTTTAGCATTTTAGCTTTAGGGATCCCCTTAACAGTTTTTTTTCCAGTATCTGTCCTAGGCTCTTTCCTTGGTTACATCCCTGGAGATTTCGACGGAATTGAGGTCACTGAGATTGCATTTCCAAGTTATTCCAGTTGTCCTTTTGCGTCTTCTACCCTACACTCTTACCATCTATTTAAACACTGGTGTCAATAAGTGATTTTCATTTTGATTTGGACTGTTGATTATACAATATACTTTAAATGCATAAACCAATTTTAACATCTTATGCGACATGTTGTTTATGGTTTTAAATAAATGAAATGAAAATACTGACCGCCCTCCCCCCTCCCCCCGCAGGTGCTGACCCGCTCCAACATCGAGTCCATCATCAAGTTCGCGCACGCGCACCGCCTGCTCGTGTTCGCCGACGAGGTGTACCAGGACAACGTGTACGCAGAGGGCAGCCAGTTCCACTCCTTCAAGAAGGTACACTTGTCCAAAATTAATAATGCACATGCAGATCTTCACACCCGAATCATGAAATCGTAAGAGCCTTAAAGAAACACTTGCATTTTGCACCTTGTTCGAAAGAAATAGGAGTCGATATCATGTGTCACATAATCGAAAACAACCGATCTGTCAAAGATTTCTATGCGCATTATCAATTTTGGAGCACTGTAGGTCTTTATTCACTCAATACTAAAGCCCCCATTCATTATACGCACCGCGGGCCGAGCGCCGAACTGTACCAATCCGTGGACAAATCCGTCATCACCTACACACTACACGAGCCTTGCACAAAGAACATAATCTATTTCCCTCGCGGCGCTCTCGTCTTCAGACCAGATTTGTCCGCGGATTTATCGCTGGTGATTGGTGCGCCCGTGAATGGGAGCCTTAACAGTAGTGGTTGTATAGGCTGTCTAAAGCTTTGTCAAACGTCAGAGCGCTAACTTGGCGCTGCGCTATGACGCTAAGATGCGCTGTACTACTATGGTAAAATACCGTAAAACAGAGCACCAGCGCTAGCAGTACACATCGCAACGCGGCCTCAAGTTAGCGCTCTGACGCGGGCTAGTAATGCGCTCTGTTTGACAAATAATATAATATAATAATATGTGGGGACATCTCACACTCGGTCATCCGACCAAGCTAGGCAGAACCTGTGTTATGGGTGTCGGAAAACTGATGTATCTACACAAATACATAGATAGATACATACTAAATATAAATATCAACAACCAAGACCCGAGTACAAATATCTGTCTTTAAACAAATATTGGCCCCAGCCGGGAATCGAACCCGGGACCTTCGGTATAGCAGTCAGGGTCACTAACCACTACGCCATTCAGCCGTAATGTCCATTGTGGAAAATTTTACAACAATAGTTTTACGAGCTTTACGGCAGGCTGATGGTAGACATGGCCTCCAAACCGGTTATTCATAAATATGGCTAGCCGTGTTGGTGTTGTAACCGCCAAATATTTGCAAAATCTTTCCATTCGAACTATAAATAAATAAATAAATCAATATATTATATTTGGGGACATCTCACACACGACCATCCGACCCCAAGCTAGGCAGAACCTGTGTTATGGATATATCTACACAATACATACACAACTTTTAACTCGAATCTCCATTCCAGGTGCTCCGCGAACTCGGCGAGCCCTACTCCTCCACCCTGGAACTAGCCTCCTTCATGTCCATCAGCAAGGGCTACATGGGCGAGTGCGGGCTGCGCGGCGGCTGGGCCGAGCTGGTGAACCTGGCGCCGCCCGTGCAGGCGCAGCTGTACAAGTGTGTCAGCGCCATGCTGTGTCCCAGCGCGCTGGGGCAGGCCGCCATCGACTGTGTGGTCAGTACATATATACATGTTCCACTTACTTACATACGCAACGGATCCCTAGTACGGATGAAGATGTACATAAGTAGTACAGGCTGCTATAGACTGTGTGGTGAGTACATTTATAGATGTTCCACTTACATACATAGGCAACAAATCACTATTACAGAAGAAGATTGCCTGCGCCTAAAAGTATACAGGCGGAGTTTTTAAAATAGCAATCTCAAGCTCACATGCTGCTCAAGCACATCCACATAAACACCACTGCTACACACATCACACACAACACGTCCCCGGATTTATAACAGATGTAGCTGGTCCCTTCATCATCAGGATCGCAGGTACATAAGTAGTACAGGCTGCTATAGACTGCGTGGTGAGTATATTGGAGCTGGAGGGTCATTGTCTTAATTGACGTACGAACGAGAATCCACGCTTAATACAACGAGCCGTGGTTACCGCAATCGAAGCGGCTTAGGAGAAACTATACTGCAGCAAAAGTGACCAGTCGTCGTGGCTAAGGTGCCATTTTAGAAGGTTATAGGTGCTAATTTTATTGTTTGGATACGTAGCCGGCGACGTGGCCATATCGTCCCGGTGAAGGAGGGCACTAATGTTCTGTTACTATTATTTTCACATTTAAAAACGTCTTTAAATTTTAAAGACGACCGAATGGCGTAGTGGTTAGTGTCCCTGACTACTGAGCCGATGGTCCCGGGTTCGATTCCCGGCTGGGGCAGATATTTGTTTAAACACAGATATTTTGTTCTCGGGTCTTGGATGTGCCCGTAAAATGGCTATTACATTTGGCCTAATATAACACTCTGGCGAAAAGTGGGTGCAGCAATGCACCTCTGCTAACAGTACATTAGTACAAGGCGTGAGTGCGGGTTTTTTTTTTTAAACGTGTATTTTTTTTTAAAACTTCCTTTTCTTCCCCAGGCCAAACCGCCGATGCCGGGCGAGCCGTCCTACGAGCAGTGGGCGCGCGAGAAGGCGAACGTGCTGTCTTCACTGCGAGAACGCGCCACACTCATCGCGGACACATTCAACCAGATGGAGGGGTTCAAGTGTAATGTCGTGCAGGTCAGTGTGTGTAGTGTATGTCGGGAGAGAGATTAGTGGCGCTACGGACTGTTATTACAGAAGCTCAGTCAAATTCAATAAGTCATATCTGCTGAACGGTTTCTTATTTTTAGGGTAGACGTTTATGGGTTACTGTTATGGCAAAATGAGGGAAGCTGGGATGTTGCTACTTAGTCAGCAACCAAAATACTCGACTGCTGAAGATAGGCATCTTTTAAGGACCACAGATGTTCTTAATAGAGGTCTATGTTCAGCAGTGCAGCGTTTCCTCATGGGAACGTTTCCCGGCTCCGTATGTAACGTTTCGGGGCACCGGACGATCCTATAGTACAAACTGCGCTTTCATATCCGTAATCTCAACTGCATACTATCTCCAGAAGAAGCATACTAACTGCAACGCTATATGTTCCAGGGCGCGATGTACGCGTTCCCTAGCTTCGAGCTGCCGCCGCGTGCGCTGGAGGCCGCCAAGGCCGCCGGGAAGGAGCCCGACGTGTTCTACGCATTCGAGCTGCTGGAGCAGACCGGTGAGAACACTTGTACATCCCGAGTCTGTCCGCTGCGTTGATCATGATGCATGGCATTAATTGTGACTCAATCTTGACGACCGAATGCTTGACTGAATCGATTCGCAGTCGGCGCAAATATTTATTTAAAGACAGATATTTATACTCAGGTCTTGGTGCTAATATGTATACAATATATATCTGCTGCTGTCCGTTACTCATATTACAGACTCTGTCTATGTCTGTCGATGGCCCGAGTTCGAGCCGACAAACTCTGCCTGTATTGCCAAAGATCTCCGGTCGGGATCCCAGCCGATGTACTTATTTGTATGAAGACATATTTCTTTCTCCTTGTTCCATCCGTGTGCCTTCGAAAAGTGTTATTGATGAACACTCAGTACCAAGACTTTAGATATACTTAAAGTAAACATTGTTTGGCAGGTATCTGCGTGGTCCCCGGCAGCGGGTTCGGGCAGCGGCCCGGCACGTTCCACTTCCGCACCACCATCCTGCCGCAGCCCGAGCTGCTCAAGCAGATGCTGGACTCCTTCAAGCAGTTCCACCAGGCCTTCACCGCCAAGTACGCGTAACCACCGCGCCCCACCACGAGACACTGGCAGAATCAACCACACACCAGACACTAGCAGAATCAAACACATGCGATTAGCGGACACTAGCAGAATCAACAAATGACAGTAGCAAAGCCACCTACACCTAGCATGTGCGCAAGAGCAATTCTTCTCGAATGTTTCTGTTCAACTGCATTATGAAGTTAAATTACAAGTTGCATAGTCAATTAGTTGAATGAAAATTAAAAAGTTATAGTTGAGGGCTTAAATTGTGACTAATTTGGTTTTTGATAGTAAAAATTGCGCAAATAAAGCCAGCGTTTCTAACCGATATAGTTTAGATGTTGGTAAATGTATGTTGATTTATTTAGAATATATTTTAATTAAGTATTACACTATCCTGTCATAGAGACCAAGCTATATTTTAGCAAAAAGTAATAAATTGTCTGAGCAAGTAAAGTGACTAGATTGAATCAAGTGGTTGACATTATGGATTTAGCATATAATTACTTTAAAAGGTACAACTTTTATACCTACTTGCCTAAATTAGGTGTGTAAAAGATAACTTTCTCTGTATATATCTGTAACATATAAACATTGAAATTGGAAATTATACTCGAGTATTGTATGTGTCTAGTCTATCGTGCCATTTTGATAATCTTCAACACATTTGAAATTAATAACTTATAATAATTGTATCTACACCGGTGGACTCTACCATCATTCAGTCAGAAATGGGCCACACTTTGTAAACTTTATTAAAAGTAGTGTAAAGTTTTGATCTAAGTTATTAAATTAAAGAGCCTGTGATTTTTTGGTTAAATATAAAATTTATTTTTAATAATATTTATAGTTATGTATTCAATACAATTTGTTATATCCTGGATACCCTCATTTATTCAGCATTTTGTTTATATAAAAGTCACTTGAGTTAAGATTTATACTTTGTTTTGTGGCATTCCCTTTATATAGGATGTTAAATATTTGTGAGATTGTATTGGATAATGGTATTTATAAGTCGTTGTTACGACGTTTGTTACACATCAATATACCTGGCATGTTGCAGCTACACTCTCTTGTTTCATTTCTACTACTATTGCAGCATCTATTACCTAAGTTATACATTATCAGGTAGTCGCACAGCTTGCTATATTATGATAATAGAATAGACTGACCGCCGAAGAGTGGTAGTTGTGGGACAATTTAAAGGGCTTTTGGGGGTTTCTTAGAAAGTACCTAAATAGTATTCTATTCTGTGTAGGGTAACGTAACGTACCTAGGGACATTTTCGACTACCCCAACTTTGAATGAAGCTATCGCAGCGTACAACTAAGATATTAATGTGAAATTTTCTTTATTCGGTAGGATATATAATCTATTATCACTAGTATTTGTGCTAAAGCTTTAGTGTGGCCAGATTTTATTAAATTAAGATAAAAGTAAAAAGGCTTGTTTTGACCCAAGGTACGTTACACGTTTGTACCTTGGGACACTGTTTCCTATAGCTTTGTACTATGGAAAATGCAAACTTCTAAATAACGTCTTATATCTCTGTTCTTATTGATTTACTGCATCTCTCTTCTGTCTAGTTTCACTCTGGCACTAATAAGAACAGAGATATAAGGCGTTATTTAAATGTTTGCATTTTCCATAGTACAAAGCCATAGGAAACAGTGTCCCAAGGTACAAATTTAATCGTGTCCCAAGGTACAAAAAAGCAATATTTAACCAAAATTTAAATATCTTTATTTTTAATTAATAGGAATCTTTCAGATAATTGCCAGTCATAAAATTAAATAACTGAAAAGTTATACGTGACATCCATGTCTTTATTTTGAGCATGCCTCAATGAGATAAAGCAACACAAAAAACTATACAAAAGCTACTTTTGACTCCAAAAAACTTCATATTGTCTTCAACACACACTCGATGCTGGTATGATCACGAGACTCACTAGTTTTGCCAAGCGAGTAAAATACTATACCTAGGGTAGAATTTTAATGTGTTTATTTAGCCGGTTTTTAAAATACAATCAATGTCCCGAGGTACAAGCGTCCCAAGGTACGTTACGTTACCCTACATAAGTATGACCAATATGAATTTACACAAAAAATGTGTTACTTTTGGTTTAATTTTGGGTAACGATTACACAAAAGGATGTTGCGTTTATTTTCTGATACATTTGTCAATTTTGGAGGCCTTACCCTTAAAATCCATTGGCTGACCTCAAAAGAGCCATAAAAGTAAATAAACGATATACTAGAACTTCGTCAACAAGATCTCCCTATTACCTATTTTGTTGTGTTATTCTGTCTGGACTCGGATTTATTACTCTGCTAGTTATAAAAGTGTTTTCACATTCATGAAAGGAATTGTTATTTATCTCGCCGCCATTGCTTCCAGCTTCACTCGCTCTAACTTACACAGAGATAACAACTTGCGAGGGGAATCGTTCGAGTCTACTTGACAAACAGCTTTCTAGTAACTGTTTAGGTAAGTACTAAAGGACATAAGTAAACCTTTATGTTCATAAAAAAGATTCAGAAGGCTTCTATTATTCAAGGTTGGATCTTTACAATCTTTCAATGACCGTCACGAGACTCACCCCGATTTTTCATACACACGACACTAACTGTATTCTAAATAAAATAAGATTGTATGTAAAATACGAGATACGATCGCCATACTCCGTAGTTAATTACTTATTAAGTACAAGTAACGATAGCCTATCGATACCTATTTACTGCTGCTAAACAAATTCGATGGCCCCATACGGGAATCGAACCGGGTCCAGCCTTGAACATCGTTTCAATCTTCAGCGGTTTAAAAGTAAAATACTGATTTTTGTCGTGATTTTTTTAAGTTCAGCTACTACGAGTATTATCGATAGGTCAACTAAAGCAGGTACTTATATTTATGAAAGTGTTGTGCCTACAGAAAGTTGTGTGTCACATCTCGAGGGATAAACAGATAGGGGAGACGCGGCGGCGGCGGCGGCGCGGCGGGTGACTTGTGTGTTTCTTTATTACGCAACTTTTCACAACGACTTCTCACCAGATTCCGGGAAAGGGTTACACACACACACACACACACACACACACACACACAAACACACAGTGACTACAAGTTACAAGTACACGACTGTTGTTTGGCAGAAACTTTGTGAAATGTTGTTACAGAAAGCTTACGTTATGAGTTTTGTTTGATGCAGTTTATGACGATGATAATGGGACCTTAATGTGTTATAAATGCCCCGAAAATTGTTATGCTAATTGAGATATACTTACTTACAACATTATAGTTTATAGTCCTGGGACTGGTTGTATGTACCCTTTGATTAATATAATCAAAGTATGTACCCAATCAAGAAACAAACCTATGTATACTTAACTTAACTTATGTATACTTATGTATACTTAGCATCTTGTAAATAAACACTCTACTATTTCGCCGATATTTCTTGTGTTCAAATAGGATAGATAAATCCGGTAGGTAGGTACTTATGCTGTTTAGATAAAGTCAATTTCTGGGCAGAGCCGGGATAAGGGTCTGATATGATACAATTTATCCGCCATGTGATGTGGATCAATCCGTCGTCCGTCCGCGTCGGTACTCGGCCTACAGGAAGGGTCGTTGTGGACATAAAAACATATTTTCGTTTGTCTCGCCCGGTATAGGGTGGCTACCCTATACGTACAAAGAAAAAATAGGTTTTATAGTTTACCGTTAGGAGCGAAGGTTTTACGTTTCTCTTTGATATTTATATCTGTTTTATAATGATCTCAGACAAAATTATGATTAAACAGAGGATATTATATTATAGCCTCATAATCGTTTTACATTTTAATCATTCCGTCTTCCCTAGAGAAGCTGCTCTACATTGCATATCGACAACTCTTTAATAAGTACTTAAAGAATCTTAGTAAATACAATTACTATCTAAGTATTATCAAAAGAGTATTGGACACTATGGGACATAACAATCTAAGCTCAGTCATGTAAATAAAAGCCTTGAATCTGAATCTTAATTAACCAAGGTAACCTAGGAAAGACAAGACAAAATACTTATACAGCAAAATCACGTAAGTCGCGTCTCGTACATGTAACTTCCAAAGCTACCCAGTTCCTCACGGCTGACAGTGGCAGCCGGGCCGCCCACGACGAGGGGCGTAAGATTTAGGGCTCTGTGTACAGCCGGGGCGGCGGCGGCGGCGGCGGGGACACACAACACATCACCGTCGCAACTGCCACTTCACTCACTCGCCGAATAACATTTACAATTTTACCAACATGCCGACGCACCGGCTTGTTTACGACGAGTGTGCTCATGTTTACTAAAGTCTTCTTTTCAGTTGCTTTCTCAGACATGAGATAAGTGTAATGTAGCCAAATAGCAGAAACGGTACTCTTATACCTATTCTTCATGTCTATAGGTCTACCCGTCCCACACGTCCCGTATGTCATAGCCGCTTCTGTCTTCAATTCTCAACCTAACGCCTCTCGAGGCTGTATCATTAGGACATTGTTACCCGGGGGATGAAGAGGGTTGGATCTCGCAGACAATCGCCCCAAGGTTTTCGAGCATTTTCAGGTTTGATCTTGTTACATTTCCAGTAGACCCAAAGTGATGGATATTTTCGATGAACAAACTTTCGACGAACAGTGTGTGGCGGCACGCCACGTCCCATCACTAGCGGAGGCTACACCCATCACTACGCGCGCCACCACTCCAGGCGTGCGAGGGGCATGCAAGCGGTGCGGGTGTGCCGCGGCCGAGGGGCGAGGAACCGGGCCCCAGTCGACCGGCGCCCGCGCCAGTGCTACGCAAATCGCTCCCCGCGCAAGACCTATGTCGCTTCGCCGCTCCGCCGCCTTGCTTATTACGCGCTTAGCTTATGCTTATAATAATATATTTAAGTTGTAAATACTTTGAAGAAACGAACATTATACGTTTATATGTGGAGTTCGCGTTTAATTGGACATCCCAAGTAGTCAGGAACCCACATCTGGTGACCTCCGAATAAAGTTACGCGCTCGCGAAATAAAATGGCCCGGCCTACGACGTACGAAGCTATACCGCCCCAGCGACCAGAGGACAGCAACGACGCCTTTCAAGACTCCGCCCCGATGCCCGGCGCGTCGGTGGACCGCGTGGCGGTACGCCTGCCGCCATTTTGGTCCGAAGATCCCGATGCTGGTTTGCACAAGCTGAGGCGCAATTTCAGCTGTCCGGCATCAAGGAGGATTCTACTAAATTTAATCTCGTTGTTACGCAACTTGACAACAGGTATGCCCGAGAGGTTAAAGAATTAATTAAGAAGCCGCCTGCTAATGACAAATACGAAAAGCTGAAGCAACAATTAACTAAGAGAGTATCTGTTTCACGGGAGCTTCAAATAAGCCAGTTAATGGCAGGAGAGGAATTAGGTGATAGGAAACCATCTCAGTTCTTACGACACCTTCAGACATTGGCCGACGGAGGAGTTTCTGAGGAATTTTTAAGAGGAATGTGGGCCAACAGGTTACCTACGCACGTGCAGGCAATTATAATATCACAGTCCGGCACCTTAGAAGAAGTAGCCGAGCTGGCCGACAAAATTTGTGAGATTTCGCCGCCATCAACATTACAGGTCGCATCCACGTCAGGATTACAGGGTGCAGGATCAGGATGTGCACCGCCAGTACCTATAAATAATTTTGATGCTCTGTTACAGCGATTAGATACCATGATCACGGCGCGGATTGAATCTGCTCTTTCGCAGCAAATTGCGCAGCTCTCCATACAAGATGGCCGCCACCGCGCACCCTTCCGCCACGTGGCAGCCAGGCCAAGGAACAGGAGCCGCAGCCGTAGCAGAAGCCGTGTCGCAGGTATATGTTGGTACCACAATATTTTCGGCGATAAAGCACAGAAATGCACCAAGCCATGCAACTTCCGTTCGGGAAACAAACACGACAGTCAATAAATGCGGCGAGCGACTGTCGAGCAACCAGCCGCCTGTTTGTCACGGATAGGAAATCAAAGGTTCAGTATTTAATTGATACCGGCTCAGATCTCTGCGTACTGCCACGTCGGTTTCTTCGGCGATCGGGGACTCCAACCGACTACAGTCTCACAGCTGCAAATGGTACTATCATTAATACATATGGCACTCTGAAAATACACCTGGACCTTGGACTACGGCGTGATTTCGTGTGGAACTTCGTCGTCGCAAGTGTGGACAAGCCGATTATCGGTGCCGATTTCCTCGCTCATTATGGCCTACTTATTGATTGCAGGAACAGTCGATTACTAGACAGCGTGACTTCACTTTCCTCGCCAGGATCGATGGGACAGTGCCACGTGCCGAGCATCAAAGCCATATCCGGTAACAGTGAGTACCACAACCTGTTAGCCAAGTACCCCACACTTACAAAGCCATCTGGTGTGCAGCGAGAAGTCAAACATTCGACAGTCCACTTCATCCGTACTTTACCAGGCCCTCCAGTCTTCTGCAGACCGCGCCGTCTCGCGCCTGATAGGTTGAGGATAGCAAAAACTCAGTTCGAGGAGATGATAAGAGATGGTACCGCTCGCCAATCAGACTCACCATGGGCATCCGCACTACACCTGGCACCTAAGAAAGACGGCTGGAGACCCTGTGGAGATTACCGTGCCCTCAATGCACGTACAGTACCAGACAGGTATCCGATCAGGCACATTGAGGACTATTCCAGCAGGCTCGCAGGATGTTCTGTATTCACCAAAATCGACCTCATAAAGGCATATAATCAGATTCCAGTTTTTCCAGCTGATATTCCGAAGACAGCGATCACAACACCCTTCGGCATGTTCGAATTCCCATTTATGTCATTTGGGCTTCGAAATGCCGCACAGACATTTCAGAGATTTCTCGATGAGGTGCTCCGAGGCCTAGATTGCTGCTATTCGTATATCGATGATATTCTGGTCTTTTCCAGAAGTAAACAGGAACACCTGGAACACCTGGAAGCAGTCTTCGAGAGATTGAACAAATACGGCTTGCTAATCAACGAAAACAAATGCTGTTTCGGCGTCAAAGAGGTAACGTTTCTTGGCTATACAATCTCCGAAGCTGGCACCCGACCAATGGACGACAAGATCCAGGTGATCCAAGACTTTCCACCTCCAAAAACCGTGAACGGGTTACGAAGGTTTCTGGGAATGCTTAATTTCTACAGGCGTTTCATTCGCAACGCAGCTGAAGATCAAGCCCCATTACACGACATGCTAGCAGGACCAAAGCTCAAAGGTTCGCAGCCGCTCACCTGGACCACAGGCACTCTTCAGGCCTTCGAGAAGTGTAAGCAAAGCATCATAAATTCTACGCTTCTAGCTCATCCCATATTGAACGCACCGCTCGCCCTCGTGACTGATGCCTCAAGCTCATCCCTAGGCTCGGTGCTCCAACAGCTGGTCGATGAGGAGTGGCAGCCGCTAGCTTTCTTTTCCAAGAAGATGAACAGAGCTCAGCGAAACTACAGCGCATATGACCGAGAGTTACTGGCTATTTATGAAAGCGTCAAACATTTCCGCCATATGGTCGAAGGAAGGCATTTCGTGGTATACACTGATCATAAACCCATAACATTCGCTTTTCAACAGAAAGACCGCCACTGCTCACCGAGACAGTTCAACCACTTGGACTACGTTTCGCAGTTTACGACTGACATCCGGCATATCCCTGGTAAAGAAAACCTGACCGCCGACACTCTCTCGCGCATAGAAGGTATTTCCATTCCACCAGATTTTGCTACACTGGCACATGCACAGCAGGGCGATACAGAATTGCAGGATCTGCTCCAGAATAGATCTTCATCCCTGAAATTGGAGAAAGTACCAGTGCCAGGTAGTATGGTCTCACTTTACTGCGATGTCTCGCTATCAAGGCCTCGCCCATTTGTACCAAAGGACTTACGTCAACAAATTTTCAACTCGTGCCACTCCATGAGTCACCCTGGAAGCAGAAGTACAACGAAGCTGATCACAGAAAGGTTTGTCTGGCCCTCCGTGCGCAAGGATTGTCGTGCCTGGGTCAAAACCTGTGAAGCCTGCCAACAGTGTAAAGTTAGCCGACACACATCTTCTCCACTGGCAGACTTCAAATTAACAGGAGAGCGATTTAGCCACATACATATTGACCTCATTGGCCCTCTCCCATCATCCAACGACTACAAATACTGCCTAACAATGATTGACCGATTCACCAGGTGGCCGGAGGTACTCCCCTTGAAGGACATAACAGCAGAAACCGTTGCTAAAGGATTGTGTGAAGCCTGGATCTCACGTTATGGTTGTCCCCAGATTATTACCAGCGACCAGGGCCGGCAGTTCACCTCACACCTGTTCAAGGCCTTGACAGATCTCTGCGGCACACAGCTGCGACACACAACCGCTTACCACCCTGCTGCAAACGGCATGATTGAGCGGCTGCATCGCACCCTGAAGGCTGCAATCATGGCGCACGGCGAACAGCGTTGGACTGACGCACTCCCAATGGTTCTCCTGGGTCTCCGAACGGCCTGGAAAGAAGACCTCAAATGTTCTGCCGCTGACCTGCTGTATGGTGAGCCATTGAGGATTCCCGGTGAGTTACTCAAAGCTCCTAAGACTCCTCCAGCAAACCCACAAGATTTCGTCTCCCAGTTGAGAGAGCACTTAGCACATCTCCGACCACAACCTGTGTCCAGGCATGGCTCACATTCAGTCTTTGTCCATAAAGACCTGCAGACATCTACCCATGTTTTTCTAAGAAAAGATGCCATGCGTAGTGCCTTAGAACCACCATACACTGGACCACATCGCGTCATATCAAGAACAAACAAGACCGTCACTGTAGAATTATTTAAAAGAGGACCAGTGACCGTCTCCATTGATCGTTGCAAACCCGCTTACATACAAGCTGAAGATTGCAACCCATCACCTGCATCATCGTCACCGCCGCCACAAACTAAAACTACTCGTTCTGGGCGCGTGGTAAAATTTACCGATTTCTATTCCGCAGGACAATAATTCTCCGAAGGGGGTGATGTGGCGGCACGCCACGTCCCATCACTAGCGGAGGCTACACCCATCACTACGCGCGCCACCACTCCAGGCGTGCGAGGGGCATGCAAGCGGTGCGGGTGTGCCGCGGCCGAGGGGCGAGGAACCGGGCCCCAGTCGACCGGCGCCCGCGCCAGTGCTACGCAAATCGCTCCCCGCGCAAGACCTATGTCGCTTCGCCGCTCCGCCGCCTTGCTTATTACGCGCTTAGCTTATGCTTATAATAATATATTTAAGTTGTAAATACTTTGAAGAAACGAACATTATACGTTTATATGTGGAGTTCGCGTTTAATTGGACATCCCAAGTAGTCAGGAACCCACAAGTGATTTCGACGAACCGTGTTATCGGAGAAGAGTAATTCGGAAAACGATTCGGAGCTCGTTCCAGCAGCCCAACGGCCTCGCCAGCGCCTGACCAGGGGCCCTATCGCGAAGTCAAACGAAATAGTTAACTTTTACGAAGTAATTAGTTAATATGTCAAATTCAATACACTTTGAGTCAAAACTAGTTCGCGATAGGTATACAGTAGTTATTTACGTCGTCATCATGTCACATCCAGTCACAGATAATGTAATAGGGATCTTTTTTTTGTTCTGAAATATTAAAATTTGCTGGAATTCCCAGATGATGCCATTCAGAACCGGTAAGTTCAACCCACTTGTAAAATTGGCTGCCTAATCCGCCTTGCATCGGACAGTTGGCTAATAGTACACGCGGGACTCCATTCTACTAACTAACAATGGAGATATTATTATTATTTGAGTAGGTATACCTACACGCAAATACCTAAATGTAGGCACTTACCTATTTATATATACCTATATTATATAATCCCTGATTAGATCTTTCCGAACAAGCCAACAACCATGGCTTATTCTGAAAATTCGAACTTACGAGTAACTAAGTACCCACTGCACCATAAAATTCTCCACACCCTCTTAAATAAATGCTTCTAGCTTTAGCTATTCAGAATCATTTATAAAGGCAACTGATTAACTTTTGAGCGACGGCAGATCGAGACCCGTTCGGGAAGATTAGGTAAGTACACTTTGCTTTTTTTTACCACAATAAAAAGTGCCCACGTGCACAAAAAATTTAAAAAAAGAATGTTCAAAAGTTTGGATAGCATCAGTGGCTTAGTAATTTAACATAACATTTAGTTGTAAGTATAATTTAAAATTAGTTAGCGGACGGGAGTCGTGATGGCATCTCTCCACGCCTGTAGGCCGGCGGGCGGCGGCGGCTCATTTCACCAGGTAAACGGTTCTTTAGGCCGCGGTTGCAGTGGCGGGGTGAGGGGGCGAATACACGAGATCATAATATTACTGTTATAGGTACTTTGTTCCTTAACGACGACGATGATGCCTAGACTGATTGATGATTGCGAGGGGTATGGTAGCCCGAAAGTCGGGGGGTTATTCTGAATGACTTTTAAAATACTTTTGATATGAATACACTTAGAGCCGAGCCACCAGCCACCACCACCACGTGCCGTATCTACTCCAACTCATAGCAAGGGCCACACACCAACACATTGATTATGAATGATCACCCGAGTCCGCGTTGTTTTATGCACTAACATTATAATGTCGAGATAGATGTTGCGTAAACTGTATAAGAAGAAAATACCGAGACGCAATCAAATTAAAACATATATACCTACATACATACATACGTATGCACTCATAACTGTAATCCCCGAAGGGGTAGTCAGAGGTGACTCACAAGCGAGCCACCCACTTTTTGCAGCACATTTGTACTCACGTGAACCATATCGCCGTTTTGGAATAATTACAATGCACTTAAAATCTACATGTGCAGGTTTCCTCACGATGTTTTCCATCACCGTAATTATTATTGTACTAAAACTCCTTAATTGAAAACACAATTGAAAGAATTCATTGGTACAGGCCAGTATTTGAACCCCATCGACCAAAGTTGAACCCACGGCCTCTCGATTGAGAGGACGAGGTCTTATCCATTACGCCACCATCGCTCTGATACTCAGATATTCGCCCGTGATATTCAGACTGCCTATTGGTAATCAGATTCGCTTTCACCATAGCACCTGCCTTATGTCCTACGAAGCCGCGAAGCAAAACAAGTTTCAGCTACCCCCCGCACCCCGCGCCCGCCCCGCACCCCCGCGCCCGCCCTGCCCCGCCCGCCCTGACGGCGGCGGCGGCAAGATTGCCGGCAATTGCATCCGCCCTAGAGTTTACTGAGCCTCATACATACACGCCACCAACCTGCGAAACATTCGCAAAAAATACGTTAATTTTTAGTGATCATACATAAGTATCTACGGCCACGTTCTACAGATTTAAAGCCTCTTTCGCAATTAACTGTTACAATCATAATGTATTGTTTCTCTTCAAATGTTAGCTTCAATTTCTTTTTAAATGTTTCTGAAGACAATTTTCCTTATTCGTTTTCGTTCCCTTTTGTTTTGGATTGCTTGTTTTAAGCAAAAAGATTTCAAATACAAAATTAGGATGCCTCTTAAGAAATTACAAAAGGTCACCTATTTACGGCACTGCCGCTTCTCATTAGGACGAGGCAGGAGACACAACATCCACACCCGGACTGCGCGGGGGCGGAGCGGGGGTAGTGCGGAGCGGGGGCGGACAATCACTCACAAACCTCTCATCAATCAGCCAAAGGTAGAGAACTGTTAAGAACCATTCAATTACATGATAAGGTATGATTCCTTCTGTTAAATACGAGAGTAAAAGACGGCTGCTCGATTGACACTGACCTTTATTTCAACTAACGGTGTTAGTGAAGCGGTGACGTAGCACGCGCCTTATCTATTACTAGGTATAAGTACTTACATACCTAATATCCCTCCACCAAAGCTTACAACTAAGTATAATAATATTTAAAGGCTTGCAAAAACTAGAATAATTTCCTATAGTCAACTCTAGGTATATCTCTTAATCCTAATCTAGTACGGGAAGGCACAGGTTCGCGTGTTTCCTCATCGGGGGAGCGCGGCCGCTCCGGGGACTGGTGTGGAGTGGTGAACTCGACATCATCTGTCGGTGCCTCCTGGTGAAGAGCGGAGGCCGATGCCCCGGGCTCTGTGCTAGGACTATTAAAGTGTCCAACCAACTCTTCCCCTTCTCTAAACGAAAACTGCGTGTTGTCATTATGCAGGCTAAAATCGTAATGTTCGTTTAGAGATTGCCCTTTATACTTAAAAATCTGATTTTTATGTTTCTTTACTAAATTTTTGTCAACTGAATCCCTCACAAGATAAATAATCTTGCCCAGCTTTTCCACTATTGTTCCTCTTTTCCAAATGAATTTATTATTGTTTAAATGCTTCTTGTACATGACGTCATCGCCAGCGATAAAGTCCTTCCTAAGTGTACCACCTCGATATTTATTCTGTAAGCACTGTTTTTCATAAACTGTATTAGTTAAATTATTTGTCGGGGGCGGTGACGGTGGAAAAATGAGATCGAGTCTCGATTTCAGTTCCCTGTTAAATACTAATGAAGCTGGAGATTGCCCTGTTGTGGTATGCACCGAATTGCGGTAATCAAAAAGATACCTAAGCAACCTATTATTTATACTTTCCGCATTACGACCCTGTAGCAAAGAACATTTTATGCCCTTTTTTACAACTTTGACGAAACTTTCGGCTTGGCCGTTACTAGCCGGGTGGTATGGCGGAGAAGTGAGATGTTGAATTCCGTTTAGTTTACAAAAGTTTTTAAAACAATCTGATGTCATGGCCGTGCCGTTATCACTGACCAGAGTTGAGGGTATCCCGTAGTGTGACATAAAATCACACAACTTATTTACCAAATTGGATGACGTAACATTATTCTTCATGTCATAGCATTCGACCCATTTAGAATAGGCATCGACAATTACTAAAAACATCCTGTTATCGATTGGACCGAGAAAATCTAAATGAATTCTATCAAACGCTTGTTTCGGGTATGGCCATGAAACAATAGGTGAGCGCGGCGGCGCTGGCCGTAAACAAACACAAATGCTACATTCTCCTATCATTTTATCTATGGCTTCATCGACTTTAGGAAACCAAAATTTGGATCGTGCCAATGCTTTCGTCTTAACGATGCCTAGATGTGAGGTATGCAGTTCGTCTAAAATTTTCGAACGTAAAACTTCCGGCAATACCACCTTATGCCCTCGTAATAACACACCATTTTCGAACGAAAGTTGAAGCCTGCACAGGTAATACGGTTTCAAACTCTGGTCTGAAACTTTTTTTGGCCAGCCCTCCTGCACGTAAGTAACAACTTTACGTAGCACTGTATCACGTCCAGTCTCAATTGATAAAATCTTGTGAGTAACTGGCAAGCTACCATCTATGACAAAATTTACATAAGCGGTAGTCTCTTGTTGCGTGGCCCCGAGGCCGAGCGACGACTTGCTATCGTCACGTGCACAACCCGGTTCTAAGGGCGCTCGTGATAAGAAATCTGCGCTATTATGTGCGCTGCGCACATATTCAATTTTGTAATTGTACGCAGATAAAAAAATTGCATATCTTTGCAGGCGGTTTGCTGAAACCTCCGGCACTCCGTGGTTTGGTCCAAAAATTGCAACTAGGGGCTTGTGGTCCGTTCGTAGAGTAAATGGCTCCGATCTCGCATATAAAAATTGGTGAAACCTACGTATTCCAAAAATTATGGCCGTTGCCTCTTTTTGAATTTGAGAGTACTTTTTCTCTGCCGAATTTAGAGTGCGGGAGGCGTAAGCCACAGGACGTTCCAGACCGTCTTCCCCTATTTGAGAAAGAATTGACCCTAACCCAAAATTTGACGCGTCTACTGTCAAAATTATGTGAGCATTAACGTTAAAATGAGCTAATGTTTTTTCCGAAGATAACTCATTTTTTATTGCACAGAAAGCCGTGTCATGTTCTTTTAACCACGACCATTTCTTATCTTTTTTTAGTAAATCGTACAGAGGCGCGAGCACGGAGGATGCATTTGGTACGAAATTACGATAGTAATTAACTAGTCCTAAAAATGATTGTAACTGATTTACATTTTTAGGAGTGGGCGCCTCCTTAATCGCTTTAACTTTATCAGGAGATTTCCTAATGCCGTTTTTATCGATGATATAGCCCAAATACGATACCTCATCCTTAAAAAACTCACACTTATCATAGCGTAAGGTCAGTCCTGCGTCCTTGAAACTTTGTAAAACGCGTCTGAGTCTTTCCATGTGTTCCTGCCTGTCTTTACCCGTTATCAATACGTCATCTAAAAAGGTTAATACCCCCTCGTGCCCAAGAATGCTCTCCATTACCTTTTGAAATATAGCTGGTGCTGAAGAAAGCCCAAAAACTAAACGCTTGTATTTGAAAAGCCCTTTGTGCGTATTAATGCATCTTACATTTTTATCATCTTCAATAATGCATTGGTTATAGGCGGATTTCATATCCAACTTTGAGAATTGAACCCCACCATGCAATTTAGTGAAAAGCTCTTGAACTGTTGGTAATGGGTATTTTTCAATTAACAATTGTTTATTTAGGGTTTGCGAATAGTCCGCACATAGCCGAACTGAACCATCCGACTTTAGTACCGGGACAATGGGTGACGCGTATTCCGAAAACTTTACAGGTTCAATGATCTCAGACTCAACTAACCTATCAATTTCCTTATCTAACCTCTCTCTCAATGCAAAAGGTACCGGTCTCGCCTTTATAAATCTCGGTTTCGCATCTTCCTTCAAGTGCAATTTTATTTTATATTTATTAAAACAGCCGAGGCGGTCTGAAAATAAATCCGAATATGTATGAATTAGCTGTTGGAGTTCGTTATCACCTAAACTAGAAAGCTCACAGTACTTTATTGAAGATAATTGAAGTTCGAATGCTGAAATGAAATCACGGCCTAGTATCGGTGGCCCTCCGTTTTTAATTATGAAAACTTCAAAGTTAATTGTTTTGTTCTCGTAAGTTATAGGCAAACTAACACACCCTAAACATTTAAGTTGGTTTCCTGAATAACTCAAAAGGTTTTTGTTTGTTTGCCGCAATGGTACATCACTGAAACACGAATTATAAGTTACATCAGAGATGGCCGTTACGGAAGAACCGCTGTCAATCTCAAACTTCATTAGCTTATCTTTAATCAGTACAGTTTCTGACATAGGAGTACCGTTTCGACAACGAATATTATACAAGTACTCACCGTCATCGCCCTCGCTTACATTGTCTTCGCCGACATAATTTACTTTATTACACATTTTGCGTAGGTGACCTTTAGAATTGCACTTTTTGCACTTGTACCTAGCGAACCGGCACTCGCTAGTTTTGTGGTTTTTGCGTCCACACACTGCACATTTCACTCGATCTGTGTCGGGTTGCGATTTCGACACTCCTTCTATTTTAAATAGAACGTCGCCGCCGCCGCTGGTCCCCGCTGGTGCACTCGCCGCCGCCGCCGCGCGCGCGCACCGCACGCTCTCCGCCTGGTCCACCGCCGCTGACAATGTCAGTTCCTTTATGTCCAAGGTGAAGATTTTCTCGCGTTCAGGTCCCGCTGCCATGCCCATCACGAATTTATCGAGTAAGGCGTCCTCTAAATGTTTAAAGTTACAATGAGCGGCGAGGCCTCTTAAACGGACCGCCCATTGTGCGTACGACTCCCCCTGCTGTTGGGACGCGGCGTAGAATTTACTCCTTTCAGCAAATCCGCACCGTTTTGGTATGAAATGGGCGTCCAACACATCAATAATGTTTTGGAAGCTCACTTTGTCCAACGTATTGGGTAAAACCAAATTACTCGCCAATTTGAAGGAATCGTCTGTGAGTGCACTCAACAATATGGCGCGCCTCTTAACTCCCGATTTATCGGATTCTTCATTTATTCCATTTGCCAGGAAAAACTGCTCCAGTCTACTCTTAAACGTAGACCAATCCTGTTGTTGGTGGTCGAAACTGGAAATATTTCCGACAAACGGAGAAAATGCTGCACACATTGTCCACACAAATTATGTTAATCTTTGAGGGTAGGTACGCGTCCCGTCGCCACTGTTAAATACGAGAGTAAAAGACGGCTGCTCGATTGACACTGACCTTTATTTCAACTAACGGTGTTAGTGAAGCGGTGACGTAGCACGCGCCTTATCTATTACTAGGTATAAGTACTTACATACCTAATACCTTCCTTTCTACTAATTGGCAGTTATGAAAACATTTACCTATACTGATAGGTTGTTGTAATTGGAGGGTCGGCAGACTAAAGTACATAAGTCATAATTCATTTTCACTTAAGTTTTTACAGGAACAACAAAAAACATAATAAAAATAAATGTATTTGGAATTTAATAATTTATTTATTACACTTTCATTGTTAAACATGAAATACATTTGATGAACATAAATAACTATAAAAAATAAGTCAAAAGCAGACTTTGAGTGACTTATGTGATACGTATTATTTACTAACTACACCTTAGATATGACTTAAGTGATTAGGCCTAGTGAAGTGTTGCTTTTATTTCAGATAATAATATTAATCATACACTCACAGAAGAGATGTGTGTGTGTGTATGATTAATAATTATCTAATTATTGAACTCTTCTTCACTACTGAAAACATCTGGGAGTGTGTTCCGAGCTGTTTCAGAAGAGGGCAAATTATTGTAAAACTAAGAAATATCATCTTTTTTCTCTTTGAATATAGGTTTGTTGGACATCAATGGTATAGCATCGGGCACTATCTTCTCTTCAGATTCATAGTCTCGAAATCACTATTTCGGTCTAAGGTATTCTTGAACAAAATAATCATCATCAGCCTATAGCAGTCCACTGCTGGACGTAGGCCTCTCCCAAAGCACGCCACTGGATGCGAAGTCGTCACCCCATCTAGCCGGTAGACGTCCCACACTACGTTTGCCTTGTCGCGGCCTCCAGTCCAGAACACGTTTACCCCATCAGTCATCGGTTCTTCGACAGATGCGACCAGCCCACTGCCACTTAAGCTTACTAACTCGGTGTGCTAAGTCGGTGACTTTAGTTCTCTGTCGGATTACTTACGTTCCGGATGCAATCTTTCAGAGAGACTCCAAGCATCTCTCTCTCTCTCTCGCATTAGCTCTTTCCATTGCTCGCTGAGTGACCTTCAGTTTGTGAACCAGTTCCACTGTTAGTGTCCACGTTTCAGCCCCATAGGTGATAACCGGTAGGACACACTAATCCAAGACGTTTTCGTCTTGAGACTTTGTGGTATGGGCGACGAGAAGACTTGACGAAGTTTGCCAAATGCTGCCCAGCCCAACTGTATTCTTCTATTGACCTCTGATTGGAAGTTGTTTCTACCCAGCTGCATATTGTTGAACAACTTCTAGGGTCATGCCATCAACGGTTATTGGACACGGTAAAACGTGGTTATTATACATAACCTTAGTTTTATCCATGTTCATCTCGAGGCCAACCTGGCGTGAAGCTTTGAATAGGCTGTTCAGCATTTGTTGAAGTTCCTGCAGATTCGGCTATAATGACGATGTCGTCGGCAAATCGAAGGTGCAAGATGTTTTTGCCGTTGATGTTTATGCCTTGTCCTTTCAAGTCCAGCGTTTTAAAGACATCGACCAAAGCATTGCTGAACAGCTTCGGGGAAATTACGTCTTGTCTGCTGTTTTATTTTCTTTTCTTACATTTCATTCTACATCCTGTCTGAGCCTGGAACCTTCTTTCAGGAATCTCTTTGCATTTTAATGTTTTGTAACTTTGGCCTGTACTACGCATTTTTTTCTATTGTTTCAACACACGCAAGCTTAAACCAGCAACGGCAGGTGGTTCATTTGTATTTTCTAAGTCTGGAGTCCTAGAAGAACTATAATTTGTAACATTTTCAGTTCTATGTGTTCCTGTTTTCGACTAGACCGGTTCGTTGACAAATAAAAAGTCGGGGTCAGCTATAGAATCATCTGAATCTTCGTACCTGATCTCAACTCCTCTGAATGTGTTTGATGTGTATGGTACTGGCTCCATGTATGGGTCATTGGTTGATCCCATTGCTTGAGAAGTCATCACCACACTTATGGTGCCTTCGTTTTCCTTTTGATTTTTACCGTGTATAAAGTATTAGACAAACTAAGCATAATCAATTTCAATTAATAAGTATTTATGAAAATATGCATGAGTTTATACTTTATACATGTCGCAGGCATCTGGTTTAATCTCCTGTTTGATTGAACTGCTAGCCCGTTCATTGGATGACGCTGCTTAGTTGCGCAAGTTCCACTAGCTTTTTTCTTCTTCCTAAATTCATTTTTAACAATAATTCACTTCACACAATATGAACGATTAAACGTACTGTTTAAAATAGAATCAAAGTTAAGACTGAAGCAAAATAACACTTATATCCTACAGGATTGTAATAAAAAATATCGTGTAGGCCGTAACCACTTGTAGACCACCCGTAGTTGACTGCTGTTCATCAAAATTCTTTGAAGATATATTTTTTATTTAGTGGGTAGTAAGACACTTGAGAAACGGTGTTAAAATTATTAGGTACCTTATAACATAAGTCGTTCCTTATCGGCACAACGTGACTGTGGAGTGTTTGTTCCTTTTCACATAAGTTTACTTATGTTGTTTAGCCTGATTACAAATTGGTAGCTTTCAAAATGTTCATAAGGAACAATTTGAGACTTAGCTACTTATAATAGTGATTTGACATGTGTGTTTTAGTCCAGCTATGAGTCGAGCCAAAATAATGCCCCTGGCGATTAACAAAAAATATAGGAAAAAATGACTTATGTGCTTTAGTCTGCGGGCCCTTCAATTAATGGTCCTATTTTTGTGCACAACCAATCATAGGCTGCGGTGTTATATGAGTAAAACGTGGTTCCCCTAACGCCATTGAATTGGAAGTCGAGTCATGTTTGTCGTCCTGTTTGCCTCCACTGTCCTGCCGCGCCACCGCCGCCGTCGCCGCCGCCGCCGCGGCCTGTCTCCGCACAATGCCGCTTCCTGCTGCAGTGGGAAACTCTTGCAGCATAAACAATCCCGCCACTGACTGCAACATTTCAATTCAATTTATATTATGTCGCTGAAGTTTGCTTACAAAATTGACTATCGTTTAATACGAAAACGACGAAGAAACAAACATGTTTAACGTGTATCACTGCTATTTCAATAAACTTTGAGTAGCCAACGACCATGTTTTCCTCAGTGTTCCCCCCGACAGCTAGTTAGGTAACGTATATTCAAGCCGGAGCCGGAGCTGCTCACAGAATCGATTTGGCAAAGAACCTGCAACTCGGCAGCGGATACGTGATAGAGATCGCTCCCTTTGTGCCGCTGATGAATGGGCCACAGACAGACACACACACACACTGGCGCAGCGGGCTGTGTAAGAGAAAATGTGCTTTGAACATGAGGAAATTAGGGGGATACAGCCAGGATATTTATCATAAACTTCAATGGCGTATTACGGTAATATCAGCAGGTATCTTTTTGCCATTTCATCTATGTAAGCTTGTCTGATGAATTTTGCATATTTTCCCAAATCACGTTCCCTTATGAAAATTCAATTTTACTTATACCTACCTACCTTAAGATGAAAGTAGGTTAAGATGATGCCAAATATTGGGGTCTAAAACTTTACCACCGCCGCTATGTGATGTTATTGACGCTTTAAAGTTATACCAAGTTTTGTTTAGATAACAAATCTATTCCAATCCTATTGGCAACGCTTGAAATATCTATTTCCTATTTGGAGTGGCTCCGCCGCCGCCGCCGCCGCCGCCGCCGCCGCGGGCACAGAGCTCGCGTCAGCCTTGAAAAATGCACAAAATGCGCTGCAAACGGAAATTGTATTTTTAGCGCCCCCGCGCGCGGCCAGGGCCCCAAGTCTACTAAATGCATTAGAGTATAATTGTATGTCGATTGTATGTCGACAGCGCAAAATTACACATTTGGCAGTCTTGTATTTTTTAAGACCATAGTGTCAGCTCGATGGAAGTTGGATGGAAGCCACTCATAATACATTGAACAACACGCTAGTCCACTGACAAGTGCCACACCGATATCGTCTCTCGGGTGACAATTTGCGTAGTCCACTATTTATTGACGTTTCCGTCAGTTGCTTCATTACGGTTTATCTGTCAAAAATTACCATTCTGAGGCCATTGAGCAGATACACCTAATATACACGTATTATTCAGATGTTGTCATAATGGATCGGAATTATAATTTAAATTTGCGGTGGGAAATGCTAATATTAGCAGACAGAGTGGACAGAGGTCGGCGGGAGTTGAAGGAGCGGCGTCGAAATCGCGCCTTCATGAGCCGGAATGTCGATTCTCTCGTGAGTTTGCCGGACTCGGAGTTTGTGAGGACATTTCGCCTCAGTAAGCATGTGGTGAAGGAGATTGCCGCGGATTTAACTCCCCTGATAGCCAAAGAACGCAGGAAAGATGGTATATCTATGAAGGTTTGGAGCCGTCTATAATTTGGCAAAAAATTGTTCTGAACTGGATGGTAGAAGACTATCTAATACTTAGGTATACTTATTATACGTTTCAGATACTCATTGCATTATTCTCTTAGCCATATTTTTAACATACTCCGAAAAAAGGAGCAGGTTCTCAATAAAGTTTTAAAATCTTGAATCTTATAAGCTTATTAATTATAAAATAACTATCATCATATCGAGTTACTATCCCGCATTGTTGTGCAGATCCGTTATGTTCGGAAAGAAAAGGAGGACATATGTTACCAAGTAATAAAACTGTTCTAAAACAGTGGCTTGTGAAATAATTATTATCCGACAATCTCGTGTTTGTGAAAATCATTATAACCAATTTCAGAAAGAACATAATGTAAATATGGATTAGGCATTTAATAAATACAATAAAAATAAAAGAGTTACACACTGATTTAACTTTTATTTATCCTTTCCGTTTAAACACACTGCTATACAAAAAATATAACACATTAGTAATCCACACAATGAATGCTGGTTGAGTTGTTAGTTGAAACTAAATAATGGTAGTATAGTATACTAAGTATTCTATTATTTGTGAGGGTGTCAGTACCTGCACCTAGCTCACTCGAATGGAGCCTTTGTGCATATCGCCTTAAGGTCTAAACTCCACTCCTAAGCTTGGACCATTTCCTACCACGCTGGTCCTCTGCACGTTTGTGGGTTCGAAAATCTAGATATGCAGGTTTTATCACGATGTTTTCATTCACAGTAAGAGCGATGGTATGTACGGTGGCCTGCGCCTAAAAGTATACAGGCGGAGATTTTAAAATAGCGATCTCAAGCTCACATGCTGCTCAAGCACATCCACATAAACACCACTGCTACACACATCACACACAACACGTCCCCGGATTTATAACAGATGTAGCTGGTCCCTTCATCATCAGGGATCGCTATTTTAAAAACTCCGCCTGTATACTTTTAGGCGCAGGCCACCGTACACTGTGCATAAATTCCAAAGTAGTTACTCATTGGTGACAATATCTAGATCTGGAGTTTAATTTTTAGTGTTCACACTGCTATACAAAGTTTCTGAAGGCCACTCAACAGTATACACTGAATCATTTTGTTGTATGATGCTGTCCTCTACGTTTCCAACCAAGTTACTGTTACGGTCATAGTCTTGGTGTCTGTAAAAAGAAAAAACATAACTGTTATCTAAGCAAACAAGCATACATTTGGTAAAAAATAAGTTTGTAAACAGTAAACAAACTAACCTCCGAATTAGGTGCTCTTTGAGACCGCTTATTTATGCGCCTCTTTTCCTTAATTCAGCTTTCAAAGCGTGCACAACTGCACATTCATCGATAAATAATCCATATTTGCGATAATTTCGCGAAGAGATCACTTTTCAACAGGGAAATGAACGAATTCGTCTGTATGTTTTTTTATCCACAACTAACAGAGAAAACCGAAACAAAACAAAACGATACAATGTTAAAGTTGACATAAGAAACAAAACCAAATATATTACCTACTCTGTGTAACAAACAGATCGACACGACAATAGAGTTTTTTTTTTTGCCTATGGTCTTAATTATACAGCCAGCGAGGCTATTTTCTATCTCGTTGATAACTCTCTTCACCGTGATCTTACTGTCAAAAAGCAAATTTTGACACTATTCGTATTGTGTATGTTCGGTTGGGGTCGTATAATGACGTCATAGTAGGTATGGGCTTCAATACCCACCGGCCGCCATCTTGTTAAAATTTTGTATGCGAATATTTTATCGAAACCCGAGATTGGTATTTTGTATCGGATAGTTGGAATCATAAGTACTAATTTGGGCTGGCCAACCGTCTTGTCTTGGGCAACTAGTAAATAGTAGCTTTTAAACCATAGAGTCACCATAGAATGTAGAAAATAACGTTTTTTTTATTGTGACGCTGAAGTCTTCTTGTTCTTATGATCTTGAACTGTCTTGAACAAAATAATATTTCTTTGATGTTTGTTTTGTGAATCTTGCAAATTTTTGGTCTTCCATAATTAGTAAATAGTAAGTAATTAGTTAGAAGAAAATTATTTCAGTACGTATTTGTTTTTTTTCAGTAAGTATAGGTACCTAACTGTTGTTTTAAAATTGGTTTCAGGGGACTCTGGTTATGCTCTACGGCCATGGATATTAACACCTATCCTCAATGCAGCTGTAGGATCCCCAGAAGAACACTACACTGATCTACACTGCCGTGTCAGAAATACTGTGGAGCGGTGCATTGGGGCCCTTAAAACACGCTGGAGATGTTTGCTGGCACACCGTGTGCAGTAAATGACTGTTGTGTACTACACAATATAGCAAATGCACACAATATACCAGTGACGACAACTTGCCTGCTGCTGATAACATTCGGGTGCAGCATATTGGTAACGTGGCTAATGGTGCTTCTGATGCAGATGCAGGGCGCATGAGGGCCAACCTTGTCCAGAGGCTGTGAATTTCAAGGAACTAAAATAACCTGACTCTAATAGGCTGATTTTTGCTGTATATGTATAATTTAGTAATAAAAAACACAATTTATATTAATGGCTTTTATTTTTTATTTTAAATCACATAACTTCCTATCACATTTTGCTTCTACCAGTCTTACTATAATCATTATTAAAATATTTTTTCTACTTTAACCTTGTTTAAGTTATGATTGCACATTGCCACTTTACATGTGAATGCCCATCAGAATTTTTGACCAGTTTTTGTAACTCCAGACCCAATTGAATATAATTCATATAATTGTAATGCTGCACTGTCCCATAGCCAACGTGCTGATTGTATGCCTAGTGGGCCGGGAGGGTACCGGCCAACAGCAAGGTCTTTATGTCTTTCAACGAACTCCAACAAAATGTCCATTTGTCGATCTGAGACTTTTCTTAAAGGCGCCATCCTGGAAATAAAATACAATATTAATGTCCTATTCAATCTTTTTTCTTGGCACATGATATGCCTCACAAAAATATTACTAACAAGCACAACCTGCACAAATGTGAAGATTATTTAATGGCTCAGTGATCAATCTACTTTTAATAACTGAGTTCCCAGTCCAAGTGTTAGATCTCAATCATCGACTTATATTACTAGCGTATCGTACTAGAAATCATTGATATCAATGCTTTTATTAAGAACAATAAATGTTCATTTTTCACGACTTTGTAAAAATTTCCCATATTTCGTTCGTGTGTATGACTAAGTTTAAAATTTTAATAGTAATACGTTAATTATGTACTTACCTTTGATATAATGAACAATTAAAACACAGGATTCAGGTAATTATAAAAAAAAACACACACCAAAATCAATCTCTGTTTTGGATGGTTCCTTGTAGTTTGTTTTGACAATCATTTGACAATAGCTTCCAGTATCGCCATTTTTCTAAATAATGCGGCAAATTAAAGATTTGATAAATACAGTAGTCGTAGTTTGAAGTGAAATGAAGTTTTCATTTAGTCGGCTAACCAAATCACAGAATATTTTCACAAAAATTTTGCAACCTCTAGTGTATCGATAAATCTCATACCCACTATTCGTTTAGTGATCATGACCGAGATAGCCGATGCCAAAAGATGGTCAGAAACCCATAATAGATTTATACGGTTGGAAATCGCGAGTCCATGACACCCGAGATAGAAAATCACCCAGCAGTTTAATATATGAAAAATGTATTTAAATGCCATAACACGTCTTTTATTGATTTTAAAAAGCATCGAATCAGATAAAACAGTTATACTTTTAAATAAATAGTGTGAAAAATCTTCAAATTAAGCCCAAGTCGGACGATCCGTGCATGCTGGCTTTACAATTCTAACAAAAGCGGCAACACTGATAATATGCCAAGATGACGTCACGATCACTCTGTGTCAATAGCATTTATATTTTATCGAGACTGGCCGTGAGTCGTAGGGACTACCGTTTTTGGGCCAATCACAATGGAGTCTCTATTGAGTCTCTATAGGATATCTGCATTGATATTTTTTATAACCAATAGCAGACTTGAGGCCCAGATTCCCGGCAGTGTTTGCCGCCCCGTCGACGCGGGGCGCCAACACCGCCTCGCCTACAATTACTGGCATAGTTCGCCTGCTGGTATTTGCATAGCTATGTATGTGTCGACGGTGCATTTTTCAGTGCTACGGGCTGTTTGCATCCAGCACATGCCTACTACGTGACGTGCGCTGGCTTGTTATAGGTACCCAGTTTTATTGTGTTAGACGAATGGTTTTTCACACCGCTGTGGCCACGCATTTAAAAATGAAAATAATTATTTATAGCTTTATTTTTTTACAAAATTTCACTCTTTAAGTATAATAATTTACAAAGGTTAATAATAAATCTTAGACAGTATGACCCTGTATGTCTCTATAAAGAAAATTTAAACTTTAAATTTACTAAAGTAGTTGGCACATACAGTTTAATTTATACCTAGGAATATTTTATTAGTTTAATTGGCAACGGATGACAGGGATAGTTATTGTTTTTTTTTTAATATAGTTATTTTGAATTATGAAATTCCCGACTAAAACTACGCAAAGCAAAGCTCGAGGGCTACAGCTATCCTGAAGTTTCCAATTACATGCAAGTGAAATAAATAAGGGATTAAAATATGTGAGTATTTTCTGTGCCACAAGGCCTGCGCGTGACGGTACGGCAGTTGTGTGTGTGTGTCGCATTGTACGGCAAATTGCATTCTACATAAATATCGACGACAAGTTAAATACCACTTTATGATTTATTTTATTTAATGTTTTACCTTGCGTCTCGTTAAATGCTGATGACTTTATTATAAGGTAACACGTCCCTATACCACGGTATTCAAAATGACGTCCATGCTATCGAGTTATATTTATTGTCATGATTATTACTCATTTTAATAAGTTTGCATACACAAAGGGTAAACCAATGCCAAGTTATTCATTACTAAGTACATAATTCATTCATACTGTGCATTATGTGGTATGTTAATTATTATAGACACATTAACAACCTGGACTCGAGATTACCTTCCTATATGGACGTATACCTATACGAGCATTGACATATTATAATATTACAAGCGTACTGTATATTGTGTACGCGTATAATACACATAGCATATCAGTGATAACGGGCCGAGTCGCATGAATAGGAAGCGCTCTAAATAATGTTTGCTGTCATATTTGTCAATTGTCGCAATTATATTTGATTTGACTATTATGTCATTGTGTCGCACGTTTAGCGCAGCGACATTGATTGAGGATCCGCTACACATTCATTACAATTGATTCACTGGAAGTGATTCATATTATACTGCGTGCTGCAACCAGTAGTATTGTGAGACAAAACTTATCGAATTTCTGAGTATGGTATAAGAATTTCGACACAATGATTTCTTAGTAAAACTTTTCAGTCAACCATATTATGTGTACAGAGAATAGGGAAGCCCTTAGCAAGTTGTTTGATTTGAAGCCGAGCGGCGCCCGACTTCACCAACTTTACTAATAGTTAAAGCTCGGATAAGCTAACTTAGCTAGTTGTGACAACTGAGACCAGCACTTACTACAGCTTTCGAAGTTTCCGCCACTGAAAGTGAAAATTTAAACAGGATTAGTATCTACATGTCCCGGAGTTACAAGTAGCGACCCGTGAATTAAGTGAAGCCGTCATTAGCCTTTAGGTCGGGTTCGGAACAAACATTCATTATTTTATGGCGAGCCCTCCGCCGGCGTGTGAAGACCTTGACCTGCGTCATTACGACTCTTTATGGCCTCTTTATAGTCCTCATAAAACAATGAAATGGCTAAACTGACTCGGCTATTTATTGCCGCCGCTTCCGGTTTCCTCTCAAATTATATAATTTACTCCGAGCTCGGCCGCCGACTGATTCCCCTGTATAAATTATTCTAATCTTGTAATGAGAAAACTTTTGTTTACGAAGTGTTATCCCGTTCTTTTGACCCCGCGGGATGAGCCGGTCGCGTTTTGACATCTAATTGTAGATTTAACGAGGTTTTACGCAGACACATTATAAATTTACTGAATAAGTTTTGAGTGAGGTCGAGCTAGAGAGATCTGATAACATTTTAATACAGTTCAAGTTGTGCTGTTGAAATTATACCTATTGAATGACATTATTAATTCACATGATATGATATTGTGCAAAGCAATCAGTGTAAAGTTAAATACTTAATATGCACCATAATAATAATTATGATGAAGGCATAATTATGAAAATATCAATATCGTAATAATAAGTAATGCTATTGATCCATGTGATATGCAGTCTCTAAGTACCTTTATTTAGTACCTATTTATTGGCACTATATTTACCTATGATGATTTAGATTACTACTAATCTACTATGTCTAATTAGGTGTTAATCTCTTAACAAGTACTAATGTGAATATGCATCAGGTAAGTATCTATGGAAACTAGCAATCTTATGGCAAAAAAAGATTTCAAAGATAAATAATGACGACCCTTTCCTTTTTTGTATTTTAAGCCGTCCCAAGGGAAGTCATGGATTTACCTTCACTTATTTGAACTTTAATCTCAAATCTGTAAAGACAAAGTATTTTTGTGAAAGTAGGGATACTCGCAACAAAATCATTTAATATAATCACGGAATATGAACAACACACATTTAAAAGTAATAAGATCTGAAAATAAATCTAGGATCGAATTTTATTATGTTACTCTGTAATTTTTATTTAATAATAATTTCCTCCAACTAGTCAATACCTGCAGCATTCAATAATTATTTCCGTCCACTTCTCCGCGCCCCGGAGGCCTCATGGCGGTCAATAGGGCAGTAAATTTGCCGTCCAATCCAGTATCAGGCAGCATAACGTATCGGGGCGATGGGCCTGTAAGGTTACTCTATACTGGCGAAAAACGAACTAACGAGAGCTGTTGTGTATTCGGCACGTTTGATACAACGAGATAGAGGCGTGGCTCGGTCTGAAACGTAGTTTTTCGTTGTATAGAGTGACCCCCCTGGCTGGTCCCTGCAGATTCCAAGCGCATCCTTTAATTAGCGTCGCTTGGAGCGCGGCCAGCCCGCGGCGGCGGCGGCGGCGGCGGCGCGGCGAGGCAAGAGGAGCGACGGTGCAGTCTCAGGACACGGCAGGTTGTAAGTCCTGGCTTTACACTCGATGTACTGTGTTCATTCATTTAGGGTTTATCGTTGAACTGGACATTTTGGTACCGGATATTTTTGGTTACAACAACACTAGTAATTGATGGTAAATAAATACTTAGAACTCGATTTTAGGAGCTTGTTTGCCCATGAATAATGAATGTACCCCAAGGGGTTCGGGGTTGATAAATGTTGAATTAAAATCAGATTTGACTTAATGATCGTAATTTCCTGGCTCAAATCGAGTGGCGAAAAAACTCGATCAGGGACCGATAATTTGGCAATTTGCTTCCGCGGAAACCAACGCTCAACCATCATCTTGTTGGGTACAGCGTTGGTAATCGAGTATTTTCAAGTTGCAGAGTCATAATGATAAGTAAATGGATAAACTGAAAAATATATAAGAATTTTACTTAAATACTTAGGTATGTATATATAAACAAAATGCTGCTATGATGTGACTAAAACAGAGCTCGGGACAAAGCTAAGAAATACCTACCTACTCAACTCATACATGTATACATATTATACTATGGTGTAAGGAGATTCTGGATTTTTATTAATCCAAAAATAAAACAGGAAGTTTGTGTACTCATTTACAATTCACGCTATCATTTATTAAAAGCGTTTCATTGTGCTATAAACTTCCAGCAGTTATGAACAAAATCATAAAACCGGAACCGGGTAGGTACCTGAATTTTTCATAAAACAAAATAAAGCAACAAAACGCAGCGCGAACTACACTTTTAAACCGTCATGATAATATGGAGGAGACGATAAATGGGTTATATTTTAAAGCCTCCGATATTGGGCAAGGAGCAGGCGCGTCTAGTGATGGATGTATCCGGCCGCCCGGGTGCACCGGCCGGATCACCGCGCGGTTATCCGGGGGCCGCGGGGGCACGCGGGGACCGGGGGGAGGGCGGGGCCGTGCGGGGCGCGGGGGATGATGGATCACGCTGTCGGATTATCGGCCTTCCATCATACAACGTCTTACTGCATTACTGCCTCAACAAATTGTGGCCTTAAGTTTCTGTTCGGGAGGAAAACTATTGAGTGATTTGCCTATTGTATGGTGTTGTGGCCCAATACATCATCAGGATAATGTTCTGTGTGCCTCAGCTGATCGTGTATTGATTAGAATCAGGAAAATATAATTGTATCCTATCAATACACCACACCACTGCGCGAGCTCAAAGCGGACAACTGGCGAGAATTTGCGCAGAACAGAGAGAAGTGGCGTCTTGTGGTAGCGGAAGCCAAGATTCACTTTGGGAGACCATCAAGAAGAAGAAGAAGAATACACCACACAGGCACACACCCTACCACCACAAAACCAGGCATTCGCTTTTCGGTTTATGGTAGATACCAAATCATATGTCTCCGAGAATATGAAATTCTACCTAGAGTCTAGTTGCGCAGCACCACGTTGTCCCTAACTCTACGAGCACTACTTAAATATAGTGTGGGTACATGAACTCATTCAACGTTTAACTGAATTTCGTGATCCAGTCAGTGCGTGCGAGCGACGGAGCCCGCGGCTCGACGGATCATTTCTACTGTTATGGAAATATCATTTTCCCAATTTCCGCCGCTTTGTTATTAAATTTGTAGCCTCAGAGTGGGAGTTATTGCTTTATTAAACACTTGATGTTGATCGAGCGACGTTACACAATGGCGGTTAATATTCTGAGATACGGATAAGATTGATCGGTAGTAATTATTCGTTTCAAATGTGAAATAAATGGACGCTCAGACAGATCACAAAATAAACACTTACACGTAAACATAAATTCCTATCTTGTATATTGATGTGTATCAGTCTTCTACCAGTTAAATGCGTAAAACGGTCACAGCGTGGATTAAGTGCTTCAAAGCGGCCGCACTTGACATAATTGTTGTGTAACCAAACCGCGGCGAGTTCTGCTGATAAGTCTGATAACCGGATTATCCGCCGGCGTCGCGGGGCGCGGGGGGCGCGGGGGCGCGGGGGGCGCGGGGGCGCGGGGCGCGGGGCGAGGCAACAGCCGCCGACTGTCCAACAGGAGCCTGTGTTTGTCCCGCGACCACAGACCCATCACACTCACTTTTATTGCCCTTAATTAAAATGTTGCCAGCGAAAACAAATCTAATTTTACTAATTTGGTCTTTTCACGTCACTGCGATACGAATCGGACCTCAAAGAGAGGAGCGTTTAATTTTCTGTGGTGACTTTAAACTTAAACTGAGTTTACAGATAAAGAGGAGGCGATGTAGGGCAGGGGGGGGGGTCGAGGCTCGTTACACACGGGGGGGATCAGCGGGACAAATGACGGTACTGTTAAGAAAGCCTCGTTTTGGTACAAAGTTTTAAGTTTTAAGCGAATATTGACGACGCGCCGCGCAACTTGCGAGCAAATTGATTGCCTTTTGTTTCTTGATTGTCCTTCAAAGTCACCATTGTCGGCAATGAAGACAATATTTAAATTTCTAAACAAGTCTTTATTCTACAAAATACTCTTATTAGGGATGTTTCCGTGACATGATTTGAAGAAGACGGTAAGAAAACCAGAATAATGTTTTTCACTAAAATACTTAGTAGATCTTATTATCTAGTATGTATAAATATGACCCTAATACAAACACGTAAATTAGTGTGATATCATATTTCAGGTCACTGTAACAACCTTCAGCGCTCCCCGACAAGCCGCTTGTAATAAACTAACGTTACAGCTTCCTTGCTACGCCGTAACGCTACGCGCTACGAGCCGGCTACGAGGCGCTACGAGAGTTACGTCGGTGGGCGCGCGCCAGGTTGTGGCAAGGTGGCGCCCCGTGTCGCGGTGACTGGAAGAAAATAGTTTTCACCTGAGTACCCAACTATTATTATTTGAGTATTGAACTATTTATTATGCGTTACTCATGAGTTGAGTTAAGAGCGAGTTGGAGTAAAAGAAGACGTAGTGACCAAAATTGAAAAGGGAATGTTGAGATGGTTTGGTCACATTGAAAGGATGGATGAAAGAAGACTGACGAAAGAAATTTATTGTGCGGAGATGAATGGTTGTGTCGGTAGAGGACGTCCTAGGCGAAAGTATGTCGACCAGATAGGCGACATACTCAAGAAGAGCCAAATTAGGAGTTTCCGAAACCGACATGCGTGTACGAAGAGACTAATGAATGTGGAGGAAGCGAAAGAAGTATGTCAGGATCGTGGCACGTGGAGATCCATAGTCTCTGCCTACCCCTCTGGGAGACAGGCGTGAGTATATGTATGTATGTACGTTACTCATAACTTACTTAACATTAATTATGAACTTACTTAGAAATAAGGAATTTATGAGCCTGCAGGCTGCTGATGATGCGCTGAAGCAAAAGTCAAGGATATTATTTTTGATTTATACAGGTATCTCTGTTTTAATAAAGAAATCTGAATAAAGCTATATAAGTATTGTATGTAGGTCTGTATGTATTGTACACCTCTAGCTCAGAGGAGAGGCTTAATCTTCAGTGTGTTAGCAAACTTCGCCTGTAAACTAAAAAAGGTCGTTTATCAGCAACTTATGATTTCATTGGATAAATCCAGCGGGACTATTTGCACAGAAATGCGTAAAACAATTTGACTAAAAGGTTTATTAGCAATGAACAAACTTTAGATCAAATCTCGAAATGTCTGTGTACTGTTGGAAAATACAAAACAACTTCGGTTCATTAACAATATTGTTTTTCCGCAATAAAAGAAACTCAAGAATAGTCGAGGGCTGTCGAGATCCCCACACCTGGGGCGCTTTTATCTCGAGGGGATAAGGTTCAGCCTGCGACTTATCACGTCAGGCACGTCCCTGAAGATTCAGATGAAAAGTATCCAAGTGAGCCCCTATCTCCGGGGCCGAAGCGCTAGTTTGCAACGGCGGTGAGTCGCGGCACGGGCAGTGAGTCCCCGCGATTAATACAATACTGCGGGATGTCTGGATGTACACTCGGCAGAAGAAGGAATTTAAAAGTTTTTTGGTATTTTTCTCGGAATCCTTTCCTTTCCAGTGACTGGCGAGGAATAATTTAGTCTCTACGCTTGAAATAAGGTTTTATAAATGACAAGTTTACCTTTAATTTGATTCTGTTGTTAGCCATCATTTTCAGATAAATATCAGATATACTTACACATTTACTCCTAAAAAAGTAGTAAAGATTTTTACTCTAAAAATAAACGAGAAATGCCGTTTGTATGCAAAAAATCTTTTTTACTGCATTAAAATTTCACGTGTACAGACTAAACTAGAAAAGTTCAGCTCATTCCCCCCCCCCTGCCCTCCCGTGCCCCCCCAGGGCGGGGCGACGTGTAATGCTATTTATTCTACACTATTTTTATAAGCAGAATAGTAGCGAAATGGCGACAGCCAATTTTGTACACAATAAAATTGTTGTTGGTTATTTTTTATTATTTTCGGCTCGCAGGATTATAAATGTATCGAGTCGTGTCACTGTCTATAGATAGTCTTACCATTTTGGTTTATAATCTATCTCACGAGATTATGAATTGGCGAATCACAATAATTATCAAATAATCATTGTGAACCACATGAATACATACATTTTCAGTAGATCATCTATGTGAAGAAAACAGTTAAATTGACAACTGGCGCTTACAGAAAGCCAGTTAAAAAATATAACCTAGAAGACTGCAAAATGCTCAGCTAGGTCACACAGAAGCTGGTGGTAGCAATCGGAGTGATGGGCGCCCCAGTTCGCGGCGTCCACAATGGACATGGAATATGCATCCCGCTCACTCGGATATGGCCTCGTATGAATTTCGCAAAACTGTTAGAATGTAGAGTCGAGAGGCAAGAAAGAGCCTTCTTTATCTGATATTCATAGTTACGTCGGGCCGACGGCGCGTGGCGGGTACGCTAGCCACGCCACTCTACTATTCTTATTACATAATATTAAACTGTGACGTAAGGGTACCTAATTAATAAATTAGTTAATAGCATTTTGCGTAAACGTAGTTCCCGAACAACGACGTTTGCCTTTTTTTGCAAAAAAAAATCTCTTTCCGAGCGGCCAACTTGCAGTTGAGTTCACGTGCACGCCAACGAGCGGAAAACGGTGCTACGAACTACACGCTACCAGCTACGAACTGGGTATAGTGGCGAAATACACCTTTCTTCATGGCGTCTCTACCATACCCGTGGACTGATTTGACGGCGGAGGCAGGCGCCACGACCGAATAATATTTGTATTCATTCCTTCCTGCCTCCCCCGCCCGCCCCCGCCCCCGCCCGCCCCGCAGGCCGGGGGGGCACTCCTGCATTCATGGAGCAGCCAGACTTGCATTTAGATAGAAAATATCACGCGCCTCGTAAATAATACTCGTCCGCCGCGAACCCGTGACGTCACGCCGCCGGCAGCGCAGGCTGCTGCAGGCCGACTCATCGACAATCAGACACATTTGTATGTTGTCATTAGTCACAAAGATTTCAATTTGCAAAGCGATCGGATAAGTTGCCATTTTTTAAAATTGCAATAACTATTATGGAAAATGTAATCGAATAAAATACATTAATTTAATCCTTGAGTGCCCTTGTTAATAATTTCACCGTCCATCTTATTAATCCAATAAATATAACATGCAACTTAACAGAAACAATAATCCGTCGAAATGAAAACTGATAAATGAGAAATAAATGTTTAATTAAAATTGTGTGACAGCAAACAGGCAGCGACGGGAACCAGTTTACATTCGTATTCATATTTAATCTCACAAAATGTCGCGTTAAATGAAAATATTGGATCCGCGGCGACCACTCGGCCACGCTGTATCAACGTGTACTTATGAGTTGTTGAGTAATAACAATAAATAATTACTTGTAGCTTATTTCAGTAATTATTTTATATTTGAAACGCAAACTATCCATACTAATTAGGTGCAATGTTAATTTAATTCACATGTACATGTACACAATTAAATTTATTCTACGTAAAGTACAAAATCTCAAAAAGTATAAAAAATATAGCTTAGGAAAAGTTCACTTAGTCTGCGGGTGAGAATTCCTTGAGTGGCAACGCTGAGGCTGCCTCCATTCAACGTGAGATAAAAACACGAGAGTGTGAAAAATGCAGTGGAAAGTTTCATTTTGCGGCCGCGAGTTCAACAGAATCTCTCAGGAATTGTGGAGATCCAGTCTGCGGATTTGAATTTACATAACTTTACCGTGTTATATGGATAAGTACATGTGCATTATGTACTCGCACAATCTTGGATGTATGTTACTCATTTAGTAAATTCTGATTTCGGCTTAAAATAGTTATAACTGATCCACGACTGGACAAAGTTGAAGAATTGCATTTAAGGACAATATCCGTTGATATTTAAATAAGTAAAAAATACGTATTTAAAGAGTTTTTTCTATCTCGCCACTTAAGAACCAATAGACAAAAAGACAGTATGAGTACATAGATCTCTACAACATCGTTAATAGTAATGTTAATTTTAGTACCAAAATGGTTAGTTTCTGAATAAAATAGTTTTATCTCTGAGAATAGTGTGCATGTGTGTGTGCGTTGAGATAATGATCTGTGCCGGATGTAAACAAGCGGCTTCCGTTATATTTATTATCCTGTTTTCTCTGGCATTTCTCGTGAGTGCTATATTTCTGTTGTTATTTCCTTCCTACAATAAAGCACGGGTCATTGGGCCTCTGACCTACATCCTGCAAGTTACGGTTTTATAATATTTGGCGAAATAATCTTGTAATAGTACTTAGTAAAATATTAGAGTACTCACATGTGTGTAGCACCTAGGTAATCAGATGTGATACCTGGGTCAAGAGAAACAATGACATAATTGATGTAGGTACCATTTACCTAGGTAGATACAGATTAATAATGATTTTAGTATTAATAATATTATTAAAACATAAAAAAATATCAGTAGTACTTACTTTTATTTAAATGCAATACGTGTACACCTTCCTCTTTTTTACTCCATAAGTCTTTCATTCACCCAAAGGTTTTCTGGAAGAGATCGCTTTAAGCGATAAGGCCGCCTATTGTACTTACTCCTTTTTTTGTTATTTAATAATATGTTGTGTGTTTTTTCAATAAAGTTATATTGTATTGTAAGTACACAATCATAATCAACTAGCTGTTCCCGCGCGCTTCGTTTCGCCTTAAAAAGTTTTCCCGTGGGAATTCCGGGATAAAAAGTAGCCTATGTTCTTTCCCAGGGTCTAGAACGTATGTATACCAAATTTCATTCAAATCCGTTCAGTAGTTTTGGCGTGAAAGAGTAACAGACAGACAGACAGACACAGTTACTTTCGCATTTATAATATTAGTTAGGAATAGTTAGGAATTGTAATGTCTTCAGTAAGATATTGTCTTTCAGGTCGATACATTCATCCTACACGGTGGTCGGATAACCGATCGCTGTTACTAATAAATCAATGTTGTTTTGTTTCTACAAGTTCGTTGTGTTGTAGCGAGCTTCCTCCGACGGTTTATGGCGGCCATTCGTCTGTTTCTGTCTTGTGTTTACAGAAACTGCTTATATTGCACTTTTCCAGAGAACAAGTAGGTTGCAAGAATAGCTAACAGCAAGCCACTTCACTATTTATGAGACTGCATTGCATATACTCATGTCGTTTAGTAATCAATTCATCAATCGCAGAATGGTAACTAAGACCATGTTGATAACGTGAAGATTAGATCTACACAAATGAAGTTTTGTGTTGTTAAATGTATAAAATGTATAAGTTTCACAATCTCCCCATAAATAGGTACTTACATGTAGTGTTGCCCAAATGCAAGAACAAGACGAGACTTAGCCAGTCTTGGTCTTGGTCTTGCGCCAATACACCTGGTCTTGGTCTTGGTCTTGGTCTTGCGCCAATACACCTGGTCTTGGTCTTGGTCTTGGTCTTGCGCTCCCAGTCTTGGTCTTGGTCTTGGTCTTGCAGCAAGAGTCTTGCAAGTCTTGCAATTACCTATTAGTCTATTACTATTTATTAAAGTTTACTTTTTGATTTTAATAGATATTTTTTTATTCGCTATGTTTATGGTATTAGTCGTAATGCGCATAGGTCCAGTTTTTCATTTACTTTGATACAGTTTTTTGCATCTCATAGAATTCCTAAGCGTACTTACCTATACACCGAACTGTTACACCTAACTACTCAGTGAAATAGCGCTCTGCAAGACGCAAGAGTCTTGCAGGCTATGTCTTGTTCTTGCTCAAGTCTTGCACGGTCAGTCTTGGTCTTGGTCTTGCTAAAAATACGCGGTCTTGTTCTTGGTCTTGGTCTTGCAAAAACGCAAGAACAAGACCAAGACTGCAAGACCAAGACTGAATTTGGGCAACACTACTTACATGAGGTAGCTATAGAGCCGGCGGGCAGAGCTGATAGCGGACGTTATTAATGACGCGGCGCCCTCGCCCGGGCCCCGAGCAGCACCCATCAGATGTGTGTTACTATATACCTAATATACTTTATAATGTATGTAAGTATGTGTATGGTATGATCACTTTTATCACGGAACGTTGGTTAAGAGGGGCTGCGCGTTTTCACTCACGATACAACTGTAGAACGGCATCGCCACAATTAAGCACCCATAGATACGCCTAGGAGCTCTAACGCTATGTGAATCCCTTCTCAAAGAGACCGCTAGAACCGTGTCACACTGAAGACGGAATGATCGGTGCACATGAGCTATATAAATGCAGTTAGCCGTTCCTTTGACAGGGTCCTGTGGCCTCGGGCGCTGCCCCACCTTATTACAGCGCTCTCCCAAGCGGATTATCTTGAGGGCTTTAATATAACATAATTTAATATTACATCTAAAAGTTTAAGTTTTATACTTATTTAAATTATTAATATTTAATTTATCTAAAATAGGTTCTTACTCATGAGTACGAAAACAGTATAGAGTTTAGAAGAAAGGAGAAAGGCTGTTTTCTCAAGTCCTAACAGCAAGACGAATGCCGCTGTCGCTCAATGCCTATGCAGTTAAAAGTCTGTTTACTCCTGGTGGAGGATTTTTGATGAGAAAGATTTTTGGTTATTAACCACCCTTATCTATTGATTACGATTCACGATTCAATAAAGAATATCTACTGAAAAATAAGTTGATAGTTCGAGTGCTGCGCTATTTCACCCGGCGCTGAGCCGCCATTAGCTCTCGTAATGAATATCTTAATGTCCGTCTGTGCTGAATGGCACTCGCACTCGGCCTGACCATCTTAACAACCTCATCTCGATGATTGGCACAACCCGTCTCATGACGTCTAATTATCGATATCGATATGTGACGAAACTACCCCATCACTACTTGCTGCATCACGACGGGCGCGCGGACACAGCGTGACCATCATGAGTCATGCGCGTGATCGCGTCGCCGGCCGCCGCAGCTCGCACTGCTTATGTTCGCAGCCGCACTTTTAACAACTACCTACTTACCGTAAACTTCTAATCTTAAAAGTTATCGGTCTAGTATTTGATACCTATCTAATGCTATATTTATTTTATGCAATTAAATAGCTTTTGTTGTCACTTAATGCTATGATTAATTCACAAATAAGTATATATTTGTTATATTGTCATTTGTTAGGGTAGGTTATATACCTACTTATTCTTATCGTGTATAAGTTCCTGTTTTTTTTTTATTATATACCTACCTATCTTAAAAATGTGCATTTACTATAGCTCGACAACTTCGTGCGCGACCCTCCTTGCGGGGTGACAGACGCGGAGAGGACGAGGTACCCAAGACGACAGCGGGTAGCGGGTGAGGTAGCGGGGAAGGACAACGCGTGCACTGCACGTCATTATTGCGGCAGTCTCGGCCGAGCAGTCGAGGCAGCCACATGTGTTGTAAAATCTGTCACAATCTGAGTTCGACGCACATGAGATCACTGATCCTGAGACCATTAGTCTTAGGATGAGTGTTGAGGCCAGAACCGCCACAATCCTTGGAATATTTACCTTTTGAATTTTAATAATCATATTATTATTATCTATGATTCGTCAATAAAATAACGTCAAAAACCACAAATCGTACATTTTCGCAAATAGATTAAATCGCGTTATTAAGCTATGCCGATATGAGTTCAAGAAGATTTTGAGTTTACCTTACTTTATAATTAGGTTTACTAAATTCATTCGATTAATCAAAACGTCAAATTGTCACTTGAAATGTTGGCAGTTTGGGTGGAATCTGTGGACGGTGCATATTAAAAAATAAAAAGGTAAGGTGGGTAGTCGGCTGAGCAGGGACGGACTGTCATTCTGATTTAAATTATTGAACGGGTCGGCTGTGCACCTTCCGAAGGGATCACCACGTTTCGCTATCAAATTTAAGTATCAAGTGCATCCTCGTGTATTTTGTAAGATTGATCGGTAATTCCGAATAAATCGAGTGTGTACTACCTATCTGTGCCTTTATTTCTGGGGTGTGATGATGAATGGCGATACCAACGACCTGGCTGATCGAATCATGGACCAACCACTGCTAGCTGGTGCCCACTCCCCGACAACTATATAATCATCGGGAGTTTTCTGTAGAACCGTGTGCCGAATCTTGGTTTGGTCGAGGTTTGGTATAATGCAAAATCTGCTTACTCCCGAGTAGTAGTTTACTCGTGAGTAAAAAGTTACTCGAGCTTGGTCGAAACCACCCTAAATAATGAAACTAGTTTTAAGAACCTTTTTATTGATCAACATAATTTACTCTTACATTACGTCACAAATAGTGACACGTTATCGCGAGATTTATCCGGGCACAGTTTTCTCCGTGTGTACTCGTGTTCTAAAATGTCGTGCTACCTCGCCCCCGCCACTTCTTTCACCCCGCAAGGAGGGTCGCGCACGAACTTGTCAAGCTATAATATGTTGTATAGTTTTTTTTTTAATCTCACAGCTGATGTTACTTAATTAATCCCACATTTATTCATATGTTTCAATAGATTGTAAGTCTTGTAAACGTTATTATCTTAAGATTGTTTAGCCTAGGATTAATGTACACTGGGTTGTTAAATAATTGTGTAAGTTTATGAAAATAAAGACCTTTTAAAACAAACAAACAAACACTCGCACTCGGCACCAGACAGGCCATTATAAAACTACCATCATTTATTTATATCAATTTTATAACTCCTTCCTTTCTTCATAATACTTAACAACTTTTTGCTATATAGTTTAGCTATTTAAGTATAATAAGCTAATTTTATTTCAGTTAGGTACTAGAATACCTGAGACCACTTTCCACTATTATGAAAGAAAATAAGAGAAAATTCTATAAAAAACTTAGATAAGTAGTACAAGTAGGTAAATATTGCAATATCATTGACGTAAGTACTTATATAAAATAAAAATAAAAAGGATAATATTAAGAGCTTACTTCTAATAGCAATCTCCATAAAATAATTTCCAAAGACTAACCACGAACGATTTACCTTTTCAATCGAAACAAACCAAACACACTTGATTCCGGCTAATAAACTTCAATTGCTAAAGTGCCAATAAAAAGAATCCTTTCTCTCGAGGAGAGTGATGATAATTGTGTCCAATAAAATGTTTATTAGAGCGAGGAGCGGTGCGGTCGCCGCGCAATTATTGACGTGAGGGCTTTTTACTACATATACCTACTTGAAAGAACGAAGGAGAGTTATCAGCAATCAATCTTCTTCTCAGTAAAAAACACTCTAGGTAGGATATCGTTTATCACCAAGGATGAGCCAGTCAGATTAAGCGTCGATCGCTGACCACCTGACCACAGGGCGCGAAGGATATAGAGGTTTAACAGGAACACGCGTATCGTCACTCGATTTGGCTCGACGAGGCTCCGAGCACCCATGCAATCGTTATGAGTGCGGAACTCTATTTTTGTAAACTAGAGTGACCTTAGCGGTGGCGGAGGCTACTCCGGGTACATGAGCATTACATATGCCTTTCCAAATAAACTCTCTTATTGGTCTTTATCCTTCTCATGTCTCTACTGATTAATTGTATATAAAGAGACGACGGCAAGCAGGAAGGCTACCTGTCGTGTCCATTCAACACCTATCTATTCAGTCCTCTTGTCTCATTTCTGTGGAGCGTAGTGTCGCAGTAGGGGCGCGGGGCGCGGGCAGTGAGCCGCCGCGTTATTTACATCGGCCCTCCACCGCAGCGGCGCGGGGGGCGGGGGGGGATGGAACCGCTGTCAGTCAGCAGGTCACGTGCACAGAATTATTTATCCTTGAATCTATAGGTATATATATCTGATTTCATACGGTAGTCTTTTCAGAAAATGTATCCCTCTTTCACGGCTCTATAATTAACACTTGTACAAACAGAATTTTATGAAACACAAGTAAGCAAACGAATCGCAATTAGCAGTTGACGGCAGCTGGCGGGCGGAGGCGCGGGTGGAGGCTAGTCTCACTCAGTTACACTGCAGTAAGCGGATTACTGCGCCGCCGGGCCAGCAGCGACTAGGCAGCAACAGGACAAGCGGATGTGTTGATGTGCGAGCAGCTTTATTTCGGGTTATCAGATCATCTCTTAAAAAGCTTATATTTGGTGAAAGTTTCAGTTACTTATTGCTGCCTAATATTTACAATAACATATGCCTATGGTACGAAAATCTTTTTGTTACGGAAGAGCGTGGACCCCTAACACAGGTGTATTTACACTTAATAGAGGGTCGCAACCATAAAATGTTTTTTGTACTTACCGTTTTTGTTAAAGAAATAAAATATTTTTCATTTCATTTTCATTGCTTGTTCTTCTAAAAAAAAAAAAAAACACGCACTCACGCCTTGTACTAATGTACTCCCTTGCGGGGTAGGCAGAGGTGCATTGCTACACCCACTTTTCTCCAGAGTGTTATGTTAGTCCCAATGTAATAGGGGGCGGGCCTATTGCCATTTTACGGGCACATCCAAGACCTGAGAACAAATATCTGTGTTTAAACAAATATCTGCACCAGCCGGGAATCGAACCCGGGACCATCGGCTCAGTAGTCAGGGTCACTAACCACGGTCGTCTTGTTCTTCTACTGTAAACTTATTCTATAAATACTTTTATTTTATGTAGGTAAAAGTCCTTCGAGTAATAATGATTAACTAACTTCGATTAAAATTTGGAACAATAAGAAATACACACACACAGCAGTCGGTTCCAGTCGACACTGCCCGCCGCTGCCGTTCGGGTTCGGGTGGTATGTAATAGAACGAATTAAATTATCTTTACGAGTTTTCTAAAAGCTCTGAAAGCAGTCCGTAATTCCGAGATAATCCCTCTATGTACACTTGGAGCCCCACATTCGCTGAAAACGTTAATCTTACGTTAATCTTGAGACTTCCATTTTTCTTATTCCGCAATTCTTAGAATTCCATTCACTTGTGTTGATCGGAGATTACGTAAAGCCGCGGAAGGCGCTACGACTCCGTGACGTAATATTGCGGAGAGGACGAGTCTGGAGGAGCCGGGACGAGCCGGGACGAGCCGGGGCGAGCAAGTGCTGACCTCAAAGACAAATCAAACCGATCCTCAATAGCGAATATTTAGGTCACAGTTGCAGCCGGGCTAGAAGATAAACCTGGATCAATTCAGACCATTGAACCTTAAACCACGTAGGTACCTACACTAACTACGACAGGCAGACAGGTCTCCTTTATAATATTAAAGTTCTTTCTACACATTAAACCATAATGAAGTTTTGCCTTTTACAGTAATTCTACGCCATGCAAAGAATAAAGTGACCGAGCTAACTATGAGAACACACGCGGGCAAGTGAGGGACTCGCACGTCGGCGACGTCTCTCCGACCACATTATGAGCATATTTAGCTAAATTAAAAACAAACATGGCGCCTTAGTGACGTCACACGCCTCGCCCGCCACGACACGGGATTTAATTTAACTTCCAAATTAAACAAGGTACGAAGACAAAGCGATTAATACGAACGTGTTCATTTTCAAATGAGCTCACAAATTCACAAGCAGCGGTTTTAAAATTAAATCTCGGAAAAGTTTTAATTTAGTTTGTTGTGGAGTGATGGGCCGGCGGGGAAATCTGCACAACACTAGCGACACGGCGCGACGGCAACTAGCAACACGCCGCGACGGGCGGCGGCGGCGGCGGCGGCGAGCTACGCCGAGCTACATCATGTGACGTCATCATTTGTCTTGTTGCGCTCACGTGGTTATGATAAATGGAACAGTTATGTCCCCAGAGACGCTTATTATGTAAGTAAGTATGTAGCTACTAACTGCTGTGGTTGAGGCTGTGAATGTAAATTTGTGTCTTCCGTTTCCGGGCGCTGCATTGCCGCCCTGACTTCTAGTGACCAGGCTCACAAAGCGTGGGACGCCCTCCGGCCTACTGGGGGACGGAAGAGGACAGAGTATTCTGGCGTATATTGTTAATCTAGGGCGTATGTCCAGCAGTGGCCAAATAAGGACATTATGAATGATATTCATCTTAGATTCAGCTGCCTCAGTTTCTCTATTTTAATTTACAGTAGGTATATACTAGCAGTTCTATTTGTTAAATTTTGTTGTTTACCGTTTGAACTAAAAATACCCTCTGCAAATGATTTAAGACTGAAGGACTTTCAATACCTGGATATTTAATAACTGAAAGTATAATGGTCACATAGCAGTTGCAGGTATTTTCATTGCTAGGCTGGTGCGTGCAGGCGGCGGCGGCGACGGCGCACAGTATAATGCCATATTCCCCGCATTATTACATTTTCCGCGCACTTTTCTTGCAGAAAACACATTTGTTTCTTATTGTTGCGTCACGTGAAATCTCTTTCTCGATTAAAGTATAATGCGTTGATGGCGTGCCAGGACTCCTGCCGGCTACAACTTTATTTCTTGTGCCCGGCCACGGCGGGATACATTACGAGTTTTTGCAGTTAATCTGCGCCCGGGGCCGCGGGAGAAACCTCCGTCGTTATTCGGAGCAACGAGGCGTCTCGCGCTGCGGCGAGCTGTAGGCGAGCTCGTGTATGCAGGGTGGAGCTTTATCAGTGACGTCACAGTTACCAGCTCAATGTACCCGATATACTCAAACAGTTAGAAACAAACGAAGTAATTAATGTCAAATTCAATACATTTGAATTCGAAAATGATCGTCAAAACAAATTCGCGGTAGAGGAGGTACGAGAACATCACTGACAAAACGTAACCCTTAATACATAGATACCTATAGTAAGTAATGTTGCTGGCTGGGTGAGCTTGGAAAACCGATCGTTAATCGTTACTCGCTTGTAAACGATAGGTACACTTACCTCGCGCCAACTTGCTTACATATTTATAACGTCATTACTTGTTGCCGGAACCGGAAGCCCATTGAGGACCGCACGGAGCAGGTTGCAGGGGGCTTGCAGGCTGCAGGAGGCTTGCAGGGACACGCGGCGGCGATGGATCCACTGCAGGCTCATGTGCAGGGGTAAGTAATACGAGGTATAAAATCGAATAGTATAATATTGACAAGGTATACGCCCATATTATATATATTTATTAAGTATAACGTTCACTGTGTATAACAAACGGAAGGTATAATTACTAAATACATAATTTCGTAAAGGATAACGTTCAAAAAGTATAATTTCAATTGATATATCGATTAAAATGTATAACGTTCATAATATATAACGTTTATAACATATATTATTCAACGGATATAATATCATTATGTACTTATAATGAAAAAATAATAATATTGGAGCTATGTTGGGAGACGCTCCGCTCCGCTTCGCTGCGCTCCGCTTTGCTTTTAGCGAACATGTGCACCTAACACGCTCCTCCTCGCTTTGCTCGTCGTCGCACCTATCTTTAGGTTTCGGTACTAGGGGTTTTCACAGCGTTATTATTATTTGAAGTTATGTTGGGGGACGCTCCGCTCCGCTTCGCTGCGCTCCGCTTTGGTTTCGACGAACATGTGCACTCATGTGCGTTTATTTCTTCCAAATAAATAACTTACATATTAGTAAATAACTTCATAATTTAATTGTAAATTCCCTTTTTAAATATCGACTTTATCGATACTTTATCTTCGGCGTCGATAATTCTTCAAATTATCGACGCGTTCCCATCCCTAGACAGCGAAGCGGTCTTTTGTTCTTGTCCCCACCTCTCGCCGCAGCCCCACTCGGTGACCACTGGCTCTCGATCATTCGTCCACGGGCTACGGCATCGACTGCGCGTGACCCTACCTCACGGCAGTCCTCTAGGTGCCTAGCCCGCTCTAAAGTGTCGAATGACCTAGACTTTACCAGTGATATCGTGTGCGTGTCTTCCCCAATATTGGGTAAGTGTGATCAGACTTGCTTAGCTCATTTTAGGAACCTATTTGTGCTTTAAACGTTTACTTATTGTGTTTTAAACTGTTAATTTAAATGTGTCTAACTTAGCTTCCATTTTATTTTATTCGCTGCTTACGCCGCTTACGAGTTAGCAAATAGTTAACGTAACTACATAACGTAACAACATTGAAAGGCATTCTATTACATCAAAATAGTACTTTTTTACAAGAAATATAAGCAATGTATGTTAATGGTTAGAAATTAAGTACCTACTCACCAGTATAAAACGCTGCTCTTTCATAAACATCGCACCTGCAGCACTAATACTTCTCCAGCCTCATTCTCCGCCAAACATCGTAGGTAAACGGTGTAAATCATCTGTCTAGCTTCGCTGCGAATGGTTTTATTCATTTTCACTTCGTGAACAAACTCAACAATCCACAAAACTCCAAAATTAAGCAAAATTTGATTTGTTTATACAGGAACAGGGCGAGTTTGACATTCAAACCATAGAAACAGACCACAAATCACAAGTTTTTTTTTATTGCCAGGTTTAAATCTGTTTAGTTCCAAAAACATTAATCTCTACTCTTTTGTGTTCAGCTATACCTACTTGTTTAGTTTTAAGAAAATGTTGCTATGCCCTGCAGGGAGCTATGTTAAGGATACTTATATGTACATAGATTTAAGAACAGTGTAACACCAACATAGTTGCAATGAATAAATGATTATGATTATGACTACTTACTAACTGCGCACTTATAGCAGTCAAGATGGCGGATATGCAATTACGCATTATCATTTAGATGTTTCATCAGCTTTCCTGTTTCTTTTATTTTATCTTTTTGAATACGCTAGCTTGCCTAGATGCATTAAATACTTTTATCAAAATTATGCTGCAGCTAGTCTACCGCTTTCGGCCTTTCTTAATAATTTCTATATTATCTTTAATTTATGTTAGGTATTCCGTTCTGGTTTCCACTGCCGCCTCAATCAAGTTAGATTAGGTACTCTGCTGTAGGTTTTGATGACGGTATGTGGAACCTAGATGATAACTGTGAACTGATGCGTTGGATTTCCATCTTTTCCAGGGTCCAAGGTCCACGCTACTACTCCAAGGTCCACGCTACTACTCCAAGGTCCACGCTTACATCCACGGTACGGTTTACCGACTACACGGATCTACGGCTGATTCTACGGCTCGCCCCTCTACGTGCTGGTTCAGCAACCCCCTACCTCCGTGTTGCTGACCACGCCGCGCAGCCGAGCTACACGCCACGCGCACGCTACGGCCACGTGACCTGCCTGCCTACCTACCTGGCCACTGGAGAAGAGGACTTCCACGCCGGTCGCGTTATCGGGATTCCACGCCGATACTCTTCGACTCAGGGGAGTCCCTATCCGTGCCAACTGAAAACTGACTGATCGTGTAGTGTAGGCCTAACCCACACTTGACCTCTTAAATAAATTTGTGTCAAGCTGAACCCTGGCTTTCTCATTTCACCTCTCCCGTTAGCAAGCCATTTTTCATAAGCGCGACATTGTAGCTGCAGGGAATATTTTGATGTTGATTTCTGAGATACATTGTTGTAGAAATTAATAGCCACAGTAATAATCACCGCGCGAACCGTACGGACGTGTTTAAGTTAATTGAACTCAGTAAAAAATGACGTCTTCGGTGTTAAAGTGTACAAACTGCAATATTGTAATCAATGAATTGCTGGCCTTTGTTCAAAATAAGGTAGAAATAATGGATGACGTGAGTTTGGAATCAATATGTAAAACATCTTTTAATGAAGAAGAAATTATAAATGCCAAGAATTTACTGTTTCAATCAGTGTCGCAACGAAAAAAGAAGAGAAAAGGGGGACAAAAAACAAGTAAGAATATAAATGATATTATTATTTTGATGAGAGAAACCGAGCCTGAGGATATGCCTATTTTTGTAGCTCGCGATCTTCTAAAACTTCCTCCAGTTACCTTCGATCACATAGACGTAACGAGACTTTTAAAAGATATAGTAAATATACAAAGTGAACTAAAAACAATTCAAGAACAATGCATGACTAACATGGAATATGCAACTGTTGACGAATTGCGGCAGTTAAAATTTGAAATAGACTTGTTGAAGAACAATAGCAATCGTACAACGCATTTTGAACCTAATGTGAATATGAAAAGGGGAGCTTACCGGATGCACGACAGCTTTGGCTTTAACAGTGGTCCAATGGGCATGATTATAGGTAACGAAACAGATATACCTATAGGCTTACAACATGACCACTCTGAGTCACCGAGTAATAAAATAACGTCGCCGACATACGCAAATATTACACAAAATAAATCGGCCGTGTCATCTCATGCTAGTTCACCGCGTAAGTACACACGCGAAACCGGTCCGTCCGCTACGGATTCTTTGCCAGTAACGTCGTCTGTACAGAGGCAAGTATCTGAGTCGCAATCATCCGACCAAAATAATAATACCCACCGAGCGTCTGCTATAGATAACACAGCGGGGGACGTTTCTAGTAATCTAAAAATCTGTAACCAAGTTAATGATGAAGGTTGGACAGTTGTACAAAGAAATAAACCCAAAACGGAGAATCGTTTTGTAGGTATGAAAGGAAAGGCCGCTATTCAAGGAAAATTTAAGGCAGCTGAAATTAAAATTCCCTTTTATATTTATAATGTACACAAAGATGTCTGTAGTGATGATATTTCGGAGTATGTATTACAAAAAACAGAAACATCAATTCAGCCGGAAAAAAATAAAATGAAACTAGCGAAAAACTATGAGGCGTATAAATTTTACATACCTAAACATAAGCTGGATATTTTTATGGATGAAAATTTGTGGCCAGAAGGGATTTCCTATCGCAGGTTTGTTACTTACAGACCGCTTGGTGGGATTAGTGGAACTGAGACTGAAGTAAATGAAAAAACCAAATATAATGGAAAAAACTAAAAATATTGCGCGATTATTCAGTTTTAACTGTAAGAATATTAAATCTTCGGTAGATTGCGTTAGAACCTTGTGCCAGCAGGCAGATGTAATCGCATTGCAAGAGACCTGGTTATATCCGTACGACATTTCATTTCTCGACGGAATACACAATGATTTTAGCTACACGGGTAAATCAGCAATAGATATAAGCAAAGGAATACTAAGAGGCAGGCCGCACGGGGGAGTTGCGATACTGTGGAGGAAGGATCTATTCAGTTCCGTCTCAGTTTTGCAATGTGTAAGTGATCGGCTTACGGCTATAAAAGTGAGAATGAGTGACCGGGAAGTCATAATTATTTGTGTTTATATGCCTACTGATAGTACGGAGAATTTTGTGGATTTTTGTGAGTGTATGAGTGAGATTGCAGCAATAGTTGAGAACAGTAATGTGGAATCGTGTTACATTCTTGGGGATTTCAATGCACACCCCGGTGAACCTTTTTATAAAGATATGTATAACTACTGTTCTGACAATCAATGGATATGTGCTGACGTAAAGATGCTACCCCCTACTACATTCACTTTTGTAAGCGAAGCTCATGGCACGAGGAGGTGGCTCGACCACTGCTTGGTCACTCAGGCAGCCTGGACCTCTATTGTTGGTTGTAAAGTACATTATGACATGTATTGGTCGGACCACTTTCCTATTGAAATAAAATGTGATTTAACTGTAATTAAAATTCCTATCACTGTAAATGCTACCAGTAGAGTGAGGTGGGGGGAAAGGACTGCTGCTCAAATAGAAAAATATAATAGATTGTGCACTGATAGTTTACACGACAATTAGACTTTCCTGTAGAATTGAGAAACTGTTGTGATAATTTGTGTAATAACGCTAGTCATAAAACATTTATAGATAATCTGTACAATAATATTATCACTGCTCTAACCGAGGCATCCATAGCCACTCATGAGCAGGGTGGGTCCAGGAGGGGTGGCTACGTAACGGGATGGAATAAATATGTCAAAGATGCACACGGGGAAGCCCGGCTGAGGTTTCAGATCTGGCTGTTGAACGGAAAACCATCATCAGGTCTAATATATAATGCCATGGTAGAGTCTAAAAGAGTCTTTAAACAAAAACTGAAGTTTTGTAAAGCTAATAAAGAACAAATTCAGATGGATATTTTAGCCTCTCACCACCAAAAAAAAGATTTCCGTACCTTTTGGAAAAAGACAAATAGGTTGAGCCCAAGTCCCGGTTTACCCGTGAGCATACAGGGCATCAATGATCCTCGTGACATTGCAAATCTGTTTATGTATCATTTTAAGTTGGATCCTCCTGCTTTGCGTAGTCAGCCAGTGCTCGATGTTGAGGAAAGTCAAGCTAAACCTCTGCTAAAGATCTCAGGTAAAGATGTTGAGACGGTTATTAAAAACATGAGGCGAGGCAAGTCACCGGGGCATGACGACCTGAGCATCGAGCACCTGCAGCACGCTGGAGTGCATGTGAACAGAGTGCTGGCCATGTTTTTCAATATATGTATAAGACACGGATATCTACCGGAACAATTAATGAAAACCGTAGTGATTCCTATTGTAAAAAACAAAACAGGCGACCTAGCTGATAAAAGTAATTATCGTCCTATATCACTAGCTACAGTAGTTTCGAAGGTACTTGACGGTTTGCTTGAGCGGCAGCTCAGTGGACGGGTGAAGTTACATGACGCGCAGTTTGGCTTCAGACCCGGGTTGTCCACAGAGAGTGCAATATGTGCGCTCAAGCATACCGTTAGGTACTACACGGACAGACGCACTCCAGTCTATGCGGCATTCCTGGACCTGTCAAAGGCCTTTGACTTAGTGTCATATGATAAGCTGTGGTTGAAGTTGCAGGAGCTGAAATTACCATCTGAGGTGATTAATATTTTTAGATATTGGTACTCTAACCAATCCAACGTAGTTAAGTGGGCCAATACGTATTCAGATGAGTACATACTGAAATGTGGAGTAAGACAAGGAGGTTTGAGCTCGCCTGCACTTTTTAATATTTATATTGATCAACTGATTGTTGAGCTCAGTAACACCACGTCTGGATGCTCTATAGACGGTCTTAGGCCTTGGTCTCCTATTTACTCCGTAAGTCGCGTCAAGTGTCACCGCCGTAGGCCGCGTCACAATGCTCATTATGTCTACGCGCCAACGTCGGCGTGTGAGGGAGACCGCATCAGTACATTTCTATAGAGAGCATCATGACGCGGCCTACGGCGTGACGCTGGACGCGATCTACGGCGTAAATAGGAGACCAAGGCCTTATGATCAACAACATAAGTTACGCGGACGACATGGTGTTGCTGAGCCCATCAATAAGTGCTCTCAGAAAGCTCCTGTGCATTTGTGAAAAATATGCTGAAAGTCACGGGTTACAATATAATGTAAGAAAGAGTGAGCTGCTGGTGTTCCGGGCGGGACGACGAAGTCCTACATCTGTACCGCCCGTAAGATTGTGTGGCTCCACCATGAAGAGAGTCACAGAATTTAGATATCTCGGTCACCTGGTGAACGAGGATCTTCATGACGATGCAGACATAGAGAGGGAGCGTAGGGCGCTGTCAGTTAGATGTAATATGGTAGCTCGCAGGTTTGCTCGGTGTAACAGAGAAGTCAAAGTGTCACTCTTCAAGGCATACTGCCAAACATTTTACACCTGTAGCCTGTGGGTGAAGTACACACAGAAAGCTTACAGCGCCCTGCGCGTGCAATACAACAACTCGTTCAGAATACTGTTGCGGCTCCCCAGGTTCTGCAGCGCGTCAGCGATGTTCGCCGACTCCCGCACGGACGGCTTCCACGCGATACTGCGCAAGAGAGCAGCATCCATGATGCAGCGTATCCGATGCAGCTCCAACAGTATTCTGAACACACTCTGCAATCGTTATGATTCCCCGATATGGCAGCACTGGGTGGCCTTGCATGTTTAATTTTAAGTTTCTACCTATGTTGTTTTTTACCTTGTTTTAGTCATTTAATATTTGTTTGTTGTTCTTTGTTTTTTGTACCTGTCTTACTAATATTTATATTTTAAGAAATTTATGTAACTAACTTTTTATGGACTTACAGTCTGCAATAAATGATTTAATAAAAATAATAATATTAATAAAATATCTCTATTAATAAGTATAATAAGACATTATTGAAACAGGCGGTGGCGGCGAGGCAGACGGCCGGCGTAGCGGGATATTTTAATTGGTTTTCGGCGGTTTTGGTTGTTATTGCCTTGGTTCGGGGTGAGAATATAAATTGTTTTTTTTTTTAAGTGAACATCTTTATCTAATACGTGTAATTTTATCGAATGCATGTAGTACTTACTTTGGTATCTACGCCAATCGCACCAAACTACCAATATTATGTAAACATGACGTAATAAATTTGTGTCTGAGATCTTCGCAGCTGAATTTAATGGCAGCGAGGTGCCAATAAAGTTGTGATTGTACCTGCTCCCCCCCCGCACCCCGCACCCCGCGGACGTGCCCCCCCCCGCGACGTGCTTCACAAACATCGGCCGAGAGCTGAAGAATTGCCAACTTAATGCCGGGAACTCGAGTTGCAGAACTTGATCTGAGGAATTATTGATACCGGTTGAGATTTATAGTTTGAGAACACGTAGTTTTGTTGCCGTGTTCTTCAATTCTTACTATATATTTCATTTTTTACGTAGTTTCATAGTAAAAGTATATGTATACGAGTGTCAGCCCATCCATCACACCGTTTCTCTCCGCGCGGTGTCAGCGAAGTCGCCTCCATACCATTTGTGCATCTCATTCGTCATTCACACGCTCGTATTACATATTCATCCTTACAGGCACTTCCATTCCATACACATCTCCTTTGTACAGCGTGCCATATGAAGGATGAAAGCAGCTGTTCGATATTCGGCCGTAGTGCGCAAGAGTTAGGGGCGGGGGCTGCAGGTGCTTCAATATGCAGGCTAATAGCGCGGCCCGCTCCGCCACTCCGGTGATTGTGGCCGCGAGTCAACAGATGGCGTTGTTTGCACTATTAGGCCGAGGCGGCGGCGGCGGCGGCGGCATTGTGTGGGCTTGTTTCTCCTTACATTATTTCAGGATGGTATTTTTGCTGCTAAAAGCCTGAACCTTTTCACTTGTCGAAGGTGTATTAAATAGGATCATATGGTTTCATATAAAACTACTACAAACACACACTCATGGGCAATGAAAAAGTTTCACTGAAAAAATGCTGACACCTTACAACCTCACTTTTATCAAACATGTAATTAAAAATTTGGACAAAATATTAATATTTTTAGTAGTAAGATCCTAATTCACTGTTCCAGAAGGCGTAATTAAGCTAGATAGATTAATTTGGTGCTTTTCTCAATATAACCTTTTCATTGCCCGTGAGTGTACTTAAGGATTGATTTGAATCAATATGTTTTTACCTTACATAATTTTATTATGATCCTAATTTGTTTTTTTCTACCTGGGCTCTATTTATAACTCTCCTTATATAAAAAATCCAGCACCCAAGTGGCCTGGTATTGCGTGGCAGCCCTGAGTCCCTGACACAGTGACATTTATTATGAATATAATGATTATTCTGAGCATACGCTTGCGCCGCGGGGCCCCTGGTCACAGGGTCATGCCTGATTCACAACTAGGATTATAAAAAGAACTTTAAGGGTGAATTTCCCGCGGCCAAAAATTGCGTGGCATCAATGAAATCGGCACTAAAAAACCAAGTTATAATTTTCTAATATTTTTTTCCGGTTAAGTGAAATAGTTATCTAAGTGTAGCACAAAATATTTTATTAATAGGATTAATGGATATTTAAAAAAAAATTATTAAACCCCCAAATCTTTCATTGCCGTGTCTGTCCCCACGTTACCACGTTTTGTATTATTCTTCATTGATGAAAAAATATTGAGTATTGATAGTTAAACTTAGTTTCATTTGATACATTAATAGTTAAAGTATTGTCACGGAATACATTTATTGAAATATATAAAGAATATAACGAACGGTAAGTGAAAATTCATGTGTCCCAGAACTTCTGTTCATCGCCGTGTCCTAAACATGATCAAGGCTATTGTTTTACCTATGAACTTGGGTGCCCCCCTCAGTGCGCTAATCGTTTCTTACAAGTGTCGCCTAACTGCTCGACGTGGAAGGAGGTACATCGGTGCGCGCGTTTTTGCGCTATAGTGAAAATCAGTAAAAATTTTGGGGACTGGACATTTTTTCTTTCATTGCCGTGGATAGATATAACTTCTATAAAATTTAGTTTGTCTTCTAGAGTAAGCATTCAAAAGAAAGCTTTTTGAAAATATTTACCTTATAAAGTGTTTATTTCTTCGAATAGTTAATACTTTTTTAGTTATTTATATTTAATGCCTTGATTTTCATCGCCATGCTTTCATTTCCGTGGCTTCCGTGGCCAATATTTGCTATGGCAATGAAAAAAAAACCACGGCAATGAAAAAAATTTCATTGCCATGTCTTGTAAAATAATTTGTATTAATTGCCGTGGTTATGTTATTCATTTCCGTGGCCAAGTTATTCATTTCCGTGACTTATGTTTTCATCGCCGTGGTATGTATGACTAGGCAAAGTAACATATCTTTTACCTGTAATACAGGTAATACCGATCACTGACATTACCTACAGAACTAGTCAAATTACCTCTTTTTGCAGTGCGTTAAAACGGGTGCGTATCGCGATGTATAAAAACGAAATATATAATTTTACATTAATAATAACAATCACAACATAATTATAATGAACCTTATGTATAAATAAGACCGGTGGTAGCTCAGTCGGGTAAGCGCCCGCTTCCCACTCCAATAATGCGGGTGCGAATTCCAGTGCTGACATGTACCAATGTGTTCCTTTGAATTTAAATACAATGTATACCATCGCTCTTACGGTGAAGGAAAACATCGTGAAGAACCCTGCATATCTACCTATAGATTTAGCACATCTAGATAATATGTGAACCCACCAACTCGCTGTGGACCAGCGTGGTGGGAAATGGTCCAAGCTTAGAAAGGCAGCAGCTTAGACCTTGGGGATATGCACATTGCACAAAGGTCCCATTCGAGAGAGCCAGGTGCAGGTACTTACACCTCCCACGGATAGTAGAATAGAATATAATAGAACATACATCCCTGCAGGAACTCATCTGGATGCTAAGTGGCCTTAATGCTGCTTGCAACGTGCAGGCCTCCGTATGAACTTGGGCAAGACAAAAGTTATGTAGAATGTTCACATAAAACCGGAGCCGGTGATCGTTCGTGAGACAACTATCGAAGTTGTGCAATAATATGACTACCTGAGGCAGACTATTCGGCTAGGCAGAAGCAACTTCGACAAGGAGGTTGAAAGGCGCATCCAACAGTCTTCAACCATTGCGCCCTGCCAGTTATGACATATGGTGCAGAGGGTTCTACCTTTTTTGGCCTAAGATTTATTTGCCCAATCTCGTATTGCATAGTAACGATTGGTCAAAGTCTCGTTTCGCCGAAAATTGTATGGCATAAATCTCGTTTAGTAAAAAGTTATTTCGCATAATCTTATTTAGCCTAATAACGGTATGGTCAAATCTCAAATAGCCTAACAATACTATGGCATAGTTTATAAAAACTACTAATATTCATTTGGCTTTAACTTTGACGAAGCGTCTCCCTATATAGCGCAAACTGGTGCCTTGCATAAGGTATTTAATTTTCCGCTATGTGGGTAACGCTCCGCTCCTCTTCACTGCGCCCCGCTTTGTTTTCGACGAACATGTGCACCTAACACGCTCCTCCTCGCTTTGCTCGTCGCCGCACCTACCTTTAGGTTTCGATCCCATGGGGTTTAATGGTGATTGTAATAATTATAATGGTCATTTACTTTCGATATTTTGATCATTCAATATCGTGATTTTCGGGATGTAGGAGAAAAATACCACAATTTGTACATTTAAAACATACTGAATATAGTATTTATTAAGATAATATTAGGAGAAACAAGATTATACCAATACGAACAATTTGAGCAAACGAGACTTAGATGTTTCAAGTTTGTGCCAAAAGAGTTTTAGACGAAACGAGTCTTATGCCACATAAGTCTTGGCAAAGTGATGATTCTACCAAAAAAGTTTAGACCTTACGAGTTATGCGAAATGAGTTTAGGATAATAAAGATTAGGCGAGATGAGAGGAACCCGGTGCAGAGACCTGGACACTGATGGTGGGACTGGTCCACCGATTTAAAGTCACTCAGCGTGCTATGGAGAGAGCTATGCTTGGGGTTTCTCTAATGGATGGTGTCAGAAAAGAAGTTATACGTCAGAGGACTAAGGTTACCAACATAGCTGTCAAAATATGCAAGTATAGGCAGGTAGCCGGTCGGTAGTGGCTGGATTCGGAAGACCGAGGACCGAGTGTTGTGGCGCTCCTTGGGAGAGGCCTATGTCCAGCATTGGATGATTATAGGCTGATGATGACAACATGTACATTTCATATTATTATACCCATTAAAATATACTATGATTTAGCATAAAGTTCATAAAATATTCTATCATATCACATAATGTGTGTTAAATTACACAACACCATCAAAACCTCTAGCACCACAACCTAAAGATTGGTGCGATGACGAGAAAAGCGAGGAGGAGCGGTTAAGTGCACATGTTCAGCAAAAGCGAAGCGGGGCTACAAGGGGGAGACGCTCTATGTTTAGGTTATGGTGCAAGGAGTTTTGACTGCGTTATTATTATTGGCGCTATGTAGAGAGACGCTTAGCTGACCAACATGTGCACCTAACCGCACCTATGTTTATATTTTGGTGGTAGGTGTTTTGCCGGTGTTTTGTAATTCAGCACAGAGAATACATGTCATATTATAGTATATTTTATGAATTTTACATAAAATGAACAGTATACATATTGGGTATTATACCTTATAAAAATATAGATGTTATATATAATATATATGTGTATACATTAGTATATATTTAGGATTTATATGTATTGTATAGTATTTTGGTATTAGTAGGTTTAGGGTCATATATATATTTATTTACTTAGTTTTAGGGTTTAGGTATTATTTTATTTTAGGAACTCCACAATCATAATTATGTTTTGATCTTTTTTTTTCTTTTTTGCACACCCGTACTTTTTGATCCTTGTACCTCCTGCAGGTTGACTGGCAGAAAATGCTTTTAGCATTAAGTCCACTTAATTTTACATTATTACGATTGTAAATTGTGCAATAAAGTATAAATAAATAAAAAAATAGGAAAGGTTTATTATATGTTGTGAACGTTATTAGTGTGAAATGAAACATTTTGTTTTATACGTCGCAATACGGACCCCACAATGCTACTTAGAGAATTCCATACTATATTCTTATTTTTTATACATACTGTCGTTCTTTCTTTCGTTCCAATATCTATCCAAATATTTCTGCCATACATGCCTGTCTAAGTTTGCGTTTCCCTCACAGTCTTTTTTTAAAAATTGCAGTGGATTGATTCTTTCATTTCCATTGTATACATTTCTTTCATTGCCGTGGAAATTTTGTTTCATTGCCGTGGGCCTTTCTTTCATTGCTGTGGACGCTTGTTTCATTGCCGTGAACGCATGTTTCATCGCCGTGGCACGAAATTTTTAATCATCCGTATCTCGTTAAGTTTTTAACTTATCTGCTACCCATTTAGTAAGAACACTAACATTAACAAAAACTTTAATAAAAGCGTTTTTCTAATATAAAAAACCTTAAGATAAAAAAGTCCACGGAAATGAAGATTTTTTAGGACTTGTTGAAATCCACCCCTAAGTTTATCGATTTATATTCTTGTCAAGGACTGTATTGGCGAAGTGCAAGTGACCTAGTTGCAAGAAAATAGATTATATCCGTGTGTATTTTTCTGTTATTCTATTAATTGAGTGACATTGCAATTATTTTTTTTTGCACACCTTTAACTTAATTTCTCCTGTACTTCCTGTGGGTTGACTGGTAGAAAATGTTTTTAGCATTAAGTCCACCCTGTGTACACTTATTTATATATTTGTGCAATAAAGGATTAAATAATAATAATAATAATTTATGTAGAATCTAGACACAACAGAAGTGCGCCACTTATGTATTTAAATGTAAGTTTTTAATCACGACAATTTCATAATTTATTTACAAACATAGTAATTCATACATAGGCTCACGATAGTAATCCTCAAAGGGTAAGTCAGTTGAGTCACCCGCTGTTTATTTGTACTCACGTGATAGGTCGCGAGTCGTATCGCCATGTATTTAGTTTAAACACTATAAATATCATCATCAATAGATCGTAGTTCCTCGTAGTCAAAGAAACTGCTGAACAGACCAGAAGAAACTGCCTTTCTATAATACCTAGGTGTTACTAACTGTAAGTAATTCTATCGCATCATTTATGATGTGGCCTCTTTCTTTCCGGTAGACAGATAATAAAAGCAGAATCCAAACACAACATAAATATTTGACGCCACTTCGTATACTTGTTGGCTTTTACAACTTTCGTCTGAATATTTAATTCCTTCAAAGTCATATAAACTTGTTAAAAGTCATATAAACTTCGTCTCATCTTCACTCGCCAAAGAATAACTTTAACAGATTTTAGAGGCTGTTAAAAGAAACTCACTTCAAATATGAAATAAAATATGATGTAATTATACCTTTATAACTATATAACCTATAAAAGATATATAAGGATAACTTAATTAGCCTGATGATAGTTTATGAGCCCCGTTCCTAAGATTTATCAATTTGAAATGTGTTTTTTGTTCATTAAAATCGTATTACGAGTAACATTAAAATATAGTAGAACGCTACGCCAATGCTACGGCTCGGCGGCGTAGCAAAATTGGCGTAGCATCACCGTAGCAAAATTTGCGTAGCATCACCGTAGCAACATTGTCGTAGCATCATCGTAGCAACATTGACGTAGCAATAATATCGTAGCAAAATTACTATAGCTTCGTGTTGTAGCAGCTTAGAGATAGCTCGTCATACATAAGTTTTAATTATTTAAATTATATACTTGTATGTTAATAAAATAAAATAATCCACCGTACATGATCCGTGCGCCCTCATCGACAAATAACCGTAGACCGTAGACAGACTAGAGACAGACAGACAGACCGAGGACACGACAGACGATATATTCACTTGTACTGTCGCGGAATCATGGCGCATGCACAGAACTTAAAGATCACAAGTGGACAGCTCCACGTACATAGTTTGATGCTAGATGCGTCTGTCTGTAATGCATGCGTGCGTGTGTGTGTGTGTGTCTAGCGTCGTGTGGTGTGTTCATGTGTTTGTAATCTGTTAATTTGCTGTAGTGCATGTTCTGAGGTTTGAACCCGTTTGACTCATAAATTATAATTGATTGATTCGATGTCGGATGTTGATTGATGGTATTAACTTGGATTCAATATTTACTTGTTTATTATTTAATAAAAATGGTTTGAATTGCACTGTTCCGAGAAATTTAACTACTGAGGACACACTATTCCGAAAAGTCCTAAATAAAAACATGAAAGTAGATATTCCTTATACCTCCATAAAATCCCCAGCGATAATTATAGAAATCGTATTGATCGTATTCTTGGACGTATTTCATGAAAAAGCAGCTCTAGCTATAGCACTCGAGCCTTTTTTTACTTCACACACATGTGTGATCCAATCAAATTAAGTATATAATATTATTATAGAAGATAGGGAAACAAAAACGAACCTAACCTACCCAAAATGTTGTATCAACGTCTTTTCTCTTTTAACATATAAAATGTTATTGTGTCATAAAAAGTTGAACGCCGGAGTCCAATTTGGCACAAACACTGGCCACAGACATGCAGGGCCATTCCGCCGGATTACTGCGGGCCGTCGCATTGTGAACCGTCAATTGACGGGGTAAGAGCTACGTTAGAACGGGCTGGATAAACGATTGGGCGATTAATGTTGTTTGACGGGTGCGAGGAGCATCTCGCCGTGTCTCTGTTATTAAGTAATTAGTCTCGGCCGGGATCAGGATCGCCCGATATTGATCAAGTTTTTATTAGACTTTTGAAATTGGATGCGAGCGTCGGGTTAGGATACCTATATAATTGCTGCAGTGTGAAAACTTATTTGTGTGCACTGCAAGCTGAATGTTACTACAGTTGTCATGTCTGTCTTTGTACTTTAGGTAGATTTATTTTACGGTGTCGGTGACAAAGACTAGAGCTGGTCAAGGGTGTTATACACATAAAAACATATAATAAGAATAGATAAATAAGATAGGTTTTACTCACGTCGGAGGTCCAGGACTCGGCGTGGGGGCCCCCTCGAAGATGAAATTTATTTATTTATTTATTTATTTAGGAAAATCAACAGCGTTACAATGGTACAAATACAAGGTAAAAACATAACAGTAAGGCCAATTACAGATTTCCTCTAATATTACTGTACTTATATATTATGTGTAGAAGTTAGTTTTATTATTAATTTTAATTTAACAAATTAGTGTAGGTACTGCGTGCCTAGGTTTTACATCTTATTCTTTTAATTACTAGTTACAAACATAGGTTAGGTAATCCGAAGCAATCTTGATTATCACTCACAAAATTCACTTTGTCTTTTTATAATATAGTAAACAAATATAACGTCTAATGGCAGCTGCTAATATTTAACCGATATTTCCCAAATTCACAATTATTCCGATAATCGCAACTATGCCGAATTACAACGGCAGAACCACACGAAGAAGACTGACGACTGCTGACATCTTGTCAAACTTAAATTAACCTACCGTACAAAAAAGAGTAGATTGATTCCAATATACCCACATACTTACAAATATTAAAGGTGGTCGAATGTAATGTAGGGATTTTCACCGTATTTTAAGGATTGAACAATTTAAAGAGCGGTGGTAGCTCAGTCGGGTAAGCGCCCGCTTCTCACGCCAGAGATGCGGGTTCGAATCCCGGCGCTGACATGTACCATTGAGTTCATTTCTGAATTTAAGTACAATGTATACCATCGCTCTTACGGTGAAGGAAAACATCGTAAGGAAACCTGCATATCTAGATTTAACACATCTAGATATGTGAACCCACCAACTCGCAGTGGACCAGCGTGGTGGGAAATGGTCCAAGCTTAGGAAGGCAGTTTAGACCTTGGGGATATGCACAAAGGTTCCACTCGAGAGAGCCAGGTGCAGGTACTGATACCCCCACAGAGAATAGAATAGAATAGAAGGATTGAACAGTTACATTCCTTGTTAGTCGTTAGTCGCAGACTGCTCAGGGCGCGCCAGACGTATATACTTAAGGTTCCTTATTGACTTGAAAGTAATCGGTATCTCGTAATATTAGTATAATCTGATTTTAGAAACACACAATTATCCTATTGTAATATCAATCTAACGATTCCTCAAGCACTCTCCGCTACACCCCCCCCCGCCGCGCGGCGTGACCTCGCCTCCCCGCCCCCGCCCCGCCCCTGCCCCCGCGCGGCTCACAACTTCTCAATTTACCCGGCCGGGTGTTTGCTAATGAACGCTATTGAATCATCCGCGATGCGCCCCGAGTACCCACCAGCCGAATAGAGATGAGTTCACTGCTTGTTTTACCAGCTGCTTGTATTTAAAGCCTGCTCACAGTTCTCCTGCCAACTCAATCCCGGTCCGACTGAAAGAAACTCATTTATTCCTAGCTAAAACACGAAAACTTGCCAACGCACTTACCTCCTAAAACAAAACCAGAAGATCTAACTTTAAATAAATAATTCAGTAGGAATCAGGACATCAATTTAAAGAACTAGCAATAAAATTCAGTGCTTTAAATCCTAAGAGGCCATCTTTTGCTCGAAGTTGAGACAAATGGGCGGCGGCGGAGGAGCGAATCTTTCACTTTGTTTTTACTACTTCGAGCGACTCCGACACATCTTTGAAATAAATGTCCGACCACTTCCCGAATAAATTAGATAATTGGAAGACACGTACGTACTACCTGCTAGATATACTTGGTATTTCCCTTGCAAGAGAACAGAGGAAAAGGGTGTATGTACTTAGTATCCAATCACCTAATTATCCTCACCATATCACTCCATTCCCCGGTGCGTGGAAGGATGATTTTTCGATAAAAGCTGAAAACGATAACAAAGGAAAACCCTTCTTCGATTAATCTTTTTTGAGGAAAATACCTTTTGTTCGGAAACCGATGAGTTTAGCAGTTCCCCACAGCCAGGCCGGGAGCCGGCACAAGGGCCTCTTGTGCTACCTTCATCTATTAATAATAAACGTTCCTTGTAAAAAAGCTTCAACGCCGTCCCTACCCTACGGGATATTGCAAAGTGGTAAGTATGGCCAAATTGAGCATGCGATGAAATTAGTACTTTTTCAAGATTTAGCAAAAATAAAAATAAAAACTATTGTAATTTTTAAATTTTATAAGTATATAAACTTACAACGTGAAAAAGTGAAAGCTCCTGGTCCAAGACTCATAACATGTTATTCTCGAAGATCTGTTACGCGATAGGTATTTCCCCGCGGGTCCCACTATATAGCAGATAGCCACACAAGCACTGGCCACACCGGGGACTATCGGCTCGTTGATGGCCACACTGCCTGCGTGGCGGCAAACTGCCCACTTCCGGTTATTGTCTATGCGCCATTTCCTAATCTAACGACGTGGGGGTATCCGGTGTAACTTAGTGTATGGGGTATGGGTAATATTATTAACACAATATTTTGGTTATATTTTCATACATACGTTTACATTTCTTACATTAAAGTGCAATGTATTCAATTATTATATTGCTTACATTTTAAAAGTTACTTTAGAATATGATGCTTAGTAGACAACTAGACAGGCCATTTATTAAATGCATATCGGATATCCCTCCAGCTCACACTGACACTGAACTCATAATGTGATGATCTCGCAGCCGAGTGTTTTAACAAGTTCTTCCTAGTTGTCGTCCTAGTTCAATATAATTACTTAAACAAACAATAAAGCTTGATTAAACTGTCATGTTGAGGGCGTAGATAATAAAGACATCGTCGAAGTTATAACTACACAAGTTGTTTCGCAACTAGCGCGTATGTAGAACGTGTGGGCCGTGGGACGCCCCCGCCGCCGCCGCCGCCGCCGCCGGGCGCTAGCAACGAACACGGCAAATCACATTTATTGTGATTTTTTGTTAATTGATCATTTTTATAATGCTAAGTAGGTAAATAATTATGTAAGGAAATGAGAAAATAAACAAGAGGTACAGGAAAACCAGTAGAATGTTGCAAAAAAGAAGAAAGAGCTTAATACAGACAAGTCACTTGATGATTAAAACACTATAAAAATAAAATTAACATGACAATTAATTAATAATAATCGTTAACAGTACTTAATTTAGATGCGTGTGTTGTGTATTGAAATAGGTAGGTATACATGTTCATTGGAAAATGTCAAGTAGTGAAGTAAGTACTACAACACACGCGATGAATGGAAAATTCGCCATTCGCCCCGACCCTGAACATTTCCACACAATTATTAACACCCAAAACATTAATTGGAGGACCCATAATGGAATTCAATTTCACGGTGTGTTGCTGCTGAGTGTGATCCATCTCACGGTCGGGAGTCGAACCCGGGACCACAAACACAGGCACCCCTATTGAACACAATTCTGTCGAGAAAATGTAAGTGATTATAGGTTTCGTATGAGCTAACCAAACCCAAAATAACAAAATTTACTTACGGAAATTCATAGTGTGAAGTGAATGTGTTTTTTTTTATTAGTTTTGTTAGATTAATAGAGCTGAGTATGAGTTGTAATAACAAAAATACCACCACACATTCTCAACCGCCACTCACGTATGAACAAGTGCCACACACACACACACACACACACACATACACGAGCCCCCACAAACACCTGCTACCGTGTCGACAAATTTCGGTGTCGGTTTATGTCGACTTTGCTCCACGTCCGAAACTTTTGCCTCGCGCAGCCTTCAACACCAATATTGTGAGAACATAAACCAGCTCTGAGACCACAGAATGTCATAGCAGATGATATTAACCACACTTGAAACAAATAAATATACACATTGTCAATCTCATGTAGAACGATATTTCGTGATGGACTAGAGCACCCAGCGGTCAGGATAATTAAAATACAAATAACACAAATGAGTAACACTAACAACAAGTCTGTCCGTCCTCTGGCTCTTTTTTCTCTTTTATTTTCGTTTTGCGAAAAGTGACAGTACGAAAAAAAAACAAAGCAAGCAGTATACAGTACAAACAGCAGAGGACTCAAAATAGAACCCTGAGGGCAGCCTCTAGGTACTGTCTGCATTTTTGATCCCTGTATGTTGCCGTCCTCATCAACTGTTTCTACGTACTGCGTTCTTTCGGACAAGTATGATCGAAACCACTCACAGGTTGTCGAGGAAATGCCGTAATAGCTCATTTTTGAAAGGAGCAGACCAGTATCAATACAGTCGAAAGCTCTAGAAAAGTCCAAAAGAACCAAAATACTACCCTTCCCTGTATCTGACTCAGTTATTATATCATCAGTTACATGAGCTAGAGCCGTCTCTGTACCATGATTGCTTCGGAAACCAGATTGCATGCTGGGTAGGATATGTTGAGTCTCTAAGTATAGGGTTAACTGTTTGCAAACTACTTTTTCAATTACCTTTGACAGAACTGGTAGAACACTGATTGGCCGTAGGTCTTTGTACTCTTCAACGGTGATATTCTTCGGTAGAGGTCTTACTTTAGCTGCCTTCCATGCGGTGGGAAAGGTTTTAAGCGCTATGGATTTATTGACAATAAAGGTAATTATGGGCAGTGTTATCGAGAGCGTTAACCGAATCATCTCTGCCGAAAGAGTATCTGTTCCAGTTGCATTTGTCTCTATGGATTTTAGTATGGCCGCCACTTGCTCGTCAGTGCATATTTCAATTTTAAATTCTGAACTATTTGTAGAATATTTATTATTTTTAAAATAGTCAAACGTATTTTGGTCAATAGTTAGGTTACAAGGAACGTTGAGAAAAAAGTTATTAATTTGGTTCGGGTTATTTAAATGTTTTGGAATAGATGGTAGACTGGGTTTACTTAGATTTGTTGAGTTCTTTAAGTGACTCCACATCTTTTTCGGATTATGTATATTCTATTCTATTCTATTCTATTCTCTGTGGGGGTGTAAGTACCTGCACCTGGCTCTCTCGAGTGGAACCTTTGTGCATATCCCCAAGGTCTAAACTGCCTTCCTAAGCTTGGACCATTTCCCACCACGCTGGTCCACTGCGGGTTGGTGGGTTCACATATCTAGATGTGCTAAATCTAGATATGCAGGTTTCCTCACGATGTTTTCCTTCACCGTAAGAGCGATGGTATACATTGTACTTAAGTTAAAAGAACTCATTGGTACATGTCAGCGCCGGGATTCGAACCCGCATCTCTTGCTTGAGAAGCGGGCGCTTACCCGACTGAGCTACCACCGCTCCCGAACGATTATGTATATTATTATTTATGTAAAAATCGTAATAAGCCTTTTTTTCCCTTTTAATTGAACTGTGTACTAAATTTCTTAAATCTTTGTAGTATTGTCGGTGATGATCCAATTTTGTTGAAATTGCCTTAACCAGTGCCTCATCTCTGTGATGCATCATGATCTTTATAACGTCTGTGATCCACGGTAGTGGTTTATTTCTTATGCGAATCTTTTTAAGAGGAGCATGTTTGTCGAACAGGTAAAGCATTAATTCATTGAAGCGGTTAATTCAAGATTCAAGATTCAAGATTCAAGATATATTTATTTGCATAAACACAGGTTAGTTACATTCATCTTATGTATAGGTTAGGACATGCCATGCTTTGCCATGAGGCGTACAAATAGAGAGGAGGCGTCATAGTCATAATTTTATAAATTTTACACAAATTAATTAAGAATTAATATTTTAATTACAGTTTTATATTTTTAATTAAGTTAGGTTTCAATAGTTTCAATTATGCCAAAAAATTATATAAAACACCAATTATCAAAAACAATTAAATTAATTAAAAAAATAATAATAATAGTAAAAGTACCTAATTATCAGACCTGCCAGCATACATAAATTTATCATTAGATATTGTCTGTGAAAAACTCGTTTAGATTATAATAGTTCCTTTCAAGTAAAAATTTATTTAGTTCTCTTTTGAAATGAAATAGGTTTTCAATGTCACGTAGAGCCTTTGGTAATTTATTGAAGATCTTTGGTCCCATACCAAGTATACTCCTGCTAAACACGGCTGTTTTACGAGGCATAGCTTTTAATAGGTTATTGTGACGCCTGTTATTGATTTTGTCAAAGTCCTTATAATTGTTTCTTATAAAAACTGATACTTCGTATATATAAAGGCAAGGAAATGTCAAAATTTTTAATTTTTTGTAATACTCCTTGCAACTGTCCGTTTTGCGCAATTTACAAATGGAGCGTAGGCATCTTTTTTGAGCTTTAAAAACGTTTTCTCTGTCTGTAGAGTTTCCCCAGAATATGATCCCATACCTTAATGTTGTTAATCATATCGTCAACTTCTTCTATTCTAGTAATATCCCACCAGGGCAATGAGTGTAGATCAGAAAAAAAGTTATCAGGCAGAATTTTATTTAATGACCTAGTAACAATAAAGTGCGGAGTATCTTTAGGTTTTTTAATTAAGAGCTCAACGGTCACCGTAGCGTGGTCACTTAAATCTTTATTATGACAAACAGTGACGTTACGACATATCTCAGGACTGTCTGTGATAATTAAGTCGAGGAGTGTGGCGGTTGAGTCAGTAACTCTGGTTGGTTCTTGCACAAGTTGGTATAAATTTTGCTGGTCTAGAAATGACAACAATTCTGGGGCTGGATTTTTTTCCGGCAATAGCAAATCAACATTGAAATCAGTCAAAATGAAAATATGGTTGTATTGATTAAAGGTACTCACCGCCTCACTGAGGGCATCGATTGCACAACCTGTCTTCAGTCCCGATTCGGGCCGGTACGCAGTACCTACTGCCACGCGACCCGCGCCGGGCACCGTCACCTCAAGCCACATCTGCTCCAGATCTGATAGCGGATGCTGTTTTTTTCGCGCCTGAATTCCTTGACGGATATAGAACCCCACTCCACCTCCACCCTTTCCCTTAGGTCGCGGGGCAAGCTTAAGAGTATAACCTGAAATTTTTGGAGCACAAAAATCCTGTCCTTCTTTCAACCAGGTTTCATTAAGCGCGAGTATATCAGGTTTATGTTTTTCAACCGTTACTATCAGCTCGTGTTGTCCAGTATTTAGTGACCTAACATTTAAAAGTGCTAGTTTCAAGTGTCTGTCCTTCTTTTTAGTCATCGTATATGAACTTGGAATAGCCATAAACTATAGCAACGCACAAAAGACAAAACCATAAGACATAAATACAATGCATATAATATATGTAATAATTTATTAAAATGGATAAAAGATAAAATCGGTATAAAAATAGATCAATTGAGTAAAAAATAAATAACAGACTATAATTAATTATTACTGAGTTGGATGAACAAAAGTAAAAAAGGTCGAAATTTATTGGTACAACGTTCAAATAATGTTTTTTAACCACTTTTGTGAATAATTTACACACATTTAAATTAAAATTACAGTAAAACAGATTTAGTGAATATAGAAAAATAAGAAGTAACACGATTAAAACAAAATAAAAACAATACATCTCGTTACACAATACTTCTGCATTATAGGTATGTACGTACGCAACCATTATTATCTCTGTAGCCATTATCAATGCAGTGCGAAACACATCACAGATACAGTTAAACACACAAACAAGTCCTGTATATATTATAAAAAATAATAAGAATTTAGGTTTTAAAATAAGCAGTAACATCAACATATTTATAAGAGGGGAAATGTACAGCATAAAAATTATCTAAAAACACTAAACTAAGCTTAAAGTTCTTTTAGGACCGTAGCATCCTTTATATATATAGTACCGGAAGTTTCCTTATCGTCCTTTTTGACAAAAACCCTTCCATATTTTGCCCAAACGTGTTTGTAGTTAAGTTCTCTAGCTGCTTTCCTAGCCAACGCGAACAGGTGCTTGCATTCGGGCGCAAGGTGCTCGGCCACATACACTCGTGTAGGCGCGCCAGGCACCCCGAGGTGCGTGGAGGTGAGCGGCGTGGCGCGGTGCTCTCGGTTGTAGGCTTTGAATGCAGTCAGAATAGTGTCACGCTGCCGCTCCGAGGACAGGGTCACGAGAATGTTGCGAGGCCTCTCCGCTGACTTTTCTAGCTTAGAGACTCTACGAGTAGATTTCACTTCAGCATCAGTAATAGAAACATTAATTTCTTTGCCCAATTTGTTGACTATCTCAAATAGATTCTCAGCTTTGTTCTCCGGCACGCACTGTATTTCTAAATTTTGACTTCGTGAAGACTTTTCCAGTGAGACAAGACGTCGCTCTAAGTTACGCATTTCTGAACTCATTTTAAGGTTTTCAGATTCCAAATCTTTTATAGTAGTCTTTGCCACGTTCAGCTCCTTTCTTAAATCACACTGCTCGGAAGATAGGAAATCAGTTGTAGCTGTGAATTCTGACTTTAAATTCTCGATAGCGGTATTTATTTCGCTCTTAATAGTTACTCTTATATCGTTGGCCAAGGAGACTCTGAATGACTCGAAGAGGCCGTTTATTTGGTCATAAGTGATGGGTGCGGACTGTGAATGCTGTGTTGTGTTCGCGACTTCTTGGGAGGGCTCCTCATCGCATGACATGCCAAGAGACGGAGCATGAACTTGTCGGACGGGCGTGTTGTCTTTATTATTGCGACGAGTTACGTTAATGCAGGCCGGACATTTCCAAGTATTCAGTAGGCTGGTTTTATTTTGCATATAATGAGCTGTTGTCATATTTACACATGCATGGTGATATATACGCCTACAGGCTTTGCATTTAAGTAGTTCTGTATTGTTTACTTCTAGGCGACAGGCTATGCAATTCATTGTAAATCAGTTTGATTGTGCTTATTTTTAACAGAGCTTTTCGAATAATAAATTTATCGTTATCGCCTGTGGCAGTGGAGAGGGCGGGGGATGAACGAAGGGTGGAAATATTATTGTCCTAGCTGAGTAGTAATCAAGGAGCACGCAGTGTTTGAAGTTGTGGTACTTAGCTATTCGCGTCTCTTCAGGCACTCAGGAGCCGCTTGTATTCGTGCGGTAGTGAGAGAAAAAGTACTTAGGTAATTAACCTTTGCAAAATAATTTTGATTTATCTACACTTAAATCACGCACAGTATAGTTTCAAGACACTTGTTCAGCTCAAACTTTGATTACTGAATGTACTATTTCAGTTCAGTAGTGAAATCACAGAATTTAAAACCACTTTTCTGAATCAAATATTGGGAACAAACAACTTAGCTGTGTTTTCGAATTACTTATTAATTCACCGTAATAACACTTTCACTGATGGCTTTTGTACCAAGAACAATAGTGCACTTAAGTTTGATACTGAAAGTTAATTTATTTTGTAGCTATTGAATTTATAATACGGAGCGTTCAGAACTATTTGTTTACGAAAAGGCGCCACCTGGCGGAAAAAAAAAAAGTTTCTGCAAGGGCCACGTTGTATAACTAAAGATGCTCCGACACTAAATGGTAGTATATAAAAGCTACTCTATGCGGTGGCTACTCTATGCGGTGGGTGCTCTGTGCGGCGGGTACTCTCTGTGTCGGGGTACTCTCTGTGTCGGGGTACTCTGTATACGCTCGTTTAATTGCTCCTTTGAGCTTTGTCTCTACGATGCACTTTCAAACCGCTTTGCTTAATTCCGAATCAAAAGCCACTTTACTTACTTACTTTGTTTTATCTTTGTACGGTTTGTTTAACATTATCCAAAGTGCAAACAATGGTTAGTTAAATTTACCTTGGATATATTTAAGCTTTGCTTTTTAGGCAAATTAGTCCAGAATAAGTAATGTAAGGAAATTTGTGTCAGCATTTTTATCGGAACGATTCTAATTTGGTTTTTCGTTTAAAAGCAATCTGGAGTGCTTTTAATAGTTAGTAATCTGGTTATCTAGGCCTCGAGCCGCCACATGCAATCGCACATTCGTGGAAGTTTACAACTGGCTATTTGCAGTAAGTGGCCGCGGGTCGATGCCGACCTGGTTTCAGCCGAGTCCTGAAATAACGAGGTATTCCGGGAAACGGAAGTGATTGCTGGACTCACTTCTACAGGTATAAAAAATGTAATTGTGGTGGTGGAGCCTCACGGTATATCTACAGTTATAATATCTACAGACTTTAATCCTAATCCTAACTAATATTATAAATGCGAAAGTAACTGTGTCTGTCTGTCTGTCTGTTACTCTTTCACGCCAAAACTACTGAACGGATTTGAATGAAATTTGGTATACTCGTACATACGGTCTAGACCCTGGGAAAGAACATAGGCTACTTTTTATCCCGGAATTCCCACGGGAAAACTTTTTAAGGCATTAATAGTAAATTACATCTGCAACAAATATTTATTTATATCTTTCAAAGATTTCCCACAATAACAAAATATTTTATCAAAATTTATATAGATTTCGTATAACACAAAACGTATAAATCAAAGGATTTATTCATCTCGCTGTTTCGTAATGACACAGCGTTGTTATCTTTATATCTGTTCCGCTCCAGTGATTTTAAGACTCATATTCTCATTGAAATGAAGAATTTACGTGAGCGTGTACGAGTATGTACAGTGAGATGAGAGTTTACGTAAATATTACGTATTTCAACATTTATATTGCAAAAAATTATAAAATTATACTCTGAAGTTTGATCTTAATAATTATGGGTGGTCTGAAAAGTTTCCGACCTAACATAGATACAAGATTTTTTTTCTTAAAATTTATTTTTATTCTTCTACATAGTCTCTCATATAGTAATTAGGCGGCACCAAAACTCGGATTTATTGCGCCTAAACTGCGCCAACAGAGCATTGGAAATGTTCATTCGAACACGTCGTTGGTCTGAACGTTAGCAAACGCGGCAGCCAACGCGCGGGCAGCCTTCTCATGCCTAAATCTTGATTTAATATGTGACAAACACGTTCTCTGGACATTTTCATTGCCTCTGCTATGTCTCTCACTTTAATTCGGCGGTCGTCTAACACCATTTGGTGAACTTTAGCGATGTTATCGTCAGTAGTTGCAGTTTTTGGACGTCCCGAACGTTCATCATCTCCGAAGCTCTTACGGCCACGTTTAAATTCGGCTGCCCAAAATTTTACGGTGGTAAATGACGGTGAAGAGTCCCCGTACACAGAATCTAACTCATCTTTGATTTGCGTAGGGGCATTCCCTTTCAAAAACAAATATTTTAAGACAACTCGATACTCGATTTTTTCCATTTTCACAGAAATGCTCACATCGACTCACTCAAACGACTGTAAAATAAAAACCGGGCGTCAAAAATGGCTGAAACTTTGAGGTGTTGCTGTCGAAAGATGCACAATTACATTCCCTGACTTTAATTGATGTGTGCTACCATCTTCACGTTGAGGTCGGAAACTTTTCAGACCACCTACGTACAGGTGAAAGATACCTAATTATATGAATATGGGATCGATCCATTGGTAAAATATTATTCATCTATTATTATTCATATAGTATGTAGGGGTACATTATAACTTTTAAGGAATGTAGAGGCCACAGGCCAACGTTACTGTAACGTTTTGAATTACTTAATTGACTCAAATGTATGAAATAAAATTGGTAACTGCTCAATTAATGAATATCACATAATTCCGACATTTTGTTAATCATGTTACTGAAATTGTTTTCCACAAATGTATTTACGTTTGAACCAATTTATCGCTTTGACTGTTCAATTTGCTATGTTTGTTATATTTAACTGTGCGGGTGTTTGTTTCATACACTGGAAATATCCGTAATTCCGCTGAATTTTATAACACTATGTTGACCTGTTTAAATTAAAATTGAAGAGATTTGGACGGAATTTCCTATAATTGTATATTTATTATTTCATGATTAATTTACAGTTATATCTTACTGTAAGCTACACGAAGTTTCTACGTTATGAAACTAAGGTTTTATTTACTTTAATTTTTTATTCCTAATTAAATTATAAACATGATGGCATTTGAAATTATTGATGTTTTAAATAGTGTTAATTTATTATCACTGAGGTGCACAAAGGAACTTTAAGCTAATGTCGGCATTAAATCTGTTGCTGCCTTGCTTTGACAGTATACGGACCGAAGGAGACAAAAATATGTAGATTTAATGCCGAAGTTAGCTTAACGTTCCTTTATTCAACTTGTTATAAATAAAACAGAAATTGGAACAATACAAAAATTGCAAGTATACGATAAGACATCGGCACCACATAGGTTGCAACAGCTACTAACAATGTGTAATGTCATGAAAATGAAAGTTACGTCACAATTCGATCATTTAACTTTGGTTTCCTATCTCACTATGTATTGTATAATTTTAGCTTAGATAAATGGTACACTATCGTTTAGCCACCCGCGCGGTGCAGTACTTTATACTCCATACATGACGAGTATTGTGACTGTTTCCTGTTACTGGCTGTAAAGTTCCGTGCACACAATACCCCGTATGTCCCGTATCAGGTAATAGCCGGAGCGGCGCCGGCGGCGGCGGTGTTGCGGACGTGAAGGAAGTCGGAATGAGATGGGAACTCATTTAGTTTAGAGGGTTTTATTGTATTGCTTTATGTTTGCGGTTGTATAATGGAAATATTTATTCAATACGATGAATATCAAATCTTCTTATTGTGAGCATTATGATTAACATCAGTCACTTATCAAATAAAAATAATCATAATTATTACGTATAGTATATTACATATAGTATAGTCTGTTCAAGGTTCTGCAATCCCTCCCTGGCATTGCTGCCCTCTCCCCTGCCGTGGTGCCCTGGTACCCTGACGGCCCTAATGCGCTCATGGCCACGCTGCCCTGTGCCCTGCCGCCCTGGAGCCGCCCTGGAGCCGCCCTGGAGCCGCCCTGGTGCCGCGGGGTCCGTGTCGCGTCTCCTCGCTCACAATTAGTATCGATTATCTGCACCCGATGTGTTAGTCTGCCAAGTGCACGCCTGGCACAGTCATGTACACTGCCTACAGATAGTATAACACTATTTTATACAATTAAAGTAACAATTAATATGAATATACCTATGTAGGAATTAAATATGATGTTAGGTATTTAATCCACTTTATTATATACAGGTTAAAATAAAATCAAAGAAATATCGACATCGTCTTTTCGTCTTTACGTCTTTCACTGTCTTTCACTCTCTTCATGTACTCTATGCTTCTCTGTTATTCGTCGTCATGGATACTTCATCTTGCGTTCTGTTCCACTCCCACATATATATTCATATTAACAATAAATATGAATATATATTCATATTAATTGGTGTGTTACTATTTTCGTAACATGTAATAACTGTTTATATTTATATGTAAAAATAAATAAATATCTATGTTAAAAAACTACTTCACTGTTACCTCATTATAACATCCTGCCAAAAATATTGGTATAGATAAATAAAATATAATAATATCTTTCCCAATTTTGCTCCCCTGATATCTGCCGTAAAATTTGTACCTTGCAGTAACGATACTGTTCCCTAGCACTCCTGGCAAGGCCGCTCCCCCCCCCCCCCCTGCGCCCCGCGCCCGCCCCCGCGCGACGTGACCGCAATATCTCCCCGGCTCTGTGCGCCTGGTAGCTGCGAGCCCGGGGCAGGGACACGCGCGACGTCACTAATACGAATACTTAGATAAGAACATACAATATAAAATCATAAAATAGGTACCCTAACTTCATTTTATTCCTCTTAAAATAATACACAACTTATATGTATTATTTTATACTATGGCGAAGAAAGACAGTTTGATACAGAATATACCCAACATGTGTGGAAGTATAACGAAGGGCTGAAGTTACTCCAGAATTCGCGATTGCTCTAAGGAACAAGTCATCTAGTAAAGGTTACAACAAAATGTAGTTGGATCTTACAAATAACAGTGCTACAAATATAACCAAAAACGACTTGGGTATATCAGTCATACATAAATAAAGGTTTCAGTATCAAAAAAAAAACATTAATTCCAAGGAACTTTTTCAAACGAATTGCTACAAAAGCTGTGAATAAGCTTTTGACAAAAAAGAAAATACTCATGATTTGTTAAAAATATCAATTGTATATTAAAAAAAAATACGGAATCATTGAAAATCCAGCCTGAAAAGACCCGGATCGATGCAAAATACTCGTATTTTGTGAAGTTAATGCGTTCAGTTGTGATTAAATTGGCAATTTAGTTTCCATTATGAGGATTTTGATGGCTTGTGATTTTCAATAATGCTTAAATTAAGAATTTAACTAAGCAATACCAGCGAATGAGTGTTCGATCGATCATTCTTTGATTACTAAAGAGTAATCAAAGAATGATCGATCGAACACTCATAGGAATTTAAAATTTAGTTAGGCTAAAGAGCCTAACTAAATTTTAATCCTTTTCAACAAGATTTATTGCTTTAGAAAAAAATGAATAAACCTTAAATGCTAATTCCAACATGTCAACACTTAGTTAATTAATCCAACATTTTACAGCCTATGGTACCATATATATATAAGTCAATGCTTGTACTTAATTTTACTTACATTAAAGTAAAAAACAATACAAAAGAGATACACTTACGAAGATAAGCTTTGTTGTTTCCGCGGAATAAAGCCTGAAACAACAGACACAAAGAGCGTATCACTGTAAGGAGCTTCCCTTAAAAGGTTGTGATGAATAAACGAGACGACAATAGAATAGTAATGTAACGGAGGCGCGATGACGTCACGACACTAGGCGCACCCCGCGAGTCCCGCCATCCCTCTAGCGAACTCTACATACTACAAGAATGCAATAAATAAATAAGCTCGTGTAACTGCTGTTCTATTCTCAAGCGTGCTAGTTGGAGAAACACAACCTATTTGCTGTTCATTTATTTTGTTCGTGCAAAATAAAGTGCATTTCAATAAATTACAAAGATGAAGACAGCTGTATAATACGCGCCCGCCAGAGTTATGTGCCTCACCGGAACTATCGTTTGCAACCCGATTTCGACCGTACTGCCTAGGAATGAAAGTTGAGGATCCCTTATTTTGTGCAAGTTAAAGTTTTAGTTGCAGTAAAATGTGTATTGTAGTGTAAGTAGGAACTGTCGGCGCCATCACTGCAGGAACAACGCCGCGGCCGTCGATAGAACCTCGCCGCGGCTCGAAGTGGTTCCAGGTGACAGTGGGCGATGGCACAGTGAAAGTGTGGGTAATGGGCACCGCAACACTATCGTGTTGAGAGCCCACTTCTTCTAGACCAATGCTTAATGTTACTACATTCACTTTGGTTTTATTGCCTGTACTCATGGTTATTTCATCAATTGAGAAAACATTTCATTAAATTACTTAGTTAAATCATTACTAACGTTTAAATAACTATTCGCTTCCTTATACATTGAGAGTCAATTCTAAAACCTTCACCCTTCAAATACCTCAATTTTCCGGCGCGGCCTCCGTTCACAGTTCAGCGACGACGCGATCTGATTGTGCAAACAAACGACGGAGCACAATGCGGCCCGACGACGCCCGATGACGCCCGACGACGCCCGACGACGCTCGGCGGCCATATCTTAATTACCCTATAATGAGAGCGGCCGAGGAGCGCAACTTATTCTATTATCCTGTTGGGGCACTCACATGGGCCCATGAGTCCCGGGCGCGGACCCATCGGGCCGCGGCGTTGGGAGACACTGAGATGTTGGGCGCTTGGAGTAGTGCAATGAATAACGCGTCGTGTCTTAACTGTATTAAACTCTCTTTATTCAGTAAAATAGTAACATATATGAAGATTCTGGAATGCGCTATGACGTAGACATGTCAATAAAGTCTAGTTTGGCTATCTATTAAATAGAAGGTATGCGACTTGTGACGTATGTTGTTTAGAGATAGTATTACAAATATTTATGGAATGCATTGTACTACGTCACATGCTACACCACCCCCCTAATTTTGAGTAAAAATATTGCAAATATTTTTTAAAATTACACAGACAATGAAAAATGCAATTACAACATAGGTACTTACTACTACTAAAGGTTAAATAATTATTTAATAGTTAAGGATTACATGGTTTTGGATTACATAATAAAATATTCTAAAGATACATTTCGGTTAAATAAAAGTAAGTTCACTTAGTAAGTAATTTCAAATGATTACATGTTAATTTTTTTATAGTTAACAATTTTTTTTTTTTTTTTTAATTTTGGTAAACATAACAGTTATCTAATAACATAATAGAGTACTGCACTTGACCTTTGAATAGATTCCTGTCTCCAAATATGGATTATGATTTGATTTAACTTACAACAGGCAAGATGCAACTATGCAAGATGAAATATGATACGCTGGAATTTATTGATGATGCGAACAAATGTTTTTATTGTAACAATGATTTTGAATACAATTAAATTAATTCCAAGTTAAACAGATAATTTAAATTAAACATAGATAGATAGATATCTAGTATTTATGCCAAATAAAGTACATTATTATTAAATATTAGAACCACATTGTTGACGACTTATTAAAAAAAATACAGTATTACATTAAAGGTTGTCATAACTTTTTCGTTATATTGATATTCTTCAGTATTTATGATTCACTCAGGTATTTTATATTTTTATGATGACTACACGTAGATATACTACGGCCACGTATATCTTTCATCATTGAACTTATAGTCAGTAATTGTGTTTTTATATTATTATAATTCATTGTAACGTCTTTTAACTTATATTATCGAGGTACTTTCCTCTCTTCACATAAACATATTGCAAGCATGCTTTATTTTATCATCATTTTCTTTATTGCGTTATATACCTACACTATTCCTTTATTTAGTGAAACAAAATATATCTGATTCCCTCACGAAGAAAGCTCGTTTCAGACATGATCTGGAATTAAGATTGACACACAAAAAATCTGCGGTAAAGGCGAATAATGGCGTATTTTCTCTTAAAAATGTTATTTTTCATAATTAATCATGAAAATAAATGTCAATTCCGGTAAATTGTTCGATTTTTAAGTAGGTATCTATATTATTAAAATCACAATTTAGATACCCTTGAATCAATAGTAGTATTTTTCCTTGGCTCTATGAGATTTTTCTCTTGAGTTGAGCTTTTGTCATAATCGATAGCAAATAAGCATATTTGCATTTTTTTGTTATCACTAGAAATTTCTAGGCGCGGTAATTATTTAAGTATTTTTTTATTTCTATATTTGCATGTATCATATACACCATGCCTATTATGCGTGTACGTCTATACTATACTACGCTTATATTTATCGCGTCCATTGCGCGTTGTGCACCTTTGCACTATTATTTAATATTTCTTTACTTTCGTGGAAAATTTCTGCATTTCTACACAGTGGATGCTCGATCACACCATGATCAGAAAGAGAGTCCACCACTCTTTATTGAGTTATGCCTTCATCCTTGTATTTATAATTCTTTAAATATTGATAAATAGTCAATATACATATATTTTCTTGTCTATATTAGTGTAAATGTAAACTGTTTTTACGGTTTTGTAAGCCCCTCGTGATTATTAAATGCTATTAAATATTTTTGTTAATATATTTTTTTGCCGTCGTTGTCGTCAACAATCGTTTCTAAAATATATCTAATTATTAAAATTAATACCTTAAAGATCCAATTAATTTATTTAAAAAAAACATAAGTGAGACTACTAAAAAAAACAATTCATAAATCTATTAAGTAGAATAAAAAAAAAAACCTAAAACCTACATTACATTAACGAACTATTTACTTAACTTTCGTCATATTAAGGATGACCAATGGCAAGTTTTCACTTCACTTTTTTACTTTACGCACTGCACTCATCACGTTACACTTTGACGATGACATCACTGCACTGCTCGCATACGTTGTCAACGCATCACGCTGATTCACATCAGCCATCAGACCAGTCTCCCTGCTCCGTCTGTCTCCAGCTCCATCACCAGCCGTCAGCTCCATTTTATTGTACTGCTCCAGACTCCAGGCGCCATCCAATTATGCTATTTATTTATATTAACTTTTATTTTTATTTTTCACGCACTCCAAAATTATTTTTTTTTAAAGGATTTTATTTTCATTTATTTATTCCGACACATAACGCGTGTACTTTTACGTTCGAGTGCAACCGGCACTGCCGCGACTCGGTCGCGTCCTGTCACGGTCGCCATGAGATGTTGGGCGCTTGGAGTAGTGCAATGAATAACGCGTCGTGTCTTAACTGTATTAAACTCTCTTTATTCAGTAAAATAGTAACATATTTATATGAAGATTCTGGAATGCGCTATGACGTAGACATGTCAATAAAGTCTAGTTTGGCTATCTATTAAATAGAAGGTATGCGACTTGTGACGTATGTTGTTTAGAGATAGTATTACAAATATTTATGGAATGCATTGTACTACGTCACATGCTACAGACACATTGCCTATTGTGTATGCGGAGTGGAGGATCCTGCTTTATGTAAGTATTTAAATTGTTCTCTTATATTTTAAGAGAAGGACACTAAGGGGACAAGAAAATCTAGGATCATCTTTACAGATTAAAATATGATCACTCGTACTGTTTTAAAATGTTAAAGTAGTACTAAAAGTACAATAATTTATATACTGTAAAATAAGAAAATGAAACCCCACTATGTATGTTAAATTATATTCAGTAACCCAATGGGCTGGCCACGTAGCCCGCAGAGCCGACGACCGCTGGAGTACAAAGGTTCTGGAGTGGAGACCCCGTGTCGGCAAACGTCGTGTCGGTCGCCCCCCAACCCGTTGGTCTGATGATCTGCGGAAGGTAGCGGGAAGCCGCTGGATGCAGATGGCGGGTGACCGTTTGGGGTGGCGATCGTTAGGAGAGGCCTATGTCCAACAGTGGACTACAGAAGGCTGAGAGAGAGAGAGAGACAGTAACCCTATGGCTTAAATTAAAAAACCTAAGGGACCCTTAAGGACAAATATCGTCACTCATCCAAGGACGGTTGCCCGTTAAACAGTATCTATCACACTTTAGTGTCCTCTCTCATTTACAGCAAGTATCGTGGGGGTTAACTGCGCTCGTAAATCGCGGCCGCGGCCGTCGATAGCAGATGAGTTACACCCTGGGTCATGCCATGAGGCCATGCGGGGACCGCGCCAGGACCGCTATAAGGACATAGAAGCTAAAAAACATTGTTGTTTGGCGCTTCGTCACATTCATACTTTTTACTTTGTACCTACTGCCTACTTACTCGTTATCGTTAATAAATAAGAATAATAAATTCCCGATGTTTTCACATATTTCCGTCTACTTATTATAATTGTTATAACACGGTGTTTATTGAAGGACTTTACAGAAATTTACATGCGGTTTGTCTTTATCAATATTGCGCTGCATATCCTAGATCCACGTATGGAGGTTCGCGCGTCGACACAAACGAGCTCAGTATTCAGATCTCGACGCGAATGCACATTCATTATCACGCGGATACCACCACCTACACCAGACACGTGTGTGTGTGTGTGTGTGTGTGTGTGTGTGTGTGTGTGTGCAGCGAGCCCGGGTTCAGTGCCGGCCGGGTCAGCGCCGGGGTCAGTGTTAAGTTACTCAACTCATTATTTCAGCTCCAATATTGCTGCCTGCTGTAATCTATTTCCTAGCGTTTAACTAAATATGCAGATTCATTCAATGAATAATTTTTGTAAAATACATCTGAACATTAAATCACTTCACATAATTAAATCCGAAAACTTTCTGGACAATGATTAAATCCAAAAAGACGCAAATTAACAAAATGCGGCTTCAAAAAGATGGTGTAGAGATACCAGAAGAGGAGGTCGCGCAGGCGTTTGCAGACTACTTCCAGTCAGTGTACGACCCCGCAAGACCAGAGCTGAACGTAGAGCGCGCTAGCTCTACCTGCAGCGCAGCGGACGGCGGCGGCGGTGCCCGAGTACACATACCAACTCTCGAAAAATTACAAATTCTACAGGCGCTTAATCGTCTTCCCTCTAAACAGTCAATAGGTCCCGACGGTATCCCACCATTTCTTGTTAAGGATTGTAGTAGGGTTTTCGCCTCTCCTCTACACTACCTATTTAACATGTGCTTGGAAACAGGGCACTACCCGGATGGTTGGAAGATATCCAAAGTTTCTCCAATTCCGAAAGGTCAAATAAGCGAGGACGTGCAGAAATATAGACCAGTTGCAGTTCTCTCTACATTCCCGAAAGTGTTTGAGTCCGCTCTACAAGCGTGTATTTTGAAACAGGTAACGCCTCAACTAGCGGATGCTCAACACGGATTCCGGCCGGGACGAAGTACTAATACCAATCTACTGGATTTTATGTCCGTGGTGGCCCCAGCGGTGGACTCTGGACTACAGGTGGACGTTGCTTATTTCGACTACCGGAAAGCGTTCGATTTAGTCGATAATGACGTCCTACTGTCGAAATTGGCAGCAATCGGCTGCACCCCGCTAGTGCTAAGTTTTTTTGCTAGCTATTTGAAGGACAGACGTCAAGTGGTCGATGTGAACGGATGTCTATCTGCGCCGTACTATACGCATTCTGGCGTGAGTCAGGGAAGTAACCTTGGGCCCCTGGAATTTCTGATCCTGATCAATGATCTTCCAAAAACAGTGGTTAACGCCGAATGCTTGCTATTTGCAGACGACCTCAAGTTGTTACGGATTATAACCAATGTCGAAGATTGCGATTTCCTGCAGAATGCAATAAACATGGTTTTTGATTGGAGTAGACTAAATAAGTTGCAGTTTAACGTTGATAAATGCGAGGTTATGAGCTACGGCCGAAGCAGGAACCCTATGCTCCACGAGTACAGAGCGGGGGCTGCCCCATTGGCGCGAGTCTCTGCCGTGCGAGATCTAGGGGTGGAGTTTAGGAGTGACTTGACGTTCCGAGATCATATTATTGGTACATGCAAGCAAGCGTTCCAAAGACTTGGATTCATCTTAAGGCGATGTCAGAGCTTCTCCAATACCGGGGCCATCAGAACATTATACAATGCCCTGGTAAGAAGTAAACTCGAATGCAATGCAATCGTTTGGAGTCCTCACCAGGAGAAGTACACAGCGATGTTGGAACGCATGCAGAACAAGTTCACAAGGTTCTTGTATCTAAAAATGTACGGTGTTTACCCATTCTACCCCCTCATGTACCCAACATTGTTTGTACTGGGAATGGTTGGGTACAATAAACTTGAAGTGAGAAGAAACGTAGCCCTGGTCATATTTCTTACAAAAGTAGTTCGTGGATTGGAATACAGCCCTAATGTGCTGAAGCTATTAAAACTAGTAGTCCCAAACAGATTGTTCCGGCGCCGCAAGAACAGGATGTTCGAGGTGCCGCGGGGTCGCACGGCTCTGGTCAACAGCGCACCCCTTACTAGAGGCATTCGCCTGTTAAATATACTGGCTGATGAGGTCGACATCCTGGTTTGTACAATGAACCAACTCGAGAGAGCAATAACCGCGTTCCTATGCTATGGAAATCCAAAGTAGTACTGTGTAAATATTAAGGTTATAATTTATTATTTTGAGCAATGTTATTGTGTTGTGGTTATATTTATATTGAAAATGTAATTTGTTATTTTTATATTTGTATAATGAAATTTAATGTAATGTAAATATTGTAATTATAGCATAAGTCAAGAATGTCGCATTGGTGTAACTACTGTTAAGGCATGTCTTTTGTAAATAAATAAATAAATAAATAAAAAAATAAACATGTTATTATGTTATTTCGTGTAGTAACACTATTTGTCACCGTGGTGAAATCGCTGACTGCAGACAGTGCCTATGGTGTGCTGATCGCCTAAAAAGAACAGGACCTGTCATGAGTCACACAAAGATAATCCTTTCATGGACCCCAATCTTAATAAAAATTTAATCAGTACCTTGATATCAAAAACATTACCCTCCTCCTTCGGCAGCCGGGTAAAAACCAAGCTACATGCTACGCGCTGCTACGAGCTACGATATGCTACGAACTACGACTTGCGACGAGCTACGACATGCTACGAGCTACGACATGCTACGAGCTACGACATGCTATGTGCTACGAGCTACGCCGTGCTACGAGCTATGACACGCTACGCGCTACGACATGATACTAGCTACGACTTGCTACGACCTGCGAGATGCTACGAAGTATGATTTATATTATGTTATGGAATAAATATACTAAAATAATTGTGCTTTGCTATCTATCTTTATCTAATGGATGACCGCTGACCGTGTCATGTGTTGCTTTAACCTCAATTGCAAAGCTTGCTACAGTGATCGTAACTGATCACGATCACTGTAGCAAGCTCGACTACGGACGCTACGACAGGTACAAATTCGTTAAACGGTTTTGTTAAATAATTGACTTTAGCTTAGCCTAAAATGACTTATAATTTATTATGTCAATAACATAAATTAGTGGTTAAAGTAGTCTATTGAAGGCGCGGTCGCCCCCCTGCTCCCCGCCTCCCCCTCCGACCCCCTCGTCTCTCACCTTTGAGTCACATCGCCTCAAAGTGAGTTCAAGCAGCGACTTTCTTCACAAATCACGAGACTCCTTTCAACGAAACTTTAATAATTAAAACCGGAATTTCGAAAGCAAATGTTTGTGCTTTGGCATTTAAAGCAGTCAAATAAGTCATTACTAACTCTATGCAGTAGTATGCTATACGGATGCCAATGCTGGCCTATAAACAAAAACATAGTGGAAAAACTAACCAAATTTCAAAGGGCAACAGAAAGATCACTTCTGGGCGTCAGACTGAGCGACAAAATTAAAAGTAGCAAGATAAGGAAAAAAACAAAATTAATTGATGCTGTCCAGATGATGTGCCAATTAAAGTGGAGCTGGGCTGGACACGTCGCCAGGGCTACAGATGGGCGCTGGAGCGAGCGAGTACTGCACTGGTACCCTAGAGACGGAGCAAGAAGACGCGGCAGACCACTAACTAGATGGAGTGATGACATTGTGAAAACAGCTGGACCTACCTGGACGAGACAAGCGCAAGACCGAGACATGTGGAAGCATATGGGGGAGGCCTTCACCCACTTATGGGTACCCAAATTAGAAAATTTATAAAAAAGTAAATATTTTCAATAAATAACTATTATATAATTAAATATTCAAAATAGAAATATAAAGTGCATGAAATTAAATTATAATTACAAGTTTATAATATTAGTTAATAAAGTAAAATGCATGTTAATTTAATATATTATTTACAAACTATGTTATTTAAGAATAACTTGATAAGATTTGGAAATAAATGGCTATATTATTATTATTTATTATAACTCTATGCAGTAATGAACGTTATGTCAGTTATAAAATTAATCATCATCATCGTCATCATTTGTCCGAGCATCCCCTGTGTCACATGGTTCACATGAGTAGAGTTTGTACGATGTATTTTGCTATAAAAAGTAACAATCAATAAAATTCATTAAAAAATACGTAATAAATGTACGTTTTATTTACAGAGCGCGTCGCAAATAAAACGATTCTCATCGAAATTAACTTAAACGATACAACCTTCTTAAGATTTCAAACTCATTTCGTACAAAACGAAGGAAAGAGCGGCCCGCCCGCCCTGCATAATGTATGAACACCGATACCGCCGGCCGCCGAGCGAAGATTTAACTTCATACTACTACGACAAGGTCTCATTTTCATCGCGTTCAGTGTAATTTTCGCCTATAGTCCTTGAAGTGTATGTGTAGAGGAGATGGTTATGGATTATCCGCTCTCAGAGCAAATAACCATGTATTTTCGCATAAAACTACATTGTGATGTTGGAGCCGCCGATCAGTGTGAATATCATTACTTTATAGAGTGTCGGTGATCTGCTGCTTGTAAACTGCACAATACAAAGTACGTACTAAATTCGATAAGTATCGATACGAACTGACAAATTTATATAGTGTACATTTGTATTGGCTAAGTAAAATATAATTTTTAGTTACAAACGGAGATTATTATAAAATTCGTATGATATTCGAAGCACTACAGTGAATCCATGTTTTTAATGCCTATAAGTAATAGTATTATGAGTCCCGTGTCTACTGTAAGTAGGGAATAATTTATGTAATATATACAACGTATCATAAGCAACTTCAGCAATTATTAAAAAAAACGTAAAAAACATAAGCTATCCTAATAATGTAGATTGTTAACCATAAAAAAACTTCGGCCGAAATTAAACATTTAATTCTGCTATTCCAAAAAAAATAAAAATAATATAGGTTAGCCTGCCTTTGTAAACTGTTGTTAAAAATATCAAATATATAATATTCCATAAAAATAAATGCGGTTATATTTAACCATCCAACAAAATAAACAGTATAAATAATTATATTTCCATTCGATTTATCTTGTCTTGGGGCGCTTTCCTACAGTGCAGCGGCACGAAATGTATTGGTTCAGGGATTCGAGCCGACTTCGACAGCAGACCAAGGCCGCGCGCAGTGAAGAGGTGCTTGCTGTTATCATTATTTTTATTTTCAGCGTGTTATATGGATTTAAACATGTATGCGATTATTAAGATGTTCTTTTTAGCGTTTCAGACACAAACACCAGAGCTATGAAATAGGGTTTGCGGCCTGTCACCTGTGGTGAATAGATTTGCCAGTCAGATTAGTATCTGTCGCTGTTTGCCCAATTATTTAGATATGATTTTTGCGACGATCGTGACGGATTCTAAAATTGGTTAACATGGCCCAGTTTGATCTCAAGTGTCAGCTGATCCGAAGCTTCCCCCTCATGAGCATGGCTTGAGAGGGGGGAGGGGGGGAACCATTGATATTTCCGCTTTGATTATTGCGAATAAAGAAGAGGAAAATGAGAGGGAGAATATTGATTGAAATCTTCCGTTCCGTTATTAATTATTATTGAAATTATATAAGTATAAGAATGATTTTAAAATTAAATTCTTATCTATAATAGATATAATACTGTAACTATTATACCTTAGACCTATACCATTGCATTTTTGGAGACATACCTACGGTACTATCCGGTTTAAATCAAATGTAGGTACCTTTTGAGATTGAGCTGCATGTTTCGCTATAATAATCGCACCCTTATTCCAATACCGTTAAATAAACAGGTAAATAAACAGAATTATTGTATAATAATAGTTGGATGCTCAATCTATTGCAGTAATTCACAAATTTTCTTAAAATTTTTGTATACAAAAGACGGTATTGGTATTGGAATAAGGGTGGTCCCGTGTGTCATTGCGGGATCTCAAACTAGTTTTCTACTGGCAGAGCGGAACGAGGCCGATAATTTAGTTTTCAAATTTCTACCTAATCCTCATCTCACACCTCTATTAATATATCCAACATTAATTATTTCCAAATCATTTTTATTTTTATCGTATATTTCAAACATTTCACAAGCAAAATGTAGGTAGGATATGCCTAATGTTTAGTTGGACTGGCTCGGCTTTGTAGGTTTTCGCGGAATAAGTATTATCATAATGTTATGAATGTGAGCCTGTGAGTGGCAGGTGACAAGCTTCGGGAATTACTTCGCTATCCGGAGCACGCTATGTGTATAATGTATAATATATGTAGAGTATTTTAGAGGCTTCATGTTACATTACGAGTAACTACTTATGTACCTAATGTACGTTTTGGCATAAATATGAGAAAATTAAGCAGACTTTCAAACTGGCAAAAAATATCCGCCATTCTAAAGAAAAATACTACAATATTTTGCACAGATTTAATAAAAACGTTAAGTACGGTCCTTTTCAAATAATATTTTCCCAAAGACATACACTGGGGCCCAATTAGGCTCTAATGCAATTTGAGATCCCGTTTTAATTATTTAAAAATGGTTAATTATTTACAAACTTGACCTTTTCACTTTTGCATATTCCGTGTGTAGGGTTGGGTCCGCCCGCCCCGCACCCCGCCCCGGCATCCCGCCCCGCCGTCGCCCGCTGTAAACGTTATTAACTTAACTACCAGGATCCCATCTTCAAACGTTCGCCAGCTTGACGCTTCGAGAACTCGAGAAACGTTATACCTGTGGTTGTACCTTCGTAATTGTATAAACCAACATCGCGGCGTGTTGAAACGAGCCACACATCGAAATGTAACGGCTTAATATTTTCGAGGCGACTACCTAACAAGTAATATTTAGTCGTTGCTAACAAATTTGAAAAAAGGCAAAACGTTTATTAAAGAAAGAGTAATTTTAAATGCACGTGTGTGTGAAGAAAAACAGTAGCTTTTCACAAAACAGTCCCATATAAAAAAGCCTTTTTCAAATTATATGCGGCTACTCTTACTACTAAAAACTACTACTTAAAAAGATACCTTAAATATTATTTTTGGTTCAGAATGCCAAACTACCTCTAGGTAAATACGAGTAGCGATGCGAGCTCAGCCGGTCGACATGTTGAAAGAATGTTCGCTGCGCCTCGCGTTACCTTCATCTCGTTTTATTATTTCGCGAAACGGACGCAAATGAGGCTGAAATGTTTTTACAGGCAATAACGTGTTATTGTTTTGAATGCGACGGCGGCGGGGGTGCGGGCGGGGCACGGGGCGCGGGGAACACTGAACAGGTATAAAAATGTGTGCCAGGTCGCGCCATACATATTCATACTCCGGGCGCCATGAATTATTCCGACACATTATGACCCCGCGCAGCCTGCGCCGGGCGCGGCCGGGACGTAGCACTGAAAATATGTATTTATACGTCAAGTATGCTTACATCTAATATGCATTACAGCATAAGCATCAACCTCGGTCATGGCTTCTTGATACTTCTAATGAAACAGTAAACTCAATTCTCAAAAACACTTGATGATGGACCAATCGATACTTATTATTATTATCTATACTGTATGTTATTCAATCACACGGACACTAAACTCAGATCAAACTATCTGTAAACGTGAAGCGAAACATGTTACTCCACTATTATTCATTTTTCCATTATGTAAGTGATACAGAAACATCGTGTATATCTACTACGACCTCGGGTATCGGTAGTCATAGAATATTTCTCGAGCCACCTGGCTGGAAGACATCTCTTTTGGACGTAAAGGCGCTAAGAATATCATTCGCTATATTGATGTTCGCTTCGCGATCAGTGGCGCGTGAAATATGTTGTATCAATATTCGTCGCGTTGCTTACAGGAAAATGGCGCCTTTTTATATTTTCGTGTTAACTTTTTTGTTTGTTTTGACGAGTATCGTATAAGAAGTGTACGGAACATACGCAATCAAGTTATAAGTCGTTTAAGGAAAATTCAGCACTTTTTATGTTTGTAAACCTTGGGTATTACATAATTATGTAACTTTTTTAGATACATATTATAATAAGAAACAGATAAATAGAAAGGTTTTGCTCACCAGGCAAGCATAGGGTCCAGGACTCGGCGCGGGGGCCCCTCGAAGATGAAATCCACAGGAATCTTGATTTTCACTCACAAAATGCACTTGTCGGTTTATAAAATATAGTAAACACGTATGCCTGATGGCAGCTGGTGATATTTAACGGATATTTTCGAAATTAACAATAATTATTCCGATAATCGCGCCAGCGCCGAGTCACAACGGCAGAACCACACGACGAAGACTGACAACGACTGACATCTTGTTAATGTAAAATTAACCTACACCGTACAAAAAGGAATAAATTGATTTCAACCTACCCACATAAAAATCTTTAAAGTGTTCGACCGGTATCGACGGACGACTGCTAAGCCGAAGGTTCCGGGTTCGATTCCCGGCTGGTGCAGATATTTGTTTAAAAGACAGATATTTGTACTCGGGTCTTGAGTGTTGATATATTTATTTAATATGTATTTGTGTAAATATATCTTTATTATAAATATTATAAATATAGCTTTCCCATACCCATATTACAGGCTCTGCCTAGCTTGGGGTCGGATGGCCGTGTGTGAGATGTCCCCACATATTATTATTATATCAAACAAACTTATTTATCAAACCAGACTCAATTAAAGTTCAAGATAAAGTAATCAAATTTGGCCGCAATGATACGATATGTCCTTCCAATTATGTGGCTACATCTGCGGGCCGACATTTCCAGCTGACAAATTATATCATATCGCATTATCCTTCCCCCCCTTGCCTTGCCCTGAGGGCGGGGCGGGGGGAGGGGGGACTGCTCAACGCACATGTACTCAGTACAACGACAACAACGGTACACCGGGGACACAGGTGGACCTCATTGAGAGACAAATGATGTTTGGACCATGTTTGGACTTTATACGGACACACATTACGTTGCCAAAAGTACCTATGTTGTAGGTAGGTACATAATGTCATGAGATTCTTCTAATATATGATGTTATGATCCGTAATAATTGTTAAAGAGCGCGGGTGTGGTATGAACTAATAGCGACACGCATCAATCGCAATATCTGCACATCATCGCCCTCTCCGCGCAAGAACGGAGGAATTGCCATCGTTATATTGCATATGCATCAATCTACATCATTATACTGTGTAAAGTGTATTAAATGCTTAATAACTATATAGATGGAAGGTATATACATATAGTAGAATCGATATTTCAGTAAAAAAAAATAAAAATAAACGCAGGAAAGAGACAATACTCACCTACGTTATCTGGCGTTTGTGGCCGAATAATTTGTCGTCGATGACTACCCAGAGTGCGCGAGAGGAATATGTATAATTATGTGTAAAGCTAGAGTTAGTATGTCACTCAGAATGCCCCTTTCATACATCACATCGACGTTTGCTTAACCTCTATTACTAACTCAATAAATTCCCTTTAAAAGTTTTGTAAAAGCTCTTTTTTTCATAAAAAAAGCAAGTGAGCAATCTAAGTTAGCCCCGCGGTAATCTGTCAGGCGGCTGGGCGGGCGGCGCGGGGGCGGGCGGCTGCGTCGCGGCGCCCAACACTTCGTTATTTATCGTTGTTGTTGCGTCGGACTTGGCCTCTCCCGCTGACTGATGCTGACAGCTTCTATCTCGCTACGGTTTTGTTGAGGCGATCAATTATTCATCAATTATCAACAACTTGGATTTAGAACTTGTTATAAGTTAAGTTGAGAGGCTATAAATTATGTGCGAGATTATTGTTGTGTTATTTTATCTACATTGCAAAGTTTTTCAGCATTGTTATAGAGTAAATACAAAAACCAACATAACTCAATCAAATCTTAACCTCATCCACATCCACGGCTACGTAAACAACATAATCTCTCGTTCGTAAGTGTATGTTCGTGAAGTAGATATTAAGTAGGCATATATTATCCGAAGTGTTGCCAAAAGATCACATTACCCATCCAAATGTGTTTACCCCTTGAAGAGGGTACAGTAGATGTGTTTGGATACTGGCAGTATATCTTCATATACATGATAAGTACCTATAGGTAGGTAGGAAGGAAGGTATTTGTTGTTTCAAGTGGTCGCATATCACGAGGATTACAGGAGCGATTAGTCTCCGGCGATTGGCTCAGTAAGCGGTTTGGAACTTAATCTCGCTAATACCTGGTTACTGGTTGGTGGAGCAGGAAAGAGCTTAACTCTATTTAAGTTGTATTTGCTTTTACGTTTACATCCAGTATTTTGATAGACTCCATGTAGTTTAATATAATAGTAAAGTAGCTAACGTAAAGTAATGCTTTATTTCCCAACCAAAATTACACTAAGTGCACACAGGGTAAATTAACAAAATAGTGTTTACTGAGCGCTATTCTGCTGAAGCCTAACAAAAAACGACCTTAATCAGGGTGTTCGCTTCTTTTATAGATCACTCTAGGACATTTGTAAATATATACATCTAGTTAAAATATAAGTTTTCTATTATTAGTTTATTTAATATTATTATGTATCTGCTTAAATAAATACTCTAGGACTTCTTTTATAGAGCATCCCGATACTTTTAGTAGTATAAAAATACCTAAGAACTTACCTCTTTTATTTTGTTTAGCTACTGTAGATATACATACAACATATCATGTGATTATACATGGGGCGCTTGGCCGCAGTCACCGGCTATTATCCTCCTCGGAGCTCCAGGTGACTTGACCCATTCATAAGTCATTTTCAAGTTGGCCGGTTTTCGTTTTTCTCTTAGGAAATCTATTTGTGATCTAGATATGATCACAAATAGACCTGGCGCCACCAACCAACGTCCCCTTCTAGACCTATCTGAGCATCATCGACTCCCTGTAGCCTCAAGATGCCTCGGTTAAAATGAAGAAAGCAACTGTAACACACAAACAAATGAATTATTACAGATAAAAATAGAAATGCAGCATGTTTCCTAAAACGATGCAATTTCAAGATTGCGTATCTCCACAGAGCAAGTCCAACAAACACGCCAAGTTCCATAACTCAGCGCCGCCGCCGCCGCCGCCGCCGCCGCCTCACCGCGAGAACATAACTCCACCGCGGGCGCTCGGTCCGTCTACCCGCGCCCGCGTAATCAGTTCAATGCATTCAGAATGAATCCTATTTTATAGCCCCCGAGCGACCGCCGGGGCCGAATAAAGTGAGTCCTGCGGGGGCGGGGGGCGCGGGGCGCGGGGGCGGGGGTGAGCTGCAACTTGCACTGCTCCGGACGAGTTTGTCTCACGTAATGACTGAACAGGGACCGTGTAAACTCAGGGCTCTTGTTTTTGAACACTTTTGATTGCACGTTCATAGTGTGGTCGTAAAGGGAATATAAAAAGAGCTGCTAAAACTAATTATCCTTTACTATGTAAATAGTAATAACAGTAACACCATAATTATCAATATCGGAATGTAATCATTCAGACTCTGTGATAATAATGGCCTGTATCTTTTTTCCAAGGAGCGCTACAGCACGCTGTCATCGGCCTCTGAAATCCAGTTACAAACAGCTGCCTAAGGTTCACATAATTCTATTATAGAAATTAGAATGCCTAGAAACCGCTCCGAACAGAGCTTTAAAATAAACTGGTACGCTGAAAACGCTTGGTCCAATAAGTCAGTAATAGGTATATTTGTGGCGCGGCGGCGGCGGCGCGTTCGATCTGCAGCTGAAAGTGAACTGGGTTTGTAGGCTACAGCTCTTGTAATATCACACAGCGCCGCCGCGCCGCAGTGACGACGCTTCGCCCGATATTCACAATAATACACACTGTACGTGTTTCACCGATAAGTTATGTATGTACCTACTCGGAAAGTTATGGTATGCAAAATGTATACAGTACGTATTTCTGAAGAGATTTTTTTTTTCCAAGCAGGTTTCAAGAGCAGTAAGCCATAAGTAAAGGAAGTTAACGTCGAATGCGTATCTTTAAGCACCTCATTAAGGCTGTCACTAAAGCTGGAAGAAAATCAGAATCTGTCAAATCTAGTGAGGGGGGGTTGAGGTATGCGGGGCGTTCTACGGACAATGACATGAAATTTTAACATAGTACTCGAAAACATAAAAGTGAAGACATGCCACTTTGTTAAAAATATACTAAGTAAGTAATATTGTTTTGTGATACGAAAATATTTATTTTTATTTGAAAGTATTTTTAATATTTAATAATTAATTATATATAAAGTCGTACCCGTGCCGATATTTATACAGGTTGTTGCAAAAAGGGTTTAATACTATGCCGAAACCTACGTGTGCAGCATGTTATTGATGTTATTTCTAAGCCAGGAAATGAAATCAGAATGTAAAAAAATCGCGAAAATATTATCAGAGTTTAATAGTTCAGGGTGTTGTATTAAACTCTGCCCCCGTGTAATAAAAAAAGTATAGTTAGCCGAAAGGGCGTTACTCAGGCGTCACTCTGAAAAACTTTTATCCTACGTAATTTTTTATATTCATGAAAAAAACGCTTCTTCATATAATTTTTTTTTGGTCACGTGACCTTTTAGTTAGACGACCTGTTTTTTTTTGGTGTTTCAAAAGCAGAACAGTAGTTTGCAGAACTCTGCATATACAGGGTGTCACAAAAGGTTACGTAGCTGGCAAAGGGATATGGGGAGGTCACCAGAAAAATAATAACATGTAAGTTATTACCCCCGCAAGGGAGTACATTAGTACAAGGCGTGAGTGTGTGTTTTTTTTTAAAGTACTTATGTGTATTTGGGATATGATAGAAATAATATTTTTGATTCTTAAAAACCAAAAAATTTACACCTTGCTGCGCTCTTTTGCTCACTGTAAGTACACCTACAAATATTGTTGTATTAAAAAAAACGGTTTTGTAATAACGATTATAAAAAAAATGTTATTTTCATGTCAAGGAGTCATTTACCTAATTACGATTTCACTCAACAGCAGGTGAACTGAAAAAATAAGTTCTAGTTCTATCATCACTTTAGATCGCAAACATTGTAACTCCACTTTTCTCGGCGAAAAGTACTCTTTGGTGTCAATAGAAACGTTTTTTGAATTCACATGTTTTCCTCTTTATTCGAAAAAAAAAACTGTATTCCGCATTTTACCATTTGTTTTCCTCTAAACCCCAAACCGTGATTTTTAAACAAGAAAACTTAGTAATTATACCCTTTATTCTCATATACAACGTGTGATGTAGGCGAACGTGAACGAAAACTATGCAATAAGCCTTTGTTTTTATTACTACTTTAGTAAATTACAATAACATACTCAACAATGTTAATTTTTTTTTGCAATGTTATGTTGTTAAATTAAGATCTAATATTTTATTAACATGAAGTTACTTTCAACTTTTTTTTGCATCTATGCGTCGAATCACAGCATGACGGCTGCTGCAGCTTCCTGCTTTCCTGTCCTCCAACCAATCCCACCAGTACTGCAGGTTGCGTCGAATACGAGCCATTCTCTTCGACTTGACAAGACAGGTGCTCCCGGAAGGATCATAGATCGCAGGGAACCCGTACCGTATAGAGGCAACGGACTCCTTTGCAACAGCCCCCCAGATTCGGAAGTAGCCCATGCACTGCATGGCGAGCACAGCTGCAGCAATTTTTTCGTACTGAATCATTGGGATGTCATCCCCGAAGGAGGCTCTCAGCCTACCTCACGACCTGTGTGACATTAGAAAAATGCACTGTGCTAACGCCGTTTGCGAGCTTGATTTGCAGGACCGCGTTGTATGCCAAGTTCCACAGCAGAGGGGTCCAAGACCTACCGCTGTGGAACTCCGCAACTGAACTTCTTCAGTGAAAACAAACCCTCTCTTTTCGCATCCTTAATGTACTTGTTAGACACGTATGACCTCTGTCAATTTTCTGCAGATAAGAAGACAAGTGATGGTATACAAGAGCCGCCCTAAAGGTTCGCCCTCTAGGGGATAGAGTTGAACGCGGTTACTATTTTTAAGCAAACAGCCAGCGCAACATCTCGCCCGTGGTTCTTATCCTGCTCCGACAGTGAACGAACGCAAAGTATTGTACCCACTATTCGAATCCGCATTTCGGATGCCAAACTGACTGTCCGAAAGGTCGAAACCGTACCACCACAGAGGTATGACTCGTTCGAAGAGCTTATCAGGCTCTTACAGCAATCAGATGTGTCGGTACATTGAAAGATAATCTACAGGCCTGCTTTATTTATTTAGGAGCACTAATGGCCTCCTTTCAGTCATTGAGTCACTGGCACTCAGGCTGCGGTTGAACAGGAAGATAGACTGTCTAACTAAACAAATCATTTTTAGGCTAGTTAAAAAAAACTTTAGGTGGGTAGTATGCCAACTAGAACTACAAATAAAACAGTATTTTTGTCTCCTCTAAAATTTGGTCACGAGGAGTTACGATGATTACGATCTAAGGTGACGCTGACGATATTTTATACAAGGTATTGAAAAAAGGGTATAAAGCTTAGCCAAAAGTGGATTTAGGTGCCATTCTGATCCACTTTTCTTCTACAATTTTGAAAATTCACGTAACAAAACCTTTTACATATAGAAACTTATTCGATCACGTGACTTTTTACTATAGAGACCGAATTTATTTTTCGAGAATTTCCAAAACTTGGAGAACAAAAGTTGTTCAGAATAACCCCTGAGTCAAACCCTTTCGGCACAGTATACCCTTTTTGGTAATATCAGGTTTATAAAAGACCTGGGCCTGTAGAGTGAGACTCGGCATGGGGAGTCATAATTTATAGATCTTTTAGGTTGCAGTGGCGAATGGGCACTGGTAGCCCTGCCCTTTTCTATAACTATAACTATAGATAATTTTATGGCAATTTGAAAATGGTATAACATTTATCTATTTGAAAAAATCATTAAAAATATACATTACCTATCACCCTAATTTAAAAAAAAAATTCAGCCCTTACTTTAAACTTATAACACCCCTCTATTTCCTTCAGGGGTTAAAAAACCTGTGTATTTAATATTTTCTTATGAGTTTTTTTTAAAAACTAGGCTCTTGCATAGTTGTACATAATATTATGCGGTATTTTATTCCACTTGTAACGCATAAAATTCATAGCTACAGTAAACATTTCATTTTTTTCATGGCGAGATACAGTCGCACTTAACCGCTTTTTTGCAAAGCTGTTAAATAGATTTAAAAAATTATGTAAATTTTAGATCTTCAATTTTTAAAAATACTTACTTATTTTTAACAACCTGTAGTGTACAGACTACCACATCTTAAAATATATATATTTTTAATTAACTACGGTTTTTGGTTTCAAATAAAACAAATTATGAACTTACTTTTCAACACCCTGTATATTGTGTAGCTTACCTACCATACACAACCGTTAAAATAAAATAAATTACCCCTCAGAATATAAACAGGCTCGCGCTTTGGCATACTGCATTGACCGTATAGTTCTTATTCGGAGAATCTAATAAGTGTCATTATGTGCAATGTTTACCTTTATCTATGCATCTGTAACTCTATAGTAAAAAATGTAAACAAATCGAAAAGGCGAAATGTTTTCTAAGAATTTTCGGCTTTTCTGCATCTAAAATGATTAGAAAATTAACTTTCCATAGCAAATGCATATGTATTATAATACTTGTAGTCATAATTTGTTGATTTAATCAGTTTTTGTGAAATATTTGATAAAAAATAAAATGGCGTGGGTATCGCTCCTAACAGGCCGCCACCAGGGCGACGACTGAAGAAATCTGAAATCTGTCACGGTGTCATCATTTTTAAACCGGAATTTATTAGTTTTTTGCAAAAAAAGTTGACTTCTGGTCCATTAAATCCAACTCTTTAAGGTAACTTTGTTAAGAATTTAATTACCTACACATACATATAAGATTCCATGAAAATGGGCCCTCTGATTTCGAGGGTTTTTTCATAATAAGTCAAAAAATGGCAAAAGACATGGTGTGTTTGCAATTTTTTTTAACATACTTATTATAATCCTGCACCAATTTATAAGCAACTAACATGTTCAGTATACCCTCTGCTACAAAATATATTTTTATCAATGTGATAGAAGCCACCGTTTTTCCAATCTAATCAAGTATATCAAGCCGACTTTAGCATTTTAGCTTTAGGGATCCCCTTAAGTGATTTTATCAGTTCAAGAGATAAATTGTTATATTTTTGATATGACGGTGAGGTCCTATATTTTACTTTGTGCTATTGTATAACTATTAAATGTAGTTCGAAGCTAATCCTTCCTCACTTCTAAATTTGGTACATAGTTTGTACGACTGCCGCCCCCGGCCCCAGTGTGTGACTCTGTTATAATACTAATGAGTAGATCTCACTGCCGCGCTGTGCCGCCGCCGCCGCCGCCGCCGCCGCCGCCGCCGCCGCCGCCGCCGCGCGGGTCGCGGAATGAGGCTGCACCTGCCGCGTGCTATGTACCTGCAGTACATGCTGTATGTGATTCATATCCGCCGCCGCCATTGTCATGTAGAACTGCGCTCGCACGCGGGAACTACATTGCACATGCACGTTGCATAAGCCCACGTATTGTTCAACCATAAACTTGTTACTTAATCAAAGTTGAAGAATACAAATATAGGAACAGTACCTGAAGAAATAATACAGCTATATGCTGCTACGACATACGGGAGACGCTCGCATTGTCCGCTCGACGGATGAAGCGATTATGCAAGCGGCGCCACACGCCGCCGCCGCCGCCGTCTGCATAATCTTATCGTCCACATCTGACCGCTCGCAGTTAGCACATGAATCAATAACCAATTAGACCCCCGCGCCCCCCGCCCCCCGCGTCCACATGCTAACAGACCAAAGCTGTTCCTGAAAACAACCTCACATGCACCCTGATTCCCGCCCGACTCGTGTCACTCCGTCCGTCGAACTGCAATTTCTAGCGATGATTGCGGGGGATGTCGAAATAAGGCGGAGACAGGTTTGCAGCGAATCAGGAAGATAGTTTGTGCGAAAGGTCGGATGGTCTAATCCTGATGTGGATCGATGGAAGCGTCGATTCGGCTCGCGTCCAATCACACAGCTTTGAGGTCGATGCCGGCGGCGCGGCGCAGTCGGCCGATATCAACTCATGGTATTTAAGTGCAGTGAAGTTCTGAACAATATCGTAAATTTAGCGCATGGAATTTACAGAGTTCAGTTGTTTTGCAGGGTTTCTTTTGACAAATCTTTTGCTACACAAGTACCTATTGTTTTTAAACCATATTCTTGCTCATTTATAAATCGAGCTAAGTAAGTGTAATGCAGCACCTCGCCGCTCGCTCGGCGCCGGCAGACGGCAGGCGGTGCACTAATCTGAGGCGGGTGAATACGCACTAATGACTGCACTTGTTGATGCAGCGGGCGAGGGGGGGCGAGGCAGGGGGCACGGGGGGGCAGCTTGTTACTGGGGGTAGTTAGCCGAATAATTGCGTAGGAAATTGAGGATAACATTACACGCGAGTGTGCACTCCTTCTTGCTCGCTGTAGACGAGCATGTTCTATACATCAGCACGCTACACTTACGTAGAAAGATCCGTTTTGTTGAACGTAACAAATAATATATGTATATGGTTCTCCTCTTAACTACAGTCTCACAAATAGTTTACTTAAGAGTGTCGGTGACATCCTTTCGAACCGAACTACCCTCAGTCAGTCTGTTGCCGTGGTCAGAGGATTACCTTGCCAGTCCGATTAGATATAAAATTTGCATGCCTATAAAATTCAGTCTATATGGATGTTTGCCATGCTGACAGTCTATAGAGGATGGTAGAGGCACTCCACACGTCACGGCCACGTCCCCGCCACGCCGCGCCGCCCCGGCGTGTCCCGGGCGGCGCGGGCGACCCGGACAAGGGACTCGGCTTTTTGTATGTTAGTTCTGCCATCGGCTTTGACCGCTTCAGTTAAGCGAATTCAAAACTTTGTTTACATAAAAACAAACAGAGTGAGTATGGAAATTTTCAACTTTACGACAGGGTTAGTATGAAATTTGTCGCTGAAATTCATGGAACGTTTCACTGAGCTTTACTATCTACAATTTGTTTTGTTCGTGGTCTCAAATAATAAATCTGACTAAATAAATAAGAAAGGAAATGGTTCTCGTTCCAATCAGAAGACCATAAAATCATATAAGTCGCAATATTCCAATACCGGCCGTGAGCATGCCGCCCTCACCTCTCCACCGATGCCGCTCGAGATGTGCCGCGTCCATAACCCGATCATAACGCATATTCGTACAGCACCATCATCCTTGAAAAGATTGGTAAATTAAAGAACATTTACTCAGAATTAAATTAGTTATGTTCTGATGTCATATAATTACATAGTAAGAGAATAAAGGATGGACTTTAAACCAGTCTACCCACATAAGATTATTAAGGAAAATTAAATAAAAAGGTGTACCGCGCATCGGAATCTACCAGCAGGGCTACTCTTGCTTCCAGACTAAACGTGGTATTCCGTGGAGCAACAGTAGCCCCCCAGTACCGCACAATGGGGAAATAACTATTTGTTACAAGAGCTTCATTTCGTGCTTCAAACTTTAACGGCAGCGCTTCATCGCTGCATCGCGTGGCGCAAACACAGAGTTTCCTTATTTTTTTATTCGTTTGATTTATTTCTCGCCAGGTTTAAGTGTAGCTCAGTAAGCGGGGTATTTGTCAGGACGGAGGGACATTAAGTGCGCGTCTGGCAGAAGTCTAATTTATGCTAATAGATTTATTAAGGTGGCTCCGAGACGCTTTTCCGCTCATTTGTTTTCACAGATTCTGAAATCTCACCTCAAGGTGGAGAGCTGCGGTGAGCACGGCGGCGACTTCTAGTAACGTTATAAAAAAGGTAATATAGTAATTGTAAAATGTTTTTATGAAAGTAGCTAGTAGTAAGTAAACAAGTAATAAATAAGCATCATAAATGCATACCAATACTTTACTTTCCCTCAATTTTAACAAATAAATGGATAAGAAATTCAGCGGACTGGCCCCTTGATTAAAGTTTCTCTCTATGTCTTCGTCCTACTAATTTGGGATGCTGAAAAATTACTTACTAGCTAGAGCATTACTTTGGCATAGTCCATCACTCCTTTAAAAGAATATTGTATAGATAGGTAAATTAAAACTAGTTTTTATAAATTTCTTATCTTATGACTTTAATATTTTTTCTATAATATCTCAATTTCCGTGCACAATGTTGACATTGAATAGCAAACAAAACACAAAATCGTTTGTCTTAACCGAGGGCCCCACATTATCGACAAGGATGACCGACTGCGCCGACGTACCCGCGGACAGACTGATAGCGACTTGCTAACTCGCGACGTACACTTTTTCACCCGGCTCTAGAAGTTCCCCGAGGGACGACACAAACTAACTTAGGTAGATAATAAGACTGTGTGTCTGCGTGGAGCTAAGCGGGAGTGATGTAACTGGATGTAGTCGGGCCTAGTGTGATGATGAGTCTCAGTGCCACAACGTGTGAGTGTGGGCACGCCCTTACATGTGGGTGAAGTGTGGACGCGGCGCTGCTGCGGCTCATTACCTGCATCACCTCACCGGCACATCGCGCCAACAATTCTGCAAATACGATGTTGCGAATATGTATTTAAGTATGCGAAACGATTTACTGCCTGTTTCATTGAACGCTTATGATGTTGGAGACTGAACGAACGAACGAGAGCATGGACAACCTTCAATGTACTAAATACTCACGTTTATTCAGATTAATGCTAATACAAACCAACTGAGGCCAAGTTTTCTACGCACATAGTTTTTGGTATAGAAGAGAAAAAGTATAAATCTTGTAATAGTAAATGATTGTTGGTGTAGTTTACGAGCCGCTGGGCCGGGCGCCACGTGGCGGCCCTCGCTTTACGACGCGGGTTACGACGCGGCCCACACCTCGCTTATTACTACCAAATTGGATACTGATATTGGCCACCGCTAAATACATGTATACGCTGCTATATGTATAGTATATCAAATTATTAGAGATACTTGCGCTACTGGGTTTTATGAAATTCTAGCATTATCCCACGAGTTTCACCTCATCCAAAAGGAATAAAATATCGCTTCTTTGAGGCTTCACATTGTCTTTTCACAAAAAAAACATAAGTACCAGACCGTCGCTCTGCTTTAAAGAAAATAGAAAAAATAAAACACATTTGCATTAGCATGCATTTTGTGATAATGGCCGTGTAGCAGTGGTACAATGGGCATTACAAGCAGAAAATTGTGAAAATATCGAACAATAATAATTTGTAATGTGTTTCCTCTGACTAATGGCAGTGCGGGACAAAATATGAAATTCGCGAATAAATGTATCCTCCACCGACCGAGTGTGCGGTCAGCGCGGGGGGTGGGGGGTTGTAGTGAGTGTGTGTGTGTAGTAAAATAAACGCGGCTCGCGCGCTGTCATAAACAGAACAACTGCGCGGTTTAAAAATAAAGTTAATTGCTTTGCTTTTATACTGGCCAGAGCACCTCTGTCCAGCGCTGTTTGTACAAATACATTAACGTGTACTGTGTGTATGTACGTATGAGTGTGTGTGTGTGTGTACACTGGACGACGCCGAGCCAAGCATAAAACAGACTTCGCACTTCAAAATTGTGTTAGTCACTGACAATTGCAACGAACTAAAATTCTACACGGACTTCCCCTACTTCTTTTGTCAGCACCTCCCCGCTCTGAAAATTCTGTAGTCGCGGCAATTTTTCGGTAATTCCTGTGAGAAGAGAACGTTAAATCATGCAGGTGAAATATCGGATATCCGGTAAAAGGCGTGTCGGAGCTATTTTGTGATTCTCCGCGAGACAGATAAACATCGGCTGAGCCGGAGCGAGCGGCGGCGCCGGGGCGGCACGGGATGGGGGCGGCATGGGACGGGGGCGGCAAGACGAGGGGCGGCAAGTAGGGGCTCCACGTTGCGGCTTCCTACCACTCAATCCACTCTCTATCAGGGTAGGCAGATGTGCATTGTTGCTCCCGATTTTCGAAGACCTACTAATATGGGGTTCAATGTAGGAGGACGACGGGGGTAGGTACCAACATTAGAAACAAAATAATCTTGATTAAGTTTTAAATTTTATTAATTGAAACACTTTAAAAAAAACCGCAATCTGTCATCGTATGTCAATTTCAAAATCACGATTTCAATTTTTCTGTGTCAAAAACCGGTTCTCGTGACGTAATTTAAAAAAAATTTGAGAAAAAAATCTGTTAAGTACCTAACCACAATATTATTGTAAACTAAACTTGTTTTATAAATGGATTTTATGGTGATTGGCACGGTAAAACTGGTGTTTCTTGATTTTTCATAGGTTAATATGTGGGAAATATTTTCCCACTGTTTGTTCCTGCAGTAAAAATATACTAAATATATCTATACATAAAATATAATGTTACTTTATTGAAAGAAATAATATGTATGGTTTTTGATAAGTACATAAGCGGTTTATGATTCATCTTATTTATTTGTAGCATTTTGAAAAAATTGACAAAAAAAACGTAAAATATCGCTTACTACGAAGAATTTAGAAGATACTGTTAAATTCAAATTCAAATTCAAATGGTTTAATCGACGTAAAATTTTACAATTATTTGTCGATAGTCATCTACCACCATTTCACAAAGGCCCCGTCATTGAGAAGGAAAGAAATGGCGAAAGAAACTCCTCGAGCATCTTTTCAACTTTTTCCTTATAATCTATTACAATTTTTACTTATATCTAGTACCTACAATTTTACTTAAGTACCTATATCCATTTCATTTTTTCAATAGCCTTAGCTGAGGTGGACAAGACCACGCGTTTTTGTCGTTTAAATAATCATTTATACTATAGTAAGCTTTACTACATAATGTAGCTTTAACATAATTCTAAAATTTTTGCTCAGTAAGGTTTATTGCTTCATTTGATAATTTATTATAAAAACGTATACAGTTCCCCATGAATGATGTGTTTGTTTTCGAAAGTCTGAGTGTGGGGAAAAGCAACTTATTTTTGTTTCTGGTCTCAATACCGTGAGTGGCTCCTACTTTACTAAATGAATTTAAGTTTTTACGAACATACATAATATTTTCATAGATATATTGGCATGGAACAGTTAGTATACCTATTTCCTTAAACGTATCTTAATGAAATTCTAGACCCTAATACATATATGGCTCGAATTGCTCGTTTTTGCAGAACAAAGATTTGATTAATGTCAGCCGCTCGTCCCCACAATAGAATTCCGTAAGACATAACACTATGAAAATAACTAAAATACACAAGCCTGGCTGTATCTACATCTGTTAACTGTCTAATGGTTCTAACCGCATAAGCTGCAGAACTCAATCTACCGGCTATCCTCTCAATATGGGGTCCCCATTGCAACTTTGAGTCAATTGTAATACCCAGGAATACCGTTTCATTTACTAACTCTAGCTTATCGTTATTCAATGTCAAATATGTCTCTACTTGTCTTACATTAGGCAAAGTGAATTTAATACATTTTGTTTTCTTGGAGTTAAGAGCTAAATTATTTACAGTGAACCAATTAGCAACTATGGAAAGAGTACTGTTTGCATTGTCAAAATTGACTTCTTGTCGCTTCAACTTAAATATAAGTGAAGTATCATCAGCAAACAGTACTATCTCACATAATTTATCTACCAAAAACGGTAAATCGTTAACATATACAAGAAAAAAGAATGGTCCTAAAATCGAGCCTTGGGGAACACCCATACTGACAGGACAGCCAGCCGAACGCACTCCATTTATGTCAACTAGTTGAGTTCTGTTGCTCAAGTATGATTCCAATAATGTAAGAGCTTTGCCAGTTAGCCCATAATATTTAAGTTTCATAAGTAGAGTGGCATGATCCACACAATCAAATGCTTTCGATAGATCGCAAAATACACCCACAGCATCAAGACGTTCCTCCCAAGCACTAAATATGTGTTTGACCAACGCGACACCAGCGTCAGTTGTAGATCGACCTTTGGTGAAACCGAACTGTTGGTTATGGAGAAGGCCGTGAATACTAAAGTGCGAAAGCATTTGATGCAGCATAATTTTTTCAAATATTTTACTCAGTACTGGCAAAACTGATACAGGCCTAAAATTATTGGGATCATTTTTCTCCCCAGATTTAAAAAGCGGTATTAGTTTACTAAGTTTCATCAAATCGGGGAATACACCGACCTCAATGCATCTGTTAAAAAGATTAGCCAGGTGGGGTGCTAGGATATCAATAACATGACTAATAACTTTAACGGACATGCCCCATAAATCTTCTGTCATTTTTAAATTTAATTCTTTATAAGTGGTAATTATGGTCTGTGTATTTATACCATGAAATTGAAAGTCGAGATCGCAAGGCGGTGCATTCCCTCTTAGCAAACGTTCAGCTTCAGCGCAAGATGAATCAAGGTTCTCAGTTGTAGCTATCGGTATACTGCGGAAAAAATCTTCAAAGACGGAAGCCACTTCTTCACTAGATGAAACAATTTTATCATTAATTTTAAGTTCAAAATTTAAATCACGTGGTTTATTCTTCCCGGTTTCAGTATTAATGATATTCCATACGGTTTTAATCTTGTTATTAGAGTTTTTAATCTTTCTATTTATATAATCTGATTTAGCTTGGTGGCAAACGGCTTTGAATATCTTTGTATATTTCTTTACATAATCTCGAAAGTTATCGTCATGAGTAAATGTACGCTGTTCATAGAGATCATATAATTTACGTCTGCTCTTATAAATTCCCGATGTTGCCCAGTCATTAAGACTTAGTTTACAATTAACATCTACTTCTTTCTTAGTGAACACGTTTTCAAATTCTTGAGACAAACCTTGAAATATTTCCTTAAAGGCATCATTGGGATTTCTTTCAGAGCTTCTACAGTAGCCAAGTTTACTGTTCAATCGAGATTTAAACTTATCAATTCTGTATGATGTTACTGGTCTGAACTTGAAAGTGGCTGACTTACGTTCAAAAGTACAAGGAAACGTAATAATTTGCCCACTGTGGTCGGATGGTAAACAATTGATTACAGAATGATTAGTAAAATCACAATTACGGTAAATATTGTCAATACAAGTGGCTGAGGTGGGAGTAATTCTGGTAGGTTCCAGGAAGACATTACTTAAATTATATGACTTGAACAAATTAATTATACAACATTTCATAGAAGTCTCAACTAATAAATCAATATTAAAATCTCCCACCACGACCACTTGTTTTGAGCTCTTAGATAAGATGGTAAGACTATCCTCCATCACTTTCTCAAATACTTTATAGTCAGAAGAGGGGGGCCTGTACACGCTTAAAATTATATACTTGTCCATCTCAACACAAGCTAGTTCAGCTATTCTTTCGACCGATAATTTTACAATATCTTTCCTATCCTTACATTTTAAATTTTTCTTTACAAATATTAATGATCCTCCTTTGTCTAACGATTTCCTATTAAATGAGCTAATAACATTGTAATTTTTTACATTAAAATTCATGTCATCATTTTTAAGGTGATGCTCAGTAATACAAATTATGTCTATGTCGTATTGTTCTAAAAATAACTCTAGCATTAGAAGTTTGCGAGAAAGCCCCTGAATATTCTGGTGTACAACTCTCAGTTGCTCATCTCTTGTCGTGCATGGCAGTTTAAATTTACATTAGTATTACTACTAACTATCGTATCAGTTGGTCCTACTTCTGTTATACTACTTATAACAGGGTCATAAATATTGTAAGCTAACAATTTAGCTATCTGTCGCTTATAAAACTTAGGTACAAATAATGTACTCTTGGTCAAAATAAAATTGTGAATAAATTTATTTGTATCGAAATACATCATCTGTTCCCTATGACCAAATGTCATGTTAAATATCAACATATTTAACTCATGTATCTGAGTGTTCTGCTTATGAGACCGTGAAGCGGAATAGGGAAAGGCACAGATTATCGTTTTCTTGATTTCCATGGTAGAAAGGGCGTCATAGCATCTTATTAAGTCATTTTCTGTCGCATCTAAGCTGTTTCCAATTAACAATACTAATGTAGTGTTTGCACTGTATTGTCCTGACAAAATTCTATCTACAATTTGGTTATAAGAAGCCCCTGGCATACATATATTAATGACTTTTTGTTTAAGATAGTCATTTAACATGTGACCCATTTTGCTACCTATCTTATCTGAGAAGATAATTGTCTCATAAGGAGCTTCTCGAAGCAGGCAGGTACTCGGTGTTGAAGATAGGGCAATCTCGGACCGGTCGCACGGTGACGGGCTGCTCGTCGGGACGGCTGGCTCGTCGTTGCAGACTGTAGTAGCTGGCTCGTCGTTGCAGGCTGTACTAGCTGGCTCGTTCACATGAAGAGTGCAGGCTGGTGGCAGCTGAGTGTCAGTTAGTAGGACACTACTCGTCGCGACGGCGGGCTCGTTGTTGCAGGTTGTAGTAGGTGGCTGAATCTCATCAGGGGGGCAGGCAGATGGCAGCTGATGTAGCTGAGTGTCAGTTGGTAGGACACTGTCTGCTGGCTGCTGGTGCTGTTCAGGTGAAGCACTCTGGTTGAACCCCGAAAGAGGTGCCGACATCTGGGGACTGGTGGTTTTATCCCCAGAGTATGGCGTACGGGTACTATTTAGGGCAGACTCTAAGTTGACCAGTCTGCGCTGCAACATTGCCATGTTCATCTCGTAGTAGCTGTTGCATTCCGAAAGGTCCTGCCTATGGACTAAAATATCCTTCTCATACTTATGGACCAGTAGTCCAAGTCTAACATTTTCTTCTTTTATAGATTTCATTGGTTTTTGTAACTTTCTCAAAGTATGTTGACATCTCTTTATAGATCTGTTGATTTTACAGTATTTTTTCAGTTTATTCGCACCGATAATCTTGGGTGTCACTTTGTGTTCACAGGGTTCTTTGCAAGGTGTAGTGAGGTCTATGGTAGGTACTGCTTTACATTGTGAGTTGATCAGTTCCTCATACAAAGCGATGGTTTTATCATTTTCATCCCGCTCTTGCTCTTCATTCCGTCTTTGGAGCTCTACGTTGGCCTCAGCCAGCTGTTGTTCCAGGCTGTGGATTTGCGACAGAGTAGCTTCATGGATGTTCTGGCACTGCTGGTATGACCTCAGTAGACCATTGAGCTCATCACACTTGCCTTGCAGATCTTGGTACTGGATATCCTGTTCTACTAATTGGTTTTTTAGCACTGTGTTCTTTTTTAATATGCACTCAAATTCCATTTCATTTTCATCCCGTTCCTTCATGAGTTGGTCGGTCAGTTCACGGGATGCTTTGAGGTCCTCCAGGGCTGTCCTCAGCCGGAGTTCCAAGTCACGGGTATGTGCCTTGCTTCGGGACATCATCTTGGTTTTGTCTGAAAAAACACGGGGTGCTACGGTAGTATATCGGTATAGGATATGGGGTGAATAGTCAGAGCACCAGATAGGGCTTATTTTTCAGGGTTATAGTTAGAGAACAAATGTTTATTCATGAAGTTACTGATAATTTATAAGCAATTTGGTAGTAGTAGAATTCAAATTGTAACTGATTTTCACTAATGAATTGTTATTATTTTCTAAATAATAATATAATACTTTGAGTACGCTAAAAATACCTAATTTACTTATTTTGTTGACTAGTCTAATAAAAGGATGTTTTGTTAGTTATCTATGTAACAAGTACAGGCATTCAAATTCACTTCCACATATAAGTCAAGTGAACCGAGCACACAAGTCATAGAAGGATTTAATTCCCTATTCCTAAACCAGGACTACCTACTAGACTACAGGGATGGGGAGCAGGTAATGTTAGAAGGGAATATTTCTAAATAAAAAGTTTACTTATAAAATGTTGTTTGAACAATTTGATCCTATGTATTGTGGTAAAATTTGAAATTAAACAATGAGACGGGACAGGGAGACTACAGTTTAGTTTAGGATAAACTAAGTTACTAGGTTTTAAATAGTAAAGATGAGATTGAGAAGAGAAATAAAAATAACTAAAAAACTAAGTTAAATACCTACTTATTAGAAAGAAAAGGAAAGTAAAACGGCAAAGAAAGTTAGAATATCTTAATTTAAACTAAGTATAAAGGCTAAAGGGAGGGAAAACTAGATAATTTTACACAATACTCGCCTGATAATTCGTTGGAAATTTGAAGTTTGACAGGTTATAGGTGGTTCCAATTTCAACCTCATCAATTTGGTTAAAAACTTGTCTTGAGGCTCAAACTTCACTTGTTACACACTTATTTTAAATACATCGATACAATCACACTAATTTTAAGCTAATTAACTAGTATTTAATCAATAAAAAATATTTAAAACTAAGCTGTCGAAAACATAGCTGACATTTCTGATTTATCAGGCACAGATTCGGAAGACGACTCATGCTATGCCAACAGTATTAATTCTCCTTCCAATAGTTACCTCAATCAACTTGACGACTGCATATTTCCTTATTAAAATATTGTTCTTATTACTATTGTATCATTTTATAGCATTTTTTCTAACACAAAAAATAATTTATAAAAAAACAAGCAAAGTAGCGGCAACTAGCTTGCATAGAAACTGTAGTAAATATTAATCAAAATTTGTCATCTGTACCGGTTATTGGGAAATAGTTTCCCACTTGATATTATTTTGCTTTGCAATTACGAATAGTGAGAAATTATTTCCCATCGCAAAACTCCCCTTTCCCCCCACTAAAAAAATAAAAATCATTTTTTTCGTAATCTACGGACCCAACTTACCTAAAAACCATACAGGGTTTACATTTTTCTCAAAAAAAATCATCCATTTGATTAAGGGATAAAGAGTATTGCAATAAAAGTAAGTACAAACAAAGTTTTAGTTAGACATTAATAATTATAATTTAATCAAGAAGTAGTATGTAAAATGACTGAATTTAAAAAGTACAAACATCATGAATAGGTATACCGTAAAAGTTACATAAGTATATATCAAACATAGGGGATCCGTATATCAGTGGATACTGGATATACAATAGTAGTGGTCGGCTCGCAACAACAGCGACACTTCCGTAACGTATCCTCATTACCAGCGGATGTCTCGCGTCTAAGCTAATCCGGACACAAAGCCGAGCAAAAACTTCACCGACTGAATGTATTGTAGCGTCGTACACTCCGGCTAATCTGATGCGACGTTTTGTGAATTTAAACGAGTTCTGTTGTGAGTTGGCGTGCCTGTGTAATGTGGCGAGGTTGCGGAAAGCCTCATATTATTTAGACTTTGAAGAAAGAGATTCCAAACTCGGAAATACTGTGATAAGGGATGGTGGGCGTTATTCTTGAACACAAAGCTGAGCAGTTATTGTAATGAAGAGAGCATAACTCGGTGATGTACTCCGGGTGTGAAGTGTGGAGCGACACACAGCCGCCATTGTCCCACCGGTAAATGACAACATGTATGCATAGTTGCATACCCCCTGCTCGTATTGCGATGCCGTAAACACTAAATTTGCTCAACAAACTCACGGTTTCATGGTGCATAGCAGTAGGTATGACACTGGAAATAAAATACGTTTTGTTTGATTGTTTAAAATCTGTTTGTCAATATTACGTGTGCGATGTAATGGGACCGGAGAGCTGTCGCACGGAGCATGTGGCGGGGCTTAGAGCTTTCATCAGATTTCGTGATTATTTTCTGATTGTTTCCACTTTGACAAATATTTGATTGAATTTGTTTTTTGTTGAGCAAATTTTAATTTTCAATCCGATATTTCATCGGCGTGATGGAGCCGACGTGAAGTTGTAATGAATGTTTGTGTTCGCTGAGCTCTTGGATTTCGTTGAATAAATAGTTTTTCTATTAGTTTCTCAGTAAGTTTTGATTGAATTCAAAAACTTTCCCCGATCAATTTATGGAATTATTTCACCAGAGTGGATAATGTTTTAGGGTTTTCCATTGTAAGTGCTGAATAATGTTTCAGATCTACAATACCTATAGGTATAATTATAACTTGATACATGCGAACATAGTTTTCAAATCAATCTATTCAACACTTCATTATCTCCATTATCATAAGAATGTTGTTATACGTTTGAACACTATATACAATACATACATACGTATCTCCTCAGGCCACCTCGGGGTGCTGCTACATGTTACTAATTCGCATCTCCCGTGTCTACACTGAGTGTCTCTCAGCAGGATCAACACATTCAACACAGTGATTGTGTCGAGCCATTCAATCAGCGGTATTGTTTGTGCGCCTGATTGCTTCTAGTCCTCTCGTGACGCCACGAGGTGCGTCTTGTGCGAGGTGTCTACCTAGGTACATGTGGGCAACTGCTGCTCTAGTCAATACCAATGGCCAACAGAAGCCAGAAGATTCTGACAAACACTCATGATTATTGGGCTGGCCCCGCGCTGGCAACTGCATTTATTTATATTTATATTTTTATTTAGTAAGTACATGGCAGGATTCGAACACATATTCTTTACGCCACCACGACTCTAAAGGAAAGGAATAGGTACATGAACTTATCAAACACCTGTATAATTATTTTCATTATAAGTATCGGTAAATGCAGCATCAGGTAAAGGTCTAGTGGTTTAATTAAATCTTTGGAACAGATGGGAAAAAGTAAATTCCAAAAGCAAAATTGTTGTACTAAGCCGTTATGCAAATCTGTTTTACTCATTAAGCGCGATCTCAGATTAAAATATGATGCGGCGTTTGATCCCATAAGTCTCGTGTACGGGCCGGCGCGGGCGAATATCGCCCTTATTGCCTTCGCTTTTGTGGGGTTTAGAGCAATATTGGGTTCATTGTTAGTCGATGAGCTCATACATATCTGAGCGGGCAGCACGGCGCTGTTTGCTTTCATTTTTAAAGGCGTCTGAGTCTGAGTAGTGCCGGTAGTAGTAGTAGTAGCCGGCGCTGGATTTTGCTCATTTTTTATGTGATAATTACCGTTAGCTAGCGCTATGGCGCAGTGGTTGGTGAAACGACTGCTCTGAGTCTGGTTCTGAGTTTGATTTGTTAAAAGGCAGATAGTTCATGGGTGTTTTTCTAAACTGTATTTTACTAAACGGCTAGAATGACAAAGTGAAAATGAGCGTACCTATAAGATCAGTAGGTACCTACTTACTTCTAGAAGTCATCTCAAATCTCAAAATGAAGAATATTCTTGCAGTTTTAATAGCTTTTAAAATAAAATAAGCAAATATTTATAAAAGGCATATTCCTGTGTGGAGATGAAATGATGTTTTCTAATATCCTTATCCATATCACACACACATACAATCTCACCCACACACACACAAAGACACACTCGTGCGTGCAGCGGCGTGTGTGTAGCAGCTCATATCCTGTGCGCAGCAACATCGCCTTCAAGACATATTGCAAAGGAAATTATCGCGAAGAAATATAGGTTATGATTTTGTTATTATAAATAGGTGGAAGTGTTGCCTCGTGAACAAGCGGGCGGTCACGCGAGCCCCACTCACACGCCATCACCAACTGAAACAAAACCATGGTCACTAATTATAAATAATAGAAGCATTTACAACACTCATTGATTGTGTAGGTATGTTGCAGGTGTACCTACGGACTAGAGTATCATCAGAGTAAGGTTGAAAATATAAAGGTAGAAATAAAGTATATCACATAGCATTTGCATCTGTAAGTTCCTATAGGACTAATATTATAGAGTTGCGCGGTAGTGTGTGGAGCTTTAACTGAACTGGAACTGGTTGTAGGAACTTTGAACATACATGCATTAGAGGCCTAGCCATATTATATACGATTTAAACGAATATCCGTTAATTGGCATAACCCGCGGATATCTATACTTATACCTATATACATACATTATACAGGTGCTCCCTAATCGCGTTTCTTTCAGCGTCCAAATAAAAACCTGCGCTAAAAGCCCTGCAATTACACACCTTCGGCTACTCGCTTCGGTTCACGGAACTCTCGCCATTATTTGTAAGTGTGGCAATGACGGAATTCGTTTGCGGCAAAAGTATTCCGAGCCTATTCATGTTTCACCGACTCATGTAATATGGAGCTCCGTTCCAGAATAATTTGTTGATGTTCGAAGCCAATAGATGAGGCATGGAATAAACCGAAATACTGATTTCATTAACACTCCCTCACGCATAGCTTTTCAACTGATTTATAAGTGTATTAATTAGTTGTACTTATTTCAACCGTAATTAGAATCAATGTAAGTCAGTTATAATGTACCTGCGGTCTACCTTGTACCTAGTACCTAGTTATTTTTTGTTTTCAATAACAATACGGTTTACTGAAAAAAGACGAGTTATGAAAGTGTTCGCATGACTCGCTGGGGAATGCATACGGAAAGGTCCGGGGAGGCTGCACGGGCCGGCGGCCTCATTTGACAGCCTCTGAACACGCGTGTTAAAATTGTCAGACGACTTTTAAATATATTATGAGCCGTTTTCCTTGACAGCTGTCAGTTGAGCTTTTGGGTAAGCCGATAGATGGCATGAAAACGCAGTGTACCAACTGTCAAAAATTACATAGAGAGCAAAGAGTACTAAACTCAGAATAAGAACTCACTAGTTGTGATTAAATGTCGGGTGGTAGCGCGAGCCATCCTTCCGAGGCTCAGACTGCATGTGGCTTGGGATAGTGCTAAGTATCAAGGGAGGAGGAGCATCTGCTCAACTACAACTCAATTAATACAGGAGAAACACAAGGAAACTGAGAAAACTTGAAAAGAACGGCTGTACGCACAATCGCACTGAACGCTGAAGCTACAGTGACATCGATATCATAGAGAAAATAATACTACAATTCTACCTACCTACGTCACTTTCACATTTCGTTAGCCTCACAGAATAACATATTGTGATCTGAGTGTGTTCTGAGGGTTTGAAAGTTGGTACAACCCCAGACAACGCCATCTATTTCTCCAAAAAGGAACTTTTTTTTTTTTAACAAACGCCTCATTGAAAAATGTCATCTTAAATTTATATGGCTGCAATGAATGAGGGATCGTGTGTATTTATTTATGTTATGATAAGTTAGTTCAATTACCATCTCCAGTCAGCGCGGAGGAGCAGCGACTGCTCATTAGCCGCCTGCAGCGCCAGCGAGCGCCCGATCACACACACACACAACACACACACACACACACATAGCAGCAAGGTATGGTTCTTGCGATTGAAATGTCTGATATTTTTTTTCAGTAAATTGAGATCAGTATGGATATTATTAGTGAACATTTTATTTTCATTTTTGGTGCTGTCAAAACCGAACGTAATATTTAATATGAAAACTCATGTGAATGTAATTTTCCGGTGCGGAAATTTAAGGTTTGACAGCTCATCAATCAGTTCGGTGGCTTCGGAATAACCGCCTCGGAACCAATATCGAGCCTCCTACTCACCTCCTACTACTGCCATTTGGTATTATGTATGTAGGTTCATAAATTACCTACTTAGTTAAAAAAGTATGTGCCGATAAGTGTCGATACGATAGGTGAACTATAAAGATCAACACACAAAGCACATCATTTTATTATATTTATTATAGCAGTAAAAGTATAGCAGATATCATAATGTATAAGTAAGTATACAGTTTTTATTAGGGTTCCGTAGCCAAAATGGCAAAAACGGAACCCTTATAGTTTCGTCATGTCCGTCTGTCCGTCTGTCCGTCTGTCACAGCCGATTTACTCGGAAACTATAAGTACTACAGTGATGAAATTTGATGGGAATATGTGTTGTATGAACCGCTACAAAAATATGACACTAAATAGTAAAAAAAAGAATTGGGGAGGGATGAATTTTTTTTTTTCGATGTACATACCCGTGTGGGGTATCAATGGAAAGGTCTTTTAAAATGATATAAAGTTTTCTAAAAAACATTTTTCTTAAAGTGAACGGTTTTTGAGATATCAGCTCTCAAAGTCGTAAAAAGTATGTCCCCCCCCCTCTATTTTTATAACTACGGGGTATAAAATTCTAAAAAAAATAGAGGTGATGCATGCTAATTAACTCTTTCAACGATTTTTGGTTTGATCAAAGTATCTCTTATAGTTTTTGAGATAGGTTGATTTAACTGTAATTTTGCTGCTACGGAACCCTTTGTGCGCGAGCCCGACTCGCACTTGGCCGGTTTTATTATTATGCGGCCATCCTATAACACACATGATACGACACATCTCCCTCCTGGTGGACCCTCGAATAATTTATGTGACTCATTATTTTGTAAAATTATTATGTAAGTATAGACAGAATTTAAACAACAAAGCAATTTTTAAAATATTTATTTTTATAAATATAATTTAATCCCCTTCTAACAACGGTGATAAACGTGGTAATTGATATTCATAATGATGATGTATATTATTCCACACTTCAGCCGAGACCGCCGTGACCGCGGGGATGTGCGGGGCGAGGGGCTATGAGTCTGTGACGTTTACCACCTGACGAGCTTAGTTTAGTTTAGTAGTTTAAACACACATGGGTAGTTACGTAATTATATATTTATTATTCAATGTAGCGACACATGTTTTAGTCACGTTTTTCAATGTAAGCTTTTTGGTAACTTCCAGTAGGGACCAATGCTCAGACGCTAGTCGTCTCGCGCCCGCCACTTAGACAACACACTTGAGTAATGTAATTTGGTTATCACAAAGACATTCAGTAAATAGTTTCTGGCCACAAGAAATCCTGTATTCGTTAATTACCATGATCCTGTAGTCACCCACATATAACTCAACACCTTGATGTTTTTCTATTTTTCTAATTGATTCGGCGTGCCAGGACATTTCTCTGGACGAGAAGAGCATTTACGTCTTCGAAGCGATCATTATTTTAACACACGACCTGTGGGGTGCGGGGGTTCACAAACGTACCCTGATGCCTCTGTTTCACTCACTCTCACCAGCATCGCTATCTTCTGACTCTGATGCGACAGTAATTCGTCAGGTAAATGTCAAACTACGTCGTAAACTTTGAGTGATTGTTAAACACGACAGGACGCCCATTTTTTTATTAAATTACATTGTTATGTACAATGAACCTTCCTGTTCTTACGATCGGTTGGAAGCACGTTTACGAGTATTGTCACGAGGCGGTCGTTTTGATAACAACAAAAGCGTCAATTTCAGCCTTTTCATTTACGGCTAAAGTGCCTCCCAGGACATAAAAGGTGTTTTTACGTTCCGGTGATAATGTATGGTAATAAAAAAAGATGATGGCCGCAGTGTAAAAAGAAAACTGTCTTATTTTAAGAAAACGCCATGAAACACTTTCTGCCTAGCGGGCATCTGGCTCGGGCATGCTGTTATTATTTTGAGTAGACGACCTGAATAGAAACAGTTAGCCTGTAAATAGTGATTGATGGAGGTGTGCAGGTCGGAGCTTTCGAAGGAAACTCATACGGATATTAGGGATGATTCCAGTAAATTACGATAACAATAATATTAATAATATAGCCCCAGCTCATGTTCATGTTCAAGAAGTAAAGTTTTCATTTTGCAATTGCTGAAACAACCTGAATCTTAATTCATATAAGGCACATCTGATATTAGAATACTTAATTTACACTATTCATTTCCGTACCAACTTGTAGGTGTATTAGTTCATACACATTGAGTGAGTTTAGTGGGTGCATTGTAAAGCTGTGTAATTAGGTGTTGTACCACTCGGCTCCTCGCTAGCTGCATGCTGCGTGCAACACGCGGGTACATGCGCGCTGTATGGACCTCGGGCATATGACTGCGGTCCATTCAGCTGAAAATTTCAACAAACGTACATTTCATTTGAACATCCCGTCAAAAGGGGGAATGATTTCAATGTTTACAGGATATACCTACTACCTACACAGGGACGGGTCGCGGGGGAAGGGCGAGAACCCTGTACCTGTAGTGCAACTAAAATTCCAGTGCAAGTGAACTATCTGGCGCAGTGCTGTGCCGGGGAGAGGGGGGGAGGTACATAATTGATTCACCGTTGTACGACCGATGCCCAAACTCAACCAACTTGTTTGTATCACTGCAGCAACCCATTACCACTCTTATGTATATAGGCTGAAGGAGGTCCATTACGACGAGGTAAAAGTCACAAACAGAATGTAATGAAAATCGTACCGTCCGTAATGTGGGCATTCATAATTGAGGCGGTCGGCGGTCGCGCGGCGGCGGCGGCGGCGGGGGCCACCTATACACAAGCCTAGTTCATCCTAGTTACATACTTATTACATTTGCAAAAGTTGTAGAACAAAAAAATATCAGATTAAACCTATATTCCTTCTAAATCCTACTTTTAACATCCTGTGGTAATATTATTATTGTGTTTAATTGAAAGTTGACGTCTAATATTTAATACATCTACAATACATTAATTACTAATTATAATATTAACGTTACTGATAATCGATGACCGACTGAAAACCCACTACATAGTCATAATTCGTCGTAATGCCGTTTTTTTCAGTACAATTTTAAAGAATAAGTACAATAATACCATCTAGGTACCACGGGATTGAATTGAAATAGATTGAAACCCACTTGCAGTCGCTGAAAACAACATATGTACCAACTTATATCAGTAGTATACTTAAGTAGTTGGTAGTCGTATTATCCATCCTGACTCACCTGGCTGTGGTCAGCTCTGGGACTTATCCCGGCCACGATAAGGTTGTAAAATAACCATTTTAATTTCAGAGTAAATAATTAGTAAGCCGTGTAGTCCTCGCCGCCTGTAACATCATTAGCACGCCGCTCGAGCTCTCCTCTCGCCCATTCTTACGAGTTCTTCCGGCAACTATACTACAATACTTATCTCTGCAGCAAGGAACCAGGTTTGTCAATTAAAACTGTTCTAGGAGTTGCCTTTCAATGATAATTAGGTACTCTAATTAAGCGTTTTTTGAGCAGTTTTCCTGGTCAAAGTTTTATTGAGGTTTGGTTTTGTAGACATTGTAGTTTGTATAACCATTGATTTTCTTACCTTTGTAGTTTGGGGATCGTAGCTTGTACGAGCATTTGTTTCAACTTATAGGTACTTAAAAGTAATATTTGCAAGCTGAATAACGTTGTAAACAAGCCAATTAAAGTAGGCAGGTATTGGCACAACTGCCAAGTAAGTACAACGCCGCTCGCGATGTCGTCGCGACAGCCAAAAGTTAACGAATGCTAATTTTACGTTGTAAAGAGACTCGCACAGAGTTAATTAGTCCTATTTAGTACGTGCTAGAAGACAAATTGAATTTTTTCTACATTCAAAATTAGGAAGGCATTCTGTCTACCTTGTTTAAAACATTAGCATATACATTTGAACCTTGTCAAGCAAATACTTAAACGTAGCCTTTCCACAACCATAGACGTTCCCGATGGCCTCTGAGCATGAACAGTTACCTACAGTACGAGTACCTACATCATCAATACACACGGAGTTCTGTATTACAGACGATATTATAGGTATAGGAGTTCTGTGATACAGAGCCTACAACAGGTAGCTGTGACAGCTCTGTGCGCGGCGCCGGCGTGTCCGCGGCCCGGCGTGGTCTCAATGGCGTCGCTAGTGACGTCACGTCCGGCGCACACGGCACCGGCGGCTATAAGTACCTGCACTGCCGCCGGGTTCATTCACTCACACTGTGTGTGTGTACTTGTGTACATATAATTAGCACTATTTGGCAATTAACCTTAAGTATTCAATTACAGTCATAATTATGTTGTACATCGACTTCCAGTAAAACAAATTAATATTTGAAGTGAATTTTTCAGTGAATCTTAAGTCGCAGTTGATCATCATAATAAATATAGCGCAAAATGCATGCAAGAAACTATACGATATCCGATTGCTCTAGCTAGTATAATGGCAAATAACATAATATTCTGTTGGCTATTTCCGCATTGTCTCCATAGAGACAATAAATAGCACACACTCAATATTGCTGAGTCACGCTGCTCATCCCGGGGCCACTCGCAGCGAGCTCGCGGGGACATAGTGTGTTGCTGAGATGAGTACGACTGAAACTGTTGTAGTCACGAAACTTGTATCGTTAAGAAAGCAACTATTTACTAAGTTGGCAAAGGGAATGTAGGCTACGCATTTAAGTAGGCTTTAAAGTTAAGTAGGAATTTAATATTTTAAAACGTTTAAGAATTTATCGTGGCTCTTAATTACTTTTATGTATTATTTTTATGTCCAAGTAAGTACCTATTCACTTTTTGACCGATCTTTCTGTCTTTGCTCTATTTCAACACTTGAGAACCTTCAACTCATTTACCATTTCCAATAGGTACGTGATGTCTTCAAAAGTTAGTGAGAGGGAGCCACTCGTGACCAAGCCGCGAGTGGAGAGCGGCGACGTGACGGAGTGTGGTGACGTCACCCGCACTACGCCGAGTGACGTCATCGACCAGCCCATGCAAGGCGACTGATTACTAAACACTTCGGTACTATCGATCACGGGTCAGAACAAATAATTAATGTAATAAACAATACATAAAGCTGCAAACAGAAAAGCTTTTTAGTTCTAACAAAATAGAACGGTGACTCTGTGGCGGCGCTGCAAATGCATGCGGTTCGCTGCAATTCCCGCCGGGACCCAGGTAGGTACGAGTGGGTACGTGTGAGTAGGTACGAGGTACGTGCGCAGGTGCTGAAGTTATTTCCGTGGTAAAGCGACATCGGTTTCGAAGCTGCAATATTGCTATATTGAATGTATTGAGACACAGTACTGCATTGACTTGTCGGTTCCTACTGTAGAGGTATATGTATGTATGTTCATAAATAATACAATTTGAGTCTGAAGCATGTCCGGCCTCACTCAGTTAGCCGCCATTTCCATATAATGGAGCGAATAATAAATGTCCCCGCACAATGTAGCGTCCGGGCGGCGGCGGCGGCGGCGGCGGCGGCGGCGCTGCCGGGCGAATGTAACTCTTACTTACCTTTGAATTAAACATATTACAAAGCTCGGTAATTCCGGCACAGTACAATGCACTTGGACGTAAATTGAGTTTTTGCGTGATGATTTCAGGAAGAATATTTTTATACTATACGAGTTTTACCACGGTGACGTCACGTAATGAACTGTGTCATTTTCAAAAGAATGATCATTCAAAAAAAACTATAGGATGTAAATACGAGTACATTATAACTCAATTTTAAATAGTACCCGTGTTGCTAAGTTCATGCACCTACTTACTTTATTCAGCTGATAAAGGCTTTTCAGATGAGCTAATCACAGACTGAGAATAAATGTGAGAGCGGCTAATTAGTAATTAGGCTGACGTAAGTTTTAAACGATCTTAATGAGTCGTTCTCGACGTCGTTGTCTGCAGGCGCAGCGCGGGGCCTGGTGGGGCCTGGTGGGGCATCCCACGCAACACGGGGCCTGGTGGATGGGGCGCCCCGCGCAGTTCGTAGTGCCAGCAGCGCCACCGCCCCACTACGTCTGTCTTTAGCTTTGAAATACCTAATTAGTTTCAAATATAAACATTTTGAATCCGAAATGTATGTTACGATCAACATGTTGACAGTTTTATGACAACACCGTATTTTTTGTGAAAATGTGAATATGCAATTTCTCCTGCTTACCAGTATAATTGTGTTTTCGCCTCCCCCTTCCCACCCGCTATACTAATTGCCCGCCCTTGTCAATCCGTGCCCGCGGCGAGTCTGCGGCGCCCCGCGGCGCGCTGCGGCCTCCGCGGGGCGACCGGCCGCCGCCGCCGCCGCCGCCGCCGTCTCGGACACTTGGAGGCTAATCTTGCAGGACGAAATACGAAGCATCGGGGAGCTGTCGTGCAATCGGTATGTTCAATGCAACAAGGAATTTAAGTGGTTACTAAATAATAAAAAATTGAATTCGAAAAATAGATTCGTGTAGTTAGAAGAGTGACCGCCCTGGTAGCAGCGGAGCGGTACTTGCTCCAACTACAATACAATACAATACAATACACTTTATTTGCACCAAGAACAAAAATTACAAAAAAAAAACAAAATTAAAAAAAAACAGTACAAAGAGGCGGCTTTATTGCTTATAGCAATCTCTACCAGACAACCTTTGGATGGAAGTGAGTGAGTCTATAATGATTGTGAGGTAGTTGTGGTGCAAGTATATACATAAAAATATATACTACTTAAACAGTGCATACACTAAATAAATAAAACAAATAGATATCTAATAACTATATATACATACAACTCACTTTTTCCTGTTCTCTTACAGTGTATAGTTATAGGTAATGTGTATACCGAGTGGATCACCTCTCACTATGTACCGCGTGATGGTTGAGCCTTGTAATTAGGTATTGCAGTGACGTCACGAACTCTAAAGCTTCCAATTAAAACGATAGGCATGAGTACTCACACCCGGCCCCGGGGTACAGCCGGGTCGCGCCACGCTAGCTACATACAGACGCATGTAGGATTGACATAGTAGTATACTCATTCTCACAAGTACTTTGATATACAATAGACACCACAGTATCGGTAGTAAAAGCCAGTGGTGAGTGTTTGCTGCGGGGAGTCCCGGTGCATTGAAACTTTCTCATTCTGAGAACTTGTGCAGGTTTTTATTCTGTCTCACGGGAATAGGGGCTTTGTTTCAGTACAAATAGGAGCCAAATTGTGCAACGTTTGCGGAGAGTCCAGTGGTTGTGGTCTGAGAGTTAACATTTACATGCAGTCGCGGCGCGGGCTCCGGCAACTGAAATAAAACTTGTCAACAGCGCCGGAAGTGACGTCACAGCTTAAACACAGCCTCAGCCGCCTCTTTCCGTTTAAACTTTAAATACCGAGTTCATTTCACTGCGAGTGTTGTGCCGGCGGGGGGCGGCCTGAGCGAGCTAGCTATTATTTGTTTTCACTTTGCACTGCGGTTTCTTTGTAAGTTGGTAACGAATTATTTAACAGATACACTTAAGTATATCTAAGTATACAGGGTGTTGCAAAAAGGGTATACTAAGCCGAAACCAGCAATTGCAGCATTTTTCATAGTAAAGAGTCACGTGACCAACTAAGTTTCTATGAAAAATGAATATTTTTTTTCGCGAATTTTGAAATTCTGATTTCAGTTTCGGGCTTAGATATAACATGCTGGACGTGCTGGTTTCGGCTTAGTATAACAATTTTGCAACACCTTGTATATTATAACTATATATGTTGTACAGGCTACAGCCTTTTCACATACCTAGAGTTTTGTTGCCTTAGGGCTTGTACACAAAACTGCGTTGCGACGACGCATCGCAAGAACCTGCGACAGTAAGGCCTGGGTCTCCTATTTACGCCGTAGGTCGCGTCTAGCGTCACGCCGTAGGCCGCGTCACGATGCTCACTATAGAAATGTACTGATGCGGTCTCCCTCACACGCCGACGTTGGCGCGTAGACATAATGAGCATTGTGACGCGGCCTACGGCGGTGACACATGACGCGACCTACGGAGTAAATAGGAGACCCGGGCCTAATCAAGCATTTGCCCTGAAAAACTGTCAAAACAGTTGCAGATTTTTGCGATGCGACGTCGCAACGCAGTTTTGTGTACAAGCCCTTACGCAGCAGTTTACTTAACCTAGATCTTACGTAGTTAGATCAGTCGTCACTAACCACTGAACCATTACAGTCCATCTTTCTGTAATACTTATTTAATATATTTTGTGAACTAAACTCCTCACTGACTTTACTGATAAACTTACCTTGGAGTCGACGGGTACCTCGCATCGGCCCCTACATATGTATAAGACATACACAGTTATAAAATACATAAAACTTTCACAAAAAATTAAACAATAATAAACATATACATCTAAATCAAGAGCAGTAGGTCATAGAGATAATACCAGGCATACTGAGCAACTGAGCCCTGCCTACATATCACGGTTGTGAGCAGCCGAGCAGCATTCTCTACTACGCGGTTCGAAACAACTCACTAAGTACTCGTAATAAAACTGTGATAGAGTACCTACAATTTGAGAAACAACCCTTGAGGTATATCTTACATTGAAGTAAAATATCATATCCCGGAAATCGAATAACTGCTTTGAAACTTTACTAGATATTTTCAATAAGTTGGGATTTAGGTGAGTTATTGTAACAATAGAAAGTTAGTAGCTGGAGTGGATAAAGTTGGTCCCGACACGCCGCGTCGGTCGCGGGCATCCGTCGCGAGATGCACCAATAAATGTCTCGCGGTGGGTGATGCAGGGCGCGGCGCGTGCGGGCGGGCGGCGGTGGCAGCGGCGTGGCGTCGGCGTGGCGGCGGCATGGCGTGACGTGGCATGGCATGGCTGGCGACGCTCCTCTGTGAGGTGGCTTAATTCATACTTTTTCGTCTTATCAAAATTGGGCAAGCTGTTCAAATATTATGAGCTCATTTCTCGGTGGTTTAGAGTTTATCTATCGTTATTTATTAGTACGTTCCTTTAACGTGTTTCAAGTGGCAGACATTCGTTGAACATTAGAGTGAATATATACTCTACAGTATCGGCTATAAGGTACAAACTTTAGGCTTCATTAATGTTTATTATCCTCGGTTTTAGTACTTCAGCTGGATGCCTGTGCGTCGCCGCTCGCCGGGTTTATTACATTTCCATTCTAAGGTAAATTGCTTTTTATTTTGTGAAAGAAAATAAAGAATATTTACTTTCAACCGTAAATTTAAATAGGTTCAGTTTCATTATACAGCTCACAATCGCAGCAGCCTCGCCCGCTCGCGGCGGCGGTGTCGGCGGCGGGAACCAGGTCACTCGTAATGCAGTGCTTGAAGCAATATAGCTCAGTTAACTCACTCAAGCTAAGCGAGTTACTCAGCGACTAATAAATACACTTGTGAATCACTAGTTCCTGACGGACGCTCGCAGCGCAGTGCATCACTCTGCATTTGTTGCTTATAATGTCTCCGGCTCATTCTGCATTATGTCCAGTGGACCTGTAGTGGACTGTACTCCCCGACAGAGTAGTCAGAGGTGATATTCAGGCCATATTTTCTATGAAGAATGTGAAGAGTTGAAGGGGAGCAACACACCTAAATGAGAACTACCGTGTTACAAGTTATTATTCCGGCCATATTTTCTTATAATTCTATAATACTTAAAGCTTGTAACATACTTCGTTTTCAGTCAATCAGATCAGTGGCGAGAGTCAATGGAGCGCCCGCCGCCGGTACTTAATGACGCGGACACGAGCGGGCCGAACTACGACTAATCACTTACTTCAAGTATATTCATCAATAAGCTTTTTCGTTCAGAAAAAGTTTAGGGGAAGTTCTGTTAAACACTTTCAGTAATTTATTTTTGCTTCATTTATACTTCAGTATTAATTTATTCTTGATGTTCGGATACACAAGAAACAAATTTACTACGGCGTAGCGCGTAGCAATTCGTAGCACGTAGCGCGTAGCAATTCGTAGCTCGTAGCGCGTAGTAGTTCGTAACTCGTAGTAGTGCAAATTAATTTCAAAAATAATGAAAGAAAGAACGACAATTAAATGAGATACTTGCTACTCGATATTCTCTTCAATTGTCGAAAATGAGGCACAATATGCTGGTGACAGCGTGTATAATATAAAGGTGAACATGCTGTGCGTATTGTACAGGCTGTATGGAGATCTCCGGTCATGTAATATTCATGCGCGGGTGCGGGGAGTCTCATTAAATCCATCGCCATACTTACTTCCCTTAAAACGCTCCATAATTTCTCTTTTGAATATTTCTAACTGAATTCATAAATAAATCTGGAAGAAGCGTTGATTCCGTCCGGAAGCGCCCGTGAGGAGGTACTTATGTATGTACTTATTTTAACATTTATAAATGTAGGCTATTTTAACGCATAGTGTTGGTGTAATTATTAGGGTTCCGTAGCCAAAATGGCAAAAACGGAACCCTTATAGTTTCGTCATGTCCGTCTGTCCGTCTGTCCGTCTGTCACAGCCGATTTACTCGGAAACTATAAGTACTACAGTGATGAAATTTGATGGGAATATGTGTTGTATGAACCGCTACAAAAATATGACACTAAATAGTAAAAAAAAGAATTGGGGGTGGGGCCCCCCATACATGTAACTGAGGGATGAAATTTTTTTTTTCGATGTACATACCCGTGTGGGGTATCAATGGAAAGGTCTTTTAAAATGATATAAAGTTTTCTAAAAAACATTTTTCTTAAAGTGAACGGTTTTTGAGATATCAGCTCTCAAAGTCGTAAAAAGTATGTCCCCCCCCCCTCTATTTTTATAACTACGGGGTATAAAATTCTAAAAAAAATAGAGGTGATGCATGCTAATTAACTCTTTCAACGATTTTTGGTTTGATCAAAGTATCTCTTATAGTTTTTGAGATAGGTTGATTTAAGCTACGGAACCCTTTGTGCGCGAGCCCGACTCGCACTTGGCCGGTTTTTATATATTTATTTTGGAATGCTACCCATGAGAGTGTTCACTGTTTTTTTTTAAATTATTAGGAATATGTTTATTTATATGTATCGATGGTGAGGTGTTGCGTAATTTATCTGTACCTATTATCTCAAGATGACTTCGGGTCATGTTTGATGATTATGATGATGTGCAGTCAGTGAGAGGCTGCTGGAGGTGGACGCGGGGCGACCGGCTGCGGCCCTGGGCAGTGTGCGGGACAGCGGGTCGTATAGCAAGGCAATTAATGCTAAAATTATCGCAAAAGTAAAATATTATCATAATATATTGAAAAGCATGTTAACAGTAACTGGCGGGTACGTGTGACTAGTGTGACGTCACGCGTGGCTCCGCCGCTTCTTTATTTGAGCAGCGTCTTGTTCCATAATTCATGCCGTTTGCGTTTCGTTAGTGCCGCCCGGCCGCCGGCGCCACGCCACTGTGGACTCTACTGCCTCCACATAAGGACCCACCCTCTGCGGATGCCCGGGTCGAGCCCCGCAGCACTGATTGCTAATGCGCTCTGTCAACTGACGCACCCACACATGCACAGTGTGTATACAAACACACACACACACACACACCAGGGCGGAGGTTACTCTTCTGATATTTAAGCTTCTAATAATACATTTGGCCCGATTCTGATGAGATGTTTGGTTTGTAAGATAGATGTAGGATGTATGTAATTGTTCGCTACTCTGCTACGACTGCTACGCCTTAGCTTGTAGCCGCTACGAGCTACGCCGTAGCTTTTTCATACGTATGAGCAGATCTGATGATAATAACATTTTGCTGGTTTTAGAAATTATTTAATTAAGACCCAACGAGTTATTGTACCTATTTATATTTAAAAACACTAATAACAGTATTAAAAATGATACAATTTTGGTAATTGAGGCTCATTAAACCTCCTTCGATACTTCTTATTGAGTATTTCGATCGTTTCTTATCGTTGTGTTCTGATGCGTGATGTGTTGATCTTCGAACGGCCGCCCCGGCCGCCCGCCGGCTCATCCCGCCTCGTCTCGTGATTGCGAACACTCGAGCGGCGCTAATGTCACAAAAAATTAGCTTTGATTTAAATAAATCGATTCTGTGTTGACTTAGATTTCCATTTACTTTACTTTGCGACTTTGATTGAGTCGGCGTCGCTCTACAAGCAAGCGGGGCGGGCCATTGATCGATCTAATCTTGTCATTCGGTTGATATAGTAAAGTATTAATTGTTTAGAAATCCTGATGAATGGATATGTTTTTTTGCAATATCATTACACCTGTGTATATGTACATAATTATGTATTTTCATTTAACTAATACTAATAGTATACCAGGTCGTCTTTAACCACATTGAACTATTCAAGGGAAGTTCAAAAGTAATGAATTGTTTTGTTGGAGGTATCCCACACATGCTTTGCAATTTGGCGGTGTGTACTGTCATTTAAATTTGTGTTTCTTATGAATAAATAAATAAACATAAAACTTAACATCCAATTCGTAAAAAGTGACAAACGTACAAACAGGCCCTAGTTTCAGTAATTTATGATCAGCGACCATTAACGCAAGCGGTGGCGGTAGCGGCAGCGGCGGCGGGCGCGGGTGTCACATCATAATACTTCAGCAGTTGACATTCATCGTAGTTAGCGAGTGTGAAGCTAAGCGGATACATTTGCCAAGAAAGCTCCTCAGCACGGGCAGTAATGTACGTTAAGTCTGAGTGATAAACTCGAGATTGTCTTGTTCGCGGGCGGTAGTTGCCGGTGATGGATGAGGCAATAATGAGCGCTCGGTGACACTCGTGACGTCACGCGCCGCCCCGGGCACGGGGGCACGCCACGCTCATGTATCCAGGGAATATCTCTCTTATATTTATAAATTTTCTATGTAGGTAATCTAGACTTATGAAGCAATAAAAAAGTGATGATATAAAGGTTTTATACGGAACAGCAAAAAAGCTGAGGCTTAACTGGAAATATCCACATAATTCGTATGTGAAATGTGTATTTATTTGCGGTAGCTGTGACGTCACCACCACACGCGCCCGCAACGCGTTCATTGAATTTATTCACGAAGAGCCCCCTCCCCTCGCACTCACCTCTTACCTACCTCGAATGTACAGACAACAAAATATATCAAAGCCCTTCCCCGGCGCAAACAGTAAGATCCTTAATCTCAATTTATGCAAAACCAAATGAATAGTACACTAGTACAATAGTAAAATCGATTAAGGTATGACCAAGATATAGCCAAAACAATTACATAAGCGGACAAATCTTAGTAGGGAAACGAACAAGATTTGCTCAATTTTTACGGGAAAAGTCTTATAACTGGACTTTTTAGAGCTCCGAACCGTTTGCTAATAATTATTGTTCTCCGATAGCGCGGTTCCTCAAAAGCACAGATCGACGACAAGGTTGCTTCACCGAAATAATGCTTGTGCGATACCACGGTTAGCCGAATGTAGTAAGTACTTTTCGATGACGTTAGGTTCAACGATAGAATGCTGTTTCGACTGCACAGGATGTGAAATTGTTTAACCGACAAATTGCATCTCCTATAACACTATTCGGTGAAACTTTTCAGCTAAAACATTTAGCACAGTGTTTGAACACGGTGAAGTTAAAACAATCATTATCGAACAGTGCTATTGTCACGTACTACTGGCAAATCATATTTTCGGCGAATTAACCGTCGTCGAACAGTAGTATTGAGGAACCGGCTTGTGAAGAATTTTTTTGTGTTACCAATCATAATTGAAAATTACTTTCGGCTAACGTGTTATTGGACAACCATTATTTCGGTGAAGCAATCTTGTCGTCGATCTGTGCTTTTGAGGAACCGCGCTATCGGAGAACAATAATTAGTAAACGGCTCGGAGCTGTACGAAGTCCAGTTATAAGACTTTTTTCCTTAAAATTGGAACAAATCTTGTTCGTTTCCCTACTGAGATTGGTCCGCTTATGTAATTGTTTTGGCTATATCTTGGTCATACCTTAATCGATTTTAGATTGGAATATGTCATTTTAAAGCTTAGACATTGAATATGTTTTTAAACTATTGTGCCTGAAAAAAATTCAGATAAAATTCTTTTTTAATTTAGCATTTTTGTTTTCACCTTTCGTAACATTTTATTTATGTTTCAACTATTTTTAAGCACCGTGTCTAAATTAAGTTGAATATTGACCATTTAATGATTATAATTACTTGACTAAGGTGTCATTGATGCAAAACAATCAAAAAAGTATTAAAAAAATGGTTAGTTTTTGAAATATTTTGCTTTTAAACATAAATTTTGGGAAAAATCTCAAAAAACTTAAATAACTCAGAAATGGTTGACTTTCGGATTATGCATTATGGGGTTCAATCGACTGGAAATGCCTTCGTCTATGACCCATTTAAAGGAATACATCGACTTTCCAATCACCCTGTATATTTTTCTGATGAATTTACAAACTACTCTCCGTTCGGATAAGGTTGAAACTTGTGTGTTTCAAAGTCAATTCATAACCATGTCCATGTTGTAAAACAATACGGTCTATGGATTTGAGGGAAAATGTCTCCGCCGGGGTTGCATACATCTGTTTTACTGACTGTACCTGTAGCAGGTACATTACACGCACACCGCTGCGAGCACAAACAAAGAATGAAAATTATTAATGAGACTCGATGCTACAATTTTTTTTTATGTAAACAGTTAACAACTTCCTTTACTTTTTACTCACTAACATCACTCAAGCACGGTCATAGGACAACGCGGACTCGGGTGTACTCACGGTATACGAGTAGTTTTGTGCAACTTGGTCAAACCAATTTTTTTCTGCTAAATTCGTTGACGATATCTGAGAGACTTTTTTATTCGATGTCAAATATGGAAGTAAATTTTACCAGTTTGTTAGAAAAGGATTTGGCAGGGCGATTTTACCCATACGTATTGCAACACTGGTCAGTATGCGCTTGAGTACTGGTGGAAGGTTGCCCTTCATTGATTGGTCAGTCAGGTGTTAGCAATCGGTGTTACAATTTCTTTAGTTTAATTTCTAGCAGTTTTTGACGAGAATCATTCACTCTTACAAATAAACTACTGAAGATTGTTCTACATATTACTACCGTACCTCAGTAGGTATCAGTCTCTGAAGTAGCTTCATTGCAGCTAAAGTAAACATTTTTAAAAGGCCTCTTCTGCGTTTGAAGGTAAGATTGATTTAAAAAGATTTTACGATGATACAACTCTCCCTTCCGTTAATACGAAAGTGTGAGTTGCATAATCGTTAGAGACGTCATTGATCGAAAATTGCTCGTTTTTGTATTTATTGTTCTTGTTAAATTTGTATTGACATGAGTCACAATGTCCCTGAGAACTGCAGTGAGTACAGCAGTTAGCCAGCGTTTATTGTAGCGCCCTGCTAGAAGTTGTACTGAATGTGTGTTTTGTTTACCTCTAGTTTGCTGACCCCTACAGCCTACATACGTCAGATTGGCCTAAGTACGTAATTTACTTACATTACGTCCACGTCTTATTGTCATAGGTTTACAGGAACTCAAGTGATAAATAAAAAATTAAATTTGTTCGTAAATTTGAACTTTAATATCGTATTTATTTACTATGTACTATAACGTAAGTGAAGGGACGGGATAGTTCATCAAAATTTAATTAAAATTTAATACACATAACATTATTTGTATAAAACTGTAACAAAACAAAACAATTAAGAAACTGAACACTTTCGCGCACAGCCGACAGAAACACTCAATGACCATAACATACCGATAGAACTATACGAGACCGCAACGCAACCAACATATCACAAGGAGACTCGGGGAGCCAGTGCAGACACGGTCCGTGCTAGAGGATATACGATACGACACTACTATATACACTGAGAGTATGTAATGTACATGGTACAGGCAGCGCCCGCCGGTCACACCGTGGTCTCGCGGTCCACGTGGATGTACTCGACGGAGCGCTCGCGCCGTCAGGAGCCCGCGCTGTCGGGGCGCTCCAGCAGCGGCTCCCGCGTGGCGCGCCGCGGCGGCAGCGCCAGCGCGCCCTTGTGCGGCCCGCGCGCCCAGCGCCGGCGCAGCGCCAGCGCCAGCAGCAGCAGCAGCGCGCAACCCGCGCCCGCCGCGCCGCCCGCCGCGCCCGCCGCGCGCCAGCCGCCCAGCGCCGCCAGCAGCCGCGCCGCGCCGCAGCCCGCCTCGTCGCCGCCGCGCGGGCACTCCGCCCAGCCCGAGCACCACAGCGCCGCGTCCGCGCACGCCTCCAGCTCCGGGCACGCGTGCTCGCAGCGCGCCGCCGCCGCCAGCGAGGCGTTGTCCGCGTCCGGCAGCCGCGCCAGCAGCACGGCCCGCAGCGCCGCGCCGCCGCGCCATGCCTCCAGCCACGCCGCGCGCGCCGCGCCGCCCTCGCCACCCCACGCCAGCACCAGCGCCGCCCCGCGCGCCCCGCGCCGCGCCCCCGCGCCCCACCACTCCGGCGAGAACACCTGCACCGTGCGCGCCTCCTCGCGCGCCTCCCCCGGACACACCACCTTCAGCAGTCTGCCGACAACACACGAGCTCTCACCAACCACATCACAGTCAACATGGCCTACTGTAGAGGTACAGAAAGAACTCTAAATGGCATTGGCTGATGGCAGTTTTACTGGAATCATTCTAAAACTTTTCAGTCTAAGGAACGATAAACTAACGGCCATTTATATTGGCGTATCATCTTGCCAAAATAAACTAAATATACTGACAGTTTGGATAAGGTACTGGATAACACATGATTATAAGATTTGGAAGTTATGAATTTTATAATGAAACAAACCTATTAGTATTGGCATCGTAGATGAGCAGTCTCGCGGACACAGCGCAGGCGGGGGGCTCCTGCGCGGCGCCGGGGGGCGGGGGCGGCAACTCATCGCCCCACACGCGCACGAACACGGAGCGGTTGCCGCGCGCCTGCAGCAGCGCGGGCGCGGGCGCGGCCAGCTGCAGGGGGCCGCCGGGCGGGGGCGCGCGGGGCGCGGGGGGCGCGGGCAGGCGGCGCCAGGAGCCCGCCCAGTGCACGTGGCGCGCGTCCTCGCGGGGCGACAGCGCGCGCGCCACCAGCTCCAGCTCCAGCGCGCCCGCGCCCGCCACCACCAGCCCCACCGAGCTGTTGTCGCACACGCAGCCCAGCGGCACCTGCACACACACACACACGTCACACACACAGAGGCAACGACGATCTCTGCACCCACCACTTCCAGACAGCATAAGATTCGAAAATAAACTGCACTAATAGATTTGATCTTTGTAACGCCAAAGTCGAGCTTAGACATCTTGATTCCTGAATCATTATTAGAATCCTTAGAAAATATTACTTACCCTGTATCCTGGCCACGGTGCTTCGTATATCCACAAGTGTGGCACTCGAAGCGGCTTCTCGGCGTCAGCGTCCGGGTCAGTCTCATCGTCGAAGTCGGGGTCGTCGTCGTCGCGGTCGTCGGGCGCGTCGTCCGCGTCGTCCGGCGCGTCGTCCGGCACGCAGGTGAGCCGGCCCGTGCGCGCGTCCTGCCGCGTGCTGCAGCGCCCAGCCGCGCCCAGCGCCAGCTGCGTGAGCGTGAGCTCCACGCGCCCGCCCCCCGCGTCCCCCGCCAGCCGCGTGACGCAGCGCAGCCGGCGCGCGCCCCCGCGGCCCAGCCACAGCACGTTGCGCGGCGACCCCACGGCGCCCTCGGCGGTGACCTCACGAGCACACTCCGGGGGACGCGCGCGCCGCCCCGCCAGCGCCGCGCCCGGCAGCCGCGCGTCCACGAACTCGTAGTGCAGCGCGAACCGCAGCGGGTGCGTGGCCGTGCCGGGCCGCGTCGTGGCGGCCACGGACAGCAGCGCGCCGCGCGACACGTACCCGTCCGGCGGCGCGCAGGCGCGGGGCGCGCGCGAGGCGTTGGCCAGCGCGGCGCGCGCGCACAGCGCCGGCGCCGAGTCGCAGTAGCGGCCCAGCAGCACGGCCCCCGGCTCGCCCTCGCCGCCGCCGTCCCACACGCGCAGCGACGTGGCGCAGGCGCGGGGCGCGGGCGGCGCCGTGCTGCGCGGGGCGGGGGGGCGCGCCGGCCGCAGCAGCGAGCGCAGGCGCGCCCACGGCGACGCGTCACTCGACCCCCCTGCGCCCCCCGCCGCGCCCCCCGCGCCACTCCCCGCGCCGCCCGCCGGCCCCTCCATCAGCGGCGGCTCGGGCTCCTCGTCGCGCTCCGGCGGCGGCTCCCGGCGCGGCTCCACCAGCGAGTACTGCGTGTAGCTCGCGAAGTAGATCCACACCACGTCACCTACATACCACATTATCAATAGGCGAGAGACCATAATTCATATACGATAGCAGATATTCACAGACAAATTAGTAAGCACACGCAGGCGCACAGTGGACGTACTCACCGGGTCGGCCGTGGAAGGTCCAGGTGCAGGTGGTGTTGGGCGGCAGCGTGTGCCGCGGCGCGTGGATGACCCCCCGCCGCCCGCGCTCGCCCCGCGCGCCCCCCGCACCCCCCACGCCCCCCGCGCCCGCCGCCGCCTCCTCGTCCCCCGGCGAGGTCGCCTTCACGTGGAACTCGCAGCGGCGCGGCTCGCGGGCATACTCCAGCGAGTCGGAGTCGGCGAACACCACGGCCACGTCCAGCTCGAAGCCGCGCAGGGGCGCCAGCGGGGGCGCGGCGCGGGGCGGCGCGGAGTAGGGGGAGGAGTGGAAGGCCAGCAGCATGTCGGGGCCGCGCGAGGTGACGGGCGGCAGCCAGTCGCCGCCGCAGTACGTGAGCAGCACGGGGTCGTCCGTGGAGCCGCCGTCGTACACGATGAGGCGGTCCCGCTCGGGCGTGCACTCGCGCCACGCCGCCACGGCGCGCCCCGTCTTGTTCACGCTGGCCATGGCGATGGAGCGCTTGATCTGCACCTTGTGCGCGTGGTCCTGGCGCACCTGCAGCATGGCGTGCTTGCAGGCGGGCACGGCGCGCTGGCGCAGCGCCCAGTAGCAGGTCACGTTGCGCGGGTACAGGCCCGGGTAGTTGGGCGACTGCACGCGGCACGCGCGCCGGTGGCACTCGTCGAACGTGCGCGTGCAGTACGTGCCGGGCGCCACCGCCCCCCGCTCCAGCGCCGCCCCGCCCCCCGCGCCCCCCGCGCCCTCGCCCCCCGCGCCGCCCAGCCGGACCACCGCCGAGCGCGCCGATAGGTATCTACATACAACACACATATAGCTAAGGTGATGAACATTTATATGGCGGTCTTGAGGCAGGTAAGTATTATTTATTTCTTTTCACAGATGTGAAGATATTAACAATTTCGTATGAGCCACTCATACATGAGATTACCTATGTGCTGACAGCGCTTACATGCGCGCCCATTGCCATTTGTGAAAACATTATATTAGTACACAAGATTATAGGTATATTCGTTACAAAGGACCCTTCCACAGTGCTTTAAAAAATATCTCAATAAAAGTATGAATAACCTTATATAATATGACATACCGATATCTGAGTTTGAGCGCGAGCGGCTTGGCGGCGCTCTGCCGGTAGAGGCGCAGCGAGAGCGTGACGGTGGCGGTCTCGCTGTAGTACAGCGCGGGCCCGGCCGCCTCGCCGCACCACGAGCCGCCCGTGAAGGGCCGGCCCAGCTCCGCCAGCTGCACGTACCCGTCGGGGCACTCCCCGCCAGCCGCCCCGCCCGCCGCGCCGTCCGCGCCCCCAGCCTCCGCGCCCATGTACCTTTACAACCATTAAATTATTAGATTTATTGATCCTAATGATTGCTTAATTATTTATGACCTTTAATTTACACTCGTGCATCTTGGGCAAGTAAAGGCAAAAAATAAAGTATCTCAGGCAAGTAAATATATAAAATATGTCAATGATCGTAAGAGAGTATAGTCTCTCATTAAATATTGCCAGATGTTTCGTGGCTCTCCCACCTGCCGACGCGGAACTGTTCGATGCCGAGCTGCAGCAGGTCGCCCAGCGCGCCGCCGCCCGCCGTGAAGGTGAGGTGGCACAGGAAGGGCAGCCGCGGCGCCGCGCCCAGCGCCAGCTCGTAGCCGCGGCCCACCAGCCCGTAGTACGTGCGGTTGCAGGGCGAGCAGCCCGGCGGCTCGTCGCTGCCGTCGCCGCACTGCTGCCGCCCGTCGCAGTACGCGTCCGGCGCCACGCAGCGCCCCGAGCGGCACGCCAGCTCCGCCACGCCGCACGCGCCCCCCGCGCCCGCCCCCGCCGCGCCGCCCGCCCCGCGCGCGCCCAGCGCCGCCAGCACCACCACCCACCACATGCCGCCGCCGCCGCGCTGCCGGGAACCACACACTACTTCACCACTTCAACAAATTACACACATTTTGTGCTAAAATACAGTTTTCTAGATAAATTTCAAGCTACAACCACCGCAATGTCCGCTATTCTGTCCAAATTTGTCGATTTCGAGTTTATGATTATGAGGAATCAATTTAGAGTAAAGTTTTAGCTCATTTAATTAACTTTATTTTCAAATTAAAATTTTAACCATAGGCCTCATATTGTGTTAGTTAGATAACGTCCATGTAACGTAAAAACTTGTTGATTAAGCTTTATTTTATTCAATTGCAATAAATACGGTAAAGCTGCATTTTTTTATATTATAATGTTAAGGAAGGAGAGAAAAGTAATTATATTATTGTGTATATCAAATTTTTCAGCACATTAAGATGTACCTACTCTGGTTGTGAAATTGCTGTCTTTTTATTCTTATCGTTTTGGTGCAATACATAATATACTCGTATATATATATAAGACTTACTACTAGTTTCAACAAATCTATCTATCGATAGCTGACAGATATTTTCTTACGATTTTGACAGAATGCAACTTTTTATGTGACATAATCGCAAGGGAGAACATTAGTACAAGAGCTATCGATGGCAGTTAGACTTGGGTTTATCACCGTGCTTCATGGATTGGCCAGTCAGATTAGTGTCAGTCGCTGACTACCGGACGCATAATTAATATAATTACCACTTTACGCCCAGTTTCGCAATACTCGGTTAGATCATAACCAGGGATTAGTTGTTGATCTTTGACACATCTGTCAAGAATTTAATATGAAGATGACGTATAATTGATGAACTATTCCCTTGTTATGATCTGACTGAGTATCGTGAAACCGGGCCTTAGGGTGCTTCTCAAACAGAAAAGTTTAATTATGCTAAGTTGCTATGGATTCGTTTGATATCCACTCGTTTATAATATTATTATATTAGTCGTATGGCGCAATTGCCCCAAGGCAGAAGTTACCAACCATTAGGTGGCAGATTATTTCATTTTTTTTTTCAACAAACACTTTTACACTATTCTAACAGTTATGCACCAATGCAATAGTGAAGTGACATAATACATAAAAACAGCATATTTATAACTAAGTACCAATATTTACAAAATGTATCATCATCATCATCATCAGCCAATAATCATCCACTGCTGGACATAGGCCTCTCCCAAGGAGCGCCACAACACTCGGTCCTCGGCCTTCCTCATCCAACCACTACCCGCCACCCGCCTAAGGTCGTCAGTCCAGCGGGCAGGAGGGCGTCTCAAGCTGCGTTTGCCTGTTCGTGGTCTCCACTCGAGAACTCGTCTACCCCAACGGTTATCGATTCTTCGGCAGATATGACCAGCCCACTGCCACTTCAGCTTGCATATTTTGACAGCTATGTCGGTAACCTTAGTCCTCTGACGGATAACCTCATTTCTGATACGATCCATCAGAGAAACCCCAAGCATAGCTCTCTCCATAGCACGCTGAGCGACTTTAAATCGGTGGACCAGTCCTGCCGTCAGTGTCCACGTCTCTGCACCATACGTCATCACTGGCAGGACGCACTGGTTGAAGACTTTTGTCTTCAGGCTCTGAGGAATTCCTCAGAGCCTGAAGACAAAATGTATACAGGAAACTAAATAAATTGCCTTTGAAGCCTGTTTTTTTTATATGCTTATTTATTTAGCCAAATTTTATTCATACTGGAGGCTTGGTAAGTGACCAGTATCACAACTTGATAACACTTTATGCTAATTTTATAAAAAATCATCGACACACACATTAAAGTTTTTATCAACATTTAAAAAGGCTACCTGCTTATAATTGTTGAGAACCCCTGACTAGAAAGATATGGCGCACTTGCCCCGAATTTCGGGTTCCCTTCATCTCGCCTAATCTTTATTGCCCTAAACTCGTTTCGCATAACTCGTAAGGTCTAAACTTTTTTGGTAGAATCATCACTTCGCCAAGACGTATGTGGCATAAGACTTGTTTCGTCTAAAACTCTTTTGGCACAAACTTGAAACACAGAAGTCGCGTTTGCTCAAATTGTTCGTATTGGTATAATCTTGTTTCTCCTAATATTATCTTAATAAATACTATATTAAGTAAGTATGTTGTAAATGTACAAATGTGGTATTTTTCTCCTACATCCCGAAAATCACGATATTGAATGATCAAAATATCTAAAGTGAATGACCATTATAATGATTACGAACGCCATTAAACCCCATGGGATCGAAACCTAAAGATAGGTGCGACGACGAGCAAAGCGAGGAGGAGCGTGTTAGGTGCACAACTGCACATTATCGTCAAAAGCAAAGCGGAGCGCAGCGAAGCGGAGCGGAGCGTTTCCCACATAGTGGCCACAATACAAAGCACAAGTTTGCGCTATGTAGGGAGACGCTCCATCACAGTTAAAGTCAAACGCATATTATTACTTTGTAGAACCTATGCCATTGCATTATTAGGCTATTCAAGATTTGGCCATATCATTATTAGGCTAAACAAGATTATGCGAAATAACTTTATACTAAATGAGATTTATGCCATACGATTTTCGGCGAAAGAAGACTTTGACCAAACGTTACTATGCAATATGAGATTAGGCAAATAAATTTAGAAATTAGAAAAAAAATATCAAAAATATTGCGTATTTTCGTTGACGTTCTTTAAAGTGAAGTTGTTTTTTAAAACTAGCATAATATCATGCTAGTTTTTAAAAAACATGGAGATAGGCGCACTTGCCTCTCGAAATGGGGCAAGTGCGCCTACACGAAATAAACCCGCAAAAGTAATGCTTTACAGATATCAAGTTCACTTTAAAGAACGTCAACGAAAAAACGCAATATTTTTGTTTTCGTAAATGGCAATGCAAAATTAGCTGCGGCATTCAAAAGAAATTTATCAGTAGATTCACTGAATCAACGTAACATTATATAAATTTACATGTTTAGTTCAGTATATAGAGAAGATGATTATATTGAGTTGAATTCATCTATGAAAAAAATATACCTAGGTGTTAAGATTCACAAAATTGAATGATATTCAGCGGTATCGTTCGTTTCGATTGGGACACTGGACATTACCTTAGTCTTGAACATGTTTATCTACAGGCCAACCCTCAAGGATGCTACGTGTAGTTCTGCGAGCATAAACTGGAGATATCAGAGGCATATTCATGATTCATGATGTCTTCATCAATACAGATGTGACAAAGCTACACCACACTTTTTCTTTGGCCTTTCTCTTCCAGCAGCTACTTACCAGGTACATGTCTAAGATCAGCTTTGGTCCTGATGGCCAAAAGGCGTGCTATGTCACGCTTGCCTGTTCGTTACCTCCACTCGAGAACTCGATTACTCCAACTGTCTTTCTTCTTGGGTGGCTGGCCTATTGGTATCTCACATTGGTTCTCTGATGGATTGATTACCCCATTTCAGTCCGCATTACGACTTTATATCAGTGGACCTGTTAGCCCAGCCGTGACCACGTTTCTGAAGCATATGGCATCAGCAGCAGTACGCATTGGCTGGAACCTTTGAGAAATGCCCAGGAAATCATGAGACGAAGCAGCCTAACTCAGTGGGACTAGTCTGCTAGCATCAGTATTAGATGCAGTACATATGGTATGTCTGATAACTAGCTGACGATTTATGGTATGTGACACTTATGGTGTTTCAATATATCACTGTGATATACCAAATAGAGAACCGGACCCATGGTACCCTCCCAAAGGTTTAATTCCTGTTAAAAACGGTTTTTATTACCTAATATCAAGCATGTCAATAATTGGTACAGGAGGTGACATAAATTGGAAAACGCGTGTCAATAATTGGGAAATAGGGGTTCTTTCAAATTTATAGCTGATAATAAAAAACTAAGACTATAGGGTCATTGTTTTGTCAAAAATATTATAAATGAATATACACCTGAAACCGCTACAGAAAAAAATACCACAATACTAATATTTTATGCGTATTTATGGCCAGTTTTGCAGACAACTCGTCTTAAAGTGTCAATAATTGGGTAGTTTACCCGTAAACTACCCTATTGTTGACACCCCTCCATTTATTGACACGGCGCGGAATAATTAAAGAAAACAAGACAACGCTTCGTTCTATTTAGTGATATTTATCTTTGAATGCAGCAGTAATAGTTATTCTGTAATGGTAACACTCGGCAGTCCTTTTTACAGCAATGGCTGACCAATAAAACATAGACAATTCGTGCCTCTCCGTTGCTTCTTCAAATTCCGCCATCTTGGATCGCTTTTTGCAAAGGACAGTGGCTACTTTAAGAAGAAATTTGCTAGTATTTCTTTTAAAAAATTATAAATTTGTTATTTGGACTGAAAAGTGAACAAAATTCCTTTTCCATTTCTTACCTCAAAAACCACTTATTTTCGGTTATATAACTTCGAATTTAGGGTGTCAATTATAGGTAGCACTTTCGGTATATTTTCCTAATATTGACATATTGGGTCAATAATTGGAAGGAATGTTTTTTGTTTTCATGTTAATATTTTTGCTTTTTCCGGTAGTGTATCCTATAATGATCATGTTAACACTATTTAATCATTTATCCCACACGAATTTCCAATTCATGACACAGTGTCAATACAGTGAAATCCAATTATCGACATAGTGTCAGTAATCTATTTCCCTATTATTGACATGTCTATATATAGGCAAAGTGTCAATAATTAGTCTCATAAACGATAAATATTTTTATGGGAGCTTACTATACTATGACACTCAAAAAATAACTTTTCCTGCTTCACTTCTCACTGCCTTCCTGCAACCTATACGAAGTCGTCTGACTATCAGTGGCAGGTGGCCTGCCAACTGCTCTACGTCCACCTGTCATCATTTTGCCTGTCCAAAAGTGTCCTGCACACTTCCCACCCAGCTGAATCCACCTCGTAATCTATTAAAACTGGGATTCTGACCCGGCGGGTAAACAATGATCAAGATAGGTATATTGTATGTATTTTATTTAAGTTTCAATTTCAAACACAATGTTATTTGTTTCTTAACGAATATACAATACGATAGTAAACTTAAAGCTTAGTTTCAACAGGATATTCCCACGGGAACGGGAGTTATCGGCAAAAACATTTCAGTGAAATATCGATAAATATTCCATGAAAGTTTGAAAGTAGGTTTGTTTATACCACTTTATGTCAAAACTAAACGAAAGCTTAGAATCATCAGAACATACGGGCTTATTTTTTCGTAGAATTCCCATGGGAAAACCTTTCAAGGCGAAGAGAAGCTCGCGGAAAATGCTAGTATTATGTATATAAAGGCGGTTCGCAAAGGTAAAATTGAAAGTGTAATCTGCAACTAATCCACTATCTATACCGTCCATCGTGTACCAAGGTATAGCAAATAAAAAAAAAACATTTAATTTAAATTTTGAACTCAATATTAACGTATTTAGTTTGGTAATATTCTGATGCGCAGTTAAATGTACTTCAAATGTTGCTGTCGACCTCATTAATAATCTCTTCCGTTTAGTAGTAATTTGGTAGTATTGTTACTGTTATTTAATTGCTCGTGAGTAAAAATTGTACATAAATCATGATCCAATTGATCATATTTACATTAAATATGTAGTGTATTTTTTTGTATGCACACATACTTACATGGTGGCTTACAGGTCAGTTATTATGTATTTTAGAAATGTTTAGTTTTCAAATTTAAGTTTAGGTGACAAATAACCTGTGTAACTGTGTTTATTCTAAGGTGGTAGTTTATTTTGCCCTATTATTTAAAAGTATGTGTGTATGTACCTTATACAGATAACAGCCTCAAAGGGCAGGTGACTTCAATATAATTATAGTTTCAACTCGGTATCTTCACGCGGTGCGGGGCTGGTTGCCTCTGACTGAGCTGAGTGGCGAGCGAGATAACATCGACCAAGTTCTTTGCATAAAATCTAGGCTGATTTAAAAAAAAAATGGACGATTATTGCCCCTCACACTGATCTGCTCCGCTAGCACTCGTGGACATTCACCCAACGTCAAGTCAGGATCTCGAAGGACTGACAGACAGAAGACAAAGTGATCCTATAAGGGGTCCGTTTTTACGGTTAGTGGTACGGAACCCTAAGAAGCTCTGGTTTACCATCCCGGCGTACTACAGTGTGGTTACGGCACATTGCCAACAAATCTCGCCACTTTCACTATGCATTTCAAATCCACAAAAAAAATTTAAAAACCAAATAGACTTCCTCACTCAATGGCTATTTAACTTCACAGTAGTACACAGAAACCAAGATGCTGACCTCTTGAAAGCCCGAGACCGGGCGAGCGATGCAGCAGCCCGTCACCGCTCGCGCGCGCGGCTCATAGCGACCACACACGAGCGGCCCGCGCGCCGCCGCCTCCGCACTGCAGCCCCGCGCCCGCCCCGCGCCGCCCGCCCCTGCGCCCGCCCCGCGCCCGCCCCGCCCGGGCCGCGCCGGCGCCCGCCCGCCCGCAACGATCGCACGCTCGGAGCTAGGGTTGCCAGATGTCAGGTGCATTTTTTTATTTTACTCTTTCATAGTAATTCTTACTGACGATGACGGTAAAATAATAAATATCTAATACTTATAGACAAGTTCATTTTTTTGTGTTGTAGTATTAACTTCGCCTATAATGATGCATAAATATTTGGGGCTAGATTACTTTGATGCTTTGATTTGAATAGATTATTAGGTACTATGATTTAATTATTTATCATATTGGCATGATTTCGTCAGCCTGTGGGGAATCCATTGGTCGGGTTTTAGTAATAGTATAATGTTTATTTTATATTATATGTAACAATATTTATAATTTTAAGTTCTCATTTTGAGTGAATGTTTTTAAAATAATGTTCTTATGAGAAATAAAGTATCTTAAACGTTGAACCTATTTTTTTTTAAACTCAACTTGGGTGTAGGCAACAGACCAGTGCAGCGAGCACAGGATTCGATACTATTGTTAAAAATAATTCCTATAAGGACATAATGTTTATTTTATAATGAAACAGGGAATAACGTATTAGCAACTTTATTAAGGGTAGGAAACATAACCAACAACAGTGAAACAATAATAACACACAATTATTAATTATATCTAGCTATTTATGTAAGTTATTATAAAACATAGGTTACCATACAAATTACATGACCAAAATACACCAATTTACCAGAACGTGAAAACAGACTTCATACCAAATTCATCAAAATTGGTTCAGCCGTTTTGTCGTGAAGAAGTAACAAACACAACTCACCAACTTTCGCCTTTATAATATTAGTAGGATTAAACCACCGTAAGTTTTTAATACGCTGAAGCAGATTCTTAATATTTTAAATATACGTATTTAGGCCTTAAGGAAATGGAGAATAACTTCGACTTCGAATTCGACTTCGACTTCGACTTCGACTTTGACTTTGACTTCGACTTCGACTTCGACTTCGACATCGACTTCGACTTCGACTTCGACTTCGACTTCGACTTCGACTTCGACTTCGACTTCGACTTCGACTTCGACTTCGACTTCGACTTCGACTTCGACTTCGACTTCGACTTCGACGTCGACTTCCAATACCGATACCGATACCGATATTACCTACGCATTTAACGGTTGAAAAGAAGTGCACTTTCATAGTATATAGGAGCTAGGGCATGCAATACCGCAATACCGGTATTCGTAATACCGGTATTAGGGACAAAATTCACGCTTTTTTCAATACCGGTATTGAAAGTTAATACCGGTATTGAAGTAATACCGGAATTGGATTTTTTAGGCTATAATAAAGCGATTAAGATATAGTATTCCTATGTACTGTGAAAGCGCACTTGTTTCCAACCGTTTGATGCAGTTTTCGGCCGTTTGATATCTACTGTTGACCATGCGTAAACGGACACTGGATGTAAAAATAATAATTTATTGTAAAATTTAAACTCTAATACTCAATTCTCGTAAAAATCTATTACAAAATACTGAATTTAATTGCTTTTTCTCGTTTTATTTTACCTATACGACCTTTAATCACAATATATGCCATTTATTACAAGGAAATCTAATACCGGTATTAATACCGGGATCCCGGTATTGAGTTGCAATACCGGAATAAAATGCATAAGGAACAGGAACAAAATGCAAAAAAGAGCTAAAAACAACCCATTTGATCAAATACTTAATGTAACTTACAAAAGATACCGTAACTACTGTAATAATTTAATAAAAAAATTAAAACGTAAATATGATAAAACACAACTTACAAATTCAATAAAAAATACAAAACTATTATGGAACAATATAAAAAATATTACAAATTTAAAACGAAATAAAACAAGTAATACGGAATTACTTGAGATGACACAGTGCCCTAAGCAATCAGTAAATATGGTAAATGATTTTTTTGTAAATGTTGGCAGAGTTCTGGCAGAAAATATACAATCACATTACCCTGCCCTTGCCACTAACGCACCTCTTTCATTTGATGCGCACCTCACTACTTTTGTGCTCTCTGATACAGATGTCAACGAAGTTGAAAAAATTATTATGAGCCTAAAATCGGATAGTGCCCCAGGTAGTGATAATATCCCTACAAGATTTCTCAAGTTAGCTAAAAATCATATCATTCCTGTTATTTGCCACTTGGTCAATCTTTGCTTCTCTAAGGGCGTCTTCCCATCGGTACTTAAGCAATCCATAATAACACCAGTCTTTAAAAGTGGCAGCAAGAACGACGTGAACAATTTTAGGCCTATCTCTGTTCTGACAGCAATTTCAAAAGTTCTGGAAAAAATTATAAATAGCAGACTCATCGGATTTCTTGACAAGTATGATATACTGTCAAACTCCCAATATGGCTTTCGACAGGGCAGATCTACTCATGATGCAATAAAGGATCTAACGTCATTAATTATAGAACAATTAGACAAGGGGAAAAAGTGCCTTACAGTTTTCTTAGACTTAAAAAAGGCCTTCGATACTGTGTCTATACCTACTCTACTACGAAAATTAGAACGAATTGGTATCAGAAGCACACCTCTAGAGCTAATGAAGGATTATCTTTGTAATCGACGGCAAAAAACAAAAGTAGGAGATTATATTAGTGAAGATCAATATGTGACCTACGGAGTCCCGCAGGGAAGTGTCCTAGGACCTACACTATTCCTAATATATATAAATGACTTATGTAACTATAAAATCAAGCAAGGTCACATATTCTCATATGCTGATGACACAGCTGTGGTGTTTACGGGAGAGTCCTGGGATTATGTACATAAGGTAGCAGAGGCTGGCTTGTCAAAAGTTAATACCTGGCTAAAGCAGAACCTTTTAACATTAAACACCTCAAAAACTAATTACATATGCTTCGGTATATATAATAGCTCACAACCTAAAATGTCTAACCTTAGAATACACGACTGTAATTGTTTGGGTAATAACTACTGTGACTGTCCATCTATCGAAAAAGTTGCCTTTACTAAATACCTCGGTGTTATAATAGATCAAAGACTATCCTGGCACCAACATCTTGAGTTAACAACCAGTAGGATAAGAAAACTTATTTACACGTTTAAAAACTTAAGACACGTCGCTGAACGAGATCTTCTAAATCAAATCTATTTAGCACTGGGGCAATCCATTTTAACTTACTGTATTTACATTTGGGGAGGCGCTACAAAGGTAAAATTCCTTGAATTAGAACGAGCTCAGAGATCCTTACTAAAAGTCATGTACTTTAAACCCTATAGATTTCCTACGCAAGACCTATACCATAATTCAAAATTACTGACTGTGAGAAAGATATACATACTAAACTTACTGATGCAAAAACATAAATCATTGACATACAATCCCACAAGCAAAAGAAGGAATGACATAGTTGCTTCCTGTAGTGTTAAAACAACATTTGCTATGCATCAATACAAAAAACAATCCGTTTTTATATACAACAAAGTAAACAAAGTACTTAACATCTACCCTATGCTATTATACGAAATGAAGAAGAAAGTCACCGAGTGGTTATTAACGTTAAATTATGAAGAAGTGGAGGAGCTGTTCAAAGTTATTGAATGAATTTTTAACAACTATTACCTTGTAGTAGTTGTAGGTAGGCGTTTGAATATTGATGTAATCTATATATACATGTATGTGTTTATATATTAACGTTACTATATATAATATACTTATCTCCATTTATAATTTTTTTCTATACATATATATATATTTATATTTATATTATTATTTACATACCAAATATGAGTCTCGTAGCTGTAAAGCTGGCTAGTAGCTAAAGTTTTATTTAATTTAGTATAATCTAAAAATGTTAAATTAGGTTTTATAAATGAGTTCCTAGATTGCCTGTAACTTACCTGTAAACATGTAACCTGACCTAACCTTATAATAACCATATTTTAAACAGTTTCTAATTTATGAAAGTTTGTAAATTACTTTTTTTCTTTATTTTATATCTTCTTTATCTTTATAGTCTAAATTTGAATGTAAATAACTACATAGTTTAAAACTAATTAACTCGTAAACTATTTAAAATGTACTTAGTATATGGAAGAGCGGGGTATCCTGGCACAGGTACTTTATACTTAAAAGGATGCCCCATCAACTATTGTAACTAGTATGTAAGTTTACGAAATAAAATATTTTGAATTTTGAATTTTTTTTTTGAATACCGGAACTCAATACCGGTATTGAAAATAGTTCCGGTATTGCATGCCCTAATAGGAGCACAAGTCTAACTACATCTTAATCGCTTGATTTATAGCCTAAAATATGTCAGATTCCGGTATTACTTCAATACCGGTATTGAAAAAAGCGTGGATTTTGTCCGGGATCCCGATATTACATGCCCTAGTACCGACCAATACCGATATCATTTTCATTTTCATTTTCATTTTCATTTTCATTTTCATTTTCATTTTCATTTTCATTTTCATTTTCATTTTCATTTTCATTTTCATTTTCATTTTCATTTTCATTTTCATTTTCATTTTCATTTTCATTTTCATTTTCATTTTCATTTTCATTTTCATTTTCATTTTCATTTTCATTTTCATTTTCATTTTCATTTTCATTTTCATTTTCATTTTCATTTTCATTTTCATTTTCATTTTCATTTTCATTTTCATTTTCATTTTCATTTTCATTTTCATTTTCATTTTCATTTTCATTTTCATTTTCATTTTCATTTTCATTTTCATTTTCATTTTCATTTTCATTTTCATTTTCATTTTCATTTTCATTTTCATTTTCATTTTCATTTTCATTTTCATTTTCATTTTCATTTTCATTTTCATTTTCATTTTCATTTTCATTTTCATTTTCATTTTCATTTTCATTTTCATTTTCATTTTCATTTTCATTTTCATTTTTGAATAGTCTTTCAGTTCTTTCTCAGATCTTTTGCTGCTTGAGCGGTGGTTAGGTTAGGTTAGGTTAGGTTAGGTTAGGTTAGGTTAGGTTAGGAAGGTGGGAGTCCGAAAGGCAGATCCTGGCTAACAGGATCGGGCCGGATCTGTCACTGCCCTCAGTGGTGGCAGCCATGACTCGAGGCAAGGAGTGTTGGAAGGCCGTGGTCTCGTTCTGTGAGACCGTCATGGTCCAGAAAGAGGCCGCAGAGCGAGATCGGGAGAGGGCCGATCCAGCTCGGAGGCGACGGCGAAGGGCTCATGCCAGGTGAGCCCGTCGCGTCCCTGTAGGAGTAAGAATAGGGCTACGGTATCTCCTGCCCGTCGTAGAAGGCGACCAAAAGGAGGTTAGGGGCTGTGGGCGGTGAGGACGGGGGTCCGAGCCGCCGCATAATAGCGGCCCCGGGAAGAGCGGCTGTGCATGTGGCCATGTACAGCCGCGCAGGCTGCGAAGGAGTTGGGAGACCTTGAGTCTCCCGGAGAAGAGCTGCGGCACAGTGCGAGGTGACTCCGGTGCGTTCCCCTGGAGATCCTGGAGCACCTACCTGCACTGATGGTGGCCACCGAGGGGGTTTTAGTGGGTAAAAATCCCACATATCCCGCCTTCCTCCCCCGAGGTCGGCGGGAATCTTTCTGAAGATTTCCCCCTCGTAAAAAAAAAAAAAAAAAAAGTTAGGTTAGGTTTTTTTTTTTTTTTTTTTTTTTCGTAGGGAGGGGAAATCCTAATGGACACCTGACAGCCCGTACTGTCAGGTAGTGTCGGACTCTCACCGACTAAAACCCCTCCCTTTCTTATTTACCCCTGACGTAATCAGAGACTTTGTACAACTATACTCTTAATTTATCTTAATTCTACTTAGATACTTTGTCGGGTAATCGAGCTACATTTATTTAGTACCTATTGCTTTTGATTTAGTATAATTAACTTTTTTTTTTTTTTTTTACAACTTTTTTTATGTTGTTTTTTTTTTTTTTGCCTTTTGTTTTTTTAACTTTCTTATTTTGACTTATATACTATTAATTTTTATTTACATCTTATTTGTAACATTATGCCAACACTTAATATTATTTCATATTATTATCTAATACTAATAGTACTTTATTTATGTTTAGGTTTCTTATCAACTACTTATACAGTTTTTAAACTAATGGTTATTTTATCCTATCTATGCAGAATATATGGCTCAGCATATATTTGCATAATAGCTTACTATTATAATATTCTAAGAAAGCCTGACGTACTTCCTTGTTCATTATTATATGTCTGGCATTTTCTGCACTCAGAGTTACACCTGCCCTTTGCTCTAGTTCGTATCTCGAGAACCCGTACACGGGACAGTCAAATAGCAGATGCGGTATGCTTTCTACCTGTTGTGGGTCACAGGTACATGATGGGCTCTCCTTGCACTTGAATCTATTCAAGTACTCAGAGAATCCACCATGTCCTGTCATAACCTGGGTTAGTACATTGTTAATTTCAATTTTACGGACTGTCCTGTATGCATCTATTGCGTCTGGGAAGAATATCTTGGTGATCGATGCAGTTGTACCTGACTTGTACCTCCGGTTCCATTCGGCAAGCGAGTCCATGCGGATTTTTCGCTTGACGAATGAGACCGGGCACTGTTCGTAGTGGGGTTTGCGTTTCAGGGTTTTGGCAGCCTCTTTGGCTAACTTGTCAGCTGCTTCGTTTCCCTCCAGCCCTGCATGTGCTTTAATCCAGAATAAGTTCACTGTCTTATTCTGAGATTTGCAACGGCTCAGGTTGCTTCTTGCTTCAGTTGCTAGAGGGTGACGAGTATTGTGGTTGACAATAGTCTCCAGAGCTGACCTCGAGTCACTGAATATGCCGAAGCTCGTCTCCTGACGGTCCAAAATCACCCTCGTAGCCTTGCATATGGCCAGTAGTTCGGCCTGGTAGACCGTGCAGTAGGGAGACAGTTTCAATTTGATGGCCTTGAATTGGGCTTCGTTATTCCATAAGGATAACGCTGCTCCAACCTTGCCATCAATTTTGCTGCCGTCCGTATAAATTTTTACTGCTTGGCAGTTGTGGGCCTCCACCTGTCGCTGGTCCACCAGGTTAATGAACTCCAGTTCCATATGTTCAGCTGGATGGGGAGTCTCCGCATACGCAGTGACTAGTTCGACGTCCCCTTCACCGTGACTCTGCTCTGGGTCTGTGCCTCTCCTAGCCTCGTAAAGAGCTGCTGCTTCCTGTATGCGAATATCTAGGGGCAGTATGCCAGCCAGTAGGAGTGCGGAGTTTAGGGACACGGTCCGGTATGCTTTTGTCAGCTTTTATGCAAACCCTCTTTGTACTGCATTCAGGTGCTTCTGTATTCCCAGTTTCTTAGTCGCCGGTGCCCAAGCGCTTGCGGCATACATAATAATCGGCTCTACAGTAGCCGTGTAAATTAGTCGTATGACTTCCGGATGAAGGCCCCAGCTGACTTTGGCTGCTCTAGACAGCTGTTTATAGATGTTGAGGGCTTTTTTGCAAACCTCTGCCACATGACTATTGAACGTCAGTTTGTCGTCTATGGTTAGCCCAAGTATTTTGATCTCCTTGGAGAATTCTATATCCACACCCCCCATGCTCAGTGCTGGGGTGTCGTATTTAAGCTTATTTGTGATGATCATTGCCTTAGTCTTTTGTGCTGCAAAGTTCAGCTTATTATCCTGGCCCCATCTCTGCACATGGGCGAGGGCAGCATTTGCTTGACGCTGTATATCTAACGCTCTGTCTGCGTCAAACACCAAAACGACGTCGTCTGCGAAAGCCTGGCAGTAGTCGCCCCGACGGTCCAGTCCTTTTAGCAGTGGGTCCAGAAGAAGGTTCCACAGGGTCGGACCACCAATCGATCCTTGCACACATCCCTTATTTGTGCTCTTGGAGTATTCCTGACCGCCATACCTAACTTGGACCATCCTGTCGTTTAGGTAACTGTACATAATCCTTTTTATGTTTGGCGGGCATTTCTCCTCAGACAGCCGAAATCTGATTGCGGGCCACCAGGCATTGTCAAAGGCTCCCTCTATATCCAGCGACACCATCACCACTAGCTTTTTCTCCTTGAGCTTTCCGCGTATATAGTTCACCAGGTCAAAGAGGGAATCCTCAGTGCTTTTTTGGGGCATAAAACCGTACTGTCTTGGACTCGTTTTCGGGATAAGGTGCCATTTTAAACGTCCGACGATGATTTTTTCTAAAATTTTTCCCATCACTGGCAACAATCCAATGGGCCTATAAGACTTGGGATTCTGGTAGTCATCTTTCCCTGGTTTACGAAGGGCTACTACTGTGGCGATTTTCCAGATCTTAGGGAATAATCCCAAGGTGAGACACTTGTTGGCCAGTGATAGGAAGAATTTAGGGTTCCTCAGGATGATTTCACTGCATATGTCAGCAGTCAGGCCGTCCTCTCCTGGTGCTTTCTTTGGGTTGAAGCTTTTTACCGCAGCAATCAGTTCAACCATAGTGAAGGGTGGGTCTAGTACTTGTCCCTCGATTGCTTCTTCCTGGCTTGCTAACAGTCTTATCCGCTGGTGCTCTGCGCTGTCAGTAGCTTCCAGATCAGCAGGGTAAAAAGTCTCAGCCAGAACCTGTGCAGAGTCTTTCAGATCAATATCTTTCCCGTTTTGTACAAGAGGAACATCTTCGTGTCTTTTGGTGGTCCGTCCTATAACCCTGTATATTCCCTCCCAAAGACCTTCCTTGTCCTGTTTCCCGCAGAAGTCTTTCCAACTGTCGATTTGTGCCTTTTTCGCTTCGGTTTCGTATATTTCCTTGGCTTGCAGGTATTCTTCCACTACTTTAGCTTTCCTTACAGGAGCTGCACACTTAATCCTCCGTTTTTTGGTAACTGTGTCTTTTTTGAGTTTTTCAAGTTGCTCGGACCACCACGGCATTTTAAAGAAGAATGGCGAAACCTGACCCGCTTTGCATAAGTTAGCAGCCACTCACCAAACCTATTTTAAGTTATTGATAAAAATGTCTATTATCAGGGAAAAATATTTAAAAAAATCTAAACCATGGGGTTCTTGAGATATTAGGGTTCAAAAGTAAATTAATTAAATATATTTTTTTCGTTAAATAAGATTTTGCTGAATGGTACACGCAAAAATAAGTTTTATAATCTAAATCATGGGATTCCCAATTTATAGCGCATCACAAAATGTATTACATGATTTTATTTATGCAAATAATATCATAATTATTTTTGCACATTTCACACTCAGAAACCTATTTTTATAAAGAGACCAATTTTTCAAAAATTATTTCATTCTATTCAAGTTCCCGTTATCCCGAAGTAACATAAAATACTTTTTAGCCAGGAATTCCCACGGAAACACTTTTAAAATCAATTTTTAGCTCGAGGGTAACATCTAGTACAGTAGAAAGACTTGATCTTTCAGCACCTATATCTTCGTTCTCCCATGTCTCATAATAATAAAATTAATACCAGTATATGCTGTAGTCACGGACTACACATCAGTGTATGTTTCATCAATGGCCGCTCTGGGTCATGGCGCCATAGAGAAATGGCCATTCTCCTTTATTGTTTTGTTTGATTTTTGGTAGTTCTTCCTGGCAACATTTTATTATTAGGCTATTAAAATTTTCAATGAGGTGTTCCAAATCTAATACTGTGCTGATGTTTGCTAAAGTTTCTAAATTAATGTGGTTTTCCGTCTTTAACTCCTCCAGTTTTTCGTGAAATTGTTCCCAATTAACGTCTTTGGTTTTGTATATTCTGGTAGTTCTTTTCACACTTTCTCCTTTTGATTTTTTAAGACTAATTTTAAAAGTAATGCCGTTGTGATCCGAGCTGGTGATATCCTCGTCGACAAACCAGTCTTCCACCAGACTCAAAAGATCTTCTGTGCATACCGTTATATCAACGTGGCTCCTGTATGTTTTGTTCCCCCTGACGGTGCTAAAAGTCGGAGTGTCGCCGTTGTTCAACACCTGCAAACCAAGTTCTTCTAGGGTTCCGGAAACCTCTTCCCCTCGAAGGTCAACGACGTGGCTTCCCCACCAGATGCTCTTTGCGTTACTGTCCCCTCCGAATATGAGTCTTGCTGGTCCAAGCTCCCTTGCTATCACTTTGATCTGCTCTAGGTATGGTTCAATTTGTTGGTCGGGTTCGAAGTAAAATGAGGCAACAACGATCGCCCAGGCGCTAGTCTTGATCTTGACTACAACGATGTTGTTAGTAGTCAGTTTTGGGTACGGTAACACATCAAGGTCATGGTCAAATACGACGATTGCCGCCTTTACTACGCCTTCCCCTTTGTCAGCTGCCTGAAATATCCTCGCCGCCCCATAGTTCCTCATTGTCCTTTCCCCCCCTACATAAGGCTCCTGGACCAGAGCAAAAGCCGCGCATCTTTCGTTTCCTGCTTTCATCAGTTCGAGGGTTGCAAGTTTCTTCCTCTGCAAGTTTGCTTGGACCACCAAGTACCCCTTTATGTCGTTGTTTGCGGTTTTCTCTGTTGTCACCACCTTAGCAATAAGCTACCGTGGCTCTCGCTAACTCATCCCACCTCTTTCGGATAGGGCAGTCTTGGCTAAATGCGTTGTGGTTGCTTGATGCTTGTTTGGCTTAAGTGCAATTGCAGCACCGTGGCTGCTCTCCGAGAACCCTATCAGGACAGTCAGCCCACATGTGTGGCCCACCACAGTGGCTGCATTTCGCCACTTCATCCTTGCAGAACCGCCTACCGTGGCCGTAGCCTAGGCAGAGCGAGCACTGCACGAGTGGTGACTGGTCGGCTAACGTTATCCTCTGGAGATCGACGTGAATTATTTGTGCTCTCGTTAGACGTTGCCAGACTTGTGGGGACACCTGCATAATGACGTTGTCAGCGTGGGGGTTTCTAGCACGTTTCCTGTACTTGACCTGAGCTCTTATTTCATCGGAACTCAGGCCATCCAAAAGCTTTTTGTTTTGGATGGTAACGGCCTTGACCACGTCCTCATCCGAGTTGATCTTTAGTACTCCTTTGAGTACGACTAGTGGGTCCTTGTGGATTGCCTCCTCACAGCGCAGGCTAGAACCTTCTTTCAGTCTGCTTGCGACCCTCAGTAACTCGTCTTTTGTGGTGCAGCTGATAATTACTTTTTGGTCCTTCGCTTTCCTTATCTTGTCGATTTGGAGACCTGAGGTTTTCGCGTCTACGAGATTATGATGGAGTGCAATCGCTCTGGCTGTGGAAGTTTCGGTCGACTAGCCATTTCTGCGTAGCTTAGTCTTTGTGACTGGTCGCTCTCTACCATTTTTCTAAGCTCTGCGGTTAGGTTAGGTTAGGTTAGGTTAGGTTAGGTTAGGTTAGGTTAGGTTAGGTTAGGTTAGGTTAGGTTAGGTTAGGTTAGGTTAGGTTAGGTTAGGTTAGGTTAGGTTAGGTTAGGTTAGGTTAGGTTAGGTTAGGTTAGGTTAGGTTAGGTTAGGTTAGGTTAGGTTAGGTTAGGTTAGGTTAGGTTAGGTTAGGTTAGGTTAGGTTAGGTTAGGTTAGGTTAGGTTATGTTAGGTTAGGTTAGGTTAGGTTAGGTTAGGTTAGGTTCCACGGACCTGCTTAGTTGTCTAAGTGGGAGGGGAGGTGAACCCCTACGTGGCGCGTCCCAGGTGGCGGATAGGGAGCCTCGGCTCTCTGCAACTACTACACTCGTACTAGTGGCAGTGAGCCGAGGTTGAGTTTAACTCTCGCGGACCAAACACCAAGGAGGAGGAGGTTTTGAATCATGGAGGTACAAAAAATAGATAGTATTGTACCCCAGGAGGGTCCCGTAACTGGAGAATCCCTCCCCGAGCCAAGCGGCTCGGGCTGCCCCTCGTATTCTGGGGGGGGGCAATTTGCACCTTCATGATTTGAAACAAAAAACAGCGAACGATAATAATAATTATACACGTAACGAAAATGAATTTGCGCGCCCATTGGAGCGCTCGTCTCAGCGCAGAGACAGTGTCGGGTCGGACACGTCGTCGGTGGTGTCATTTATCTCAATGACATCATCGGACGTCGTCTCTAAACGGCCCAGGAAAAGGGGGAACCCGGGAGCCAATAACAGCCCGCCGGGTTCAAAACGCCGAGTGCTAAGGCGCTCGGTTAGGGATGGAAGTGGGGAGGACGATGAGATTCTTGGCCAATCTCTCACCCCCTCCAACACCAGGGCGAAGGCCTCACTACCAAAGGTGGATGACCTGTTGGCAGAAATGCAGGGACGACCGACAGCTGATCTGAATGCTTTTATTGCAGCTCAGCTGTCCACTGTCGAAGGGGTTGCCGACAGGTCGAGAAATTTGAAGGGCACCTTCGTCCACAGTCTTCGCCTTGCCGCGAGACAGGTGCAGGCCGCCACCACAGAGCTGGTTGAACGCACGGTGTCGGGCCGGAACGAGGAGAGGCTGGAGCGGGAGAACGCAGAGCTGCGCTTTCAGGTAGCCGCCCTCAGTTCGAGGCTGGAGGACTTGGCCAAGGAGGTGGCAACTCTCCGGCAGACTCAGGACCATGTCGCAGCGCCGGTTTCGCCTACCAGGCCTTCCCCCGAACCTTCGGGAGATTGGGAGCGGCGCCTGATGGAGCGCATTGGGAGCTTGATGGACAAGAAACTGGCGGCAGTTGCGTCCATCGCTTCAGCTCCAAAGACCCCACCTCGTGCCGGCTCCACACCGTCAGCCGGGCACAATAGGCTAGCAGTTGGGGCAGTCCCAGGGACACAGCCCAGGCCTAAGGCCAAAAAAAGGAAGAGGAAGAGGAAGAAGGGGGTTGTGGAGACGCCAGCTCCGGTGGCTCGGTCACAACCAGTGCCTTCTTCTGCTACTCCGGCAGCGGGAGGAAGCACCTGGGCCACCGTAGTGAGCAGGAAAGCCCAGAAGCCGAAAGTAGCAGTCACTGCATCGCAGCGGCCGGCACAGACGAAGAAGGTGGTTCCGGCGAAGCCTCCCACAACGGCAGCTATTGCCGTCACAATTCGGGAGGGCGCAGACGTCACATACGCTGCTGTCATGGCAGCAGCGAAGGAGCGTGTGCGCCTGAGTGACTGCGGCATTAGCACCGTCCGCATGAAGCGAGCCGTGACTGGGGGCCTCGTCCTAGAGGTTTCTGGCGCAGAATGCTCCAAGCATGCGGACGATCTTGCCGCGAAAATGAGGGAGGCCCTAGCCGACATGCCGGTTCATATCGCGCGCCCTTTCAAGACGGGTGAGGTGCGCGTCATGGATCTGGATGAGGCAATCTCGCCTGTTCAGTTGGCCGCGGCGATTGCGAATGCGGGAGAGTGCCAGGCTGCCGACATCAAGGTGGGCGAGATCCGACAAGCACGGTCGGGTTTGAATTCGGCGTGGGTCCGGTGTCCGCTCTCTGCGGTGCGCAAGCTGGCAGCAGCGAAGCGCATCCGCGTGGGGTGGGCATCGGCAAGAGTTGAGGTCCTGGCGGCCAGACCAATGCAGTGTTACCGCTGCCTCGAGACTGGCCACGTCCGCCGCCAGTGCCCCAACTCTGTTGACAGAAGCGACAGGTGCTACACTTGTGGGGAGACCGGTCATCGCGCAAACCAGTGCAGGGCGGATAGGCCGAAATGCCCTCTTTGTGCCGACCTCGGTAGGCCATCAGACCACCGGCTGGGCAGCAAGAGGTGCACTCCTCCAAAGGGCCGTAAAAAGAAGCCGCAGGCCTTGCCTGCCAATCCCCGAGCTGATGAACCGGTCCCAGCCAGCTTGCCGGTTCCAACGGGCAACACGGGCCCGAGGGAGGCAATGGAGGTTTCCCATTCGCAGCCATAAACTTGTTGCAAGGCAACCTGAATCACTGCCGAGAGTCACAGGACTTGTTCCTGCATACTCTGGCGGAGCGTTCGGTTGCCATGGCAGTCGCGTCGGATCCTTACCGAGTGCCAAATCACCCCCGATGGTTCGGCGATACCGGAGGATTCGTCGCCGTTTATTGGTGCGGTGGATCGGGTGACCCCCCGTGCACTCTCCTCGAGCGGGGCTTGCGCTTTGTGGCGGTTCAGCTGGGCCCTATGGCGGTAGTGGGCTGTTACCTGTCCCCCAACAGTCCCCGTGCAGAGTATGAGTCTCACCTGGATGCGGTAGCGCTGTGTGTTCGCAGATGCTTGCCTCGCCCCGTGCTTGTCCTGGGCGATTTCAACGCCCACTCTAGAGCCTGGGGTGGGGACGCCGACGACGCTAAGGGAGACTCAGTGCTGGAATGGGCTGCTGGGCTCGACCTACGGCTCTTGAACCGGGGGTCCGTGCCCACGTGCGTGCGGTGGCAGGGGGAGTCGATCGTGGATCTTTCATGGGCAACTCCTCCTGCTGCACGTCTTGTGTCTGGATGGAGGGTGGCTGAGGAGATGGTAACCCTGTCGGACCATCGACACGTCGTATTTGAGGTGAACCTCCGGCCAGCTGGCCATACCATCCGCACGGACACTGCACATTGCCGCTGGGCATTAAAATCGCTGGACCGGGATAGCCTAGTTGCTGCTGCAACGGTAGCGTCATGGGCGGGAAGACCAGCCGAAGGCGTCAGCGTAGAAGAGGAGGCCAATTGGTTCCGGGAAACGATGACGTCCATCTGTGACGCGTCGATGCCCCGGGCCAAGCCATCCACGCGCAGAGGGGCGTACTGGTGGTCAGAGGAAATTGCGCAGCTGCACGCGGTTTGTCTCCGCAGTCGACGCCAGTACACCCGAGCACGGAGAAGACGCCAGGCAACGGAGGCCGAAAAGAGTACCGCCTATGACGCCTATCGGGAGGCCAAAAACGCGCTTCGTTTCGCGATTGCAGACGCGAAGGCTCGGTCCTGGAAGGAGCTCCTGGAGGGTCTCAACAGGGATCCATGGGGCCGACCGTACAAATCAGTACTGGGCAGGCTGCGTCCGTGGGTCCCTCCGTTGACCGAAACCCTGGAACCCGCTCTGGTAGAGACGGTGGTCAGCACACTGTTTCCCAGGGGCCAGGAAGGTCAACAAGACCCTCTCCCGTTAGACCCGACCACGTGGTCTGACGAGTTAGGAGTGAAGGATCCGGAGCTGGAACGAGCAGTCAGGCGTCTCGGAGCGCGGAACACCGCTCCCGGCCCCGATGGCATACCAGGACGTGTGTGGGTGCTGGCGCTCAGGGCTGGTTTATTCAGACAGTTCATCTGTCTGCTGAACCGCTGCCTGAGTGACGGCGAGTTCCCGACCGACTGGAAGGAGGCCACGCTGGTGCTACTGAAGAAGGAAGGCAGGCCCGCAGACTCTCCCTCTGCGTACCGACCCATCTGTCTGCTGGACGAGGCTGGCAAGCTCTTTGAGCGAGTCATCGCCGATCGCATCCAGGCACACCTGAGACGGCATGGTCCCGACCTTTCGGATAGTCAGTACGGCTTCCGGATTGCGCGATCGACAGTGGATGCGATACTTCACGTTCGCTCACTGTCGGAGCAGGCTGTGAACCAAGGGGGAGTTGCGCTGGCTATTAGCCTAGACATAGTTAATGCGTTCAACTCCATCCCTTGGGGAACCATTAGGGAGGCTCTTGTGTACCACCAATTGCCTTCCTACCTGCAGCGAATAGTCGGGTCATACCTGTCGAACAGGTATATCAAGTACCCGGGCAGAGAGGGTATGTTTTCGCGGAGGGATGTCAGTTGCGGAGTTCCACAGGGGTCGGTGTTGGGCCCTCTTCTGTGGAACTTGGCATACGATGCGGTCCTGCGAGTTGAGCTCCCAGATGGTGTTAGCACAGTGTGTTACGCCGACGACACACTGGTAGTTGCTAGCGGGGCCTCCTTCGAGGAGGCTATACCAAGGGCGGAAGATGCTGTGGCCAGAGTGATTGGCAAGATCCACCAGCTGGGTCTCAAAACAGCGCCCCACAAGACCGAGGCGCTGTGGTTCCACAAACTGCCTAGGAGCAGGGAACCACCTGACCTAGCGGTGCAAGTTGGTGATGCTCGTATCGCCATAGGACGGCATATGCGCTACCTCGGCCTAGTCCTGGATAGTCGCTGGTCATTCGAGGAACACTTCAAAAGGTTAGCCCCCCGGATACAAAAAGTAGCTGGTGCTTTGCATGGGCTGCTTCCGAATCTGGGGGGTCCTCGCGAAGGAGTCCGCCGCCTCTATACGGGAGTCGTGCGATCCATGGCCCTCTACGGAGCACCTGTCTGGTCGAAGAGACTGACGGGTGTCCGACGCAACCGAGCACTGCTCAACAGCGTCCAACGTAAGATGGCCATCCGCGTTGTTCGCGGATATCGCACGATATCGTACGATGCGGCGACTTTGTTGGGTCGCTTTCCGCCACTCGACATCTTGGCGGAAATGGACGCTCGAGTGTACCAGCGACTACACAATGTGGAAGTTGCCGATGCGGAGCCGGCATCAGCCGTCCGGCGATACGAGCACCAGGTCGCTCTGGAGCACTGGCGGGAGCGGTTGGAGGAGCCGAGAAGTTGTCGGCAGCGAGCTGTCGCAGCCGTACTTCCGTGCTTCGACGCATGGATGCAACGACCGGGCAACCTCACGTATCGTCTGACGCAGGTGCTGACCGGGCACGGTTGCTTCGGTGAGTACCTGCACCGGATAGGGCGTGAGGTTGCACCGTCGTGTCACCACTGTGAAGGCAGCCTGGACTCCGCGCAGCACACACTTGCAGTGTGCCCAGCGTGGGAGTCCGAAAGGCAGCAGATCCTGGCTAACAGGATCGGGCCGGATCTGTCATTGCCCTCAGTGGTGGCAGCCATGACTCGAGGCAAGGAGTGTTGGAAGGCCGTGGTCTCGTTCTGTGAGACCGTCATGGTCCAGAAAGAGGCCGCAGAGCGAGATCGGGAGAGGGCCGATCCAGCTCGGAGGCGACGGCGAAGGGCTCAGGCCAGGTGAGCCCGTCGCGTCCCTGTAGCCCGGGAGTAAGAATAAGGCTACGGTATCTCCTGCCCGTCGTAGAAGGCGACCAAAAGGAGGTTAGGGGCTGTGGGCGGTGAGGACGGGGGTCCGAGCCGCCGCACAATAGCGGCCCCGGGAAGAGCGGCTGTGCATGTGGCCATGTACAGCCGCGCAGGCTGTGAAGGAGTGGGGAGACCTTGAGTCTCCCGGAGAAGAGCTGCGGCACAGTGCGAGGTGACTCCGGTGCGTTCCCCTGGAGATCCCGGAGCACCTACCTGCACTGATGGTGGCCACCGAGGGGGTTTTAGTGGGTAAAAATCCCACATATCCCGTCTTCCTCCCCCGAGGTCGGCGGGAATCTTTCTGAAGATTTCCCCCTCGTAAAAAAAAAAAAAAAAAAAAAGGTTAGGTTAGGTTAGGTTAGGTTAGGTTAGGTTAGGTTAGGTTAGGTTAGGTTAGGTTAGGTTAGGTTAGGTTAGGTTAGGTTAGGTTAGGTTAGGTTAGGTTAGGTTAGGTTAGGTTAGGTTAGGTTAGGTTAGGTTAGGTTAGGTTAGGTTAGGTTAGGTTAGGTTAGGTTAGGTTAGGTTAGGTTAGGTTAGGTTAGGTTAGGTTAGGTTAGGTTAGGTTAGGTTAGGTTAGGTTAGGTTAGGTTAGGTTAGGTTAGGTTAGGTTAGGTTAGGTTAGGTTAGGTTAGGTTAGGTTAGGTTAGGTTAGGTTAGGTTAGGTTAGGTTAGGTTAGGTTAGGTTAGGTTAGGTTAGGTTAGGTTAGGTTAGGTTAGGTTAGGTTAGGTTAGGTTAGGTTAGGTTAGGTTAGGTTAGGTTAGGTTAGGTTAGGTTAGGTTAGGTTAGGTTAGGTTAGGTTAGGTTAGGTTAGGTTAGGTTAGGTTAGGTTAGGTTAGGTTAGGTTAGGTTAGGTTAGGTTAGGTTAGGTTAGGTTAGGTTAGGTTAGGTTAGGTTAGGTTAGGTTAGGTTAGGTTAGGTTAGGTTAGGTTAGGTTAGGTTAGGTTAGGTTAGGTTAGGTTAGGTTAGGTTAGGTTAGGTTAGGTTAGGTTAGGTTAGGTTAGGTTAGGTTAGGTTAGGTTAGGTTAGGTTAGGTTAGGTTAGGTTAGGTTAGGTTAGGTTAGGTTAGGTTAGGTTAGGTTAGGTTAGGTTAGGTTAGGTTAGGTTAGGTTAGGTTAGGTTAGGTTAGGTTAGGTTAGGTTAGGTTAGGTTAGGTTAGGTTAGGTTAGGTTAGGTTAGGTTAGGTTAGGTTAGGTTAGGTTAGGTTAGGTTAGGTTAGGTTAGGTTAGGTTAGGTTAGGTTAGGTTAGGTTAGGTTAGGTTAGGTTAGGTTAGGTTAGGTTAGGTTAGGTTAGGTTAGGTTAGGTTAGGTTAGGTTAGGTTAGGTTAGGTTAGGTTAGGTTAGGTTAGGTTAGGTTAGGTTAGGTTAGGTTAGGTTAGGTTAGGTTAGGTTAGGTTAGGTTAGGTTAGGTTAGGTTAGGTTAGGTTAGGTTAGGTTTTTTTTTTTTTTTTCGTAGGGAGGGGAAATCCTAATGGACACCTGACA